>NC_134265.1:6859991-8119158 GCF_031893055.1 Leptodactylus fuscus | reverse complement strand
GACCAGAGAACACGTGAAAGGAGAAACGAAGAAGAGAAAGCGCTTTAATGGGAAATCAGTCTAATCACTGTTACTTATATACAAGAATTGCTTGAAGTCCTGCCTCGATGCAAGCTGCGCAATGCCGGGAGATGGTTGATGCACCCATTCACAGACTCCTGGCATGGCCCTCACCATGACAAACACAGCCTGGATGCGGTGCACAGGGGATCAGGTTACGTGCTGTAGGTGAATGGTGTCGCAACGGGGAAATAACAGAGGCCAAAAAGTAGGTGCAGAGCTCACCAGCCTTTCTAAAAAGGGGTGGGCTGCCTTGTTTATTTATACCCTCTGTGACAGGGTGTAACCACCAAGAAATACATTTGGTTAACAAACATTTCAAATAGTTTTAGATGAGCTATACAAATTTGAGTTCATCACAACTTATCTAATAACTATGGCTACATAGTAATTATTAATCATGCAGACATGATTCGTGCGGGCAGTGCACGGCAAGCACACGGACCCCATTATAATCTATGGGGTCCAGGTGCTTTTACAGCACAGCACTTAAAATTGCGTTTGAATTTCGCTCAGGGGTTCTCCATGCAGAATCTTCCTGGACGGAATACAAAAGCAGGTGTGAACCAGCCCTAAGATTTACAACTACAATAGATGCAAAACAGGATCGATGATTATATGTGAACTCTCTGATGTTTAACAAGTTCTGATTTAGATATAAAACGTTTCCCACATTCTGGGCATAAATATGGCTTCTCCCCTGTGTGAGTTCTTTGATGTTCAACAAGACGGAATTTGTGAGCAAAACATTTCCCACATTCTGCGCAGAAAAATGGCTTCTCCCCTGTATGAGTTTTCTTATGTCTAACAAGAATTGATAACTGAGTAAAACATTTCCCACATTCTAGGCACAAATAAGGCTTCTCCCCAGTATGAGTTCTATCATGTTTAACAAGCTCTGATTTGCACGTAAAACATTTCCCACATTCTAGGCACAAATAAGGCTTCTCCCCAGTGTGAGTTTTTTGATGTTCAACAAGAGAATTTTTGTGAGTAAAACATATCCCACATTCTGGGCATGAAAATAGATTCTCTCCTGCGTGAATTATTTGATGTTCAACAAGACTGTATTTGCGAGCAAAACATTTCCCACATTCTGGGCACGAATAAGGCTTCTCCCCTGTGTGAATTTTTTGATGTTCAACAAGATTTGATTTGTGAGTAAAACATTTCCCACACTCTGGGCACGAATAAGGCTTCTCCACTGTGTGAATTCTTTGATGTTCAACAAGATGGAATTTGTGAGCAAAGCATTTCCCACATTCTGCACAGAAAAATGGCTTCTCCCCTGTGTGAGTTTTCTTATGTCTAACAAGAATTGATAACTGACTAAAACATTTCCCACATTCTAGGCATGAATAAGGCTTCTCCCCAGTGTGAGTTCTCTCATGTTTAACAAGATCTGAATTGCGAGGGAAACATTTCCCACATTCTGGGCATGAATATGGCTTCTCCCCTGTGTGAATTCCCTGTTGTATAACACCGTTTCTGCAGCTTTCATTTTGTTTAACAGACTGTAATGAATTAGAAGAAAGATCTTTCTCCTGAAAGGCTGAGGGAATGTCTAAGGTAACAACATGTACTACATATGGATATTGTGTGATACCATGATCCTCTGCTTTATAATCTGTAGATATCAGATGTCCCTCTGAGCTCCTGGTACAGTCATCTGACAAGAAAAAAAGACTGATGTTACTATTATTGAATAACATAACCTTATAAGTATATTCCCCACTGAGCTGCCGCTGCCTGAGACGCTTCAGACCGTGTGAAGAAGTGAAGTCAGTGGCACAGGCAGCAAACGACGGCAGCGCGGCCTACTTCATTAGTATTCACTGTGCTGAGACGGAGGTCAGTGATAGTGAATAGTAATGAAACGGGGCAGGCGATGCCACCACTGCTCTAGGTCACTGTAGAGGTGAACACAATCCATGGCTGCTTAACTATGGCCACTTATGTGGAATAATACTGTAGGATGCCATAAATCTTACTGTATTACACCCCATACACACAATAGAATCCAAACCACATCTGCTGGATTTCCCAGCCTGAACTCACCGCGGATCTGCTGTCCCATACAGTATGTAGTAGGGTCTGTGGAGTCACAAGGAAGCAGGGACTCCTAGCGTCATAGATCACTAAGATACGGGGTGTCCTGGTGTGTGGACAGAGTTCGGGCTGGGAAATGTGACTGATGTACAGACCAGATTTTCTAGTCCGGATTCCATAGTGTGATTGGGGTCTAAGGTGAGGTTTATACAGTGACATTTGTAGAAGCTGCTTCAGGAATTCAGAAGAAGAATTTTTCCGCTTTACCAAATCAGCCCCCGAATCTCCATCAGATTCCTTACTGGCCAGGCGGGATTTTCCACCTCCCATTTATTTCCACAGTATTAAGTCCCTCTCCTGGTGCCCCAGTTTAAACTGGTGGAAACTAGAGGGGACATGAAGCTGGGAAAGCTGGAGGGGGACATTAAACAGTGGGGGTAGTTGGAGGGGGCAATAAATTGACAGCTGGAGCGGGACATGAAACTGGGGGCAACTAGAGGGGGACATTAAAATCGGGAAGCTGGAAGCAGACATTAAACCGTAGGGGTAGCTGGAGGGTGACATTAAAATGGAGGCAACTAGAGGCAGACAGGTCCCCCCCCCACCTACCTCCATGGTTTAATGCCCCCTCCAGTTGTCCCCATTTTAATGTCCCCCCAGTTTAAGTGCCCTCTTCATCTACCCCCAGTTTCATGTGTCCCCCCCCCCATGTCTCCCTCACACATACAGACACATATAGACACACATACAGGCACACACACTCCCCCCTGCATCTCACATTCCCCAGTACCTTATGACACACACCACATGTATCCATCTTCCTGCACTGTCCTGCCGGCACTAAGACACGCCCCCTAGACACGCCTCCTTAGACACGCCTCCCTAGTCAAGCTGTTCGGGCCGGTCTGAATCAGTTAGAGGGCCGGATATGGCCCGGGGGCCGGGCTTTGCCCAGGTCTGGTCTAAACAATGTCTGAATAGAATCAGTGACCCTTCTGTGCTTTATATAGTGGTGACTCCTCACCTGGGCGGGTCCCTGTAGGAATGTCCTCCTCACACTCCTCATCACCACTCACATAGGGCTCTTCCTTTATTCTCATAGATATAGCATTCATGTCGCTCACATCTTTATCCTGATGGAAAATCTGTGAAACAAATAATGTAAAAGTCACCGGACAAATGGGGAAGTCACAGAGAATGTTCTAGATCATTAATCCGCATGAAGATGAAAGATGTCCTGACAGTAGCTGCAGGTCTGTGAGAAGCCGGAGAAACATATTAGATGGCGGCTCAATGACACCGCCCATGTATATAACCATATAATACTGCTGGATACAACAAGACTGACCACAAGGACTTCACAGCCCGTCTACACATCATAGGGAATATCTCCATCTACCTGATCATCATCCTGTGGAAGAAGAGGACTGGGACATCTCTCCGGTGTTGTCCTCTTACTGGATCTACCTGTAGGAAACACAGACAGGGACTGAATTCATTCTGGACATACAAATAATGGAAGTCCATGTGTATATAGTCATGTCTATTACCTGCTGATGTGAGGGGCTGCTGGTCCTCCATCATCACCTCCTTGTACAGATCCTTGTGTCCTTCTAAATACTCCCACTCCTCCATGGAGAAATAGACAGCGACATCCTGACACCTTATAGGAACCTGACAACACAATGATACAGTCATCACCCCGACCCCTCCAGTTACTGTATAATGTCCCAGCATTCCCAGCACTGTCACCTCTCCAGTCAGCAGCTCCAGCATCTTGTTGGTGAGTTCTAGGATCTTCTGTCCATTGATTTTCTCCTGTATCAGGGGGTGAGGTGGAGGCCCCAGGATTGGGCTCAGGGTTCCTCCATATCCATCATACACAGGAGCCTGAGAGCGCCCACTAGAGGTCTTCTTCACTACTGTGTAATCCTGGTTATGGGGAGACACATTAATAAATCTTACTACATACATGTCCAGAGTCCATCACCTCTCCAGTCATATCATCTGTTATTACTATAGATAAGAATGATGTCATGATGACATCATCAGAATCTCTCACCTCTCCAGTAAGCTGGTAGATGATCTCTAGGGTGAGATTTAATAGACTTTCCGCCATCTTGTTCCTGTCTCTTTCCATCCTTGATGGATCAATCAGGAATATTCTCTTATATAGAAGATACTGAGAGGATTCTATATTGTAGGAACCTGAATGGAGAAAAGATGAGACAATGTAATCACTACACGGAATCCCATGGAATAAATAGAAGAGTTGAGTCCCATTATTATCACCACCTCTTACTTCTAACGTCGGCAGCGTGTAGCTCAGGAAGGAAGTGACTTGTTGTGGGCCGGCTTGGTGGGTATATAAGGTGTGTGAAAGGCTGAACAGAATCTCATTGGGAGTATTTGACCAGCCTCAAGCGTACTGGCTGAGGGGTGTTCAGTGCTGCCCGGGGTGTTGCAACACAAATTGGATCTGGAAGAACCAAAACCTGATGCCGAACTGCCCAGGAGGCTCCAGCAGCTCTAGTAGAATGAGCCGTGCTACCCACTAAGGAGGGGAAGAAACCCTCAAGAAGGTGAGGAAGAGTCCAAAGATACGGAGCTGACACTTGTACAGATGACACTGACTTTCCCTGCAGCTTCAGTCACAACAAGTGATGGTTCGTCCATCGATCTCTTGGAACAGCCACAACTGTCACAGATAGATCTCCCACATTTCTGTCTGGACTACAATCTACTGGCCATAGAGGAGAAGACACTCGGCCCCTGATATTACCAGCACACTGGAACTAACTGTACAGTCCTCCCTGACCCTGACAGAAGAGGAAGTATTACAGCCTAGTACGCAACGTGCAACAACAAGTGACTAATGCAGAGGAGAAAGTGGCCAATGGGAATCTGTAGGTTTGTGACTTACTGAAATGAGCAGAATCTTACATGATGGTATAGAGGACGTAGAGAATGGGCCCCGCTGTAGGGACATGAGAGGAATGAGTGTCCCGGGGAACGTTCCATCCAGAGATCTAACACCGATACAGGGGCTTGTAAAAGTCTTCAGCCCCCTATAGAAATACTTTGTAGAGCCGCCTTTGGCTACATTTCCGGCTACAAGTCTTTTGGGCTCGGTCTCTACCAGCTTTGCACATCTAGAGATGAGATTTCTGCCCCTTCTTCTTCTTTGCAGCCAGATTGGATGGAGCGTCTGTGAACAGCAATTTTCATGTCTTGCCACAGATGCTCAATGGGATTTAGGTCTGGACTGTGACTGGGCCGTTCTAAGAGCGGAATATTCTGTGATCGAAACCATTCACTGGAGCTCGGGCTGGAGGTTTAGGGTCAATCTCCTTCCCAGGGCCACAAGGAGGACATTATAGTGTGTGGGGGCAACAAGGAGGACATTATAGTGTGTGGGGGCCACGAGGAGGACATTATAGTGTGTGGGGGCCACGAGGAGGACATTATAGTGTGTGGGGGCCACGAGGAGGACATTATAGTGTGTGGGGGCCACAGGGAGGACATTATAGTGTGTGGGGGCCACGAGGAGGACATTATAGTGTGTGGGGGCCACTGAATGTATGAGCAGAGCTGAGAGCGAGCACTTACCTCCTCAGGTACAGCAGCCGTCTGCTCACAGGACCTGTGATGATGTCATGGGTGTAGGAGGAGTCACATGATCAGGTCCTGCTGTTATTGATTCATCCATGCGGAAGATACTAAATCCTACTGAGCTAAAGGACCTGTGATGATGTCACCTGTGTGGGAGGAGTCACAGAATCACATGACCAGATATTCATTTTCTATGTGCCCGCACACAGTATAATCCTCCTACAGTCACCCGTAAATTATATGTTCCCCCTCTATCTCTTCCCCAGTTTCATATACACCCTTCATCTGCCCCCAGTTTCATGTCCCCCCTCCATCTCTGCCCCCAGATTCATGTCCTCTCCATCTCTGCCCCCAGATTCATGTCCCTCCATTTCTGCCCCCAGATTCATGTCCTCTCCATCTCTGCCCCCAGATTCATGTCCCCTCCATCTCTGCCCCGAAATTCATGTCCTCTCCATCTCTGCCCCCAGATTCATGTCCCCACATCTCTTCCCCCAGATTCATGTCCCCACATCTCTGCCCCCAGATTCATATTCCCACATCTCTGCCCCCTTCAGCTGCGTATGTGTTCAACTCAGATCTGCATCCTCTGGATGCAGATCTGAGTTGAATTCGGGACATACCTCCATCCAACTGGGACCTCAGGACATGTCACCGAAATCGTGAATGTCCTGCGGAAATCGGGACGTTTGGGAGGTATGCATATATCACATAGACTTGTATACAATCATATATGAGCTGTAGACCGGCCATTTCTTATAAAATCTTTCCTTCTGCCTTATAACAGAAGACTGTAGATAGAATTATATTATATAAAATATTTTACATGAGTACAATACAGGTATCGAAATGAAACAGAATATCATCATGGCTGCTGTGGATTGTCCTCATTAGTGAGGTTTAAAAGGTCAGCTCCAGCAGCGAGACTTTGGACAGAGCTGGACTGCAGGGCTAGCAGGAAGGTCACACTGTGGGAGCTGTGTCTTGTACCCTTCAATGTTTGCTATTGAATCTGCTATTATAGGTGAGGTCACCTATTTATGTGTGTAGTTAGATCCTAACCAGGCCGGGATTTATTTTGTATGGGTTTTTTTCTGTTTTTGTTACCACACTGATTCTTGTGGAGTAAAATTAAAACTCTACCTTTTTGGACTAAAAATCTGGACTTGTGTGTCTATGCCACCCCACCTAGCAACCCCAGACCCTGACAATTGGTGGAGAATGCGGGCATACAGCGATTGCTAGGGGAAACAACACGTCCACTCCTTGCTGGAGAAAAAATTTTTTATGTCCTGGGTGAAGCCTGCTGCCGCTATACAAACCCGAACTATGGAGGAGCTGCTGAAGCATCTTGTGCAGTGCTATGTGCAGCAACAAGAAACCAACCGTTTGCTGATGGAGCAGATTACGCTCCTTAAAGAGACTGATGTCACTATCCCGCAGAGACCTGTGGAGCACAGAGATGAGAAGCGGGCTGTGCAAAGAACTTTGCATAAGATGACCCCAGATGATGACGTGGAGGCCTTCCTGACTGTGTTTGAGAGAGTGGCTGAACGGGAGAAACTGCCAGCTGCGGACTGGGCAGACATCATTGCACCCTATTTAACTGGTGAACCCCAAAAGGCCTATTATTAACTCTGCCAGCAAGATGTCCAGGACTATGATAAACTAAAGGCAGAAATTCTTGCTCGGCTGGAGGTAACCACTGCTGTCTGTGCCCGGCGGGTACATACCTGGAGCTACCATATGGACAAGCATGCCAGATCCCTGATGTACGACCTGATTCACCTGGTGAAAAAGTGGCTGGAACCAGACACCTGTACCCCTGTCCTAGACCGGTTCACCAGAGTTCTTACTCCTGCGTTGCAGTGCTGGGTTGGACATGTAGACCCCAAAGATGCCAACCAGCTCGTCAGCCTTCTGGAGAGGTACCTGGCGACTGAGGCGGAACTCCGTGATGACCCTACAGCGCGACCATCCCTCAGGAACACCCGGCGGAGGGCACCTCCCGGACAGACTGTTCCGTTATTTGAGAGCGGAGGGAAAAGAGCTCGTGATGGGTTTTCTAGGCAGTCCACCAGCCGAAGAAGGGACTCTGCTGGAGAAACCAGGGCTGGCACAATGTTGGAGATGCCATGAGCGGGGACATACCGTATTTTTCGGACTATAAGACGCACCGGACCATAAGACGCACTAAGGTTTTAGAGGAGGAAAATAGGGAAAAAAAAATTTTAAGGAAAAAAAATTGGTGAAATATTTAATAACCTAATAATATAATATTTCACCAATGTAAATAGAACCGGGGGCTTTCGGACACAGGGATACCAAATGTGTATGTGTTTCACAGTAATGTTTTTGTTTTATATGTATTCTAGGGATATGGGGGTGATTTGAACATATATCTATATCTATCTGTCTAGCTATCTATCTATCTATCTATCTATCTATCTATCCATCTATCTATCCATCTATCTATCTATCTACCTATCTCCTATCTATCCATCTATCTGTCTGTGTCTGTCTGTCTTTCTATCCATCTATATCTAATCTATCTCATCCATGGAAGTGAAGCTATGCAAGAAGAGAAAAAGGGGCGGGCCAGACGGGTGAAGGAGGTGTGGTTTTCTAAGCAAACTTGAAAACACACCTCCTTCTCCCATCTGGCCCGCCCCTCCTTCACTGCCTCTCAGATCTGGCTCTTGCAATGATGCCACACAGGCAGGGAAGTAGGGGCGGGCCAGATGGGTGAAGGAGGAGTGGTTTCAAGCTTGCCGAGAAAACCACGCCTCCTCCTCCCGTTTGGCCCGCCCCTCCTTCCCTGTCTGTGTGGCATCATTGCCGGAGCCAGATCAGAGAGGCAGTGAAGGAGGGGCGGGCCAGATGGGAGAAGGAGGCGTGGTTTTCTCGGCAAGCTTGAAACCAGGCTTCCTTCACCTGTCTGGCCCGCCCCTACTTCGCTGCCTCTCATATCTCGCTCCTGCAAACATGCGACACAGACAGGGAAGGAGGGGCAGAGCAGGCAGGCACCGTGCTGCTCTCCGTGCTGCTCCTCATAGACAGGACACAGACGCTGCACACGCTGCATTCGGTCTATAAGACGCACACACATTTTCCTCCCATATTGGGAGGAAAAAAAGTGCGTCTTATAGTCCGAAAAATACGGTATTGTTGCCCAGTGCCCATTCACCTCTGAGCCAATGGACTGTGATGCTGGTGGGCGTCGATCATTATTTGCCAGACCTGTCTGTGCTGCGGTACCGGGACTAGAGACTGGGCCTCAGGTCTGCCAAGTTGAGGTGAATGGCCATTCTGTCCAGGCGTTGTTGGACTCTGGTAGCCTGGTCACTCTGGTGCATGCCAGCTTGATAGCTGGGGACTTTATACCGGACAAATGTATGAGTGTTTGTTGCATCCGCGGGGCTATGTCAAGACCTCAGGGAGGGCGGCATTTTTGCTTACCTAAGCCAGTCCAGGACAAGTTGTCCTGGACTGGCTTAGCACCGAGCAGTGGATTGGGGAGGCCGCTGAAGCAGTGCTGCTCCAGCAGCCTCCCCTCACGCTCAGGCAGAGAGCAGGTCCTCTCTCTGCCTGCGGATGCCGCTAAGCCCCGCCCCCTCTGCTCCACCACACCCCCTCCGCTCCGCCCCCTCCTCCCGGGGGGGGGGGCGGCTTCCTGTCGTTCACCTCAGGCGGCGAAAGGGGTAGGTTCACCCCTGGGACTACCCCATGTCCAAGGTCACAATAGAGACTATATTAGGATCTGGTTATTATGAAGTGGGTGTTGTAAAAAACCTTATGCATAATGTGATTTTGGGACGTGATTTCCCTTTGTTCTGGGATTTGTGGGGGAAAGGTACAACCACACAGCCAAAGGTGGAAACCCCGCGTACGCCCAAAGTGCCTGAGGAGATTGACCCCTTTCCTTTACAGGTCCTAGCTGGAGAGGAGGAGGATGTCTCTTCCCCAGCCCCTGAGCCTAATATACCCGAATTAGAGGTCTCACCGGATAATTTTGGTACTGCACAGTTGAGAGATCCCACTCTTGCTAATGCTCGTGATAATGTGACAGTTGTTAACAATGTGCCTCAGGAACCTGACGCCGACCACCAATTCCCACATTTTGCTATGAATAATGACCTCTTGTATCGGGTTGCAAAATGAAATGGGGAAATTGTGGAGCAGCTTCTCGTACCGAAGCCATACCGCCGTGTGGTACTTGATATGGCCCATAATCATGTGCTTGGGGGACACCTAGGGGCGGAGAAAACACAAGAGAGGATTCTCCAAAGATTTTATTGGCCAGGCGTGTACAGGGAAGTGAAGGACTACTGTGCGTCCTGTCCTACGTGTCAGGAACATGCCCCAGCCCCACATTTCCGTAGTCCCTTGGTTCCCCTGCCCATCATTGAATTGCCTTTTGAAAGGATTGGTATGGACTTGGTCGGTCCAATAGTCAAGTCAGCTAGAGGTCACCAATATATTCTGGTTGTCTTAGATTACGCTACTTGCTATCCTGAGGTGGTTCCCTTGCGTAATACGACATCAAAGAGTATTGCCCATGAGTTATTCTATATGTTTTCAAGGACAGGCATACCTAAAGAGATACTGACCGACCAAGGCACACCGTTCATGTCAAAGGTGATGAAAGAGCTATGCAAGCTGTTTAATATTACCCACATACAGACCTCTGTGTATCACCCCCAGACAGAGGGGTTAGTGGAGCGCTTTAATAAGACTCTCAAGCATATGCTTAAAAAGGTGGTAGAAAAAGATTGTCGTGACTGGGATTGCCTGTTGCCATACCTGATGTTCTCTATTAGAGAGGTTCCACAAGCGTCTACAGGTTTTTCCCCTTTTGAATTAGTCTATGGTAGACACCCCAGGGGCTTACTAGATATAGTCAAAGAAACCTGGGAAACGGAGGCTTCCCCATACCGTAGTGTCATAGAGCATGTAGCTCAAATGCAGGATCGCATTGCAACAGTCATGCCAATTGTAAAAGAACATCTGCAAAGACCACAAGGGCCTAGAGTCGCTGATGAGCAGCTTTCTTCACCTGCACAGTGAAGAAACTACTTACCAGCAGCTAGACACAGAGCAGAACATGAACCAGCAGATGGAGGCAACTTAGAGGGCACCCTGCCACCCATCGGCGAAGATCCGTTGAACTTCTGGGCAACCAAACTGGAGCTGTGACCACAACAGGCCAAGTTTGCCCTGGAAAAGCCGTCCTGCCCGGCCAGTAGTATGACATCAGAGCAGGTGTTTAGTGCAGCAGGGGCCATATTACCCTAAGGGTCAGACGGAGGAAGATGGTGAAGAATTTGGTGTGGAATTTCAGTGCTTTAAAAAAGCCTCTCATTGACTTCAAGGGGTTCTTTATTCAGAAAAACAACTCTCTTGTCCACCCACAATTGGGAGAGATTAACTGTGAGAAGATGAATCAGATCAACCAGCATCTCCACCCACCAATGTCTGATGCTGCAGATTAAAGCATCCATGCTGCCTCACCACGCTCTGCTACATACACGTCACACACAAATGGCTCCACTACATACACATCACTGTACGGCCTCCTTATGTTACTACCTCCATATTATATTGACTTACCACTGCTGGCATCTCCTTACCGCTCTGCTACATACAGACTGTGTGGGCTCCTCAAGCTGCTGCGGCCTGTGTTGGGCTAATTTAGGGAAACAAAAAGTTTTTAAAAAATTTGTAAAATTGCTGCCTCTCCGATAGTGTCGCCTCACTCCTCGTCAATAGCAGTGTACCCCTGCAAACTGTGCACTAGCAAATCTACTGCATACACGTCACACACACAGCTCCACTACATACACGTCACACACAGACAGCTCTACTACATACACATCACACACATACGGATCCATTACATACACGTCACACACAGACAGCTCTACTACATACACGTCACACACAGACAGTTCCACTACATACACATCACACACATACGGCTCCGCTACATACACATCACACACATACGGATCCACTACATACACGTCACACACAGATGGCTCCACTACATACACGTCACACAAACGGCTCCGCTACATACACATCACACACAAACAGCTCCACTACATACACATCACACACATACGGATCCACTACATACACGTCACACACATACAGTTCCACTACATACACATCACACACAGACGGCTCCACTACATACATGTCACACACAGACGGCTCCGCTACATATACGTCACACACAGACAGTTCCACTACATACACGTCACACACATACGGCTCCGCTACATACACATCACACACATACGGCTCCACTATATACACATCACACACATATGGCTCCACTACATACACGTCACACACAGACGTCTCCACTACATACACATCACACACATACGGCTCCACTATATACACATCACACACATATGGCTCCACTACATACACATCACACAGACGGTTCCACTACATACACTTCACACACAGATGGCTCCACTACATACACATCTCACACACACAGCTCAACTACATACACGTCACACACAGACGGTTCCGCTACATACACATCACACACATACGGCTCCACTACATACACATCACACACATATGGCTCCACTACATACACGTCACACACAGACGGCTCCACTACATACACGTCACACACATACGGCTACGCTATATACACGTCACACACAGACAGTTCCACTACATACACATCACACACAGACGGCTCCGCTACATACACATCACACACAAACGGCTCCGCTACATACACATCACACACAAACGGCTCCGCTACATACACATCACACACATACGGCTCCACTACATACACATCACACACAGACGGCTCCACTACATACATGTCACACAGATGGTTCCGCTACATACACATCACACACATACGGCTCCACTACATACACGTTACACACAGACGGTTCCGCTACATACACATCACACACATACGGCTCCACTACATACACGTCACACACAGTTCCACTACATACACGTCACACAAATGGCTCCGCTACATACACATCACACACAAACAGCTCCACTACATACACATCACACACATACAGATCCACTACATACACGTCACACACAGACGGCTCCACTACATACATGTCACACAGATGGTTCCGCTACATACACATCACACACATACGGCTCCACTACATACACGTCACACACAGATAGTTCCACTACATACACGTCACACAAACGGCTCCGCTACATACACATCACACACAAACAGCTCCACTACATACACATCACACACATACGGATCCACTACATACACGTCACACACAGACGGCTCCACTACATACACGTCACACACAGACAGTTCCAGTACATACACATCACACACAGACGGCTCCACTACATACACGTTACACACAGACGGTTCCGCTACATACACATCACAGACATACGGCTCCACTACATACACGTCACACACAGATAGTTCCACTACATACACGTCACACAAACGGCTCCGCTACATACACATCACACACAAACGGCTCCGCTACATACACATCACACACATACGGCTCCGCTACATACACATCACACACATACGGATCCACTACATACACGTCACACACAGACGGCTCCACTACATACACGTCACACACATACGGCTCCGCTATATACACGTCACACACAGACGGTTCCGCTACATACACATCACACACAGACGGTTCCACTACATACACTTCACACACAGATGGCTCCACTACATACACGTCACACACACACACACAGCTCAACTACATACACGTCACACACAGACGGTTCCGCTACATACACATCACACACATACGGCTCCGCTACATACACATCACACACATATGGCTCCACTACATACATGTCACACACAGACAACCCCACTACATACACGTCACACACAGACAGTTCCAGTACATACACATCACACACAGACGGCTCCACTACATACATGTCACACACAGACAGTTCCACTACATACACATCACACACAGACAGTTCCACTACATACACGTCACACACAGACATCTCCGCTACATACACATCACACACAAACAGCTCCACTACATACACGTCACACACACAGCTCAACTACATACACGTCACACACAGACAACCCCACTACATACACGTCACACATAGACAGCTCTACTACATACACGTCACACACAGACAGTTCCACTACATACACATCACACACAGACGGCTCCACTACATACATGTCACACACAGACGGCTCCGCTACATACACGTCACACACAGACAGTTCCACTACATACACGTCACACAAACGGCTCCGCTACATACACATCACACACAAACAGCTCCACTACATACACATCACACACATACGGATCCACTACATACACGTCACACACAGACAGTTCCAATACATACACATCACACACAGACGGCTCCACTACATACATGTCACACACAGACGGCTCCGCTACATACACGTCACACACAGACAGTTCCACTACATACACGTCACACACATACGGCTCCGCTACATACACATCACACACAAACAGCTCCACTACATACACATCACACACATATGGCTCCACTACATACACGTTACACACAGACGGCTCCACTATATACACATCACACACAGACGGTTCCGCTACATACACATCACACACATACGGCTCCACTACATACACGTCACACACAGACGGCTCCACTACATACACATAGCTCCCAACCATCCCGCATTTAGCGGGAAATTCCAGCTTTCATACCCCTGTCCTGCGCAGCTCCCTGCATGTCCCACTGTGGCCTGTGTTGGGCTAGTTCAGGGAAACAAAAAGTTTTTAAAAAATTTGTAAAATTGCTTCCTCTCCGATAGTGCCGCCTCACTCCTCGTCAATAGCAGCATACCCCTGCAAACTGTGCACTAGCAAATCCACTGCATACACGTCACACACAGACAGCTCTACTACATGCACGTCACAAACAGACAGTTCCACTACATACACATCACACACAGACGGCTCCACTACGTACATGTCACACACAGATGGCTCCACTACATACACGTCACACACAGACAGTTCCACTACATACACATCACACACATACGGCTCCGCTATATACACGTCACACACAGATGCTTCCGCTACATACACATCACACACAGATGGCTTCACTACATACACGTCACACACAGACAGCTCCACTACATACACATAGCTCCCAACCGTCCTGCATTTAGCGGGAAAGTCCAGCTTTCATACCCCTGTCCCGCGATCCTGCGCAGCTCCCTGCATGTCCCGCTGCGGCCTGTGTTGGCGCTAGTTTAGGGAAACAAAAAGTTTTTAACCTTTTCGCTGCCAAGGGTCTGTGAAAATTTTGCACCTCCAATAGCCAGAGCAATTTTCACAGTTTTGAGATGAACAAATCAAACCTAAATTGCAACATTAAAAAAGCATCCAACCCCCCATACCTATATATTTTCTTAAAGTACACACCTGCAGCATTGTCAGAATGCCACTTGGTACTGTATACGAACAGGCACCTTCATGCAATTTTGATTTAAAGTGAATGTTTTATGAAAAAATGCAAAGAAATGTATATTAGTTGTTAAAAACGGAAACCAAACAAAAATTAAATGCACCAAACCTCCTAAAAATAAGAGTTGAACATGTGCAGAGTTCATACATATCACTATGGCCTGAACCTGCATGCACGTGTCTTCAGAAAATCGCTAGAACTGGAAGGAACAAAAATCTGCTTTGAAGCTGGAAATGTTAAAAAAGTATCATCCTATAAAATGTAGTGATTACACACCATGAAAAGTAAGTGAACCCCTAAACCCTATATATTTTTTGAAAGTAGACAACCTGAAGATTACAAATATCTTAATGGGTCATCGATAGCCACATCCACCTTCATGCAACTTTGCAACCAACACAAATAATTTTTTGAAAAAATACGGTAAAACACATATTTGCACCTAAAACTCATGTTCAATCTCAGATTCATATACAAAATACTTTAAAAATAATAGCTTATGGTGTATACAATGTGTAAATATACTATATGTACCACAAACATCAACTACAACAAGAGCTCAGACTCCATAAAACATGAATACAGAAGACAAGCAGGATTTTGCTGTTGTTCACTAATATGTTAAAAAGCTATACTGCACCTACCAAACGGTGACTGTGATACCAAAATCTAACTTTTTTCAGAGTACACAGCATACTGTATATAAAAACACAATTTAATATATATCTCTCTATATCTTTGGACTGCATCAACATATCTTGATGCTTTCAATTGCATTTTAAAGAGGAGAATCTCGATGATTGGATGTACAGTTTTGGAGCAATTCACTATTGAAACGCTGTCGGGAATTGAGATCTGCAGTTGGATCTCAATGCCAAATAGTGTTTTCAACAGTGAATTGCTCCAAGACTGTACATCTAATCATCAAGTTCTTGATATCATTTTAAAGATGAGAGCCTCTTCTTTAAAATGCATTTTAAAGCATCAAGATATGTTGATGCAGTCCAGAGATATCGGCATTAGTAGGGAGGACGTAGTAACTACGTCCTCGGCTACTGAACTGCCACCTTGGGAGCACGTAGTGTACGTGCCTGGCAGTGAAAGGGTTAAAAAATTTGTAAAATTGCTTCCTCTCCGATATTGCCGCCTCACTCCTCATCTATAGTAGCATACCCCTGCAAACTGAGCACTAGCAAATCCACTGCATACATATCACACACAGACAGCTCCACTACATACACGTCACACACAGACGGCTCCACTACATACACATCACACGCAGACAGCTCCGCTACATACACGTCACACATAAACAGCTCTGCTACATACGCGTCACACACAGATGGCTCTGCTGCATACACGTCACACACAGAAGGCACCGCTACATACACGTCACACACTGACAGCTCCACTACATACACATCAAACACATATGGCTCCGCTACATACATGTCACACAAAGACGGCTCCGCTACATACACATAGCTCCCAACTGACCCGCATTTAGCGTGAAAGTCCAGCTTTCATACCCTTGTCCCGCGGTCCTGCGCAGCTCCCTGCATGTCCCGCTACATCCCTTTAATGTTTTACTGAACAATTATTCCTCACCGCCTGCTCTTATAACAGATAAAAGGCTTCAGTGACCTTTATGTGACATCACACGGTCTCACGACTAGGTGGACATGTCAGTGTCCTGTGTAGTGTCCTGTGTAGTGAAGCGATGAAGAGATGTGTTTAAGGTACTGAGAAGGGAGGGGGGATGTGAGATGCAGGGTGGAGAGAGAGAGTGTGAGTGTGTGTGTCTGTCTGTGTGTGTCATTATTTTGGGGGCAGATATGGGGGACATGAAACTGAGGGAGAGATGGAGGGGGGACATGAAACAGGGGGAGAGATGGAGGGGGGACATTAAACTAGGGGCAGAGATGTAGGAGGGGAAATGAAATGGGGCAGATGAAGGGGGCACTTAAACTGGGGGGACATTAAACAGGGGACAATTAGAGGGGAGCATTAAACCGTGGGAGTAGCTTTAGTTGTCCCCAGTTTAATGTCCCCCCCTCCTGCTACACCTACAGTTTAATGTCTGCTTCTAGTTGCCCCCCCCCCCGTTCCACTTCATCTGCCATTAATTTATTGTTCCCCCTCCAACTACCCCCCACTGCTAATGTCCCTCTCCAGTTGCTCCAGTTTCATGCCCCCTCTTATTTCCACCAATTTAAGCTGGGGCACCAGTAATAATAATAATAATAATAAATTTTATTTATATAGCACCAACATATTTCGCAGCGCTGTACAATTTGTAGGGTTCAAATACAGACAGAAAGATACATTACAAAGAAAGTCGATTCACAGTCGATTCACCAGTAGAGTGACTTAATACTTTGGGGGAGTTGGAAGGGAACATTATAATGTGGGGACATTTACGAGTGACTGTAGGAGGATTATACTGTGTGGGGGCACATGGAAAATGAATGAGAATGGGCAGAGTCAACATAAACGTGGGTAGAGCTAAATTTGCCCTCTTTCTATTCTTCAAAAGTTGGGAGGTATGCATACACTTCACACACAGACATACACGCCAGACAGATAGCTCCGCTACATACACGTCACACACAGATAGCTCCACTACATACATGCAGGGGTGAACCTAGCTTTTTTGCTGCCTGAGGCGGACGTGGCGGCGTTAGCAGGCAGAGAGCAGGCAGGGAGAGGACCTGCTCTCTGCTAAGCATGAGGGGAGGCCTCTGGAGTCCTGGACTGCCTTAGGTCGGCAAAAATGCAGTCGCTTCAGGTCGCCTCATGAGAGGTGCGGCGCTGCATACACGTCACACACAGGCGGCACCGCTACATACACGTCACACACAGGCGGCTCCGCTACATACATGTCACACACAGACAGCTCCGCTACATACATGTCACACACAGACAGCTCCGCTACATACATGTCACACACAGACAGCTCCGCTACATACAAGTCACACACAGACAGCTCTGCTACATACAAGTTACACACAGACGACTCCGCTATATACACGTCGCGCACAGACGGCTCTGCTACATAATGTAACACACAGAAGGCTCCGCTACATACAGGTCACACAGACGGCTCTGCTACATAAACGTCACACACAGACGGCTCTGCTACATACACGTCACACACATACAGCTCCACTACATACATGTCACACACAGACAGCTGCACTACATACATGTCACACACAGACACAGCTCTGCTACATACACATCTCACACACAGCCCTGCAGAGACATCTAATATCTGGTCATGTGATTCTTTGACTAGTTTGGCTGAACTTCTCCCTAAAGTTTCTTTTCAGGTACCCTTATTCTTATTATTTTTCTTATGGTAAAGTTGGAAGGGACCTCAAGGGCCATCGGGTCCAACCCCCTGCGAGTGCAGGTTTTCCTAAATCATCCCAGCATATGTTTATCCAGATTCCGCTTGAAGATTTCCATTGATGGAGCGCCCACCACCTCCCGTGGCAGCCTATTCCACTCTCTCACTACCCTCACTGTCAGAAAGTTTTTCCTAATGTCTAATCTGTATCTCCCTTTAGTTTCATCCCATTGCTTCTTGTACTTCCTTGTGCTAATGAGAATAGGGGAGATCCCTCTGCACTGTGACTACCTTTCAGATATTTGTAGACTGCTATTAAATCTCCCCTCAGCCTTCTCTTCTGCAAACTAAACAATCCAGTTCTTTTAGGCGCTCCTCATAGGACATGGTTTGCAGACCTTCCACCATTTTGGTTGCTCTTCTCTGGATTTGCTCCAATATATCGATGTCTTTCTTGAATTGAGGCGCCCAGAACTGTACACAGTATTCCAGGTGTGGTCTGACCAGGGAAGAGTACAGCGGAATAATGACCTTTCTTGATCTAGATTCAATGCTTGTCTTAATACATCCCAGAATTTTATTAGCCTTTTTTGCAGCAGCACCGCACTGTTGGCTCATGTTGGCTCATGAGTCCCTTTGAAATCAATGGGGACACGAACTTGGTGTCTAAAAAATGGCTGCAAAATGGGGATAGTATGGGGTAGAAGGCTGCAAAATGGGGGTAATAACAGGGCAATTGCCCTGAAAAAGTTTGAAGTAGGGAAAGTATTTAAAATAAGATTTAAAAAATTAAAAACAAATAAAATAATTTTGAAACAGATGGTAGAGGTCCAGGGGGAGAAGGAGGAGGTGGGTGTGGTAGTGTAAGTGGAAGAGGAGGAGAAGGTAACCACTCACTCAGGTGTTGCAAGATTAAGTCCTGTGAGATCCATGCCTGGTTCATCTTAATGAACGTAAGTATATCGGCGTTGTCTGTGGATAGGTGGATCCTTTTGTTGATGATGACACCGCCTGTAGTGTTAACCCTTTAACGCTCAGCTCAGTAATAGTATGTCCTCGCAAGTACTACGTTAACGCTCAAGTCAGTAATATTACTGACCAGTAATGGCGCGGGCAGCACAGAAGCTGTGCCTGCAAAATTACTCCCGGCACCCAGCTGTGTTACACAGCCAAGAGCCCGGACGAGCTGCCCCATGAAACCATCGGTCGGAGTGCTGCTCCGATCGCCGGTTTTAACCCTTTATATGCCACTGACAAACATGTCCATGGCATCTAAATTGTTGCGCGATATACTGACCCCCTCGGCACCCCCCGCGGTGGGATCGGGGAGTGCCCTGATGAATTTTATGCAGCCCGGGGTCTGGCTAATGACCCCGGGCTGCTAGGACCCCCATGTACCTGGTTGATCCTGCCATGCTGCCGAAAGTGTGTCTATGCGTCGGCATAGACACACTTCCTATATAGTCTGCAATACACGTGTATTGCAGGCTATAATACTGAACCAGCTATCAGAGTATTGCTGGTCCAAGTATAGTTATAGAACAAATAAAAAATGTGAAAAAAAGTGTAAAAAAAATTAATAAAGTTTGTGAAATAAATTAATAAAGCCCCAAAATTCCCTTATATCAAATGAGTTATATAAAAAAAAACCTAAAAATTAATAAAAACAATGCATATTTGGTATCGCCGCGTCCGTAACAACCTGTACAATAAAAGTAAACCTTATTTCTTCTATATGGTAAACATTGGGGGGAAAAAAACGGAAAAAACCCCACTGGAAATAATAATTTTTTTTTCATCTCACCTTACAAAATATGCTATAAAAAGTGATCAAAAAATCATATGTACCCCAAAACAGTACCAATAAAAAGCACAGGTTGTCCCGCAAAAAATAAGCCCTCAACCAACTCTGTCAACCGAAAAATAAAAATGTTATGCATCTCAGAATATGGCGATGCAAAAATAATTGATTTATGTCTCCAAATGGGTTTTTGTTCTGCAAAATTACTAACGCATAAAAAAATAGTATAATGAGGTATCGCCATAATCGTACTAACTAGAGATGAGCGAGTACTGTTCGGATCAGCCGATCTGAACAGCACGCTCGCATAGAAATGAATGGACGTAGCCAGCACGCGGGGGGTTAAGCGGCCGGCCGCCGTCAAAGAGTTAGTACCAGGTGCATCCATTCATTTCTATGGAGCGTGCTGTTCGGATCGGCTGATCCGAACAGTACTCGCTCATCTTTAGTACCAACCCGCAGAATAAAGGTAACATGTTACTTATGCTGTACGCTGTGTGGAAAAACATTTAAAAAGTAAAATGCAATGCCAGAATTGATGTGTTGTTTTTTTATCCACCAAAAATTAGTTAAAAAATAGTCAATAAGTTGTATGCAACCAAAAATGGTGTCATTACAAAATGCATCATATCCTGGAAAAATACAAGCACTCATATGGCTACGTCAAAATAAAAAATATAGCTTGAATAATGTGAAGACAAAAAAAAAACAAAATTGCCAAATCATTAGAAAAAAATGGTTGTGTCAGGAGGGGAATATATAAGCGGTGCGAGCGAGATATTTCTACAAACTGCAGAAACAGAGTAATAAATATTATGGTATGTTTTGCTGTTAACCCCTTCTTTGTTACAAAAAAATGTGGTTTAAAATGGAAAATAAGCATAAAAAAGTGACATTTGGAAATTTCACCTCCATGTTGCATTAATTTCTGTGGAACACCTAAAGGGTTAATAAAGTTCCTATATACAATTTTGAATAGTTTGAAGACTACAGTTTCAAATATGGGGTCATTTATTGGTGTTTTCTATTATATATGCCCCACAAAGTCACTTCCCAACTAAATAGGTCCCTAGAATACAAAATCTTGAAATTTTCTTGAAAATCTGACAATATGCTATTAAAGTTATAAGCCTTCTAACTTCCTAGAAAAGTAAAAGGACATTGAAGAAACAATGCCAATATAAAGTAGTCATATGGGAAATGTTAATCAGGAAGAATTTTGTATGATAGGACTATGTGTGTTTTTACAAGAATAACAGAAACTTTCAAAATTGATAATTTTATGATATTTTCAGTACATTGTCCTTTTTTTTTAACAAACAAATGCAAAGTAATATGACCAAAATTTATCACCAACATAATGTTAGGAGTATTTAGGTTCATTGCTTTCTATTTTTCTTACCTGGGGAGTTTTTGGCTGCGTGGTGTCTGGGGTGGCATCCTGGCGCTGCGGGGTTGTCCTGTCGTGGGTATTGGTGCACACCTTCTGACTTGCACGCGCGCACTGCTGGTAGGCAGCTTTATCTCCTGGTTGATTAGTCTGTCCTCCCATTTGCACCTGGGAGGAGTGGTCTCTACTCTGTATATAAACCCATGCCTCCCATGGTTCTGTGCTGAGTGTCGCTTTTACAGAGCTAGGCCTTAGCAGGAGGAGTAGGTGGTTATCTGGGATAGAGGAAGTTCCGTGGTTGGTTTTTGGGAGGTTTGGGTGAACGAGTTTGTTTGTGTGTTTTCCCTTCTGTGTTCACCAATCCTTCCTCTGTGTGTAATTGACTGTGTGAGTGAATTGCCTTATCCTTTGATTTCTACTCAGTTTCCCTGTGTTTGTTTCCTAGTGTAAAGTTCCTTCCCATATTGGTTTGGGGGAATCCTTTCCCACATTTTTCCTGTGTGCTGCTTGTGTTGTTAGTCAGCACACACCCTTGTCAGTCCCTGTCAGTAGCAGCTTCACTTCTTCGTTAGGGGTGACCCCCTTTAGTCTCCAGTCCCTAGAGATCTTATAGGGCATTCCTTCTCCCACTTCCCTCTAGGCCTACGGTATCAATGAGAGAGGAGCTGTCGGGGTTAGGCTTAGCCTGAGTACAGCCGACCCACACCCGTGAGGCAGGGACCGGGATAGCTAGTGGGAGTAGTGCAGGGCAAGATTTCCTACTGCTATTCCTTAGCCCCGTTGCAGCTACCTGGACTGACATAACACATAAAGTACAAGGTGTCACGAAAAAACATTCTTGGAATCACCAGGATAGGTACCGTATTTTCCGGACTATAAGGCGCACATAAAATCCTACTATTTCCTCAGAAATCGAAAGTGCGCCTTGTAGTCCGGTACGCCTTCTTACAATTGAAGTTAGAGATGAGCGAATACTATTCGAATAGCACACTCCCATTGCAATGTATGGAAGCAGCACGCAGACTTTTCCGGCGGTCGCCGCTTAACTCCTCGCGTGCCGAGCGCTTCCATTCATTTCAAGAAGCGGCTAGCACATGGAGGGTAAAGTGGCCGCCGGCAAAGTCTGCGTGCCGCCGCTTTCAATCACATATAAGGCGCACCGGACAGCGCTGCGCCTTATAGTCCGGTGCGCCTTATATATGAACCTAGACAGGACTATAAGGCGCTCATGAGTAATGCGCCTTATAGTCCGCAAAATACGGTAAATGCATTATGAAGCTATCCTCACTTAAAGTAAAAGATGTCATATTTGAAAAACAGGGTCTGAGCCTTAAGGCCCAAATTGCCCTGCATCCTTAAGGGGTTAAACACACATTCTGATAGGACACTTTCTGCAGGCCAGCGTGTCCAATTTACTAACCCAGAAATTGAATGGGGAGGACCCAGTACCAGCAGACTTGTTGACATGTGACTTTGGCTCATCAAGTGAATTAAAGTCTGCGATAGTAGATGGTATGGGTACACATACAGTTATTTTCACTGCACTAGAAGACAGTAAAGGTATACACGCAGCTAATTTTACTGCACTAGAAGACATTATAGGTATACACTCACTGCCCTGAAAAGGACAATTAGCTAAGGCCCTGACTGTTCCTATCTCCAGCTGCAGCCTCTCCCTACCTAGCCTAACTAGCTGGACTGGCAATGGGACCTTTGACCATAACTCTTATATAGAGGGGTCACATGTCCCACCTGGGCAATCACAGCCTGGAGAATCTGGGCATGTCTATGGGCTTAAAGCTGGTTGATTGGCTGCTCAGCAGTCTGACTTTGTGATGTATGGGGCACGCATATTGGGCGCTCAAAACAATGTATACAAGCATAGTGTATTGCAAGTATACACGCTATCTATTTTGAGCGTATGAGATTCACGTACGCTAAAAATAGTTTGCGTCTACACTTGCAATACAGTACGCAATGGGTCTACTTGACATACAGTATAAAGCGTACTTCAAATACGCTCAAAATAGATAGCGTGTATACTTGCAATACACTACGCTTGTATACATCGTTTTGTGCGCCCAATATACCTGACCCATACAGGTCTGAAGCAATGGGTCTACTTGACATCCAGTATAGACCGTACTAGGTAAACGCGCAAAATAAATAGTGTCTTTACTTGCAATACAGTCCGCTTGTATAGATTGTTTTAGGCGCCTAATATACCTGCCCCGTACGGGTGTGAAGCAAGGGGTCTACTTGCCATACTGTAGAGATCGTACTTCACATACACTCAGAATACATAGTGTATTGCAATACACTACGCTTAAATATATAATTTTTTGCGCCCGATTAACCTGACACATAAGGGTCAGAAGAAAAACTATTTGCCAGACAGTGCACACCGCAGTCTGTATACGCTCAATATATATACCCTGTATACTTGCAATTTCAAATGCTTGTATACATCTGGAAATGCATAAGGCTAGTGGAAGAGGACAGGGGCGTGGAAATACAGCTGGGGTTCCAGGCCGCGGACAAGCTACTGATCCAATACCTACTGGTGAGGGGCAGCCAGCATTGTGCTCATCCACAGTCCCTGGCTTGATGGCAACGTTAAGCAGGGTGCAGGGTACAACGCTGACGAGACCTGAGCACCAGGAACAGATGTTACAATGTCTAGTGGATAAAGCTTCCAGCTGCATCTGCACCAGCCACTCAACCAATCCCTAAAGTCGTGTTCCTACCTAAGAGTATGCCCCTCCTTCCTCCCAACATGCCCAATCTTCCCAGCAGAGTCATCCCACCCTTTCCCCATCCCAGGAGCTGTTTTCGGGTCCTTTAATTTTCTCTCACTCTGGTCAACCACTTCCCACATCCCAAGAGCTAACAGACAAATTTCACTGTCCTGATGCACAAACATTGGAGAATCCCCCATCTCCAGTTGATTTTGTGGTTGTCGACCCGCAACCAGCTTTTCTCGGCCTCAGTAATGATGACAAGACACAGTTGCCATCAGGGTAGGCTGTGGTTATGTGCGGTGTGCATATGAAGAAATTGAAGAGGAGGTGGTGGATGACTAGGCCACCAACCTGACCTGGACAGGGGTGATATCTAGGGGGGAAAGCAGTGGGTTTGAAAAGAGCAACCTTACCACCTCAGGCATGCGCCGTCATTTGTAAGGCAAGCACTTGGCTCAGTGGGAGAGAGCAAACGCAGGACAATCGACGTCCGGCGTTGCCGCCACTGCCTCTCCCACTGTTGCCAGTGCTGGCGCTGCAGTCCAGACCACCAGCCAGGTCACCTCCACATCTGCTTCTGACTCTTTGGGGAGTTCACCCTCATCCACTCCTTTTCCTGCCACTGCTCCTTTTGCCTGCACCATCATGCGCCTCTTCCCAGCAACTCCCCATCTCCCAGGCCTTTCATCGCAGGCAGAAGTACAGCGCAAGCCACCCACATGCCCATGCCTTCAACGGCCTCATCTTAAAACTGCTGGCCCAGGAGATGTTGCCGTCCCGGCTTGTGGAAACTCAGGCCTTCTGTGACCTGATGGCAATTGCGGCACCTCGCTATGCCGTCCCTACTTCTCCCAGTTTGCCGTCCACGCCTTGCACCAGCACGTGTCCCGTAACATCAGTCGGGCCCTAAGTTCCGCGCTTTGCACAAAGTTCCACGTGACCACCAACACGTGGACAAGTGCATGTGGACAGGGACGCTACATTTCACTCACAGCACACTGGGTGAATGTAGTTGAGGCTGGGACTGGCTCGCAAAATGGCGGCCTGCCTTGTCTCCCCACCCAACATTCCTGGCAGGAGCTCTGAAACACCACCCTCCTCCTCCGCTGTTAAATCGACCCCAGATACGAGCTGGAAACGCTGCAGCACTGGTGTGGGGAGACGTCAGCAGGCCGTGCTGAAGCTCATCAGCTTTGGGGACAGACAGCAAACTGCCTCCAAGGTGAGGGATGCCCTCCTCGATGACACAGCAATGTGGTTTTTGTCATTGTACCTGGGCCCAGGCATGTTGGTGTATGTGATAATGGCTGGAACCTGGTAGCAGATCTGGAGCTTGCCAGACTCAAACACGGTCCACACATGGCCCACGTTTTTAACTTGTTGGTGCAAAGGTTCTCTGAAACCTACACCATTGTGTCTGATATACTGGTGAAAGTGAGGCCAGTTTCATAAGTGAAAAGTAGCCTCTGCTAGGCTGAAAACATTCAGAGCACACTCCGGTCATCTTCTCACCATTGGCTGATGGAGGAAGACGAGGAGGATGAAGTGGCATTTGATGTCACTGTCCCACACGAGGCTAGCGGGGAAGTTCAGTGCATCCCATTGCTTCAGCATGGATGGTGTGAAGGAGAGTGGAAAGTGTAGTGGAAATGGAGAGTGACCCTTCCGGTGGGGGCAGCGAAGTCATGCCAAGTAACACTCTTGCACATTGCTGACTTCATGTTGGGTTGCTTTTCTAGAGACAAAAGCATAGATCACATCATGGAGAGCAAACAATACTGGATTTTTGCAATCCTCGACCCTCGGTATGAAAAAAACATCTTGTCTTTCGTTCTGGTAGGGGAGAGGAACAATCGCATAAAAGATTGCCACAAGCAACTGGTGCAGAATATGATGGAAATGTTTCCAGCAACCCTCGCTGGCGGCAGAGAGGAGAGTCCCTCCAAGAGGCTAACAACTACCATCCGCTCCACACCCACCAGGGGAACACTCTCCAAGATGTGGTACACGTTAATGGCACCCCCTCGCCAAACTACCGCCACTGAGGGGCCTAGTGTCACCAGAAGGAAAAAGTATAGATGCATGTTGCATGAGTACCTAGCCAACCACAGCCCTGTCCTCTCTGATCCCTCTGCGCCTTACACGTATTGGGTGTAGAAGTTGGACCTGTGGCCCTTGGGCTGAGTGGAGGCTTCCCCCAGCTGAGGTTTGGGTGACTGTGGCAAGGGGGTCCAAGAACGGCCCGCAGTTAGCCTATTTGGTGGCATAGAGTGTACACAATGAGCCCCAACTGTCACTTGCTGAGCCACTCTTCTACTTGTAACTGCATCATAGAACCTGCGTGTCTATGCTCTCTTGAGTTAGAGATTGATTGGCGCCCCTGCATTTTAAGTTTATGCCCCATTCTTTTTCTTCATCCCACAAACATATCTCTTTTTTGTGCCCCTTAGTGCTAATTCAGCCGTGCCACCCCCAGGATTAATTCTTTCACCCGTATCTTAGAGTTGTCACTTGCCCCAGCAGCGTATACAGTGTCAGCCCAATTCTGTTGCTTCAGCCCACAAGCAGAGATCTGGTTTTGTGCCCCTTTGTGCCAATTCAGCCCTGCCACCCCCAGTAGTAATTCTTTCACCCCCATCTTGAAGTTGTCACTTGCTCCAGCAGCGTTTTGAGTGTCAGGCCTACATTGTTGCTTCAGCCCAGGTATGTACTGTATACCAGTGGTACAGAATTTCAGCCCTAAAAAGTGGTTTTGAGAAATTTCTGCAGGATGAGTCTATAAGCTGATGGTGTTTATAGACTCTTCAAGCAAAGCAGAAGCTAAAATCTCTCTCTGACCCTAAGCAGATGTCTCTCCCTATCTCTCCAAGCCGCACATGACACGAACATGGCTGACACTATTCTTATGAATCGGAGGTCGCCTGATTTTGCCAGCCAATGACTTTTTCCTATTTTTTTTCAATGCCTACATTTTCCTCCTTCCTGTCCCACCTCCTCTACATAAGTAAAGAAGAGCTTCACACTTAGGTATGCGTTAACCAATCACCGTTTTATTCAGTAAAGAATGAGTGAACGTTTTCGGTCGTTAAGACCTTCCTCAGACTCTACATAAATGTAAAATAACAAAACAAAAGTCAAACAAAAAGGCAAAATACAATCATAAACAGGTACACCAACAAGTGAATGGAACCACACATTTACGATAAGTTATGTACATAATATACACTCACCGGCCACTTTATTAGGTACACCTGTCCAACTGCTCGTTAACACTTAATTTCTAATCAGCCAATCACATGGCGGCAACTCAGTGCATTTAGGCATGTAGACATGGTCAAGACAATCTCCTGCAGTTCAAAACGAGCATCAGTATGGGGGGGAAGAAAGGTGATTTGAGTGCCTTTGAACGTGGCATGGTTGTTGGTGCCAGAAGGGCTGGTCTGAGTATTTCAGAAACTGCTGATCTACTGGGATTTTCACGCACAACCATCTCTAGGGTTTACAGAGAATGGTCCGAAAAAGAAAAAACATCCAGTGAGCGGCAGTTCTGTGGGTGGAAATGCGTTGTTGATGCCAGAGGTCAGAGGAGAATGGCCAGACTGGTTCGAGCTGATAGAAAGGCAACAGTGTCTCAAATAGCCACCCGTTACAACCAAGGTAGCCAGAAGAGCATCTCTGAACGCCGCACAGTACGTCCAACTTTGAGGCTACAGATGGGCTACAGCAGCAGAAGACCACACCGGGTGCCACTCCTTTCAGCTAAGAACAGGAAACTGAGGCTACAATTTGCACAAGCTCATCGAAATTGGACAATTGAAGATTGGAAAAACGTTGCCTGGTCTGATGAGTCTCGATTTCTGCTGCGATATTCGGATGGTAGGGTCAGAATATGGTGTCAACAACATGAAAGCATGGATCCATCCTGCCTTGTATCGGTAACGGTTCAGGCTGGTGGTGGTGGTGTCATGGTGTGGGGAATATTTTCTTGGCACTCTTTGGGCCCCTTGGTACCAATTGAGCATCGTTGCAACGCCAAAGCCTACCTGAGTATTGTTGCTGACCATGTCCATCCCTTTATGACCACAATGTACCCAACATCTGATGGCTACTTTCAGCAGGATAATGCAATGCCATGTCATAAAGCTGGAATCATCTCAGACTGGTTTCTTGAACATGACAATGAGTTCACTGTACTCCAATGGCCTCCACAGTCACCAGATCTCAATCCAATAGAGGAGCATCTTTGGGATGTGGTGGAACGGGAGATTCGCATCATGGATGTGCAGCCGACAAATCTGCGGCAACTGTGTGATGCCATCATGTCAATATGGACCAAAATCTCTGAGGAATGCTTCCAGCACCTTGTTGTATCTATGCCACGAAGAATTGAGGCAGTTCTGAAGGCAAAAGGGGGTCCAACCCGTTACTAGCATGGTGTACCTAATAAAGTGGCCGGTGAGTGTACAAAGAGCCAAAATAAAGTACATGGTGGAGTATAGTACTATAATAGTTCGATAGCCCAGATATGTAAGCTACAGCACCAATATTAAGGAAAATTCTTCCAACGTAAACCATATTGACAGTTAATATATAGTAGCTGATTTAGATGACCACGTGCTGATACAGAGTTGTTAATTAGATAATCACCTTGAGAAATAGAATGAACACTTGTAGATAGATTCTAAGCGTGGCTCTGCCACTGGTGGATCTGTAAATAACATGTTTACAATAAATACATAATATAATGCCATGCATATTTACAATGAATATAGTGCCATGTATGTAGGTACAAAGACGATGCTCGTTGTCAAGGGGGTACTCACCTCCAGTCAGTCCCGACTAGGCCCGCAACAAAATGAAAATTTGAATGGCAAATAGCTCAGAGTATGCGCTGGCGATGTGAACAGCTGATGGCTGGTGGAATGGCGCGGGAGTGTAGTGACACTTCCGTGTTTAAAAAGGAGGAAGAGTAGACACCGGACCGTGCTCATTGGTCCGGTGTACGCAGGCTCAGTGGAGCCTGTACGGACAATGTCCGAATTGTGCACAGGCGCCGTAGCGCCTGTACGTAAAGAGGATTAGCCGCGCATGCGTACAGATGCGCTTCAACGGGTATACGGAGATCCGATGATAGCCAGAGCGAAGGAGAAGGATCAAGGCTTGTGCGCATGTGCAGAGCTACGCTACTGTGAACTAGAAGCCTAATAGAAGCCGTGCTGTGGAGATGGTAAGTGATGAGATGAGGACTATAGCGACAACCGTGGTATGTTAAGATGAAACTAGAAGTAAGTTCTGGTACAAACCATAATAAGCAAATAGATGAAGGTGAAATAACCTCCTCTACATAGTTATTGGTGCAAAAAAAGCACCAGGGAAGGTGGGAGGGGATACAAATTTTTAGTACGTTTGCCGCGTGGTATTCAGTTGGAATCGAATATCTCGAATAGCTTGATATTCGATCGAATACCTATTAGATCGAACGGTGTTCGCTCATCTCTACTCATCACTATTCACCATCCCTAGTTTCAATCTCCCCAACCAGAGTAAAGCTCAAATATGTCGCCCCTTTCTTTATGCCTCAGCTAAGTTTGTAATAATGGATTCCTCATCAGGCAGGTTCCCCATCTCTTTGTCACACTTATAGGCCCTGAAATCTAAGATTGCTGACATGAGGTTTGTCAACGTCTGGCTACACCTATTTTTCACAGTCCATAACACTCACAGTAGATGACTACTCCCTTATCAATCACCATTTGCTCGCATGGGACCCTCGGACTAACATAGATCTTTCTGTGAGGTTTGACCAAGTTTACTTCAACTTTCCTTGATCATTCTAGAGGTGAATGGGGCAGGAATCTTATTCCCAGCCTATAGAATACCCAGCATTCACGGTGGCGATTTCACAAGACATTACAGATTTTTTCACCATCACGAAAGTGACAAGACCCCTCTTCCGCTACAATGGGAAGCACTAAAGAGTGTCAGCGGGGCTTTTCATTCAACAAGGTGCCAACGCAACAAGGAATCACAAATGCTGGTGGACTTACTGGAAGACAGATGCAAAGTGAAAGACTGTTTAGACACCAAATATGAAGAACACACAGTGCGGCAGCTCTCTAGAAAATTTTCTCCACCCACGAGAGCCCAATGAGTTTGTTCTGTAATGGCAGACTCGCACAGGTGGTCTGACACACAGGGGATCAGGTCACGTGTTGTAGGTGCATGGCGTCGCGACGGGGAAATAACAGAGGCCAACAAGTAGGTGCAGAGCTCATTAGCATTCCCAAAAAGGGGTGGGCTGCCTTGTTTATTTATACCTTTTTTGACAAGGTGTAACCGCCAATAAATACTATTGATTAACATACATTTCTAATGGTTTTAGATGAGCTATACAATTTTGGGTTTTTCACAGGGCAAAATGGTGGCTCAGTGGTTAGTACCGCAGTCGTGGGTTCAAATCTCGGCAGGAACAACATCTGCAAGGAGTTTGAATGTTCTCCCCGTGTTTGCGTGGATTTCCTCCCATTCTACAAAGACATACTGATAGGAAAAAAAAATGTACATTGTGATCCCTATATCATATATCCCTATATGGGGCTCACAATCTACATAAAAAAATGAGTTCTTCACAACTTATCTATTAACTTATGGCTACTTAGCAATTATTAATACGCAAGTGGCTCATCTTATCTGAACATAAGGCGACTAGAGTAGTGTAACAGCCCCACTTCTCTACAAACTAAAAAGTGACAGGTGCCCCGCCCCTTTTATGGTGTAACCACGCCCCTTTTATTATATGACCACGCCTCCTTTTATATGATTATTTTGACGTCACTACGTCCCATTTTGTAATTAACCACCACCCCTTTATTATGATGCCCCACCCCTTTTTATATACACTTTCCTTTTGCGCTGGCATAAATGATAGAAATATCATCCATGTCAGCACAAAAGTGTCTATAGTTTTATTTGAGATAAATAATATACCTTTTATTGTTGGTGTAAGCAGCTATGCACTTGAGCACCACAGCGTGGCGTCGTGAGTCATGTTCATACACATCCACCCCCGAAGACGGCGAAACATGTTGTGACAGGGCCGTACAATGTCCCCTATTACAACTACGTGCCGTGCTTCTGCGCCGGCGTGTAGTGCAAAAACATGTCTTGACATGTAGAGGGCATGTCCAAAATGATCGATTGGCAGGCCGAACATGTCTTTTCAGCATGACTTACGGTACGGTCTGCGTACGCGCAAAAACCACAAACACACATCATTTATTTTAAAAATTTAATAATTTTATTCAGAATACCAAAACACAATACATATTATTACAATGTTACCACGCTTGCTGTAATAGTGGAAAAGTTCTCACTTTAGGTAATAAAGTCGCATGGGGCAGTCCCGAGGCTGTGGGTGATGAGGGGAAAATGGGGGTTCTGGCCCGAGATAGTTCTGAAGTTGAGGGGTGAGTCAATTTCATTTTTAAACGGTCCAGAATTTCTCTTCTGGTAGGATTACCTACCACACTGGAGGGGATATTTAATTCGGCCATCGAGCTGAAAAATACGTCCCAGCCAGGAGGCGTATTCTTTTTCACCAAGCTGTGACTCTGCGTGGCATGTTTAATAAGATCCAGCATATTAGATCCAGGGATCGGACACCCTCTGTAAATAAATTCACCTTTGTCATTCCAGGCTGTGACATCAGATTTCTGATCCATTTTGCTTAGTATAATTTTGGCGCTCCTGTGACACAGCAGGAAACTAGCAAACTGTACTACAACTTTGTAAACTTGCTACTACCGGTGACTTAGCAAGTTCTGCCAGGCCGATTACAAAATTATTTTGCAAGGGCCTCTCCCTACCACATGTGCCTACCCTTCCTCTCCTGGGGACAGGCTTAGGCTGAACAACATAAACTATCATCTAAGTTTTTTTTCGCCATTTAGAAGCAGAAAACTTTAGAGGAGGGGGAAGCTAGCCAGCCGGCTCTTGGACATCTGAAAGCTGTTGTAAGTGGAAAAGGAGCCCCAGTACTGGTGCCTCGCTCAACTTGAGCAGGGGGGACCAGCCAGCTTGCTTACCCTTTCCCTTACCTTTTTTTTTATGCGACAGCTCATTGAGCTGCTGATGCCGGCTGGCTGCGCCTTGTTCCTGGTGTTGTAGATCCTGCCAAGGCCGGCTTGACCTTCCCTCTGAGCAGGTCTCCTGTCCTTCAAGTTGCTTTGTCAGCACTGGCAGGGATTCAAGAGAACTTCCCCGCCCAGCGCTGCCCTGGATGAGCCTGTGGGCGGCCCCGCCCCCCTCCCCAAGCCACCAATGAATGGTAAGCCCTTGAGGGGAAGGGAAATCCCTGGACACCACGGCCGCTCAATATCCAGCTATCTTATGCAGCCAGCCTGCTTGCATTAATTACTGTTGTTCTCCCAATCCTTGTAAAAACCACTTTTCCATCCCAAACCAGCCTTGTCAGTAAAGAAATCCTCATCTCTCCCTCTCTCCTACCCCACCAAATAACTTTCTCTGCACAGCTACACACAAACCTGCAGGCTTTCCGCCCCAGACACATACAACCCCCCCACACACCCTCTCCTACCTACACCTGCTGTCCCTCTCCCTGCTACTCCTTACTTCTGGTGACATATCTCCTAATCCTGGACCTCCCCAGAAAATCTCCACTGTTGGTCTTTTTCCCCACACTTGCCGTTTGCACACGTAACCCCCGAAATCTCAAACCAATCACACCTGCTCCTACCCCTCCCCCTGTCCTCTCTGGTGCACAATGGAATGCCCGCTCCGTACGCAATAAACTAGACTACATCCACGACCTTTTCATTCTTAATGAATTTTCATTTCTCGGTCTCACAGAAATATGGCTGACACCCTCAGACACCACCTCCCCCGCCGCCCTCTCCTATGGAGGTCTGTAATTCTCACACACTCCCTGCCCTAACAATAAACCTGGTGGAGGTGTAGGAGTCCTCATATTCACCCGCCTCTTCTCCATATGCAGCCTCTCTAACTCTCCATCCACGCTCTCTGACCACAACCTGCTGACATTCTCTGCCCTCTCCTCTCCAATAGACACCCCAACCTCTAAACCAACATGCCCCCACAGGAACCTCAACCGCCTTGACACCTGAACCCTCTCAGACTCTCTCCTACCACTCGCTGACATATCCTCACTCCAGGACACAGATGCCGCTGCTACTTTCTATAACTCCACCATTACCTCAGCCCTTGACTCTGTAGCCCCCTACACAAACACCAGAGCCCGACCGGTCAATAGGCAACCCTGGCACACCGAACTGACTAAAAACCTGAGACGTGCCGCGCGTGTTGCAGAACGCCTCTGGAAGAAAAGCCACTCCCAGGAAGACTTCCTCAGTTACAAAGAGGCAGTTCTCACATTTAAGAACGCACTCACCTCTGCAAAGCAGGTCTACTTCACCACACTCATATCTGAACTCTCTCGCAATCCAAAACAGCTATTCACCACCTTCAACTCCCTCCTCCGTCCTCCTCTGCCCCCTCCGACATCACTTATCTCAGCTGACGACTTTGCCTCTTACTTCAAAACTAAAATTGACACCATCAGAGACAGTCTCACCCTAATCCCCTCCCCCCGACAACCCCTCCACTCAACAGCTCACTGCTCATCATCCTTGACCTGTTTCTCCACCATCACTGATGAAGAACTCTCCTCCCTAATCTCCAAATCTCACCTCACCTCCTGCGCGCTTGACCTAATCCAGTCACATCTCATCCCCAAGCTCACTGAAGTGATTACTCCGGCCCTAACCCATCTCTTCAAGCTATCTCTAGCCAATGGATCCTTCCCCTCTGCCTTCAAACACGCCACAGTAACACCTATACTTAAGAAACCATCCCTTGACCCGTCCTCTCCAGCCAACTATCGTCCCATCTCACTACCCCTGTACGCCTCAAAATTGCTTGAGCAACACGTCCACTCAGAACGCTCCTCCTATCTCTTGTCCAACCTGCTCTTTGATAGACTACAGTCAGGCTTCAGATCTCGTCATTCCACTGAAACTGCCCTAACAAAAGTCACCAATGACCTTCTAACCTCCAAAGCCAAGCGCCATTACTCTGCCCTCAACTCTTTTCTGCCTTTGACACAGTTGACCACTCCCTCCTATTAGAAATTCTCTCATCCCTTGGTATCTCAGACCTGGCCCTTTCCTGGATCTCCTCATACCTCACCAACCACACATTCAGCGTCTCCCACTCACACACCACCTCCTCACCTCGCCCTCTCTCTGTAGGTGTCCCCCAAGGCTCCGTCCTAGGACCCCTCCTGATCTCCATCTACACCCTTGGCCTGGGCCAACTCGTAGAATCTCATGGTTTCCAGTACCATTGCTATGCCGATGACACCTAAATCTACATCTCTGGACCAGTCACTCTACACAAGAAAATGGATAGACAATGCTCAAAATATATACAGTGTTGGTCAAAAGTATTGGCCCCCCTGCAATTCTGTCAGATAATACTCATTTTCTTCCAGAAAATGATTGCAATCACAAATTCTTTGGTATTATCGTCATTTAATTTATCTTCAATGGAAAACCACGAAAAGAATTGTCAAAAAGCCAAATTGGATATAATTCCACACCAAACATAAAAAAGGGGGTGGACAAAAGTATTGGCACTGTTTGAAAAATCATGTGATGCTTCTCTAATTTGTGTAATTAACTGCACCTGTTACTTCCCTGAGGCACCTAACAGGTGGTGGCAATAACTAAATCACTCTTGCAGCCAGTTGAAATGGATAAAAATTGACTCCACCTCTGTCCTGTGTCCTTGTGTGTACCACATTGAGCATGGAGAAAAGAAAGAAGACCAAAGAACTGTCTGAGGACTTGAGAAGCAAAACTGTGAGGAAGCATGAGCAATCTCAAGGCTACAAGTCCATTTCCAAAGACCTGAATGTTCCTGTGTCTACCGTGCGCAGTGTTATCAAGAAGTTTAAAGCCCATGGCACTGTGGCTAACCTCCCTAGATGTGGACGCAAAAGAAAAATTGACGAGAGATTTCAACGCAACATTGTGCAGATGGTGGAAAAAGAACCTCGACTAACATCCAAACAAGTTCAAGCTGCCCTGCAGTCCGAGGGGACAACAGTGTCACCCCGTACTATCCGTCAGCGTCTGAATGAGAAGGGACTGTATGGTAGGAGACCCAGGAAGACCCCACTTCTTACCCAGAGACATAAAAAAGCCAGGCTGGAGTTTACCAAAACTTACCTGAGAAAGCCAAAACCGTTCTGGAAGAATGTTCTCTGGTCAGAGGAGACAAAAGTAGGAAAAGGCCTCAACATAGAGTTTACAGGAAAAAAAAAAAGAGGCCTTCAAAGAGAAGAAGACAGTCCCTACAGTCAGACATGGCGGAGGGTCCCTGATGTTTTGGGGTTGCTTTGCTGCCTCTGGCACTGGACTGCTTGACCGTGTGCATGGCATTATGAAGTCTGAAGACTACCAACACATTGTGCAGCATAATGTAGGGCCCAGTGTGAGAAAGCTGGGTCTCCCTCAGAGATCTTCCAGCAGGACAATGACCCAAAACACACTTCAGGTCAGCACTAGAATCCCATAGAACACCTGTGGAGAGATCTCTTGGTGGCAGTTTGGAGAAGGCCTCCTTCACATCTCAGGGACCTGGAGCAGTTTGCCAAAGAAGAATGGTCTAAAATTCCAGCAGAGCCTTGTAAGAAACTCATTGCTGGTTACCGGAAGCGGTTGTTCACAGTTATTTTGTCTAAAGGTTGTGCTACCAAGTATTAGGCTGAGGGGGCCAATACTTTTGTCCGGCCCATTTTTGGAGTTTTGTGTAAAATGATCAATGATTTGACTTTTTTTAAATTCTCTTTTGTGTTTTTTCATTGCAAGCAAAATAAATGAAGATATTAATACCAAAGAGTTTGTGCTTGTAATCATTTTCCCGCTTAGATTACTGCAACACCGTTCTGCATGGACTCCCAGCTAACACCCTCGCCTCCCTCCAGTCCACCCTAAACTGCGTTGCTCGCTTAATCCACCTCACCTCCCGATCTTCATCGGCTGCTCCCCTCTGCCAGTCCCTCCACTGGCTACCTATAGCCCAGCGAATTGAGTTCAAGCTACTAACGCTAACATACAAAGCCATCCACACCCTGTCCCCTCCATATATCTCTGACCTAATCTCCCGCTACCTGCCCACACGTAACCTCAGATCCTGCAATGACCTCCTACTCCGCTCTGCTCTCATCCGCTCCTCACACAACCGTCTCCAAGATTTCTCCCATGCATCCCCCATACTGTGGAACTCCTTACCATGACACATAACACTGACCCCCACAATCACAGGATTCAAGAAGGCCCTGAAGACTCCCCTATTCAGGCCTACAACCTCCAATAACACTATGACCTCACTGCCATCTGTACAGTCTCCCCCTCTCCTTCTGTCTCTACCCCCCTTCCCTCATAGATTGTAAGCCCTCACGGGCAGGGCCCTCTACCCCACTGTGCCAGTCGGTTATTGTTCGTATTATATCTGCCTGTATATTTTGTGTATTGTATGTAACCCCCAAATGTAAAGCACCATGGAATTAATGGCGCTATATAAATAAACAATAATAATAATACACAAACATAAAACTTTATTAGCTGTAACCAGTCGTGCCCTTTAACATGTGGATGGAGCTTAGACCTATAAAGTTAGCCTGAAATGGCATCATATCATGTGGGGTAATGTGGGAGTGGGGACAGAGGAAGGTTAAGGGTTTACGTTAGACATTGTGATAGGCTTGTCTGAAAAGATGTGTCTTTAGTTTGCGCTTGAAGTTGTAGAAATTGGGAGTTAATCTGATTGTCTGGGGTAGAGCATTCCAGAGAAGTGGTGCAGCTCGGGAGAAGTCTTGTATACGAGCGTGGGAGGTTCTGATAATAGAGGATGTAAGTGTTAGGTCATTGAGTGAACGGAGAGTACGGGTTGGGCGGTAGACAGAGATGAGGGAGGAAATGTAGGGAGGTGCAGCATTATGGAGAGCCTTGTGGGGGAGGGGGAAAACTTTATATTTTATTCTATATTGAATAGGCAGCCAATGTAGTGACTGGCACAGACCAGAGGCATCGCTGTAGCGTCTAGCCTGATAGATGAGCCTGGCCGCTGCATTCAGAATAGATTGTAGAGGGGAGAGTTTAGTGAGGGGAAGACAGATTAGTAAGGAGTTACAGTAGTCAAGGCGAGAATTAATCAGAGAGACAATAAGTGTCTTTAGTGTATCTCTGGTAAGGAAAGGGCATATTCTGGAGATGTTTTTGAGGTGGAGGTGACATGAGCATGCAAGTGATTCAATATGAGGGGTGAAGGAAAGTTCTGCGTCAAACATAACCCCGAGGCAGAGTGCATGCTACCTAGGAGTTATAGTAAGGCCTGAGACTGCAATTGATATATCAGGGACAGATCTATTAGATGTGGGAAACAGTAGTAGTTCAGTCTTAGAGAGATTTAGTTTAAGATAGAGCGAAGACATGATATTAGAGACAGCAGAGAGACAATCACTGGTGTTCTGTATGAGTGCAGCAAGGGAAAGAGGGGAAGAAACAGAGCCCGCAAATCATACACTGAAAGTGCGGTCTGAGAGATAAGAGGAGAACCAGGAGAGCGCGGTGTCCTTGAGGCCGACTGAGCGGAGCAGAGTGAGGAGGAGATGATGCTCAACAGTGTCAAAAGCTGCAGAGAGGTCCAGAAGAATAAGAAGAGATAAGTCACCATTAGATTTAGCCATTAGGAGATCACTGGAGACTTTAGTGAGGGCCGTTTCAGTAGCGTGCAGAGTGCGGAAACCAGATTGTAAGGGGACAAGCAGAGAGTTAGCAGAGAGATGGTGGATTAAACGAGAATAGACCAGGTGTTCCAAGATTTTATAGATGAAGGGGAAGTTAGAGACGGGTCGATAGTTAGCAGTACAGGAAGGCTCCTTCATCAGTTCCTACCATCAAAAATGACACTGAGGAGTCCCTATCACCTTGACATTATAGCTCAACTTTTCCGAGACTACTACCGAAATCTCTACAATCTTAGGGACCCCCACTAAGATTTACAACTGCAATAGATGCAAAACAGGATCGATGATTATGTGTGAATTCTCTGATGTTTCACAAGACTTGATTTGTAAGTAAAACATTTCCTACATTTTGGGCATGAAAACAGATTCTCTCCTGTGTGAGTTCTTTGATGTTCAACAAGAAATGATTTGCGAGTAAAACATTTCCAACATTCTGGGCACGAATATGGCTTCTCTCCTGTGTGAGTTCTTTGATGTTCAACTAGAGAGGATTTGCGAGTAAAACATTTCAAACATTCTGGGCACGAATATGGCTTCTCTCCTGTGTGAATTTTTTGATGTTCAATAAAAAGTGATTTGCGAGTAAAACATTTCCCACATTCTTGGCATGAATAAGGCTTCTCCCCTGTGTGAGTTCTTTGATGTTCAACAAGACGGAATTTTTGAGCAAAATATTTCCCACATTCTGGGCACGAATAAGGCTTCTCCCCTGTGTGAGTTTTTTGATGTTCAACAAGACAGAATTTTTGAGCAAAAGATTTCCCACATTCTGGGCATGAATATGGCTTCTCCCCTGTATGAATTCTCTTATGTCCAACAAGATGTGCTTTCTGAGTAAAACATTTTCCACATTCTGCGCAGTAAAATGGCCTCTCCCCTGTGTGAATTCTCTTATGTCTAACGAAAATTGATAAGTGAGTAAAAAATTTCCCACATTCTAGGCACGAATATGGCTTCTCTCCTGTGTGAATTCTCTGATGTATAACGTCCCTTCTGCATCTTTCATTTTGCTTAACAGACTGTGATGAATTAGGAGACAGATCTTTGTCCTGAAGGGCTGAGGGTATATCTGGGATAATGACATGTTCTTCATATGGATATTGGGTGATACCATGATCCTCTGCTTTATAATCTGTAGATATCAGATGTCCCTCTGAGCTCCTGGTACAGTCATCTGACAAGAAGAAAACTGAGGTTACTATTATTGAATAACATATCCTTATAAGTATATTCCCCACTGAGCTGCCGCTGCCTGAGACGCTTCAGACCGTGTGAAGAAGTGACGTCAGTGGCACAGGCAGCAAACGACGGCAGCGCAGCCTACTTCATTAGTATTCACTGTGCTGAGACGGAGGTCAGTGATAGTGACTAGTAATGAAGCGGGACAGGAGACGCCACCACTGCTCTAGGTCACTGTAGAGGTGAACACAATCCATGGCTGCTTAAATATGGCCACTTATGTGGAATAATACTGTAGGATGCCATAAATCTTACTGTATTACACCCCATACACACAATAGAATCCAAACCACATCTACTGGATTTCCCAGCCTGAACTCACCGCGGATCTGCTGTCCCATACAGTATGTAGTAGGGTCTGTGGAGTCACAAGGAAGCAGGGACTCCTAGCGTCATAGATCACTAAGATACGGGGAGTCCTGGTGTGTGGACAGAGTTCAGGCTGGGAAATGTGACTGATGTACAGACCAGATTTTCTAGTCCGGATTCCATAGTGTGATTGGGGTCTAAGGTGAGGTTTACACAGTGACATTTGTAGAAGCTGCTTCAGGAATTCAGAAGAAGAATTTTTCCGCTTTACCAAATCAGCCCCCGAATCTCCATCAGATTCCTTACTGGCCAGGCCGGATTTTCCACCTCCCATTTATTTCCATAGAGCTCTGAAGTGGAATCTGCCTGAAGATCGAGCAGGAGGATTATTTTTCCGCTACCTGAAATAATCTGCTATACAGTCCCTGACAAAAGTTTTGTCGCTTATCCATGTTGTGGAATCAAAAGCTTATAACCTGACTTTAAATTCATCTACTGGTTTTAGAAATGACTCCTATGAAAGCTGAAACCCTCCCAAATGTGTTTTGTATTAAGAAAATTAATTGGCTTCACTGGCGAAATATTGATCATTTAATGAACACAGAATGGTCAGATTTTGGCAAGACAAAAGTTGTCGCCTTGTCATATAACGCCCCCAATCCTAGTCTACAGCCTCCCCGGTGCTCACTAATTGATCGGTTAATTAGTGGGTGTGTATAAAAATAACTCCAGCACCCCAGACCTTCACTTGAACTGCAACTTCACCTGTGACAACAAGCCAAAAATCAACCCTGCGACCAAAGCCTTGATTATCACGAGGCTGAAGACCAGATCCACTGCAGAGGTGGCTGCACCTTTAATGTGTCTCAGCGTCAAGTACAAAGAATTAAAAAAAGATTTGACCAGACTGGAGATGTTTCTGACAAGCCCAGGTCCGGCAGACCCCGCAAGACAACTGCTCAGGAGGAACGTTTGTTGGTTAGAAAATCAAAAGCCAGGCCCAATTCCACTGCAGCAGAGCTCCAACAGGCCTGGTCACCTCAAGTCCCTGTGTCACCTAGAACAGTTTGTAGGATTCTGTCTCGGAATGGCCTCCATTGTGGAATCAGTTCCCAGAAGCCATCACTGAACAAAAGGCAATGAAAGGCCCACAGCCTGCTAAACAGATGGACGCTGGAAAAGTGGCAGAAGGTGGATTACCCCACAGCCACCGCAAATACTGCAGGAGATCTACTGGAGCCCGTATGGATCCAAGATACAACCAGAAAACAGTTAAGTTTGGTGGTGTAAAGGTCATGGTCTAGGGTTACATTCAGTATGGGGGTGTGCAAAACATTTGCAAGGTGGAAGGCAATATCAATAGCCTAAAATATCAAGAAGTATTGGCTTCCTCTTACATTCCCAATCATCAGGATGGCGCTCCATCTCATACATCCATCTCTACATTAAAGTTCCAAAAGGCAAAGAAGATGAAGGTGCTCCAGGACTGGCCAGCCCAGTCACCAGACATGAACACCATTGAGCATGTTTGGGGTAGGATGAAAGAGGAAGCTTGGCAGACAAAACCAAAGAATCTTGATGACCCCTGGGAGACTGTAAGACGGCATTCTTCCCTATTCCTGATGACTTCATCATTACATTGTATGAATCATTGTCGAAACGCATGGATGCCGTCCTTCTAGCTCATGGAAGTCACACAAAATATTAAATCTGGCTCTAATAGCTCCACAACTTCATTCACCAATGTTAGGAAACATATCTTTGTATCTGAACTGAATTATTGGTTTGATTTTCACATTACTTTATGTGGGCGACAAAACCTTTGTCTTGCCAAAATCTGACTATTAAATGATCAATATTTCAGCGGTGAAGCCAATTTATTTTCTTAACAGAAAAACACATTTGAGAGGTGTCAGGGTCGGGGGTTGCTAGGTGCGGTGCCATAGACACACAAGTCCAGTATCTTTAGTCCAAAACAAAGGTAGAGTTTTATTTTCACTCAAATAAGGTAGTAACAAAAGGAAACAATACAAAAATAAATCCCTGCCCGGCTCTAACTGAACATAGAATAGGTGACCTCACCTATAATAGCAGACTCAGTAGTAAATTGCAACAACCAGGGCAGCTCCAACAGTCTGACCTTCCTCCTGGCTCTCCAGCCAAGCTCTGTCCAAAGTCTTGCTGCTGGAGCTGACCTTTTAAACCTCACTGATGAGGACAATTCACAGCAGCTGAAACGCTGAAGAAACATCCACAATGTGTGGACTGGAGGGGGTTGGAATGACAGGTCCCACTAACAACCTACCTGCCATTCCTAAAAATCCAGCCCAATAGAGAGAACTTGAAATAACGCTCAGCAGACAAAAGTTATCTGCTGAGAACCAGTCTTTCTGGAGTTTTCCATCTCAACCACCTGGGTAGTCTGGGTGAGATGTACACCCCCTCCATTACCTGACCAGCCGTCGGCTTACAGAAGGTTTCAGCTTTCATATGAGTCATTTCTAAAACCAATGGATGAATTTAATGTCAGTTTATAAGCTTTTGATTCCACAACATGAATAAGCGACAGAACTTTTGTCAGGGACTGTATAATTCTGGTAAATTCTTTCCCTTCACGAGGACTGACAGCTGGTGAGGAAGAAATTTGCCTCGTTCACATCAATGTCAAGTCCATATTCCTGCTGTCCGTTCTATTCTATACTACATTTATTACCCCCTATAGCGGTATCACATTTATATTCAGGTATTATTAGTATTTTACCTGAATCGGGGAACAACAAATAGTCTAAACAATGTCTGAATAGAATCAGTGACCCTTCTGTGCTTTATATAGTGGTGACTCCTCACCTGGGCGGGTCCCTGTAGGAATGTCCTCCTCACACTCCTCATCACCACTCACATAGGACTCTTCCTTTATTCCCATAGATATAGCATTCATGTCACTCAAATCTTTAGCCTGATGGAAAATCTGGGAAACAAATAATGTAAAAGTCACCGGACAAATGGGGAAGTCACAGAGAATGTTCTAGATCATTAATCCGCATGAAGATGAAAGATGTCCTGACAGTAGCTGCAGGTCTGTGAGAAGCCGGATAAACATATTAGATGGCGGCTCAATGACACCGCCCATGTATATAACCATATAATACTGCTGGACACAACAAGACTGACCACAAGGACTTCACAGCCCGTCTACACATCATAGGGAATATCTCCATCTACCTGATCATCATCCTGTGGAAGAAGAGGACTGGGACATCTCTCCGGTGTTGTCCTCTTACTGGATCTACCTGTAGGAAACACAGACAGGGACTGAATTCATTCTGTACATACAAATAATGGAAGTCCATGTGTATATAGTCATGTCTATTACCTGCTGATGTGAGGGGCTGCTGGTCCTCCATCATCACCTCCTTGTACAGATCCTTGTGTCCTTCTAAATACTCCCACTCCTCCATGGAGAAATAGACAGCGACATCCTGACACCTTATAGGAACCTGACAACACAATGATACAGTCATCACCCCGACCCCTCCAGTTACTGTATAATGTCCCAGCATTCCCAGCACTGTCACCTCTCCAGTCAGCAGCTCCAGCATCTTGTTGGTGAGTTCTAGGATCTTCTGTCCATTGATCTTCTCCTGTATCAGGGGGTGAGGTGGAGGCCCCGGGATTGGGCTCAGGGTTCCTCCATATCCTTCATACACAGGAGTCTGACAGCGCCCACTAGAGGTCTTCTTCACTACTGTGTAATCCTGGTTATGGGGAGACACATTAATAAATCTCACTACATACATGTCCAGAGTCCATCACCTCTCCAGTCATATCATCTGTTATTACTATAGATAAGAATGATGTCATGATGACATCATCAGAATCTCTCACCTCTCCAGTAAGCTGGTAGATGATCTCTAGGGTGAGATTTAATAGACTTTCCGCCATCTTGTTCCTGTCTCTTTCCATCCTTGATGGATCAATCAGGAATATTCTCTTCTATAGAAGATACTGAGAGGATTCTATATTGTAGGAACCTGAATGGAGAGAAGATGAGACAATGTAATCACTACACGGAATCCCATGGAATAAATAGAAGAGTTGAGTCCCATTATTATCACCACCTCCTACTTCTGACGTCGGCAGCGTGTAGCTCAGGAAGGGAGTGACTTGTTGTGGGCCGGCTTGGTGGGTATATAAGGTGTGTGATAGGCTGAACAGAATCTCATTGGGAGTATTTATTATGCTCCAGCAGCTCTAGTAGAATGAGCCGCGCTACCCAATAAGGAGGGGAAGAAACCCTCAAGAAGGTGAGGAAGAGTCCAAAGATACGGAGCTGACACTTGTACAGATGACACTGACTTTCTCTGCAGCTTCAGTCACAACAAGTGATGGTTCGTCCATCGATCTCTTGGAACAGCCACAACTGTCACAGATAGATCTCCCACATTTCTGTCTGGACTACAATCTACTGGCCATAGAGGTGAAGACACTCGGCCCCTGATATTACCAGCACACTGGAACTAACTGTACAGTCCTCCCTGACCCTGACAGAAGAGGAAGTATTACAGCCTAGTACGCAACGTGCAACAACAAGTGACTAATGCAGAGGAGAAAGTGGCCAACGGGAATCTGTAGGACATTATAGTGTGTGGGGGCCACTGAATGTATGAGCAGGGCTGAGAGCGAGCACTTACCTCCTCGGGTACAGCAGCCGTCTGCTCACAGGACCTGTGATGATGTCACATGTGTGGGAGGAGTCACAGAATCACATGACCAGATATTAGAGGTCGGTCGATATTGGGTGACGTGTATGTAGCAGAGCTGTGTGTGTGATGTGTATGTAGCAGAGCTGTGTGTGATGTGTATGTAGCAGAGCTGTGTGTGTGATGTGTATGTAGCAGAGCAGTGTGTGTGATCTGTATGTAGCAGAGCTGTGTGTGTGATCTGTATGTAGCAGAGCTGTGTGTGACGTGTATGTAGCAGAGCTGTGTGTGTGATGTGTATGTAGCAGAGCTGTGTGTGTGATCTGTATGTAGCAGAGCTGTGTGTGACGTGTATGTAGCAGAGCTGTGTGTGTGATGTGTATGTAGCAGAGCTGTGTGTGATGTGTATGTAGCAGAGCTGTGTGTGTGATGTGTATGTAGCAGAGCAGTGTGTGTGATCTGTATGTAGCAGAGCTGTGTGTGTGATGTGTATGTAGCAGAGCAGTGTGTGATGTGTATGTAGCAGAGCTGTGTGTGTGATGTGTATGTAGCAGAGCTGTGTGTGATGTGTATGTAGTAGAGCTGTGTGTGTGATGTGTATGTAGCAGAGCAGTGTGTGATGTGTATGTAGCAGAGCTGTGTGTGTGTGACGGGTATGTAGAAGAGCTGTGTGTGATGTGTATGTTGCAGAGCTGTGTGTGTGATGTGTATGTAGTAGAGCAGTGTGTGATGTGTATGTAGCAGAGCAGTGTGTGATGTGTATGTAGTAGAGCTGTGTGTGATGTGTATGTAGCAGAGCTGTGTGTGTGTGACGGGTATGTAGTAGAGCAGTGTGTGATGTGTATGTTGCAGAGCTGTGTGTGTGATGTGTATGTAGCAGAGCTGTGTGTGTGATGTGTATGTAGCAGAGCAGTGTGTGATGTGTATGTAGTAGAGCAGTGTGTGATGTGTATGTAGTAGAGCAGTGTGTGATGTGTATGTAGCAGAGCTGTGTGTGTGATGTGTATGTAGTAGAGCAGTGTGTGATGTGTATGTAGTAGAGCAGTGTGTGATGTGTATGTAGCAGAGCTGTGTGTGTGATGTGTATGTAGCAGGGCTGTATGTGTGATGTGTATGTAGCAGAGCTGTGTGTGTGATGTGTATGTAGCAGAGCTGTGTGTGTGATGTGTATGTAGCAGTGCTGTGTGTGTGTGATGTGTATGTAGCAGAGCTGTCTGTGTGTGATGTGTATGTAGCAGAGCTGTGTGTGTGCTGTGTATGTAGCAGAGCTGTGTGTGTGCTGTGTATGTAGCAGAGCTGTGTGTGTGTGATGTGTATGTAGCAGTGCTGTGTGTGTGTGTGTGATGTGTATGTAGCAGAGCTGTCTGTGTGTGATGTGTATGTAGCAGAGCTGTCTGTGTGTGATGTGTATGTAGCAGGGCTGTGTGTGTGATGTGTATGTAGCAGAGCTGTGTGTGTGCTGTGTATGTAGCAGAGCTGTGTGTGTGATGTGTATGTAGCAGAGCTGTGTGTGTGATGTGTATGTACCTTAGATCTCTCTTCCTTGCTCCTTCCATATATAATAACCTGGATTACAGCCACAATCTTTCCATCTCTGGTTACTTTCTTTTCTTGCTATCACTGACATCCTCGGACATCTCCTTCTCTCTCCTGCGGCTTTTTCATGTATTACCAGGGGCGTAACTACCATAGAGGCAGCTGCCACAGGGCCTGGGACATTAGGGGGCCCGGTGACAGCCGCTACTGCTGCGTTTTTTTTATTTTTTTTTTTAATAGGCTGTTACCGGCTGAAGTTACTAAGGGACATACTACTGTGTGCAGGGGCCACTAAGGGACACAATACTGTGTGCAGGGGCCACTAAGGGACACAATACTTTGTGCAGGGGCCACTAAGGGACACAATACTGTGTGTAGGGGCCACTAAGGGACATAATAGAGCGCGCAGGAATGCGGAGAAGAGGTCGGTCGAGGTCTTCGGTGTCGGTCGGGGGGGGGGGGGGGGACCATGTCAAAAGTTCGCCACGGGGCCCCGCCATTCCTAGTTACGCCACTGTGTATTACATATATCACATACCGTGTTTCCCCGAAAATAAGACAGTGTCTAATATTAAATTGTCGCCCTAAATATAGGACCTGTCTTATTTTCGGGGGATGTCTTATTACAACTGGCAGTTATGCCGGCACTTTCTTAGTGGAGCGTCAGCATGACTGCCGGTTGTAGGTAGTGTAGGGGAGGGGGGAAGGTATCATACTTACCTTTCCCTTCTTCCTAGCAGCGCTGGTGCTGCTGTTCGTCCTGGCAGTGGTGGACGGGGCTTAGCGGTGCTTTGGGGGTGGGGCTTAGCGGAGCTTTCATGGGCGGGGCTTGGCGATCCCCGCTTCACTGACACAGCAGCCGTGCTCTGTGTGCACAGGAAAGCCGGCTGCTGCCTCTTCTGTATGGCGGCTGCTGCTTCTGGGATGAGCTGGGAGAGAGCAGCACGGACAGCAAAGGCAGCACCCGGCTTTGCTGTGCACACGGAGCACAGAACACGGCTGCTGTGTCAGTGAAGCGGGGATCGCCAAGCCCCGCCCACGAAAGCTCTGCTAAGCCCTGCCCCCCGAATCCCCGCCCACCACTGCCAGACATGCCTTATTTTCGGGGGGTGCCTTATATTAGGCAATTCAACAGAAACCCCCCTTCCCCCCCTCCCCCCCTGCATGCCTTACTTTCGGGGGTGTCTTACTTTCGGGGAGACTTGTATATACAACCATATATGGGCTGTAGACCGGCCATTTCTTATAAAATCTTTCCTTCTGCCTTATAAAAGAAGACTGCGGAATAAGAAATGACATAAAGCTTCTTGGGAAATATTTTGCAGCCTCCTAAACTGGGAGAAGATAGAAAAGATGAATGTGATTTTCCTCCTTATGAGGCGAGCACCTTACAATCTACATGACTGTGTAAGGAGAAGGAGCAGAATTGTAGATGTGACATCAAGTTCCTTGTAAGAAGCCATATGTGCTCTAAGCATCAGGCCGCTCTCTACAAGGCAGTGCTGTCTAATCTTTAGGCCTCGCACTTCTTAAACCTAAGATATTCTAAGTAGTGAGATAGACACCCCCGGAGCCATCAGCAAAGGGGGACATGACTTTGGGATGGGGGAACCAATAACTCCTGCAGTTTCTTCTTTGTGTAGTAATTGTTTAGATTTATACAGACTGGGTCAGCTTTAAGAATATATCGGTGTATATTCTGCTTTAGGAGTATATATCTGTGTATATTCAACTTTAGGAGTATATATCTGTGTATGTTCTGCTTTAGGAGTATATATGTGTGTATATTCTGCTTTAGGAGTGTATATCTGTGTATGTTCTGCTTTAGTATATAGAGCTTAGTGTGTTACTGTAGGGAGGGAGGAGTTTAGGATCAGATGTCACTTCCTGTCTCCTCCATCTTCATCCTCTTTCTCATCACAAGGACTGGAGGAAACATGTCTGCTGTATCAGGGAGTATAATACTGGGGTCTATCACCTCACACAGCACTGGTGTCACCACATTCACATTACACAGCACTACTAGTGTACTATAACCAAGTATACTGTATATGATGTAATATTACCTCAGGATATATACAGCCACAGAGTCTTCTAATGTATTTGCCATAGACACTGCAGACATGGGTGAGTTCCCTCATGTATTTTCCACACAAAGCAGGCATGGCTGATATATCATATATACTGTAGTATTACCTCATGTTATATACAGTCACGGAGTCTCCTCATGTATTTACCTCACACATTGCAGTATATAGCTGATCTATCATATATACTGCAGTATTACCTCAGGTTATATACAGTCTCAGAGTCTCCTCATGTATTTACCTCACACACTGCAGTATGTAGCTGATATATCATATATACTACAGTATTACCTCAGGATATATACAGTCACAGAGTCTCCTCATGTATTTACCTCACACACTGCAGTATATAGCTGATATATATACTGCAGTATTACCTCATGTTATATACAGTCACGGAGTCTCCTCATGTATTTACCTCACACATTGCAGTATATAGCTGATCTATCATATATACTGCAGTATTACCTCAGGTTATATACAGTCACAGAGTCTCCTCATGTATTTACCTCACACACTGCAGTATATAGCTGATCTATCATATATACTGCAGTATTACCTCAGGATATATACAGTCACAGAGTCTCCTCATGTATTTACCTCACACACTGCAGACATGGCTGATCTATGATATATACTGCTGTATAATGCAGGTTGTACATGAGTCCTGGGGACTGAGGGTCTCTCTATGGTGGAGCTGGGAGGACACATGTAATGGAGACCCTGAGGTGAGAGAGGGACAGCCTGATATCAGATATACAGTGTGGTGAGGGTGATGGAGGCCGCACTGATACTCCCTGTATATACCTCCAGCTCTGATAATACTGATCATGCTAAGGATAAGTTAAAGTTGATCATTTCTATGTAATTTCTCAGGGCTGTATACAGGTCATACTGTATATACTGGCCATACTGTATACAGGTTATTTTTAATTGGCGGGGAGTTCTTGGAGCTGGTTGAAATTGTAAACAGTGGGGAAACATGGTGGTTAGTTTCCCCTGAGCCAGTGCTTGCGGCTGGGGGTAATTTGGTGTGATGGAACAGATTGGCGGACAGATTTTTGTAGCTCCAAGGACCCCCCCCCCCCCCCCCTCAGGAAGAAGGGGTTTGTATCCAGAAAAGTTAAGTGCTTGTGTTATTATTCCTTTATTTGGTGTCTAATGATCTATATGTGACCTCCATATTAGGGCCCAACACACGTAGACAATGGATATCAGACAAATACTGCAGCGGATTATTGTATTTGTTAGTCTGCATGTAGCCGGTGTCTTAAGAGTATTTACAGTCTGTATCCAAATAAGTATATGGATTACTATGATTATATGTTACATCATATACTGCAGCCGCTCCCATTACTATGGCATATACTGTGTGATGGGATATTTCTCAGTGGTGTACTATAACAGTATAATTTTGTGCCCACTGCCAGCTGCTAGGTCTTTTCTTATTACCTACATGGCTCTGGATTATTATGGAGCTGGTACTTCTAGAGCACCTTTAATTTCATGCTGTTGTATACATATATATATATAGGGATTTTCATGCATAGTCCCAACATAAGTACAATACTGTACATACATGTCTAACTAGCTGAGTGATCTAGTACGAGTAGAAGAGAGGACCTTGTGTGTCTGGGTCTCCAATTTTTAGGCCAGTGCTTTACTTTGTTACTGTCACTGGCCTTACCTTATTATGTAACCCTAAATGACATGATTGCTTAGGATTGGAGAACAATCTGGAAAGGAACATGGTAACTAGGCCCCGTGTAATATGTTACAGGTGCAATATATACATATTGTGGGGAATCGCTCAGGTAGATGCTTGTAGCAGTGCAGGAAACAGGGACACAGACACTGGATTGCACACAGGTTCAGGCTTTATTCATATGTAACACATACACTGCTTTTGCAAAGCCACAGAATAAACAAAACAAAATCCTTCTCAGCTGAGAAACTAACTTAAACGTAAGGAAACTTTTCCCTGACTATACAGGAGACTGACTACCAGTCTCCCACCTTGGCAACAGCAACGGGTGGCACAGTACCTGCTTTGGAGGTCCGGTCTGGACAGGTCAGCTCTGTCAGTGTGGTGACACCCTGCTAGTCTTCACACTCAGACTGTTATTAGGGCCTGATTAGTCAGCTGACCTCCCTAGTGTGAGTTTTTACCAAACACCCTTTAGCTGCCTGGCTGGAATATACTTGTCTTCCCAGACAACACCCTTCACTCTCTCACAATAAAATATACTGAGGTTACAGTTATAGATGAGCGAATAGTGAAATATTTGATTTGAATAGCCCCTCAATATTCGACTTTTCGATCGAATATCAAATTTTATTATAGTCTATGGGGAAAAAAATTTCCTTTTCGGGGAAACCACTATTCAACTAAGGAGAGTCACCAAGTCCACAATGAGTCAGCAAATGATGACAACACCTCTGCAATGCCACTGGGACAGCAGGGGAAGCATGTCTGGGTTAAGCTAACACGCCCAAGTCCCAGGATTACCCTACTATTACAGCCTATCAACTAGACACTCCAAACTCAATATAACCTCTATGAAAGTTGAAAAATACTTGGAAACTTTCTTTCCTCCCCAATGGTATGGACAGAAACACAAATCTTAAGCTAAAGAAACATTAGCATGCACCCCTTTAAATCACGTTGCCCATGACAACCACAGAATGCATAGGCAAAGGGTAAATCAAACAGCCCCCACCCTTAACTGTCATTGTGTATGTGTGTGTGATGTGGTGAGACCTCCAAAAATTACTTTTGTGGCCCTTGTGGTGAGTTAAGCCTTGTAGCATTGTAGCTTGTTGGATGTCCTCCACCTTAAGTATCCAATGACGGAGGGAGGGTGGATTGGGGGATTTCCAAAGAGCAGGTATACATGCTCTGGCAGCATTAATCAAATGCCGCATCACCGACTTACGGTAGGCCCGAAGGGGGATGTCAGAGAGATGCAGGAGAAAACGGGCCGGCGTGTAAGGCAGGGTGGTCTGAAAGATAAGAGAGGTCAGACGATGGACACTGTCCCAAAATTCCTTCAGCGCTGAGCAGCTCCAGAACACATGAAGAAGCGTCCCCTCCTCCGAACCACAGCGCCAACAGAGTGGGGAAGACAAAGGGAAAAACTTGTGCAACAGAGACGGCACATGATACCATCTAGTGAGGATCTGGTAGCCCGCCTCTTGATATTTGCATGCCATAGAGCTCTTATGGGCGAGCTCCAAGATCCGAGCACAACCCCCATCAGAAAAGGACAGATTGAGATCAGATTCCCACTTAGTCAGAAAAGAGAGCCTGTGACCCGGAGAAGGGGAAACCAACAACGTGTAAAACTCCGACAGGGAGTGACGCAGGAGACCTGAGCCAGTACAGGCCTTCTCAAAGCTCGTAAGGGGCCTATCAAAATCACTGGAGCCAGACAGGGAAGAGAGGAAATGGGAGAGCTGTAATCCTCTCCAGGGGCCAAGAGGAGGGAGGTCAAGATTCACATGAAGGGCCCCAAGAGAGCACCACATACCCCCAGATCGAAAGTGCAAGGCCCTCTGCAAGCCTGCATCAAACCAGGACCGAAACGGGCCCCGAGAGAGCCCATCTGGAAAGGCGGGATTGCCCAGGATAGGAAAGAGAGGGGACGGAGAGGGGGAGAGACAGGGCTTACTGAGGAGTGCCCGACAAACCTTAAGGGTGGGCCCAATTGTGGGGTGGGCGTTCACAAAAGGGGGGGGGGGTGACTGCATCTAACCAGGGGAGCAAGTGAATTGGAAGACTTGAGAAAGAGTCTTCCAGGGAGACCCACTGCTTGAAGGGGGATTGGCGGCACCAGTCAATCACACGTTGCAAGAAGGCAGCTTCGCAATATCGGCGCGGGTCCGGCAGGCCCAAACCCCCCCACTGCTTTGGGAGAGTCAGGGTAGAACGAGCCAATCGAGCTCGCCTACCCTGCCAAACGAAACAAACTAGGTCAGTATAGAACAGCTTGAAGAAACTGGGAGGAACATGAATCGGCAAAGTCTGCAACAAGTAAAGAAAACGCGGCATCACATTCATTTTATATATGGCACAGCGGCCAAACCAGGTGTAGGTACCCCTAAACCACCGTTTCAGATTCGAGCGAACAGTGCGAAGCAAGGGCAGGTAATTTTTAGCGAAGAGGTCATTGAGATCGCTCAGGATCCACACTCCTAAATATTTGATGGCTGAGCGAGACCAGCGAAAGGGAAAAGTTAGAGCAAGAGCAGACTGAAGCCCTGGCGGAAGAGAGACATCTAATGCCTCAGACTTCTGGAAATTTATTTTAAAGTTAGTGAGACGGTGGAACTCGTCTAGCTCGGACATCAAGACGGGGAGGGAAACGACAGGGTCACGGAGAAAAAACAGAAGATCGTCCGCGTAAGCCGCAATTTTGAGATGAGTCCTCCCCATCTCAAGGCCCATCAAGGCAGAATTGGCCCTAAGTTTCCTAAGCAAAGGTTCAAGGGTAAGGACAAAAATTAGGGTTGCCCCCTCTCCCCTCTAACGTGTACCATTACTGATATGGAAGGGAGAAGATAAGATCCCATTGACCCTAGTGGACGCCGAAGGATTGGAGTACAGCGAAGAGATCCAGGCCTTCATGACTGGGCCGAGACCGACATGCTCCAGGACCTCAAAAAGAAAAGGCCACCCAATCCCGGTCAAATGCCTTCTCCGCATCAGTGGAGAGAAGGCAGAGCGGGAGATCTCGGGAACGGGCAAAATATACGGCATTAATAACTTTCACAGTGTTGTCTCTAGCCTCACTGGAGAGGATAAAACCAACCTTGTCGGAGTGCACTAGGTCAAGAAGGAGGGGGGCCAAACGTGTGGCCAAAACCTTGGAAAAAAATTTTAAATCCACGTTGAGGAAGGAGATGGGTCGGTAACTAGAGCACAGCGCGGGGTCCCTTCCCTCCTTATGAATAACTGCAATATGGGCTCTAGTCAAGTCTTAAGGGAGGAGGGAACCCTCAGCGATGGAGTTAATGACACGCGTCAGAGGGCCCAAGAGCAAAGACGAGAACTTCTTATAGTAAGAAGCGGGGAGACCGTCGGGACTGGGAGCCTTGCTAGTTTGCATAGACTTGAGAGCCTGAGCAACCTCTTCACCTGTAATAGGTGCCTCCAATGAGGACAGGGCGTCCGCCGGGAGGCGGGGCAAACCCGATTCCCTGAGAATAACGCCTGATCACCAAAAGGAGCGGGGGGTCCAGAGGGGGTGTGGAAGATGAAGAGAGATTATACAACCGACGGTAGAAGTCAGCAAATTTCTCCGCGATGCGATTCGGATCCGTAATACGCACGCCCGACGGTCCGGCGACATGGGGAACAAAGTTACGGGAGCGCTGTTCCCGAAGGGATCTGGCCGAAGTCCTACTGTACTTATTGCCAAACTCATAAAAGTGACGGTGCCCCCTAGCCAAGAGACACCTAGTTCTAACATCAAGCCGGTCGCGTAATTTTTTACGAGCTAGGAGAAGGGTAGTCGGACATCCGCCGCATGCGAGCGCTTATGAGTCAGCAATCAAAGTCGCAAGATCACGAGACCTTTCCTTTTTCAAGCGAGAGCCATGCTGGACCAACACCCCACGAATGACACACTTGTGAGCCGCCCAGAGCGTGACAGGGGATACATCGGCTGTGTCATTCTCCCGAAAATAAAGGTCTAGAGCAGATGAAACTGCCAAAGAGGTTGGGATATCCTGGAGGAGCGACTCATTGAGGCGCCACTGCCAGGAACGGGGTCTCACAGCAGGGGAGGACAGCTCAACATGGACCATCGCGTGATCAGAAAAGGTGATCGGATCTATCATAGAGCCACGGAGCAAAGGAACATCAGAGTGTTTGATGAAGAAATAGTCCAGCCTGGAGTAGACATCACGGGGATGAGAATAGAAAGAATAATCCTTGGCATCAGGATGAACCGTGCGCCAAGCGTCAATCAGTTGGTGGGAGTGGAGAAGCCTGCGGACCCGGCAAAGCGCCCGACCCGGCAGGTACAACACACCCCTGGAGACATCTACTGACGGGTCCAGGGCTAAGTTAAAGTCACCCCCACCAAGAGAGTGCCATCAGCGAAGTCAGAGAGCTTGTCCAAGATGTGATCAAGGGCACTGACCTGATCAGAGTTGGGGAGGTAAAGATTAGCAAACGTGAACAAGGTGCCAGCCAACTCCCCCTTTACGAACAGAAATCTGCCTGAGCCGTCGGACAGGGCAGCCCGGAATTTCCAGGCTACAGTGCGACCAATCAGAATACTAACCCCTCTGGATTTAGAGTCAGAGAAACAGCTATGGTAAACATCAGGGTACCTCCGGGAAGAGAGGGAGGGTGTCGTGCCCTCACGAAAATGCGTCTCCTGTACAAACGCCACCGTAGATCTCTTACTCCAGAGCAACCGGAGGAGGGAGGACCTCTTCTCCGGGGTGTTGAGCCCGTTTGCGTTGATGGAGGAGAAAATCAGAGAGTCCATGGCCAGGATCCGGGGAACCCCCTGTGAGAAGAAGAAAATGGAAGAGAGAGGAAGAAAACGGAGGGGGGAGGAGAAGGGAGGGAGAAAAGAGAGAGGGGAGGAGAGGGTAAGAGGAGAGGAAAAAAAAAAAAAAAAAAAGGGGGGGAGGAGGGGGGGGAGGAAAAAATGCAGGAAGAAGGGAGAGGGAGAAAAGAGCACAACAAACCAAGAAAACAAACAAAATTAGGCAACCCAAGCCCAGCAACTCGCAGGACTGAAGGCTACCTAACGCCGGACTCGGCTAACCCAAGCCCGGGAAACACCAAACAGTGGGAAAATCCCACTAATGCAGGTCTCAGAGGTACACCGCAGTATACGCTCAGAGAGCTGCCGAGCCTAACTAGCTGGGGGTGAGGTAAAACAAAGACCCAAAGCTTCCCATTCCCACAACAGCTAAAAAAAAACAGTTGAAACAAACAGGAGAGTGAAGGGGTCAAGGCCATGAACAACCAACATGGCCACCGGCACCTCCAGACTCACGGAGACCCAAACGCTAGACAGAGCAGAGAGCGCCACAGGACCACAGACAGCATACTCCCCCACAGTCCCGGCCACGGGCCACAAAAGAAGGGGGACCACGGCAGGGAGCAGAGGAGAGCAACCTGCAGAACTCCCCAGTCCTACCAGGGAGAAAAGGGGAGGCGAGACACGCCACTAGTGAGCAGCGGAGGCCGAAGACCAGGCTACCCATTGGTGGGGCACAGAACTTAGAGCTAAAACCTAAAGGCAAAAAAGAAAAAAAAAGGAAGAGCACATGAGCGGACATGAATTAAGCAGTAAGGCAACAAGGGGAGGCAATCAATAGGTCACAGCGGACCAAGTAGAGTCTAAACAGTATCAGAAGAGGCGGCTCTCTCAAGAGGAGCCAGAGAAGGATCCACGGCACGGCACCCCTGGCGCGGCAGCGGAGGAGAAGGGGGCCGATCAGAAGGAGTAGGGGTCGGGAGCGGGTATTCCAGCCAGTCCGGTAGGGACAAGACCGGGACATCCAGAAAATGGGCCAGAGCCTCCGCTTGGTCCGGGGAATGCAGAGTAAAGACAGCTCCATTCCGGCGGATTTGAAGATGAAAGGGGTGGCCCCATCGATAAGTAGCTCCAAAGTCCAGAATGTTGCGAAGGGTGGGCTTCAGGAGTCGTCTCATGCCTAAGGTACGACGAGAAACATCCGGCAGGAGAGAAATCGAGCCATCCAGGAATGGAACTGGGCCATGGCGCCAGGCAGCTTGTAATATGTCTTCTTTCTCCCTGTAAAAGTGTACATGGCCCAAGACATCTTTGGGATCAGTGGAGGAGGCTCTCCTGGGCCCCAGTACGCAGTGGATCCTGTCGATGTTAATTTCAGCGTCCGTCGGCCTGGAGAGGACAGTGTTGAAGACAGAGATTGCAATGGAGCGGAGCTCACCATTAGTGACAGCATCAGGGATACCTCTCAGCTTTATATTATTTCGGCGCCCCCTGTTTTCCTGATCGTCCACCTGCAATAACATCTGACGGTTGAACATGCGTTGCGTAGAAAGGGATTGCTCCACTGCCAGAAGACGCTGATCAATAGAGTCCGTGCGTTGCTGCTGAGAGGAGACATGAGCCGAAAGAGAATTCAGTTCAGTTTTTAAGCCAGAAAGAATCTTGTCCTAACGTTCCTCCACCCTGCGGACCATGACCTCCATATCCGACCTAGTAGGCATAGCACGGAGCAACTCCCAGATGTCCGAGAGCTTAGGGTGTTTGGAATGACCAGGAGAGGGAGAGGCACGTGAGGAAGCCACAGAGGAATCAGAGTCCACAGGGGCCAACAGGGCCGCAGGAGTAGAAGAGAAGTCCATATCAAGTTCAGCACCGTGGGTGGTCCATGGGGGGTCACCCCTAGGGGACTGAGGGGGTTGCAAGGCTGGAGGGATGTCCAATTCAAGCGAAGGGGGAGCAGCAGGGCCTTCAGAGGAGGCCAGAGCAGGAGGCACACTATTAGTGACCAGGGAACCCCTAAATCCAGGGCTGAGGGTCAGAGGAGAGGAAAACAGGGGGGCCACCAGAGAGGGCACACCAGCCGAATTTGGAGGGAGATGTGAGCCAGTCTGGTCAGGCAGTCCATCTGGAGTAGACACAGGGGACGCCGGAGGCAGAGGGGAGAGGCTAGGAGCAGCATCCACACAGGAGGAGTGGGGGAGGGGGGCCGCCACGAGGCCGCCGCCTCCATCAGCCAGAGACCAGGGTACCTCTTTTGTAGCAGGCCGCTGAGTCCCCATGTCTGGAGGACAGAGAGCAGGAGCCGGGGGGGGAGACAGGAGCCTCTGTATCGGGAGCCAGCAGCGCGGACCTCTGCCGCTGCAGCGTTGGGACCTCCAGAGCATCACACAGGCCGCGCGCCGGCGCCATCTTGGAGCTGCCGGCCAGAGATGCAGGAGAGACCGCAGCTAATAGAAAACGGGCCATGGGCGTCTCAATCCGGGCGGAGGAGGAAGACTTTCGTTCCACATGCCTCACAATGTTGGAACCGGGGACAGGTGAGTGCCTTGACCCGAGAATATCGGGTAAATTGCTGTTGGGGTCCGGGAGCTCTGACAGGAGACGTCTCTACACCACCATTCCAACAAGATGTGTTTTGTAAGCAAAACATTTTGCACACATTCTTAACATGAATAAGGCTGCTCCCCTGTGTGAGTTCTTTGATGTTCAACAAGATGGAATTTGTGAGCAAAATGCTTCCCACATTCAGGGCATGAATATGGCTTCTCCCCTGTGTGAATTCTCTTATGTCTATTGAGAATTGATAACTGGTTAAAAAATTTCCCACATTCTAGGCACAAATAAGGCTTCTCCCCAGTGTGAGTTTTGTCATGTTTAACAAGACTTGATTTGCAAGTAAAACATTTCCCACATTCTGAGCACGAATATGGCTTCTCTCCTGTGTGAATTTTTTGATGTTCAAAAAGAGATGATTTGCAAGTAAAACATTTCCCACATTCCGGGCACGAATAAGGCTTCTCTCCTGTGTGAGTTTTTTGATGTTTAGCAAGATTTGATTTCTGAATAAAACATTTCCCACATTCTGAACATGAATAAGGCTTCTCTCCTGTGTGAATTTTTTGATGTTCAAAAAGAGATGATTTCCAAGTAAAACATTTCCCACATTCTGAACATGAATAAGGCTTCTCTCCTGTGTGAGTTTTTTGATGATCAACAAGAAGTGATTTGCGAAAAAAACATTTCCCACATTCTGAGCACGAATATGGCTTCTCCCCTGTGTGAATTTTTTGATGATAAACGAGACGGAATTTGTGAGCAAAACATTTCCCACATTCTAGGCATGTAAAAGGCTTCTCCCCTGTGTGAGTTGTTTGATGTTGAACAAGATGTGATTTGGAAGCAAAACATTTCCCACATTCTGGACATGAATTTGGCTTCTCCCCTGTATGAGTTTTTTGATGTTTAACAAGATGTGATTTGTAAGCAAAACGTTTCCCACATTCTAGGCATGAATATGGCTTCTCCCCTGTGTGAATTCTCTTATGACTAACGAGAATTGATAACCGAGTAAAAAATTTCCCACAATCTAGGCACGAATATGGCTTCTCTCCTGTGTGAATTCTTTGATGTTTAATAAGACTGAATTTGCGAGTAAAACATTTCCCACATTCTGAGCACGAATACGGCTTCTCTCCTGTGTGAGTTTTTTGATGATCAACAAGACTTGATTTCTGAGTAAAACATTTCCCACATTCTGAACATGAATAAGGCTTCTCTCCTCTGTGAATTTTTTGATGTTCAAAAAGATTTGATTTCCAATTAAAACATTTCCCACATTCTGGACACGGATAAGGCTTCTCTCCTGTGTGAGGTCTCTGATGTATAACACCCCTCCTGCAGCTTTCATTTTGCTTAACAGACTGTGATGAATTAGAAGAAAGATCTTTTTCCTGAAGGGCTGAGGGTATATCTGGGGTAATGACATGTTCTTCATATGAATCTTGTGTGATACCATGATCCTCTGCTTTATAATCTGTAGATATCAGATGTCCCTCTGAGCTCCTGGTACAGTCATCTGACAAGAAGAAAACTGATTTTACTATTATTGATTAACATAACCTTATAAGTATATTCCCCACTGAGCTGCCGCTGCCTGAGACGCTTCAGACCATGTGAAGAAGTGAAGTCAGTGGCACAGGCAGCAAACGACGGCAGCGCGGCCTACTTCATTAGTATTCACTGTGCTGAGACGGAGGTCAGTGATAGTGAATAGTAATGAAGCGGGGCAGGAGACGCCACCACTGCTCCAGGTCACTGTAGAGGGGAACACAATCCATGGCTGCTTAAATATGGCCACTTATGTGGAATAATACTGTAGGATGCCATAAATCTTACTGTATTACACCCCATACACACAATAGAATCCAAACCACATCTGCTGGATTTCCCAGCCTGAACTCACCGCGGATCTGCTGTCCCATACAGTATGTAGTAGGGTCTGTGGAGTCACAAGGAAGCAGGGACTCCTAGCGTCATAGATCACTAAGATACGGGGAGTCCTGGTGTGTGGACAGAGTTCAGGCTGGGAAATGGGACTGATGTACAGACCAGATTTTCTAGTCCAGATTCCATAGTGTGATTGGGGTCTAAGGTGAGGTTTACACAGTGACATTTGTAGAAGCTGCTTCAGGAATTCAGAAGAAGAATTTTTCCGCTTTACCAAATCATCCCCCGAATCTCCATCAGATTCCTTACTGGCCAGGCCGGATTTTCCACCTCCCATTTATTTCCATAGAGCTCTGAGGTGGAATCTGCCTGAAGATCGAGCAGGAGGATTATTTTTCCGCTACCTGAAATAATCTGCTATATAATTCTGGGAAATTCTTTCCCTTCACGAGGACTGACAGCCGGTGAGGAAGAAATCCAGGGTGAAAAGTTTCTCTCCTCTTCCAGCTCATTCTTACACTGACGGGTCCCTTGGCACCCCTCTCCTCCTCTGCTTTCTCTTTCCTCTTACCCTCCCCCTTCTGTTGTAGGACTATACTTCCTCCTGTTGCCTTGCCCCTTTGGTTTCCCAGTACCCTAAGTGTAGCCCGTAGCTGTCCTACACCCCTTCTGCCTCGCTGGGGTCCACTGTTTAGAGATTTCAGCCAAAAGAATTCTACAGACAAGTCTTAGGTTTTATTTTATAGCTTTTCGTTAGGCCCAATTACAACCTACAGTCCCCCGGGATGGGGGGGGGGGGTCGTCTAGTTTTATTTTTCTTGTGTTCTTGGACCATACGGCTTCATTAAACATGAATGAAACATATTCTATACTACATGTGTTCTCACCTATAAGAGTATTGCACTATTATTCATGTATTATGTGTATATTAGCTGAATCGCAGAATATATAGTTGGATAATGTGACAGAACAGAGGCTAAAAAATTCTCCACAAAATTGTAGCAGTCGGTGACTGAGAAGAATCAGTGACCCTTCTGTGCTTTATATAGTGGTAACTCCTCACCTGGGCGGGTCCCTGTAGGAATGTCCTCCTCACACTCCTCATCACCACTCACATAGGGCTCTTCCTTTATTCTCATAGATATAACATTAATGTCGCTCACATCTTTATCCTGATGGAAAATCTGGGAAACAAATAATGTAAAAGTCACCGGACAAATGGGGAAGTCACAGAGAATGTTCTAGATCATTAATCCGCATGAAGATGAAAGATGTCCTGACAGTAGCTGCAGCTCTGTGAGAAGCCGGATAAACATATTAGATGGCGGCTCAATGACACCGCCCATGTATATAACCATATAATACTGCTGGATACAACAAGACTGACCACAAGGACTTCACAGCCCGTCTACACATCATAGGGAATATCTCCATCTACCTGATCATCATCCTGTGGAAGAAGAGGACTGGGACATCTCTCCGGTGTTGTCCTCTTACTGGATCTACCTGTAGGAAACACAGACAGGGACTGAATTCATTCTGTACATACAAATAATGGAAGTCCATGTGTATATAGTCATGTCTATTACCTGCTGATGTGAGGGGCTGCTGGTCCTCCATCATCACCTCCTTGTACAGATCCTTGTGTCCTTCTAAATACTCCCACTCCTCCATGGAGAAATAGACAGCGACATCCTGACACCTTATAGGAACCTGACAACACAATGATACAGTCATCACCCCGACCCCTCCAGTTACTGTATAATGTCCCAGCATTCCCAGCACTGTCACCTCTCCAGTCAGCAGCTCCAGCATCTTGTTGGTGAGTTCTTGGATCTTCTGTCCATTGATCTCCTCCTGTATCAGGGGGTGAGGTGGAGGCCCCAGGATTGGGCTCAGGGTTCCTCCATATCCATCATGCACAGGAGTCTGACAGCGCCCACTAGAGGTCTTCTTCACTACTGTGTAATCCTGGTTATGGGGAGACACATTAATAAATCTCACTATATACATGTCCAGAGTCCATCACCTCTCCAGTCATATCATCTGTTATTACTATAGATAAGAATGATGTCATGATGACATCATCAGAATCTCTCACCTCTCCAGTAAGCTGGTAGATGATCTCTAGGGTGAGATTTAATAGACTTTCCGCCATCTTGTTCCTGTCTCTTTCCATCCTTGATGGATCAATCAGGAATATTCTCTTATATAGAAGATACTGAGAGGATTCTATATTGTAGGAACCTGAATGGAGAGAAGATGAGACAATGTAATCACTACACGGAATCCCATGGAATAAATAGAAGAGTTGAGTCCCATTATTATCACCACCTCCTACTTCTGACATCGGCAGCGTGTAGCTCAGGAAGGGAGTGACTTGTTGTGGGCCGGCTTGGTGGGTATATAAGGTGTGTGATAGGCTGAACAGAATCTCAAGTATTTGACCAGCCTCAAGCGTACTGGCTGAGGGGTGTTCAGTGCTGACCGGGGTGTTGCAGCACAAATTGGATCAGGCAGAACCAAAACCTGATGCCGAACATCCCAGGAGGTTCCAGCAGCTCTAGTAGAATGAGCCGTGCTACCCACTAAGGAGGGGAAGAAACCCTCAAGAAGGTGAGGAAGAGTCCAAAGATACGGAGCTGACACTTGTACAGATGACACTGACTTTCCCTGCAGCTTCAGTCACAACAAGTGATGGTTCGTCCATCGATCTCTTGGAACAGCCACAACTGTCACAGATAGATCTCCCACATTTCTGTCTGGACTACAATCTACTGGCCATAGAGGTGAAGACACTTGGCCCCTGATATTACCAGCACACTTGTCATCTGACAAGAAGAAAACGGATGTTACTATTATTGAATAACATAACCTTATAAGTATATTCCCCACTGAGCTGCCGCAGCCTGAGACACTTCAGACCATGTGAAGAAGTGAAGTCAGTGGCACAGGCAGCAAACGACGGCAGCGCGGCCTACTTCATTAGTATTCACTGTGCTGAGACGGAGGTCAGTGATAGTGAATAGTAATGAAGCGGGGCAGGAGACGCCATCACTGCTCTAGGTCACTGTAGAGGTGAACACAATCCATGGCTACTTAAATATGGCCACTTATGTGGAATAATACTGTAGGATGCCATAAATCTTACTGTATTACACCCCATACACAAAAATAGAATCCAAACCACATCTGCTGGATTTCCCAGCCTGAACTCACCGCGGATCTGCTGTCCCATACAGTATGTAGTAGGGTCTGTGGAGTCACAAGGAAGCAGGGACTCCTAGCGTCATAGATCACTAAGATACGGAGAGTCCTGGTGTGTGGACAGAGTTCAGGCTGGGAAATGTGACTGATGTACAGACCAGATTTTCTAGTTTGGATTCCATAGTGTGATTGGGGTCTAAGGTGAGGTTTACACAGTGACATTTGTAGAAGCTGCTTCAGGAATTCAGAAGAAAAAATTTTCCGCTTTACCAAATCAGCCCCCGAATCTCCATCAGATTCCTTACTGGCCAGGCCGGATTTTCCACCTCCCATTTATTTCCATAGAGCTCTGAGGTGGAATCTGCCTGAAGATCGAGCAGGAGGATTATTTTTCCGCTACCTGAAATAATCTGCTATATAATTCTGGTAAATTCTTTCCCTTCACGAGGACTGACAGCCGGTGAGGAAGAAATCCAGGGTGAAAAGTTTCTCTCCTCTTCCAGCTCATTCTTACACTGACGGGTCCCTTGGCACCCCTCTCCTCCTCTGCTTTCTCTTTCCTCTTACCCTCCCCCTTCTGTTGTCGAACTATACTTCCTCCTGTTGCCTTGCCCCTTTGGTTTCCCAGTACCCTAAGTGTAGCCCGTAGCTGTCCTACACCCCTTCTGCCTCGCTGGGGGCCACTGTTTAGAGATTTCAGCCAAAAGAATTCTACAGACAAGTCTTAGGTTTTATTTTATAGTTTTCGTTAGGCCCAATTACAACCTACAGTCCCCCGGGATGGGGGGGGGAGGTCGTCTAGTTTTATTTTTCTTGTGTTCTTGGCCCATACGGCTTCACTAAACATGAATGAAATATATTCTATACTACATGTGTTCTCACCTATAAGAGTATCGCACTATTATTCATGTATTATGTGTATATTAGCTGAATCGCAGAATATGTAGTTGGATAATGTGACAGAACAGAGGCTAAAAAATTCGCCACAAAATTGTAGCAGTCGGTGACTGAGGAGAATCAGTGACCCTTCTATACATTATATAGTGGTGACTCCTCACCTGGGCGGGTCCCTGTAGGAATGTCTTCCTCACACTCCTCATCACCACTCACATAGGGCTCTTCCTGTATTCTCATAGATATAGCATTCATGTCGCTCACATCTTTATCCTGATGGAAAATCTGTGAAACAAATAATGTAAAAGTCACCGGACAAATGGGGAAGTCACAGAGAATGTTCTAGATCATTAATCCGCACGAAGATGAAAGATGTCCTGACAGTAGCTGCAGGTCTGTGAGAAGCCGGATAAACATATTAGATGGCGGCTCAATGACACCGCCCATGTATATAACCATATAATACTGCTGGATACAACAAGACTGACCACAAGGACTTCACAGCCCGTCTACACATCATAGGGAATATCTCCATCTACCTGATCATCCTGTGGAAGAAGAGGACTGGGACATCTCTCCGGTGTTGTCCTCTTACTGGATCTACCTGTAGGAAACACAGACAGGGGCTGAATTCATTCTGTACATACAAATAATGGAAGTCCATGTGTATATAGTCATGTCTATTACCTGCTGATGTGAGGGGCTGGTGGTCCTCCATCATCACCTCCTTGTACAGATCCTTGTGTCCTTCTAAATACTCCCACTCCTCCATGGAGAAATAGACAGCGACATCCTGACACCTTATAGGAACCTGACAACACAATGATACAGTCATCACCCCGACCCCTCCAGTTACTGTATAATGTCCCAGCATTCCCAGCAGTGTCACCTCTCCAGTCAGCAGCTCCAGCATCTTGTTGGTGAGTTCTAGGATCTTCTGTCCATTGATCTCCTCCTGTATCAGGGGGTGAGGTGGAGGTCCCGGGATTGGGCTCAGGGTTCCTCCATATCCATCATACACAGGAGCCTGACAGCGCCCACTAGAGGTCTTCTTCACTACTGTGTAATCCTGGTTATGGGGAGACACATTAATAAATCTCACTACATACATGTCCAGAGTCCATCACCTCTCCAGTCATATCATCTGTTATTACTATAGATAAGAATGATGTCATGATGACATCATCAGAATCTCTCACCTCTCCAGTAAGCTGGTAGATGATCTCTAGGGTGAGATTTAATAGACTTTCCGCCATCTTGTTCCTGTCTCTTTCCATCCTTGATGGATCAATCAGGAATATTCTCTTCTATAGAAGATACTGAGAGGATTCTATATTGTAGGAACCTGAATGGAGAGAAGATGAGACAATGTAATCACTACACGGAATCCCATGGAATAAATAGAAGAGTTGAGTCCCATTATTATCACCACCTCCTACTTCTGACGTCGGCAGCGTGTAGCTCAGGAAGGGAGTGACTTGTTGTGGGCCGGCTTGGTGGGTATATAAGGTGTGTGATAGGCTGAACAGAATCTCATTGGGAGTATTTGAGCAGCCTCAAGTGTACTGGCTGAGGGGTGTTCAGTGCTGCCCGGGGTGTTACAACACAAATTGGATCTGGAAGAACCAAAACCTGATGCCGAACAGCCCAGGAGGCTCCAGCAGCTCTAGTAGAATGAGCCGTGCTACTCACTAAGGAGGGAAGAAACCCTCAAGAAGGTGAGGAAGAGTCCAAAGATACGGAGCTGACACTTGTAAAGATGACACTGACTTTCCCTGCAGCTTCAGTCACAACAAGTGATGGTTCGTCCATCGATCTCTTGGAACAGCCACAACTGTCACAGATAGATCTCCCACATTTCTGTCTGGACTACAATCTACTGGCCATAGAGGTGAAGACACTCGGCCCCTGATATTACCAGCACACTGGAACTAACTGTACAGTCCTCCCTGACCCTGACAGAAGAGGAAGTATTACAGCCTAGTACGCAACGTGCAACAACAAGTGACTAATGCAGAGGAGAAAGTGGCCAACGGGAATCTGTAGGTTTGTGACTTACTGAAATGAGCAGAATCTTACATGATGGTATAGAGGACGTAGAGAATGGGCCCCGCTGTAGGGACATGAGAGGAATGAGTGTCCCGGAGAATGTTCCATCCAGAGATCTAACACCGATACAGGGGCTTGTAAAAGTATTCACACCCCTTGACCTTTGTCACAACCACAAACAAATGTATTTTCTTGAGATTTGCAGTGATAACAACACAAAGTATCAGATAATTGTGAAGTGGAAGGAAAATGATAGAAGGTTATCAACATTGTAATCCAATAAACATCTGAGCAGTGTGACGTGCAAAAGTCTTCAGCCCCCTATAGCAATACTTTGTAGAGCCGCCTTTGGCTACAATTCCGGCTACAAGTCTTTTGGGCTCGGTCTCTACCAGCTTTGCACATCTAGAGATGAGATTTCTGCCCCTTCTTCTTCTTTGCAGCCAGATTGGATGGAGCGTCTGTGAGCAGCAATTTTCATGTCTTGCCACAGATGCTCAATGGGATTTAGGTCTGGACTGTGACTGGGCCGTTCTAAGAGCGGAATATTCTGTGATCGAAACCATTCACTGGAGCTCGGGCTGGAGGTTTAGGGTCATTGCTGGAAGGGGAATCTCCTTCCCAATCTCAGGTCTATTGTAGGATCCAACAGGGCCACGAGGAGGACATTATAGTGTGTGGGGGCCACAGGGAGGACATTATAGTGTGTGGGGGCCACAAGGAGAATATTGTAGTGTGTGGGGGCCACGAGGAGGACATTATAGAGTGTGGGGGCCACGAGGAGGACATTATAGTGTGCGGGGGCCACGAGGAGGACATTATAGTGTGTGGGGGCCACAAGGAGGACATTATAGTGTGTGGGGCCACTGAATGTATGAGCAGAGCTGAGAGCGAGCACTTACCTCCTCGGGTACAGCAGCCGTCTGCTCACAGGACCTGTGATGATGTCATAGGTGTGGGAGGAGTCACATGATCAGGTCCTGCTGTTATTGATTCATCCATGCGGAAGATACTAAATCCTACTGAGCTAAAGGACCTGTGATGATGTCACCTGTGTGGGAGGAGTCACAGAATCACATGACCAGATATTCGAGGTCTCTGCAAAGCCGTCTGTGTGTGATGTTTATGTTCCTTAGATCTTTCTTCCTTGCTCCTTCCATATATAACATGCCTCCCAACTTGTGAAGAACTGAAAGAGGGACAAAATGTGCGGCGCGCGTATTCTCATTCATTTTCTATGTGCCCGCACACAGTATAATCCTCCTACAGTCACCCGTAAATTATATGTTCCCCCTCTATCTCTTCCCCAGTTTCATATACACCCTTCATCTGCCCCCAGTTTCATGTCCCCCCTTCATCTCTGCCCCCGGTTTCATGTCCCCTCCATCTCTGCCCCCAGATTCATGTCCTCTCCATCTCTGCCCCCAGATTCATGTCCTCCCCATCTCTGCCCCCAGATTCATCTCCCCTCCATCTTTGCCCCCAGATTCATGTCCCCACATCTCTGCCCCCAGATTCATGTCCTCTCCATCTCTGCCCCCAGATTCATGTCCTCTCCATCTCTGCCCCCAGATTCATGTCCTCTCCATCTCTGCCCCCCAGATTCATGTCCTCTCCATCTCTGCCCCCAGTTTCATGTCCCCTCCATCTCTGCCCCCAGATTCATGTCCCCCATCTCTGCCCCCAGATTCATCTCCCCTCCATCTTTGCCCCCAGATTCATGTCCCCACATCTCTGCCCCCAGATTCATGTCCTCTCCATCTCTGCCCCCAGATTCATGTCCCCTCCATCTCTGCCCCCGGTTTCATGTCCTCTCCATCTCTGCCCCCAGATTCATGTCCTCTCCATCTCTGCCCCCCAGATTCATGTCCTCTCCATCTCTGCCCCCGGTTTCATGTCCCCTCCATCTCTGCCCCCAGATTCATGTCCTCTCCATCTCTGCCCCCAGATTCATGTCCTCTCCATCTCTGCCCCCAGATTCATGTCCTCCCCATCTCTGCCCCCAGATTCATCTCCCCTCCATCTTTGCCCCCAGATTCATGTCCCCACATCTCTGCCCCCAGATTCATGTCCTCTCCATCTCTGCCCCCAGATTCATGTCCTCTCCATCTCTGCCCCCAGATTCATGTCCTCTCCATCTCTGCCCCCAGATTCATGTCCTCTCCATCTCTGCCCCCAGATTCATGTCCTCCCCATCTCTGCCCCCAGATTCATGTCCCCATATCTCTGCCCCCAGATTCATCTCCCCTCCATCTTTGCCCCCAGATTCATGTCCCCACATCTCTGCCCCCAGATTCATGTCCTCTCCATCTCTGCCCCCAGATTCATGTCCTCTCCATCTCTGCCCCCCAGATTCATGTCCTCTCCATCTCTGCCCCCGGTTTCATGTCCCCTCCATCTCTGCCCCCAGATTCATGTCCTCTCCATCTCTGCCCCCAGATTCATGTCCTCTCCATCTCTGCCCCCAGATTCATGTCCTCTCCATCTCTGCCCCCAGATTCATGTCCTCTCCATCTCTGCCCCCAGATTCATGTCCCCATATCTCTGCCCCCAGATTCATCTCCCCTCCATCTTTGCCCCCAGATTCATGTCCCCACATCTCTGCCCCCAGATTCATGTCCCCTCCATCTCTGCCCCCAGATTCATGTCCTCTCCATCTCTGCCCCCAGATTCATGTCCTCTCCATCTCTGCCCCCAGATTCATGTCTCCCCATCTCTTCCCCCAGATTCATGTCCCCCCATCTCTGCCCCCAGTGTCATGCCGTCCTCTCCTTCATCTGCCCCCAGTTTCACGTACCACCTCCACATTACAGGTAAAGAAGAAGTTTCACTCAAATCCAATGCCAATCAACCAAACGTGTTTATTGGTAGAGCTAACGTTTTCGGTCTCTATGGACCTTCCTCAGGCTCTACACAAAGAAAATTGCAACAATAAATAATAAGTACCAGTGATAGGTCCCAAGACATAACAGTGATTATAATATGTGACCAAAAAATTATAACAATCACAAAATAACAGAATGGACACCTATTCACAAGTATAATGTACAATATATACATATAAAGAACCATGTAAATGTAGCAATCTGGGTGTTATCGGCAAGATCCCCTTGGAACAGTTATATAGGAGATGTTAAGCAGAAAATATAAAAAATTAAAATAAAAAGCAAACATATACATAGAGTGAATCAGCGCCATGCCATAAGTCAATGTAGCAGTTTTAACATGATGATACATCCATTAGTAAATTCAAGCATGTTCCAAATTCTGCATAGTATGCCACAGAACATACTGTATACTGATGGTGTATATACAGTATACTGATGGTGTATATATACTGATGGTGTATATATACTGATGGTGCATATATACTGATGGTGTATATATACTGATGGTGTATATACTGATGGTGTATATACTGATGGTGCATATATACTGATGGTGCATATATACTGATGGTGTATATATACTGATGGTGTATATACAGTATACTGATGGTGTATATATACTGATGGTGTATATATACTGATGGTGCATATATACTGATGGTATATATATACTGATGGTGTATATACAGTATACTGATGGTGTATATACTGATGGTGTATATACTGATGGTGTATATATACTGATGGTGTATATACTGATGGTGTATATATACTGATGGCGCATATATACTGATGGTGTATATATACTGATGGTGCATATATACTGATGGTGCATATATACTGATAGTGTATATATACTGATGGTGTATACACTGATGGTGTATATATACTGATGGTGTATATACTGATGGTGCATATATACTGATGGTGTATACACTGATGGTGTATATATACTGACGGTGCATATATACTGATGGTGTATATATACTGATGGTGCATATATACTGATGGTGTATATATACTGATGGTGTATACACTGATGGTGTATATATACTGATGGTGTATATACTGATGGTGCATATATACTGATGGTGTATATACTGATGGTGTATATACTGATGGTGCATATATACTGATGGTGTATATATACTGATGGTGTATACACTGATGGTGTATACATACTGATGGTGCATATATACTGATGGTGCATATATACTGATGGTGTATATATACTGATGGTGCATATATACTGATGGTGCATATATACTGATGGTGTATATACTGATGGTGCATATATACTGATGGTGTATATACTGATGGTGTATATATACTGATGGTGTATATACTGATGGTGTATATACTGATGGTGTATATATTCTGATGGTGTATATACTGATGGTGTATATATACTGATGGTGTATATATACTGATGGCGTATATATTCTGATGGTGTATATATACTGATGGTGTATATATACTGATGGTGTATATACTGATGGTGTATATATACTGATGGTGTATATACTGATGGTGTATATATACTGATGGTGTATATACTGACACTGATGGTGCATATATACTGATGGTGTATATATACTGATGGTGCATATATACTGATGGTGTATATACTGATGGTGCATATATACTGATGGTGTATATATACTGATGGTGTATACACTGATGGTGCATATATACTGATGGTGTATATATACTGATGGTGCATATATACTGATGGTGCATATATACTGATGGTGTATATATACTGATGGTGTATATATACTGATGGTGCATATATACTGATGGTGTATATATACTGATGGTGTATATACTGATGGTGTATATATACTGATGGTGTATATATACTGATGGTGCATATATACTGATGGTGTATATATACTGATGGTGTATATACTGATGGTGTATATATACTGATGGTGTATATATACTGATGGTGCATATATACTGATGGTGTATACACTGATGGTGTATATATACTGATGGTGTATATACAGTATACTGATGGTGTATATACTGATGGTGTATATACTGATGGTGTATATATACTGATGGTGCATATATACTGATGGTGTATATATACTGATGGTGCATATATACTGATGGTGCATATATACTGATAGTGTATATATACTGATGGTGCATATATACTGATGGTGTATACACTGATGGTGTATATATACTGATGGTGCATATATACTGATGGTGTATATATACTGATGGTGCATATATACTGATGGTGTATATATACTGATGGTGTATACACTGATGGTGTATATATACTGATGGTGTATATACTGATGGTGCATATATACTGATGGTGTATATACTGATGGTGTATATACTGATGGTGCATATATACTGATGGTGTATATACTGATGGTGTATATACTGATGGTGCATATATACTGATGGTGTATATATACTGATGGTGTATACACTGATGGTGTATACATACTGATGGTGCATATATACTGATGGTGCATATATACTGATGGTGCATATATACTGATGGTGTATATACTGATGGTGCATATATACTGATGGTGTATATACTGATGGTGTATTTTATACTGATGGTGTATATACTGATGGTGTATATACTGATGGTGCATATATACTGATGGTGTATATATACTGATGGTGTATATACTGATGGTGTATATATACTGATGGTGTATACACTGATGGTGTATACATACTGATGGTGCATATATACTGATGGTGCATATATACTGATGGTGCATATATACTGATGGTGTATATACTGATGGTGCATATATACTGATGGTGTATATACTGATGGTGTATACACTGATGGTGTATACATACTGATGGTGCATATATACTGATGGTGCATATATACTGATGGTGCATATACACTGATGGTGCATACATACTGATGGTGCATATATACTGATGGTGCATATATACTGATGGTGCATATATACTGATGGTGTATATACTGATGGTGCATATATACTGATGGTGTATATACTGATGGTGTATTTTATACTGATGGTGTATATACTGATGGTGTATATACTGATGGTGCATATATACTGATGGTGTATATATACTGATGGTGTATATACTGATGGTGTATATATACTGATGGTGTATACACTGATGGTGTATACATACTGATGGTGCATATATACTGATGGTGCATATATACTGATGGTGTATACATACTGATGGTGCATATATACTGATGGTGCATATATACTGATGGTGTATATACTGCCCCACCTCCAACCCCCCACCATATCGCAGTCACCAACGAAGAGGAAGATGAGACTCCATGGACTGTTATAACCCAACCCCCCCCCCCCCCATACCCACCACCCACCCAACCCAACTCCCCCCCCCCCCCCCCCCGCCGCCCACTTTACTAGCTTTGGCAATGCCAAATACCTATTCGGACGTGCCAATAAAGCATTTTTGATTTGATTTGATACTGATGGTGTATATATACTGATGGTGTATATACTGATGGTGCATATATTCTGATGGTGTATATATACTGATGGTGTATATACTGATGGTGCATATATTCTGATGGTGTATATATACTGATGGTGTATATACTGATGGTGCATATATACTGATGGTGTATATATTCTGATGGTGTATATACTGATGGTGTATATATTCTGATGGTGTATATACTGATGGTGTATATATACTGATGGTGTATATATACTGATGGCGTATATATTCTGATGGTGTATATATACTGATGGTGTATATATACTGATGGTGTATATACTGATGGTGTATATATACTGATGGTGTATATACTGATGGTGTATATATACTGATGGTGTATATACTGACACTGATGGTGTATATATACTGATGGTGTATATACAGTATACTGATGGTGAATATACTGATGGTGCATATATACTGATGGTGCATATATACTGATGGTGTATATATACTGATGGTGTATATATACTGATGGTGCATATATACTGATGGTGTATATATACTGATGGTGTATACACTGATGGTGCATATATACTGATGGTGTATATATACTGATGGTGCATATATACTGATGGTGTATATATACTGATGGTGTATATATACTGATGGTGCATATATACTGATGGTGCATATATACTGATGGTGTATATATACTGATGGTGTATACACTGATGGTGCATATATACTGATGGTGTATATATACTGATGGTGCATATATACTGATGGTGCATATATACTGATGGTGTATATATACTGATGGTGTATATATACTGATGGTGCATATATACTGATGGTGTATATATACTGATGGTGCATATATACTGATGGTGTATATACTGATGGTGTATATATACTGATGGTGTATATATACTGATGGTGCATATATACTGATGGTGTATATACTTATGGTGTATATATACTGATGGTGTATATACTGATGGTGCATATATACTGATGGTGTATACACTGATGGTGTATATATACTGATGGTGTATATATACTGATGGTGTATACACTGATGGTGTATATATACTGATGGTGCATATATACTGATGGTGCATATATACTGATGGTGTATACACTGATGGTGTATATATACTGATGGTGCATATATACTGATGGTGCATATATACTGATGGTGTATACACTGATGGTGCATATATACTGATGGTGTATATATACTGATGGTGTATATATACTGATGGTGTATATACTGATGGTGCATATATACTGATGGTGTATACACTGATGGTGCATATATACTGATGGTGTATATATACTGATGGTGTATATATACTGATGGTGTATATACTGATGGTGCATATATACTGATGGTGTATATACTGATGGTGTATATATACTGATGGTGTATACACTGATGGTGTATATATACTGATGGTGTATACACTGATGGTGTATATATACTGATGGTGCATATATACTGATGGTGCATATATACTGATGGTGTATATACTGATGGTGTATATATACTGATGGTGCATATATACTGATGGTGTATATACTGATGGTGTATATATTCTGATGGTGCATATATACTGATGGTGTATATATACTGATGGTGTATATACTGACACTGATGGTGTATATATACTGATGGTGTATATACTGACACTGATGGTGTATATATACTGATGGTGTATATATACTGATGGTGCATATATACTGATGGTGTATATACTGATGGTGTATATATTCTGATGGTGTATATACTGATGGTGCATATATACTGATGGTGTGTGTATATACTGATGGTGTATATACTGATGGTGTATATACTGATGGTGTATATATACTGATGGTGTATATACACTCTTCTAGCAGTGTAGCTCTTATAAGAGCTGTTGGTTTAATATTCCTGCCTAACAGAAGCTAATTCCTAGCTAACCCTGGGCAGCACGTCTCTCCCTGACTAAATCCAAGTCGCATCTGAAATGAAAACGCCTGAAGAAAGGTCATGTCGTTTCTTTTTCTTTTTTTAGCTAGCAGCCTACATTAACAGGGCCAGAAAGTCTGCAGAGGAAAACACAATACGTTTCTGCCGTGGTCTTTTCCGCTGTGATTTTGGGGTACAGCTCGCAACGTGGGGCCTTCCCCTACAGAACATTATGTGGCCTAAACATCAGATGTCTCCTTATCAACTGTTTTGACTCATTTATAGAGATGAGCGAATACCGTTCAATCGAGTAGTTATTCGATCGGATATTAAGGTATTTGAGATATTCGATTACGATGGAATACCACGCAGTAAAAATTCGTATCCCCTCCAACCTCCCCTGGCACTTTTTTTGCACCAATATCTGTGCAGGGGAGGTGGGACAGGAAGCAGGAAATCGTAGGCATCAAAAAAAAAAAAAAAAGTCATTGGCTAAATCAGGTGACCTCAGATTTTTAAGAATAGTGTCAGCCATATTCGTGCTGGATGCGGTTTGGTGAGATAGGGAGAGACATTGTGCTGAGGGTCAGAGAGAGAATTTAGCTTCTGCTAGGCAGGAAAACTGAAAACCAACAGTTCAAGATGGCGCCGCACTGAGTGGCTGCCTCGATACAGAGCTCCAAGCTGAGAGTAACCTTTACCTTCCTTTTCACTCTTTTTGTCTGTATCTTCAAGAATCCTCTACTCAAGCAACCTAGCACTATGAATTAGCAGCTATAAATCGAATGGAAGACCCTGTGGAGTATTTCTTTCCTTTTGTTTCTATTGTTAAAGCATGGACAAGACTCAAGACCTGATGACCTGGAATTTCCTGTGTGGACATGTGCCTGTTACCATCCCCCATTGAGCTAAGGACAGCATGGTCACCATGAGGCAGAGAAAGCTGGAGGAGAAAACTGCATGGAAGTGCGGACTTCTTCTTTCAAGGAGATGATTTCTGGAGTCGATTGCTGATGTGTGAAGATGCTACTGCTGACTGGTATTTCTTTCTATTACTGTGGACACGTGGGACTCTGTTACAGCCTCGGAACCTACCATCCCCCACCTAGTTTATGGAAGCTTGGCAAGAGAGCAGCAGCCTGTCTACCTGGATGGCTTCAGACTTCTTTGGGCAGTAGAACACAGTGGTAAGAAGAAAGGAGGAAGAGGAGGGCTTGTGATGAAGGACATTTGGGACATTTTATTGTGGTTAACGAAAAATAGTGCTGATACAAGATACCGAACTATCAGCTGTGAGCAGGAGATCCCACTACCTATGAAAGGAACTGCCACGTTATTATGATAGCTGCATATGTCCCCACCTCTGCAAAACAAACCTTTCTGCTTGTTATATCCACATGCTGTGCCCCCTCCTCGTGTCCTCCAACCACATTCGGCTGTATTATTAACATCACTCCGCACAGAGAACTAAATGATCCTGCAGTGTGTCTGTGTTTCTTTCTTTTTAGTTGCTATGATTCCTAGGATTTCTCTATCTGCCATGAGCTTCTATGTGTTTCTCTTGTTATATACTACTGTACCATCTATGAAACTGTATCACTGAAATTTCCCCATTGTGGGACTATTAAAGGATTATCTTATCTTATCAGAACTAAACTGTAGGAAGAGGAGAAATACACCTCCAGTATATAGACTCAACCTGACAAAATATCCCAAGAGCCCTTTTTAGGGCTCAAATTCCCAACCACTCATATACAGTATATACCTGTTCCATAGGGGGTGAGAAGAAACTTGTATACTGTCATCCAGTATATACTGCAGTAGATAAACGCTCCATATATAGTATCTACCCTGCGTATATACAAAAAAAAAAAAAACATTTGTGCACTCACTCAGTCTACTTCTCTCATACGGGTGAGACTAAACCTGTATACTGTCATCCGGTATGTACTGCAGTAGATAAACACTACATATATCTACCCTGAGTGTATACCAAAAAAATATACTGGTATACACTGAAAATGCACAAGGCTAGCACAAAGGGACATAAACAAGGCTGGGGGCGTGGAAATGTAGCTGGGGAGCAGGGTTGTGGACAAGCTACAGCGCATCCCGTGCCTACTGCTGTGCGGCAGCAAGCATTGCGCTTCTCCACAGTCCTTGGCTTGATGGCTACATTAAGCAGGGTGCAGGGTACCACACTGACCAGGCCTGAGCACCAGGAACAGGTGTTACAATAGCTAGTGGTTAATACTTCCAGCACCTTTTCCACCAGCCAGTCAGCCACTCCCTCAAGTCCTCTTCCTTGCCAAGAGACTGGTCCTCCTTCCTCCCAACATGCCCAATCTTCCCAGGAGAGTCATCCCACCTTTGCCCCATCCCAGGAGCTGTTTTCAGGTCCTTTAACTATCTCTCACTCTGTCCAACCACTTTCAAACGCAAACTAAAGACACATCTTCTCAGACAGGCCTATCACAATTTCTAACGTAAACCCTTCCGTACTATATTTAGAATCCCCAAAATTTAACCCTCCTCTGTCCCCGCTCCCACATTACCCCACATGATAGGATGTCTTTTCAGGCTAACATTATTTGACCAAGCTCCATCCACATGTTACAGGACACCACTAGTGATGGCTCATAAGGTTTTGTTTGTGTAATGACAGTCACCTCTATTACAAAATTGTCTGAATACTGTATAAGCAATGCCGCCCCTGCTACCTCTTGTGTCACCCCCTCTACCTCATAGATTGTAAGCTCTTGCAAGCAGGGCCCTCAGTCCCATTGTGTGAAATGACGTTCTTTGTTATGTATCTGTCTGTATTTGAACCCTACAAATTGTACAGTGCTGCAGAATATGTTGGCGCTATATAAATAAAATGTATAAAGTACTGATTTAGACATAAAACATTTCCCAGATTTTGGGCACGAATATGGCTTCTCCCCTGTGTGAGTTCTTTAATGTTCAACAAGATGTGTTTTATAAGCAAAACATTTCGCACATTCTTAACATGAATAAGTCTTCTCCCCTGTGTGAGTTCTTTGATGTTCAACAAGATGGAATTTGTGAGCAAAACGCTTCCCACATTCAGAGCATGAATATGGCTTCTCCCCTGTGTGAATTCTCTTATGTCTATTGAGAATTGATAACTGGTTAAAAAATTTCCCACATTCTAGGCACAAATAAGGCTTCTCCCCAGTGTGAGTTTTGTTATGTTTAACAAGACTTGATTTGCAAGTAAAACATTTCCCACATTCTGGGCATGAATATGGCTTCTCCCCTGTGTGAATTCTCTTATGTCTATTGAGAATTGATAACTGGTTAAAATTTTTTCCACATTCTAGGCACAAATAAGGCTTCTCCCCAGTGTGAGTTTTGTCATGTTTAACAAGACTTGATTTGCAAGTAAAACATTTCCCACATTCTGGGCACGAATATGGCTTCTCTCCTGTGTGAATTTTTTGATGTTCAAAAAGAGACGATTTGCGAGTAAAACATTTCCCACATTCAGGGCACGAATAAGGCTTCTCTCCTGTGTGAGTTTTTTGATGTTTAATATGACTTGATTTCTGAGTAAAACATTTCCCACATTCTGAACATGAATAAGGCTTCTCTCCTGTGTGAATTTTTTGATGTTCAAAAAGAGATGATTTCCAAGTAAAACATTCCCCACATTCTGGACACGAATAAGGCTTCTCTCCTGTGTGAGTTTTTTGATGTCCAAAAAGAGATGATTTGCGAGCAAAACATTTCCCACATTCAGAGCACGAATAAGGCTTCTCTCCTGTGTGAGTTTTTTGATGTTTAACATGACTTGATTTCTGAGTAAAACATTTCCCACATTCTGAACATGAATAAGGCTTCTCTCCTGTGTGAATTTTTTGATGTTCAAAAAGAGATGATTTCCAAGTAAAACATTTCCCACATTCTGGACACGAATAAGGCTTCTCTCCTGTGTGAGTTTTTTGATGATCAACAAGAAGTGATTTGCGAAAAAAACATTTCCCACATTCTGAGCACGAATATGGCTTCTCTCCTCTGTGAATTTTTTTATGTCCAAAAAGATTTGATTTCGAAGTAAAACATTTCCCACATTCTGGACATGAATATGGCTTCTCTCCTGTGTGAGTTCTCTGATGTATAACACCCCTTCTGCAGCTTTCATTTTGCTTAACAGACTGTGATGAATTAGTAGAAAGATCTTTCTCCTGTAGGGCTGAGGGTATATCTGGAGTAATGACATGTTCTTCATATGGATCTTGTGTGATACCATGATCCTCTGCTTTATAATCTGTAGATATCAGATGTTCCTCTGAGCTCCTGGTACAGATATCTGACAAGAAGAAAACTGATGTTACTATTATTGAATAACATAACCTTATAAGTATATTCCCCACTGAGCTGCCGCTGCCTGAGACGCTTCAGACCATGTGAAGAAGTGAAGTCAGTGGCACAGGCAGCAAATGACGGCAGCGCGGCCTACTTCATTAGTATTCACTGTGCTGAGACGGAGGTCAGTGATAGTAAATAGTAATGAAGCGGGGCAGGAGACGCCACCACTGCTCTAGGTCACTGTTGGGTGGGTCAGACCCATACTGCGGGCTCCTGTGCATCACCTACTATGGGTAAGAGATGTCATTTCCTCCCCTAGATACCCTGTTTTTTGGACAGACTTTTAGTTGGAGAATGTTTCTCATATAGTATTTACTTGCATTGAGCAGCATTATATTGTGTTTATCTCCCTGTTATCATTGCATACATTCTCTAGGACAGGGTATTTTCTCTGGCTTTCAGTGGAGATTGTGTCCCCCTTCCTTCTCCTGTTTCCCATTTTATTTTTGATATGCTTCAATATGTGATTGGAAGGATTTGGAAAGGATTTGGGACATTCACATATATATACATATAAAAACCACTATATTTCCAATGCTGCTCTTTCTCTGTATATGTCTTTCTCTGTTCTGGTGGTTGATAAGCACAGTTTATTGCCTCAGTGGGTTGCCCCATTTTTGTACAGTTTTGAATAATAGTTTTCTGTGTGTTATATGTTATGTGTATTTTTAGACATGTAATGCTTAATAAAGGATATATTTAATTTTTATAAAGTACGTGTATGTTGAGTATCTCAATTTGTTTGGGTTTTTTTAAAATCCTATTTGTTTCTATTCACTGTAGAGGTGAACACAATCCCTGGCTGCTTAACTATGGCCACTTATGTGGAATAATACTGTAGGATGCCATAAATCTTACTGTATTACACCCCATACACACAATAGAATCCAAACCACATCTGCTGGATTTCCCAGCCTGAACTCACCGCGGATCTGCTGTCCCACACAGTATGTAGTAGGGTCTGTGGAGTCACAAGGAAGCAGGGACTCCTAGCGTCATAGATCACTAAGATACGGGGAGTCCTGGTGTGTGGACAGAGTTCAGGCTGGGAAATGTGACTGACGTACAGACCAGATTTTCTAGTCCGGATTCCATAGTGTGATTGGGGTCTAAGGTGAGGTTTACACAGTGACATTTGTAGAAGCTGCTTCAGGAATTTTGAAAGATTAATTTTCCCGCTTTACCAAATCAGCCCCAGAATCTCCATCAGATTCCTTACTGGCCAGGCCGGATTTTCCACCTCCCATTTATTTCCATAGAGCTCTGAGGTGGAATCTGCCTGAAGATCGAGCTGGAGGATTATTTTTCCGCCCCTGAAATAATCTGCTATATAATTCTGGTAAATTCTTTCCCTTCACGAGGACTGACAGCCGGTGAGGAAGAAATCCGGGGTGAAAAGTTTCTCTCCTCTTCCAGCTCATTCTTACACTGACGGGTCCCTTGGCACCCCTCTCCTCCTCTGCTTTCTCTTTCCTCTTACCCTCCCCCTTCTGTTGTCGGACTATACTTCCTCCTGTTGCCTTGCCCCTTTGGTTTCCCAGTACCCTAAGTGTAGCCCGTAGCTGTCCTACACCCCTTCTGCCTCGCTGGGGGCCACTGTTTAGAGATTTCAGCCAAAAGAATTCTACAGACAAGTCTTAGGTTTTATTTTATAGCTTTTTGTTAGGCCCAATTACAACCTACAGTCCCCCGGGATGGGGGGGGGTCGTCTAGTTTTATTTTTCTTGTGTTCTTGGCCCATACGGCTTCACTAAATATGAATGAAACATATTCTATACTACATGTGTTCTCACCTATAACAGTATCGCACTATTATTCATGTATTATGTGTATATTAGCTGAATCGCAGAATATATAGTTGGATAATGTGACAGAACAGAGGCTAAAAAATTCTCCACAAAATTGTAGCAGTCGGTGACTGAGGAGAATCAGTGACCCTTCTATACATTATGTTAGGATCACATCTTCCATCTTGTATTCTGTCAGCCATTTTGTAACCTTTTTCTTATATAAGCTTCATAAGGATGTCTGTTTAGAGTCTAAGAGACCCCTTTAGGGGATAAGGCGTGTGGAATGTTGATGGTTGGGTTATAACTCCTTATCTGTTTGTGCTAAGACTATTCATCTTTGAGGGTGGGTGTAGAAACCGATTCAAATAACCTGTTGATCGTTAGCCCCAAGGCCGGAGCGGACCAGCATGTGATCATTATCTCTCTTGCTGTGATATATACATCTAGAATTAGTGTAAGATGTTGGTTTACACATAAATATCTTAGATTCTTTCTTCATGTCATGAGAAAGGTCATCCCAGGTTGGAGTGTAATAATGAGATGCAGACCTTATCCAATAGTCATGTGCCACAGCTTATGTCATTAGAATAGTCCAACCTGCTCTTGTCTGTATAAATATTGACTCTCTGTAACAATAAATCAGAACTCACTTGATACACTATCAGCTGCGTGTGTGTGCGTGTGGCTTCTCCAGGCCCAATGGGTGGTAGCCCATCTAGGCCTGTTAATTATTTAATTTGGAACCCTGCAACATATTGAGGACCATTTGACGTCCCCTACAATTATATAGTGGTGACTCCTCACCTGGGCGGGTCCCTGTAGGAATGTCCTCCTCACACTTCTCATCACCACTCACATAGGGCTCTTCCTTTATTCTCATAGATATAGCATTCATGTCGCTCACATCTTTATCCTGATGGAAAATCTGGGAAACAAATAATGTAAAAGTCACCGGACAAATGGGGAAGTCACAGAGAATGTTCTAGATCATTAATCCGCATGAAGATGAAAGATGTCCTGACAGTAGCTGCAGGTCTGTGAGAAGCCGGATAAACATATTAGATGGCGGCTCAATGACACCGCCCATGTATATAACCATATAATACTGCTGGATACAACAAGACTGACCACAAGGACTTCACAGCCCGTCTACACATCATAGGGAATATCTCCATCTACCTGATCATCATCCTGTGGAAGAAGAGGACTGGGACATCTCTCCGGTGTTGTCCTCTTACTGGATCTACCTGTAGGAAACACAGACAGGGACTGAATTCATTCTGTACATACAAATAATGGAAGTCCATGTGTATATAGTCATGTCTATTACCTGCTGATGTGAGGGGCTGCTGGTCCTCCATCATCACCTCCTTGTACAGATCCTTGTGTCCTTCTAAATACTCCCACTCCTCCATGGAGAAATAGACAGCGACATCCTGACACCTTATAGGAACCTGACAACACAATGATACAGTCATCACCCCGACCCCTCCAGTTACTGTATAATGTCCCAGCATTCCCAGCAGTGTCACCTCTCCAGTCAGCAGCTCCAGCATCTTGTTGGTGAGTTCTAGGATCTTCTGTCCATTGATCTCCTCCTGTATCAGGGGGTGAGGTGGAGGCCCTGGGATTGGGCTCAGGGTTCCTCCATATACAGGAGCCTGACAGCGCCCACTAGAGGTCTTCTTCACTACTGTGTAATCCTGGTTATGGGGAGACACATTAATAAATCTCACTACATACATGTCCAGAGTCCATCACCTCTCCAGTCATATCATCTGTTATTACTATAGATAAGAATGATGTCATGATGACATCATCAGAATCTCTCACCTCTCCAGTAAGCTGGTAGATGATCTCTAGGGTGAGATTTAATAGACTTTCCGCCATCTTGTTCCTGTCTCTTTCCATCCTTGATGGATCAATCAAGAATATTCTCTTATATAGAAGATACTGAGAGGATTCTATATTGTAGGAACCTGAATGGAGAGAAGATGAGACAATGTAATCACTACACGGAATCCCATGGAATAAATAGAAGAGTTGAGTCCCATTATTATCACCACCTCCTACTTCTGACGTCGGCAGCGTGTAGCTCAGGAAGGAAGTGACTTGTTGTGGGCCGGCTTGGTGGGTATATAAGGTGTGTGATAGGCTGAACAGAATCTCATTGGGAGTATTAGATCAGCCTCAAGCGTACTGGCTGAGGGGTGATCAGTGCTGCCCGGGGTGTGACAACACAAATTGGATCTGGAAGAACCAAAACCTGATGCCGAACAGCCCAGGAGGCTCCAGCAGCTCTAGTAGAATGAGCCGTGCTACCCACTAAGGAGGGGAAGAAACCCTCAAGAAGGTGAGGAAGAGTCCAAAGATACGGAGCTGACACTTGTAAAGATGACACTGACTTTCCCTGCAGCTTCAGTCACAACAAGTGATGGTTCGTCCATCGATCTCTTGGAACAGCCACAACTGTCACAGATAGATCTCCCACATTTCTGTCTGGACTACAATCTACTGGCCATAGAGGTGAAGACACTCGGCCCCTGATATTACCAGCACACTGGAACTAACTGTACAGTCCTCCCTGACCCTGACAGAAGAGGAAGTATTACAGCCTAGTACGCAACGTGCAACAACAAGTTACTAATGCAGAGGAGAAAGTGGCCAACGGGAATCTGTAGGTTTGTGACTTACTGAAATGAGCAGAATCTTACATGATGGTATAGAGGACGTAGAGAATGGGCCCCGCTGTAGGGACATGAGAGGAATGAGTGTCCCGGAGAATGTTCCATCCAGAGATCTAACACCGATACAGGGGCTTGTAAAAGTATTCACACCCCTTGACGTTTGTCACATTTTGTGACAACCACAAACTTAAATGTATTTTCTTGAGATTTTCAGCGATAACACAAAGTATCAGATAATTGTGAGGTGGAAGGAAAATGATAGAAGGTTATTAACATTGTAATCCAATAAACATCTGACAAGTGTGACGTGTAAAAGTCTTCACACCCCTATAGCAATACTTTGTAGAGCCGCCTTTGGCTACAATTCCAGCTACAAGTCTTTTGGGCTCGGTCTCTTCCAGCTTTGCACATCTAGAGATGAGATTTCTGCCCCTTCTTCTTCTTTGCAGCCAGATTGGATGGAGCGTCTGTGAACAGCAATTTTCATGTCTTGCCACAGATGCTCAATGGGATTTAGGTCTGGACTGTGACTGGGCCGTTCTAAGAGCGGAATATTCTGTGATCGAAACCATTCACTGGAGCTCGGGCTGGAGGTTTAGGGTCATTGCTGGAAGGGGAATCTCCTGCCCAGTCTCAAGTTTATTGTAGGATCCAACAGGGCCATGAGGAGGACATTATAGTGTGTGGGGGCCACGAGGAGGACATTATAGTGTGTGGGGGCCACAGGGAGGACATTATAGTGTGTGGGGGCCACTGAATGTATGAGAAGGGCTGAGAGCGAGCACTTACCTCCTCGGGTACAGCAGCCGTCTGCTCACAGGACCTGTGATGATGTCAGAGGTGTGGGAGGAGTCAAGGAGTCACATGATCAGGTCCTGCTGTTATACCTTTGTCTGTGCAGAAGATACTAAATCCTAGTGAGCTAAAGGATCTGTGATGAGGTCACCTGTATGGGAGGAGTCACAGAATCACATGACTAGATATCAGAGCCGCCTGTGTGTGACGTATGTAAAAGAGATGTGTGTGACGTGTATGTAGCAGAGCTGTGTGTGATGTGTATGTAGCAGAGCTGTGTGTGTGATGTGTATGTAGCAGAGCTGTCTGTGTGACGTGTATGTAGCAGAGCTGTGTGTGATGTGTATGTAGCAGAGCTGTGTGTGTGTGACGTGTATGTAGCAGAGCTGTGTGTGTGATGTGTATGTAGCAGAGCTGTCTGTGTGACGTGTATGTAGCAGAGCTGTGTGTGTGATGTGTATGTAGCAGAGCTGTGTGTGACGTGTATGTAGCAGAGCTGTGTGTGTGTGACGTGTATGTAGCAGAGCTGTGTGTGTGTGACGTGTATGCAGCAGAGCTGTGTGTGACGTGTATGTAGCAGAGCTGTGTGTGTTTGACGTGTATGTAGTGGAGCCGTCTGTGTGTGACGTGTATGTAGTGGAGCCATATGTGTGTGATGTGTATGTAGCGGAGCCGTCTGTGTGACGTGTATGCAGCAGAGCTGTGTGTGTGACGTGTATGCAGCAGAGCTGTGTGTGTGACGTGTATGCAGCAGAGCTGTGTGTGTGACGTGTATGCAGCAGAGCTGTGTGTGTGACGTGTATGCAGCAGAGCTGTGTGTGCGACGTGTATGCAGCAGAGCTGTGTGTGTGACGTGTACAGTCATGGCCAAAAGTTTTGAGAATGATACAAATATTAATTTTTACAAAGTCTACTGCTTCAGTTTTTCTAATGGCAATTTGCATATACTCCAGAATGTTATAAAGAGTGATCAGCTTAACAGCAATTACTTGCAAAGTCAATATTTGTCTAGAAAATTAACTTTATCCCCCAAAACACATTTCAACATCATTGCAGCCCTGCATTAAAGAGGACCTTTCACCATTTTGCACACAGGCAGTTCTATATATTGCCGAAAAGGCTTTCCCGATGTGGGCCCAGTGTGAAGAGCTTACGGTCCGGTACTGTAGCTCTTCTATGGTCAGAAGGGCGTTTCTGACAGTTAGCCAGAGACGTCCTTCTTCACAGCACAGCCAATCGCGCTGTGCTGTGAGAGTCGGGAGGAACTCCCCCTTCCCTCCCTGATAATGCTCCTCTATGGACGAGTACTGCGAGCAGATGGAGGGGGCGTTCCTCCCGGCTCTCACAGCACAGCGCGATTGGCTGTGCTGTGAAGAAGGACGTCTCTGGCTAACTGTCAGAAACGCCCTTCTGACCATAGAAGAGCTACGGTACCGGGACCGTAAGCTCTTCACACCGGGCACAGATCGGGAAAGCCGACAGTGCGCTGAATTCAGCGCACTGTCAGCTTTCCGGCAGTATATAGAACTGCCTGTGGGCAAAATGGTGAAAGGTCCTCTTTAAAGGGGCTCTATCAGCAAAATCATGCTGCTAGAGCCCCACATATGCGTGCATAGTCTTTATAAAGGCTATTCAGGCACCGTAAATGTTATATTAAACTACCCCCCCCCCCCTTTAAAATAATAACCTAAAAAAGAATGTGCTCTACTTATAGATCGTGCACCCTGGGCCGGCATTCAGGGTGTGCCTTCATCTTCCTCCACGCCTCTTCTTCCTCCGATGTCCTCCAGTCCCGTCCTCCTCCGGCGCTCGCTCGCGGACACTGATATAAAAAAAACGGCCTGGGCGCATGCACAGTAGCATGCGGCTTCTACTACAGCTACTGCGGATGCGCCCAGGCTATCACTGTCCGTTCGCGAGCGCTGGAGGAAGACGGGACCGGAGGACATCGGAGGAAGAAGAGGCGTGGAAGAAGATGAAGACACACCGTGAATGCCCGCCCAGCGTGCACGATGCGTAAGTAGATCATATTCTTTTTTAGGTTATTTTAAACGGGGGGGGGGGGGGGGGGTAGTTTAATATAACTTTTACGGTGCCTGAATAGCCTTTTTAAAGGCTATTCATGCATATGTGGGGTTCTAGCAGCATGATTTTGCTGATAGAGCCCCTTTAAAAGGACCAGCTAACATCGTTTCAGTGATTGCTCCATTAACACAGGTGTGGGTGTTGATGAGGACAGGGCTGGAGATCAATCTGTCATGATTAAGTAAGAATGACACCACTGGACAGTTTAAAAGGAGGCTGGTGCTTGGCATCATTGTTTCTCTTCTGTTAACCATGGTTATCTCTAAAGAAACACGTGCAGTCATCATTGCACTGCACAAAAAATGGCCTAACAGGGAAGAGTATCGCAACTAGAAAGATTGCACCTCAGTCAACAATCTATCGCATCATCAAGAACTTCAAGGAGAGAGGTTCCATTGTTGGCAAAAAAGGCTCCAGGGCGCCCACGAAAGACCAGCAAGCGCTAGGACCGTCTCTTAAAGTGTTTAAGCTGCGGGATCGGGCTACCAGCAGTGCAGAGCTTGCTCAGGAATAGCAGCAGGTAGGTGTGAGTGCATCTGCACGCACTGTGAGGCGGAGACTCTTGGAGCAAGGCCTGGTCTCAAGGAGGGCAGCAAAGAAGCCACTTCTCTCCAGAAAAAACCATCAGGGACAGACTCATGGTGGTGACTAGAGTTGAGCAAGTACTGTTCGGATCAGGCGATCCGAACAGCACGCACGCATTGAAATGAATGGAAGCACCTGGTGCTTCTGGTTTGACGCCGGCCGCTTAACCCGACGAGTGCTGGCTACGTCAATTCATTTCAATGCGTGCGTGCTGTTCGGATCGCCTGATCTGAAGAGTACTCGCTCAACTCTAGTGGTGACAGGCTGAGCTTTGGAAATTGCCAGCCTGAAGGATGTCATAATAGTAACGTCATCCAGGGGCGGGCACAGGGGTTAAGCACAGGGTCGTTGGTGCCCTTAAAGTGTACTGGCTCTGCTAGAATTGCAAGCCAGAGTGGCCGCCCCCTTTATTTATTGCTGTCTGGCCGGGGGCTGTATGTCAGACAGCTAGAGATCTCACAGTATTCGTGAATCCCAATAGTCTAGCACTTCACCTGACTCCTTCTGTCATTATTTTACTTCTGTGAGTTTAATAAAGCTGTGGCCATTTTGACCCCCAAAATAAAGTGTTTTGTGCATTTATTCCAAAGTCAATATTTACCGTAGTTTAGGTGGTTTTAGGAAGGGCAGGGACATCCCATATCCAAAAGTCAAGTCATTTCACACACTGGGACTGTGGGCCCTGCTCACAAGAGCTTACAATCTATGAGGTAGAGGGGGTGACACAAGAGGTAGCAGGGGCGGCATTGCTTATACAGAGGTCAGACAATGTTGTAATAGAGGTTACTGTCTTTCTGTTGGTATGTCTCTACCACGTGAACACATCTAACTCCTGCTACAATCAACTCTGCCACTTCAACCTCACTCCTGCTTCCAGCATAACTCTATTCCCGCTTGCTATTATCAATCTTTCTGTTAGTATGTCTATAACCACTTTGTAGCAATTATATTAGTTGTGATCCCTCTGTCTGTACACCCTGCTGTGCCCCCCTCCTCCCACTTCCTTGTCTTTGATTCGGGCTTGATTCTGTTTGCATATATCTGTAACACTCAGGAGGGCCAGCGCTGGTATCACGGGTAATATATCAGATGTGGCCGGCTTTCAGGGGGTCCCTGGGTCCCAAATGTGCACAAAATCTCCTTTTTGATGTCCCCGACTACCCACCCCCACGTGATATCTGACAATGACAACAGACAACCAGGTCTCGGGGGTAGCCGTTGCTCTTTTACTAGCAGGACAAAGTAATACAAATGTACATATGGAGTAATTCTTCACATACAATACAGCGATCTTTGTAGGCAGTGTCCAATTAGCAGGTGATGGAGCTTGAAGCGGGAATGCTTTGGATAGTTTAATTAGTAGTTGCTTGGGTAGTTAAACTTGTATATACTTGTAAAGATGGCCTGTATCCAGGGGGTTAGTCCTCAACAAACTGGGTACACGTATATAGAAGAGCAAATACAATTGTTGACAGTGGAGAACCCTCAAATTCTGCCAGACTAGCTATGGGCTTCTTAAATAAATAGATTTGTCCCAAAGACTTACTTGAATAGATAGATACGTGTAGAAGTCCCAGATGTATGGATAAAACAGGTCCGTAAACTTTAGTGCTTGTAGGCTTGGAGCTTAATAGGAAAGTGTTCTCTGAGGAGAATCTTGAGTACAGAGGAAAAGACATCTCTGTTTGGAGTGCCCTGAGACTTGGCTGCCATTTTCAGCTCCACATGTCCTCAGCTCCACACAAAAGACCCCGACAAAAGGTCCCCAACCCCCCTTGAGGGGGCTGTAACTTCTCTTCCTCCAGGCCAGTCAAGGGAGCTTGATTGGTCCTGAAGGTCACCTGATCCTACTGGACATTCCTTTACACTGTCAACTCAAATTACAATGGCAAGTATAGGCAAGTGTAGTTCACAAAACATCCACAAGATGGCACATTAATAGACCCCTATGTGTGCTGGCTCTGGTAAAATAGAAACACTGGTAAATATATAGAAGGAATGAAGGGGGAGGAATCTCTTTACCTTATATGCAAATGTTCATACCATCTCGGTCTGCAAGGACTATTAAAGGGAATGGGACGAGCAGTACCAGGACATTACATATCCACATCCCCATTCACACCTGATGGGCATCTTACAAACCTCCGGTTGTATAAAGTGCTTAGGTCATTTGTGCAATCCAGTGTGAAATCCACGTGTGAAATCTAAGTGTGGTTATCAGAATTAGGCCAGAATTGGAACAGAAGGGAACACAAACCAACTGCTACAAACTGATCACTTGTCTAACTGAAATGCTTCTCACTTTAATCACTGTTGTTCTCCCAATCCTTGTAAAAACCACTTTTCCACCCCAAACCAGCCTTGTCAGTAAAGAAATCCTCATCTTTCCCTCTCTCCTACCTCACCACATAACCTTCTCTGCACAGCTCCTCACAAACCTGCAGGCTTTCTGCCCCAGACACATACAACCCCCCCACACCCTCTCCTACCTACACCTGCTGTCCCTCTCCCTGCTACTCCTTACTTCTGGTGACATATCTCCTAATCCTGGACCTCCCCTGCAAATCTCCACTGTTGGTCTTTTCCCCACACCTGCTGTTAGCGCACAGAACCCCCGAAATCTCAAACCAATCTCACCTGCTCCTACCCCTCCCCCTGTCCTCTCTGGTGCACAATGGAATGCCCGCTCCGTACGCAATAAACTAGACTACATCCACGACATTTTCATTCTTAATGAATTTTCATTTCTCGGTCTCACAGAAACATGGCTGACACCCTCAGACACCGCCTCCCCCGCCGCCCTCTCTTATGGAGGTCTGCAATTCTCACATACTCCCCGCCCCAACAATGGTGGATTTGGAGGTGTAGGCGTCCTCATATTCACCCGCCTCTTCTCATATGCAACCTCTCTAACTCACCATCCATGCTCTCTGACCACAACCTGCTGACATTCTCTGCCCTCTCCAATAGACACCCCAACCTCTAAACTGACACGCCCCCGCAGGAACCTCAACCGCCTTGACACCTGAACCCTCCCAGGAAGACTTCCTCAGTTACAAAGAGGCAGTTCTCACATTTAAGAATGCACTCACCTCTGCAAAGCAGGTCTACTTCACCACACTCATATCTGCACTCTCTCGCAACCCCAAACAGCTATTCACCACCTTCAACTCCCCCCTCCACCCCCTCCGACATCATTTATCTCAGCTGACAACTTTGCCTCTTACTTCAAAACTAAAATTGACACCATCAGAGACAGTCTCACCCTAATCCCCCCCGACAACCCCTCCACCCAACAGCTCACTGCTCATCATCCTTGACCTGTTTCTCCGCCATCACTGATGAAAGACTCTCCTCCCTAATCTCCAAATCCCACCTCATCTCCTGCGTGCTTGACCTGCTCCAGTCACATCTCATCCCCAAACTCACTGAAGTCATTACTCCGGCCCTAACCCATCTCTTCAATCTATCCCTAACCAATGGATCCTTCCCCTCTGCCTTAAAACATGCCACAGTCACACCTATACTTAAGAAACTGTCCCTCGACCCATCCTCGCAAGCCAACTATCGTCTCACTGCTCCCGTACGCCTCAAAACTGCTTGAGCAACACGTCCACTCAGAACGTTCCTCCTATCTCTCATCCAACCTGCTCTTTGACAGACTACAGTCAGGCTTCAGACCCCGTCATTCCACTGAAACTGCCCTAACAAAAGTCACCAATGACCTTCTAACCTCCAAAGCCAAGTGCCATTACTCTGTCCTCAAATCTCCTCTGCCTTTGACACAGTTGACCACTCCCTCCTATTAGAAATTCTCTCATTCCTTGGTATCTCAGACCTGGCCCTTCTCATACCTCACCAACCACACATTCAGCGTCTCCCACTCGCACACCACCTCCTCACGTCACCCTCTCTCTGTAGGTGTCCCCCAAGGCTGCAACACTCAGGAGGGCCAGGGCTGGTATCACGGGTAATATATCAGATGTGGCCAGCTTTCAGGGGGTCCCTGGGTCCCAAATGTGCACAAAATCTCCTTTTTGATGTCCCCGACTACCCACCCCGACTCTGATATCTGACAATGACAACAGACAACCAGGTCTCGGGAGTAGCCGTTGCTCTTTTTACTAGCATGACGAGGTAATACAAATGTACATATGGAGTAATTCTTCACATACAATACAGCGATCTTTGTAGGCAGTGTCCAGTTAGCAGGTGATAGAGTTTGGAGCAAGAATGCTTTGGATAGATTAATTAGTAGTTGCTTGGGTAGTTAAACTTGTATATACTTGTAAAGATGGCCTGTATCCAGGGGGTTAGCCCTTAACAAACTGGGTACATGTATGTAGAAGAGGAAATACAGTTCAGCAGTAGGAGACCCTCGAATTCTGCCAGACTAGCTATGGGCTTCTTAAATATAGATTTGTCCGAAAGACTTACTTGAATAGAGAAATACGTGTGAGGTTCCCAGATTTATGGATAAGCAGGTCCGTCAACTTTTAGTGCTTGCAGGCTTGGAGCTTCAGAGGAAAACATTCTCTGAGGAGAATCTTGAGTACAGAGGAAAAGCCATCTCTGTTGGAAGTGCTCTCAGACTTGGCTGCCATTTTCAGCTCTCCATGTGCTGCTAGCTCCACATGTCCTGTCCAGATCTCTTCACACAAAGGACCAGACAAAAGGTCCCCAACCCCCCTAGAGGGGGCTGTAACTCCTCCTCCTCCAGGCCAGTCAAGGGAGCTTGATGGGTCCTGAAGGTCACCTGATCATAATGGACACTACTTCACAATGACATCTCAAATTACAATGGCAAAGTATAGGCAGGAGTAGTTCACAAAAACATCCACAAGATGGCGCATTAATAGACCCCTTGTGTGCTGGCTCCGGTAATATAGAAACATATAGAAGGAATGAAGAGGGAGGAATCGCTTTAGCTTATATGCAAATGTCCATACCATCTTGGTCTGCAAGGACTATTAAAGGGAATGAGACGAGCAGTACCGGGACATTACATACACCCCCACTAAGAAAAGAGCCGTCCTCGGCGACTAACTAGTGTGGAGGAACCTAGGGAGATGGAACGCACACAGGTAGTAGGGTTGGATACCTGAGAAACCAAAAACAGAGAATAATGGCAAACAACAATGTGACATGACTTATGTAAAAGAACAATACCCCGTGATTATATGCAAAACCAAAACATAGTAAACAGTAGAAACATAATGCCAATAGGTGGGTAGAGTCTCTTTCAGCAATAGGGCATTGTCCATGGAAAGGCTCAGGGTAGGCACTATGTGGCAAAATACAGTCCTCAGTAGTCCATAGGCTGTAGAGAAATATATAATGTAAAACAAAAACATAAAATGCTTGGGATTACCCAGGTACGGAGGCTTAAATGGTTGCTAACTAACTAATTAATAAGAACATAGGTATAAGAAAGAGGCAAAGTATATATACATGAAAGGATATGGTTGCTCAGTCTCTATAGCGAGCTGGCGGAGTTCCCTTGGTGCTTCGCTCTGATCGCCTCAGCACTTGGTCTTCTACTTGCGCCCCTAGAGGAGGCTGTAACTCCTCCTCCTCCAGGCCAGCCAAGGGAGCTTGATGGGTCCTGAAGGTCACCTGATCATAATGGACACTACTTCACAATGACAACTCAAATTACAATGGCAAAGTATAGGCAGGTGTAGTTCACAAAAACATCCACAAGATGGTGCATTAATAGACCCCTTTGTGTGCTGGCTCCGGTAATATAGAAACATATAGAAGGAATGAAGGGGGAGGAATCGCTTTACCTTATATGCAAATGTCCATACCATCTCGGTCTGCAAGGACTATTAAAGGGAATGAGACGAGCAGTACCGGGACATTACAAGGCTCCATCCTAGGACCCCTCCTGTTCTCCATCATGGTTTCCCGTACCATTGCTATGCCGATATTAAATGGAACGACACACTTGTAGAATGCGAGGAAACATAAATTTTATTCTGTAGAGCAGAGTAAAACGTTTTTCGGCATCACAGTGCCTTCATCAGACTCTTCAAATTGTATATCAGATTGAAAAAAGTATTCCTGGATGTGTACAGAATAGGTAACCCTCCGCTCAGGAAGCCCGCAGGGTCCGCTTAGAGATGTAATAATAGAAAAAATGGAACCTGGCACGCCAGAAATACAAAAGCCGACCGGCATGGAAAGAGACGCCTCTTTCCATGCCGGTCGGCTTTTGTATTTCTGGCGTGCCAGGTTCCATTTTTTCTATTATTACATCTCTAAGCGGACCCTGCGGGCTTCCTGAGCGGAGGGTTACCTATTCTGTACACATCCAGGAATACTTTTTTCAATCTGATATACAATTTGAAGAGTCTGATGAAGGCACTGTGATGCCGAAAAACGTTTTACTCTGCTCTACAGAATAAAATTTATGTTTCCTCGCATTCTACAAGTGTGTCGTTCCATTTAATACCATACATTGGGTTGGGACCCTACGACCACGAAGCTCCACTTTACTGGACCTTGCATCCCTTTACTACAATTGCTATGCCGATGACACCCAAATATACATCTCTGGACCAGACATTACCTCTCTGCTGGCCAGAGTTCCAGACTGTTTAGCAGCTGTAGCCTCCTTCCTCTCCTCCCGCTTTCTCAAACTCAACATGGAGAAAACGGAGTTCATCATCTTCAACCCACCCCGTATGGCCCCTCCACCTGACCCATCTATCAAAGTTAACAGAACCACAATTACCCCTGTCCCACGAGCCCGTTGCCTTGGGGTAACCCTGGACTCCGACCTATCCTTCAAGTCACACGTTCAAACCCTCAACACTTCCTGCCGCCTCCAACTCAAGAACATCCATCGAATCCGCTCCTTGCTCACCCCTGAACCCACTAAGATGCTCGTCCAGGCCCTCATAATCTCCCGCTTAGATTACTGCAACAACGTTCTGCATGGACTCCCAGCTAACACCCTCGCCCCCCTCCAGTCCACCTTAAACTGTGCTGCTCGCTTAATCCACCTCACCTCCCGATCTTCATCGGCTGCTCCCCTCTGCCAGTCCCTCCACTGGCTACCTATAGCCCAGCGAATTGAGTTCAAGCTACTAACGTTAACATTCAAAGTGATCCACAACCTGTCCTCTCCATATATCTCTGACCTCATCTCCCGCTACCTGCCCACACGTAACCTCAGATCCTCCAATGACCTCCTACTCCGCTCTGCCCTCATCTGCTCCTCACACAACCGTCTCCAAGATTTATCCCGTGCATCCCCCATACTCTGGAACTCCTTACCACGACACATAAGACTGACCCCCACAATCACAGGCTTCAAGAAGGCCCTGAAGACTCACCTATTCAGGAAGGCCTACAACCTCCAATAACACTATCACCGCACCCCCATCTGTACAGTCTCCCCCTCTCCTTCTGTCTCTACCCCCCTTCCCTCATAGATTGTAAGCCCTCGCGGGCAGGGCCCTATACCCCACCGTGCCAGTCGGTCATTGTTAGTATGATATCTACCTGTATATCCTGTGTACTGAATGTAACCCCCAAATGTAAAGCACCATGGAATTAATGGCGCTATATAAATAAACAATAATAATAATAATAATACACAAACATAAAACTTTATTAGCTGTAACCAGTCGTGCCTTTTAACACGTGGATGGAGCTTGGACATATAAAGTTAGCCTGAAATGGCATCATATCATGTAGGGTAATGTGGGAGCAGGGACAGAGGAGGGATAAAGGGGCTCTATCAGCAAAATCATGCTGATAGAGCCCCACATATGCGTGCATAGCCTTTAAAAAGGCTATTCAGGCACCGTAAAAGTTAAATTAAACTACCCCCCCGTTTTAAAATAATAACTTAAAAAAGAATGTTCTCTACTTACGGAACGTGCACCCTGGGCGGGCATTCAGGGTGCGCCGTCTTCTTCTTCCCCACCTCTTCTTCCTCTGACGTCTTCGGGTCCCGTCCTCCTCCGGCGCTTGCTTGCGGACACTGATAAAAAAAAATAGCCCGGGCGCATGCGCAGTAGCCGTAGTAGAAGCCGCGTGCTACTGCACATGCGCCCGGGCTATTTTTTTTTTTTATCAGTGTCCGCGAGCAAGCGCCGGAGGAGGACGGGACCCGAAGACGTCAGAGGAAGAAGAGGCGGGGAAGAAGATGAAGACACACCCTGAATGCCCGCCCAGGGTGCACAGGGTAAGTAGAGAACATTCTTTTTTAAGTTATTATTTTAAAACGGGGGGGTAGTTTAAATTAACTTTTACGGTGCCTGAATAGCCTTTTTAAAGGCTATGCACGTATATGTGGGGCTCTATCAGCATGATTTTGCTGATAGAGCCCCTTTAAATTTTCGGGATTCTAATTATAGTACGGAAGGGTTTACATTAAAAATTGTGATAGGCCTGTCTGATAAGATGCGTCTTTAGTTTGCGCTTGAAGTCGTAGAAATTGGGAGTTAATCTGATTGTCTGGGGTAGAGAATTCCAGAGAAGTGGTGCAGATCGGGAGAAGTCTTGTATACGAGCGTGGGAGGTTCTGATAATAGACGATGTGTTAGGTCATTGAGTGAGCGGAGAGCATGGGTTGGGCGGTAGACAGAGATGAGATGAGGGAGGAAATGTAGGGAGGTGCGGCATTATGGAGAGCCTTGTGGGGGAAGGGGATAACTTTATATTGTATTCTATAATGAATAGGCAGCCAATGTAGTGACTGGCACAGACCAGAGGCCTCGCTGTAGCGTCTAGCCTGATAGATGAGCCTGGCCGCTGCATTCAGAATAGATTGTAGAGGGGAGAGTTTAGTGAGAGGAAGAACGATTAGTAAGGAGTTACAGTAGTCAAGGCGGGAATGAATCAGAGAGACAATAAGTGTCTTTAGTGTATCTCTGGTAAGGAAAGGGCGTATTCTGGAGATGTTTTTGAGGTGAAGGTGACATGAGCGTGCGAGTGATTCAATATGGGGGGGGGAGGTGAAGGAAAGTTCTGCATCAAACATAATCCCGAGGCAGCGGGCCTGCTGCCTAGGAGTTATAGTAAGACCTGAGACTGCAATGGATATATCAGGGACAGATCTATTAGATGGGGGAAACAGTAGTAGTTCAGTCTTAGAGAGATTTAGTTTAAGATAGAGCAAAGACATGATATTAGAGACAGCAAAAAGACAGTCACTGGTTTTCTGTATGAGTGCAGGGGTGATGTCATGGGAAGATGTGTATAATTGGGTGACATCAGCATAAAGATGGTACCTGAAGCCAAATCTGGTGATGGTTTGTCCAATGGGGGCTGTGTAGAGAGAAATGATCAGGGTGCCTAGGACCTGGCCCTGAGGAACCCCAACAGCAAGGGAAAGAGGGGAAGAAACAGAGCCCGCAAATGATATACTGGAAGTGCGGTCTGAGAGATAAGAGGAGAACCAGGAGAGCGCAGTGTCCTTGAGGCGGACTGAGCGGAGCATAGTGAGGAGGAGATGATGGTCAACAGTGTCAAAAGCTGCTTAGAGATCCAGAAGAATAAGAAGAGAAAATTCACCATTAGATTTAGCTGTTAGGACATCATTGGAGACTTTTGTGAGAGCCGTTTCAGTAGAGTGCAGAGCGCGGAAACCAGATTGTAAGGGGTCAAGCAGAAAGTTAGCAGAGAGATAGCGGATTAAACAAGAATAGACCAGGCGTTCCAAGATTTTAGAGATTAAGAGGACGTTAGATACGGGTCAATAGTTAGCAGTACAGGACGGGTCCAGGGAGGGTTTTTTTCAAAAGCGAGTTATAACAGAAACTGAGGCTCCTTCATCAGTTCCTACCATCAAAAATGACACTGAGGAGTCCCTATCACCTTAACGTTATAGCTCAACTTTTCCGAGACTACTACCGAAATCTCTACAATCTTAGGGACCCCCACTAAGATTTACAACTGCAATAGATGCAAAACAGGATCGATGATTATGTGTGAATTCTCTGATGAGTAACAAGTTTTGATTTAAACATAAAAGGTTTCCCACATTCTAGGCACGAATAAGGCTTCTCCCCAGTGTGAGTTCTCTCATGTTTAATAAGACTGAATTTGCGAGTAAAACATTTCCCACACTCTGGGCATGAAAATGGCTTCTCTCCTGTGTGAATTGTTTGGTGTTCAACAAGAAATGATTTGCGAGTAAAACATTTCCCACAATCTGGGCATGAAAATAGATTCTCTCCTGTGTGAATTCTTTGATGTTCAACAAGAGATGATTTACAAGTAAAACATTTCCCACATTCTGGGCATGAATTTGGCTTCTCCTCTGTGTGAGTTCTTTGATGTTCAACAAAGTGTGATTTGTAAGTAAAACATTTCCTACATTTTGGGCACGAATAAGGCTTCTCCCCTGTGTGAATTGTTTGATGTTCAACAAGAAATGATTTGCGAGTAAAACATTTCCCACACTCTGGGCATGAAAACAGATTCTCTCCTGTGTGAATTTTTTGGTGTTCAACAAGAGATGATTTGTGAGTAAAACATTTCCCACATTCTAGGCATGAAAATAGATCCTCTCCTGTGTGAATTCTTTGATGTTCAATAAGAGATGATTTACAAGTAAAACGTTTCCCACATTCTGGGCATGAATATGGCTTCTCCCCTGTGTGAGTTTTTTGATGTTCAACTAGAGTTGATTTGCGAGTAAAACATTTCCAACATTCTGGGCACGGATAAGGCTTCTCTCCTGTGTGAATTCTTTCATGTTCAACAAGAGATGATTTACAAGTAGAACATTTCCCACATTCTGGACATGAATATGGCTTCTCCCCTGTGTGAGTTCTTTGATGTTTAACAAGATGGAATTTTTGAGCAAAAGATTTCCCACATTCTGGGCATGAATAAGGCTTTTCCCCTGTGTGAGTTGTTTGATGCTGAACAAGATTTGATTTGCTAGTAAAACATTTCCCACATTCTGGGCACGAATAAGGCTTCTCTCCTGTGTGAGTTCTTTTATGTTTAACAAGATTTGATTTGCAAGTAAAACATTTCCCACATTTTGAGCATGAAAATGGCTTCTCTCCTGTGTGAATTCTCTTGTGTCTAACGAAAATTGATAAGTGAGTAAAAAATTTCCCACATTCTAGGCACGAATATGGATTCTCTCCTGTGTGAATTCTCTGATGTACAACGTTCCTTCTGCATCTTTCATTTTGCTTAACAGACTGTGATGAATTAGGGGACAGATCTTTGTCCTGAAGGGCTGAGGGTATATCTGGGGTAATGACATGTTCTTCATATGGCTCTTGTGCGATACCATGATCCTCTGCTTTATAATCTGTAGATATCAGATGTTCCTCTGAGCTCCTGGTACAGTCATCTGCCAGAAGAAAACTGATGTTACTATTATTGAATAACATAACCTTATAAGTATATTCCCCACTGAGCTGCCGCTGCCTGAGACGCTTCAGACCATGTGAAGAAGTGACGTCAGTGGCACAGGCAGCAAACGATGGCAGCGCGGCCTACTTCATTAGTATTCACTGTGCTGAGACGGAGGTCAGTGATAGTGAATAGTAATGAAGCGGGGCAGGAGACGCCACCACTGCTCTAGGTCACTGTAGAGGTGAACACAATCCATGGCAGCTTTTATATGGCCACTTATGTGGAATAATACTGTAGGATGCCATAAATCTTACTGTATTACACCCCATACACACAATAGAATCCAAACCACATCTGCTGGATTTCCCAGCCTGAACTCACCGCGGATCTGCTGTCCCATACAGTATGTAGTAGGGTCTGTGGAGTCACAAGGAAGCAGGGACTCCTAGCGTCATAGATCACTAAGATACGGGGAGTCCTGGTGTGTGGACAGAGTTCAGGCTGGGAAATGTGACTGATGTACAGACCAGATTTTCTAGTCCGGATTCCATAGTGTGATTGGGGTCTAAGGTGAGGTTTACACAGTGACATTTGTAGAAGCTGCTTCAGGAATTCAGAAGAAGAATTTTTCCGCTTTACCAAATCAGCCCCCGAATCTCCATCAGATTCCTTACTGGCCAGGCCGGATTTTCCACCTCCCATTTATTTCCATAGAGCTCTGAAGTGGAATCTGCCTGAAGATCGAGCAGGAGGATTATTTTTCCGCTACCTGAAATAATCTGCTATACAGTCCCTGACAAAAGTTTTGTCGCTTATCCATGTTGTGGAATCAAAAGCTTATAACCTGACTTTAAATTCATCTACTGGTTTTAGAAATGACTCCTATGAAAGCTGAAACCCTCCCAAATGTGTTTTGTATTAAGAAAATTAATTGGCTTCACTGGCGAAATATTGATCATTTAATGAACACAGAATGGTCAGATTTTGGCAAGACAAAAGTTGTCGCCTTGTCATATAACGCCCCCAATCCTAGTCTACAGCCTCCCCGGTGCTCACTAATTGATCGGTTAATTAGTGGGTGTGTATAAAAATAACTCCAGCACCCCAGACCTTCACTTGAACTGCAACTTCACCTGTGACAACAAGCCAAAAATCAACCCTGCGACCAAAGCCTTGATTATCACGAGGCTGAAGACCAGATCCACTGCAGAGGTGGCTGCACCTTTAATGTGTCTCAGCGTCAAGTACAAAGAATTAAAAAAAGATTTGACCAGACTGGAGATGTTTCTGACAAGCCCAGGTCCGGCAGACCCCGCAAGACAACTGCTCAGGAGGAACGTTTGTTGGTTAGAAAATCAAAAGCCAGGCCCAATTCCACTGCAGCAGAGCTCCAACAGGCCTGGTCACCTCAAGTCCCTGTGTCACCTAGAACAGTTTGTAGGATTCTGTCTCGGAATGGCCTCCATTGTGGAATCAGTTCCCAGAAGCCATCACTGAACAAAAGGCAATGAAAGGCCCACAGCCTGCTAAACAGATGGACGCTGGAAAAGTGGCAGAAGGTGGATTACCCCACAGCCGCCGCAAATACTGCAGGAGATCTACTGGAGCCCGTATGGATCCAAGATACAACCAGAAAACAGTTAAGTTTGGTGGTGTAAAGGTCATGGTCTAGGGTTACATTCAGTATGGGGGTGTGCAAAACATTTGCAAGGTGGAAGGCAATATCAATAGCCTAAAATATCAAGAAGTATTGGCTTCCTCTTACATTCCCAATCATCAGGATGGCGCTCCATCTCATACATCCATCTCTACATTAAAGTTCCAAAAGGCAAAGAAGATGAAGGTGCTCCAGGACTGGCCAGCCCAGTCACCAGACATGAACACCATTGAGCATGTTTGGGGTAGGATGAAAGAGGAAGCTTGGCAGACAAAACCAAAGAATCTTGATGACCCCTGGGACACATGTAAGACGGCATTCTTCCCTATTCCTGATGACTTCATCATTACATTGTATGAATCATTGTCGAAACGCATGGATGCCGTCCTTCTAGCTCATGGAAGTCACACAAAATATTAAATCTGGCTCTAATAGCTCCACAACTTCATTCACCAATGTTAGGAAACATATCTTTGTATCTGAACTGAATTATTGGTTTGATTTTCACATTACTTTATGTGGGCGACAAAACCTTTGTCTTGCCAAAATCTGACTATTAAATGATCAATATTTCAGCGGTGAAGCCAATTTATTTTCTTAACAGAAAAACACATTTGAGAGGTGTCAGGGTCGGGGGTTGCTAGGTGCGGTGCCATAGACACACAAGTCCAGTATCTTTAGTCCAAAACAAAGGTAGAGTCTATTTTCACTCAAATAAGGTAGTAACAAAAGGAAACAATACAAAAATAAATCCCTGCCCGGCTCTAACTGAACATAGAATAGGTGACCTCACCTAGAATAGCAGACTCAGTAGTAAATTGCAACAACCAGGACAGCTCCAACAGTCTGACCTTCCTCCTGGCTCTCCAGCCAAGCTCTGTCCAAAGTCTTGCTGCTGGAGCTGACCTTTTAAACCTCACTGATGAGGACAATTCACAGCAGCTGAAACGCTGAAGAAACATCCACAATGTGTGGACTGGAGGGGGTTGGAATGACAGGTCCCACTAACAACCTACCTGCCATTCCTAAAAATCCAGCCCAATAGAGAGAACTTGAAATAACGCTCAGCAGACAAAAGTTATCTGCTGAGAACCAGTCTTTCTGGAGTTTTCCATCTCAACCACCTGAGTAGTCTGGGTGAGATGTACACCCCCTCCATTACCTGACCAGCCGTCGGCTTACAGAAGGTTTCAGCTTTCATATGAGTCATTTCTAAAACCAATGGATGAATTTAAAGTCAGTTTATAAGCTTTTGATTCCACAACATGAATAAGCGACAGAACTTTTGTCAGGGACTGTATAATTCTGGTAAATTCTTTCCCTTCACGAGGACTGACAGCCGGTGAGGAAGAAATTTGCCTCGTTCACATCGATGTCAAGTCCATATTCCTGCTGTCCGTTCTATTCTATACTACATTTATTACCCCCTATAGCGGTATCACATTTATATTCAGGTATTATTAGTATTTTACCTGAATCGGGGAACAACAAATAGTCTAAACAATGTCAGAATAGAATCAGTGACCCTTCTGTGCTTTATATAGTGGTGACTCCTCACCTGGGCGGGTCCCTGTAGGAATGTCCTCCTCACACTCCTCATCACCACTCACATAGGGCTCTTCCTTTATTCTCATAGATATAGCATTCATGTCACTCACATCTTTATCCTGATGGAAAATCTGTGAAACAAATAATGTAAAAGTCACCGGACAAATGGGGAAGTCACAGAGAATGTTCTAGATCATTAATCCGCATGAAGATGAAAGATGTCCTGACAGTAGCTGCAGGTCTGTGAGAAGCCGGAGAAACATATTAGATGGCGGCTCAATGACACCGCCCATGTATATAACCATATAATACTGCTGGATACAACAAGACTGACCACAAGGACTTCACAGCCCGTCTACACATCATAGGGAATATCTCCATCTACCTGATCATCATCCTGTGGAAGAAGAGGACTGGGACATCTCTCCGGTGTTGTCCTCTTACTGGATCTACCTGTAGGAAACACAGACAGGGACTGAATTCATTCTGTACATACAAATAATGGAAGTCCATGTGTATATAGCCATGTCTATTACCTGCTGATGTGAGGGGCTGGTGGTCCTCCATCATCACCTCCTTGTACAGATCCTTGTGTCCTTCTAAATACTCCCACTCCTCCATGGAGAAATAGACAGCGACATCCTGACACCTTATAGGAACCTGACAACACAATGATACAGTCATCACCCCGACCCCTCCAGTTACTGTATAATGTCCCAGCATTCCCAGCACTGTCACCTCTCCAGTCAGCAGCTCCAGCATCTTGTTGGTGAGTTCTAGGATCTTCTGTCCATTGATCTCCTCCTGTATCAGGGGGTGAGGTGGAGGCCCCAGGATTGGGCTCAGGGTTCCTCCATATCCTTCATACACAAGAGTCTGACAGCGCCCACTAGAGGTCTTCTTCACTACTGTGTAATCCTGGTTATGGGGAGACACATTAATAAATCTCACTACATACATGTCCAGAGTCCATCACCTCTCCAGTCATATCATCTGTTATTACTATAGATAAGAATGATGTCATGATGACATCATCAGAATCTCTCACCTCTCCAGTAAGCTGGTAGATGATCTCTAGGGTGAGATTTAATAGACTTTCCGCCATCTTGTTCCTGTCTCTTTCCATCCTTGATGGATCAATCAGGAATATTCTCTTATATAGAAGATACTGAGAGGATTCTATATTGTAGGAACCTGAATGGAGAGAATATGAGACAATGTAATCCCTACACGGAATCCCATGGAATAAATAGAAGAGTTGAGTCCCATTATTATCACCACCTCCTACTTCTGACGTCGGCAGCGTGTAGCTCAGGAAGGAAGTGACTTGTTGTGGGCCGGCTTGGTGGGTATATAAGGTGTGTGATAGGCTGAACAGAATCTCATTGGGAGTTTTTGACCAGCCTCAAGCGTACTGGCTGAGGGGTGTTCAGTGCTGCCCGGGGTGTTACAACACAAATTGGATCTGGAAGAAGCAAAACCTGATGCCGAACAGCCCAGGAGGCTCCAGCAGCTCTAGTAGAATGAGCCGTGCTACCCACTAAGGAAGGGAAGAAACCCTCAAGAAGGTGAGGAAGAGTCCAAAGATACGGAGCTGACACTTGTAAAGATGACACTGACTTTCCCTGCAGCTTCAGTCACAACAAGTGATGGTTCGTCCATCGATCTCTTGGAACAGCCACAACTGTCACAGATACCGTATTTTTCGGACTATAAGACGCACCCAGGTTTTAGAGGAGAAAAATAGGGAAAAAAAATTTTCAGGCAAAAAATGGTAAAATATTTAATGTATGGGAGTTGTAGTTTTGGAACAGCTGCAAGGCCACATTGACAGGTGACCCTGCAGCTGTACGGGGATGTATAGGGCGTTTTTTTGTGGGGCCAGGTGTACTTTTTAGTTATACCATTTTGGGAAATGTTTATTGCTTAGATCACCTTTTATTTAAATCAGAGGCAAAACGGTGAGAAAATCCCGGCGGTTTAGCACTTTTGATTTTGACGTTCACTGCACATAAAAGTATTAGTAGAGCGGGCATTTTCAGACACAGGGATACCTAATGTGTATGTTTCACAGTAATGTTATACTTTTATATGTATTCTAGGGAAAGGAGGTGAACTTTTATTTATTTTATTTTTTATTATATTAGGGAGAGTGTTTGCCTACATAGGCAGTACTGAGACTTACAAGTCATTCCTGCTCCGCTAGGGATTATGGGTAAAAAATATGCAAATCTATTCTCCTGGATGGAATTAGGAGAACAGAGTACACTCTGTACACCACCCTATAGAGGGCGGCATCCTTAACATCATGAACGACTCAGTTATAAAGTCTTTTAATATGTAGGCAAACACTCTCCCTAATGTGGACGAGTGCCCCCATACCCTGGTCTATAGTCTCTCACTCTACTAAATCAGTATCCCTACACTATGCTGAGGATGGCCCAATAGGCCAAAACAGCGCTGTCCATAGTTGGGAATCTGTTCCTTTTGGGACAGAAATACTGATTTAGCAATTAAATCCACATTATGATTAAAAGACTTTATAACTGAGTTGTTCATGATGTTAAGGATGCCGCCCTCTATAGGGTGGTGTACAGAGTGCACTCTGTTCTCTTAATTCCATCCAGGAGATTAGATTTGCATATTTTTTACCCATAATCCCTAGCGGAGCAGGAATGACTTGTAAGTCTCCGTACTGCCTATGTAGGCAAACACTCTCCCTAATGTGGACGAGTGCCCCCATACCCTACAATCTACTGGCCATAGAGGTGAAGACACTCGGCCCCTGATATTACCAGCACACTGGAACTAACTGTACAGTCCTCCCTGACCCTGACAGAAGAGGAAGTATTACAGCCTAGTACGCAACGTGCAACAACAAGTGACTAATGCAGAGGAGAAAGTGGCCAACGGGAATCTGTAGGACATTATAGTGTGCGGGGGCCACTGAATGTATGAGAAGGGCTGAGAGCGAGCACTTACCTCCTCGGGTGCAGCAGCCGTCTGCTCACAGGACCTGTGATGATGTCACATGTGTGGGAGGAGTCACAGAATCACAGGACCAGATATTAGAGGTCGGTCGATATTGGGTGACGTGTATGTAGCAGAGCTATGTGTGTGTGATGTGTATGTAGCAGAGCTATGTGTGTGTGACGTGTATGTAGCAGAGCTGTGTGTGTGACATGTATATAGCAGAGCTGTGTGTGATGTGTATGTAGCAGAGCTGTGTGTGTGATGTGTATGTAGCAGAGCTGTGTGTGTGTGATGTGTATGTAGCAGAGCTGTGTGTGTGTGATGTGTATGTAGCAGAGCTGTGTGTGATCTGTATGTAGCAGAGCTGTGTGTGTGATGTGTATGTAGCAGAGCTGTGTGTGTGTGATGTGTATGTAGCAGAGCTGTGTGTGATGTGTATGTAGCACAGCTGTGTGTGTGACGTGTATGTAGCACAGCTGTGTGTGTGATGTGTATGCAGCAGAGCTGTGTGTGTGATGTGTATGTAGCAGAGCTTTGTGTGATGTGTATGTAGCAGAGCTTTGTGTGATGTGTATGTAGCAGAGCTTTGTGTGATGTGTATGTAGCAGAGCTTTGTGTGATGTGTATGTAGCAGGGCTGTGTGTGTGATGTGTATGTAGCAGAGCTGTGTGTGTGATGTGTATGTAGTAGAGCTGTGTGTGTGATGTGTATGTAGCAGAGCTGTGTGTGATGTGTATGTAACAGAGCTGTGTGTGTGATGTGTATGTAGCAGAGCTGTGTGTTGTGTATGTAGCAGAGCTGTGTGTGTGATGTGTATGTAGCAGAGCTGTGTGTGTGTGTGATGTGTATGTAGCAGAGCTGTGTGTGTGATGTGTATGTAGCAGAGCTGTGTGTGTGATGTGTATATAGCAGAGCTGTGTGTGTGATGTGTATGTAGCAGAGCTGTGTGTGTGATGTGTATGTAGCAGAGCTGTGTGTGTGATGTGTATGTAGCAGAGCTGTGTGTGTGATGTGTATGTAGCAGAGCTGTGTGTGTGATGTGTATGTAGCAGAGCTGTGTGTGTGATGTGTATGTAGCAGAGCTGTGTGTGTGATGTGTATGTAGCAGAGCTGCGTGTGTCGTGTATGTAGCAGAGCTGTGTGTGTGATGTGTATGTAGCAGAGCTGTGTGTGTGATGTGTATGTAGCAGAGCTGCGTGTGTCGTGTATGTAGCAGAGCTGTGTGTGACATGTATGTAGCAGAGCTGCGTGTGTGATGTGTATATAGCAGGGCTGTGTGTGTGACGTGTATGTAGCAGAGCTTTGTGTGATTTGTATGTTGCACAGCTGTGTGTGTGATGTATATGTAGCAGAGCTGTGTGTGATGTGTATGTAGCAGAGCTGTGTGTGATGTGTATGTAGCAGTGCTGTGTGTGTGACGTGTATGTAGCAGAGCTGTGTGTGTGATGTGTATGTAGCAGAGCTGTGTGTGATGTGTATGTAGCAGAGCTGTGTGTGTGATGTGTATGTAGCAGAGCTGTGTGTGTGATGTGTATGTAGCAGAGCTGTGTGTGATGTGTATGTAGCAGAGCTGTGTGTGTGATGTGTATGTAGCAGAGCTGTGTGTGTGATGTGTATGTACCTTAGATCTCTCTTCCTTGCTCCTTCCATATATAATAACCTGGATTAGAAAGCAGTGTAGATGTGAAGGCAAGCTAAGCAGCAAAAACTGGGGATACAAGCAGAGGCATGGACTGGGGTGATGTCTAGGGGCAAAAGCAGTGTAGATGTGGAGGCAAGCTACGCAGCAAATACGGTGGCTGCAGGCAAAGGGATGTCCAGAGGCAGCAAGGGCAAAGATGCAAAACTCTACCCTGTTTCAAGAATTTTTCTTAGGTATGGGACACGTTAATGTCACCCCCTGGGCAAACTACCGCCATTGAGGGGCCTAGTGTCACCAGGAGGGACAAGTATAGGCGCATGTTGCGGGAGTACCTGGCCAACCACAGACCTGTCCTCTTTGATCCCTCTACGAAATACACTAATTGGGTGTATAATTTGGACCTGTATCCCGTGGGTTGAGCGTACATAGCCTGACAAATGGTGTGTATCCCACTTTTGTGGGGACACACTGTGGAATGCTGGGTTTGGGGGAGGGGGGGGGGGGTTACACACTGTCACAACCTTAGTGAAGCTTCAATAGCCTGAGAATTAAAATGTATGTATCCCCAAATAATTTGGGAATTTAACACTGACAACCCAGGTGAATATGGCAATAGGCTAAGATTTCAGGTGTATGCATCCCCATTTGGGGAATGAAAACAGTCACAACTTGGGTGAAGCTTCATTATCCTGGGATTTTCAATGTATGTAGAGGAAATCTGCTTTAAGGGGATTACACACCGTGACAACTGTGATGCTGCATATATGCTCTGAATATTCCAGTGTATACAAGTTAGGTGTGGGGGGGGGGGGGGGGCACACTGTCATACCCTATATACCCTTAATCCACATTCTATGGGCTGAGCATTTCAGTGTATACCAGTTAGCTACTGGGGGTGGGGGGGCACACTGTTAGAACGTGGATTGAGGGTATATGGGTTTAGCATTTCAGTGTATGCCAGTTAGTTCCGGGGGGTACACTGTTAGGACGTGGATTAAGGGTATATAGGGTATGTGGGAATACACTTTCAGTGTATCCCACTTAGTATTATCCCCACCGCGGAGAGCTGGGTAGCGCTGATGCAGCCTGTGAATCCCACGTTACCGTTAGTGGGTAGACACTGTGTCAATCATTTTTTTGGATTCTCCCTTCAGTGTAGCTCTTAAAAGAGCTGTTGGTTTTCTTCTCCTCTCCTATCCCTGCCTAGCAGAATCTAATCCCTATCTAAATTGACAGAGACCTCCGTCTGTGACCAAGTGAAAGCTCAGAATGACGCGAAGCTGGGCGGAGCTGTTCTTATCAATCAGAGGTCACATGTTTTCGGCAGCCAATGGGTTTTTACTATTTTTTTTCAATGTCCCTGTTGTCATAGTTCCTGTCCCACCTTCCCTGCGCTGTTATTGGTGCAAAAAAAGCGCCAGGGAAGGTGGGAGGGGAATCGAGATTTTAGTCAGTTTACCACGGGGTGTTCAATTCGATTCGAACATGGCGAACAGCGTGATATCCGATCGAACATGTGTTCGATAGAACACTGTTCGCTCATCTCTACTGAGGAGAAGGAAAGGGACATTCCCATTTTTTTTTACAAAAGGCTCTCCAGAAGGTCGACACAAATTAGGCCCCACAATCTGTCACAATATTTTCCAGGACACCGTGCAAACGAATTATGTTTTGCACAAAGACTGGTACGAGATCTTAGGCTGCAGGGATTTTAGGCAAGGGAATAAAAGGTACCATCTTAGAAAACCAGGTGGACCTACTGGAAGACAAATGCAAAGTGAAAGACTGTTTAGACACCAAATAAGAAGCACACGAATGCACTAAAAGGTTTTATTAGGAGTTCACTAAGAAGTGCGGCAGCTCTCTAGAAAATTTTCTCCACTCACAGGAGCCCACTGAGTTTGTTCCTACCATCAAAAACAACACTGAGGTGTCCCTGTCCCTCCCTGATTCTATAACTCAACCTTTCCGAGACTACTACTGAAATCTCTACAATCTTAGGGACCCCCACTAACATTTACAACAGCAATAGATGCAAAACAGGATCAATGATTATGTGTGAATTCTCTGATGTTTAACAAGTACCCCTCACTCACATTCTCATCATTTGAAGTCCATGCTATCAGACTTTTCCGCCCACTCTCTTTACGTGTAGCCGTGATCTACCGTCCACCTGGATCACCCTACCAATTTTTGGACCACTTTGCTTCTTGGCTTCCCCACTTTTTATCCAGTGACATTCCTACCCTCATCATGGGTGACTTTAACATCCCCATTGACACCCCTCACTCCCCAGCTGCCTCACAGTTTCTCTCATTAACCTCTTCTCTTGGTCTTTCTAAACTTCCTGGCACCTGCCTTGTGTGTGGCTGCCTGTGTTACAGCTGCTACAAACTAAACTGATCTTTCTCTATCCCGTCCTTTTTCTTCACTTCTTTTCTATTACTATAAGGATACGATAAGATAAGATAAGATAAGATAATCCTTTAATAGTCCCACAGTGGGGAAATTTCAGTATGTTACAGCTGCCTAGTAATACAGATACATGGTAATACACAGTAAATATTACAGAAGTAGTAGACACACATATGCTGAGAAAGATATACTAGGAATCCATAGCAGCTAAGGAACAGAGAAGAAAGAAGGAGGACATTCATAGTCATTTAGTTCTCTGTGCGGAGTGATCTTCGCTTGGTCTGATTTAGATTACACAGCCTGATCACGGTTGGAAGGAAGGACTTGCGATAGCTCCTTCTCACACTTGGGGTGAAGCAGACGGTCACTTACAGTGCTGCCAAGTGCAGGGGCGGATCCAGGGCCGGGCGAGCCGTGCAACCGCCCGGGGCCCCGCGCTTAGCGGGGCCCCGCGGCGCGTCTGGGACCTAACAAAATGATCCCGGTTGGCATGTCCCGACTCCAACTGAGCTCAGCGTTAAAGCAGGAGCTGACAGCGGTAGGACGCCGATGAGCCGAATACATAGGCGTTTTAGCAGGAGCTGTCACAGCTCAGCTCCTGCTTTAACGCTGAGCTCCGGCATTTATAGCCGCGATGTGATGACATCATCACATCGCGGCTACAATATGTGTATGAGGGTGAGAGCTGCGAGGGAACGAGGAATGGTGAGTGTGTGTTTGAGAACGGCATGACACTGGGGCAGATGGAGGGGGAGAACGGCATGGCACTGGGGCAGATGGAGGGGGGAGAACGGCATGACACTGGGGCAGATGGAGGGGGGAGAACGGCATGGCACTGGGGCAGATGGAGGGGGAGAATGGCATGGCACTGGGGCAGATGGGGGGGAGAACAGAATGACACTGGGGCAGATGGAGGGGGGAGAACGGCATGGCACTGGGGCAGATGGAGGGGGGAGAACAGCATGACACTGGGGCAGATGGAGGGGGAAGAACAGCATGACACTGGGGCAGATAGAGGGGGAGAACGGCATGGCACTGGGGCAGATGGAGGGGGGAGAACAGCATGACACTGGGGCAGATGGAGGGGGAGAACGGCATGACACTGGGGCAGATGGAGGGGGAGAACGGCATGACACTGGGGCAGATGGAGGGGGGAGAACGGCATGACACTGGGGCAGATGGAGGGGGAGAACGGCATGACACTGGGGCAGATGGAGGGGGGAGAACGGCATGACACTGGGGCAGATGGAGGGGGAAGAACGGCATGACACTGGGGCAGATGGAGGGGGGGAGAACGGCATGACACTGGGGCAGATGAAGGGGGGATGGCATGACACTGGGGCAGATGAAGGGGGGGATGGCATGACACTGGGGCAGATGAAGGGGGGAATGGCATGACATTGGGGCAGATGAAGGGGGGAGAATGGCATGACACTGGGGCATATGGAGGGGGGAGAACGGCATGACACTGGGGCAGATGGAGGGGGAAGAACGGCATGACACTGGGGCAGATGGAGGGGGGAGAATGGCATGACACTGGGGCAGATGAAGGGGGGGATGGCATGACACTGGGGCAGATGAAGGGGGGGATGGCATGACACTGGGGCAGATGAAGGGGGGGAATGGCATGACATTGGGGCAGATAAAGGGGGAGAATGGCATGAAACTGGGGACAGAGATAGAGGGGGGGACATGAAACTAGGGGTAGATGAAGGGTGTATATGAAAATGGGGGGAGATATAATTTACGGGTGACTGTAGGAGGATTATACTGTGTGGAATCACATGAAAATTGAATGAGAATAGGTGGAGTCAACATAAAAGTGGGCGCGCACCGCACGTTTTATTCCCTCTTTCTAGTCTTCAACAGTTGGGAAGTACAGGTTAGAAATGCAAGACCCCCCAGTAAGTAGGGCCCCGCCAAAGTCAATTGCCCAGGGCCCCGCAAACCCTGGATCCGCCACTGGCCAAGTGCCATGAAAGGTCTCATACATGGGGTGGGATTTGTTCTCCCGCATGGAGGTCACCACAGACAGTATCCTTCTGTCACCCACCACCTGTACTGGGTCCAAGGGGCTCCCCAGGACAGAGCTGGCCCTCCTGATCAGCCTGTCAAGTCTATTTCTGTCCCTGGTTGATATACTGCTCCCCCAGCAGGCCACACCGAAAAAGATGGCTGAGGCAACCACAGAGTTGAAAAAGGCCCTAAGAAGTGTTCCCTGGACTCCGAAGGCCCTCAGCCTCCTGAGCAGGTAGAGTCTGCTGTGACCCTTTCTGTGCAGCCTCCAGGTGATCAACCCAGTCTAGTTTATTATTGAGGAGCACACCTAGATACTTATAGGTCCTATCTCAATGCATGTCCCCTGGATCTCCACCGGGTTCAGAGCACTTCTCCCTTTCCCAAAGTCCACCACCATCTCCTTGGTCTTCCCAGCGTTAATCCTGAGATGGTTCTGCTGGCACCATTCAACAAAAACCCGGTTTAAGTCTCTGTATTCCCTATCGTCACCATCAGTGATAAGGCCGACTATAGCAGAGTCATCGGAGTACTTCTGTAAGTAACAGTTGGATGAGTTGTGCTTAAAGTCAGCAGTGTACAGTGTGAAGAGAAATGGGGCAAGAACTGGACCATAAGTATAGGAACATAAGTATAAGAACTTACCGTGGGCTGGAATTTGATGCAGAAACTCTTTTAAAGAAATCCTTTTGAGCCTTTTTGTCTGAAGTATGCCTCCACACATCCAAGGAAGACTGGTGTACACAAATGAGACACTGGTACAGCTTATGCCTGCAGGAAGCATGCTACAAGACAACAAGCATGCTCTCACCATCCCCCACGAACTAATAAGAAAACTTAAAAAACTTGGAAAACGAGCCGACATACTGAAACGTGAAAGAAAAAAACGCAAAAAGCACGTGATTCCGGCCATCATTATGGGGAATGTGAGATCAATTGTGAATAAGATGGATGAACTGACAGCACTGACCAGACATCAACAGGAGTTTCGTGAGTGCAGTATGATGCTGTTTACAGAGACTTGGCTTACTGAAATCACTCCGGACATACTTGCCTCCGTGGAGGGCTTCAAACTTCTTCGTGCGGACAGGACGCTGGAGAGCAGTAAGCGCAAAGGAGGAGGGCTTGCAATATTTGTGAATGAGAGATGGTGTAATCCAGGACATATTGTAGTTAAGAAACAATTGTGTGGAAGGGATATTGAACTGCTAGCCGTGATCATGAAACGTTATTACCTGCCAAGGGAACTATCACATGTTATCGTACTAGCTGCCTCTGTCCCCCCCTCTGCAAAAACTGATGTTGCCTGTGAAGTCCTCCATGCTGCTGTGAGTGAGCTGCAATCATCTCACCCCCATGCCCTGCTCCTAGTGTCGGGAGATTTCAACCATGTCTCTTCTCCAGCATCCACTCTACCAGGCTTCACACAGTACGTAACCTGCCATACAAGAGACAACAAAACACTGGGCTTGCTCTTTGCTAATGTGAGGGATGCATATAACTCATCTGCCCTACCGCCCCTAGGCAGATCAGATCACAACCTGGTACATCTTCGACCCACATACACTCCACTGGTGCGCAGAGAACCGGCGGTTACCCGTACAGTGAAAATTTGGTCAGAGGGAAGTGTCGAGTCTCTAAGGGACTGTTTTAATATAACATTATGGGAAGTGTTTCAAAACTCATTTCCAGAGGACATTGAGGGACTCACACATTGCATAACGGACTACATTAATTTCTGTGTGGACAGCACGGTACCAACTAGAAAGGTGAGGTGTTTCTCCAATAACAAACTATGGATCAACTCTGAAATTAAAACTCTTCTCAAGGAAAAAAAGAGAATTTTTAGGTCTGGGGACAAAAATAGCCTGGGGGCGGTGCAGAAACAGCTGAGACAATTGATCAGAGAAGGGAAAGCCAACTACAGGCGGAAGATGGAACTACAGATGGGGGAGGGTAGAATCTCGGAGGTGTGGGACAGCCTTAAGGCAATATCAGGACACAATAAAAAAACAACAGGGCATCGAACAGTAGGGGACAGGAAGTGGCTTAACGAGCTTAATCTATTCTTCAATAGATTCGACTCCAAGCCAATGCTCCCTCCACCAGCATGTCAGCCAACCCCCCTCTCCTCACACACCAAGACCCAACCCCCACCGACTGCGGTCAACTGCAATCTGACTATCTGATCCTCAAGGAGTCTCTGGTGTGTCAGGAAATGAAGAAGACCAAAGCAGACAAAGCTGGAGGACCTGATGGTATAAGCGCAAGAGTTCTTAAAATGTGCAGTGACCAGCTGTGTGGTATTATTACGCACATGTACAATATGAGTCTAAAGCTGGGAGTGGTACCTCGACTGTGGAAAACATCTTGCGTGGTACCAGTCCCAAAGAAACCCAACCCGATGGGCTACAATGACTACCGACCTGTAGCACTGACATCCCACCTGATGAAGGTCCTAGAGAGACTGGTCCTGACACACCTACGCCCCCTAGTGAGCTCCGCTCTGGACCCCCTCCAGTTTGCCTATCGGCCGGGCATTGGGGTAGATGACGCCATCATCCACCTTCTTCATAAAGCTCTCTCTCACCTAGAGAAACCTGGGAATACTGTGAGAATAATGTTCTTTGATTTCTCCAGTGCTTTCAACACCATTCAGCCAGGACTACTGAGGGAGAAGCTGAACCTTGGTGGTGTGGACCATCACCTGTCCAACTGGATCCTAGACTACCTGACAAATCACCCTCAGTATGTGAGAGCCCAGGACTGTGTGTCTGACACTGTGATCTGTAGTACGGGGGCATCACAAGGTACATTTCTTGCCCCTTTCCTCTTCATACTGTACACTGCTGACTTTAGGCACAATTCATGTAGCTGCTACTTGCAGAAGTCCTCCGATGACTCTGCTATAGTTGGCCTCATCACTGATGGCAACGATAGGGAATACAGAGACTTAAACTGGGATTTTGTTGAATGGTGCCAGCAGAACCATCTCAGGATTAATGCTGGGAAGACCAAGGAGATGGTGGTGGACTTTAGTAAACGGAGAGGTGCTCCGACCCCGGTGGAGATCCAAGGAACATGTATTGAGATAGTCAGGACCTATAAGTATCTGGGCGTGATCCTCAACAATAAACTAGACTGGGCTGATCACCTGGAGGCGCTGCACAGAAAGGGCCACAGCAGACTCTACCTGCTCAGGAGGCTGAGGGCCTTCGGAGTCCAGGGGACACTTCTTAGGGCCTTCTTCAACTCTGTGGTTGCCTCAGCCATCTTTTTCGGTGTGGCCTGCTGGGGGAGCAGTATATCAACCAGGGACAGAAATAGACTTGACAGGCTGATCAGGAGGGCCAGCTCTGTCCTGGGGAGCCCCCTGGACCCAGTACAGGTGGTGGGTGACAGAAGGATACTGTCTGTGGTGACCTCCATGCGGGAGAACAAATCCCACCCCATGTATGGGACCCTGATGGGACTTGGCAGCACTGTAAGTGACCGTCTGCTTCACCCCAAGTGTGAGAAGGAGCGCTATCGCAGGTCCTTCCTTCCAACCGCGACCAGGCTGTATAATCTACATCAGACCAAGCGAAGATCTCTCCGCACAGAGAACTAATGATTATGACGATGACCATGACGTCTTCCTTCTTTCTCTTCCGTTTTTCCTTAGCTGCTATGGACTCCTAGTATATCTTCTCCTCTCAGCTTATGTATGTCTACGTCAGTAATATATTACTCTGTATTAATCTGTATCTGTATTACTATGCTGCTGTAACATGCTGAAATTTCCCCAATGTGGGACTATTAAAGGATTATCTTATCTTTCACAATGTTCTTCTTCTGCCACACATGTAGGTGGAAACATGATTGATCTTGTCTTCCATCGACTCTTCAGTTTCTAAATTTACTAACTCTTCTCTGCCGCTCTCTGATCATAACCTTCTGTCTTTCACCATCAGTGCCCTCTCCCCTTCACAAGATACACCTACCCAACACACATATAGGAACTTGCGTACTATCGACACCCAGCACCTCTCAGATACTCTACAGTCCTCTCTGTCCCCCATCTCTTCAATCTTCTGTCCCAATCTGGCCACCAATCACTGTAATGAAACCCTTAAAAATGCATTGGATGAGGTGGCTCCCCCCTCCACTCGTAAAGTCCCACGTAGGAGGCAGCAGCCCTAGCACACACCACAGACACGATTTCTTCAGCGGTGCTCTAGGTGTGCCGAACGTCTCTGGAGAAAATCACGTTCACCTGCAGATTTCCTCCACTTCAAATTTATGCTTAAAACATATAGTTCTGCCCTTTACCTCGCCAAGCAAGACTATTTCACCGCCCTCATCTCTTCTCTCTCCAGCAACCCTAAAAGGCTTTTTGAAACTTTTTTACTCCTTACTCACACCCAAGGTGCAGACGCCATTCACAGACCTTAGTGCTGATGACCTGGCCACGTATTTCCATGATAAAATTGATAAGATCCGTCAGGAAATAACTGCCCAAGCCCCAGGTGGCATTGATCCCATCACCTACCATAGTACTGATCCACTCACCAGCCGCACTTCAGACTGTCTCTTGTCATCTTTTGAACCTGTTACAGAAGAGGAAGTCTCTCAGCTACTTTCTTCATCTCGCCCTACAACCTGCAGTAGTGACCCCTTCCCCTCGCACCTTCTCCAACCTCTGTCACCTGCTGTCATGACTTACCTTACTAAAATATTTAACCTCTCTCTCTCTTCTGGAATCTTCCCATCCTCCTTCAAGCATGCTGTTATAACCCCGCTATTGAAAAAACCCTCCCTGGACCCATCCTGTGCTGCTAACTATCCACCCGTCTCTAACCTCCCCTTCATCTCTAAAGTTTTGGAACACCTGGTCTATTCTCGTTTAATCCTCTATCTCTCTGCTTGACCCCTTACAATCTGGTTTCCGCGCTCTGCACTCTACTGAAACAGCTCTCACAAAAGTCTCCAATGATCTCCTAATGGCTAAATCCAATGGTGACTTCTCTCTTCTTATTCTTCTGGACCTCTCTGCAGCTTTTGACACTGTTGACCATCATCTCCTCCTCACTAAGCTCCGCTCAGTCGGCATCACCGACACTGCGCTCTCCTGGTTCTCCTCTCATTTCTCAGACCGCACTTTCAGTGTATCATTTGCGGACTCTGTTTCTTCCCCTTGCTGTTGGGGTTCCTCAGGGCTCGGTCCTAGGCCCCCTGCTCTTTTCTCTCTACACAGCCCCCATTGGACAAACCATCGCCAGATTTGGCTTCAGGTACCATCTTTATGCTGATGACACCCAATTATACACATCTTCCCGTGACATCACCCCTGCACTCATACAGAACACCAGTGACTCTCTTTCTGCTGTCTCATATATCATGTCCTCGCTCTATCTGAAACTAAATCTCTCCAAGACTGAACTACTACTGTTTCCACCATCTAACAGATCTGTCCCTGATATATTCATTGCAGTCTCAGGCCTTACTATAACTCCTAGGTAGTAGGCCCGCTGCCTCGGTGTCATGTTTGACACAGACCTTTCCTTCACCCCTCATATTGAATCACTCGCACGTTCATGTCACCTCCACCTCAAAAACATCTCCAGAATACGCCCTTTCCTCACCAGAGATACACTAAAGACACTTATTGTCTCTCTGATTCATTCTCGCCTTGACTACTGTAACTCCTTACTAATCTGTCTTCCCCTCACTAAACTTTCCCCTCTACAATCTATTCTGAATGCAGCAGCCAGGCTCATCTATCAGGCTAGACGCTACAGCGATGCCTCTGGTCTGTGCCAGTCACTACATTGGCTGCCTATTCAATATAGAATACAATATAAAGTTATCACTCTCATCCACTAGTCTCTCCATAATGCCGCACCTCCCTACATCTCCTCCCTCATATCTGTCTACCGCCCAACCTGTGCTCTCCGTTCACTCAATGACCTAACACTTACATCGTCTATTATCAGAACCTCCCACGCTCGTATACAAGACTTCTCCCGAGTTGCACCACTTCTCTGGAATGCTCTACCCCGGACAATCAGATTAACTCCCAATTTCTACAGCTTCAAACGCAAACTAAAGACGCATCTTTTCAGACAGGCCTATCACAATTTCTAACGTAAACCCTTCCGTACTATAACACTGGTCAACAAATTTTCAAAAGTTGTTTGTTTCTGAAATGAGTCATTCCCTAATGATTTTTATGTGCTGAATTCAAATATCACAAGGAAAACTGTCAATTGGCTCTAATTTCTATGATATCGAAGAGTTCTCATTTTACTGTTTTGTGAATTGTATAGAATACGATACATATTTATTACTTCTGCAATAATAGAGGTGCAAGTTTACTGTTCTTAAAATTTTGGAAATATATTATTAGGAAACTTAGTTCTATCTAAAATCAACTATAATTTATAGTCATATCTAAGAATTTTTTTTACAAATGAAGTATGTTTATTGAACTTTGGAATGTAGATCCTTATTGAATTGCTATTCGGCTCCTTTACTCACGTCTCTTGTATTCAGACATGGGATTGTTTCTGATAATTGTCCAGCAGTAGTCTGCAAGCATTGATGGGTTCCATTTACCCTGATATCTCTTTTCCATAGTCGCAATTTCCTGACCATGTTCATCGCTCACCGCTCCACAGTTTGGTGCAAAGAAGTCTAGATGAGAGTGTAAGAAATGAATCTTTAAAGACATGTTACATCCCAGGTTTTTATATGCCTTCAGGAGATTTTCAACCAACGCTTCATAATTATCTGCTTTGGTGTTTCCCAAGAAATTAGTCACGACTAACTTGAATGCTTCCCATGCAGTCTTTTCTTTGCCACGCAGCAAATGGTAAAACTCGTCATCTTGAAGAAGCATACAAATCTGAGGACCAATAAAGACTCCTGCTTTTATCTTCGCTTCACTCAACCTTGGAAACTTACAGAGCAGATATTTGAATGCCTCTTCATTTCTATCCATTGCCTTTATAAAATTCTTCATAAGACCAAGCTTGATATGTAAAGGAGGTAACAGAATCTTTCCTGCTTGAACAAGTGCTGGATGCATAACATTTTTAGCCCCTGGCTGCAGTGACTTTCTGAGTGGCCAGTCTCTTTTCTTGTAGTGTTCTGATCTTGCACGACTGTCCCACTCACATAGGAAGCAGCAGTACTTGGTGTCTCCTCCCTGTAGACCAAGCACTAGCGCTACCACCTTCAAGTCACCACAGAGGCACCACAGATGTTGATCATAGTTTATGCATCTCAAGAGCTCTTTCATGTTGTTATAGGTTTCCTTCCTGTGAACAGCATAACCAATTGGAACTGATGGTAGTGCATTGCCATTGTGAAGTAAGACAGCTTTAAGACTTAGCTTTGATGAATCGATAAATAGCCTCCACTCATCGGGGTTATAGCTGAGTTTGAGAGCATCCATTAAACTACAAACGTTACTGCATACAACAAGATCACCCTCCATGAAGAAGAATTGGACAAGAGACTGTTGACAGTTCCTAAAGAAAGAAATTCGAACATCATCTGCCAACAGATTCCACTGTTGAAGTCTGGAACCTAAGAGCTCAGCCTTACTCTTGGGCAGGTCTAGATCTCTAACAAGATCGTTAAGTTCACTTTGCGATATAAGGTGCGGTTCAGTGGAGAGTGATGCAGGAAAGTCTGGATCTGACGAGGTAGATGGTTCATGACAAACTCCTTCTTCTTCCTCGTCAGTGGAATCGAGCGAGAATGTTTCTGGAGCATTTGGAACTGGCAATTCTTCAGAATGAGCTACTGGACGTATCGCAGATGGAATATTCGGATACTGTAAAGTCCACTTCTTTCTTTTTGAAATTCCTTTCCCAATTGGAGGCACCTTGCAGAAGTAGCAATTGTCACTATGGTCAGATGGCTCTCTCCAGACCATTGGCACTGCAAATGGCATAGACTGTCTCTTCCGGTTCAACCACTGTCTGAGATTTGAAGAACATGTATTACAGCATATGTGTGGAGCCCAACTCTTGTCCTGGTCGCCTATTTTGCAGCCAAAATACAGGTGGTAGGCTTTCTTAACCATAGGAGTCAGACTTCGCTTCTGTGACGCAAACGTCACTTCGCCACATATATAGCAGAAATTATCTGCTTTGTTACAGCAAGTCCGAGGCATCGCTGAACATCTATAGACTGAACGATAGGCCTATAAGCCGAACTAAGATGTATAAGATGTCTCCTCCCAGTCTCTTTCACTAGCAGAGTTTTTTTTTTTTTTTTAAACAGCCTAACTTTATCAACAATAACAACCTCACTAGACAAATGCTTATACATGCAATCACAGCAGTAGTTGTTGCATACAATAACTATATTCCAACAAATATGCCAGTGGATGATGCAATACTGATGATGCCAACTTTTCTCAGTATTGTATTACAGGCTGTCAGAAATATAAAATGCATGTCTATGAAAAGTAAAGCCAATTTTAACATCAATTTCAATCTCAGCACCCCAAAATTAGTTAAGAACAACTGGTTTGATGCCCAAAACATTTTGGCTATTAACTAGTGTAATTAGAATCCCCAAAATGTAACCTTCCCGCTCCCACATTTCCCCACATGATATGATGTCTTTTCAGGCTAACTTTATTTGTCCAAGCTCCATCCACATGTTACAGGACATTACTAGTGATGGCTCATAAAGTTTTGTTTGTGTAATGACAGTCACCTCTATTACAAAATTGTCTAAATATTGTATAAGCAATGCCGCCCCTGCTACCTCTTGTGTCACCCCCTCTACCTCATAGATTGTAAGCTCTTGCGAGCAGGGCCCTCAGTCCCATTCTGTGAAATGACTTTCTTTGTAATGTATCTTTCTGTCTGTATTTGAACCCTACAAACTGTACAGCGCTGCGGAATATGTTGGCGCTATATAAATATAATTTATTATTATAAGTACTGATTTAGACATAAAACATTTCCCAGATTCTGGGCACGAATATGGCTTCTCCCCTGTGTGAGTTCTTTAATGTTCAACAAGATGTGTTTTGTAAGCAAAACATTTTGCACATTCTTAACATGTATAAGGCTTCTCCCCTTTGTGAGTTCTTTGATGTTCAACAAGATGGAATTTGTGAGAAAAACGCTTCCCACATTCAGAGCATGAATATGGCTTCTCCCCTGTGTGAATTCTCTTATGTCTATTGAGAACTGCTAACTGGGTAAAAAATTTCCCACATTCTAGGCACGAATAAGGCTTCTCCCCAGTGTGAGTTTTGTCATGTTTAACAAGACTTGATTTGCAAGTAAAACATTTCCCACATTCTGAGCACGAATATGGCTTCTCTCCTGTGTGAGTTTTTTGATGTTCAAAAAGAGATGATTTGCGAGTAAAACATTTCCCACATTCCGGGCACAAATACGGCTTCTCTCCTGTGTGAGTTTTTTGATGTTCAACAAGACTTGATTTCTGAGTAAAACATTTCCCACATTCTGAACATGAATATGGCTTCTCTCCTGTGTGAATTTTTTGATGTTCAAAAAGAGTTGATTTCCAAGTAAAACATTTCCCACATTCTGGACACGAATAAGGTTTATCTCCTGTGTGAAATTTTTGATGATAAACGAGACGGAATTTGTGAGTAAAACATTTCCCACATTCTGGACAAGAATAAGGTTTCTCTCCTGTGTGAAATTTTTGATGATAAACGAGACGGAATTTGTGAGTAAAACATTTCCCACATTCTAGGCATGAATATGGCTTCTCCCCTGTGTGAGTTGTTTGATGTTGAACAAGACATAATTTTTGAGTAAAAAATTTCCCACAATCTAGGCACGAATATGGCTTCTCTCCTGGGTGAATTTTTCGATGTTTAATAAGACTGAATTTGCGAGCAAAACATTTCCCACATTCTGAGCACGAATACGGCTTCTCTCCTGTGTGAGTTTTTTGATGTTCAACAAGATGTGATTTCTGAGTAAAACATTTCCCACATTCTGAACAGGAATAAGGCTTCTCTCCTGTGTGAATTTTTTGATGTTCAAAAAGAGATGATTTCCAAGTAAAACATTTCCCACATTCTGAACATGAATAAGGCTTCTCCCCTGTGTGAACTCTCTGATGTGCAGAAAGATCGGATTTCCAAGTAAAACATTTCCCACATTCTGGGCATGAATATGGCTTCTCTCCTGTGTGAGTTTTCTGATGTATAACACTTCTGCAGCTTTCATTTTGCTTAACAGACTGTGATGAATTAGTAGAAAGATCTTTCTTCTGAAGGGCTGAGGGTAGATCTGGAGTAGTGACATGTTCTTCATATGAATCTTGTGTGATACCATGATCCTCTGCTGTATAATCTGTAGATATCAGATGTCCCTCTGAGCTCCTGGTACAGTCATCTGACAAGAAGAAAACTGATGTTACTATTATTGAATAACATAACCTTATAAGTATATTCCCCACTGAGCTGCCGCTGCCGCTGAGCTCGGAGGTGGAATCTGCCTGAAGATCGAGCAGGAGGATTATTTTTCCGCTACCTGAAACAATCTGCTATATAATTCTGGTAAATTCTTTCCCTTCACCAGGACTGACAGCCGGGGAGGAAGAAATCCAGGGTGAAAAGTTTCTCTCCTCTTCCAGCTCATTCTTACACGGACGGGTCCCTTGGCACCCCTCTCCTCCTCTGCTTTCTCTTTCCTCTTACCCTCCCCCTTCTGTTGTCGGACTATACTTCCTCCTGTTGCCTTGCCCTTTTGGTTTCCCAGTACCCTAAGTGTAGCCCGTAGCTGTCCTACACCCCTTCTGCCTCGCTGGGGGCCACTGTTTAGAGATTTCAGCCAAAAGAATTCTACAGACAAGTCTTAGGTTTTATTTTATAGCTTTTTGTTAGGCCCAATTACAACCTACAGTCCCCCGGGATGGGGGGGGGGGTCGTCTAGTTTTATTTTTCTTGTGTTCTTGGCCCATACGGCTTCACTAAACATGAATGAAACATATTCTATACTATATGTGTTCTCATCTATAACAGTATCGCACTATTATTCATGTATTATGTGTATATTAGCTGAATCGCAGAATATGTAGTTGGATAATGTGACAGAACAGAGGCTAAAAAATTCTCCACAAAATTGTAGCAGTCGGTGACTGAGAAGAATCAGTGACCCTTCTGTGCTTTATATAGTGGTGACTCCTCACCTGGGCGGGTCCCTGTAGGAATGTCCTCCTCACACTCCTCATCACCACTCACATAGGGCTCTTCCTTTATTCTCATAGATATAGCATTCATGTCGCTCACATCTTTAGCCTGATGGAAAATCTGGGAAACAAATAATGTAAAAGTCACCGGACAAATGGGGAAGTCACAGAGAATGTTCTAGATCATTAATCCGCATGAAGATGGAAGATGTCCTGACAGTAGCTGCAGGTCTGTGAGAAGCCGGATAAACATATTAGATGGCGGCTCAATGACACCGCCCATGTATATAACCATATAATACTGCTGGATACAACAAGACTGACCACAAGGACTTCACAGCCCGTCTACACATCATAGGGAATATCTCCATCTACCTGATCATCATCCTGTGGAAGAAGAGGACTGGGACATCTCTCCGGTGTTGTCCTCTTACTGGATCTACCTGTAGGAAACACAGACAGGGACTGAATTCATTCTGTACATACAAATAATGGAAGTCCATGTGTATATAGTCATGTCTATTACCTGCTGATGTGAGGGGCTGCTGGACCTCCATCATCACCTCCTTGTACAGATCCTTGTGCCCTTCTAAATACTCCCACTCCTCCATGGAGAAATAGACAGCGACATCCTGACACCTTATAGGAACCTGACAACACAATGATACAGTCATCACCCCGACCCCTCCAGTTACTGTATAATGTCCCAGCATTCCCAGCACTGTCACCTCTCCAGTCAGCAGCTCCAGCATCTTGTTGGTGAGTTCTAGGATCTTCTGTTCATTGATCTCCTCCTGCATCAGGTGGTGAGGTGGAAGCCCCGGGATTGGGCTCAGGGTTCCTCCATATCCTTCATACACAGGAGCCTGAGAGCGCCCACTAGAGGTCTTCTTCACTACTGTGTAATCCTGGTTATGGGGAGACACATTAATAAATCTCACTACATACATGTCCAGAGTCCATCACCTCTCCAGTCATATCATCTGTTATTACTATAGATAAGAATGATGTCATGATGACATCATCAGAATCTCTCACCTCTCCAGTAAGCTGGTAGATGATCTCTAGGGTGAGATTTAATAGACTTTCCGCCATCTTGTTTCTGACTCTTTCCATCCTTGATGGATCAATCCGGAATATTCTCTTCTATAGAAGATACTGAGAGGATTCTATATTGTAGGAACCTGAATGGAGAGAAGATGAGACAATGTAATCACTACACGGAATCCCATGGAATAAATAGAGGAGTTGAGTCCAAAGATACGGAGCTGACACTTGTAAAGATGACACTGACTTTCTCTGCAGCTTCAGTTACAACAAGTGATGGTTCGTCCATCGATCTCTTGGAACAGCCACAACTGTCACAGATAGATCTCCCACATTTCTGTCTGGACTACAATCTACTGGCCATAGAGGTGAAGACACTCGGCCCCTGATATTACCAGCACACTGGAACTAACTGTACAGTCCTCCCTGACAGAAGAGGAAGTATTACAGCCTAGTACGCAACGTGCAACAACAAGTGACTAATGCAGAGGAGAAAGTGGCCAACGGGAATCTGTAGGACATTATAGTGTGCGGGGGCCACTGAATGTATGAGAAGGGCTGAGAGCGAGCACTTACCTCCTCGGGTACAGCAGCCGTCTGCTCACAGGACCTGTGATGATGTCAGAGGTGTGGGAGGAGTCAAGGAGTCACATGATGAAGTCTTCCTGTTATGGCTTCCTCTGTGAAGAAGATACTACATCCTAGGTATAGATTATGTATTTGCACCATATTAGCCAGTGGATAGGAAATATAAAAAAGCAAAAAACTTGAGAGTCTTCAGTAGTTGATCCCTTTTTTAATGGCAAATAATAACTAATAGTGATGACAGATTACAGAATTCTGGATAATTCAGATCCCTCCCTCAGGGTGAGCTAAAGGACCTGTGATGATGTCACCTGTGTGGGAGGAGTCACAGAATCACATGACCAGATATTACAGGTCTCTGCAGGGCCGCCTGTGTGTGACATGTATGTAAAAGAGATGTGTGTGTGACGTGTATGCAGCAGATATGTGTGTGTGACGTGTACAGTCATGGCCAAGAGTTTTGAGAATGATACAAATATTATTTTTTACAAAGTCTACTGCTTCAGTTGTTCTAATGGCAATTTGCATATACTCCAGAATGTTATAAAGAGTGTTATAAAGAGTGAAATTGCAGTGCCCGCACTATGGCTGGGACCGCAATTTCGCACATGCACAGTACGTTCGGCAATCTTCGCCAAACAGAGCATACTGCGCAGGCCTCCGACAGGACGCTGAAGAAGCAAGGGGAGGATACAGAAGACCATAGAGGCGGCGCTGCGGTCGGTTTTCGAGCTGCAATGGGGATGCCCCCATCGCTGCGAGAGAACTCATTAGCATACCGGTACAAACCGGTATTTTGAACAAACGGCGCGGCGGAGAGCCCATCCAAAGGTAGGAGACGAATAGCCTTTCTAAAGGCTATTCCGACGTGTTAACTAGAAAAAAATGTGTTTTAGTGGTAGAATCCCTTTAACAGCAATTACTTGCAAAGTCAATATTTGCCTAGAACAGGGGTAGGGAACATACGGCTCTCCAGCTGTTGCAAAACTACAATTCCCAGCATGCATACTTGCTCTGCTGTTCTTGGAACTCCCATGGAAGTGAATGGAGAATGATGGGAGTTGTAGTTTCACAGCAGCTGGAGAGCCGAAGGTTCCCTATCCCTGGCCTAGAAAATGAACTTTATCCCCCAAAACACATTTCAACATCATTGAGAATGACACCAATGGACACTTTAAAAGGAGGCTGGTGCTTGGCATCATTGTTTCTCTTCTGTGAACCATGGTTATCTCTAAAGAAACACGTGCAGTCATCATTGCACAAAAATGGCCTAACAGGGAAGAGTATCGCAACTAGAAAGATTGCACCTCAGTCAACAATCTATCGCATCATCAAGAACTTCAAGGAGAGAGGTTCCATTATTGGCAAAAAAGGCTCCAGGGCGCCCAAGAAAGACCAGCAAGCACCAGGACCATCTCTTAAAAGTGTTTCAGCTGCGGGATCGGGCTACCAGCAGTGCAGAGCTTGCTCAGGAATAGCAGCAGGCAGGTGTGAGTGCATCTGCACGCACTGTGAGGCGGAGACTCTTGGAGCAAGGCCTGGTCTCAAGGAGGGCAGCAAAGAAGCCACTTCTCTCCAGAAAAAACATCAGGGACAGACTCATGGTGGTGACTAGAGTTGAGTGAGTACTGTTCGGATCAGGCGATCCGAACAGCACGCACGCATTGAAATGAATGGAAGCACCTGGTGCTTCCTGTTTGACGCCGGACTGCCGCTTAACCCGACGAGTGCCGGCTTTAGTCAATTCATTTCAATGCGTGCGTGCTGTTCGGATCGCCTGATCTGAAGAGTACTCGCTCAACTCTAGTGGTGACAGGCTGAGCTTTGGAAATGGCCAGCCTGAAGGATGTCATAATAGTAACGTCATCCAGGGGCGGGCACAGGGGTTAAGAACAGGGTCGTTGGTGCCCTTAAAGTGTACTGGCTCTGCGAGAATTGCAAGCCAGAGCGGCCGCCCCCTTTATTTATTGCTGTCTGGCCGGGGGCTGTATGTCAGACAGCTGGAGATCTCACAGTATTCGTGAATCCCAATAGTCTAGCACTTCACCTGACTCCTTCTGTCATTATTTTACTTCTGTGAGTTTAATAAAGCTGTGGCCATTTTGACCCCCAAAATAAAGTGTTTTGTGCATTTATTCCAAAGTCAATATTTACCGTAGTTTAGGTGGTTTTAGGAAGGGCAGGGACATCCCATATCCAAAAGTCAAGTCATTTCACACACTGGGACTGTGGGCCCTGCTCGCAAGAGCTTACAATCTATGAGGTAGAGGGGGTGACACAAGAGGTAGCAGGGGCGGCATTGCTTATACAGAGGTCAGACAATGTTGTAATAGAGGTTACTGTCTTTCTGTTGGTATGTCTCTACCACGTGAACACATCTAACTCCTGCTACAATCAACTCTGCCACTTCAACCTCACTCCTGCTTCCAGCATAACTCTATTCCCGCTTGCTATTATCAATCTTTCTGTTAGTATGTCTATAACCACTTTGTAGCAATTATATTAGTTGTGATCCCTCTGTCTGTACACCCTGCTGTGCCCCCCTCCTCCCACTTCCTTGTCTTTGATTCGGGCTTGATTCTGTTTTGAATATATCCACATCCCCATTCACACCTGATGGGCATCTTACAAACCTCCGGTTGTATAAATGTAAGTGCTTAGGTCATTTGTGCAATCCAGTGTGAAATCTAAGTGTGGTTATCAGAATTAGGCCAGAATTGGAACAGAAGGGAACACAAGCCAACTGCTACAAACTGATCACTTGTCTAACTGAAATGCTTCTCACTTTAATCACTGTTGTTTTCCCAATCCTTGTAAAAAAAACTTTTCCACCCCAAACCAGCCTTGTCAGTAAAGAAATCTCTCCCTCACTCCTACCTCACCATATAACCTTCTCTGCACAGCTCCTCACAAACCTGCCGGCTTTCCGCCCCAGGCACATACAAGGTTTACATTAGAAATTGTGATCGTCCTGTCTGATAAGATGCGTCTTTAGTTTGCGCTTGAAGTCGTAGAAATTGGGAGTTAATCTGATTGTCTGGGGTAGAGCATTCCAGAGAAGTGGTGCAGCTCGGGAGAAGTCTTGTATACGAGCGTGGGAGGTTCTGATAATAGAGGATGTAAGTGTTAGGTCATTGAGTGAACGGAGAACACGGGTTGGGCGGTAGACAGAGATGAGGGAGGAGATGTAGGGAGGTGCGGCATTATGGAGAGCCTTGTGGGGGAGGGGGATAACTTTATATTTTATTCTATAATGAATAGGCAGCCAATGTAGTGACTGGCACAGACCCGAGGCATCGCTGTAGCGTTTAGCCTGATAGATGAGCCTGGCCGCTGCATTCAGAATAGATTGTAGAGGGGAGAGTTTAGTGAGGGGAAGACCGATTAGTAAGGAGTTACAGTAGTCAAGGCGAGAATGAATCAGAGAGACAATAAGTGTCTTTAGTGTATCTCTGGTAAGGAAAGGGCGTATTCTGGAGATGTTTTTGAGGTGGAGGTGACATGAACGTGCGAGTGATTCAACATGAGGGGTGAAGGAAAGGTCTGCGTCAAACATGACCCCGAAGCAGCGGGCCTGCTGCCTAGGAGTTATAGTAAGGCCTGAGACTACAATGGATATATCAGGGACAGATCTATTAGATGGGAGAAACATATATATCTGAAGAAACAGCTCAGAGGAAGCTTCGAAACGTCATATTCTGTCATCATTATGAGTTAGCCATTAAAAAAAGGTATCACCTACTGAAGACTTGCAAGTTTTTTGTTTTTTATATTTCATAACCACTTGCTAATATGGTACAAAAACAAACATTTTCCTTATACCAAATGGTGGAAACAGTAGTAGTTCAGTCTTGGAGAGATTTAGTTTCAGATAGAGCGAGGACATGATATTAGAGACAGCAGAGAGACAGCCACTGGTGTTCTGTATGAGTGCAGGGGTGATGTCCCGGGAAGATGTGTATAATTGGGTGTCATCAGCATAAAGATGGTACCTGAAGCCAAATCTGGCGATGGTTTGTCCAATGGGGGCTGTGTAGAGAGAGAAATGATCAGGGGGCCTAGGACCGAGCCCTGAGGAACCCCAACAGCAAGGGAAAGAGGGGAAGAAACAGAGCCCTCAAATGATATAGTGAAAGTGCGGTCTGAGAGATAAGAGGAGAACCAGGAGAGCACAGTGTCTTTGAGGCGGACTGAGCGGAGCATAGTGAGGAGGAGATGATGGTCAACAGTGTCAAATGCTGCTTAGAGATCCAGAAGAATAAGAAGAGAGAAGTCACCATTAGTTTTAGCTGTTAGGACATCACTGGAGACTTTAGTGAGGGCCGTTTCAGTAGAGTGCGGAAACCAGATTATAAGGGGACGAGCAGAGAGTTAGCAGAGAGATAGCGGATTAAACGAGAATAGACCAGGCGTTCCAAGATTTTAGAGATGAAGGGAACGTTAGATACGGGTCGTAGTTAGCAGTACAGGACGGGTCCAGGGAGGGTTTTATCAAAAGCGGAGTTATAACAGAAACTGAGGCTCCTTCATCAGTTCCTACCATCAAAAATGACACTGAGGAGTCCCTATCACCTTAACATTATAGGTCAACTTTTCCGAGACTACTACCGAAATCTCTACAATCTTAGGGACCCCCACTAAGATTTACAACTGCAATAGATGCAAAACAGGATTGATGATTATGTGTGAATTCTCTGATGAGTAACAAGTTTTGATTTAAACATAAAAGGTTTCCCACATTCTAGGCACGAATAAGGCTTCTCCCCAGTGTGAGTTCTCTCATGTTTAACAAGACTTGATTTGTAAGTAAAACATTTCCTACATTTTGGGCATGAAAATGGCTTCTCTCCTGTGTGAATTCTCTTATGTGTAACAAGAATTGATAGCTGAGTAAAAAATTTCCCACATTCTAGGCAAGAATAAGGCTTCTCCCCAGTGTGAGTTCTCTCATGTTTCACAAGACTTGATTTGTAAGTAAAACATTTCCAACATTCTTGGCACGAATAAGGCTTCTCTCCTGTGTGAATTTTTTGATGTTCAACAAGAAATGATTTGCGAGTAAAACATTTCCCACATTCTAGGCATGAAAATAGATTCTCTCCTGTGTGAGTTCTTTGATGTTCAACTAGAGATGATTTGCGAGTAAAACATTTCCAACATTCTGGGCACGAATATGGATTCTCCCCTGTGTGAGTTGTTTGATGCTGAACAAGATTTGATTTGCAAGCAAAACATTTCCCACATTCTAGGCACAAAAAAGGATTCTCCCCTGTGTGAGTTGTTTGATGCTGAACAAGATTTGATTTGCAAGCAAAACATTTCCCACATTCTGGGCACGAATAGGGCTTCTCCCCTGTGTGAGTTTTTTGATGTTCAACAAGACAGAATTTTTGAGCAAAAGATTTCCCACATTCTGGGCATGAATATGGCTTCTCACCTGTGTGAATTCTCTTATGTCCAACAAGATGTGATTTCTGAGTAAAACATTTCCCACATTCTGCACAGTAAAATGGCTTCTCCCCTGTGTGAATTCTCTTATGTCTAACGAGAAATGATAAGTGAGTAAAAAATTTCCCACATTCTAGGCACGGATATGGCTTCTTCTCTGTGTGAGTTCTTTTATGTTTAACAAGATTTGTTTTGCAAGTAAAACATTTTCCACATTCTGGGCATGAATATGGCTTTTCTCCTGTGTGAATTCTCTGATATATAACGTCCTTTCTGCATCTTTCATTTTGCTTAACAGACTGTGATGAATTAGAAGAAAGATCTTTTTCCTGAAGGTCTGAGGGTATATCTGGGGTAATGACATGTTCTTCATATGGATCTTGTGTGATACCATGATCCTCTGCTGTATAATCTGTAGATATCAGATGTCCCTCTGAGCTCCTGGTACAGTCATCTGACAAGAAGAAAACTGATGTTACTATTATTGTATAACATAACCTTATAAGTATATTCCCCACTGAGCTGCCGCTGCCTGAGACGCTTCAGACCGTGTGAAGAAGTGAAGTCAGTGGCACAGGCAGCAAACGACGGCAGCGCGGCCTACTTCATTAGTATTCACTGTGCTGAGACGTAGGTCAGTGATAGTGAATAGTAATGAAGCGGGGCAGGAGACGCCACCACTGCTCTAGGCCACTGTAGAGGTGAACACAATCCATGGCAGCTTAAATATGGCCACTTATGTGGAATAATACTGTAGGATGCCATAAATCTTACTGTATTACACCCCATACACACAATAGAATCCAAATCACATCTGCTGGATTTCCCAGCCTGAACTCAGCGCGGATCTGCTGTCCCATACAGTATGTAGTAGGGTCTGTGGAGTCACAAGGAAGCAGGGACTCCTAGCGTCATAGATCACTAAGATACGGGGAGTCCTGGAGTGTGGACAGAGTTCAGGCTGGGAAATGTGACTGATGGACAGACCAGATTTTCTAGTCCGGATTCCATAGTGTGATTGGGGTCTAAGGTGAGGATTACACAGTGACATTTGTAGAAGCTGCTTCCGGAATTCAGAAGAAGAATTTTTCCACTTTACCAAATCAGCCCCCGAATCTCCATCAGATTCCTTACTGGCCAGGCCGGATTTTCCACCTCCCATTTATTTCCATAGAGCTCTGAGGTGGAATCTGCCTGAAGATCGAGCAGGAGGATTATTTTTCCGCTACCTGAAATAATCTGCTATACAGTCCCTGAAAAAAGTTTTGTCGCTTATCCATGTTGTGGAATCAAAAGCTTATAACCTGACTTTAAATTCATCTATTGGTTTTAGAAATGACTCCTATGAAAGCTGAAACCCTCCCAAAGACAACTGCTCAGGAGGAACGTTTGTTGGTTAGAAAATCAAAAGCCAGCCCCAATTCCACTGCAACAGAGATCCAACAGGCCTGGTCACCTCAAGTCCCTGTGTCACCTAGAACAGTTTGTAGGATTCTGTCTCCAAATGGCCTCCATTGTGGAATCAGTGCCCAGAAGCCATCACTGAACAAAAGGCAATAAAAGGCCCACAGCCTGCTAAACGGATGGACACTGGAAAAGTGGCAGAAGGTGGATTACACCACAGCCGTCGCAAATACTGCAGGAGATCTACTGGAGCCCGTATGGATCCAAAATACAACCAGAAAACAGTTAAGTTTGGTGGTGTAAAGGTCATGGTCTAGGGCAGGGGTCCTCAAACTGCGGCCCGCCAAGCATTTCTGTCTGGCCCCGCCGACAATGCTGGCAGGTGTGCATTTATAATGAAGCTCCTGGGGAGCTCGGGCCAGGCCACGGAGCGCACTTCACTTTACCTATTGGAGGGCACCGCTCCCGATGTCTGTGCGACCTGCTCTGCCTTCGGCTCACTGTTTAAAAAGTTTGAGGACCCCTGGTTTAGGGTTACATTCAGTATGGGGGTGTGCAAAACATTTGCAAGGTGGAAGGCAATATCAATAGCCTAAAATATCAAGAAGTATTAGCTTCCTCTTACATTCCCAATCATCAGGATGGCGCTCCATCTCATACATCCATCTCTACATTAAAGTTCCAAAAGGCAAAGAAGATGAAGGTGCTCCAGGACTGGCCAGCCCAGTCACCAGACATGAACATCATTGAGCATGTTTGGGGTAGGATGAAAGAGGAAGCTTGGCAGACAAAACCAAAGAATCTTGATGAACCCTGGGAGACTGTAAGACGGCATTCTTCCCTATTCCTGATGACTTCATCATTACATTGTATGAATCATTGTCGAAACGCATGGATGCCGTCCTTCTAGCTCATGGAAGTCACACAAAATATTAAATCTGGCTCTAATAGCTCCACAACTTCATTCACCAATGTTAGGAAACATATCTTTGTATTTGAACTGAATTATTGGTTTGATTTTCACATTACTTTATGTGGGCGACAAAACCTTTGTCTTGCCAAAATCTGACTATTAAATGATCAATATTTCAGCGGTGAAGCCAATTTATTTTCTTAACAGAAAAACACATTTGAGAGGTGTCAGGGTCTGAGGTTCCTAGGTGCGGTGCCATAGACACACAAGTCCAGATTCTTTAGTCCAAAACAAAGGTAGAGTTTTATTTTCACTCAAAAAGGTAGTAACAAAAGGAAACAATACAAAAATAAATCTCTGCCCGGCTCTAACTGAACATAGAATAGGTGACCTCACCTAGAATAGCAGACTCAGTAGTAAATTGCAACAACCAGGGCAGCTCCAACAGTCTGACCTTCCTCCTGGCTCTCCAGCCAAGCTCTGTCCAAAGTCTTGCTGCTGGAGCTGACCTTTTAAACCTCACTGATGAGGACAATTCACAGCAGCTGAAACGCTGAAGAAACATCCACAATGTGTGGACTGGAGGGGGTTGGAATGACAGGTCCCACTAACAACCTACCTGCCATTCCTAAAAATCCAGCCCAATAGAGAGAACTTGAAATAACGCTCAGCAGACAAAAGTTATCTGCTGAGAACCAGTCTTTCTGGAGTTTTCCATCTCAACCACCTGAGTAGTCTGGGTGAGATGTACACCCCCTCCATTACCTGACCAGCCGTCGGCTTACAGAAGGTTTCAGCTTTCATATGAGTCATTTCTAAAACCAATGGATGAATTTAAAGTCAGTTTATAAGCTTTTGATTCCACAACATGAATAAGCGACAGAACTTTTGTCAGGGACTGTATAATTCTGGTAAATTCTTTCCCTTCACGAGGACTGACAGCCGGGGAGGAAGAAATTTGCCTCGTTCACATCGATGTCAAGTCCATATTCCTGCTGTCCGTTCTATTCTATACTACAGTTATTACCCCCTATAGCGGTATCACATTTATATTCAGGTATTATTAGTATTTTACCTGAATCGGGGAACAACAAATAGTCTAAACAATGTCTGAGGAGAATCAGTGACCCTTCTGTGCTTTATATAGTGGTGACTCCTCACCTGGGCGGGTCCCTGTAGGAATGTCCTCCTCACACTCCTCATCACCACTCACATAGGGCTCTTCCTTTATTCTCATAGATATAGCATTCATGTCGCTCACATCTTTATCCTGATGGAAAATCTGGGAAACAAATAATGTAAAAGTCACCGGACAAATGGGGAAGTCACAGAGAATGTTCTAGATCATTAATCCGCAAGAAGATGAAAGATGTCCTGACAGTAGCTGCAGGTCTGTGAGAAGCCGGATAAACATATTAGATGGCGGCTCAATGACACCGCCCATGTATATAACCATATAATACTGCTGGATACAACAAGACTGACCACAAGGACTTCACAGCCCGTCTACACATCATAGGGAATATCTCCATCTACCTGATCATCATCCTGTGGAAGAAGAGGACTGGGACATCTCTCCGGTGTTGTCCTCTTACTGGATCTACCTGTAGGAAACACAGACAGGGACTGAATTCATTCTGTACATACAAATAATGGAAGTCCATGTGTATATAGTCATGTCTATTACCTGCTGATGTGAGGGGCTGCTGGTCCTCCATCATCACCTCCTTGTACAGATCCTTGTGTCCTTCTAAATACTCCCACTCCTCCATGGAGAAATAGACAGCGACATCCTGACACCTTATAGGAACCTGACAACACAATGATACAGTCATCACCCCGACCCCTCCAGTTACTGTATAATGTCCCCGCATTCCCAGCAGTGTCACCTCTCCAGTCAGCAGCTCCAGCATCTTGTTGGCGAGTTCTAGGATCTTCTGTCCATTGATCTCCTCCTGTATCAGGGGGTGAGGTGGAGGCCCCGGGATTGGGCTCAGGGTTCCTCCATATCCCTCATACACAGGAGCCTGACAGCGCCCACTAGAGGTCTTCTTCACTACTGTGTAATCCTGGTTAGGGGGAGACACATTAATAAATCTCACTACATACATGTCCAGAGTCCATCACCTCTCCAGTCATATCATCTGTTATTACTATAGATAAGAATGATGTCATGATGACATCATCAGAATCTCTCACCTCTCCAGTAAGCTGGTAGATGATCTCTAGGGTGAGATTTAATAGACTTTCCGCCATCTTGTTCCTGTCTCTTTCCATCCTTGATGGGTCAATCAGGAATATTCTCTTATATAGAAGATACTGAGAGGATTCTATATTGTAGGGACCTGAATGGAGAGAAGATGAGACAATGTAATCACTACACGGAATCCCATGGAATAAATAGAAGAGTTGAGTCCCATTATTATCACCACCTCCTACTTCTGATGTCGGCAGCGTGTAGATCAGGAAGGAAGTGACTTGTTGTGGGCCGGCTTGGTGGGTATATAAGGTGTGTGATAGGCTGAACAGAATCTCAAGTTTTTGACCAGCCTCAAGCGTACTGGCTGAGGGGTGATCAGTGCTGCCCGGGGTGTGACAACACAAATTGGATCTGGCAGAACCAAAACCTGATGCCGAACAGCCCAGGAGGCTCCAGCAGCTCTAGTAGAATGAGCCGTGCTACCCACTAAGGAGGGGAAGAAACCCTCAAGAAGGTGAGGAAGAGTCCAAAGATACGGAGCTGACACTTGTACAGATGACACTGACTTTCCCTGCAGCTTCAGTCACAACAAGTGATGGTTCGTCCATCGATCTCTTGGAACAGCCACAACTGTCACAGATAGATCTCCCACATTTCTGTCTGGACTACAATCTACTGGCCATAGAGGTGAAGACACTCGGCCCCTGATATTACCAGCACACTGGAACTAACTGTACAGTCCTCCCTGACCCTGACAGAAGAGGAAGTATTACAGCCTAGTACGCAACGTGCAACAACAAGTGACTAATGCAGAGGAGAAAGTGGCCAACGGGAATCTGTAGGACATTATAGTGTGCGGGGGCCACAGGGAGGACATTATAGTGTGTGGGGGCCACAAGGAGGACATTATAGTGTGTGGGGGCCACAAGGAGGACATTATAGTGTGTGGGGGCCACAGGGAGGACATTATAGTGTGTGGGGGCCACTGAATGTATGAGAAGGGCTGAGAGCGAGCACTTACCTCCTCGGGTACAGCAGCCGTCTGCTCACAGGACCTGTGATGATGTCATAAGTGTGGGAGGAGTCAAGGAGTCACATGATGAAGTCTTCCTGTTATGGCTTCATCTGTGAAGAAGATACTACATCCTAGGTATAGATTATGTATTTGCACCACATTAGCCAGTGGGTAGGAAATATAAAAAAGCAAAAAACTTGAGAGTCTTCAGTAGTTGATCCCTTTTTTAATGGCGAATAATAACTAATAGTGATGACAGATTACAGAATTCTGGATAATTCAGATCCCTCCCTCAGGTTTTATTATAAATCCTAGTGAGCTAAAGGACCTGTGATGATGTCACCTGTGTGGGAGGAGTCACAGAATCACATGACCAGATATTAGAGGTCTGTAGAGCAGTCTGTGTGTGACGTGTATGTAGTAGAGCCGTCTGTGTGTGACGTGTAAGTAGTAGAGCCGTCTGTGTGTGACGTGTATGTAGTAGAGCCGTCTGTGTGTGACGTGTAAGTAGTAGAGCCGTCTGTGTGTGACGTGTATGTAGTAGAGCCGTGTCCTCAAGGAGGCTTAAGAGGTTGCTCCAGCAGAAAGACTTTGGACAGAGCTTGGCTGCAGATGGGTTGTACTTGTGGAGCTTTGTCCTGTATGATTGAACTTTCTTTTGGTTGTTATGCTAGGTGAGGTCACCTATTCTATGTTCAGTTAGAGCTGGGCAGAGATTTATTTTTGTATTGTTTTCCTTTTGTTGTTGCACTATATTTTTGAGTGAAAATTAAACTCTACCTTTTTGTTGGACTAATAAACTGGACTTGTGTGTCTATGGCACCCCACCTAGCAACCCCAGACCCTGACAATTGGTGGAGGATGCCGGCATACAGCAGTTGCTAGGGGCAATGACACGTCCACTGCTTGTAGAGCGTGAGATGTGTCTTCCAGGCAGTCCATCAGCCCAAGAAGGCAGTCTTTGCTGGAGAAACCAGGGCTGGTACAATGATGGAGATGCCATGAGCGGGGACATATTGCTACTCAGTGTCCATTTACCTCGGAGCCAATGGACTGTGACGTTAGTAAGTGTCAATCATTATTTGCAGTTCCTGCCTGTGCTGCGGCGCCAGGACTAGAGACTGGGCCGCAGGTCTGCAACATTGTAGTAAGTGGCCATTCTGACCAGCCATTGTTGGACTCTGGTAGCCTGGTCATTCTGGTGCATGCCAGCTTGATAGCTGGGGACTTTATCTAGGACAAACGTATGAGTGTTTGTTGTATCCATGGGGATGTCAAGGACTACCCCATGTCCAAGGTCACAATAGAGATTATATTAGGATCTGTTTATTATTAGAGATGAGCGAACAGTGAAATGTTCGATATTCATTTCAAATAGCCCCTAATTATTCGAATATTCGAATGAATATTAAACCCCATTATAGTCTATGGGGAAAAACCGTTCGTTTCAGGGGAAACCAATATTCGACTCAAGAGGGTCACCAAGTCCACTATGACACCTCAGCAAATGATGCCAACACCTCTGCAATGCAACTGGGACAGCAGGGGAAACATGTCTGGGGGCATCTAACACACCAAAGACCCTCTATTACCCCACTATCACAGCCTAACAACTACACACTTTCCACATTCCTAAAAACCTCTATCAAAGTGGGAAAATACCTGGAAACCTTCTTTACTCCCCAAATGGATGGACACAAACCCCAATTTTAAGCTAAAGAAACATTAACAACCATCCCTTTAAATCACGTTGCCCATGACAACCATACATGGAATAGACAATGGGTAATCCTTCAGTCCCCACCCTGAACTGTCATTGTGGATATGTGTGTGTGTGATGTGGTGAGACCTTCCAGAATTCACTTTTATGGCCCTTAACGTGAGCCTGGATGAATGTAGTTGAGGCTGGGACCGGGTCACAAACTGTGGCGGCCTGCCTTGTCTCCCCCGCCCAATATTCCTGGCAGGAGTGCTGAAACACCACCCTCAATGAATCTCATCAGCTTGGGGGACAGACAGCACACTGCCTCTGAGGTCAGGGATGCCATCCTGGCTGAGATGGCAATGTGTTTTTCCCTGCTGCACCTGGGGCCAGGCATGTTGGTCTTGTGTGATAATGGCAAGAACCTGGTAGCGGCTCTGGAGCTTGCCAGCCTCCAACACGTTCCATGCCTGGCCCACGTCTAACTTAGCGGTGCAACGTTTTTTGAAAACATACCCCAATGTACACAAGCTACTGGTGAAAGTGCGGTGCTTGTGCGCCCACTTTTGCAAGTGTACAGGAGCCGCTGCTAGCCTCCGAAGCCTCCAGCAACGCCTCCATCTGCCAGAATAGAGTGTGTGAGCTGCAGAGACCTTTGATGGAGTACCATGTCCAAAACCCAAGGGTTCCTCAGAGTCAGCTCCCACAGTTTCTGCACCATGAGTTTCCATGGGTGGCAGACTTATGTGAAATCCTTTCCACTGGACACGAAACATTAGCATGCGCTCATCACAACTTCAGATATGGCAGCTGTGTTAAGCAGGGTGCAGGGTACAACACAGACCAGGCCCGAGCTGTGTTTATGTGCGGTTTTCAGTAAGGGGACAGTGAGCAATATGAAGAGGAGTTGGTGGACGATGAGGCCACCGACCCGACATGGACAGGGGTAATGTCTAGGGGCGAAAGCAGTGTAGATGTGGAGGCAAGCTAAGCAGCAAAAAGGTGGCTAGAAACAGAGGCATAAACTGGGGTGATGTCTAGGGGCGAAAGCGGTGTAGATGTGGAGGCTTTTTCCAGCTCTATATGAACTAGTCACTGCTGTGGATTGATGCTATGTTTCAGGCCCCCCCTCCCCCCCAAAAAAAAAAAAAAAATTCAAGGCTTCTTCCAGCGATATGAACTTGTAATTGCTGTGGATTCCGGCTATTCTGTGTGCGGACAGCCAAGAATGAAAGCTGTTTCTCCGCTATGTATGAAGTTGTATCTGTTGTGTGTCCCTGTTTTCCACCGTCTGGGGAAAGCTGGACTGATGTCCCTACAGTGTATAGCTCTGAGAGCAGCTGTTGGTTTTCTTCTTTAGTTCTTCCCTGCCTATCTGAAGCTAATCACTATCTAGCCCTCAGCAGATATGTTTCTCTCCCTATGTCTGACGGGAAAAATGGCGAATATGGCAGCGGCCGTTCTTATGAATGGGAGGTTACATGTTTTCGGCAGCCAATGGGTTTTTTTTCAATTTTTTTCACTGCCTCTGATGTCGTAGTTCCCGGCCCACCTCCCCTGCACAGTTATTGGTGTAAAAAACGGGCCAGGGAAGGTGGGAGGGGACATGAATTTTTACTGCATATGTGGCCTGGTATTCGATTGTGAACGAATACATCTCTAATGAGCTGTAGACCGGCCATTTCTTATAAAATCTTTCCTTCTGCCTTATAAAAGAAGACTGCGGAATAAGAAATGACATAAAGCTTCTTGGGAAATATTTTGCCGCCTCCTAAACTGAATAAAATTGGGAGAAGATAGAAAAGATGAATGTGATTTTCCTCCTTATGACGCGAACACCTTACAATCTACATGACTGTGTAAGGAGAAGGAGCAGAATTGTAGATGTGACATCTAGTTCCTTGTAAGAAGCCATATGTGCTCTAAGCATCAGGCCGCTCTCTACAAGGCAGTGCTGTCTAATCTTTAGGCCTTGCACGTCCTAAACAATCTTCATCCAAGGTTTCTGCTGGAATTGGTGGGTGTAAGTTATTCTAAGTAGTGAGATCATAGGAGAACATTCTGGAAAGGAACATGGTAACTAGGCCCCGTGTAATATGTCAGTGATACAGGTGCAGTATATACATATATACACTGAGGAGACAACTAATTAGTTTTAGTAAATCTGCGGCTTTGTCTATAATTAGTAATAACATGTAATGCCAATAAATTAATTGTACCATGGCGACTCCGGGTTCTTACCCTTAAATTTTTGTGATCATCTGACAGATAAAAAACCATGAACCAAGCTGGAACTACAAGATATTTAACTATGAGCTTTTCCTATGATGTAAGATAATAAGACATTGTCTGATATTTCTGTTATTCTAGAAGATTTTCCTGGATCTATTTTTCCATGAAGACTTTAATAAATTCCCATGTTTTTATAAGAAGCCGAGTCCTCCAATAATGTTACCTTATGGGTCATCACGTGAGTAAGAATTCACCAAGGAATATAGAGTACTAGCTGTTACCTGCGACTTGGTCTGCGGTGATTGTAGCAGTGGGTATATACAGGCGCGGGTAAGGTTTTCGTACTGTGTATAAGGTATGGGATATGACATGTAACTTTGTATCTTGTTGTTGCTGTAATTCAGAGAATACGTGAGACTTTTGTGTTGAAGTTACTTTGTATTTGAGCTGCTATATATACGGTGTTGTGAGAAACTTTACATAGTGACTTTGGGACAGAGGTATTTGAAGTTAACCCTTTCCCGCCGATGGCATTTTTTGATTTTCGTTTTTGACTCCCCTCCTTCTAAACCCCATAACTTTTTTATTTCTCCGCTCCCAGAGCCATATGAGGTCTTAATTTTTCCTGGGACAAATTTGTCTTCATGATGCCACCATTATTTATTCTATATAATGTACTGGGAAGCAGGGAAAAAATTCAGAATGGGGTGGATTTGAAGAAAAAATGCATTTCTGCGACTTTCTTACGGGCTTTGGTTTTACGGCATTCACTGTGCAACCAAAATGACATATCCCCTGTATTCTGTGTTTCGTTACGATTCCGGGGATACCAAATTTATATGGTTTTATTTACATTTTGACCCCTTAAAAAAAATCCAAAACTGTGTTAAAAAATTATTTTTTGAAAAGTCACCATATTCCGACAGCCGTAACTTTTTTATACGTGCATGTACGGGGATGTATAGGGCGTCTTTGTTTGTGGGACCGGGTGTACTTTGTAGTTCTACCATTTTCGGGAAATGTTATTGCTTTGATCACTTTTTATTCAAATTTTTATCAGAATCAAAACAGTGAAAAAATGGCGGTTTGGCACTTTTGACCATTTTTCCCGCTATGGCGTTTACTGAACAGGAAAAATATTTGTATAGCTTTGTAGAGCGGGCGATTTCGGACGTGGGGATACCTAACATGTATGTGTTTCACAGTTTTTAACTACTTTTATATGTGTTCTAGGGAAAGGGGGGTGATTTGAATTTTTAATCCTTTTTATTTATTTTTTTACTTTTTTTAAACTTTTTTTTTTTGCATTTATTAGACCGCCTAGGGGTATTGACATGGGTGGGCGGTGTCACGGATTGTCAGAGCGGTGGGGGTCGGCAAACATGGCTGCTCCGGAGCGTTAAAGAGAGCCTCCTGGAGTATCGTTAAGGTGAGGAGCAAAGTGGTAAAGTATATGTATATGTGATTGTGTGGGGTTAGGGGCGAGGCTGTAGAGGGCAATATGAATTTTGTGGCTTGCTATGGTCCAAAGTCTGTGAGATTGCAGAGATGGTGGTGTGAGTTTGGTTTTGTGGGGGTCCTGGCACAAACGTATGTGCGCTATTGTGACGAAAAGTAGCCTATTGTTTAATCGGGTGTATTAACTATGTTTGTGGAAAATTTCAGCCAAATCGGTGGAGCGGTTTTTCCGTGATTGAGGAACAAACATCCGAACATGCAAACATCCAAACACACAAAATATTAATAGGATTTTACAACTGGTGAATCGGCCCAGTCAAATTTTTTTCCCTGATTTTCTCATTCCTTCTGCTTGTATGGGGCGGTGGAGAGAGTATTTTATATGTTTTATGGATTGCAAGCTACAGGGACGTTGAAAGAATCTAGATGAGAGAAGGTAAAGCTGCGCGTGTTACAGACAGAAGCCAATGAGGAACAGAAGATATAGAAGCACTACAGATGTCAGATGTACTGAGATATGCTGATGACCGGAACCGGCTGTTCCAAGGAGGAACTACAAGATGAGGTAGTCCTGAGGTCGTAGGTAGGGTTTAGCTGATCTTGAGATTTCAGGATCGTTTTTATAATCCGATTTCCGATCATTTTTCATCTGAACCCGATCCCATTTCCGATCCTAATGCAAGTCAATGGGATTTTTTAATGCTTCAATTTTTGAACTCCACGCTGTGTAGTGATTAAAAAATCCCCCGGCTTCTTAGTCCCCCCACTTACCTGCACAGAATCGCTGCCGCTCCCCGTTGTTCTCGCTCCTCTTCTCTCTCATTCACATCCCTACAGAGCGCCGTGCGCGTCCCCTCCTCCCAGGCTAGTGTTACTGATGCAGGGAGTTGGCGGGGCTTGTTGTGGCTTGGGAGAGTGTTGGGCGGGTACAATTCCTCTCTCAACCAAGAAGGAAATACTGACGCCCTTTTATTAAAACAACATGGGGTTAAATAGCAGCCGAAAAAGGAAGAGATATAACAACAATGTAAGTTTTAATATTCATTCCTGATTGGCATGATACATCTCAATCAAACAGAAAAAGTTTAAGCAGTGCCATATATAGCCAGCTACTCCCGGTCCTGCATGGTAACCTTGGGGAGCTGTCTTCTGGCAGCAAGCCAAGCATTTGTTTTTCTTGCACCCATCCTGGATGCAGGCGCCATCTTATCATATAACATTATACCAGCATAAACAACTATATATAGCATTCAGCTTTTAAGGATAACAATGTTTTTCATACACTACGTGATTATAACCGTCACCTATCTATAGGAAGAAAAGGGAAGGAAGTCAAAATCCCATTAACAGTTGTAAATAAGGAAAAGTCAACAAAAGCTATTGATAGTGTCAGTGACATAGAGAAGAATGTACAAAATAGTCTCCTGATGTAGTTATAGATGTTCCCAAAATGTTAGATCTTCACAGTAACGTATTGAAATCTGACCTGGCCTTTCTTATTAGTGAAAAGTTACAGAGTTTGGAATATCCTAATGAAGGATCACTACTCATACTATTGGTGGATGTTATTGTCAGGAAGGGCATGGGTGGAGCTTAGAAATATATCTACCGTATATTAATAACTGTCTATTGGTAAAATGTACTATTTGGGTTGTATAACGATAAATCCCTTCCATATGAGGAGAAATTCAATGATCGGGTATAATTCAGATAGTTATGTGATAATGTCTGTACAATAGTCCTGATTATGATATTGTGAATAATACTATACCTCATATTATATTATACTAGCAGTACCCGCGACTTCGTCCGCGGAACCCTGACCCCCTGCGTGACCCACCTATAGCGCCGCGCAGGCTTCTTCCTTTGCCTTGTGTCCACAGCGGCTCCCTTTTCCTCATCTCCCCCTGGCGCCCGCCAACCCCCTTTTTTCCTACCCACTCCCTCATGTGCTCGCTTCTTTCTCCTACCTCGTGCCCCTTTTCCCCCCTAGCCCGTGTCCCCTTCGCACTTCTCGCTGCCTCAGAGTACGGGCGCTGGTTCAGGACACTCTGGACCTCTGAGAGCCACCATGTTCTTGTGGAAGCCAGCCAATAGCTCTGCCCACATAGAGAAGCGGCACCCATCCAGGTAAGCTGCTGATGGGGCTGGGATGACGTCATCCCAGATCCTACAGCGTCCCAGGTCCTGCAGCGAATTCAAAAGTGAAAAGCACTGGTCACGGGAGTGAATTGCGGTGGTGTACGGGAATTCCATGTAGCTTATCGTTAAATCGGAGACCCAAAGTATGTATGTGCGCAATTTCAGCGAAATCCGTTCGCCCATCTAGGTGTCATTGCGTCCCCTTTCCAAACCCCCCTTCCCCCCCTCGACCCCTTTGCACCCACCCCCGCAACCCCAGCCTCGGCCTCCTCCCCTGCCTGGGATCAGGAGCTAGGCCCGAGAGGGCAATAGGGAGTTTGTAGCTTGCTATGCTAAAAAGTGTGTGGGATTGCAGAGCTGGTGGTTTGAGTTGTGGTTTTGTGGGGATCCTGAGAAAAACGTATGTCTGCGATTGTGACGAAAAGTAGCCTATCGTTCAATCCTGCCTAGGAACTATGCTTGTTGAAAATTTGAGCCAAATCGGTTGAGCGTTTTTTGCGTGATTGAGGAACAAACATACAAACACACAAACATCCAAACACACATACTTATATACAGGAATGTCAAGTCAAAGTAACTTGTTTTTACTCTAATAAGTGACATCTATTGGTCACATCCCTGTCTGAATACAGAGAAAAGCACAAAAATGTGTATATGTATATATATATATATATATATATATATATATATATATATATATATATTAGCAGGAGGACTCGGCTTCGCACGGCTATATTTCATTTTTTGTTTGTGTAGTGGCCCCATAAGAATTGCCCAGTTTTGCACTGGTGTATTTTGTATGTCGTTTCTGTGTGTGTCCATAAGTGTCATGTGACATGTGTATTCTGGTTTGGATATCAATGAAAAATCTGCAATTGGTTGTTATGGATACCTGGAGTAAAACTGTGTGTATGTGACCTTGTATAACAGTGTGATTAATGTGATTAATAGCAATGTATGATAAAAGTAAAATAAGTCATAACTTACTATATGCATGACTTCAGCATTTCATGTATAATCCATTGTGTGAGAACATGTGACTCTGGGTATGTGACTCTGAGCATACATCTCTGAACATGTGACTCTGAGCATGTGACTCTGAGCATGTGAGTCTTGGCAAGTGACTCCGGGCATGGGACTCTGTGTGGTTGATTGACAAGGAGCAGATTGTGACCTGGTGACCTTGTTCGGCCCAATGTCAATGTCATCTGTTTTTATGTAAATTGCAGTTCTGTGATGTCAGAAACAAGCCTAAGAAAAATCCAGGATGCATCCAAGAAGAAAAAAGTAAAACACATCTAAAGACGTCTTATATTTATGTTTTTCTCCTATGTGATCCACTATATGGAATGCACGTTAGGAAATAGCAAATATATTTCAGTGGCAGCAAAAGGAAACTCATATTTTAACTACTTGAGGAGCGGCCGATAGTCCCTATAGAAGTTTTTCCTCTGCAGAATTACTAACGCATAAAAAAATAATATAAATGAGGTATCGGTGTAACCGTACCGACCCGGAGAATTAAAGGTCACAAGTTACTTATACTGTACGCTGCATGGAAAGAAAATTAAAAAAGGTAAAAAGCAATTCTAGAACTGATTTTTTTTTTTCAATAAGTTATTCAATAAGTTGTCATTAAAAAATTCATCTCATACCGCAAAAAAACTAAAACCCTCCAAATCACCAAATCATTGGAACACAACTGGCAGTGGCAAGAAGGGAATGTATAATCTGTGCAAGTGTATATCAGAGGACACCCCAGATTTACCGTAGTGGTTTTTGCGGTCCGCAATTTATGGATCTGCAACAAAAATTTCACTTAAAAAACTCATTCAGCAGACGTCGGTGTCCAACCACAATGTGCATCCGCAAGGCACTGTATGCACCCGTTTTTTTGCGGATCCACAAAAAAACAACACACACCCCCAATCGCAATGTTGACATCCGCAAATGCGGATATACACTGAAGTATGTTCAGTGTATATCCGCCAAACTGCACGCACCCATAGACGTGTATGGAACAATCCACCAGACATGCAGTATACTGTCCGGACCACGGTTACAGTACACCACACCACGGACAAAATCTACGGTGGTGTAAGAGGCCGCATAGAAAACACTTGGTCCGCAAATAGTCTGCAATTTAAAACCATTTGCGGTCTAAAACTACGGTCGTCTAAGACCAGCCTTACAAGGGAGAAGACACTATAAGTGACCCCCCCCCCCCAATCATAGGAGCTATTGGGAGATAGTAGGGAATTTGTGTACCCAATGTATCCCGCACAGCTTTGTATTGACTTTTCACTATCCGCTGTGCAATCCCGCTTGGGATACTAATGCCCATTACACCCCTTGATAAATTCTGTGAGGGGTGTAGTTTCCACTTTTTGGGGATTTCCATTGCCCAAAAATCAGTTTACACCCCCATGTGGGGGAATTCTGTGCCCGGGATAAATCGCATAACAATCTGTGAGATACTGTACATTTTCTCCTTTAACCCTTTGTGAATGTCTTAGGCTTAAATGAATGTATTATTGGATAAAAATGAAACGTCTAAATTTCATCTCCATATTCTTTTAATTCCTGTGAAATGCTTAAAGGGTTAAAAATTAAAAATGCGGAGCTTTATGGGGGTTTCTAATATATAGGCCTTTATGATCCCGTTCAGAACGGAAGTGGTCCCTAAAAAATGAGTTTGGGAAATTTTCTTGTAAACCTGGAAAATCGCTGTTACACTTCAAAGCCCGCTAACATCCAAAATAAATTAACACATGATTAAAACAGTGAAGAGCTACAGTACCGGCACCGATAGCTCTTCACCGGGGGCACAGAACGGGAGAGCCGTGCACTGAATTTATATCTACAGATCTCTCATCCCCAGGTGACACCTATTTTTCGCAACACTCACAGTAAATTTCACTACTTCCTTATCAAGGCGGGGTGAGCGGGACTGGACGCTTAACCCCAACCTTCTCAAAGGCCAGGCATGCACAGCGGCGACTTCACACCATCACCAGCATGATGTGACCCCTCTCCCAATACAATGAGAAGCACTAAAGAGTGTCAGCGGAGGGGTTTCATTCAAGAAGGGCTGAAATGGGAGAGTGTCTTTGAGATCTCATGTGTAGGGTTGAGCGATCGTGTTCGGAAAAGATCAGATTCCGATCGGCGATCGAGAAAATTTCACGATCGCGATCGGAATTCCAAACACGATCTTTTTAGGTGGGATCGAGATCGGTACTATTTCCCACAATGCTTTGCTTAGCCTTCACACTGAGTATACGCTCCGCTCATTCTGAGCAGAGTGTATACTCAGTGTGAAGGCTCTGCTGCGGTTCCATAGGAAGGAATGGAAGCAGCCGGCACACAGCCTTAACCCCCTGCACCCCAGCTGCCATTCTAATGGGAGACTAAACTAACATCTCTAGTAGCTACTTACCTCCAGAGATGGCTGCTCCGGTGCCCGGTGTTATTCTTCGCCTCGCTGCGGCTCCACGCTGCTCTTCTCGCCTCGCTGCCGCCGCCTCCCAGGTTAGTGTTTAAAGAGCTAGGAAGGCGGGGCTTGTGGCTTAGGAGTGTGTGGGCGGGTACAGGGCGTAGAGACGTGCCTCCTGCACAATGGAATATGCTTCACCATAGCTCCCGCACAGTATAATATGCTCCACAATGGCCACCACATATTATTATGCTCCACAGTGGCCCCTGCACAGTGTACTATACTTTACTGTAGCACCCGCACAGTATAATATGCTCCACATTGGCCCCCTACACAGTAAAATATGCTGCACAGTGGCTTCCACGCAGTATAATATGCTTTACAGTTACCTCCCACAGTATAATGGCCAACAGTGGCCCCCACACAGAATATGCTCCATAGAGGCCCCACACAGTATAATATGCTCCCCACAGTGACCCCAAACAGTGTAAAATGCTCCTAAGAGTCCCACATAAGCCACTTCAGGCAAACCCCATGAAATTCAACAAAAATTTGTGAGTATTGTCACTCCAATTAGTTTTGGCGCTATTATTATACACTGGGGTTGTCTCAGACCCCAAAATATAATAATCGTGGTGATGGAAAACAGCAGATACTTATACTCACCTTACGTTACCTCTCCTGGGCATCCTCACTTCATCTGGTTGTCTTCACCATCCTCTCCGGTCCTCTTCTACAGGGAGACTGTGGTCATTCACCTCAGACATCACTGTTGGGACGCTTGACCTCAGTCGCAGCCTGGAAGAGTCCCAAAGATGATGTCGGGAGCTGTTGGAGTCCCAGGAGAGGTGAGTGTAAGTATTTGTCATATTTACTCACCTTCCCAAGGCCTCCAATTATACTATATTATATTAAAGACACTTATTGTCTCTCTGATTCATTCTCGCCTTGACTACTGTAACTCCTTACTAATCGGTCTTCCCCTCACTAAACTCTCCCCTCTACAATCTATTCTGAATGCAGCGGCCAGGCTCATCTATCAGGCTAGACGCTACAGCGATGCCTCCGGTCTGTGCCAGTCACTACAATGGCTGCCTATTCATTATCCTACTAGGCTACTTTTCGTCACAATTGCAGATATACGTTTTTGCCAGGACCCCCACAAAACCACAACTCATACCACCAGCTCTGCAATCCCACACACTTTTTAGCATAGCAAGCCACAAACTCCCTATTGCCCTCTCTGGCCTAGCTCCTAATCCCAGGCAGGGGAGGAGGCCGGGGTTGCAGGGGTGGGTGCAAAGGGGTCGGGAAGGGGGGGTTGGAAAGGGGACGCAATGACACCTAGACGGGCAAATGAATTTGGCTGAAATTGCGCACATACATACCTTGGGTCCCAGATTGACCGATAGGCTACATGGAATTACCGTACACCACCGCAATTCACTCCCGTGACCGGTGCTTTTCACTTTTGAATTCGCTGTAGGACCTGGGATGATGTAATCCCAGCCCCATCAGGAGCTCACCTGGATGGGTGCCGCTTCTCTATGTGGGCGGAGCTATCAGTCGGCGTCCACAAGAACATGGCGGCTCTCAGAGGTCCACAGCGTCCTGAATCAGCGCCCATACTCTGGGGCAGCGAGAAGTGCGTACACTGCCCCGCCTGTGTGGGCTTACCACAGGACCGCAGTGCTCTGCCGAGGCCGGACAGGGGGTCGCCTGCGCCACTGTCTGGAACGCCGGTTCGGCCTGCTGTCCCGTGGCGGCTGTGGCCTCTGGACTCTGCATGTCCGTCGGGGATGTCGCTCATGTCTGCTCAGGGCTATCTACAGTGTCATTCGGCCGTAGGAGAAGGGTTGCGACGACAGGCGAGTTAGGGGACTTTGCGAAGGGAGAGGGGTGAGGTGTTGGGAGTGAGGAGGTTGCCGGTCCAGTGGGGGACGCCTGGAATGGGGGGGCCTGGGCAGGTAAACCCTGGGGCCCCTGGAAAGGGGACGAGGACAGGGCCGCCACAGCGCCCACAGATGGAATGGGGGCACATGGCTTGCTGCGGGAGGGGGGACCTCATAGGCACCCCTGTAACATCGGTGCACGGGAAGCCCAGGGTTTGGTGAAGCCGTGGGCACAGGTTGGTGGGGGGAAAGGTGACACAGGGTTTGGGGGGGGGGGGGAAGGGGTCACTGGGTAGGTAAGACAGGGAAGGGGGAATGGGGTGGTGGGAAAAAGGCAGCATGGGGTAGGTAACACGGGGGAAGGGGGCATGGTGTTGGGGGGGAAGGGGACACGGGACTATGGGGGAAAAGGGGCACGGGGTAGGAGAAAGAAGCGAGCACATGAGGGAGTGGGTAGGAAAAAAAGGGGGTTGGCGGGCACCAGGGGGGAGATGAGGAAAAGGGAGCCGCTGTGGACACAAGGCAAATGAAGAAGCCTGCGCGGCGCTACAGGTGGGTCGCGCAGGGGGTCAGGGTTCCGCGGACGAAGTCGTGGGTACTGCTAGTAGAATAAAATATAAAGTTATCCCCCTCCCCCACAAGGCTCTCCATAATGCCGCACCTCCCTACATTTCCTCCCTCATCTCTGTCTACCGCCCAACCCGTGCTCTCCGCTCACTCAATGACCTAACACTTACATCCTCTATTATCAGAACCTCCCACGCTCGTATACAAGACTTCTCCCGAGCTGCAACACTTCTCTGGAATGCTCTACCCCGGACAATCAGATTAACTCCCAATTTCTACAGCTTCAAGCGCAAATTAAAGACACATCTTATCAGACCGGCCGATCACAATTTCTAATGTAAACCCTTCTGTACCGTCATTAGAATCCCCAAAATTTAACCCTCCTCTGTTCCTGCTCCCACATTACCCCACATGATATGAGGCCATTTCAGGCTAACTTTAACCCCCTCTACCTCATAGATTGTAAACTCTTGTGAGCAGGGCCCTCAGTCCCATTGTGTGAAATGACTTTCTTTGTTATGTATCTTTCTGTCTGTATTTGAACCCTACAAATTGTACAGCGCTGCAGAATATGTTGGCGCTATATAAATAAAATGTATTATTATTATATTATTATACTGTGAGGTCTGAAGTGACCCCAGTGTATAAGAATAGGCAGCCCCTTTCCGTTAGCAATATGTATAGCTGTCGGGGGAACCAGGCTTTCCCTGATAACTATGTCAGTGCTGTGGGGCCTTGGTCATCTGAGATCATGGTCACAGGAGGGGTCACCTGTTATCAGACCTCTACGGCCTATTAAAAAAAAGGCAGTGGGGGTCCGGTCAGGACCACTAAGGGCACGAAGACACCAGGGGATTCAGTGGTTTCTCGGTGGGCCAGTTTGACTCCGCCCAGAAGAGGGCACTATCCTCCACATATGGTGGCTGTAACCTGTGCAACAACCATTTTGTACTGCGATCTTTAATATCTACACAGAATTCACCGGCGGGTCTCTATCAGCATCTCCTTTGTTGGCTCTTCTTTCCCTAATCAATGGCCCCTTGGCCAAGTTCAAAAATGGGCTCCTCCGACATTTCCTGAGTGCAGCTCAAATTCTGGCTCAACTCAGCTAAGAGGTGGTATAAATGGAGACAAAACTGGATATATATAGGGCAGATTCATCATCCAGTATCAGTCACTGTGATAAATCTGGTGTAGTGTCAGACTGCCTGTATGAGTTTACACTGACTATTAGTAAATCTGGGCCTAGGGGTTCCCACCTGAAGAGTTTGCTCAAAAAATTGTTCCTTGTTTGGTTAAGGAGGTGGTCTCCTTATAGAGAGTCAACTTTCATAAAGAATAAAGGCAGGAAAATCAGTCACTGAAGATGTAAGTGTACGAGTCGGTGAATTTCTCAAAGGAGTGATGGCCTGGAGAGGTGTCACTGTATACGGTGGTCTAAAGGGATATGGGAAAGATGTATAAACAGTATAGGCCGCAGAGATACCTCTTGTAACCCCAGGCCTTGCCAAGAATAAAGGACTGTAATGTTTTATGCCTGGATAAAGGGAAACTAAACCCATCCAGGATTTACTGAAAAACTGCATCAAACTATGTGACAAAAATCCTGGTGTCAGTCCAGTCTAAATGTCATTCTAATTGTCAATAAAATGAGTTTAAGAAAAAAATAAATAAAATGGCTCCTGTATTTGATGAGCTCTTTAAGTTTTAAGATGTGAATTAGAGGTAAAACATTCTGGAAACTGTTTTTCTCTGTGTGAGTTCTGATATATGCAGTTGGAGATGTCATTTGGTTAAAATATTTTCCATGCGTATGTTAAAATGGCTTCTCTCTTGTGTGAATTCTCTGATGCTTAATAAGAGTTGATTTCTGAGTAAAACGTTTCTCACATTCTGGGCATGAATATGGCTTCTCCCCTGTGTGAATTCTTTGATGGTTAACAAGAATTAATTTAGATGTAAAATATTTCCCACATTCTGGGCATGAATATGGCTTCTCCCCTGTGTGAGTTCTTTGATGGTTAACAAGACTTAATTTACCTGTAAAACATTTCCCACATTCTGGGCATGAATACGGCTTCTCCCCTGTGTGAGTTCTTTGATGTGCAACAAGATCTGATTTTTGAGCAAAACATTTCCCACATTCTGGGCATGAATACAGCTTCTCCCCTGTGTGAGTTCTTTGATGTTGAACAAGATGCCATTTGTCAGCAAAACATTTTACACATTCTGGGCATGAATATGGCTTCTCCTTTGTGTGAATTCTCTGATGGGTAACAAGAATTGATTTAGCTGTAAAACATTTCTCACATTCCGGGCATGAATATGGCTTCTCTCCTGTGTGAATTCTCTGATGGGCAACAAGTTTTGATTCCTGACCAAAACATTTCCTACATTCTGAGCATGAAAGCTCTCCTGTGTGAAAATTTTTATGTGCAAGAAGAGTTGATTTATGAGCAAAATGTTTCCCACATTCTGGGCATGAAAATGGCTTCTCCCCTGTGTGAGTCTTTTGATGTTCAACAAGATATGATTTAGATGAAAAACATTTTTCACATTCTTGGCATGAATATGGCTTCTCCCCTGTGTGAGTTCTTTGATGTTGAACAAGATTTGATTTCAGTGTAAAACATTTCTTACATTCTGGGCATGAATATGACTTCTCTCCTGTGTGAGTTCTCTGATGTATAACACCTCTTCTGCATCTTTTATTTTGCTTAACAGACTGTGATGAATTAGAAGAAATATCTTTCTCCTGTAGGGCTGAGGGTATATCTGGGGTAATGACATGTTCTTCATATGGATATTGTGTGATACCATGATCCTCTGCTGTATAATCTGTAGATATCAGATGTCCCTCTGAGCTCCTGGTACAGTCATCTGACAAGAAGGAAACTGATGTTACTATTATTGAATAACATAACCTTATAAGTATATTCCCTACTGAGCTGCCGCTGCCTGAGACTCTTCAGACCGTGTGAAGAAGTGAAGTCAGTGGCACAGGCAGCAAACGACGGCAGCGCGGCCTACTTCATTAGTATTCACTGTGCTGAGACGGAGGTCAGTGATAGTGAATAGTAATGAAGCGGGGCAGGAGACGCCACCACTGCTCTAGGTCACTGTAGAGGTGAACACAATCCCTGGCTACTTAAATATGGCCACTTATGTGGAATAATACTGTAGGATGCCATAAATCTTACTGTATTACACCCCATACACACAATAGAATCCAAACCACATCTGCTGGATTTCCCAGCCTGAACTCACCACGGATCTGCTGTCCCATACAGTATGTAGTATGGTCTGTGGAGTCACAAGGAAGCAGGGACTCCTAGCGTCATAGATCACTAAGATACGGGGAGTCCTGGTGTGTGGACAGAGTTCGGGCTGGGAAATGTGATTGATTTACAGACCAGATTTTCTAGTCCGGATTCCATAGTGTGATTGGGGTCTAAGGTGAGGTTTACACAGTGACATTTGTAGAAGCTGCTTCAGGAATTCAGAAGAAGAATTTTTCCGCTTTACCAAATCAGCCCCCGAATCTCCATCAGATTCCTTACTGGCCAGGCCGGATTTTCCACCTCCCATTTATTTCCATAGAGCTCTGAGGTGGAATCTGCCTGAAGATCGAGCAGGAGGATTATTTTTCCGCTACCTGAAATAATCTGCTATATAATTCTGGTAAATTCTTTCCCTTCACGAGGACTGACAGCCGGTGAGGAAGAAATTTGCCTCGTTCACATCGATGTCAAGTCCATATTCCTGCTGTCCGTTCTATTCTATACTACATTTATTACCCCCTATAGCGGTATCACATTTATATTCCTGTATTATTAGTATTTTACCTGAATCGGGGAACAACAAATAGTCTAAGGGTCAGTTCACACGTGAACTGCCCGCGCGGGTTTTGACACCGAGCGAGCCGCGTCTCTCTCTTGTCAAAACCCGCCTGCCGCGAAATGACGTGTCTGAGCCTGCGCGGCTTCCGCCTGAAGAAAGGGCATGTCCTTTCTTTTCTCCGCTAGCGGCAGCCGTCGCTAGCGGAAAAAAAAAGCCCGGTGGTCTACATAGACCACCATTGTAAAGGGGCGGATTTTGAAGTAAAATCCGCCCCTTTGCCTACGTGTGAACTAGCCCTAAACAGAATAGAATCAGTGACCCTTCTGTGCTTTATATAGTGGTGACTCCTCACCTGGGCGGGTCCCTGTAGGAATGTCCTCCTCACACTCCTCATCACCACTCACATAGGGATCTTCCTGTATTCTCATAGATATAGCATTAATGTTGCTCACATCTTTACCATGGTCAAAATGCTGTAATACAAATATTAGAAAAGTCAGACAGGTGGAGAAGTCATAAGGAAATGTTCTAGATCTGGAGAATTTTTTTTTTTTTATCACCATAATGGCCAAACATGACCTGAGGAGTTAAATGTGAAGCTGGACATAGATATTAGATGACGGCTCAGTGACAACCACAACAATCTCATACACATGTATACTCGGCATGCCTAGACGTGCTTCAGGATATTTCAGTGCAGGAGATCAGATTCTACCAGATACATCCAGTGTTACTTGTCTCATGAGGAAATAAAGAATCATTTAGGGCTCGTTCACATCAGCGTTGTGAACTCCGTTATGCAGGTTTCCATTTCCTGCCTAAAACAGAGGCAGGAGACGGAAACCTGCAGGATTCTCTCTCACCCATTCATTTGAATGGGTGAGAGAGATGTCCGGCCGTGAGCGGCGGTGAACGTTTTATGCTCTCCGCCGCGAAACTGGGTTTTATAATCCGGACACAGAGTCGGACATGCAGTACTCTGTGTCCAGATAAAAAAATCCGGTTTCGCGGCGGAGAGCATAAAACGCTCACCGCCGCTCACGGCCGGACCCGGTCTGTGCTTTCCGTCTTTTGGCATGCAAAAGACGGAAAGCACAGAACGGAAAGAAGAACGCAGGTGTGAACCTAGCGTTAGTCTCTTGGTTACTTATTCCAAGCAGCAGTCTCCATAGCCAGAAGATTGTAAGAATATCCAGACACCATGTAATATCTATGGTCAGCTGTATCCTCCATCTCCACCTCTCATTACACAAGTATAAAGCACGAACTAAAGACACATCTTATCAGACCGGTCGATTAAATTCCTAATGTAAACCCTTCAGTACCATAATTAGAATCCCTAAAACAAACCCTCCTCTGCCCCCGCTCCCACATCACCCCACAGCATATGATGCCGTTTCAGGCTAACTATATATGTCCAAGCCTCATCTGCACGTTAAAGGACACGAATGGTGACGGCTCATAAAGTTTTGTTTGTGTAATGACAGTCACCTCTATTGCAAAAGTGTCTGACCTCTGTATAAGCAATGCCGCCCCTGCTACCTCATGTGTCACCCCCTCTACCCCATAGATTGTAAGTTCTTGTGAGCAGGGCCCTCAGTCCAAGTGTGTGAAGTGACTATTTCTTTGTTATGTATCTTTGTCTGTATTTGAACCTACGAATTGTACAGCGCTGCGGAATATGTTGGCGCCAGGGGTGGATCCAGAGCCGGGCAACCGCCCGGGGCCCCGTGCATAGCGGGGCCCCACGGCAGGGCCCGGACCTAACAAAACGTAGGTCAGGTCGGTCGGCAGGGCAATTGCCGAGGGCCCCAGCACTTGCAGGGGCCCCCTGTCGGTGGAATACTTTCCCTATTAGTATAGGGAAAGTACCGTATTTTTCAGACTATAAGACGCACTTTTTTCCCAAAAAATTTCGGAGGAAAATGAGGGTGCGTCTTATAGTCCGAATGTGGGAGGAGGAGCGGATTTACAGCACGGCCGCGCTACTGCCACCGCTGGTTTTCTGCAGCGGCAGGAGCGTGACAATACTGCAGGCCCCGGCAGCTAAGACACTCCCCGGCATCTGCCGGTCTATTACAGCAGATGCCGGGGAGTGTCTTAGCTGCCGGGGCCTGCAGATTGCCACGCTCCTGCCGCTGAAGAAAACCAGCGGTGGCATGCTGTAAATCCGCTCCTCCTCCGCAGGTCCCGGCAGTTAGTTAGCCCCGTGGCCGGTCCCCACCGGCCCCATACCTTTAGTGATGCAGGCCGGCTCCTGCACGGCGAGGCCGCAGGAGCCGACTTGTTCCGATGACAGCCGAGAGCCTAATGAAGGCTCCCAGGCCTGTCATAGATATATATTACTATCGCGGCTGGTCTATGACCCTCCGCGATAGTAATGTATAGAATCTCCCATAGACGGCAATACACTTGTCTCTCACAAGTGTCTCTCACATATCAGTAACTCTTATGTTAGGCACACAGGGGGTTAAAGTGAGGGACATGATGGGGTTAATTGCTATTAATATGAGGCCCATGGAGTATCTAAGCTGTAATGCACATGACTGTACTTTTTAGGGCTCGTTCACATTTGCGCCCGGAGTCCGTTCTGCAGGTTTCCGTTTCCTGCACAAAACAGAGGCAGGAGACGGAAACCTGCAGGACTCTTTCAAACCCATTCATTTGAATGGGTGAGAAAGCTGTCCGGCCGTGAGCGGCGGTGAACGTTTTATGCTCTTCGCCGCAAAACCGTTTTTTTTAATCCAGACATGCAGTCGGACATGCAGTATTGTGTCCAGATTTTAAAAAAACGGTTTCGCGGCGGAGAGCATAAAACGCTCACCGCCGCTCACGGCCAGACCCGGTCTGTGGTTTCTGCATGCAAGAAGACGGAAACCACAGAATGGAGACCCGAACGCAGGTGTGAACCTAGCGTCATCCTCAATTGTGGATAAAAGTACGGACTATATATTTCAATGGGCCCAGTACACACGGTCGTGGTTTTTGTGGTTGTGTGTTAGGGCCAAATTGAAGAGCTGCAAATTATGGAGCAGGTCCTATATGTGTCCTATACCTAGACCAGTCATGTCCTCATAAATGGGTGGTATTACACAGGGGCGGATCCAGAGCCGGGCAACCGCCTGGGGCCCCCGCCCAGCGGGGCCCCACGGCCCAGACCTAACAAAATGGTCCCAGTCGGCAGGAGGTATGTCCCTATGGACCCCGATGAGCTGAATACATAGGCGTTTAAAGCAGGAGCTGTCAAAGTTCACCTCCTGCTTTAACGCTGCACTCCGGTATTTGTAGCCGCGATGTGTATGAGTGAGACTGTGGAGAGAGCGGCGGTGGAGCGATGGAAGGTGAGTGTGGTTTTTTTTGTGTTAAACATTAAGATGGAACATAATATAGGGGGCCCATGAAACTGGGGGCATATGAAGGGGGAGGGGGGAGAACGACATGACACTGGGGCAGATGAAGGGGGGGAGAACGTAATGACACTGGGGCAGATGAAGGGGGGAGAACAGCATGACACTGGGGCAGATGAAGGGAGAGAGAACAGCATGACACTGGGGCAAATGAGGGGGGGGGGGGAATGGCATGACACTGGGGCAAATGATGGGGGGGAGTGTAGCGCCCCACAGAGTGGGTCACTACAAATGTCATCTTATGTGATCTACACTGTGTACTGTGAAGGTATAGTGAGATCCAGTCAACCTGTCAGCATACACAAAGTTCCACAGCCATTATCTCTTTAAGAAAAGGGGTGGAGCTACAGACTGGAAGAGGGTCTCTCTCTCTTTCAGTCCAGATCGGAGTGTGCAAGAGAGAGAGCAGGTGTGTGGAGGTGCAGTGTGTGCTGCAGCCTCATGGTGTGATAGCACAGGAGGCCGGAGACCTGCAGAGGTGAGATGAGACCTCACAGGCACGGAGCTGCAGTTATAGGACCATCAATTCCTAACTAGTGTGAGAAACACTAAGAACATTGAGAGACTCACTGGACCGAGGCCTAGTGAATGCAAGTTACCTGGAGGCTCAGTAACATACAGAGTTGGAGTGAGTGTATCCAGCATCCCAAAGAACTCGCGTTACCTGCTGTCCAGAAGGGGGATCTACCCAGTTGTAATTAACCTTTGAGCTCCTGGAACCCAGGACCAGAGGAAATCTATTAGAGAGTTTGAGCAGCAGGGGAAGGCTGAATCATATTAGTGGTAAAAGGGAAGACTGGCATCTCACTATACTGGAGCAAGGTGAATCCTCCTGTAACATCTGGTATCTCCTGCTGACTACAGAAGTAAACTGTAAGTGTTTGGTTAACCCCTGTCTGGACTGTATTCTTTCATCGATCCTCTGTTACTCCTCCTGGAAATCATCCTTTCCTCACCTATATCATCTGGCCCTGGGACCTGCCCTGGTTGGGGAGGGTATAACATCTGGCACTGCATCACCACCTATTCCCAGAGGCCCTGCCTACAGTGCCCGGCTTCACCTCAAGCCGAAACCCCAACTGGCGTCACGACAAACTTTTATTTTTCTTTATTTTTCTTTCATCCATTTTTGCGTAAAACTCCCCTTTTTCAAGGCGCTGCCGCCCCCGGTGTCGGGCCTGCTCGCGCCGTGAATCTACATAGGCCGAGCCGGGGCGACTCAGGAGAACGGCATGACACTGGGGCAAATGAAGGGGGGGAGAACTTCATGACAAGGGGCAGATGAAGGGGGGGTGAAGGGCATGAAACTGGGCAGAAACGGGAGGACATGAAACTGGGGACAGAGATGGAGGGGGGGGACATGAAACTAGGGGTAGATGAAGGGTGTATATGAAACTGGGGGAGAGATGGAGGGGGGGACATATAATTTACGGGTGACTGTAGGAGGATTATACTGTGTGGGAGCACATGAAAAATGAATGAGAATGGGTGGAGTCACCATAAAAGTGGGTGGAGTTTTCTCCCTCTTTCTAATCTTCAAAAGGGAGGTATGGGTTACAAGCACGAGGCTTGGTGGGTGGGTTTTCCTATGCAAAGCCAGCAGCGAGATGACATTGCTTCTATGCCACTGGCCTTGTGTGCATGCTCCCAATGCAGCTAATAGTACACAAATAAGGTCAGTTTTATAAGTTGGTCAAGCACAGCTGACTAGTTAAAAAAACACCTTACCCCCAGACCCCCCCGGTAAGTAGGGCCCCGCCAAAATCAATTGCCAAGGGCCCCGCAAACCCTGGAACCGCCACTGGTTGGCGCTATAGAAAAAAAAAGTATTATTATTATTATATATATCATCTAATATAGCTGGAAACAACAAGACTGACCACAAGGACTTCACAGCCCGTCTACACATCATAGGCAGCGCCGCACCTCCCATGAGGCGACCTGAAGCGACCGCTTCAGGCGGCGCTATGCCAGGGCCCCGGGGAGGGCGGCATTTTTGCTGACCTAAGCCAGTCCAGGACAAGCTGTCCTGGACTGGCTTAGGGACACCGTCACTGAGCGGTGGATTGGGGAGGCCGCTGGAGCAGCGCTGCTCCAGCGGCCGCCCCTCACGCTCAGGCAGAAAGCAGGTCCTCTGCCTGCTAAAGACGCTCGCTCAGCTCGGCCCTGCCCCCTCCACTTGACCCCGCCCCTTCCGCTCGGCCCCTCCCCTCCGCTCCGCCCCCTCCTGGGGGGGGCTTTCTGACGTCCACCTCAGGCGGCAGAAACCCATGGTTCACCTCTGATCATAGGGAATATCTCCATCTACCTGATCATCATCCTGTGGAAGAAGAGGACTGGGACATCTCTCCGGTGTTGTCCTCTTACTGGATCTACCTGTAGGAAACACAGACAGGGACTGAATTCATTCTGTACATACAAATAATGGAAGTCCATGTGTATATAGTCATGTCTATTACCTGCTGATGTGAGGGGCTGCTGGTCCTCCATCATCACCTCCTTGTACAGATCCTTGTGTCCTTCTAAATACTCCCACTCCTCCATGGAGAAATAGACAGCGACATCCTGACACCTTATAGGAACCTGACAACACAATGATACAGTCATCACCCCGACCCTCCAGTTACTGTATAATGTCCCAGCATTCCCAGCACTGTCACCTCTCCAGTCAGCAGCTCCAGCATCTTGTTGGTGAGTTCTAGGATCTTCTGTCCATTGATCTCCTCCTGTATCAGGGGGTGAGGTGGAGGCCCTGGGATTGGGCTCAGGGTTCCTCCATATACAGGAGCCTGACAGCGCCCACTAGAGGTCTTCTTCACTACTGTGTAATCCTGGTTATGGGGAGACACATTAATAAATCTCACTACATACATGTCCAGAGTCCATCACCTCTCCAGTCATATCATCTGTTATTACTATAGATAAGAATGATGTCATGATGACATCATCAGAATCTCTCACCTCTCCAGTAAGCTGGTAGATGATCTCTAGGGTGAGATTTAATAGACTTTCCGCCATCTTGTTCCTGTCTCTTTCCATCCTTGATGGATCAATCAGGAATATTCTCTTATATAGAAGATACTGAGAGGATTCTATATTGTAGGAACCTGAATGGAGAGAAGATGAGACAATGTAATCACTACACGGAATCCCATGGAATAAATAGAAGAGTTATTATGAACACCAGATGGGATCCATCCTCCTCCTCCTCCTCCTCCTCCTCTATTTCCTCCACACCGGACCAGCTGCTGCCACTAACTTCTCCATGGCAAGTATGTACAATACTGTGCACTATACTGTGGTACTATACTGCATACCTCCCAACTTTTGAAGAACCGAAAGAGGGACAAAATGTGCGGCACGCGTAGCGCACCGTGGCAAATTTAGCCCCGCCCACTTTTGTGTTGACTCCACCCACTCGTTAATTTTTCATGTGCCCGCACACAGTATAATCCTCCTACAGTCACCCGTAAATTATATGTCCCCCCTCTATCTCTCCCCCAGTTTCATATAAACCGTTCATCTGCCCCCAGTTTCATGTCCCCCTTCCATCTCTGCCCCCAGATTCATGTCCCCCCATCTCTGCCCCCAGATTCATGTCCCCCCTCCATCTCTGCCCCCAGATTCATGTCCTCCATCTCTGCCCCCAGATTCATGTCCCTCATCTCTGCCCCCAGATTCATGTCCCCTCCATCTCTGACCCCAGATTTATGTCCCCCCTCCATCTCTGACCCCAGATTCATGTCCCCCATCTCTGCCCCCAGATTCATGTCCCCCCATCTCTGCCCTCAGATTCATGTCCCCCCATCTCTGCCCCCAGATTCATGTCCCTCCATCTCTGCCCCCAGATTCATGTCCCTCCATCTCTGCCCCCAGATTCATGTCCCCTCCATCTCTGCCCCCAGATTCATGTCCCCTCCATCTCTGCCCCCAGATTCATGTCCCCTCCATCTCTGCCCCCAGATTCATGTCCCCTCCATCTCTGCCCCCAGATTCATGTCCCCTCCATCTCTGCCCCCATATTCATGTCCCCTCCATCTCTGCCCCAGTTTCATGTCCCCTCCATCTCTGCCCCCAGATTCATGTCCCCTTCCATCTCTGCCCCCAGATTCATGTCCCCCATCTCTGCCCCCAGATTCATGTCCCCCATCTCTGCCCCCAGATTCATGTCCCCCATCTCTGCCCCCAGATTCATGTCCCCCCTCCATCTCTGCCCCCAGATTCATGTCCCCCCTCCATCTCTGCCCCCAGATTCATGTCCCCCATCTCTGCCCCCAGATTCATGTCTCCACATATCTGCCCCCAGATTCATGTCCCCCTTCCATCTCTGCCCCCAGATTCATGTCCCCCTTCCATCTCTGCCCCCAGATTCATGTCCCCCGATCTCTGCCCCCAGATTCATGTCCCCCATCTCTGCCCCCAGATTCATGTCTACACATCTCTGCCCCCAGATTCATGTCCCTCCATCTCTGCCCCCAGATTCATGTCCCCCATCTCTGCCCCCAGATTCATGTCCCCCATCTCTGCCCCCAGATTCATGTCCCCTCCATCTCTGCCCCCAGATTCATGTCCCCCTTCCATCTCTGCCCCCAGATTCATGTCCCCCATCTCTGCCCCCAGATTCATGTCCCTCCATCTCTGCCCCCAGATTCATGTCCCCCCTCCATCTCTGCCCCCAGATTCATGTCCCCCCTCCATCTCTGCCCCCAGATTCATGTCCCCCCATCTCTGCCCCCAGATTCATGTCCCCCATCTCTGCCCCCAAATTCATGTCCCCTTCCATCTCTGCCCCCAGATTCATGTCCCCTCCATCTGTGCCCTCGGATTCATGTCCCCCATCTCTGCCCCCAGATTCATGTCCCCTCCATCTCTGCCCCCAGATTCATGTCCCCCCATCTCTGCCCTCAGATTCATGTCCCCCCATCTCTGCCCCCAGATTCATGTCCCCTCCATCTTTGCCCCTAGATTCATGTCCCTCCATCTCTGCCCCCAGATTCATGTCTCCACATCTCTGCCCCCAGATTCATGTCTCCACATCTCTGCCCCCAGATTCATGTCCTCTCCATCTCTGCCCCCAGATTCATGTCCCCACATCTCTGCCCCCAGTGTCATGCCGTTCTCTCCTTCATCTGCCCCCAGATTCACGTTCCACCTCCACATTAAACTTACCTTCTCCTCCGCTCCCTCGCCGCTCTCTGCGCGCCTCTCGCTGACACATGCGGCTGAAGGAAGGAGCTCCTCGCTTCGCCGCTGCGTGTCTCTCTCGCTGACACATGCGGCCGAAGGAAGGAGCTAGCGAGAGAGACACGCAGCAGCGAAGCGAGGAGCTGACCTGTGTCAGCTCCTTCCTTCAGCCGCATGTGTCAGCGAGAGAGGTGCGCAGCGGCAAAGCGAGGAGCTGACCTGTGTCAGCTCCTTGCTTCAGCCGCATATGTGTTCAACTCAGATCTGCGTCCTCTGGACGCAGATCTGAGTTGAAATCGGGACATACCTCCCTCCAACCGGGACCGCGGGACATGTCACCCAAATCGTGAATGTCCCGCGGAAATCGGGACGGTTGGGAGGTATGTATACTGTGTATTATACTGTGGTACTATATTGTGGTACTATACTGTGTACTATACTATGTAGTATACTGTGGTATTATATTGTGGTATTACACTGTGGTCAGTGGCGTAACTAGGAATGGCGGGGCCCTGTGTGAACTTTTGACATGCCCCCCCCCCCCCTCAACCGATGTCGAAGACCTCGACCGGCCCCCTCCTCCGCACTCTATTATGTCCCATAGTGACCCCTGCACACAGTATTATGTCCCATAGTGGCCCCTGCACACAGTATTATGTCCCTTAGTGGCCCCTGCACACAGTATTATCCCCCATAGTGGCCCCTGCACACAGTATTATTCCCCCATAGTGGCCCCTGCACACAGTATTATGTCCCTTAGTGGCCCCTGTACACAGTATTATCCCCCATAGTGGCCCCTGCACACAGTATTATGTCCCTTAGTGGCCCCTGCACACAGTATTATCCCCCATAGTGGCCCCTGCACACAGTATTATTCCCCCATAGTGGCCCCTGCACACAGTATTATGTCCCTTAGTGGCCCCTGTACACAGTATTATCCCCCATAGTGGCCCCTGCACACAGTATTATGTCCCTTAGTGGACCCTGCACACAGTATTATGTCCCATAGTGGCCCCTGCACACAGTATTATCCCCCATAGTGGCCCCTGCACACAGTATTATTCCCCCATAGTGGCCCCTGCACACAGTATTATCCCCCATAGTGGCCCCTGTACACAGTATTATCCCCCATAGTGGCCCCTGCACACAGTATTATGTCCCTTAGTGGACCCTGCACACAGTATTATGTCCCTTAGTGGCCCCTGCACACAGTATTATCCCCCATAGTGGCCCCTGTACACAGTATTATACCCCATAGTGGCCCCTGCACACAGTATTATGTCCCTTAGTGTCCCTTGCACACAGTATTATCCCCCATAGTGGCCCCTGCACACAGTATTATGTCCCTTAGTGGCCCCTGCACACAGTATTATGTCCCTTAGTGTCCCTTGCACACAGTATCAGGGGCGGATCCAGGGCTGGGCGAGCCGGGCAACCGCCCGGGGTCCCGTGCTTAGCGGGGCCCCGCGGCCCGGCCCTAACAAAATGGTCCCGGTCAGCCTCGGAGTCAGCATAGTCGGGCAAGTGCCGGGGCCCACAGAGCCTCTGGGGGCCCCCCGGCACTTGCCTGTCACGATTTCAGCTCATCGGCGTCCGTCCGCCGATGAGCTGGAATACATACGCGATGCAGGAGCTGTGACCTCAGCTCCTGCTTTAAAGCTCCGGCCCGGCTTGCGTGTGTAGGCGCGATGACGTCATCACATCACGCTTACACACGCAAGCTGGGCCGGAGCTAAGCAGGAGCTGATCTCACAGCTCCTGCATCGCGTATGTGACTGCAGTGGAGTGAGAGAGAGGAGCGTCGGGGGAACGATGGAAGGTGAGTGTAAGTGTTTGTTTTGTATTAAATATTAAGGTGGAACATAATATAGGGGGCCCATGAAACTGGGGGGCAAATGAAGGGGAGGGGGGGAACGGCATGACACTGGAGAACATGAAGGGGGTGGGGAGAGAACGGCATGAAACTGGGGACAAAGATGGAGGGGGCCCAAAGAAACTGGGGGGCAAATGAAGGGGAGGGGGGGAACAGCATGACACTGGGGCAGATGGAGGGGGGGGGGAGAACAGCATGACACTGGGGCAGATGGAGGGGGGAAGAACGGCATGACACTGGGGCAGATGGAGGGGGGGAGAACAGCATGACACTGGGGCAGATGGAGGGGGGGAGAACAGCATGACATTGGGGCAGATGGAGGGGGGGAGAACAGCATGACACTGGGGCAGATGGAGGGGGGGGAGAACAGCATGACACTGGGGCAGATGGAGGGGGGGAGAACGGCATGACACTGGGGCAGATGGAGGGGGGGGAGAACGGCATGACACTGGGGCAGATGGAGGGGGGGGAGAACGGCATGACACTGGGGCAGATGGAGGGGGGGAGAACGGCATGACACTGGGGCAGATGGAGGGGGGGAGAACAGCATGACACTGGGGCAGATGGAGGGGGGAGAACAGCATGACACTGGGGCAGATGAAGGGGGGAGAACGGCATGACACTGGGGCAGATGAAGGGGGGGAGAACGGCATGACACTGGGGCAGATGGAGGGGGAGAACGGCATGACACTGCGGCAGATGAAGGGGGGGGAGAACGGCATGACACTGCGGCAGATGAAGGGGGGGAGAACGGCATGACACTGGGGCAGATGTAGGGGGAGAGAACAGCATGACACTGTGGCAAATGAAGGGGGGGAGAACAGCATGACACTGAGGCAGATGAAGGGGGGAGAACGGCATGACACTGGGACAGATGAAGGGGCGAGAACGGCATGACACTGGGGCAAATGAAGGGAGAGAACGGCATGACACTGGGGCAAATGAAGGGGGGGAGAACGGCATGACACTGAGGCAGATGAAGGGGGGAGAATGGCATGATACTGGGGCAGATGAAGGGGGGGATGGCATGACACTGGGGCAGATGAAGGAGGGGAGAATGGCATGACACGGGCAGATGAAGGGGGGGAGAACGGCATGACACTGGGGCAGAGACGGGGGGGACATGAAACTGTGGGCAGATAAAGGGGGAGAATGGCATGAAACTGGGGACAGAGATAGAGTGGGGACATGAAACTAGGGGTAGATGAAGGGTGTATATGAAAATGGGGAGAGATGGAGGGGGAACATATAATTTACGGGTGACTGTAGGAGGATTATACTGTGTGGAATCACATGAAAAATGAATGAGAATGGGCGGAGTCAACATAAAAGTGGGCGGGGCCTAATTTGCTGCAGCACGCTGCGCGTAGGGCCCCGCCAAAGTCAATTGCCCAGGGCCCCGCAAACCCTGGATCCGCCACTGCACAGTATTATGCTCCATAGTGACCCCTGCACACAGTATTATGCCCCATAGTGGCCCCTGCACACAGTATTATGTCCCATAGTGGCCCCTGCACATAGTATTATCCCCCATAGTGGCCCCTGCACACAGTATTATGTACCTTATTGGCCCCTGCACACAGTATTATGTCCCATAGTGGCCCCTGCACACAGTATTATGTCCCATAGTGGCCCCTGCACACAGTATTATGTCCCATAGTGGCCCCTGCACACAGTATTATCCCCCATAGTGGCCCCTGCACACAGTATTATGTCCCATAGTGGCCCCTGCACACAGTATTATGTCCCATAGTGTCCCCTGCACACAGTATTATGCCCTATAGTGGCCCCTGCACACAGTATTATGTCCCATATTGACCCCTGCACACAGTATTATGCCCCATAGTGGCCCCTGCACACAGTATTATGCCCCATAGTGACCCCTGCACACAGTATTATGTCCCATAGTGTCCCCTGCACACAGTATTATCCCCCATAGTGGCCCCTGCACACAGTATTATGTCCCATATTGACCCCTGCACACAGTATTATGCCCCATAGTGGCCCCTGCACACAGCATTATCCCCCATAGTGACCCCTGCACACAGTATTATCCCCCATAGTGGACACCCATAAACAATTATTATACTCTGTGGTCTTTTCAGACCCCAGAGTATAATAATCGGAGACTCGGGGGAATAAAAACATAAAAAATTACTGTTTCTTACCTGTCTCCAGCTCCTACGCTGTCTTCTCCGCTGCCATCCCTCTGAAATGACATCAGACGTCACATGACCCCGGATGCAGGCCATGTTCATGTGACGTCAGAGACGTCAGGAAGGAGGCCTGGCAGGATCGTGGAGAGGTAAATAACAGTGTTTGTTACGTTCCCTTACCTCTCCCGGGCCTCCGATCATTATACTCGGGGGTCTGCAAAGACCCCCGAGTATAATGATAGTATTTATGGGGCCCGCGGTGTCACTTACCGATCCCGGCCCAGCCAGGATCGGCAAGTGAATAGGGCCCCTAACGGCCTATTTAAAAAAAACCAAAAAACGCAGTGGTAGCGGCTGTCACCGGGCCCCCTAATGGCCCGGGCCCTGTGGCAGCCGCCTCCGCTGCCTCTACAGTAGTTACGCCCCTGACCACAGTATAGTATATAGAATAGTACACAGTATACAGTAGTACATAGTATAGTACCACAGTATAGTATATAGAGTAGTACACAGTATAGTATACATTATAGTACCACAGTATAGTATATAGAATAGTACACAGTATACAGTAGTACATAGTATAGTACCACAGTATAGTATATAGAGTAGTACACAGTATAGTACCACAGTATAGTACACAGTATAGTACATAGTATAGTACCACAGTATAATATATAGCATAGTACACAGTATAGTACCACAGTATAGTATATAGAGTAGTACACAGTATAGTACCACAGTATAGTATATAGAATAGTACACAGTATAGTATATACACTCACCGGCCACTTTATTAGGTACACCTGTCCAACTGCTCGTTAACACTTAATTTCTAATCAGCCAATCACATGGCGGCAACTCAGTGCATTTAGGCATGTAGACATGGTCAAGACAATCTCCTGCAGTTCAAACCGAGCATCAGTATGGGGAAGAAAGGTGATTTGAGTGCCTTTGAACGTGGCATGGTTGTTGGTGCCAGAAGGGCTGGTCTGAGTATTTCAGAAACTTCTGATCTACTGGGATTTTCACGCACAACCATCTCTAGGGTTTACAGAGAATGGTCCGAAAAAGAAAAAACATCCAGTGAGCGGCAGTTCTGTGGGCGGAAATGCGTTGTTGATGCCAGAGGTCAGAGGAGAATGGCCAGACTGGTTCGAGCTGATAGAAAGGCAACAGTGACTCAAATAGCCACCCGTTACAACCAAGGTAGCCAGAAGAGCATCTCTGAACGCACAGTACGTCCAACTTTGAGGCAGATGGGCTACAGCAGCAGAAGACCACACCGGGTGCCACTCCTTTCAGCTAAGAACAGGAAACTGAGGCTACAATTTGCACAAGCTCATCGAAATTGGACAATTGAAGACTGGAAAAACGTTGCCTGGTCTGATGAGTCTCGATTTCTGCTGCGACATTCGGATGGTAGGGTCAGAATTTGGCGTCAACAACATGAAAGCATGAATCCATCCTGCCTTGTATCGGTAACGGTTCAGGCTGGTGGTGGGGGTGTCATGGTGTGGGGAATATTTTCTTGGCACTCTTTGGGCCCCTTGGTACCAATTGAGCATCGTTGCAACGTCAAAGCCTACCTGAGTATTGTTGCTGACCATGTCCATCCCTTTATGACCACAATGTACCCAACATCTGATGGCTACTTTCAGCAGGATAATGCAATGCCATGTCATAAAGCTGGAATCATCTCAGACTGGTTTCTTGAACATGACAATGAGTTCACTGTACTCCAATGGCCTCCACAGTCACCAGATCTCAATCCAATAGAGGAGCATCTTTGGGATGTGGTGGAACGGGAGATTCGCATCATGGATGTGCAGCCGACAAATCTGCGGCAACTGTGTGATGCCATCATGTCAATATGGACCAAAATCTCTGAGGAATGCTTCCAGCACCTTGTTGTATCTATGCCACGAAGAATTGAGACAGTTCTGAAGGCAAAAGGGGGCCCAACCCGTTACTAGCATGGTGTACCTAATAAAGTGGCCGGTGAGTGTAGAGTAGTACACAGTATAGTACACAGTATAGTACCACAGTATAGTATGTAGAATAGTACACAGTATAGTACCACAGTATAGCAGACAGTATAGTATGTAGAATAGTACACAGTATAGTATATAGTATAGTACACAGTATAGTAGCACAATGGGACTGAGGGCCCTGCTCGCAAGAGCTTACAATCTATGACATATGGAAAGTAATGATGGGGGAAGGGAGGGGAGGGGTCTGTTACTATATAGAGATACATAGGAAGAATATGCAGATCTGTTTCCCAAGATGTAACCTGACTAGGTGGTCTCTCCTCAAGGAGTGACAATAACCCCTTAGTTTCTACAGAGATATTGATAGAAGGTTGTGTGAGGGTAAAATCAATGATGTGGCTGAGAAAACCCCGGAAAGATATGAGAGAAGTCTCAGCACAGAACTATTGGATAAGACACCAAGAAGAAGTTTCATCCCATTATAGATAAGAGGAGACGAGGTCTGAGCAGCGCCTGAGAAAGGAATGTAAGATGGAGACGAGCGGCCGCCCACACACTATATAAGATATAAGGAGAAGAGACATACACTAAGATACAAAATACTTCATCTTTTATTATTTGTATATCATCATATCTGAGACCTATAATAAGCATGATAAGTTACCATATACTGTGTACTATGCTATATACTATGGTACTATACTATGTACTACTCTATATACTATACTGTGTACTATGCAATATACTATACTGTGTACTATGCAATATACTATACTGTGTACTATTCTATATACTATACTGTGGTACTATACTGTGTACTATACTGTCTGCTATACTGTGGTACTATACTGTGTACTACTCTATATACTATACTGTGGTACTATACTGTGTACTATACTGTGTACTATACTGTATACTATACTGTCTGCTATACTGTGGTACTATACTGTGTACTATTCTATATACTATACTGTGGTACTATACTGTGTACTATACTGTGTACTATACTGTCTGCTATACTGTGGTACTATACTGTGGTACTATACTGTGTACTACTCTATATTCTATACTGTGGTACTATACTGTGTACTATGCTATATACTATGGTACTATACTATGTACTATTCTATATACTATACTGTGTACTATGCAATATACTATACTGTGTACTATACTGTGTACTATTCTACATACTATACTGTGGTACTATACTGTGTACTATGCTATATACTATACTGTGTACTATACTGTGGTACTATACTGTGTACTATTCTATATACTATACTGTGGTACTATACTATGTACTATTCTATATACTATACTGTGTACTATGCAATATACTATACTGTGTACTATACTGTGGTACTATACTGTGTACTATTCTATATACTATACTATGGTACTATACTATGTACTATTCTATATACTATACTGTGTACTATGCAATATACTATACTGTGTACTATACTGTGTACTATTCTACATACTATACTGTGGTACTATACTGTGTACTATGCTATATACTATACTGTGTACTATACTGTGGTACTATACTGTGTACTATTCTACATACTATACTGTGGTACTATACTGTGTACTATACTGTCTGCTATACTGTGGTACTATACTGTGTACTATGCTATATACTATGGTACTATACTATGTACTATTCTATATACTATACTGTGTACTATGCAATATACTATACTGTGTACTATACTGTTTACTATTCTATATACTATACTATGGTACTATACTATGTACTATTCTATATACTATACTGTGTACTATGCAATATACTATACTGTGTACTATACTGTGTACTATTCTACATACTATACTGTGGTACTATACTGTGTACTATGCTATATACTATACTGTGTACTATACTGTGGTACTATACTGTGTACTATTCTATATACTATACTGTGGTACTATACTGTGGTACTATACTGTGTACTATACTGTGTACTACTCTATATACTATACTGTGTACTATACTGTGGTACTATACTATGTACTACTGTATACTGTGTACTACTCTATATACTATACTGTGGTACTATACTGTGGTACTATATTGTGGTACTATACTGTGTACTATGTTATATACTATACTGTGGTACTATACTATGTACTATACTGTGTACTATGTTATATACTATACTGTGGTACTATACTGTGGTACTATACTGTGTACTACTCTATATACTATACTGTGGTACTATACTATGTACTATACTGTGTACTATACTGTGGTACTATACTGTGTACTACTCTATATACTATACTGTGGTACTATACTATGTACTACTGTATACTGTGTACTATTCTATATACTATACTGTGGTACTATAATGTATACTATACTGTGTACTACTCTATATACTATACTGTGGTACTATACTATGTACTACTGTATACTGTGTACTATTCTATATACTATACTGTGGTCAGGGGCGTAACTACCGTAGAGGCAGCGGAGGCGGCTGCCACAGGGCCCGGGCCATTAGGGGGCCCGGTGACAGCCGCTACCACTGCGTTTTTTGTTTTTTTTTTAAATAGGCCGTTAGGGGCCCTATTCACTTGCCGATCCTGGCTGGGCTGGGATCGGTAAGTGACACCGCGGGCCCCATAAATACTCTGCAAAGACCCCCGAGTATAATGATCGGAGGCCCGGGAGAGGTAAGGGAACGTAACAAACACTGTTATTTACCTCTCCACGATCCTGCCAGGCCTCCTTCCTGACGTCTCTGACATCACATGAACATGGCCTGCATCCGGGTCATGTGACGTCTGATGTCATTTCAGAGGGATGGCAGCGGAGAAGACAGCGTAGGAGCCGGAGACAGGTAAGAAACAGTAATTTTTTATGTTTTTATTCCCCCGAGTCTCCGATTATTATACTCTGGGGTCTGAAAAGACCCCAGAGTATAATAATTGTTTATGGGTGTCCACTATGGGGGATAATACTGTGTGCAGGGACCACTATGGGGGATAATGCTGTGTGCAGGGACCACTATGGGGCATAATACTGTGTGCAGGGGCCACTATGGGACATAATACTGTGTGCAGGGGTCACTATGGGGCATAATACTGTGTGCAGGGGCCACTATGGGACATAATACTGTGTGCAGGGGTCACTATGGGACATAATACTGTGTGCAGGGGCCACTATGGGGCATAATACTGTGTGCAGGGGCCACTATGGGACATAATACTGTGTGCAGGGGCCACTATGGGACATAATACTGTGTTCAGGGGCCAATAAGGTACATAATACTGTGTGCAGGGGCCACTATGGGACATAATACTGTATGCAGGGGCCACTATGGGGGATAATACTGTGTGCAGGGGTCACTATGGAGCATAATACTGTGTGCAGGGGCCACTATGGGGGATAATACTGTGTGCAGGGGCCACTATGGGACATAATACTGTGTGCAGGGGCCACTATGGGACATAATACTGTGTGCAGGGGCCACTATGGGACATAATGCTGTGTGCAGGGGCCACTATGGGACATAATGCTGTGTGCAGGGGCCACTAAGGGACATAATACTGTGTGCAGGGGCCACTATGGGGGATAATACTGTGTGCAGGGGTCACTATGGAGCATAATACTGTGTGTAGGGGACACTAAGGGACATAATACTGTGTGAAGGGGACACTATGGGGTATAATACTGTGTGCAGGGGCCATTAAGGGACATAATACTGTGTGCAGGGGCCACTATGGGGGATAACACTGTGTGCAGGGGCCACTATGGGGGATAATACTGTGTGCAGGGGTCACTATGGAGCATAATACTGTGTGCAAGGGACACTAAGGGACATAATACTGTGTGCAGGGGTCACTATGGGGTATAATACTGTGTGCAGGGGCCATTATGGGACATAATACTGTGTGCAGGGGACACTAAGGGACATAATACTGTGTGCAGGGGCCACTATGGGGGATAATACTGTGTGCAGGGGCCACTAAGGGACATAATACTGTGTGCAGGGGTCATTATGGGACATAATACTGTGTGCAGGGGCCACTATGGGGTATAATACTGTGTGCAGGGGCCATTATGGGACATAATACTGTGTGCAGGGGCCACTATGGGACATAATACTGTGTGCAGGGGCCACTATGGGACATAATACTGTATGCAGGGGCCACTATGGGACATAATACTGTGTGCAGGGGCCACTATGGGACATAATACTGTGTGCAGGGGACACTATGGGGGATAATACTGTGTGCAGGGGCCACTATGGGGGATAATAATAATAAAAATAACACAGGTCAACAGCATTTTGGGGGCCAAAGATATTTCAACGAATTTAGGGTAACTTTGGGGTGCTGATTCTGAATATGTCATCAGTTTTGCCAGATTGGCTCAAGTTTTTGAGATTTGAGATTCCATGTTAGGATACTCCCATTTTCGTTTCTTATGCTTATTGAATCCTTGCACTTGCACTGCACAGAAATAACAGTCATCATGATGATTTTTTTGCTCTCTCCACACCATTGGAACACCAAATTTGAAGCTTTTTCTTTGTCCTTTGCTCCATTTTCGTAATAATTCGATACATGCTTTGCACACTATGTGTGATGCCCAAGCATAACCTCAAAATAGGCCAAATACACTTTTTTTATGAAGTCTGTTATGTTTCTTCTATGTTTTTGCAGTGTATATTCACCACAAATGTAACAGAATGAGTCTGGATCGTTAAGACAACTTCTTCTTGATGAGTTCATGCTTTTCACTGGAAAACAGACAACAACATAAAGTTAGTGCAAAAATCAAGCTATGAACAAACTTTTAGAACACTAATTAACAAAAAACTATATTGAGAACTGCTCAGTTCAAGTACTAATCCAAATAAATTAATGAGATGATGCGTCGCATTTACCAACAAGTGCTATAAATAAGATACCAAAAATCTCAAAAACTTGAGCCTATCTGGCAAAACTGATAGCATATTCAGAATCAGCACCCCAAAAATACCCCAAATTCATTAAAATATTTTGGACACCAGTAATTTTTTTTTTTTTGTTGACCTGTGTAATAATAATACATTTTATTTATATAGCGCCAACATATTCCGCAGCACTGTACAATTTATAGGGTTCAGATACAGACAGACATAACAAAGAACGTCATTTCACACAATGGGACTGAGGGCCCTGCTCAAAAGAGCTTACAATCTATGAGGTAGAGGGGGTGACACAAGAGGTAGCAGGGGCGGCCTTTCATCTCTCTACCCGTGCCTACCATCAAGGCACGGGGAACGGCGGTTTTCACTGCCCATCGTTACTATTGAGGAAGCACACTTTGATTTATTGAGGCAACCTTACAGGCCAATGATAGATGATACTAGGCTTGGAAGGGCTGCACTGCCATAGCATTGACTTAAAGGGGCAGACTATAACATTCAGATTGAGTATTGGGTCTCCTGATGAACTCTTTTTTAGAGAGGGAAACGCGTTGAGACAAGACAGAGTGAGACAGAATTAAATCTGCAATTGAGTTTGAGTACTCACATGTGAACAGGGACTTAGAGGGCATCAGAGTACCTCCTGTTTCACATAAAGTGCTGATAATATTGCTACAGCAGTTTAATGAGATAGAGTCCAAAATTAATGAATGGAAATATTTATATGTGAACAGGGACCTAGAAGACACCATTAGGTTTCCTGCTATTTATATAAAAAAGCATTGACAATCGCTACAGGAGTTTAAGAGTGAAATGGGATAAGTTAATGGAGTCTCATCAATGCAGTCACTCATTTATTACTGATCTGAGGTGAAACAATTTTTAACTTGGATTGAGAAAGTTATACACCTATACCAACTATTTCGAGGACCAAGCGCGATCATTTCAATAATTTTGGAATGAACGCAGGTCCTAGTCAATGAATAGGAATAGAAGTAGAAATATGCTAATATTCCTTTGCTTTTTGGTTGGGTGTTAGGAAACCTATTTTTGATATTTTATACTCGGGATTAATCTTTTAGAAAAAGAAAAGAAAAGTTAAGTTTTAGGTTTTTTGCCTTTGGATTATAGTTTATTTTTGGTTCAATTGGATTTTGATTACATAGTATAGTACCACAGTATAGTATACACTCACCGGCCACTTTATTAGGTACACCTGTCCAACTGCTCGTTAACACTTAATTTCTAATCAGCCAATCACATGGCGGCAACTCAGTGCATTTCGGCATGTAGACATGGTCAAGACAATCTCCTGCAGTTCAAACCGAGCATCAGTATGGGGAAGAAAGGTGATTTGAGTGCCTTTGAACGTGGCATGGTTGTTGGTGCCAGAAGGGCTGGTCTGAGTATTTCAGAAACTGCTGATCTACTGGGATTTTCACGCACAACCATCTCTAGGGTTTACAGAGAATGGTCCGAAAAAGAAAAAACATCCAGTGAGCGGCAGTTCTGTGGGCGGAAATGCGTTGTTGATGCCAGAGGTCAGAGGAGAATGGCCAGACTGGTTCGAGCTGATAGAAAGGCAACAGTGACTCAAATAGCCACCCGTTACAACCAAGGTAGCCAGAAGAGCATCTCTGAACGCCGCACAGTACGTCCAACTTTGAGGCTACAGATGGGCTACAGCAGCAGAAGACCACACCGGGTGCCACTCCTTTCAGCTAAGAACAGGAAACTGAGGCTACAATTTGCACAAGCTCATCGAAATTGGACAATTGAAGATTGGAAAAACATTGCCTGGTCTGATGAGTCTCGATTTCTGCTGCGACATTCGGATGGTAGGGTCAGAATTTGGCGTCAACAACATGAAAGCATGGATCCATCCTGCCTTGTATCGGTAACGGTTCAGGCTGGTGGTGGTGGTGTCATGGTGTGGGGAATATTTTCTTGGCACTCTTTGGGCCCCTTGGTACCAATTGAGCATCGTTGCAACGCCAAAGCCTACCTGAGTATTGTTGCTGACCATGTCCATCCCTTTATGACCACAATGTACCCAACATCTGATGGCTACTTTCAGCAGGATAATGCAATGCCATGTCATAAAGCTGGAATCATCTCAGACTGGTTTCTTGAACATGACAATGAGTTCACTGTACTCCAATGGCCTCCACAGTCACCAGATCTCAATCCAATAGAGGAGCATCTTTGGGATGTGGTGGAACGGGAGATTCGCATCATGGATGTGCAGCCGACAAATCTGCGACTGCAACTGTGTGATGCCATCATGTCAATATGGACCAAAATCTCTGAGGAATGCTTCCAGCACCTTGTTGAATCTATGCCACGAAGAATTGAGGCAGTTCTGAAGGCAAAAGGGGGTCCAACCCGTTACTAGCATGGTGTACCTAATAAAGTGGCCGGTGAGTGTATAGCATAGTACACAGTATAGTACCACAGTATAGTATATAGAGTAGTACACAGTATAGTACCACAGTATAGTATATAGAGTAGTACACAGTATAGTACCACAGTATAGTATATAGAGTAGTACACAGTATAGTACCACAGTATAGTATATAGAGTAGTACACAGTATAGTACCACAGTATAGCAGACAGTATAGTACACAGTATAGTACCACAGTATAGTATATAGCATAGTACACAGTATAGTACCACAGTATAGCAGACAGTATAGTACACAGTATAGTACCACAGTATAGTATATAGCATAGTACACAGTATAGTACCACAGTATAGTATATAGAATAGTACACAGTATAGTACACAGTATAGTATATAGCATAGTACACAGTATAGTACCACAGTATAGTACCACAGTATAGTACCACAGTATAGTATATAGAGTAGTACACAGTATAGTACCACAGTATAGTATATAGAGTAGTACACAGTATAGTACCACAGTATAGTACCACAGTATAGCAGACAGTATAGTATACAGTATAGTACACAGTATAGTATATAAAGTAGTACACAGTATAGTACCACAGTATAGCAGACAGTATAGTACCACTGTATAGTACACAGTATAGTATATAGAGTAGTACATAGTATAGTACCATAGTATATAGCATAGTACACAGTATATGGTAACTTATCATGCTTATTATAGGTCTCAGATATGATGATATACAAATAATAAAAGATGAAGTATTTTGTATCTTAGTGTATGTCTCTTCTCCTTATATCTTATATAGTGTGTGGGCGGCCGCTCATCTCCATCTTACATTCCTTTCTCAGGCGCTGCTCAGACCTCGTCTCCTCTTATCTATAATGGGATGAAACTTCTTCTTGGTGTCTTATCCAATAGTTCTGTGCTGAGACTTCTCTCATATCTTTCCGGGGTTTTCTCAGCCACATCATTGATTTTACCCTCACACAACCTTCTATCAATATCTCTGTAGAAACTAAGGGGTTATTGTCACTCCTTGAGGAGAGACCACCTAGTCAGGTTACATCTTGGGAAACAGATTTGCATATTTTTCCTATGTATCTCTATATAGTAAAAGACCCCTCCCCTCCCCCATCATTATTTTCCATATGTCATAGATTGTAAGCTGTTGCGAGCAGGGCCCTCAGTCCCATTGTGTGAAATGACTTTCTTTGTAATGTATCTTTCCTACTAATTGTACAGCGCTGCGGAATATGTTGCCGCTATATAAATAACATTTATTAGTATTATTATGTCCCCCCCTCCTTTATGCTTTCTTACTGTAATCCTTCCATTTCTTACTTTCAAGTCTCCTCCTTCTTCTCCCACTTTTATTCATCTCCCTCCCTCTTTTTCACTTTTTTTCTTTGCAAAGACCCAGCTTTCCCAGATTCGGATACTGACGATGCATGGGATCCCCCCTCTAGCCAACACAGCTATTGCCCCTCCCCGTCTCCATACTAAGCACTACAAAGTCACTTTATCCTCAACTTACCATTTGAAAGGAACCAAAGAATCCAACAAGTGCCGTAAGAGAGGATCTGAGCAGACGCCAAGTGCAGCTCCTCCCCTCTGCGGTCATAGCCCCGCCCATGAACAGCCGTCCCCTCTGTAACCACTCCCCTCTTCCCAACCTTCAGTACTCCAGCTCTACAACTCCCAGCATGCATACTTGTTCTGCCATAGAAGTGAATGGAGCCATAGTTTCACAACAGCTGGGGTGCCGAACCCTGCTCTACCTATTCTACTGAGTGCTATACTTATTATTTGAGTGTGAAAGCACAACCAACATTCAATAGTGACCAAAACATCAGCCAGAAAGCATTGGTCCTGAGATGTGGTCTGTGGTCCCCACCTGCAGAACCCTCCTTTATTGAGTGTGTCTCCATAATTGCCAATCATTTCCATCTGTCGTCTATTCCATTTGCACAACAGCCGGTGAAAGTGATTGTCAATCAGTGTTGCCTGGAGTTACATTGTGTTGCTTAAGTGTATATATTGTTATACCCCTATGTTCCTGGGGGACAGGTGGGCGCTGCTCATTCCAGGGCATACCCTTTCTTGTCACATGATGGGTAAGACTTGTATTCATACATGAATGTACACAGTACTTCGCACTAGTACGCCATCTACAGTCCTATGAAAAAGTTTGGGCACCCCTATTAATCTTAATCATTTTTAGTTCTAAATATTTTGGTGTTTGCAGCAGCCATTTCAGTTTGATATATCTAATAACTAATGGACACAGTAATATTTCAGGATTGAAATGAGGTTTATTGTACTAACAGAAAATGTGCAATATGCATTAAACCAAAATTTGACCGGTGCAAAAGTATGGGCACCTCAACAGAAAAGTGACATTAATATTTAGTAGATCCTCCTTTTGCAAAGATAACAGCCTCTAGTCGCTTCCTGTAGCTTTTAATCAGTTCCTGGATCCTGGATAAAGGTATTTTGGACAAACAATTCAAGTTCAGTTAAGTTAGATGGTGGCCGAGCATGGACAGCCCGCTTCAAATCATCCCACAGATGTTCAATGATATTCAGGTCTGTGGACTGGGATGGCCATTCCAGAACATTGTAATTGTTCCTCTGCATGAATGCCTGAGTTGATTTGGAGCGGTGTTTTGGATCATTGTCTTGCTGAAATATCCATCCCCGGCGTAACTTCAACTTCGTCACTGATTCTTGAACATTATTCTCAAGAATCTGCTGATACTGAGTGGAATCCATGCGACCCTCAACTTTAACAAGATTCCCGATGCCGGCATTGGCCACACAGCCCCAAAGCATGATGGAACCTCCACCAAATTTTACAGTGGGTAGCATGTGTTTTTCTTGGAATGCTGTTTCTTTTTGGACGCCATGCATAACGCCTTTTTTTTATAACCAAACAACTCAATCTTTGTTTCCAAAATGAAGCTGCCTTGTCCAAATGTGCTTTTTCATACCTCAGGCAACTCTATTTGTGGCGTACGTGCAGAAACGGCTTCTTTCTCATCACTCTCCCATACAGCTTCTCCTTGTGCAAAGTGGCTGTATTGCTGACCGATGCACAGTGACACCATCTGCAGCAAGATGATGCTGCAGCTCTTTGGAGGTGGTCTGTGGATTGTCCTGGACTGTTCTCACCATTCTTCTTCTCTGCCTTTCTGATATTTTTCTTGGCCTGCCACTTCTGGGCTTAACAAGAACTGTCCCTGTGGTCTTCCATTTCCTTACTATGTTCCTCACAGTGGAAACTGACAGGTTAAATCTCTGAGACAACGTTTTGTATCCTTCCCCTGAACAACTATGTTGAACAATCTTTGTTTTCAGATCATTTGAGAGCGGGCTGTCCATGTTCGGCGACCATCAAACTTAACTGAACTTGAATTGTTTTGTAGAAAGAAATGGTCCAAAATACCTTCATCCAGGATCCAGGAACTGATTAAAAGCTACAGGAAGCGACTAGAGGCTGTTATATTTGCAAAAGGAGGATGTACTAAATATTAATGTCACTTTTCTGTTGAGGTGCCCATATTTTTGCACCGGTCAAATTTTGGTTTAATGCATATTGCGCATTTTCTGTACAATAAACCTCATTTCAATCCTGAAATATTACTGTGTCCATCAGTTATTAGATATATCAAACTGAAATGGCTGCTGCAAACACCAAAATATTTAGAACTAAAAATGATTAAGATTAATAGGGGTGCCCAAACTTTTTCATAGGACTGTATATTTACTCTGATGTCTCTATATGTCTCTGGCCAGGGCTATTAGACGTATTATCACCGTATAGGCCCCTTTTTAATCACATTTAGGCAGGCGGACACAGCTTATATGCAGTACCCACATCTATGTTGTATCTTTATTGGGACTGTATATATTTATTGTCTACGGTCTCTGTCCGACTGCTGTTGTGGCCATTGATCATATTGTCTTATTCTGAGTTTATTGGTGACACATACCTAGATGTGTATACATTCATATAAACTTTAGTCTATTCTAATGTTATTATACTCCATCTAGCCTTCTCATATACTTACCTGTTGTGCCCACTTTTGTCTGATGGTGTTTTGATTCTTGTCACCGTTTTAATCATTTATGTTTATTTATGTATTTCTAATAAAATGTGTACGTTGTTGTTATTATATATACGTTGTATTCCTTAGTTAGTTTTTTCTGTTTTCTCATTCTAGCATGGATATAAGGATACAAGGACTTGACCATATCAAAGGGAATTGCATGTTGACATGATGTTGTATAGTTTTCCCTGATACCATGTTTGTTTAGATATTGTTTATATATTATACCCCTCACTGCCCAATTGTCTGATATACAACTTCAAGGCTATTAGGCGGAATCTCATCAGCTTGATAGCTCTCTGAGTCACTAGTACACACTGGGTTGGTTGTACCATGAATAAACTGAAATCAAAAAGGGTCCCCCTTTGTCAAAGTGATAACGCTAAAACATGACTTTTATTTCTTTCTATTAAAATTTTTTATTCCTTTCATGTCCCCACCATAAAAAACAAGCAATAGGACTCTCTAAATACAACTAGCCCTATTCTAATGTTTGTAACTGATGTAGGGGGTGGAGAGCCCCTAATGCACAGCTGGGTTGACACCCCACATAAATAACTACATAGGCCAACTTCAGCTGGAGAGGGCTACAGCCTCCATTCTCCCACCTTTGATATTTCACACACTGTAGATAGTATAACTAGGTGAGTCCACGGGTAGATACAGTAAAACGCCAATGTGAATAGACTGCTGCCTTAGTGAAACTGATTAGGAAGCCAAACCCAGTAGTGACAGCTGTGGGTCGGTTCTGCACAGGTCCTTTTATATTCACCAGGGCTGATCGATTCAGTCCGCAGCAACTAAACGACATATGAACCCGTGATAAACTCATACCTATGTAAGAGTACCCTATGGATACCCATACCCCTATATTATGGTCTCTCGACGCGTTTCGCCATTAGCTCATCAGGAGAGTGATAAGTATAGTTTTGAAATATCCAAAAATAAAAAAGGATTGCAGTAAGAACTGCAGTTCCTGCGGCCAAGATGGTAGGTCACAGTACTAGTGAGTCCGACTCAGTACTAGAGACTTTCACTTTAGACGCGCGTGCTCCCTGACCAGTTATATAACGCACGCAGGACGGCTGGCACTCTGCTATGACACTTTGGCGTATGTGGTGTTTTCCCAACATCTTGAGACACCACTAACCTTTACCTTTAGGTGTTCCTCTCCCATGCTGACTTATCTTTCCCCCCCCCCTTCCCCAGTACCAGGTGGGATGTGTGGTTTGAAGTTTGATTGGTATGTGAGTGTGACAACCGGACCATTTGCCTAGACAGGGCTGGGTCATTCTTTTGAGCATTCTTGTAGCCATTAACCCCTGATGATTCAGGATTGGGTAACTATTCCTGATGAAACATGCATGTCGGGTGACATGCTCATTGTTTTTAATTTTTGAGTGTCTTCTTTTCAGTTTTCATATAGTGGTCTTATCACATAGGGTGAGGTTCCAGTCAGACCATTCACCACTAGGGGATTGGTTCTGAGTTAAGTCATTAGGAACAAAATAGGTGTTTCCCTTTGTGGTATGAATGTTTAATTGCCACCCCTGACCTCTGTACTTATGACCTCGTTACCCTGGACCACCACTATTTACCTATGAAGAACTGATTTTTGTACCAAATCATGTGTTGTCAACACTAGCAACTTCCAGTTATTTAACGGCATTGCGTCATTCATCATCTGTCATCTGATTGGTGAGGTCCTGGTTTTATTTTCTGGAGGCTGCCATGCCTGTGTAGGTTGATATCTTTGCACAGTACACATTGGTACTGACACGTTCCTTATTTGTGTGTTCTTTGTTATTGTCATTAATGGTATTAATGTATTTATTAAAGGTTATATTGTAACGGTTCTATATATCTATTCCTTTTGGTATTTCTTTCTCCAAGAGAATATAAAATTAGTAACATAGTACCGTATTTTCCGGACTATAAGGCGCACATAAAAACCTACGATTTCCTCAGAAATCGTAAGTGCGGCTTATAGTCCGGTGCGCCTTATATATGGATGGAAGCGGTGGCAAAGTCTGCGTGCCGCTTCCATACATACATAAAAGGCACCGTAAGGGTGCATTCACACTACGGAACGCCGGCGTGTATCACAGCTGTACATGCCGGCGTTACAGCAGGGATGCCGGACACTTCCCATTCATTTCTATGGGAGCCGGCATGCGAGCGCTCCCCATAGAAATGAATGGAAAAAAGCAGTCCATTCATTTCTATGGGGAGCGCTCGCATGCCGGCTCCCATAGAAATGAATGGGAAGTGTCTGGCAGCCCTGCTGTCACGCCGGCGTGTACGGCTGTGATACACGCTGGCGTTCCGTAGTGTGAATGCACCCGTAAAAGTTATATTAAACTACCCCCCCGTTTTAAAATAAAACCCTGAAACAGAATGTGAAACTTACCGAGCGGTGCAGGGTGGGCGGGCATTCAGGCCTCCTCTTCCTCCGATGTCCTGACCACTTCCTCCGGCGCTCGCGAGCTGATAATGGCCTGGGCGCATGCGCAATATCATAAGGCTTCTACTACGGCTACTGCGCATGCGCCCAGGCCATTATCAGTTCGCGAGTGCCGGAGGAGGAGGACGGAACATCGGAGGAAGAGGAGGCCTGAATGCCCGCCCACCCTGCACCGCTCGATAAGTTTCACATTCTGTTTCAGGGTTTTATTTTAAAACGGGGGGGTAGTTTAATATAACTTTTACGGTTGGGCTCTATCAGCATGATTTTGCTGATAGAGCCCCTTTAACTCCTCGCCTGCCGAGCACTTCCAATAGAAGCGGCTGGCACGCGGGTGGTTAAGCGGCCGCTGGCAAAGTCTGCGTGCCGCCGCTTTCAATAACATATAAGGCGCACCGGACTGCGCCTTATATATGAACCAAGACGGACTATAAGGCGCTCATGGACAATGCGCCTCATAGTCCGTAAAATACGGTAACTGACAATTGGAAAAACAAAGTATTGGCACTGTGTCAAGAAAGGCTGAGCCACGAGCCCTGCATGGCACACTTGTTCAATCTGGTTGTCAAGCATTTCCTTAAGTGTTCCACCCATCGGCAAGACATCTTAAAAATGGCAAGGACACTTTGCATGCACTTCAGCCACTCGTACACAACCAAGCACACCCTCCTTGAGCTGCAGCGGCAGAACAGCCTCCCACAATATAGGCTGATATGCGATGTTTCCACCTGTTAGAATTCAGCCCTCCATATGTTATATCGACTATATGAACAGAGAAAAGCCATAAAAGATTTCTTGCTGATACAAGCGGACACACATACTCCCCTGTGTATCTATAATGTTACCCAGTGGCAGTTCATGTGTGACACCTGTCGTTTGATCGTTCCCTTTGAGGAAGCCACTTTTTTAGTCAGTCGCCAGGACTACGGGATGAATGACATCATTTCACTGATTTACATCCTGGAAAAGATGCTTCTCAATCTGGCTGGTCAGGGAGATGTGGCACCAACATCTAGCAGCCACATGAGCCCTGTGGGGGCTGAACTGGAAAAAGAGGAGGATGAGGAGGACATTGGAGCAAAAGTAATGTCTAGCCCAATGGGTGGAGAGGAGGAACAGGAGTAACTGGAACAGCAAGAGGGAGATGAGGAGGATGATCACCCAGACACATGGTGGCAGTATGCAGTGCAGATAGATGCAGGGAGTTCCTCGGAGTCACTTTCGCAAATGGCCCAATGCATGTTCAATTGCTTGCGCAGTGACAGCTGAATTGTCACTATTCGGCAGAGGGATGACGACTGGCTCTCCACCATGTTAGACCCTCGCTACCAGGGAAAGATGTGGGCCTTTTTTACACCCGCTGGGCGTTGGGGGTTGGGGGACAAACTGGGCAATTGCCCAGGGCCCCCACAGCTTAAGGGCCCCCCTGTGCTGCCTAATATGGAGTGACCGACTGTTAGGATTGGGTCCCACAGGTTGCTATCATAGCGCACAGCGCCACCTGCGGGTCAGTCTAACCATTCAGCTTTCACCTTACTGAGCATGCTCAGACATATTGGAGCTGCTCACAAGCTAAGTGCCATCTCTCCCCTACTGAGCGTGAGTGGTGAAGTCATGGCCACCGCCCCTATTGGGCAGGGACTTCCCTTTAAATAGTGTGAGCCGACACCCGCCGGGTGCTCACACTTTGACTAAGATCTCCTCAAAGTCCACGAAGTGAATGACAGTAGTTTGCAGGGATAGGCTCCAGTACTCAGGCAGGTTTCAGACTAGGCCTCTGTGTGGGGTTCCTCTGCTTCTCCTGGGTGCTGTTAGGTAGGACCTGTAAACCCTGAACTGACAGCTCTACACCAGAGCTAGGGGCAATAGACATTGTTCCAGCCTGTAGAGTTGCAGCAGGTTTGGTCACTGAGAGCCTATGTGTACTGTCTGACTTCATGTATGGCTCCTAGCTGTGTGTGGGATCATGGGTGTTTGATGGCTCCAAGCTGTGTGCAGGAGAATGTTCTAAAACTTCCGTGGTGGCCCCTAGCTGTTGCAGGGGTAAGTGTGTGTGTGTTTGCTGGCCTGAGGTGAGTGTTAACCCTTGGCAGCCGTGTGTGTTTCACTTGTACTGGTGCACCTGGCCAGTGAGCTAAACTGGCAGGGTTTTAGTTGCACCTTGTTCACATGGAGTGTCGCATAGTATACACTGTTCACATTGAGTTCAGACATACAGCCGCCCACCATTGGGCCTATGGACCTCGCTGTAGTGATCTACAGGTAAGAGGTTCTGTAGTTTAAAAATTTATAGATACACACAGAACCGTAACACCGACCGTCTGTTCTCACTGACAGTCGGGTCACTCACTGTGCAGCGGCCGCTGGGCTGTTCAGTCACTTGTAGCTGCGCAGGGGCCGTGCTAGCAGGGACTCCAAGGAAGGCTCTGTATGAGCTGCTGTGTGAGGTAGTAGTCCCGCCCTAAGTTCAGCAAGGCCTGAGAGTGCCATCCGAAGCCTTGCTGTCTTCAGACTGAAGTGTCCACTGCTGCTACAGCTCAGCTCCTGTTCTGCACCCTGCAAGGGCTATCCCAGGAGGAGGAGGAGGAGAAGAGGAAGCTCCATACAAACTGAAAGTAAAAAAGAAAACACCAGGTACATTCTTGGATTAGTTTCTTATTACTGTCAGGCATTTGGGGTTATTCATTTAGTGTTAGTAACTCCATGTGCCTCACATTAATAGCAATTACCCCCATCATGTCCCTCACATTAACCCCTGTGTGCCTCACATAAGGGTTACTAACGTGAGACATATGGGGGTACTAATGAAGGTCCTCACTAATGAAGATGCTGAATTATTACCTCCATATGTCTCACATCAGTAACCCTTATGTGAGGCACACAGGGGGTTAATGTGAGGGACATGATGGGGATAACTGCTATTACTATGAGGCCCATGGAGTTACTAAGCTGTGATACACATGACTATACTTTGTATGCACAACTGAGGACAGAAGTATGGACCTGTACATTTCAATGGTCCCGTACACACAGACGTTCTTTATGTGGAAATTTTTTTCCAAACTGAAGAGCTGCAAATTATGGAGCAGATTCCATATCTGTTGTATATGTGTCCTATATCTATCTTATACGTGTCCTATATCTATCCTATATGTGTCCTATATCTATCCTATAGGTGTCCTATATCTATCCTATATGTGTCCTATATCTATCTTATATGCGTCCTATATCTAATATGTGTCCTATAGCTATCTTGTGTCCTATAGCTATCTTATATGTGTCCTATATGTGTCCTATATCTGTCTGCTTTTCTGGCTCTGTCTATTCATTTTACTGTATAAGTCAGTGATAGCCACATCCGTGCCATTTGTGTGCAGGAGACCTCTTAGGTCTGGTTCACATCTGCAATTGGGATTTTGTTCAGGGAGTCCGCATGGGTAACCCCTTCAAATAGAATACCGAGCACATTGACAAGCGGTGAGCAATGAAAGCACACGGACCCGTATAGACTATAATGGGGTCTGTGTGTTTTCCGCACATTGCCTACACAGAACATGTGGAGAGGAAAGTAGTTCATGAACTACTTTCCTCTCTGCTTCACTCACGTGGACAACGTGCGGAAAACACACGGACCCCATTATAGTCTATTGGGGTCCATGTGCTTTCATTGCTCACTGCTTGTCAATGTGTTCGGTATTCTGTTTGGGGGGAAGGTGGGTCCCAAGTTGACTCCCCGAATGGAATACCGAACGCAGATGTGAACCAGGCCTAAGCCCCACATTGCAGAAACGCAGCTTTTTTTTTGTTGCAGATTTTGTGGGGTTTTCTGACAATGACAACAGACAACCAGGTCTCGGGAGTAGCCGTTGCTCTTTTACTAGCATGACGAGGTAATACAAATGTACATATGGAGTAATTCTTCACATACAATACAGTGATCTTTGTAGGTAGTGTCCAATTGAGCAGGTGATAGTTTGGAGCAGGAATGCTTTGGATAGTTTAATTAGTAGTTGCTTGGGTAGTTAAACTTGTATATACTTGTAAAGATGGCCTGTATCCGGGGGTTAGTCCTCAACAAACTGGGTACACGTATGTATAAGAGCAAATACAATTGTCAGAAGCGGGAAACCCTCCAATTCTGCCAGACTAGCTATGGGCTTCTTAAATATAGATTTGTCCCAGAGACTTACTTGAATAGAGAGATACGTGTAGAAGTCCCAGATGTATGGATAAGCAGTTCCATATCCTTTAGTAATTGTAGACTTGGAACTTCAGAGGAAAACACTCTGAGGAGGATCTTAAGTATAGAAGAAAAGACATCTCTAGTGGAAGTCCCAGAGACTTGGCTGCCATTTTTCAGCTCCACATGTCGATGTCTTCACACAAATAGACAAAAAAACACAGGGTTTCCAACCCCCCACCCTCTAGAGAGGCTATAAATCAACTCCTCCTCCAGACCAATCAAGGGAGCTTGATTGGTTCTGAAGGTCACCTGATCACACTGGACACTCTGACAAAAATTACAATGCAAAGTATAGGCAGGTGTAGTTCACAAAACATCCACAAGATGGCGCATTAATTGACCCCCTGTGTGCTGGCTCTGGTGAAGTAAAAATACTGTTAATATAGAAGGAATGGGGGAGGAACCTCTTTACCTTATATGCAAATGTCCATACCATCTCTGTCTAAAAGGACTATTAAAGGGAATGGGCACGAGCAGTACCGGGACATTACATTAATCTTAGACTGGAATCTTTCCTTTGTCCTTTCTTTTCCTGTATGGACCTCTATGTGGTCACACGGTCACCTTCAGTAGACAGTTACAGGCGCACAAAGCTTCTCACCAGCCTGGTGGGATTTCTCAGTGTCTGTCACTAGTCTCATCTGCTGCTCGTATCCTTCTGTATCTGATACTATCAAGTCACTTCAGTCCTGAGATCATTTTCTGGAATAGACTCCCTGTCTTGGTTGCACATTCATTATGAGAGCGGCTGGAAGAAACCTTCATCTCCGGCCGCTGTCCCCAAGTCTCCATCCATTGCACAGCAGAGATCAGTAATCATCCCTGTTACCTAAACACATTGCACAGGCAGCAGGGACGATTGCAGATCCATACTGCCACTTAGTGTAAGGGATCAGGGTTTGGGAAGGCAGCAGGGGGTGAAGGTTTCTACTGGCCGATGTAATGATGGTGGCGCCACTAATGGGAAAGTCTATTGTGGGGAGACTAAGGAGAATACTGTGAGGAGGCGCAATAATAACCCATAATACAATTCTACTACATACACATCACACACAGACGGCTCCGCTACATACACGTCACACACAGACAGCTCTGCTACATACACATCACACACAGACAGCACTACTACATACACATCACACACACATGGCTCCGCTACATACGCGTCGCACACAGACGGCTCCGCTACATACGCGTCGCACACAGACGGCTCCGCTACATACGCGTCGCACACAGACGGCTCCGCTACATACGCGTCGCACACAGACGGCTCCGCTACATACGCGTCGCACACAGACGGCTCCGCTACATACGCGTCGCACAAAGACGGCTCCGCTACATACGCGTCGCACACAGACGGCTCCGCTACATACGCGTCGCACACAGACGGCTCCACTACATACAGATCACACACACACACACTGTTCTGCTACATAAACTTCACACACACTGTTCCGCTACATACACGTCACACACAGCTCTACTACATACAGATCACACACACACACGGCTCCACTACATATACGTCACACACACACACACACACTGTTCTGCTACATAAACTTCACACACATGGTTCTGCTACATACACGTCACACACAGATGGTAATGCTACATACATTTTACACAGACGGCACCGCTACATACACATCACACACACACGGCTCCACTACATATACGTCACACACACGGTTCTGCTACATACATGTCACACACACATGATTCAGCTACATACACAGCACACAGACGGCTCCATTACATACACATCACACACAAGGTTCAGCTACATACACGTCACACACAGACGGCTCCGCTACATACACGTCGCACACAGACAGCTCTACTACATACTCGTCACACACAGACAGCTCCGGTACAAACACAGACGGCTCCGCTACATACACGTCACACACACACGGTTCAGCTACATACACATCACACAGACTGCTCCGCTACGTAAACGTCACACACACACACACAGGCGCGCGCGCGCGGTTCTGCTACATACACGTCACACACACGACTCCGCTACATACACGTCACACACAGACAGCTCCGGTACACACACAGACGGCTCCGCTACATACACGTCACACACACGACTCAGCGGCTACATACACGTCGCACACAGACGGCTCCGCTACATACACGTCACACACAGACGGCTCCGCTACATACACGTCGCACACAGACGGCTCCAGTACACACACAGACGGCTCTGCTACATACACTTCATACATACACACACACACACACACAGCTCCGCTATATACACGTCACACTCAGACAGCTCTACTGCATACAGGACCGCCATCAGTAATTTTGGGGCCCCATACAGCCTAAGTGTCTGCCCCCCCCCTCGCCATTTTAAAACTACTTTATTTTGCTATATACCAATTATGTATTAAATTTACCTTTCACAAAAATACATTTAAACAAATTAATAATGAGTCATTTTGTTAAATCTTTTGGTTGTTTTTTTTCTTCAACTTTTCTTCATCTTTCCGCTCTTTTTTTCTCCTTCCGTTTTTGAGAGCCAGATTTGTGATAGTACATTTTTTTGGGTTCTCAGAATTTGCTAGCCAAGAGAAAAATAATGAACTTTTGCTAGGAATCAAGGTCTTCAAAACACTGCTTTCTATGCACAAGGCTGTGTTCCAACTCTCACATTTTATTGCGTTTCTTTACATAATTAGAATCAAAATTATCTGCACTGGCTTTGCAATGTGAGTACCGTATTTTCCGGACTATAAGGCGCACATAAAAACCTACGATTTCCTCAGAAATCGTAAGTGCGGCTTATAGTCCGGTGCGCCCTATATATGGATGGAAGCGGCGGCAAAGTCTGCGTGCCGCTTCCATACATACATAAAAGGCACCGTAAGGGTGCATTCACACTACGGAACGCCGGCGTGTATCACAGCCGTACACGCCGGCGTTACAGCAGGGCTGCCGGACACTTCCCATTCATTTCTATGGGAGCCGGCATGCGAGCGCTCCCCATAGAAATGAATGGAAAAAAGCAGTCCATTCATTTCTATGGGGAGCGCTCGCATGCCGGCTCCCATAGAAATGAATGGGAAGTGTCCGGCAGCCCTGCTGTCACGCCGGCCTGAAACAGAACGTGAAACTTACCGAGCGGTGCAGGGCGGGCGGGCATTCAGGCCTCCTCTTCCTCCGATGTCCTGACCACTTCCTCCGGCGCTCGCGAACTAATGGCCTGGGCGCATGCGCAATATCATAATGCTTCTACTACTGCGCATGCGCCCAGGCCATTATCAGTTGCGAGCGGCGGAGGAGGAGGACGGAACATCGGAGGAAGAGGAGGCCTGAATGCCCGCCCACCCTGCACCGCTCGGTAAGTTTCACATTCTGTTTCAGGCTTTTATTTTAAAACGGGGGGGGGGGGGGGGGGTAGTTTAATCTAACTTTTACGGTTGGGCTCTATCAGCATGATTTTGCTGATAGAGCCCCTCCTCGCCTGCCGAGCGCTTCCAATAGAAGTGGCTGGCACGCGGGGGGTTAAGCGGCCGCTGGCAAAGTCTGCCTGCCGCCGCTTTCAATAACATATAATGCACACCAGACTGCGGCTTATAGTCCGGTGCGCCTTATATATGAACCGAGACAGACTATAAGGCGCTCATGGGCAATGCGGCTTATAGTCCAGTGCGCCTTATAGTCCGTAAAATACGGTAGTAGCATAGCAGCCCCTACATCATTATTAATACAAAGCACACATACCTTTGGAGGTATTGTGTGCTTTGTAGTTCTCCAGCTAAAACCTTATATTATATATTATTGCCCCAGTTCCCTCTCCGCAGTGCCACACACCTGATGCTCCAACAATCCCCCCCCCCCCCCTTTTACAGGCTTTTATGGGCCCTTGGGCGACAGAGCCTCAGTGGGCCCCCTTGTAAAGGAGGCGGGGGAGTCGAGACACTGTGCGTCGTAGATGAAGCGAGTGACGTCACGCAGGAGTGTGGCGTCACCAACACCATACCTCTCAAACTTCTGAAGAGTAGAAAGAGGGGCAAAATGTGCGCTCTGTGCGCCGTGGTAAATTTAGCTCCACCCACTTTTATGTTGACTCCACTCATTCTCATTCATTTTTCATGTGCTCCCACACTGTATAATCCTCCTACAGTCACCCGTAAATTATATGCCCCCACTCATCTCTCCCCCAGTTTCATATACACCCTTTCTCTGCCCCCAGTTTCATGTCCCCCCCCCTCCATCTCTGTCCCCAGTTTCATGCCGTTCTCCCCCTTCATCTGCCCAGTTTCATGTCCCCAGTCTCTGCCCCAGTGTCATGCTGTACCACCCCCCATCTGCCCCAGTGTCATGCCGTTCTCCCCCCTTCATCCTCCCTAGTGTCATGCCGTTCTATCCCCCCTTCATCTCCCAGTTTCATTGGGCCCCCTCCATCTGTCCCCAGTTTCATGCCGTTCTCCCCCCTTTATCTGCCCACAGTTTCATGTCCCCCGTCTCTGCCCCAGTGTCATGCCCCCCGTCTCTGCCCCAGTGTCATGCCCCCCCCTCATCTGCTCCTGCTTTGATCCGTCGGACGCCAATGAGCTGAAATCGGGACAGGCAAGTGCCGGGGGGGCCCCCAGAAGCACCCGCAGCAGTCATAATTTGTGCCCAGGCCAGTGAGCAGCGCTGAGCTCCAGCTCCTCGCATAGGTGCAGTACTACCCGCTCGCCGGCTTCATTACGGGTAGTACTGCGCCTGTGCAAGGAGCTGGAGCTCGGCGCTGCTCACTGGGCACAATGACTGCTGCGGGCACCAGGGGGTTGGCACACAGTGGCGGGCCAAAACCGGGCCCCCCTCATTTTTCAATTTGGCTGGGCCCCTGACGCCAGTAGCAGTAATACTGGCCTATCGGCGGCCATGACTACATACACTTCACACAGACGGCTCCGCTACATACACGTCACAAACAAACAGCTCTGCTACATACACGTCACACACAGACAGCTCTGCTACATACACATCACACACAGACAGCTCTGCTACATACACATCACACACAGACAGCTCTGCTACATACACGTCACACACAGACAGCTCTGCTACATACACATCACACACAGACAGCTCTGCTACATACACGTCACACACACAGCTCTGCTACATACACGTCACACACACAGCTCTGCTACATACACGTCACACACACAGCTCTGCTACATACACGTCACACACACAGCTCCGCTACATACACATCACACACAGCTCTGCTACATACACGTCACACACACAGCTCTGCTACATACACGTCACACAGACGGCTATGCAGAGACGTCTAATATCTGGTCATGTGATTCTGTGACTCCTCCCACACAGGTGACCTCATCACAGATCCTTTTGCTCACTAGGATTTAGTATCTTCTGCACAGATGAAGAGATAACAGCAGGACCTGATCATGTGACTCCTTGACTCCTCCCACACATATGACATCGTCACAGGTCCTGTGAGTAGACGGCTGCTGTACCCGAGGAGGTAAGTGCTCGATTGAGTCTATCAGACCATTATAGTGAACTTACGACATTCAGAGCCCTCTCTGTTGCCATGCCCGGATCGCTCTCCGGTACAGGATTCCCTGTTAGTGAGCGATCGCTGCTTTTAGCCGTGTGTGTCAATGCACATACAGCTGAAAGATGTCAGAGTAGGCCCCGGGGCGGTGTAAGCACCCACGGCCTAAGCTGATTACAGAGTTTGACCTGACGCAGGCGCAATGACATGAGTCATCAGCACCTGCAGTCTGAAGGAGGAGGACGCTCTTCATGGGATTTCAGGTAAGTATAATAGTGTGTGTGGAGGGGGGGAAGCTACTGTGGAGTATATAATACTGTGGGGGCCACTGCGGGGCAGATCGTACTGTGTGGGGGCCCCTTCACTATTTATATCACACAGTATCTGGTTTTATAGCACACATGATATTAGTACAGGCTGTGATAACATTGCACGGTCACTATAACACAGATCTGTGCGATATAAATAGTGAAGATTAATTGTTCAAAAATACTAAAATGGTTCCGAAGATCTTTTCAGGTTCTTGGTCCTTTTTATCGATCAGCAGTTTGGAGCTGCAGTGACGCTCGCTGAGAACTGCTTCCATTTTACAGGCCCTATGACGTAAGTCACATGACCTGATCGCAGCTCAGTCCCATTCAAATAAATGGTCTGAGCTATGAAATTAAGCACAAGTGCTGTACAAATACGGAAGAGGCGGTAGCGCTCTTTTGAACTCTGATCAGCTGTGGACTCCTGGTAATCTGTAACTGATGACTAGAGATGAGCGAGTAGTACTCGATCGAGTATGTATTCGATCGAATTCTACAGTATTCAAAATACTCGTACTCAATCGAGTACCACTAGCTGTTCAAATGTAAAAGTTCGATGCAGAGCCAGCATTGATTGGCCGAATGCTATACAGTCGGCCAATCAATGCTGGTTCTTCTCCTACCTTTAGAAGTCTTCTCCGCGCAGCTTCCCCGCGATGTCTTCCGGCTCTTCATTCACTCTGCCAGGCATCGGGCCTGGGCAGAGCCGACTGCGCATGTCCGCTTATAGTGCGGGTATACGCAGTCGGCTCTGCCCAGGCCCGATGCCTGGCAGAATGAATGAAGAGCCGGAAGACGCCGCGGGGACGCTGCAAGGAGAAGACTGCACAGAGGATCCAGCCCGACCCTCACTCATGGACTTGGTAAGTATAATTTGATCGAACGTTGCCTACCTCTGAAACGAGTATTTTCCCCCCATAGACTATAATAGGGTTCGATATTCGATTCGAGTTGTCGAAAATATTGAGGGGCTAATCGAAACGAATATCGAACCTCGGACATTTTACTGTTCGCTCATCTCTACTGATGACCTATTCTAAACACCTGGCCCTTGTGTCCACTTGGATAAAGCCAGGTCTATATAAAGATCCTAAATCCTAGGGGGCTAAAGACCCGGTCCCTCTGCCCACTATGAATGCCAAGCTTTGTGTAGAAGGATCAGGTCTCTCTGCCCTCTTGGCTTTAGCCCTATATAGATATGGGAAGTCCTAGCACTTCAATTTGTGTCATTCTTGCTCCGTATCTGCATCTCCTCTCATAATTTGAGCCTATTGGCACATTTAGATGTCCATGTGTGGTCTGGACAAAATGGCCAATATATTGGCCGCATTTCCTTGATTGACCCTGGGTCAGATGACCAGAACTCCCTCTAATATACATCACTATGACAGTAAGTTTGGTTCAGATGAGGTGTGGTCAGTCAGGCTAATGTGACTGTCACATGGACAGACAAAAAATAAGTCGTGAAGTGTCTCATATTAAGGCTGAGGCCCCACATTGCGGAAACAGTTTTTTTTGTTGTAAATTTTGCGGTGTTTTGTTGTTTGTTTTTTGTTTTGTTTTTTTAAGCCAAACACAGATTGAGCAGAAGGCAAAAGTAGAAGAACTTTCTGGATATTTCCCATTCCTTCTGTAGCAGCTCATGAATTTGACTCAAAAATCCACAGCAAAATCTGTAGCAAAAAAAGCTGCTTTTCCGTAACGTGGGGCCTCAGCCTTGTACTGGCCAACTCTCCCAGGAATGTCTGGTAGACTCCTAGAAGAGCTCTATAATCTCCTAGATGCCCCCCCCCCCATACCCTTATTTTTTTGCTAACCACCTGTAACCACCTAAGACAGGGGTCCTCAAACTATGGACCCACGGGCCACATGCAGCCCTCCGAGGACACTTGTCCGACTTGCCATTAGGGACGCACCGATAATGAAGCTCCTAGGGCCGTGATGGTGAACCTATGGCACGCGTGCCAGAGATGACACACAGAGCTCTCTGGTGGCATTCACACTGTCGACAGGATCACTCACTAACGGGGAATCCGGTAAAGCATTCCCCGTTAATGAGAGATCCCTTCTTTCACCTGTATGTGCAATTGCACATACAGCTGAAAACTGTCAGTGTAGGCCGCGATCTTTGCGACCGCAGCATACACTGACTGCAGAGTGTGACCTCTGCCCCAGCGCAGGCATGATGACGTAAGTCATCGGCATCTGCAGTCTGAAGGAGGAGGATGCCTGGCGGCTTTTCATGGGACTTCAGGTAAGTATAATTGAGTGTGTGTATATTGTGTGTGGAGAGGGGGGCTACTGTGGAGCATTTAATACTGTGTGGAGGGAGGCTACTGTGGAGCATTTAACATTGTGTGGAGGGAGGCTACTGTGGAACATTTAATACTGTGTTGGGAGGGGGGCTAAAAATGTAAAACGTTTGAGCACCCCTGACCTAGGATATAGCATCCTTAGGGTGCATTCACACTACGGATACGGTGACTGATTCTGAACGTTAAAACACATTCAGAATCAGCGCGTATAAAGCAGATCACATTCATTTTAATGGGAGCCGGCAAACGAGCGCTCCCAATTGAAATGAACGGGCTGCTTTTTACTCTGAGCGCTCCCATTGAAGTGAATGGGAAGCGCTCGCGTGTACGGCTCGCCGTGTGAAGTAGCCTGGCGCTCGGCTCAGTTTGAACGTTTTAACGTTCAGAATCAGTCACCATATCCGTAGTGTGAATGCACCCTTGTGAAATCCCAACTTTTTTCGCTGCAGATTTTGCAGCATTTTTTTGGGCTAAAGCAAGGAGTGGATTGAGCAGAAGGGAGAAGTATAAGAACTTCCTGCATATTTCCTATCTAGAGATGAGCAAGTAGTATTCGATCGAGTAGGTATTCGATTGAATACTACGGTATTCGAAGTAATCGTACTCGATCGAATACTACTAGCTATTCGCAGTAAATATTCGATTCAGAACCAGCGTTGATTGGCCGAATTCTATACTGTGTATAGCATTCGGCCAATCAACGCTGGTTCTGCAGCAGGCTCGTCCTTGCTAGTTGGGAGAGCTGGCAGCTTGCTGTTACGAGGGAGCTGACTTTTTCTCATAGGAATGCATTGACCAGCGTTGATTGGCCAGTGTACAGCATTCGGCCAATCAACGCTGGTTCTGCCGGAGGCTCATCTGTGAGGAGGCGGAGTCTAAGATCGGACCACAGCAGTCTCCATTGTGGTCCGATATTAGACTCCGCCTCCTCACAGATGAGCCTCCGGCAGAACCAGCGTTGATTGGCCAAATGCTGTACACTGGCCAATCAACGCTGGTCAATGCATTCCTATGACAAAAAAGTAAGGTCCCTCGTAACAGCAAGCTGCCAGCTCTCCCGACTAGCATTGATTTGCCGCAGGCTCGTCTTTGCTAGTCGGGAGAGCTGGTAGCTTGTGGTTACGAGGGAGCTTACTTTTTATAAGCGCAACTGCAAGCGCTGTGCAGTTAAAGTGCACGGACCCCATAGACTATAATGGGGTCCATGCGCTTTAACTGCACAGCGCTCCTCCTAAACACTCTCCTCCTGCTATTCGTGGTGATTCTCCTTTAGTCGAATAGTGGTTTCCCCTGAAACGTGCATTTTTTCCCATCCTATCCTACTACTTTGTGTGTTTGGATGTTTGTTCCTCAATCACGCTAAAACGCCTGGACGGATTTGCATGAAATTTTCCACAAACATAGTTTTTGCTTGGGATTGAAACATAGGCTACTTTTGGTGCCGCTAAACAACATGCTTTCTTGCCAGGAGAGTCACAAAAGCAGAACTACCAACCCCAGCTGTAGAATCACACACACTTCCTCGCATTTCCAGCCACAAACTACCTGCACACTCCTTATTGTCGCCTCAAGGGTAGCCCTAACCCCACTCAATGACATTTACATGTATTTGCTGACCTTACACAGTCACGTTACGGTAATATACCTCAGCAGCCTACCAAAGCCGACACGTCGGGACCGCCATGTTTGCTGAACATCAGCGCGACACTGCTTGGGCAGTGAGACAAACTACACTGCACTGAGGAGGCCGCACACACACTTCCTGCGTACATGTCACTACAGCGCACACACAGCCTGGGCCGCACACCAGCATTCCACAGTCATCCCCGACCCTCGAATTTACCTTAACTGGCTTTCTTTTTCCGCGATCCTCCTGCTTTCCACGATTTCCACGCTCAGCGGTACGTTCGCAGCACACATTCTTCTACGGACAGCTGCCCCATATATAAGCTGCCCTGCCCTTTGTCCTGTGTCCTCCGCCGCAGCCATACAACACAGCCGGGCGGCCAGCCGGCACATTTCATTAGCTGCTATCTGCCGAGGGTCTTGCAGTGCCCTGTTCCTCAGTTGCTCCTCCGGCCACTACCACATACAACCTCACTGCGTGTTCCGGCGTATAACACGCCTCCCCCCAAAAAACTTTTCAGAAAACTTGGGGGTCGTCTTATACGCCGGGTATACGGTGGGGCAAGGGGTAGAGGAACACGATCGCAACCTTCCTGCCACCACGGGCTTCCTGCAGCGGCAGGAGTGGAGCGACATCCTCCGGAAATGTAAAAGTACAGCCAACCGCTTTGTTGCAGAGCGGTCACCAGAGCAACCGGCTCTCCGCTACACGCGGAGGCCCTATGCTAATGGCTGCAATCTCCCATAGACGGCAATACACTTGGATTGCCGTCTATGGGTACTTACAGTCAAATGATTGCAGGTTCCCACCAACTATAAAAACATCCCCCCCCCCCGGGGCTGATACATATACATATTAGTTATAGAAGTATATTAACTTAAAATACCTCGCTCCCGAATACAGTATATACATTTACACTTTACCATATACCAGCTGAAATAAAAAAATTTCTCTCAAAATAACAACAAATTGTCTGTATTACTACATACACAATCTAACAGATCACATTTGCTATCCCAGCACTAGAAGTCCCAGAGAGGGGTCATTTAACATTTCTACCTTTGGAACCCAGAGACGGGTCGAATGACCTGAAGGATTTAAGCAAACACTTATAATCCCAGTCTATCGTTCTGTAATTAAGGCCATTACTGTCACACCACAGGAGGTTGTTTTCCATTGAGTTTAGCCATTTAGTTTCTAGTTAGTTCTATTCAGTTTATTGTATTTGAGAATATAAAGACTAGACATATTGTATCGTTTAGTTTTATTTGAGCAAAAAAAGCACTGAAACAATGAATCATTTTTTAGATATTTTAAATAGAATCAGAAATTATAGAGCAAGGTACAGCTGTGAGTAATGACCAGAAATATTTGTAAGGCCTCAAGCACACTAGCGATTTTCCAGCGTTTTTTTTTTTTGTGCAAATTTTTTCCTGCGAAAAAATCCGAGGAGTGATCTAAATGACCAATGGGACTGATCGCAAAAGTAGCGCAAGTAGCTGCGATTTTTTTTTTTTTTTTCTGCACTCAAATCTAAATATACAAAAATGTAAATATACAAAAGAACAACTGTTATGTTTCCATGCTTTTATTTTTGCTATGAAAATAATAAAAAAAAAATACAAGGAATAAAACAATTCCACACATATTTACAATAGGCTGCTGTGGGGGGCTGCATGTGTGTGTGAGTGGCATGTCCTTCTTGTGTGACTAGCATTTCAGCACTCACTCAAGCAGTCTGTCTGCACTGTCGGAACATACCTGGCACTGCCTGGGTATGTCCCTGGTACATTTGCCACACGTGTATTTGTAGCAGTCAACACATCTCTCAGTTGCACATTTGTTCGTGCATCGATGGTTGACCTGACACTTCGCCCTTTTGCCAGGGCTGGGTGTGGAAGGTTGTTGCCGAAGGAGTTTCTCCTTGCATGCCTTCTTTTCAGTCACATGAAAGCCACCTAACTCTTTTGGGGGGTGGGCAGACACACTCAGGAGCAGCTTACATTCTTTTGTTTACACTCTCTTACAAGACCTGAGGTGGATCAACACCATTGTCCCCTGCAGATTCCTCAGACAATGGCCACATTTGCAAAAGATAGGAAGCTAATTGGAGCCATCAGAGTTGCCTGTTTGGATTAAGGGTCATTGGACCCTCTTTCAGGACTTCAAGGGGGAGCTCGAAATTTCTGGGACTTCTAGTGTTAAAGTACTCTCACAGTTTCACACATCTGTGTCCGCCCAATTCTCAAATCACCGCAGACGAAGTCGTGGGTAAAAGCTAGTAGACTATAATGGGATTCGATATTCGATTGAGTAGTCAATACCCCCCAGGCAAACGGGGGTCCCCCCCCCAGGATTTTTAGAAAAAATTAGCCCTAAAAATGTGTTTTTCAAATGCGATTCATATTTTCTGCCATTACATTCTGACATTACAATAAATACAATGCAGTAATACTCACAGGAGACGTCTCCCCACATTTCCCGTCTCTTCCCTTTGGATCGCCATGACCACTTCTTTCAGCTGTGATTTGACTCTGTAAAGTTTGAAACACAGAAATCTTTGACTCCTCACTTCTCCACACACCCAACCCCTATATACACTCACCGGCCACTTTATTAGGCACACCATGCTAGTAACGGGTTGGACCCCCTTTTGCCTTCAGAACTGCCTCAATTCTTCGTGGCATAGATACAACAAGGTGCTGGAAGCATTCCTCAGAGATTTTGGTCCATATTGACATGATGGCATCACACAGTTGCAGTCGCAGATTTGTCGGCTGCACATCCATGATGCGAATCTCCCGTTCCACCACATCCCAAAGATGCTCCTCTATTGGATTGAGATCTGGTGACTGTGGAGGCCATTGGAGTACAGTGAACTCATTGTCATGTTCAAGAAACCAGTCTGAGATGATTCCAGCTTTATGACATGGCATTGCATTATCCTGCTGAAAGTAGCCATCAGATGTTGGGTACATTGTGGTCATAAAGGGATGGACATGGTCAGCAACAATACTCAGGTAGGCTTTGGCGTTGCAACGATGCTCAATTGGTACCAAGGGGCCCAAAGAGTGCCAAGAAAATATTCCCCACACCATGACACCACCACCACCAGCCTGAACCGTTACCGATACAAGGCAGGATGGATCCATGCTTTCATGTTGTTGACGCCAAATTCTGACCCTACCATCCGAATGTCGCAGCAGAAATCGAGACTCATCAGACCAGGCAACGTTTTTCCAATCTTCAATTGTCCAATTTCGATGAGCTTGTGCAAATTGTAGCCTCAGTTTCCTGTTCTTAGCTGAAAGGAGTGGCACCCGGTGTGGTCTTCTGCTGCTGTAGCCCATCTGTAGCCTCAAAGTTGGACGTACTGTGCGGCGTTCAGAGATGCTCTTCTGGCTACCTTGGTTGTAACGGGTGGCTATTTGAGTCACTGTTGCCTTTCTATCAGCTCGAACCAGTCTGGCCATTCTCCTCTGACCTCTGGCATCAACAACGCATTTCCGCCCACAGAACTGCCGCTCACTGGATGTTTTTTCTTTTTCGGACCATTCTCTGTAAACCCTAGAGATGGTTGTGCGTGAAAATCCCAGTAGATCAGAAGTTTCTGAAATACTCAGACCAGCCCTTCTGGCACCAACAACCATGCCACGTTCAAAGGCACTCAAATCACCTTTCTTCCCCATACTGATGCTCGGTTTGAACTGCAGGAGATTGTCTTGACCATGTCTACATGCCGAAATGCACTGAGTTGCCGCCATGTGATTGGCTGATTAGAAATTAAGTGTTAACGAGCAGTTGGACAGGTGTACCTAATAAAGTGGCCGGTGAGTGTATATATCCCACAGTGGCCCCTGCAGCCTATATTATGCCACACAGTGGCACAATAGACTGTGTGGTATAATAGAGGTTGCAGGGGGGCCGCTGTGGGGCATAATAGTGGTTAGTAAGTAACATTGTTTATTATATTACTTTACCTCCTCTGGGGCTCCGATTATTATACTCAGGGCCTGGCCCAGGCCTATTCACTGCCAGCCTCCGCAGCCTATAGTACAAGGGAAAGTGGGGGCGGCAGTGAGCAGGTCTGGGGAGGTTGGTAAATAGACCGCTACCTGTTGGAGATACTCCAGCAGGTAGCGGCCTATTATAAAACTAAAATGTTGTTATACTCACCGATCGCACTGCTGCTGCTCCTGCTGCCTCTGCGATCCTCTTCTCTCGGTAGACGTCAACGTATCAGCGTAGGCACCTATGGACCTCATACAGTTATATCTTGGCCATTATAAAACATAGACATTTACTTTGTGTCGTATGAAAGAGCGGCTGCCTTTAAATATCCTAATCCCAACTGTGTTATCAACCAGTGATATCTCTGGAAATAATACAGATAGCACTGCGACCTTAGTATCGTATGAGAGAAGAGAATGTTATATCATATTTCTATGTTTTATAATCCCCGAGATATTGTATGTAGTAGTTAGAAAAAAAAAAAAACTTTAACAGTTTCCGTACTACCACAGGCCGTGTCACACTATTGCCGAGAGAACCCTTATCAAAGGATTCTTCATTTAAAGGACTGACTTGGTCATTAAAAATGACATAAGACACTCTGTGGATAGTCATAGATCAATCTGGCAGTGTATCGCTAAAAACTTGTTCTATTGTAAAAGAGAGTGAACAAAATTAGGTTATTGACAATGAAAGGGTTAACTGCAGGGTCTGTGCAAGGTGCCGCAGTTTCACAGCACAGTGCAGAAATTCTCCCTCCCCCTATTCCTATGATTTCTCTGCCTGTAATCGATCATATATAACTGCACTTCCCTCCTCTCGTCCTCCTTCTATCCGGTAGCTTTATTGCACTGCTGCTGGTGTTTTCCAGGACAAAATGGAACAATTCCTCTGGAACCTGCAGTGATGATAATATAAGTGTCTCTGAGCCTGAACACATCCCAAAATGACATCAGCACTGTAAGGTCTCCACCTACCATTCATTATTGGCTGCGAGGCTGTCAGGTGATGCCAGAACCCCAGCCCATGTCATACACGTGTCCGCTCTGTATGTTCACTGCAACATGTATGTCATAAAGGACATGTTAGTTCAACAAATCGCAAAGTATTCAGTTTTCTGTCTCATCTTCTCTCCATTCAGGTTCCTACAATATAGAATCCTCTCAGTATCTTCTATATAAGAGAATATTCCTGATTGATCCATCAAGGATGGAAAGAGACAGGAACAAGATGGCGGAAAGTCTATTAAATCTCACCTTAGAGATCATCTACCAGCTTACTGGAGAGGTGAGAGATTCTGATGATGTCATCATGACATCATTCTTATCTATAGTAATAACAGTTGATATGACTGGAGAGGTGATGGACTCTGGACGTGTATGTAGTGAGATTTATTAATGTGTCTCCCCATAACCAGGATTACACAGTAGTGAAGAAGACCTCTAGTGGGCGCTCTCAGGCTCCTGTGTATGATGGATATGGAGGAACCCTGAGCCCAATCCCGGGGCCTCCACCTCAGCCCATAATACAGGAGATCATCAATGGACAGAAGATCCTAGAACTCACCAACAAGATGCTGGAGCTGCTGACTGGAGAGGTGACACTGCTGGGAATGCTGGGACATTATACAGTAACTGGAGGGGTCGGGGTGATGACTGTATCATTGTGTTGTCAGGTTCCTATAAGGTGTCAGGATGTCGCTGTCTATTTCTCCATGGAGGAGTGGGAGTATTTAGAAGGACACCATCTAATATCAATGTCCAGCATCAGATTTTCTGCTATTTCTTTTTTAGATAACTCCTCCTGTCAGGTCATGTTTGGTCACTGTGGTGATTAACGATTTTTTTTCGTTGCTGACTTACGATATTTATTCATTTATTTTTTAAATGTATATTGTGAGCCCCATATAAGGATATAGGGATCACAATGTCCATTTTTTTCCTATCAGTGTGTGTTTGTAGAATGGGAGGAAATCCACGCAAACACGGGGAGAACATACAAACTCCAATTAGCAAAAGAAGTACAGAATACAGCCGAATACTATGGCTGGGGGGACTGGACAATATAGGGTCTGAATAATATGCTAAAGATCTAGTTCAGGAAAATGATGCCTCTGAAGAAGCTTTTATTTAGAGCAGAAACGCGTCAGCAGACAATTGAGTAAGGCAATTGAATTGATGTAAGATAGACCACTGTAGCTGATTGTCAACCTGAAATGCAATCTAGCCCTACACTATCCTAGTGAGAGCTTAGCTCCGTATAGAGCCTTCACACTGATCCTGGGTTCACCACAGAACACCTGTGTGTTAGATGGGAGATGTAGCTTTTATACCTCTGCACTCTGTGTCCATGAGCTGACAGCTTGGCTCATAGATCTATCTCCGTAGTGAAAGGGACTGGGCTCACTGCATGAGCTGCCTCTGGGTCTAATATACCAGGGAAGCTTTGGTGAGGCAGTAGAGCGCCACCTTCAATCCACTCTATGCTATTACACTACAGCTAGTTTGGAGCTGATAGGGGCTATTGTCCTACAGCGGGGTGTACAAAGTTCCTTTTAGGTTACGGATCCAACTTACTCCCTTCCAACATGTATTTATCCTGAACTAAGTTTTAATTAAACAATGAATGAGTACTTTTAACCTAAACTATTAAAAGTTATATTTTAGTGTATCTTTTTCTTTTGATTAGCTTTCTGAACATACAAACTCCTTGCAGATGTTGTTCCTGGCAGGATTCAAACCCAGGACTCCAGCGCTGCAATGGTTGCAGTGCTAAGCACTGAGCCACTGTGTTGCCCCTGACTTACAATATTTATTTCACAGCTTCAGGATGAAGATCTGGACAATGTTTTGGCCATAACGATAAAGGAAGAGCCCTATGTGAGTGGTGATGAGGAGTGTGAGGAGGACATTCCTACAGGGACCCGCCCAGGTGAGGAGTCACCACTATATAAAGCACAGAAGGGTCACTGATTCTATTCAGACATTGTTTAGACTACTTGTTGTTCCCCCGAATTGCTTTTTTGCTGCAGTGTGCATGAGTTACTCCAAAAGTGTTCCACTGGGGCTATGTAGCCCAAGGGCCCAAACAAACTTGGAGCCGGCTCTGGGTAAGATAAAATACTCTAGGTTTTGTTTCCCGATTCAGCTAAAATACTAATACATGAATATAAATGTGATACCACTATAGAGGGTAAGAAATGTAGTATAGAATATAATGTCTGTCCACACACCAGGACGCTAGGAGTCCCTGCTTCCTTGTGACTCCACAGACCCTACTACATACTGTATGGGACAGCAGATCCGCGGTGAGTTCAGTCTGGGAAATCCAGCAGATGTGGTTTGGATTCTATTGTGTGTATGGGGTGTAATACAGTAAGATTTATGACATCCTACAATATTATTCCATATAAGTGGCCATATTTAAGTAGCCATGGATTGTGTTCCTGTGGTTTGGGCTCTGAGACTTATTTTACTTTGGAATCTTAGAAGAGACGTCCAGATAAGACGATCTATATCAGTACCGGACAACTAGTAATGTAGTCAGAGGCCTGAACTTAGCGGTACAAAATAAGAGCCTTGATGTTAGTTCCTAAATAGGTTAAGATCAGGGCCGGTGTCAGCACCCGGCATATCTGAGCAAGTTACAAGTCCCCAAGCTCCTGAGGGGGCCCACCCGGCAGAGGCATAAGGGACGGGGCCAGCTGAAAATGGCTGGGGACCCGGACCATCATGATATCAGTCAAGGAAATCCTGGTTCCATTACTGCTGTACATACTGCTAATGGAGAGGGGCTTGGCAATTGCAGGACCCCTTTCCATTCGATGCCAGCCCAAAGGACGTGATTTAAAAAAAAAAAAAAACTTATAATCGCCTGTCCTGTGCTCAGCATCACTCCGGAGCTCTTCAGGCTGGTGACTGAAGTCCTGGTCCCCAGAGCTCACTGCTGGGGCCTGTTATTGGGCCCCAGCGGTCATGTGGTGCGCACCAGCATAATGACGGTATTCTGTCCCACAAGACCGCTGAGGCCCAATCATAAGCCCCAGTAGTGAAGTCTGGGGAACAGGACCTCAGTCGCAAAAGCAGAAGAGAACCAAGGAAAGAGCGAAGATACCCAGGAGAGGTCAGGTAAGGTGAGTATAAGTGTTTGTTATTTTTAATAATTTCCTCCAGCATATAATACTGTGTGGAGGCCACTGAGAAGCATATAATACTGTGTGGAGGCCACTGAGAAGCATATAATACTGTGTGGGGGCTACTGAGGAGCATACAATGGTTTGTGGGGGCCACATTGAAACCTATAATACTGTGTGGGTCTACTGGATTATTCTTCAGCTGAATCGGAGGCTGCGGTTTAAGACTTTTCACTGGTTAGACTCATTCATTTAGGCCTAATCGGTGGTGGAAAACTGCAACAGAATATACTGATACTAGAGATGAGCGAGTCGTATTCGATCGAATACGACTATTCGATCGAATACTCGTATCTGTCGAATACCACACGGGAAAAATCCATTGAATTCAATGCAAAAACCTCCTTGTGCTCCTCATCCTGCTACTTCCGGAACTTGGAGGATCCAAGGTGTCGAACTTTGGTTTCCTGGATACTGGAACAACATTCCCATTTTTTCCCCATAGACTATAATAGGATTCGATATTCGAACGAATACTACTCGCTCATCTCTGATACCCATGAGAAAATAAGCAGAATCTGGGACAGATGTCCGCCTCAAATTCCTTTTTACTTTCTGATGTCTGATTTGCATCTACTTCTACTGGAGTGGACTGTAATACAGTCTATTCCATATGTCTCCCTCAAGAAAAAACACCCAAATTTAATTGTTTGGTTGGTTTTTTTTGCTGCAGTGTGCATGAGTTACTCCAAAAGGGGCCCACTAGGGCTATGTCACCCAAGGGCCCGAACAATCCTGGAGCTGGCCCTGGATAAGATAAACTACTCTAGGTGCAGAAATTGTAATTAGTAGAGATGATCGAGTACTATTCGAAACGGCCGTTTCGAATAGCATGCACCCATAGGAATGAATGGAAGCGGCCGGCACACAGACTTTGCCGGCAGCCAGCTGCTTAACCCCCTGCGTGCCGGCTGCATCCATTCATTCCTATGGGTGCGTGCTATTCGAAACGGGAGTTTCGAATAGTACTCGCTCATCTCTAGTAATTAGGTTGTGTTGAATGACTTTTGTGTAACATGAGCAAGGTGATCTACAAGGGACAGGCAGGGCTGCCATCAGAACAGTACTGGTGCTGTCAGCAGCCCGGTCACCGCTTCATTCACCCACTACCAGCACCAATACAATGACCTAGAGCAGTGGTGGCGTCTCCTGCCCCGCTTCATTACTAGTCACTATCACTGACCTCCGTCTCAGCACAGTGAATACTAATGAAGTAGGCTGCGCTGCCGTCATTTGCTGCCTGTGCCACTGACTTCACTTCTTCACACGGTCTGAAGCGTCTCAGGCAGCGGCAGCTCAGTGGGGAATATACTTATAAGGTTATGTTATTCAATAATAGTAACCTCAGTTTTCTTATTGTCAGATGACTGTACCAGGAGCTCAGAGGGACATCTGATATCTACAGATTATAAAGCAGAGGATCATGGTATCAAACAAGATCCATATGAAGAACATGTCATTACCCCAGATATACCCTCAGCCCAGAGAACTCACACAGGAAAGTTATATTCATGCCCAGAATGTGGGAAATGTTTTTTCTTTAAATCAAGTCTTCTTAAACATCAGACAATTCACACAAGGGAGAAGTCATATTCATGCCCAGATTGTGGGAAATGTTATACTCAGAAATCATATCTTGTTACACATCAGAGAATTCACACAGGAGAGAAGCCCTTTTCATGTCCAGTATGTGGGAAATCATATACACAGAAATCACACCTTTTAACACATCAGAGAACTCACACAGGTGAGAAGCCATATTCATGCCCAGAATGTGGGAAATCTTATACTCAGAAATCAAATCTTGTTACTCATCAGAGAACTCACACAGGTGAGAAGCCATATTCATGCCCGGAATGTGATAAATGTTTTACTTGGAAATCAAATCTTGTTACACATCAGAGAACTCACACAGGGGAGAAGCCATTTTGCTAAAATATTTATTTAAACTCATTTTATTGACAATTACAACAATGTGACATTGTCTGATGAAGTTTTTGAAGTAACTTCTGGAGAGGGTTAGTGTCCCTTTCCTTTAATCCATGCAATAAACTTTACAGTCCACTATTTTGAGAATCCTGGTTTATTTTTGTGTCCTTTACTGCTTTAACATATTTCCCTTCTCCTTCTAAACTACCATCTACAGTGAAACTACTCTAAAACATCACTCGAACATGACTGATTTTTTTTTTTTATGTGACCGATTACCAACCACTAAATCATTTTTGGGTCAACCGGGACCTTTATTGATCCTGGCCAAGGTGCCAGGGATCAGGGAAATAAGAACCAAGAGGAGGTGGTGAGAGAGATCTGCAGGTGACTTGTGTGTAGATATCAAAGATTGCAGTCCAAAATGGTGGTAGCCCAGGACATGACCACCCTATTTGGAGGATAGACCCCCTTGGCTGTTCCTCACCTCCAGCAGTGGTCTAAGACCTCTGGGAACAGTTTCTGGAGAAGGGCAGGGCTTCCTGAGTGTGGCAGGACATGGGAAGTTTGTGAGAAAGAATGAAAATTCCCTGCCAGTCTTGGTCCGAAAGTTGAATTCCCAAATCTCTTTTTCAAGCCGCAACAAATATGGGGGGTGCCAGTCTGCGGCTTCTCGTGGAGGATTCTATAGAGAAGGGATATCACCTGAGCATCTCTGTCACTAAGTAGCAGTAAGTGCCTCAAAGCTGGTGGTTGGAACATCAAAAGAGGTCCCTGGTCAAATGGCATGAAGGGAGTCTTGTAGCTGAGCATGTTCAAAGCAGGATAGAATCTCATCAAGGGCGGGATCTCTGCAGAGCACAAATCGGGGAAGAGGTGTGGTCCATTGTGATTTTTTTTTTTTTGATGAGTGACATAGTAGATATAAAAAAGGAATTACGTATAGCAGTATATAGTCCCTGCTGATCCACTACTCAAAAATTAAAGAAAAAATATAGGGAATATGAGTGATTGAAGATTAGTCCATTAAGTGTAAACTCTGAGAGTCTAGAAAGACTCCAAGCAGACAAAAAGTGCGGGGAAAATTAACCATGAACGTTAGAACTATGAAGAAGGACATAGCTGTGCACAGAGTCCAGTATGGAGAATAGGAAGTGGGAGAACCTGGAAACACATATCAAAAACACCCTGTATAGTCCATCCGTAATGCCCATTGTGTGTAATCTAAGAAGGTAAATTACTTCTCACCGCAAGTATTATCTTGAGTACATGCCAGGTACACAGTCAGGATGAGATCACCTAGGGTCTCCTGGCCAATATGACCCAACACCACCTCCATACAGTGTCCAAAAATCTAAGTGCCAAACCAGGGGATATAGAAGAAAACCGGAGCAAATCTTCAAAGATGAAAGGATTCCGTGCTTCTTTTCTATGATTTTTGAATGAGCCCGTTTTTATTCATATTCTTATTAGCTTCCAGCACGGCAGGGGATATAGGAATGTTGATCTTGGCATTGGAGAACATAAACATGAAGATGGTGGCACAGAAGGCAAGGATTGGGGGACAATCCCAACACAGGCGTATGAGGCTGCCCGTGCTGCCAAACCCTCCAACACAAGTTAGATTAAGAAGCTTGGTATCTGTTGAGATAGCGGGTCGGTCTGATCTGATCTTACGGATGAATAAGAGTCTTATAGAAAGCAGAAGATCCTCTGACAGAACATGACTGGGCTTGAAATTGTTTCAAAGCCTGTTCTGGGAAAGGAAGAGAGTAAAAATCTTGAGACGGTAAAGTATAGTATATAAGCAGATATTTGAAGAAATACGAAACTCTGTTGATAATATTTGAAACGTCTCATGTCGGGGCCTATGAACAGTTGTCGGATGAGCTTTAAGCCGTTATCCAACCGCTGTGTTAGATTAATATCCAGTAGAAAAACATTCAAATAAAGTAAAGGCATATCCACTGTAGGGACCAAATCATCATCCCAAAGGTGGAGGGAAAGTAACTTCTACGCCCATAAAGATGTCCTAATGCTCATCAGTGGCATGTGTATGGATGGTCTAGATCTCGAATCTAGGTGTAGCATGCCCAGAAGGGGAATACCAACTGCGGTCTCTTCAATGTTACAAGCACCTCTGTGCCAACAAGCCTTCTTCTGATCAAGGACTAGTACAATATTTTTTAATTTCTGGGGTACCTGTCCCTCCCATGGACCAGGGTCTGGTCATGGGGTGTAGTCTTCATCTCTATCTCCTTTACTCCCATATGAAGTCGGGAATTAATTTTTGGAGTCCCGGGAATTGGTAAACGAGGGGCTCTTTTTAGAATGAAAAAGAGTCTCCTGGAACATTAAGACATCACATTGTAACAATCTCGCCTCTCTCCGCACCGAGCATCTCTTAAAGGGGTTATTTAATCCCTAACATTCAGGGAAGATATATGTTCTACCATAATAAGAGGAGAGGGAGGGCTGATAATTCAGACAGACAACACCAACATAGCAGAGAAGGAGATCAGGTGAGACAGACCTTCCTAGTAAGCAAAAATACACGAGCCACGAATACCAATGAGCATATAAACAGAGTACAAGTACGATCAACTAAAATTGTGCCTCCTGGTGCTAATATACTCTGAATATGATTGTGGGGGTGGCAGAAAAAGCAAAATATCATCAGTAGAATATCCCGGAATCAACAGTTACATAGTGTGACCAGCTCACCATTTATTGTAAGAATTTCTTATTTCTTATGGTAGAGTTGGAAGGGACCTCAAGGGCCATCGGGTCCAACCAACAAAAGGGTCAAAACCAACTCCAACCTAACTGATAGAAGATCCATCATGACACTTCACAGAGATCCAACACTGCGCCAGTCTTTCAAGATACATGGAGGACGGGCAGGTTTTCCAGGTGGTATAGCGTTGTTCTCTAGCACAAGATGCCACCTCCGAAGAGAGAGTCCCATTTCTGCAGACGACACAGAGTGACAGGTGCCATTTTTAACGGATTATATGCTGCAATTATTATTATCAGCTGCAGAGCCCGTTCTCACCGCTAATTCCACCCCCCCCCCCCCCCCCCCCCGTGTCACAATCCTCTCTTTCCCCCGAGACTATCTCCTGGGGTGTTAGCTCAGCTTTGTTACCTGATTTATCTCCTCTGTAACCGGTGGGTCTTCACCAAAGAAATATTATGAATGATAATCTGTTTTCCCTTAGCCCAAACAGCAGCACAACTGGGGTATTCCTGCCCCTATGAGCTGTTAGGACAGTTGGAATTTTTAATTACCTAACAGCTTTTGACCCCCTATAAGAGGCCGGAAGACCAACTCCCCCTTGTGTTAGTAGCAAGTATAAGTACAGTATACACTTTTATGCACGCATAAATCTATAAACAGTACATCATAGGGAGGGAGCCTTGTGCTGCTGTTTGGGCTAAGGGAAAACAGATTATCATTTATAATCTTTTTCCCCCTACGCCCAACAGCAGCACAACTGGGGATTTAGCAAGTATTATTTCCCCTAGGGTGGGCCATCTTGGCAAGCTGATGCCAAAACAGAGCGTCCAAAGGCAGTTGACTCTGTCGTACGCCAGTCCAGCCTGTAGTGCTTGGCATAAGTCAGCTGTGAGCTCCACGAAGCCGTGGCACATATCTGCTCTAAGGAAAGACACCGTGTCTCTGCCCATGATGTTGCTACTGCACGGGTGGTATGGGCACAGATAAATTATTTTTTTTTTTTGTAAATGTAGATTGTGAGCCCCATATAGAGTTCACAATGTACATTTTTTCCTATCAGTATGTCTTTTTTGGAATGTGGGCTGGAAATCCATGCAAACACAGGGAGAACATACAAACTCCTTGCAGATGGTTTTTTGCCTTTGGTGGGATTTGAACACCAGGACTCCAGCGCTGCAAGGCTGCAGTGCTAGCCACTGAGCCACCGTGTGGCCCCCTGGGCACGGATAAATTCTGGAACAGGAAGCCCCTGAGCCCGTAGGGAACAACTGATGGCTTCCCTGATCCATCTTGACAGGGTGGTCTTTGATGCTTTAGAGCCTCTATTGTGGCCCACCACATTGACCAGAAGATTCTCCGGTGCTGTACGGTCTAGGTAAATACGTAAAGTCCTTACCAGATCCAACGTGTGCAACCTCTTCTCCTGCTCGGAAGCAGGGGAGGGAAAGAAAGCCGGCAAAACGATTACCTGGTTAGTATTTTGACGGGTTGGTACATTTGGCAAGAATCCAGGGACGAACCTCAGCTGAACTCTGTCTGGAAAGAAGGTAGTAAAAGGTTCGGCGGCCGATAAGGCCTGTAACTCGCCAACTCTCTTGGCGGAGGTTATTGCCAACAGGAAAGCTACTTTGTATGACAGGTACTTCCAGTCCACTTCAGGTAAAGGTTCGAAAGGGGGGGATCAGAGGCCTTGTAGAACCGTAGCCAGGTCCCAGCTGGGGACAGAGGGATGCACCTGGGTGCGAAGCCTGGCAGCCCCCCTTAGGAACTACTTGACTAGAGGATCTAGTGCCAGACGTGTATCCAGGAGAGCAGATAGAGCTGAAACTAGGACTTTCAGGGTAGACGCTGCTAATCCTCTCTCTAGGCCATTGTGTAGGAACTCCAGAACTGAGTTTCTATCTGGATCACGTTGTTTTCTTGCACACCAATCCTGGAATATGCGGGCGATCCTACTGTAGCTCTGATTAGTTGACTCTGCTCTTGAATGAGCTAAGGTACTTAGCACTCTCTGGGACAGTCCTCTGTCTGCGCGTATGGCGCGGTTAACCTCCAGGCAGTGAGGTTGAATTTGTCTAGGCCCAGGCACGCCCGACTGTTCAGTGACACCAGATCTTGTACTGGTGGAAGCCTCCAGTAGTTCCCCCGACTCATAAGGATGAGGTCGGTGAACCATGCCCCTTTCGGCCAGAACGGCATGATCACTATTGCCGAAGTCTGGTCCTGCCTGAGTTTCGCCAATACCTTCGGAATCATTGGAATGGGAAGGAAAACGTATGCCAGCTTGAACCTCCATGGTATTGACAGGGCATACAGGGTTGTCTTCCCGGTACAGGGAGCAAAACCTTTCTACTTTGGCGTTGTATCGGGTGGCCATCAGATCCACCTCGGGGAGACCCCATATCGTGGTAAGGTAGTGGAAGATGTCCTGATGTAAGGACCATTCGCCTGTGACTGTCAGGCCTCTGCTGAGTCGATCCGCTAGGATGTTCAGACGACCTTGGATGTGTACCACAGTCAGCTGGGAGAGGTTCTGTTCTGCCCAGGAGAAGATCCGGTTGGTGACTTGTAGAAGCGAAGGAGATCTGGTCCCTCCCTGCTTGTTGATGTAGTGGACTGTCGTCAGGTTGTCCGACCTCACCTTGACCGCTGTCCCCCGCAGAACTGGAGCAAACGCTAGAAGAGCCCGATGAACTGCCGTAAGCTCGCACCTATTGGATGAGTGCACCCTCTCCCGCTGATTCCATGTACCTTGTACCGGGGTCTCCCCCAGATGAGCTCCCCAGCCTGTGAGGGAGGCATCTGTAGTCAACAGGGTCCATACGGGCTGGACCGAGGACTTCCCATCTCGCAGATGGGTCCACCAGGGCAGGGTTTGCCGGGTGCTGATGGTTAACTGGATAGGCTTCTGTAGTCCTGAAGGATTGTGGTTCCAGACTCTCAAGATTTCGTTCTGCAGCGGGCGCATGTGCCATAGGGCCCAGGGGACTGCTTCTATAGTGGCAGACATCGATCCTAGGACCTTCATGGCCGTCCTGATGGTGACCCTCCGGGTAGTGGCTAGATGATGAACCGCTCGAGCAATCTTCTCCTTGCGAGAGGAGGGTAGCGAGATCGTCATGCTGCGAGAGTCTAGAATGAATCCCAGAAACTGAATTCGTGTTGCTGGCACCACAACCGATTTTTGCCAGTTTATCAGCCACCCCAACTTGGTTAACAGAGCTACTACGGTCTGCACCTGCGTGGTAAGAACCTCCTTTGAGTGGGCTTTGAGAAGCCAGTCGTCCAGATAAAGGACTATAAATATGCCTTGAAGGGCGGCAGCGACCGGAGCTATTACCTTGGTGAAGGTGTGGGGGGCGGAGGATATGCCGAACGGGAGGGCTGCGAACTGAAAGTGCGCCTCTTTCCCTTCTATATACAGTATACGGCAATCCTTAGGAATTTCCGGTGCGCTGGAAATATGGGTACGTGGAGATAGGCGTCCTTCAGGTCCAGGGTGACGAAGTGATCTCTGGGCTGTAGGAATGGCAGCACCGACCTGATGGTTTCCATGCGGAAGCGTACCTTGTGGATAAACTGATTCAGGTATCTGAGATCAATGATCATACGCCACTCGCCTGATGTCTTGGGGACCAAGAAGACTGGAGAGTAGACGCCTTTGCCTTGCTCTGCGCGAGGAACCACCTCCAGCGCGGCTTTGTCCACGTACTCTTGGATGGATTTCTCCAGATGAAGTTGTTTGGAGCCCTGAAGAGGGCGGGTTCTTACCATCTTTTCTGGCGGCTGGGAAATAAAACTTATTTTGTAACCCTCCTGGATAGTCTGTATAGCCCAGGGGTCCCGAGTGTGCTGGCGCCAGGCAGCCACATAGTGGAAAAGATGACCGCCCACTACAGGGGGGGGGAGGGAAGGGATGGGGGAGAGGGGATTTTCAGAAGGAGACCTGCTTACGGTCGCGAGAGGCGCCCCTTCCTCTGATGCCACGCCTCCGTCCTCTGGACCCTCTTCTTGCGGAACCCTGCCCTCGAAAGGAGGATCTTCGTCCCTCTAAGGGCTGTGGGAGGTTTTTCCCCTTGGAGTCGGCCAGGCCCTCCATGATCCGGTCGAGCTCTTTCCCAAACAACCACCCAGGCTCAAAGGGGAGGCCGCAGAGGCTGCTCTTGGAGGTGATGTCAGCCCTCCATGGTCTCAACCACAAGGGCCGTCAGGCATCAGTCGAAAGTGCTATCGCCCTGGAGGCTAGCCTGGAAGTGGGTGGCCTCCACCAGGTGGTCCGCCAGCAAGGAGATACTTGCCATTGTATCCGGAATCAATGTCCCTTGATAGGGACGACAACTCAGCCCGAAGGCCTAAAGCCACTTCATTGGCCGAGATGCCTAAGAAGGCCTGGGCGGAGGAGGCTGAATAGATATGCCTCAGAGAACTCTCGACCCGACGATCCATTGGGTCCCTTAAACTTGACCCGTCTACGCCTAGACAATTTGGCCACTGCGACATCCACCTTGGGGGGGTGTCCCCATGCCTTCAGCTGGGCCTCTGCCACGGGGAACAGCGTCTTGAAACGTCTGGAAGGGATGAATGGTTTATCCGGGCGCCTCCACTCCCCTTCCATCATGCGGGCCAAGTCTGGGCTGGGTCTGATGGTCTTGGTTTTGCGGCTTGGACCTTCACCGCCGTCGCGGTCTTTTATCTTTAGTGTTTTAAACACTCTAGAGATCTTCTCTAGGGGGAATATCTCTTTCTTTCCTTCCTCATAGTCGTCCTCCGAAGACTCCACGTCTCTAATCCGCAAGTTTTTTAACGGCGGTAGCGACAGCTGAAATGGTTCCAGGCGCGGTTTTTTCGCTAGGTGGGAAACCGTATCTTCCACCCACTTCATGGAATCCTGGACAAACCCCTTCACCCAGGAGACCATTTCACGCATGGGGGTCGCATCAGACGAAGAAGCTCTACACCCTTGGCAAAATCGATACTGTGAGTCATCCGGTAATGGAATCCTACACTTGGCGCATGCTAGGTGCTTTCTTTTACTCGCAGCCTTCCTTCGAGGCGGCAAAACGGAGGAAGATGAGGACGATATCCTGGGAAGAGAACAAACACCCCTCACAAACTGCTTTAACAGGCATAGCCCCCCCAATCCTCTGCCTCCTCCTTTCAAATCCGTAGAAGTCAGACTGCACTTCACGCAATGTACAGCAAGGCAAAGCTTACTGAGTTGCTTGCAACCGAAGCGGCAAGCAAAGAATGAATGGTGGAGGGGGGAACTTATAGGAGCCAGGGGAGGGGCTTATAGCGGGACCACCCACTGACAAACCTGCACTGTGACAGCCTGGGGGCCCTGGGTGCTATCTTTCCAGGGGGGAACAAACAAAAAAATCCCCTAGATTCTAAATATAATCTCCCAGGGGGACGCCATAGCCGGCGGACCTGGGGAACCTGAGAAAGGTTCCCAGGCAAAAAGGTTCCCCCTCCTCCTACCACCAAGCACCCGGCAGGGAGGAGACGTGGCCACTGAAGCCGGCGCCGCAAGACACAAAGAAGGGGGGGGAGAGGAAAGCTGTCAACCTCCCCCCCCACCCCACCCAAGGAGAGGGAGCCCCCCTGACACCCTGCAGGGCCAGGAAAAGAATCACTAAAAAGGTAACAGAAGGGGGAGAGGGGCAGGCCCTAAGGCCAGAAGCCCTGCTCTCCCCTACCACCTGTCCTGTCCCACAGGACAGAAAAAAACACAAGGGAGAGCAGGTCTTCCGGCCTCTTATAGGGGGTCAAAAGCTGTTAGGTAATTAAAAATTCCACCTGTCCTAACAGCTTATAGGGGCAGGAATACCCCAGCTGTGCTGCTGTTGGGCATAGGGGGAAAATTGGTTTTATAACCTCAGTGAGCTTTGAACTTCATAGTCAGGTGTATACAATCATGAGAAAAGGTATTTAAGGTGGCCAATTGCAAGTTGTTCTCCGATTTGAATCTCCTCTGAAGAGTGGCATCATGGGCTACTCAAAAGAACTCTCAAATGATCTGAAAACAAAGATTGTTCAACATAGTTGTTCAGGGGAAGGATACAAAAAGTTGTCTCAGAGATTTAACCTGTCAGTTTCCACTGTGAGGAACATAGTAAGGAAATGGAAGACCACAGGGACAGTTCTTGTTAAGCCCAGAAGTGGCAGGCCAAGAAAAATATCAGAACGGCAGAGAAGAAGAATGGTGAGAACAGTCAAGGACAATCCACAGACCACCTCCAAAGAGCTGCAGCATCATCTTGCTGCAGATGGTGTCACTGTGCATCGGTCAACAATACAGCGCACTTTGCACAAATAGAAGCTGTATGGGAGAGTGATGAGAAAGAAGCCGTTTCTGCAAGCACGCCACAAACAGAGTCGCCTGAGGTATGCAAAAGCACATTTGGACAAGCCAGCTTCATTTTGGAAGAAGGTCCTGTGGACTAATAAAACAAAGATTGAGTTGTTTGGTCATACAAAAAGGCGTTATGCATGGCGTCCAAAAAAAACAGCATTCCAAGAAAAACACTTGCTACCCACTGTAAAATTTGGTGGAGGTTCCATCATGCTTTGGAGCTGTGTGGCCAACTTTTTGGGAATTTTTCTTTTTTATTTTTTTAAGAATTTTTTTTTTAATTTTGGCAAACATATGCTGTAAACTATATTCATGCACATTAAGCGGTTTACCACTGAGTTTATGTGATTTCCTTTGCTAGTAAGCAATTACCTCTAATTTGACATTTCGAGGGTTAATGTGTATTTGATGGGTGTGGCCTTTTTTTGACTTTATTTATGTGTCTTGAACATTCACTTGAACTAAGCTATGAGTAAGGGACGTTAACAATAACTGTCCTGAAATGCGTCAGCTTTTTCTGCCATGTATCCGTGAATGGTGAGGTATATCCATGTTTTTAATTTTTATATGGAGTAAAAGTTAAGTTTTATAAAACAATGGATTGCTGGAATTTTTCAAAGTTTCGTCTTATATTCACCTACAACAGTCGGGTGTTTTTCTGTGCAACCACATCTTTAGATCCATGTTACAACAGCGTTGCTTCATAGTAAGAGAGTGCTGGTACTAGACCGGACTGCCTGCAATCCAGACATCTATCCCATATAAAATGTGCGGCGAATTATGAAACGTGAAATACGACAATGGAGACCCCGGACTGTTGAGCAAATGAAGTTGTACATCAAGCAAGAATGGTAAAGAATTCCATCTACAAAGCTCCAACAATTCATGTCCTCAGTTCTCCAACTTATTGAGTGTTGTTAACAGTAAAGGAGATGTAACACAGCGGTAAACATGACCCGGGCCTAGTCTTCTGTTGCCCCCGTCCAAGCATTTTTGGAACATATTGCAGACATTGAATTCAAAATCAGTGAATATTAGCAAAAAGCAAATACAGTTAATTCATTTGAACACTAAATATCTTGTCTTTGTAGTGTATTCCATTGAAAATAGGTTGAAAAGGATTTGTAAATCATCGTATTCTGGTTTTATTTATGTTTTACACAATATCCCAACTTTATTGGAACAGGGGTTGTATTACACTGTGTGGGAGCAACAAGGAGAACATTGTGGTGTGTAAAGACTACAAGGCCATAATAGTGATTGAGGGCTACCTCTGATGATGTCATGACTATGTGATCAGACTCTTGTGTAGGGTGGAGATGTTCTGCATTGTACAGGATAGTGCGGTGTTATAGAGAAAGATGAAGTTCCTGAGAAGGAGAGGAGAAAACGTGTGAGCAAGAGGGGAACCTGTGGGTGCAGGATATGAGACATAGATATAATAGACTTTATTCCCTTAGATCAGTATACATGGTTTCCTAATAATAAAAAAAGTACAGAAAAATCAGTCCCAAGAAACAATATCTGAATGTAATTGAGATGCCATTATAGGTATCCCAGATAAAAAATAACCTCAGTCCATTATAAAACAGCAAACAAATTACAGCTCAGCCTTAATTAGAACTTTAAATAGCATTAAACTAAAATAAATATTTTAACCTAAAAAAAAACAGTATATGTAAGTTCCTTGCTAATACCTGGATGGGAAAATGACTTAAGGTTGAAAACCACTTACAATCCGCTTCATACCTCTGTGACTTCTCAGATGTTGAACAAGACATGATTTCTGAATAAAATATTTCCCACATTCTGGGCATGAATACGGCTTCTCCCCTGTGTGAGTTCTCTCATGTTCAACAAGATATGAATTACGCGTAAAACATTTCCCACATTCTGGGCATGAATATGGCTTCTCTCCTGTGTGAATTCTCAGATGTTTAACAAAATATGAATTACTCGTAAAACATTTCCCACATTCTGGACAAGAATATGGCTTTTCTCCTGTGTGAGTTCTTAGATGATCAACAAGATTTGATTTTTTCCTAAACCATTTTCCACATTCTGAGCAAAAATATGTCTTCTCTCCTGTGTGAATCTTTTGATGTTGAACAAGATTTGATTTCTTAGTAAAACATTTCTCACATTCTGGGCATGAATATGGCTTCTCCCCTGTGTGAGTTCTCTGATGTGTAACACCTCTTCTACATCTTTCATTTTGTTTAACAGACTGTGATGAATTAGAAGAAAGATCTTTCTCCTGAATGGCTGAGGGTATATTTGGGGTAATGACATGCTCTTCATATGGATATTGTGTGATACCATGATCCTCTGCTGTATAATCTGAAGATATCAGATGTTCCTCTGAGCTCCTGGTACAGTCATCTGAGAAGAAGAAAACTGATATTACAATTATTGAATAACATAACCTTATAGGTATATTCCTAACTGAGCTGCCGCTGCCTGAGACGCTTCAGACTGTGTGAAGAAGTGAAGTCAGTGGCACAGGCAGCAAACGACGGCAGCGCGGCCTACTTCATTAGTATTCACTGTGCTGAGACGGAGGTCAGTGATGGTGACTAGTAATGAAGCGGGGCAGGAGACGCCATCACTGCTCTAGGTCACTGTAGAGGTGAACACAATCCATGGCTGCTTAAATATGGCCACTTATGTGGAATAATACTGTAGGACGCCATAAATCTTACTGTATTACACCCCATACACACAATAGAATCCAAACCACATCTGCTGGATTTCCCAGCCTGAACTCATCGCGGATCTGCTGTCCCAATTTTTCTCTTTACTTTATTGTGATTTTCTTATTGCTTAAACTTTTATAAATTAAAAAAGAAATGTGTCTGTTCTATATAGTGGTGACCCCTCACCTGCAGAGTTGTCTCTTTTGTTTCTTTTGCTTTAACCAGGTGGCCTAGTCTGTCATTTTGTGTGTCATGGTCTGTCTATGGTCTAAGCCGATTATGTTTCCTCTTGTTTTACCTATCTATGACGGTATTATATTTAATGGAATGCATCAAAAGTTACCTTTTGGATTTTGTATCATCAGAAGGAGAGTCCACTATAAATTGTGATGCAACATCCTGTACACCATTACTTAATCCTTGTTACTGGCATGTCTACACCAGTCCACTGCTCTGGCATGGTGTGTGGTAATATGGTATTGCTATGGGTCGAGGAGAGCCGCTCCACACATTTCTTTCCTTAGTACCAAAAGAGAGCGAAGGGAAGATCTCAAATGGATATCGGAAAGTGAGATAATAAAAATGAATGTACTATCTTGCACTACCCAATGAGAAGGGATTCAGATTTCAGAACATTAATATTAACATTGGATAGGCAATTATAAGTGTTCAGTTCTGACATGAGAGTAGGAAAGAAGATAAATAAAAGCGAGAAATCTCTGTAGGTCGTATATTTATGGAGACACCAGGGTGGTTGTGGATGAGAAGTAGCAATGGCTCAAAAGAAGAAAAACACTTATTTTGTGTTCATCCGAACCTAAAGTTTTCTGAAAATTAACTTACGAACGGCTTAGTTCATCTCTACAATCTGATGCATTATATTGGATACAATGAGGGTAAGTTCACACAGAGTTTTTTGGTCAGGATTTTGAGGCCGTATTCGCCTCAAAATCCTGACTAAAAAGACGGCTTCCATTGAAATCAATGGGAGACGCTCAGGAGCTTTTTCCGGGATCCGGCTTGTGAAAAAGAAGCGAGGTGCTGTTTCACCTCGCGATTCGGCCTGAAGACACACCCTCCTCCCGACTAGGCCCTTTCATTGGGCCTAATCCGGAGTGGAGTGTGCGGCTGGATGTCAGTACAGTGCACCGGCTTTCAGTCACGGCTACCCGCCTCCGCCTCAGGTCCCAATCCAAAAAACCCCGTGTGAACTTACCCTAAAGCTCAATTGTTACAGCAGTACTCCGCCCGCATGTTACCAAGCAGTATAGGGGAAAAATAATGGTGAAGTGGGCGCTAGGCAGGGCCCACGAGAAAAGTACAAATATAAAATCATATTATGTAAAGTGCATTACATGGTAATTCTATGGCTCTAAAAACATAATTTCGTTCACAAACGCTACAATATGTCTGGGGTTGGGGGCGGAGGAGGTTTGTGAACAATTAGTCTGCTGAATATGACTCCGAACCACATGGGATGTCAGTTCTGTAGATAATGACCTGATCTTGGAGGCCCTTGCTCCCTTTGTTAAGTGTAAATTAAAATTGAGATTATTAGGAGCAAAACAGTAACAATGCAGTTACGTATTGCAAGTCATATTTATGTATGAGATAACCAAGATGATTGTCTATAAAATGATGGGAGACTCACATTCCAAGTTGTGGTGAACGGTGAGATCTGGAGCCTGAAAGTCACAAGGTCAGAACATTGTTACCCTTCTGCCCCTAAGTGTATCTGTTAGGAAGTGATGGGGCAGAGGTTGGATGAGGGTGAACAGGATGGCTCAGACAGATCACCAGTACAAAAGATGGTTCACGATTGTACATAAAGTTATAGCCGTCGCTGAATGAAGAGAATCAGTGCCCCTTCTGTGCTTTATATAGTGGTGACTCCTCACCTGGGCGGGTCCCTGTAGGAATGTCCTCCTCACACTCCTCATCACCACTCACATAGGGCTCTTCCTGTATTCTCATAGATATAGCATTAATGTCGCTCACATCTTTATCCTGATGGAAAATCTGGGAAACAAATAATGTAAAAGTCACCGGACAAATGGGGAAGTCACAGAGAATGTTCTAGATCATTAATCCGCATGAAGATGAAAGATGTCCTGACAGTAGCTGCAGGTCTGTGAGAAGCCGGATAAACATATTAGATGGCGGCTCAATGACACCGCCCATGTATATAACCATATAATACTGCTGGATACAACAAGACTGACCACAAGGACTTCACAGCCCGTCTACACATCATAGGGAATATCTCCATCTACCTGATCATCATCCTGTGGAAGAAGAGGACTGGGACATCTCTCCGGTGTTGTCCTCTTACTGGATCTACCTGTAGGAAACACAGACAGGGACTGAATTCATTCTGTACATACAAATAATGGAAGTCCATGTGTATATAGTCATGTCTATTACCTGCTGATGTGAGGGGCTGCTGGTCCTCCATCATCACCTCCTTGTACAGATCCTTGTGTCCTTCTAAATACTCCCACTCCTCCATGGAGAAATAGACAGCGACATCCTGACACCTTATAGGAACCTGACAACACAATGATACAGTCATCACCCCGACCCCTCCAGTTACTGTATAATGTCCCAGCATTCCCAGCAGTGTCACCTCTCCAGTCAGCAGCTCCAGCATCTTGTGGGTGAGTTCTAGGATCTTCTGTCCATTGATCTCCTCCTGTATCAGGGGGTGAGGTGGAAGCCCCGGGATTGGGCTCAGGGTTCCTCCATATCCTTCATACACAGGAGCCTGACAGCGCCCACTAGAGGTCTTCTTCACTACTGTGTAATCCTGGATATGGGGAGACACATTAATAAATCTCACTACATACATGTCCAGAGTCCATCACCTCTCCAGTCATATCATCTGTTATTACTATAGATAATAATGATGTCATGATGACATCATCAGAATCTCTCACCTCTCCAGTAAGCTGGTAGATGATCTCTAGGGTGAGATTTAATAGACTTTCCGCCATCTTGTTCCTGTCTCTTTCCATCCTTGATGGATCAATCAGGAATATTCTCTTATATAGAAGATCCTGAGAGGATTCTATATTGTAGGAACCTGAATGGAGAGAAGATGAGACAATGTAATCACTACACGGAATCCCATGGAATAAATAGAAGAGTTGAGTCCCATTATTATCACCACCTCCTACTTCTGACGTCGGCAGCGTGTAGATCAGGAAGGAAGTGACTTGTTGTGGGCCGGCTTGGTGGGTATATAAGGTGTGTGATAGGCTGAACAGAATCTCATTGGGAGTTTTTTGTTTTTTTTAATGTAGATTGTTAGCCCCTTATAGGGATCACAATGTACATTTTTTTCCTAATAGTATATCTTTGTGGAATGGGAGGAAATCCACGCAAACACGGGAAGAACATACAAATTCCTTACAGATGTTGTTCCTGGCAGGATTCGAACCCAGGACTCCAGCACTGCAAGGCTGTAGTGCTAACCTCTGAGCCACCGTGTTGCCTCTCTCATTGGGAGTATTTGACCAGCCTCAAGCGTACTGGCTGAGGGGTGTTTGGTGCTGCCCGGGGTGTTGCAACACAAATTGGATCTGGAAGAACCAAAACCTGATGCCGAACAGCCCAGGAGGCTCCAGCAGCTCTAGTAGAATGAGCCGTGCTACCCACTAAGGAGGGGAAGAAACCCTCAAGAAGGTGAAGAAGAGGCCAAAGATACGGAGCTGACACTTGTACAGATGACACTGACTTTCCCTGCAGCTTCAGTCACAACAAGTGATGGTTCGTCCATCGATCTCTTGGAACAGCCACAACTGTCACAGATAGATCTCCCACATGTCTGTCTGGACTACAATCTACTGGCCATAGAGGTGAAGACACTCGGCCCCTGATATTACCAGCACACTGGAACTAACTGTACAGTCCTCCCTGACCCTGACAGAAGAGGAAGTATTACAGCCTAGTACGCAACGTGCAACAACAAGTGACTAATGCAGAGGAGAAAGTGGCCAACGGGAATCTGTAGGTTTGTGACTTACTGAAATGAGCAGAATCTTACATGATGGTATAGAGGACGTAGAGAATGGGCCCCGCTGTAGGGACATGAGAGGAATGAGTGTCCCGGAGAATGTTCCATCCAGAGATCTAACACCGATACAGGGGCTTGTAAAAGTCTTCAGCCCCCAATAGCAATACTTTGGCTACAATTCCAGCTACAAGTCTTTTGGGCTCGGTCTCTACCAGCTTTGCACATCTAGAGATGAGATTTCTGCCCCTTCTTCTTCTTTGCAGCCAGATTGGATGGAGCGTCTGTGAACAGCAATTTTCATGTCTTGCCACAGATGCTCAATGAGATTTAGGTCTGGACTTTGACTGGGCCGTTCTAAGAGCGGAATATTCTGTGAACGAAACCATTCACTGGAGCTCGGGCTGGAGGTTTAGGGTCATTGCTGGAAGGGGAATCTCCTGCCCAGTCTCAGGTCTATTGTAACCTCCAACAGGACCACGAGGAGGACATTATAGTGTGTGGGGGCCACAAGGAGGGCATTATAGTGTGTGGGGGCTACGAGGAGGACATTATAGTGTGTGGGGCCACGAGGAGGACGTTATAGTGTGGGGGGGCCACAAGGAGGACATTATAGTGTGTGGGGGCCACGAGGAGGACATTATAGTGTGTGGGGGCCACGAGGAGGACATTATAGTTTGTGGGGGCCACGAGGAGGACATTATAGTGTGTGGGGGCCACAAGGAGGACATTATAGTGTGTGGGGGCCACAGGGAGGACATTATAGTGTGTGGGAGCCACAGGGAGGACATTATAGTGTGTGGGTGCCACGAGGAGGACAATATAGTGTGTGGGGGCCACGAGGAGGATGACTGAATGTATGAGAAGGGCTGGGAGCGAGCACTTACCTCCTCGGGTACAGCATCCGTCTGCTCACAGGACCTGTGATGATGTCATAGGTGTGGGAGCAGTCAAGGAGTCACATGATCAGGTCCTGCTGTTATCGCTTCATCTGTGCAGAAGATACATCCCAGACTTCACATCTGCAGAGGAGAAGAGGAAACTCTACTGGGAGAAGAAGAGGCCACTGTGGAGATCGCTGCCCAATATCTGTCCAGCTGCCACCAAACAAGAGGAAAATGAGACGCATGGACTATTAACCCCCCCTCCCCTAAGCCGCCCCCATCACCTGTCTACCCCATACTCACCGACACCTACACGCCCCAAACAAGAACGAGGACACTCAAACCCCCAACCCACGGACCCCGTACCCACCCCCCTCCACCACCCCCAACCTACTTTGCTTTGGCAACAACAAACATCTTATTCTTTGGTAACGCTAATAAAGCACTTTTGTATTTGTACTAAATCCTAGTGAGCTAAAGGACCTGTGATGATGTCACCGTGTGGGAGGAGTCAGAGAATCACTTGACCAGATATTAGAGGTCTCTGTAGAGCTGTCTGTGTGTGACGTGTATGTCGCGGAGCCGTCTGTGTGTGACTTGTACGTAGCCGAGCTGTCTGTGTGTGACGTGTATGTAGCGGAGCCGTCTGTGTGTGACTTTTTACGTAGCCGAGTTGTCTGCGTGTGACGTTTAGGAAATAATTATGAAGGAAATAAGTATGTGACCCTTGCTGATTTTGCACGTTTTTCCTCTGACAAAGACATGAACAGTCTATAATTTTAAGGGTAGATTAATTTGCATTTTGCAGAGAGAAATATGTATTTGATCCCTCTGGCAAACAAGACTTAATACTTGGTGGTAAAACCCTTGTTGGCGCGCTCAGCAGTCAGAGGTTTTAGTACTTGATGATGAGGGTTGCGCACATGTCAGACATGTCAGGAGGTATTTTGGTCCACTGCTCTTTGCAGATCATCTCTAAACCATTAGGAATTTGAGGCTGTCGCTTGTCAACTCGGATCTTCAGCTCCCTCCATAAGTTTTCTATGGGATGAAGGTGTGGAGACTGGCTGGGTCACTCCAAGGCCTAAGGGTGAATTCACACTGAGTAAACGCTAGCTTATTCTGAACGTAAAACACGTTCAGAATAAGCGGCGTCTAAAGCAGCTCCATTCATTTCTATGGGAGCGGGGATACGAGCGCTCCCCATAGAAATGAATGGGCTGCTTCTTTCACTCCGTGCAGTCCCATTGAAGTGAATGGGAAGTGCCGGCGTGTACGCTCCGGCATGAGCAGAGCTTGCCGTATACGCCGGCACTCCCCATTCACTTCAATGGGACTGCACGGAGTGAAAGAAGCAGCCCATTCATTTCTATGGGGAGCGCTCGTATCCCCGCTCCCATAGAAATGAATGGAGCTGCTTTAGACGCCGCTTATTCTGAACGTGTTTTACGTTCAGAATAAGCTAGCGTTTACTCAGTATGAATTCACCCTAAATGTGCTATTTTTTGAGACACTCCATTGTTCCAGCATTTCTCTTCCTCCAAAAACGAAGAGTTGAGATAATGCGAAAGAGCTCAATTTTTGTCTCATCCGACCACAAAAATTATTTAGGCCTCGCAGTTCTTAAACAATCTTCATCCAAGCTTTCTGCTGGAATTGGTGGCTGTAAGATATTCTAAGTAGTGAGATCATAGGAGAACATTCTGGAAAGGAACATAGTAACTAGGCCCCGTGTAATATGTCAGTGATACAAGTGCAGTATATACATATATACAATGAGGAGACAACTAATTAGTTTTAGTAAATGTGCGGCTTCAGGGTCGGACTGGGGTGTCTAGGGCCCACCAGTGGAATTGTTTCTAGGGGCCCACCGCCAGGACCCTGCAGATCAGCGGTACCGAGACAGGGTGGTTAAAGGTTATAACATGTTGGGAGCCATGCTACTCACGCACTATACCATGTGCAGTACATATACCTACTGCTACAGCCTGTATGGCAAGTGAACAGCATGGCTCCTAGAAATATTACCATTACCCCTAGCTGAAGTGTCCTGGAAAAAGCTGATCTGCAGAGGTCCAGGCTGTTGTATCATCGCATATGTAATATTGATGGCCTATCCTAAGGACAGACCATCAATATTAGAAGCATGGCTAAATCCCCGTGTGAACTTAGACTTATACCTATAGGGAAACTGCAGGTGTTTCTGCAGATATAAGTGACATGCTGCGATTTCCAAAACCGCAACAGTTTTGGAAATTGCAGTGTGTCTGCCATGTGTGTTTTTCTGCAATGTGTGGATGGGATTGCACTCACTATATACCTACACACTCAGGCCTGGTTCACATCTGCGTTCAGTAATCCATTCGGGGAGTCTGCATGGGGACCCTCCCAAACAGACTACCGAACGCATTAGCAAGTGGTATGCAGTGAAAGCACACATAGACTATAATGGGGTCCATGTGCTTTCTGTGCAGTGTCCGCAAAGAACATGCGGACAGAAAAGTACTTCACAATCTACTTTCCTGTCCACATGACTCGTGCGGACACCGCGTGGAAAGCACACGGACCCTATTATAGTCTATGGGGTCCGCATACTTTCACTGCACACCGCTTGCTAATGCATTTGATAATCCGTTCGGGGGGGGGGGGGGGGGGTTTCCCATGCAGACTCCCCAAACAGATCACCGAACGCAGATGTGAACCAGGCCTTATACATATATCATATATACACACATATATACAATACTATAGCACATATACATTTATATACATTCATATACCATATATAAGTCATATATACTTGTATGAATACTATATATACACACATATATATACATACACATTATTATAGCATACTGTATATACTCACACATACCTGTATACAAACATACAGTAGTCACACAGTATACAAGTCACATACTTTACACAAATGTACACATGCATACATATTAAACATACAGATTTTACAAAAAGAATTTACTCACCTATTCCAGCAGTAGCAAACTCAGCAGACGACTCCTGTCTTCCCCACACGCTGCTATGTAAGAGCATTCAGTGTGAGGAGGAGGGGGGAGGGGGAGAGAGGAAGTGAGACCTCACAGGAGAGCAGCAAAGCAGCGGCAGGTAAGTGAAGGGAGAGGCCGTTAGCTGAGGCTGAAGCTGCACATGCTATACAGCTTCAGCATCAGCTAATAGGGGCCCCGTGTGTGGAGACAGATGCATTGGCCAGGTACCCGGTTGGGGGCCCCTGGCCATCCCGATCGGGCCCCGACCAATGCATCTGCATTGTTAAAATGAAAACTTTAAGTCGGGGCCCACCGGGGGATTCCCCGGTGCTCCGGCGGGCCAGTCCGACCCTGTGCCGCTTTGTCTTTAATTAGTAGAGATGAGCGAGCAGTAAAATGTTCGAGGTTCGATATTCGTTTACAATAGCTGCTCAATATTCGACTATTCGAACGAATATCGAACCTCATTATAATCTATGGGAGAAAATGCTTCGCTACAGGGGATCCCACCATTCAACTCAGGAGAGTCACCAAGTCCACTATCACACCCCAGGAAATGATGCCAACACCCTGGAAAGCAACTGGGACACCAGGGGAAGCATGTCTGGGGGCATCAAGTACCTTTATTATGTCGGGATCCCCTGTCAGCTTGCGGTATGCAAGCAGTTTCCATTTTTGTCCGATTTTAGACTCCGCCTCCTCTGGCAGAACCAGCGTTGATTGGCCGAATGCTGTACACTGGCCAATCAACGCTGGTCAATGCATTCCTATGGCGAGATAAAACAGAGCTAGCCGTGCGGTTAGTTCGGCTACTCCGGACACCGGAGATGAAGCAGAGCTCAGCTCTGCTACACCCAACCATCCCTCCAACTATTCCTCCTGTCACACACATCTCTGGTGTAACAGAGCTCAGCACACACTCAGCTCTGCTACATCTCTACACTCTGTTGTAGAGATGTAGCAGAGCTGAGTGTGTGCTGAGCTCTGCTACACACGAGATGTGTGTGACAGGAGGAGTAGCTGGAGGGATGGTTGGGAGTAGTGCAGAGCTGCTACACCAGAGATGTAGCAGAGCTGGATGTTAGCAGTCCAATGCAGCAGAGCTGAGTGTGTTAGTCTGCTGCATCAGACTGCTACATCTGCCAGCTCTGCTACATCGGGCCGGGTGCTCAGCTCAACTCTAGAGTAGTTGAGCTGAGTGTGCAGTATCGGATTAACCCCCTTCCCCTCCAGCATTGTCCACTTACCTGCAGCTCCCAGCTCCTCTTCCTGGTCCGGTCCGGTTCTCTGTCCGGTCTTCAGAGCGCCCTGCCCCCCTCTCCCCCAACTAGTATTATAGAGACGGCGGGGCTTAGGAGAGTGTGGGCGGGTCTCCCCGCCTTCTCTATAATACTAGTCGGGGAGAGGGGGCGGGTTCTGGGAGGGGAGACGTCAGTGATGCCCCGCCTACTAAGCCCCGCCTACTAACTGCATCTCTACAATACTAGTCTAGGGAAGCAGGGCGCTCTGAAGAGAACAGAGGACCCCGCCTCCCTAGACTAGTATTGTAGAGATGCAGGGAGTAGGCGGGGCTTAGTGCAGCTGGAGAGTGTGGGTGGGGAGACGTCAGAAGACTCTGAAGATAAGTGGACAGAGGACCGGACCAAGAAGAGCTGGGAGCTGCAGCTATGCTGGTAAGTGGACAATGGTGGGGAGGGGGAGGGTTAATCACTACACAGCGTGGAGTCCAACAATTTTTGGACTACATGCTGTGTAGTGAATAGGATCGTTTTTAAAATCCAATCTCCGAATGATCGGAAATTGGATTTTAAAAACAATCCTGAAATGTCAAAATCGGCTCAACCCTAAGTGCTGGCGATGTAGCAGTGTCCAATGTAGCAGAGCTGGACCTGCTACACACTCAGCGCTGCTGCATCGAATTGCTACATCGGTACAGCTGTGTGTGTAGCAGCTTCAGCTCTGCTTCATCTCGGCATAGGAATGCATTGACCAGCGTTGATTGGCCGAATGCCGTATGGCATTCGGCCAATCAACGCTGGTCAACTCATTCCTATGGGAAAAAGTCAGCTCGTGCATATCGCAAGCTGACAGGGATCCCAACAAGATAGAGCCCCCCCAAAGAGCTGGGTGAGTGACATTCCCCCCTAAATAAAGGTAATCCCGAGCTAACCCTGCCTGTATATCTGTCCCTGTCTCACAGTCACATAGTTCACAGTCCCAAATTAGTCGAATGGTAAATCCACCATTCGTCTAAATTGGAGGTCACCTGATTTCGGCCGCCAATTCCTTTTTCCGATTTTTTTCACTGCCTCCGTTGTCGTAGTTCCTGTCCCACCTGCCCTGCACAGTTATTGGTGCAAAAAACGCGCATGGGAAGGTGGGAGGGGACACGGATTTTTACTGCGTTTGCGGCCTTGTATTCTATTGTAATCGAATATCCCGAACGGCCTGATATTCGATCGATTACAAAAATGTTCCCTCCCCCTGACACAATAGCAAAAAAAAATCCAAATAAATAAAATGAGAACATATATGTATGGAAATATGATGGCTCAAATAGATTTTTTTTATCTATTGGACTTTTTTTTTAAATTGTTAAAACTTAACACAAACTATACAAATTTGGTTTTGCTCTCTAGTGGATGAAGCAGATGGAAGTTTCTTTAGAAGTGAATATTATAGATAGAGATATTACATAGAACAAAGAAACGGAGCTTCGGAGTCTTACGATAGGGCAGAAAAGTCTGACGTATCCCAAAACAAGGGATCTCAAGACAAATTTCTGGCAACCAGGCATCAGAACATCCCCTTAGACTCAATGTCACTGTCATAGGAGAATTAGCAGAATCCTAATTTCTAGAAGGAGATTTGGATATAACATAATGGTAAATTAGTGCCAGGTCTGTCTTGGGCAGCTTATACTTTCTGCACGTCCAGGGTATAAATACAGTGACAGTAGTGAAGCCATACAGTGCGGTTTTGAGTCACCGATCTTCCTCTTCATTGTCTACTGCCCCAACTGTCCTCTACGTTCTGTCAATGATCTAAGGGGCCGTTCACACGGCGTAGCGCGCCGCTCATTTAGACACGTGTCAGAGCGCGGCGCTTCAAAACAGAGGCCATTGATTTCAATGGGTGCCGACATACACGCGCTACACATTGAAATCAATCAGAGGCTTTTTTACCTATTGATTTCAATGGGTAGCGCGTGTATGTCGGCACCCATTGAAATCAATGGCCTCTGTTTTGAAGCGCCGCCCTCTGACACGTGTATACGTGTCTAAATGAACGGCGCGCTGTGCCTTGTGAACGGTCCCTTAGATTTGGACCTTCTGTTATTTTATCTTCCCACTCTCATCTCCAAGACTTTTCTTGAGCTGCACTGGTGCTCTGGAATGTTCTACCCCCAAACAATCACATTAATAGCAAAAACTACAACAGCTTCCATCATACTGTAAAATCACATCTGTTTAGGCGGCCGATCATATGACCTGAGCACATTGTTCTACACCTCCACACTCTTCATTAATTCATTATTAGAAGTTCTCCTTCCTCCTCTGTTCCTCAGATCCTGACCTCCCATTTTGAAGTTACTTAATACAGTGGGGTTATGTAGTGAGATGGCATAATAATGGAAGCGCTTTCCAGTTAATCTAAAGGTCCCTTTAGAGCTTTTTGCCCAAATATTAGCTGATCAGTGACTCTACACTACTCTTATGTCTCAGAGATCCCAGGGATGATCACAGACCCCCACCAGAAGAGGTATCTAGCGGTTCCTTACCGGAGCTCCTACACCGCTACAGCAGCCTAACATGGCGGACGGCGAGCACGCTTCCATCCCCAACAACACTAGACAAGCTGACTCTCATGCTCAGTTCCCTGTTTCTTTCCACTGAACCAAGACAAGGTCTCACCAACAACCAGAACGTCCAGTCACTCATTTGATCTATTCACACTTGAGATTCTCATAGCAGAAATCCCCTGCAAATCTGGCATCAAGGGTTGTATGGAAAATGGAGAACAGACCCCCCATGAGGACATGACTTACCTCAATATTACTGTGCAATGTCCAAATTAATGAGCTCCAGTAACACCAAGAGTCCCAAGATCATCGAATCACCCAGCAAGGACTGTATCTTTAGACTTTATATTATATGACAACACCCTTGTAATACCCTTTGTTATTGAGGTGGCCTGAAAACCTCCAGGCCACCCGCCTTTTAGGACTCCTCAGTATGAGTCTCCTCTTTCTATACATTACACTCCTGATCTCCTGACTCTTTTGTCCTTGGGGATGATGAAGCGATGTGGTTAACTTCACCCCATAAATGTTCATACTGATTGTGTTCCATGTGTAGTTAACGTGATGGCCCTCTGAGACTAGAGGAGGAACTACACCTATCCCTGTATCCTTAACATCACAAACCCCCTGTGGACATTGTTTTCATCCTCGGTAGGGGACACCCCATATCCTCCCAACACCTGATATTTTCAACGATTTTATACAGGGTTTGCATTCAGTGACGTAACTAGGAATGACATAGCCCCGTGGCGAACTTTTGACATGGGCCCCCCCAACCGACGCCGAAGACCTCGACTGACCCCCTCCTCCGCATTCCTGCGCACTCTATTATGTCCCTTAGTCGCCCCTGCACACACTATTATGCCCCTTAGTGGTCCCTGCGCACACTATTATGCCCCTTAGTGGTCCTTGCACACAGTATTATGCCGCTTAGTGGCCCCTGCACACAGTATTATGTCCCATAGTGGCCCCTGCACACACTATTATGCCCCTTAGTGGCCCCTGCACACAGTACTATGTCCCTTAGTGGCCCCTGCACACAGTATTATGCCCCTTAGTGGTCCCTGCACACACTATTATACCTCTTAGTGGTCCTTGCACACAGTACTATGTCCCTTAGTGGCCCCTGCACACAGTATTATGTCCCATAGTGACCCCTGCACACAGTATTATGCCCCTAAGTGGCCCCTGCACACAGTATTATGCCCCTTAGTGACCCCTGCACACAGTATTATGTCCCATAGTGGCCCCTGCACACAGTATTATGTCCCATAGTGGCCCCTGCACACAGTATTATCCCCCATAGTGGCCCCTGCACACAGTATTATGCCCCTTAGTGGCCCCTGCACACAGTATTATGTCCCATAGTGGCCCCTGCACACAATATTATGCCCCTTAGTGGCCCCTGCACACAGTATTATGCCCTTTAGTGGCCCCTGCACACAGTATTATGCCCCTTAGTGGCCCCTGCACACACTATTATGTCCCACTGTGGACACCCAGAGTATAATAATCGGAGACCCGGGGGAATAAAAAGTGCTACATCTGATGTAGCAGAGCCGAGTGTGCACACTCGGCTCTACTACATCTGATGCACACTCGGCTCTGCTACATCTGATGCACACTCGGCTCTGCTACATCTGATGTAGCAGAGCCGAGTGTGCATCAGATGTAGTAGAGCCGAGTGTGCATCAGATGTGTAGTTGAGCAGAACTGGCTCAGCACTGCTAAGTCTCTGTCCTTCTCCTCCTCTTCTTTGTTTCATTGTCCCGTTGGTGTGAATGAAATCTTGCGCATGCGCTGTACACTCAGCCCAAAGCTAAAGCGCCATTTTCTGAAGTTTTTTCCGCACCTGTAAGTAAAGACTAAGGAACCATTATCAGCATTTATCTCCTGCCCATTACATGTATGTTAGTACAACCCCAATTCTAAGGAAGTTGGGACATTGTGTAAGAAACAGAATATGATGATTTACAAATCTTTTTCCACCTATTTTCTATTGAATACACTACAGACACAAGATATTTAATGTTCAAGCGAATAAACTTTATTGTTTCTTTTACAAATATTCACTCATTTTGAATTTGATGCGACACGGTCCAAAAACGACGGGAAAGTGGAGGAATGCTCAATAAACACCTGTTTGGACATTCCAGAGGTGAAGAGGTTAACTGCAAACAGGTGAGTGTCATGATTGGGTATAAAGGGAACCTCCCCGAAAGGCTCAGTCATTCACAAGCAAGGATGGGGCGAGGTTCACCACTTTGTGACCAACTGCGTGAGCAAATAGTCCAACAGTTTAAGAACAACATCTCTCAATGTAGAATTGCAAGGAATTTAGGGATTTCATCATCTACAGGCCATAATATCATCTAAGGATTCAGAGAATCTGGACAAATCTCTGCAAGAAAGCGGCAAGGCCGAAAACCAACACTGAATGCCCATGATCTTCGATCCCTCAGGCAGCACTGCATTAAAAACCGACATCATTCTGTAACAGATATTACCATTACATGAGCTCAAGAACACTTCAGAAAACCATTGTCAGTGAACACAGTTTGTTGCTACGTCTACAAGTGCAAGATAAAGCTCTACCATGCAATGGGAAAGCCGTATATCAACAACACCCAGAAACACCGCCGGCTTCTATAGGCCTGAACTCATCTAAAATGGACTAACAAAAAGAAGAAACATGTCCTGTGGTCTGACCAGTCCACATTTCAAATTGTTTTTGGAAATCATGGATGTCGTGTCCTCCGGGCCAAAGAGGAAATGGACTGTCCGGATTGTTATCAGCGCAAAAGCCAGCATTTCTGATGGTATGGTGGAGATGGGGAGTGTTAGTGCCTGTGGCACATTTCTGATGCTATAGGGGTGTGTTGGTGCCCATGACATAGGTATTTGCACATCTGTGAAGGCACTATTAATGCCGAATGCCACGTACAGGTTTTGCAGTAACTTATGCTGCCATCCAGGCGTCATCTTTTCCAGGGATGTCCCTGCTTATTTCAGCAAGACAATGCCAAGCCCCATTCTTCAGGTGTTACAACAGCGTTGCTTCATAGTAAGAGAGTGCTGGTACTAGACCGGACTGCCTGCAATCCAGACATCTATCCCATATACAATGTGCGGAGAATTAAGAAACGTGAAATACGACAATGGAGACCCCGGACTGTTGCGAAACTGAAGTTGTGCACCAAGCAAAAATGGTAAAGAATTCCATCTACAAAGCTCCAACAATTCATGTCCTCAGTTTTCCAACTTATTGAGTGTTGTTAACAGTAAAGGAGATGTAACACAGCGGTAAACATGACCCGAGCCTAGTCTTCTGTTGCCCCCGTCCAAGCATTTTTGGAACGTATTGCAGATATTGAATTCAAAATCAGTGAATATTAGCAAAAAGCAAATACAGTTAATTTGTTTGAATATTAAATATCTTGTCTTTGTAGTGTATTCTATTGAAAATAGGTTGAAAAGGATTTGTAAATCATCGTATTCTGGTTTTATTTATGTTTTACACAATATCCCAACTTTATTGGAACAGGGGTTGTATTACACTGTGTGGGGTCAACGAGGAGAACATTGTGGTGTGTAAAGACTACAAGGCCATAATAGTGATTGAGGGCTACCTCTGATGATGTCATGACTATGTGATCAGACTCTTGTGTAGGGTGGAGATGTTCTGCATTGTACAGGATAGTGCGGTGTTATAGAGAAGGAGGAAGTTCCTGAGAAGGAGAGGAGAAAACGTGTGAGCAAGAGGGGAACCTGTGGGTGCAGGATATGAGACATAGATATAATAGACTTTATTCCCTTAGATCAGTATACATGGTTTCCTAATAATAAAAAAGTACAGAAAAATCAGTCCCAAGAAACAATATCTGAATGTAATTGAGATGCCATTATAGGTATCCCAGATAAAAAAAATAACCTCAGTCCATTATGAAACAGCAAACAAATTACAGCTCAGCCTTAATTAGAACTTTAAATAGCATTAAACTAAAATAAATGTTTTAACCTAAAAAAACAGTATATGTAAGTTCCTTGCTATTACCTGGATGGGAAAATGACTTAAGGTTGAAAACCACTTACAATCCGCTTCATACCTCTGTGACTTCTCAGATGTTTAACAAGACATGATTTCTGAGTAAAATATTTCCCACATTCTGGGCATGAATATGGCTTCTCTCCTGTGTGAGTTCTCTGATGTTCAACAAGATGTGAATTACTTGTAAAACATTTCCCACATTCTGGGCATGAATATGGCTTCTCTCCTGTGTGAATTCTCAGATGTTTAACAAAACATGAATTACTCGTAAAACATTTCCCACATTCTGGACAAGAATATGGCTTTTCTCCTGTGTGAATTCTCAGATGTTTAACAAAACATGAATTACTCGTAAAACATTTCCCACATTCTGGACAAGAATATGGCTTTTCTCCTGTGTGAATTCTCTGATGTGGAACAACATGTGATTGATAAGAAAAACATTTCCCACATTCCATGCATGAATATGGCTTCTCCCCTGTGTGAGTTCTTAGATGATCAACAAGATTTGATTTTTTCCTAAACCATTTTCCACATTCTGAGCAAAAATATGTCTTCTCTCCTGTGTGAATCTTTTGATGTTGAACAAGATTTGATTTCTTAGTAAAACATTTCTCACATTCTGGGCATGAATATGGCTTCTCCCCTGTGTGAGTTCTCTGATGTGTAACACCTCTTCTACATCTTTCATTTTGTTTAACAGACTGTGATGAATTAAAAGAAAGATCTTTCTCCTGAATGGCTGAGGGTATATTTGGGGTAATGACATGCTCTTCATATGGATATTGTGTGATACCATGATCCTCTGCTGTATAATCTGAAGATATCAGATGTTCCTCTGAGCTCCTGGTACAGTCATCTGAGAAGAAGAAAACTGATATTACAATTATTGAATAACATAACCTTATAAGTATATTCCCCACTGAGCTGCCGCTGCCTGAGACGCTTCAGACTGTGTGAAGAAGTGAAGTCAGTGGCACAGGCAGCAAACGACGGCAGCGCGGCCTACTTCATTAGTATTCACTGTGCTGAGACGGAGGTCAGTGATGGTGACTAGTAATGAAGCGGGGCAGGAGACGCCATCACTGCTCTAGGTCACTGTAGAGGTGAACACAATCCATGGCTGCTTAAATATGGCCACTTATGTGGAATAATACTGTAGGACGCCATAAATCTTACTGTATTACACCCCATACACACAATAGAATCCAAACCACATCTGCTGGATTTCCCAGCCTGAACTCATCGCGGATCTGCTGTCCCAATTTTTCTCTTTACTTTATTGTGATTTTCTTATTGCTTAAACTTTTATAAATTAAAAAAGAAATGTGTCTGTTCTATATAGTGGTGACCCCTCACCTGCAGAGTTGTCTCTTTTGTTTCTTTTGCTTTAACCAGGTGGCCTAGTCTGTCATTTTGTGTGTCATGGTCTGTCTATGGTCTAAGCCGATTATGTTTCCTCTTGTTTTACCTATCTATGACGGTATTATATTTAATGGAATGCATCAAAAGTTACCTTTTGGATTTTGTATCATCAGAAGGAGAGTCCACTATAAATTGTGATGCAACATCCTGTACACCATTACTTAATCCTTGTTACTGGCATGTCTACACCAGTCCACTGCTCTGGCATGGTGTGTGGTAATATGGTATTGCTATGGGTCGAGGAGAGCCGCTCCACACATTTCTTTCCTTAGTACCAAAAGAGAGCGAAGGGAAGATCTCAAATGGATATCGGAAAGTGAGATAATAAAAATGAATGTACTATCTTGCACTACCCAATGAGAAGGGATTCAGATTTCAGAACATTAATATTAACATTGGATAGGCAATTATAAGTGTTCAGTTCTGACATGAGAGTAGGAAAGAAGATAAATAAAAGCGAGAAATCTCTGTAGGTCGTATATTTATGGAGACACCAGGGTGGTTGTGGATGAGAAGTAGCAATGGCTCAAAAGAAGAAAAACACTTATTTTGTGTTCATCCGAACCTAAAGTTTTCTGAAAATTAACTTACGAACGGCTTAGTTCATCTCTACAATCTGATGCATTATATTGGATACAATGAGGGTAAGTTCACACAGAGTTTTTTGGTCAGGATTTTGAGGCCGTATTCGCCTCAAAATCCTGACTAAAAAGACGGCTTCCATTGAAATCAATGGGAGACGCTCAGGAGCTTTTTCCGGGATCCGGCTTGTGAAAAAGAAGCGAGGTGCTGTTTCACCTCGCGATTCGGCCTGAAGACACACCCTCCTCCCGACTAGGCCCTTTCATTGGGCCTAATCCGGAGTGGAGTGTGCGGCTGGATGTCAGTACAGTGCACCGGCTTTCAGTCACGGCTACCCGCCTCCGCCTCAGGTCCCAATCCAAAAAACCCCGTGTGAACTTACCCTAAAGCTCAATTGTTACAGCAGTACTCCGCCCGCATGTTACCAAGCAGTATAGGGGAAAAATAATGGTGAAGTGGGCGCTAGGCAGGGCCCACGAGAAAAGTACAAATATAAAATCATATTATGTAAAGTGCATTACATGGTAATTCTATGGCTCTAAAAACATAATTTCGTTCACAAACGCTACAATATGTCTGGGGTTGGGGGCGGAGGAGGTTTGTGAACAATTAGTCTGCTGAATATGACTCCGAACCACATGGGATGTCAGTTCTGTAGATAATGACCTGATCTTGGAGGCCCTTGCTCCCTTTGTTAAGTGTAAATTAAAATTGAGATTATTAGGAGCAAAACAGTAACAATGCAGTTACGTATTGCAAGTCATATTTATGTATGAGATAACCAAGATGATTGTCTATAAAATGATGGGAGACTCACATTCCAAGTTGTGGTGAACGGTGAGATCTGGAGCCTGAAAGTCACAAGGTCAGAACATTGTTACCCTTCTGCCCCTAAGTGTATCTGTTAGGAAGTGATGGGGCAGAGGTTGGATGAGGGTGAACAGGATGGCTCAGACAGATCACCAGTACAAAAGATGGTTCACGATTGTACATAAAGTTATAGCCGTCGCTGAATGAAGAGAATCAGTGCCCCTTCTGTGCTTTATATAGTGGTGACTCCTCACCTGGGCGGGTCCCTGTAGGAATGTCCTCCTCACACTCCTCATCACCACTCACATAGGGCTCTTCCTGTATTCTCATAGATATAGCATTAATGTCGCTCACATCTTTATCCTGATGGAAAATCTGGGAAACAAATAATGTAAAAGTCACCGGACAAATGGGGAAGTCACAGAGAATGTTCTAGATCATTAATCCGCATGAAGATGAAAGATGTCCTGACAGTAGCTGCAGGTCTGTGAGAAGCCGGATAAACATATTAGATGGCGGCTCAATGACACCGCCCATGTATATAACCATATAATACTGCTGGATACAACAAGACTGACCACAAGGACTTCACAGCCCGTCTACACATCATAGGGAATATCTCCATCTACCTGATCATCATCCTGTGGAAGAAGAGGACTGGGACATCTCTCCGGTGTTGTCCTCTTACTGGATCTACCTGTAGGAAACACAGACAGGGACTGAATTCATTCTGTACATACAAATAATGGAAGTCCATGTGTATATAGTCATGTCTATTACCTGCTGATGTGAGGGGCTGCTGGTCCTCCATCATCACCTCCTTGTACAGATCCTTGTGTCCTTCTAAATACTCCCACTCCTCCATGGAGAAATAGACAGCGACATCCTGACACCTTATAGGAACCTGACAACACAATGATACAGTCATCACCCCGACCCCTCCAGTTACTGTATAATGTCCCAGCATTCCCAGCAGTGTCACCTCTCCAGTCAGCAGCTCCAGCATCTTGTGGGTGAGTTCTAGGATCTTCTGTCCATTGATCTCCTCCTGTATCAGGGGGTGAGGTGGAAGCCCCGGGATTGGGCTCAGGGTTCCTCCATATCCTTCATACACAGGAGCCTGACAGCGCCCACTAGAGGTCTTCTTCACTACTGTGTAATCCTGGATATGGGGAGACACATTAATAAATCTCACTACATACATGTCCAGAGTCCATCACCTCTCCAGTCATATCATCTGTTATTACTATAGATAATAATGATGTCATGATGACATCATCAGAATCTCTCACCTCTCCAGTAAGCTGGTAGATGATCTCTAGGGTGAGATTTAATAGACTTTCCGCCATCTTGTTCCTGTCTCTTTCCATCCTTGATGGATCAATCAGGAATATTCTCTTATATAGAAGATCCTGAGAGGATTCTATATTGTAGGAACCTGAATGGAGAGAAGATGAGACAATGTAATCACTACACGGAATCCCATGGAATAAATAGAAGAGTTGAGTCCCATTATTATCACCACCTCCTACTTCTGACGTCGGCAGCGTGTAGATCAGGAAGGAAGTGACTTGTTGTGGGCCGGCTTGGTGGGTATATAAGGTGTGTGATAGGCTGAACAGAATCTCATTGGGAGTTTTTTGTTTTTTTTAATGTAGATTGTTAGCCCCTTATAGGGATCACAATGTACATTTTTTTCCTAATAGTATATCTTTGTGGAATGGGAGGAAATCCACGCAAACACGGGAAGAACATACAAATTCCTTACAGATGTTGTTCCTGGCAGGATTCGAACCCAGGACTCCAGCACTGCAAGGCTGTAGTGCTAACCTCTGAGCCACCGTGTTGCCTCTCTCATTGGGAGTATTTGACCAGCCTCAAGCGTACTGGCTGAGGGGTGTTTGGTGCTGCCCGGGGTGTTGCAACACAAATTGGATCTGGAAGAACCAAAACCTGATGCCGAACAGCCCAGGAGGCTCCAGCAGCTCTAGTAGAATGAGCCGTGCTACCTACTAAGGAGGGGAAGAAACCCTCAAGAAGGTGAGGAAGAGGCCAAAGATACGGAGCTGACACTTGTACAGATGACACTGACTTTCCCTGCAGCTTCAGTCACAACAAGTGATGGTTCGTCCATCGATCTCTTGGAACAGCCACAACTGTCACAGATAGATCTCCCACATGTCTGTCTGGACTACAATCTACTGGCCATAGAGGTGAAGACACTCGGCCCCTGATATTACCAGCACACTGGAACTAACTGTACAGTCCTCCCTGACCCTGACAGAAGAGGAAGTATTACAGCCTAGTACGCAACGTGCAACAACAAGTGACTAATGCAGAGGAGAAAGTGGCCAACGGGAATCTGTAGGTTTGTGACTTACTGAAATGAGCAGAATCTTACATGATGGTATAGAGGACGTAGAGAATGGGCCCCGCTGTAGGGACATGAGAGGAATGAGTGTCCCGGAGAATGTTCCATCCAGAGATCTAACACCGATACAGGGGCTTGTAAAAGTCTTCAGCCCCCAATAGCAATACTTTGGCTACAATTCCAGCTACAAGTCTTTTGGGCTCGGTCTCTACCAGCTTTGCACATCTAGAGATGAGATTTCTGCCCCTTCTTCTTCTTTGCAGCCAGATTGGATGGAGCGTCTGTGAACAGCAATTTTCATGTCTTGCCACAGATGCTCAATGAGATTTAGGTCTGGACTTTGACTGGGCCGTTCTAAGAGCGGAATATTCTGTGAACGAAACCATTCACTGGAGCTCGGGCTGGAGGTTTAGGGTCATTGCTGGAAGGGGAATCTCCTGCCCAGTCTCAGGTCTATTGTAACCTCCAACAGGACCACGAGGAGGACATTATAGTGTGTGGGGGCCACAAGGAGGGCATTATAGTGTGTGGGGGCTACGAGGAGGACATTATAGTGTGTGGGGCCACGAGGAGGACGTTATAGTGTGGGGGGGCCACAAGGAGGACATTATAGTGTGTGGGGGCCACGAGGAGGACATTATAGTGTGTGGGGGCCACGAGGAGGACATTATAGTTTGTGGGGGCCACGAGGAGGACATTATAGTGTGTGGGGGCCACAAGGAGGACATTATAGTGTGTGGGGGCCACAGGGAGGACATTATAGTGTGTGGGAGCCACAGGGAGGACATTATAGTGTGTGGGTGCCACGAGGAGGACAATATAGTGTGTGGGGGCCACGAGGAGGATGACTGAATGTATGAGAAGGGCTGGGAGCGAGCACTTACCTCCTCGGGTACAGCATCCGTCTGCTCACAGGACCTGTGATGATGTCATAGGTGTGGGAGCAGTCAAGGAGTCACATGATCAGGTCCTGCTGTTATCGCTTCATCTGTGCAGAAGATACATCCCAGACTTCACATCTGCAGAGGAGAAGAGGAAACTCTACTGGGAGAAGAAGAGGCCACTGTGGAGATCGCTGCCCAATATCTGTCCAGCTGCCACCAAACAAGAGGAAAATGAGACGCATGGACTATTAACCCCCCCTCCCCTAAGCCGCCCCCATCACCTGTCTACCCCATACTCACCGACACCTACACGCCCCAAACAAGAACGAGGACACTCAAACCCCCAACCCACGGACCCCGTACCCACCCCCCTCCACCACCCCCAACCTACTTTGCTTTGGCAACAACAAACATCTTATTCTTTGGTAACGCTAATAAAGCACTTTTGTATTTGTACTAAATCCTAGTGAGCTAAAGGACCTGTGATGATGTCACCGTGTGGGAGGAGTCAGAGAATCACTTGACCAGATATTAGAGGTCTCTGTAGAGCTGTCTGTGTGTGACGTGTATGTCGCGGAGCCGTCTGTGTGTGACTTGTACGTAGCCGAGCTGTCTGTGTGTGACGTGTATGTAGCGGAGCCGTCTGTGTGTGACTTTTTACGTAGCCGAGTTGTCTGCGTGTGACGTTTAGGAAATAATTATGAAGGAAATAAGTATGTGACCCTTGCTGATTTTGCACGTTTTTCCTCTGACAAAGACATGAACAGTCTATAATTTTAAGGGTAGATTAATTTGCATTTTGCAGAGAGAAATATGTATTTGATCCCTCTGGCAAACAAGACTTAATACTTGGTGGTAAAACCCTTGTTGGCGCGCTCAGCAGTCAGAGGTTTTAGTACTTGATGATGAGGGTTGCGCACATGTCAGACATGTCAGGAGGTATTTTGGTCCACTGCTCTTTGCAGATCATCTCTAAACCATTAGGAATTTGAGGCTGTCGCTTGTCAACTCGGATCTTCAGCTCCCTCCATAAGTTTTCTATGGGATGAAGGTGTGGAGACTGGCTGGGTCACTCCAAGGCCTAAGGGTGAATTCACACTGAGTAAACGCTAGCTTATTCTGAACGTAAAACACGTTCAGAATAAGCGGCGTCTAAAGCAGCTCCATTCATTTCTATGGGAGCGGGGATACGAGCGCTCCCCATAGAAATGAATGGGCTGCTTCTTTCACTCCGTGCAGTCCCATTGAAGTGAATGGGAAGTGCCGGCGTGTACGCTCCGGCATGAGCAGAGCTTGCCGTATACGCCGGCACTCCCCATTCACTTCAATGGGACTGCACGGAGTGAAAGAAGCAGCCCATTCATTTCTATGGGGAGCGCTCGTATCCCCGCTCCCATAGAAATGAATGGAGCTGCTTTAGACGCCGCTTATTCTGAACGTGTTTTACGTTCAGAATAAGCTAGCGTTTACTCAGTATGAATTCACCCTAAATGTGCTATTTTTTGAGACACTCCATTGTTCCAGCATTTCTCTTCCTCCAAAAACGAAGAGTTGAGATAATGCGAAAGAGCTCAATTTTTGTCTCATCCGACCACAAAAATTATTTAGGCCTCGCAGTTCTTAAACAATCTTCATCCAAGCTTTCTGCTGGAATTGGTGGCTGTAAGATATTCTAAGTAGTGAGATCATAGGAGAACATTCTGGAAAGGAACATAGTAACTAGGCCCCGTGTAATATGTCAGTGATACAAGTGCAGTATATACATATATACAATGAGGAGACAACTAATTAGTTTTAGTAAATGTGCGGCTTCAGGGTCGGACTGGGGTGTCTAGGGCCCACCAGTGGAATTGTTTCTAGGGGCCCACCGCCAGGACCCTGCAGATCAGCGGTACCGAGACAGGGTGGTTAAAGGTTATAACATGTTGGGAGCCATGCTACTCACGCACTATACCATGTGCAGTACATATACCTACTGCTACAGCCTGTATGGCAAGTGAACAGCATGGCTCCTAGAAATATTACCATTACCCCTAGCTGAAGTGTCCTGGAAAAAGCTGATCTGCAGAGGTCCAGGCTGTTGTATCATCGCATATGTAATATTGATGGCCTATCCTAAGGACAGACCATCAATATTAGAAGCATGGCTAAATCCCCGTGTGAACTTAGACTTATACCTATAGGGAAACTGCAGGTGTTTCTGCAGATATAAGTGACATGCTGCGATTTCCAAAACCGCAACAGTTTTGGAAATTGCAGTGTGTCTGCCATGTGTGTTTTTCTGCAATGTGTGGATGGGATTGCACTCACTATATACCTACACACTCAGGCCTGGTTCACATCTGCGTTCAGTAATCCATTCGGGGAGTCTGCATGGGGACCCTCCCAAACAGACTACCGAACGCATTAGCAAGTGGTATGCAGTGAAAGCACACATAGACTATAATGGGGTCCATGTGCTTTCTGTGCAGTGTCCGCAAAGAACATGCGGACAGAAAAGTACTTCACAATCTACTTTCCTGTCCACATGACTCGTGCGGACACCGCGTGGAAAGCACACGGACCCTATTATAGTCTATGGGGTCCGCATACTTTCACTGCACACCGCTTGCTAATGCGTTTGATAATCCGTTCGGGGGGGGGGGGGGGTTTCCCATGCAGACTCCCCAAACAGATCACCGAACGCAGATGTGAACCAGGCCTTATACATATATCATATATACACACATATATACAATACTATAGCACATATACATTTATATACATTCATATACCATATATAAGTCATATATACTTGTATGAATACTATATATACACACATATATATACATACACATTATTATAGCATACTGTATATACTCACACATACCTGTATACAAACATACAGTAGTCACACAGTATACAAGTCACATACTTTACACAAATGTACACATGCATACATATTAAACATACAGATTTTACAAAAAGAATTTACTCACCTATTCCAGCAGTAGCAAACTCAGCAGACGACTCCTGTCTTCCCCACACGCTGCTATGTAAGAGCATTCAGTGTGAGGAGGAGGGGGGAGGGGGAGAGAGGAAGTGAGACCTCACAGGAGAGCAGCAAAGCAGCGGCAGGTAAGTGAAGGGAGAGGCCGTTAGCTGAGGCTGAAGCTGCACATGCTATACAGCTTCAGCATCAGCTAATAGGGGCCCCGTGTGTGGAGACAGATGCATTGGCCAGGTACCCGGTTGGGGGCCCCTGGCCATCCCGATCGGGCCCCGACCAATGCATCTGCATTGTTAAAATGAAAACTTTAAGTCGGGGCCCACCGGGGGATTCCCCGGTGCTCCGGCGGGCCAGTCCGACCCCGTGCCGCTTTGTCTTTAATTAGTAGAGATGAGCGAGCAGTAAAATGTTCGAGGTTCGATATTCGTTTACAATAGCTGCTCAATATTCGACTATTCGAACGAATATCGAACCTCATTATAATCTATGGGAGAAAATGCTTCGCTACAGGGGATCCCACCATTCAACTCAGGAGAGTCACCAAGTCCACTATCACACCCCAGGAAATGATGCCAACACCCTGGAAAGCAACTGGGACACCAGGGGAAGCATGTCTGGGGGCATCAAGTACCTTTATTATGTCGGGATCCCCTGTCAGCTTGCGGTATGCAAGCAGTTTCCATTTTTGTCCGATTTTAGACTCCGCCTCCTCTGGCAGAACCAGCGTTGATTGGCCGAATGCTGTACACTGGCCAATCAACGCTGGTCAATGCATTCCTATGGCGAGATAAAACAGAGCTAGCCGTGCGGTTAGTTCGGCTACTCCGGACACCGGAGATGAAGCAGAGCTCAGCTCTGCTACACCCAACCATCCCTCCAACTATTCCTCCTGTCACACACATCTCTGGTGTAACAGAGCTCAGCACACACTCAGCTCTGCTACATCTCTACACTCTGTTGTAGAGATGTAGCAGAGCTGAGTGTGTGCTGAGCTCTGCTACACACGAGATGTGTGTGACAGGAGGAGTAGCTGGAGGGATGGTTGGGAGTAGTGCAGAGCTGCTACACCAGAGATGTAGCAGAGCTGGATGTTAGCAGTCCAATGCAGCAGAGCTGAGTGTGTTAGTCTGCTGCATCAGACTGCTACATCTGCCAGCTCTGCTACATCGGGCCGGGTGCTCAGCTCAACTCTAGAGTAGTTGAGCTGAGTGTGCAGTATCGGATTAACCCCCTTCCCCTCCAGCATTGTCCACTTACCTGCAGCTCCCAGCTCCTCTTCCTGGTCCGGTCCGGTTCTCTGTCCGGTCTTCAGAGCGCCCTGCCCCCCTCTCCCCCAACTAGTATTATAGAGACGGCGGGGCTTAGGAGAGTGTGGGCGGGTCTCCCCGCCTTCTCTATAATACTAGTCGGGGAGAGGGGGCGGGTTCTGGGAGGGGAGACGTCAGTGATGCCCCGCCTACTAAGCCCCGCCTACTAACTGCATCTCTACAATACTAGTCTAGGGAAGCAGGGCGCTCTGAAGAGAACAGAGGACCCCGCCTCCCTAGACTAGTATTGTAGAGATGCAGGGAGTAGGCGGGGCTTAGTGCAGCTGGAGAGTGTGGGTGGGGAGACGTCAGAAGACTCTGAAGATAAGTGGACAGAGGACCGGACCAAGAAGAGCTGGGAGCTGCAGCTATGCTGGTAAGTGGACAATGGTGGGGAGGGGGAGGGTTAATCACTACACAGCGTGGAGTCCAACAATTTTTGGACTACATGCTGTGTAGTGAATAGGATCGTTTTTAAAATCCAATCTCCGAATGATCGGAAATTGGATTTTAAAAACAATCCTGAAATGTCAAAATCGGCTCAACCCTAAGTGCTGGCGATGTAGCAGTGTCCAATGTAGCAGAGCTGGACCTGCTACACACTCAGCGCTGCTGCATCGAATTGCTACATCGGTACAGCTGTGTGTGTAGCAGCTTCAGCTCTGCTTCATCTCGGCATAGGAATGCATTGACCAGCGTTGATTGGCCGAATGCCGTATGGCATTCGGCCAATCAACGCTGGTCAACTCATTCCTATGGGAAAAAGTCAGCTCGTGCATATCGCAAGCTGACAGGGATCCCAACAAGATAGAGCCCCCCCAAAGAGCTGGGTGAGTGACATTCCCCCCTAAATAAAGGTAATCCCGAGCTAACCCTGCCTGTATATCTGTCCCTGTCTCACAGTCACATAGTTCACAGTCCCAAATTAGTCGAATGGTAAATCCACCATTCGTCTAAATTGGAGGTCACCTGATTTCGGCCGCCAATTCCTTTTTCCGATTTTTTTCACTGCCTCCGTTGTCGTAGTTCCTGTCCCACCTGCCCTGCACAGTTATTGGTGCAAAAAACGCGCATGGGAAGGTGGGAGGGGACACGGATTTTTACTGCGTTTGCGGCCTTGTATTCTATTGTAATCGAATATCCCGAACGGCCTGATATTCGATCGATTACAAAAATGTTCCCTCCCCCTGACACAATAGCAAAAAAAAATCCAAATAAATAAAATGAGAACATATATGTATGGAAATATGATGGCTCAAATAGATTTTTTTTATCTATTGGACTTTTTTTTTAAATTGTTAAAACTTAACACAAACTATACAAATTTGGTTTTGCTCTCTAGTGGATGAAGCAGATGGAAGTTTCTTTAGAAGTGAATATTATAGATAGAGATATTACATAGAACAAAGAAACGGAGCTTCGGAGTCTTACGATAGGGCAGAAAAGTCTGACGTATCCCAAAACAAGGGATCTCAAGACAAATTTCTGGCAACCAGGCATCAGAACATCCCCTTAGACTCAATGTCACTGTCATAGGAGAATTAGCAGAATCCTAATTTCTAGAAGGAGATTTGGATATAACATAATGGTAAATTAGTGCCAGGTCTGTCTTGGGCAGCTTATACTTTCTGCACGTCCAGGGTATAAATACAGTGACAGTAGTGAAGCCATACAGTGCGGTTTTGAGTCACCGATCTTCCTCTTCATTGTCTACTGCCCCAACTGTCCTCTACGTTCTGTCAATGATCTAAGGGGCCGTTCACACGGCGTAGCGCGCCGCTCATTTAGACACGTGTCAGAGCGCGGCGCTTCAAAACAGAGGCCATTGATTTCAATGGGTGCCGACATACACGCGCTACACATTGAAATCAATCAGAGGCTTTTTTACCTATTGATTTCAATGGGTAGCGCGTGTATGTCGGCACCCATTGAAATCAATGGCCTCTGTTTTGAAGCGCCGCCCTCTGACACGTGTATACGTGTCTAAATGAACGGCGCGCTGTGCCTTGTGAACGGTCCCTTAGATTTGGACCTTCTGTTATTTTATCTTCCCACTCTCATCTCCAAGACTTTTCTTGAGCTGCACTGGTGCTCTGGAATGTTCTACCCCCAAACAATCACATTAATAGCAAAAACTACAACAGCTTCCATCATACTGTAAAATCACATCTGTTTAGGCGGCCGATCATATGACCTGAGCACATTGTTCTACACCTCCACACTCTTCATTAATTCATTATTAGAAGTTCTCCTTCCTCCTCTGTTCCTCAGATCCTGACCTCCCATTTTGAAGTTACTTAATACAGTGGGGTTATGTAGTGAGATGGCATAATAATGGAAGCGCTTTCCAGTTAATCTAAAGGTCCCTTTAGAGCTTTTTGCCCAAATATTAGCTGATCAGTGACTCTACACTACTCTTATGTCTCAGAGATCCCAGGGATGATCACAGACCCCCACCAGAAGAGGTATCTAGCGGTTCCTTACCGGAGCTCCTACACCGCTACAGCAGCCTAACATGGCGGACGGCGAGCACGCTTCCATCCCCAACAACACTAGACAAGCTGACTCTCATGCTCAGTTCCCTGTTTCTTTCCACTGAACCAAGACAAGGTCTCACCAACAACCAGAACGTCCAGTCACTCATTTGATCTATTCACACTTGAGATTCTCATAGCAGAAATCCCCTGCAAATCTGGCATCAAGGGTTGTATGGAAAATGGAGAACAGACCCCCCATGAGGACATGACTTACCTCAATATTACTGTGCAATGTCCAAATTAATGAGCTCCAGTAACACCAAGAGTCCCAAGATCATCGAATCACCCAGCAAGGACTGTATCTTTAGACTTTATATTATATGACAACACCCTTGTAATACCCTTTGTTATTGAGGTGGCCTGAAAACCTCCAGGCCACCCGCCTTTTAGGACTCCTCAGTATGAGTCTCCTCTTTCTATACATTACACTCCTGATCTCCTGACTCTTTTGTCCTTGGGGATGATGAAGCGATGTGGTTAACTTCACCCCATAAATGTTCATACTGATTGTGTTCCATGTGTAGTTAACGTGATGGCCCTCTGAGACTAGAGGAGGAACTACACCTATCCCTGTATCCTTAACATCACAAACCCCCTGTGGACATTGTTTTCATCCTCGGTAGGGGACACCCCATATCCTCCCAACACCTGATATTTTCAACGATTTTATACAGGGTTTGCATTCAGTGACGTAACTAGGAATGACAGAGCCCCGTGGCGAACTTTTGACATGGGCCCCCCCAACCGACGCCGAAGACCTCGACTGACCCCCTCCTCCGCATTCCTGCGCACTCTATTATGTCCCTTAGTCGCCCCTGCACACACTATTATGCCCCTTAGTGGTCCCTGCGCACACTATTATGCCCCTTAGTGGTCCTTGCACACAGTATTATGCCGCTTAGTGGCCCCTGCACACAGTATTATGTCCCATAGTGGCCCCTGCACACACTATTATGCCCCTTAGTGGCCCCTGCACACAGTACTATGTCCCTTAGTGGCCCCTGCACACAGTATTATGCCCCTTAGTGGTCCTTGCACACAGTACTATGTTCCTTAGTGGCCCCTGCACACAGTATTATGTCCCATAGTGACCCCTGCACACAGTATTATGCCCCTAAGTGGCCCCTGCACACAGTATTATGCCCCTTAGTGACCCCTGCACACAGTATTATGTCCCATAGTGGCCCCTGCACACAGTATTATGTCCCATAGTGGCCCCTGCACACAGTATTATCCCCCATAGTGGCCCCTGCACACAGTATTATGCCCCTTAGTGGCCCCTGCACACAGTATTATGTCCCATAGTGGCCCCTGCACACAATATTATGCCCCTTAGTGGCCCCTGCACACAGTATTATGCCCTTTAGTGGCCCCTGCACACAGTATTATGCCCCTTAGTGGCCCCTGCACACACTATTATGTCCCACTGTGGACACCCAGAGTATAATAATCGGAGACCCGGGGGAATAAAAAGTGCTACATCTGATGTAGCAGAGCCGAGTGTGCACACTCGGCTCTACTACATCTGATGCACACTCGGCTCTGCTACATCTGATGCACACTCGGCTCTGCTACATCTGATGTAGCAGAGCCGAGTGTGCATCAGATGTAGTAGAGCCGAGTGTGCATCAGATGTGTAGTTGAGCAGAACTGGCTCAGCACTGCTAAGTCTCTGTCCTTCTCCTCCTCTTCTTTGTTTCATTGTCCCGTTGGTGTGAATGAAATCTTGCGCATGCGCTGTACACTCAGCCCAAAGCTAAAGCGCCATTTTCTGAAGTTTTTTCCGCACCTGTAAGTAAAGACTAAGGAACCATTATCAGCATTTATCTCCTGCCCATTACATGTATGTTAGTACAACCCCAATTCTAAGGAAGTTGGGACATTGTGTAAGAAACAGAATACGATGATTTACAAATCTTTTTCCACCTATTTTCTATTGAATACACTACAGACACAAGATATTTAATGTTCAAGCGAATAAACTTTATTGTTTCTTTTACAAATATTCACTCATTTTGAATTTGATGCGACACGGTCCAAAAACGACGGGAAAGTGGAGGAATGCTCAATAAACACCTGTTTGGACATTCCAGAGGTGAAGAGGTTAACTGCAAACAGGTGAGTGTCATGATTGGGTATAAAGGGAACCTCCCCGAAAGGCTCAGTCATTCACAAGCAAGGATGGGGCGAGGTTCACCACTTTGTGACCAACTGCGTGAGCAAATAGTCCAACAGTTTAAGAACAACATCTCTCAATGTAGAATTGCAAGGAATTTAGGGATTTCATCATCTACAGGCCATAATATCATCTAAGGATTCAGAGAATCTGGACAAATCTCTGCAAGAAAGCGGCAAGGCCGAAAACCAACACTGAATGCCCGTGACCTTCGATCCCTCAGGCAGCACTGCATTAAAAACCGACATCATTCTGTAACAGATATTACCATTACATGAGCTCAAGAACACTTCAGAAAACCATTGTCAGTGAACACAGTTTGTTGCTACGTCTACAAGTGCAAGATAAAGCTCTACCATGCAATGGGAAAGCCGTATATCAACAACACCCAGAAACACCGCCGGCTTCTATAGGCCTGAACTCATCTAAAATGGACTAACAAAAAGAAGAAACATGTCCTGTGGTCTGACCAGTCCACATTTCAAATTGTTTTTGGAAATCATGGATGTCGTGTCCTCCGGGCCAAAGAGGAAATGGACTGTCCGGATTGTTATCAGCGCAAAAGCCAGCATTTCTGATGGTATGGTGGAGATGGGGAGTGTTAGTGCCTGTGGCACATTTCTGATGCTATAGGGGTGTGTTGGTGCCCATGACATAGGTATTTGCACATCTGTGAAGGCACTATTAATGCCGAATGCCACGTACAGGTTTTGCAGTAACTTATGCTGCCATCCAGGCGTCATCTTTTCCAGGGATGTCCCTGCTTATTTCAGCAAGACAATGCCAAGCCCCATTCTTCAGGTGTTACAACAGCGTTGCTTCATAGTAAGAGAGTGCTGGTACTAGACCGGACTGCCTGCAATCCAGACATCTATCCCATATACAATGTGCGGAGAATTAAGAAACGTGAAATACGACAATGGAGACCCCGGACTGTTGCGAAACTGAAGTTGTGCACCAAGCAAAAATGGTAAAGAATTCCATCTACAAAGCTCCAACAATTCATGTCCTCAGTTTTCCAACTTATTGAGTGTTGTTAACAGTAAAGGAGATGTAACACAGCGGTAAACATGACCCGAGCCTAGTCTTCTGTTGCCCCCGTCCAAGCATTTTTGGAACGTATTGCAGATATTGAATTCAAAATCAGTGAATATTAGCAAAAAGCAAATACAGTTAATTTGTTTGAATATTAAATATCTTGTCTTTGTAGTGTATTCTATTGAAAATAGGTTGAAAAGGATTTGTAAATCATCGTATTCTGGTTTTATTTATGTTTTACACAATATCCCAACTTTATTGGAACAGGGGTTGTATTACACTGTGTGGGGTCAACGAGGAGAACATTGTGGTGTGTAAAGACTACAAGGCCATAATAGTGATTGAGGGCTACCTCTGATGATGTCATGACTATGTGATCAGACTCTTGTGTAGGGTGGAGATGTTCTGCATTGTACAGGATAGTGCGGTGTTATAGAGAAGGAGGAAGTTCCTGAGAAGGAGAGGAGAAAACGTGTGAGCAAGAGGGGAACCTGTGGGTGCAGGATATGAGACATAGATATAATAGACTTTATTCCCTTAGATCAGTATACATGGTTTCCTAATAATAAAAAAGTACAGAAAAATCAGTCCCAAGAAACAATATCTGAATGTAATTGAGATGCCATTATAGGTATCCCAGATAAAAAAAATAACCTCAGTCCATTATAAAACAGCAAACAAATTACAGCTCAGCCTTAATTAGAACTTTAAATAGCATTAAACTAAAATAAATGTTTTAACCTAAAAAAACAGTATATGTAAGTTCCTTGCTATTACCTGGATGGGAAAATGACTTAAGGTTGAAAACCACTTACAATCCGCTTCATACCTCTGTGACTTCTCAGATGTTTAACAAGACATGATTTCTGAGTAAAATATTTCCCACATTCTGGGCATGAATATGGCTTCTCTCCTGTGTGAGTTCTCTGATGTTCAACAAGATGTGAATTACTTGTAAAACATTTCCCACATTCTGGGCATGAATATGGCTTCTCTCCTGTGTGAATTCTCAGATGTTTAACAAAACATGAATTACTCGTAAAACATTTCCCACATTCTGGACAAGAATATGGCTTTTCTCCTGTGTGAATTCTCAGATGTTTAACAAAACATGAATTACTCGTAAAACATTTCCCACATTCTGGACAAGAATATGGCTTTTCTCCTGTGTGAATTCTCTGATGTGGAACAACATGTGATTGATAAGAAAAACATTTCCCACATTCTATGCATGAATATGGCTTCTCCCCTGTGTGAGTTCTTAGATGATCAACAAGATTTGATTTTTTCCTAAACCATTTTCCACATTCTGAGCAAAAATATGTCTTCTCTCCTGTGTGAATCTTTTGATGTTGAACAAGATTTGATTTCTTAGTAAAACATTTCTCACATTCTGGGCATGAATATGGCTTCTCCCCTGTGTGAGTTCTCTGATGTGTAACACCTCTTCTACATCTTTCATTTTGTTTAACAGACTGTGATGAATTAGAAGAAAGATCTTTCTCCTGAATGGCTGAGGGTATATTTGGGGTAATGACATGCTCTTCATATGGATATTGTGTGATACCATGATCCTCTGCTGTATAATCTGTAGATATCAGATGTTCCTCTGAGCTCCTGGTACAGTCATCTGAGAAGAAGAAAACTGATATTACAATTATTGAATAACATAACCTTATAAGTATATTCCCCACTGAGCTGCCGCTGCCTGAGACGCTTCAGACTGTGTGAAGAAGTGAAGTCAGTGGCACAGGCAGCAAACGACGGCAGCGCGGCCTACTTCATTAGTATTCACTGTGCTGAGACGGAGGTCAGTGATAGTGACTAGTAATGAAGCGGGACAGGAGACGCGACCACTGCTCTAGGTCACTGTAGAGGTGAACACAATCCACGGCTGCTTAAATATGGCCACTTATGTGGAATAATACTGTAGGATGCCATAAATCTTACTGTATTACACCCCATACACACAATACAATACAAACCACATCTGCTGGATTTCCCAGCCTGAACTCATCGCGGATCTGCTGTCCCAATTTTTCTCTTTACTTTATTGTGATTTTCTTATTGCTTAAACTTTTATAAATTAAAAAAAAATGTGTCTGCTCTATATAGTGGTGACCCCTCACCTGTAGAGTTGTCTCTTTTGCTTTAACCAGGTGGCCTAGTCTGTCATTTTGTGTGTCATGGTCTGTCTATGGTCTAAGCCGATTATGTTTCCTCTTGTTTTACCTATCTATGACGGTATTATATTTAATGGAATGCATCAAAAGTTACCTTTTGGATTTTGTATCATCAGAAGGAGAGTCCACTATAAATTGTGATGCAACATCCTGTACACCATTACTTAATCCTTGTTACTGGCATGTCTACACCAGTCCACTGCTCTGGCATGGTGTGTGGTAATATGGTATTGCTATGGGTCGAGGAGAGCCGCTCCACACATTTCTTTCCTTAGTACCAAAAGAGAGCGAAGGGAAGATCTCAAATGGATATCGGAAAGTGAGATAATAAAAATGAATGTACTATCTTGCACTACCCAATGAGAAGGGATTCAGATTTCAGAACATTAATATTAACATTGGATAGGCAATTATAAGTGTTCAGTTCTGACATGAGAGTAGGAAAGAAGATAAATAAAAGCGAGAAATCTCTGTAGGTCGTATATTTATGGAGACACCAGGGTGGTTGTGGATGAGAAGTAGCAATGGCTCAAAAGAAGAAAAACACTTATTTTGTGTTCATCCGAACCTAAAGTTTTCTGAAAATTAACTTGCGAACCGCATAGTTCATCTCTAGTAAACAGTAAGAACAATCTACCGCATTATATTGGATACAATGAGGGTAAGTTCACACAGAGTTTTTTGGTCAGGATTTTGAAGCCGTATTTGCCTCAAAATCCTGACTAAAAAGACGGCTTCCATTGAAATCAATGGGAGACGCTCAGGAGCTTTTTCCGGGATCCGGCTTGTGAAAAAGAAGCGAGGTGCTGTTTCGCCTTGTGATTCGGCCTGAAGACACACCCTCCTCCCGACTAGGCCCTTTCATTGGGCCTAATCCGGAGTGGAATGTGCGGCTGGATGTCAGTACAGTGCACCGGCTTTCAGTCACGGCTACCCGCCTCCGCCTCAGGTCCCAATCCAAAAAACCCCGTGTGAACTTACCCTAAAGCTCAATTGTTACAGCAGTACTCCGCCCGCATGTTACCAAGCAGTATAGGGGAAAAATAATGGTGAAGTGGGCGCTAGGCAGGGCCCACGAGAAAAGTACAAATATAAAATCATATTATGTAAAGTGCATTACATGGTAATTCTATGGCTCTAAAAACATAATTTCGTTCACAAACGCTACAATATGTCTGGGGTTGGGGGCGGAGGAGGTTTGTGAACAATTAGTCTGCTGAATATGACTCCGAACCACATGGGATGTCAGTTCTGTAGATAATGACCTGATCTTGGAGGCCCTTGCTCCCTTTGTTAAGTGTAAATTAAAATTAAGATTATTAGGAGCAACAGTAACAATGCAGTTACGTATTGCAAGTCATATTTATGTATGAGATAACCAAGATGATTGTCTATAAAATGATGGGAGACTCACATTCCAAGTTGTGGTGAACGGTGAGATCTGGAGCCTGAAAGTCACAAGGTCAGAACATTGTTACCCTTCTGCCCCTAAGTGTATCTGTTAGGAAGTGATGGGGCAGAGGTTGGATGAGGGTGAACAGGATGGCTCAGACAGATCACCAGTACAAAAGATGGTTCACGATTGTACATAAAGTTATAGCCGTCGCTGAATGAATAGAATCAGTGCCCCTTCTGTGCTTTATATAGTGGTGACTCCTCACCTGGGCGGGTCCCTGTAGGAATGTCCTCCTCACACTCCTCATCACCACTCACATAGGGCTCTTCCTTTATTCTCATAGATATAGCATTCATGTCGCTCACATCTTTATCCTGATGGAAAATCTGGGAAACAAATAATGTAAAAGTCACCGGACAAATGGGGAAGTCACAGAGAATGTTCTAGATCATTAATCCGCATGAAGATGAAAGATGTCCTGACAGTAGCTGCAGGTCTGTGAGAAGCCGGATAAACATATTAGATGGCGGCTCAATGACACCGCCCATGTATATAACCATATAATACTGCTGGATACAACAAGACTGACCACAAGGACTTCACAGCCCGACTACACATCATAGGGAATATCTCCATCTACCTGATCATCATCCTGTGGAAGAAGAGGACTGGGACATCTCTCCGGTGTTGTCCTCTTACTGGATCTACCTGTAGGAAACACAGACAGGGACTGAATTCATTCTGTACATACAAATAATGGAAGTCCATGTGTATATAGTCATGTCTATTACCTGCTGATGTGAGGGGCTGGTGGTCCTCCATCATCACCTCCTTGTACAGATCCTTGTGTCCTTCTAAATACTCCCACTCCTCCATGGAGAAATAGACAGCGACATCCTGACACCTTATAGGAACCTGACAACACAATGATACAGTCATCACCCCGACCCCTCCAGTTACTGTATAATGTCCCAGCATTCCCAGCAGTGTCACCTCTCCAGTCAGCAGCTCCAGCATCTTGTTGGTGAGTTCTAGGATCTTCTGTCCATTGATCTCCTCCTGTATCAGGGGATGAGGTGGAAGCCCCGGGAATGGGCTCAGGGTTCCTCTCGATCCATCAAATACAAGGGTCTGACAGCGCCCACTAGAGGGCTTCTTCACTACTGTGTAATCCTGGTTATGGGACACATTAATCAATCTCACTACATACATGTCCAGAGTCCATCACCTCTCCAGTTATATCGTCTGTTATTACTATAGATAAGAATGATGTCATGATGACATCATCAGAATCTCTCACCTCTCCAGTAAGCTGGTAGATGATCTCTAGGGTGAGATTTAATAGACTTTCCGCCATCTTGTTCCTGTCTCTTTCCATCCTTGATGGATCAATCAGGAATATTCTCTTATATAGAAGATACTGAGAGGATTCTATATTGTAGGAACCTGAATGGAGAGAAGATGAGACAATGTAATCACTACACGGAATCCCATGGAATAAATAGAAGAGTTGAGTCCCATTATTATCACCACCTCCTACTTCTAACACTACTTCGTTGGCAGTGTGTAGCCGTGCAGTGTGCAGTGTGTATGTCTTTGTAGAATGGGAGGAAATCCACGCAAACACGGGGAGAACATACAAATTCCTTGCAGATGTTGTCCCTGGCAGGATTCGAACTCCAGCACTGCAAGGCTGTAGTGCTAACCTCTGAGCCACCGTGTTGCCTCTCTCATTGGGAGTATTTGACCAGCCTCAAGCGTACTGGCTGAGGGGTGTTCAGTGCTGCCCGGGGTGTTACAACACAAATTGGATCTGGAAGAACCAAAACCTGATGCCGAACATCCCAGGAGGCTCCAGCAGCTCTAGTAGAATGAGCCGTGCTACCCACTAAGGAGGGGAAGAAACCCTCAAGAAGGTGAGGAAGAGTCCAAAGATACGGAGCTGACACTTGTACAGATGACACTGACTTTCCCTGCAGCTTCAGTCACAACAAGTGATGATTTGTCCATCGATCTCTTGGAACAGCCACAACTGTCACAGATAGATCTCCCACATGTCTGTCTGGACTACAATCTACTGGCCATAGAGGTGAAGACACTCGGCCCCTGATATTACCAGCACACTGGAACTAACTGTACAGTCCTCCCTGACCCTGACAGAAGAGGAAGTATTACAGCCTAGTACGCAACGTGCAACAACAAGTGACTAATGCAGAGGAGAAAGTGGCCAACGGGAATCTGTAGGTTTGTGACTTACTGAAATGAGCAGAATCTTACATGATGGTATAGAGGACGTAGAGAATGGGCCCCGCTGTAGGGACATGAGAGGAATGAGTGTCCCGGAGAATGTTCCATCCAGGGACCTAACACCGATACAGGGGCTTGTAAAAGTCTTCATCCCCCTATATCAATACTTTGTAGAGCAAACTTTGGCTACAATTCCAGCTACAAGTCTTTTGGGCTCGGTCTCTACCAGCTTTGCACATCTAGAGAGGAGATTTCTGCCCCTTCTTCTTCTTTGCAGCCAGATTGGATGGAGCGTCTGTGAACAGCAATTTTCATGTCTTGCCACAGATGCTCAATGGGATTTAGGTCTGGACTGTGACTGGGCCGTTCTAAGAGCGGAATATTCTGTGATCGAAACCATTCACTGGAGCTCGGGCTGGAGGTTTAGGGTCATTGCTGGAAGGGGAATCTCCTGCCCAGTCTCAGGTCTATTGTAGGATCCAACAGGGCCACAAGGAGGACATTATAGTGTGTGGGGGCCACGTGGAGGACATTATAGTGTGTGGGGGCCACAAGGAGGACATTATAGTGTGTGGGGTCCACAGGGAGGACATTATAGTGTGTGGGGGCCACAGGGAGGACATTATAGTGTGTGGGGGCCACAGGGAGGACATTATAGTGTGTGGGGGCCACATGGAGGACATTATAGTGTGTGGGGGCCACATGGAGGACATTATAGTGTGTGGGGGCCACGAGGAGGACATTATAGTGTGTGGGGCCATGAGGAGGACATTATAGTGTGTGGGGGCCACATGGAGGACATTATAGTGTGTGGGGGCCACGAGGAGGACATTATAGTGTGTGGGGCCATGAGGAGGACATTATAGTGTGTGGGGGCCACATGGAGGACATTATAGTGTGTGGGGGCCAGGAGGAGGGTGACTGAATGTATGAGAAGGGCTGAGAGCGAGCACTTACCTCCTCGGGTAGAGCAGCCATCTGCTCACAGGACCTGTGATGATGTCATAGGTGTGGGAGGAGTCAAGGAGTCACATGATCAGGTCCTACTGTTATTGTTTCATCTGTTGAGAAGATACATCCCAGACTTCACATCTGCAGAGGAGAAGAGGAAACTCTACATCTTACTGGGAGAAGAAGAGGCCACTGTGGAGATCGCTGCCCAATATCTGTCCAGCTGCCATCAAACAAGAGGAAGATGAGACGCATGTACTATTAAACACCCCCCCCCTAAGCCGCCCCCATCACCTGTCTATCCCATACTCACCGACACCTACACGCCCCAAACAAGAACGAGGACACTCAAACCCCAAACGTCTTATTCTTTGGTAACGCTAATAAAGCACTTTTGTATTTGTACTAAATCCTAGTGAGCAAAAGGACCTGTGATGATGTCACCTGCGTGGGAGGAGTCAGAGAATCACATGACCAGATATTAGAGGTCTCTGTAGAGCTGTCTTTGTGTGTGATGTGTATGTAGTCGAGCTCACTGCGTGTGATGTGTATGTAGCGGAGCCTTCTGTGTGTGACTTGTACGTAGCCGAGCTGTCTGTGTGTGACGTGTATGTAGCGGAGCCGTCTGTGTGTGACTTTTTACGTAGCCGAGCCGTCTGTGTGTGACGTGTATGTAGTGGAGCCGTCTGTGTGTGACTTGTACGTAGCCGAGTTGTCTGCGTGTGACGTTTAGGAAATAATTATGAAGGAAATAAGTATGTGACCCTTGCTGATTTTGCACGTTTTTCCTCTGACAAAGACATGAACAGTCTATAATTTTAAGGGTAGATTAATTTGCATTTTGCAGTGAGAAATATGTATTTGATCCCTCTGGCAAACAAGACTTAATACTTGGTGGTAAAACCCTTGTTGGCGTGCTCAGCAGTCAGAGGTTTTAGTACTTGATGATGAGGGTTGCGCACATGTCAGACATGTCAGGAGGTATTTTGGTCCACTGCTCTTTGCAGATCATCTCTAAACCATTAGGAATTTGAGGCTGTCGCTTGTCAACTCGGATCTTCAGCTCCCTCCATAAGTTTTCTATGGGATGAAGGTGTGGAGACTGGCTGGGTCACTCCAAGGCCTAAATGTGCTACTTTTTGAGACACTTCATTGTTCCAGCAGTAGTGGCGGGGGGGGAAGGGGGCACAGGGTGTGGTGGGAAGGGAGGCACGAGGTCGCAGGTTGGCGGGGGGAGGCAGGAGCGAAAGAATGGGGGAGCCGGTACGGAAAAAGGTGGGGGGAGAGAAGGGGGACAGCGGGGCACAAGTTGAGGGTTGGTGCGCACTAGTGTTGGAAGGGCCCTTTGCAGCCACAAGGGAAAGGGGGGGACCGGGGGGCGCTGCAGGTGGGTTGCGCAGGGGGTGAGGGGGCTGCGGACGAAGTCGCGGGTAATGCTAGTATATATACAGTATATATATATTAATATGGGAGTCAGAATATGGAAACTGAACTTTTTTTAATGTTTTAATGTTTTGTATTTTTGTTAAGATGTTAAATAGGGATGAGCGAATCCAAGCTGACGAAGTGGATTTCAAAATGAATTTCAGGAAATATTCGATTCGCATTGAAGCTAGATTTCCTCAGGCTTCGTGGTGACGAATCACATTTTTTCTAAAATGACTGCTACACATGTTGGGACATGAGGCAATGAACTCTGGGAAATCAGGATCCCCCACAATGCCATGTGTGCAGCCAATCAGCAGCCCTATAAATACCCTCTGCCATCTTAGGTCCAATCATTTGCCAGTGTACTTAGTGCAGTGAGAGACATAAGCAAGTGCTAGGGAAAGTCATAGAAAACACTTGAAAACTGATATTTTGCTCAATCTAAGTTCAGACAAATTGCATTAGAACGGATAGGGAGGAATTTCTAGACTATTGAAGCAGAACAGGGATCATTTGGGATGTTACAACCCTACTACACCTTACTGCACTGACTGCCATTATCCTAATGTGCAAAAAAATTACAGGCCTTTTGCCGTACATTAGTGGCCAAAAAAAGGATTATCCAGTAATCTCCGCAGTTATCTTTTATAGCACCATTTCTTGGCGTTTATTAACGGGGGAAAAATAAGGGACTTGTTCACAGCCAAAATCTGGAGGAGACATCCACTACTTCCTCTGGTAAGCGGTCAAGTAGTGATGAGGAGAGCTAGTGTTGGGAGTGGTCAGGCTTCTGGCTCAGAGACCACTGAGGAGGACATCAGTGACATGCAGACAGTACTCGATGATGATGATGTAGCTGATCGCAATTGGGAGCCGGGTGACAAAGGGGTTTCATCATCCTTGGTAGAAGAGGGTGGCAGCTTGCACATGAGGCAGCAGTGGAGCCAGTAAGTCAGTAGCGTGGTCGGGTGGCAGCAGTGGGAGGTTTTGAGTCAAACATTTTCAGAGTAGACCACCCACTTCTCAGGAGCCTACCTGCCCGGGAAAGCAGTGGTGCAGGGGTTCACGGAGACAGTGGCAGTAGCAGTCAGTCAGTTTAGAGTGTTAGGGTAAAATCACCTACTCGTCATTCTGGCAGTTTTTTGTTAAGGCATCGGAGAAGTTAAACATGGTCAAACGTCATATCTGTGGTCAGAAGGTGAAGCGTGGCTAGGATGCTAATGTTGATACCATAGCCGTAGGTTAACATATGCAGAGGCACCATAAGGTGGCCTGGGAATGCCATGGTTCCAATGAGGTGGTCAAGCCTGCTGCAGGAACCGCTGCATCACCCAGTGGTACATACCCCATTTCTGGCAGTCAAGACGCCACACCTCAGCTGAAAGAAACTGTGTGTCCTTCCCATCATTTGCTGGTCCTGATGCTCCTGCTCCTCCTCCTACTAGTCACTCATTGCATTAGCAATTGATCACCGAATCGATTTTAAAGAAGCAATAGTACCGTGCCTTGCGAAAGTATTCGGCCCGCTTGAACTTTTCAACCTTTTGCCACATTTCAGGCTTCAAACATAAACATAAAAACAAATTTTAATTTTTTTGGGAAGAATGAACAACAAGTGGGACACAAATGTGAAGTGGAACGAAATTTTTAACAAAAAACTGAAAAGTGGAGCATGCAATCCTTTACTTACAGTGCAGCAAACTCACTCCGTTCAGATCTCTGAATGATACAATGTTGTCCTAAATGACTAATGATGAGAAATAGAATCCACCTGTGTGTAACCAAGTCTCCGTATAACTGCACCTGCTCTGTGATAGGCTCAGGGGTCTGTATAAAGTGCAGAGAGCATCATGAAGACCAAGGAACACACCAGGCAGGTCCCAGATACTGTTGTGGAGAAGTTTAAAGCCGGATTTGGATACAAAAATATTTCCCGAGCTTTAATCATCCCAAGGAGCCCTGTGCAAGCAATCATATTGTAATGGAAGGAGTATCAGACCACTGCAAATCTACCAAGACCCGGCTGTCCCTCTAAACTTCCATGTAAAACAAGGAGAAGACTGATCAGAGATGCAGCCAAGAGGCCCATGGTCACTCTGGAACTGCAGAGATCTACAGCTGAGGTGGGAGAGTCTGTCCATAGGACAACAATCAGTCCCTGTACACTGCACAAATCTGCCCTTTATGGAAGAGTGGCAAGAAGAAAGACATTTCTCAAAGATATCCATAAAAAGTCTCATTTAAAGTTTGCTACAAGCCACCTGGGAGACACCAAACATGTAGAAGAAGGGGCTCTGGTCAGATGAAACCAAAATCCAACATTTTGGCCACAATGCAAAACGATATGTTTGGTGTAAAAGCAACACAGCTCATCCCCCTGAACACACCCTGATCCCCACTGTCACACATGGTGGGGCAGCATCATGGTTTGGGCTTTTCTTCAGCAGGGACAGAGAAGATGGATGGAGGCAAATACAGGACCATTCTAGAAGAAAACCTGTTGGAGTCTGCAAAAGACCTGAGACTGGGACGCAGATTTACAGTCCTATGAAAAAGTTTGGGCACCCCTATTAATCTTAATCATTTTTAGTTCTAAATATTTTGGTGTTTGCAACAGCCATTTCAGTTTGATATATCTAATAACTGATGGACACAGTAATATTTCAGGATTGAAATGAGGTTTATTGTACTAACAGAAAATGTGCAATATGCATTAAACCAAAATTTGACCGGTGCAAAAGTATGGGAACCTCAACAGAAAAGTGACATTAATATTTAGTAGATCCTCCTTTTGCAAAGATAACAGCCTCTAGTCGCTTCCTGTAGCTTTTAATCAGTTCCTGGATCCTGGATAAAGGTATTTTGGACAAACAATTCAAGTTCAGTTAAGTTAGATGGTCGCCGAGCATGGACAGCCCGCTTCAAATCATCCCACAGATGTTCAATGATATTCAGGTCTGGGGACTGGGATGGCCATTCCAGAACATTGTAATTGTTCCTCTGCATGAATGCCTGAGGATTTGGAGCGGTGTTTTGGATCATTGTCTTGCTGAAATATCCATCCCCGGCGTAACTTCAACTTCGTCACTGATTCTTGAACATTATTCTCAAGAATCTGCTGATACTGAGTGGAATCCATGCGACTCTCAACTTTAACAAGATTCCCGGTGCCGGCATTGGCCACACAGCCCCAAAGCATGATGGAACCTCCACCAAATTTTACAGTGGGTAGCATGTGTTTTTCTTGGAATGCTGTTTCTTTTTGGACGCCATGCATGACACTTTTTTGTATGACCAAACAACTCAATCCTTGTTTCATCAGTCCACAGGACCTTCTTCCAAAATGAAGCTGCCTTGTCCAAATGTGCTTTTGCATACCTCAGGCAACTCTATTTGTGGCATGCTTGCAGAACCGGCTTCTTTCTCATCACTCTCCCATACAGCTTCTCCTTGTGCAAAGTGCGCTGTATTGTTGGCCGATGCACAGTGACACCATCTGCAGCAAGATGATGCTGCAGCTCTTTGGAGGTGGTCTGTGGATTGTCCTTGACTGTTCTCACCATTCTTCTTCTCTGCCTTTCTGATATTTTTCTTGGCCTGCCACTTCTGGGCTTAACAAGAACTGTCCCTGTGGTCTTCCATTTCCTTACTATGTTCCTCACAGTGGAAACTGACAGGTTAAATCTCTGAGACAACGTTTTGTATCCTTCCCCTGAACAACTATGTTGAACAATCTTTGTTTTCAGATCATTTGAGAGCGGGCTGTCCATGCTCAGCGACCATCTAACTTAACTGAACTTGAATTGTTTTGTAAAGAGGAATGGTCCAAAATCCCTTCATCCAGGATCCAGGAACTGATTAAAAGCTACAGGAAGCGACTAGAGGCTGTTATCTTTGTAAAAGGAGGATCTACTAAATAGTAATGTCACTTTTCTGTTGAGGTGCCCATACTTTTGCATCGGTCAAATTTTGGTTTAATGCATATTGCACATTTTCTGTTAGTACAATAAACCTCATTTCAATTCTGAAATATTACTGTGTCCATCAGTTATTAGATATATCAAACTGAAATGGCTGCTGCAAACACCAAAATATTTAGAACTAAAAATGATTAAGATTAATAGGGGTGCCCAAACTTTTTCATAGGACTGTATATGTGATTGTGTGGGGTTAGGGGCGAGGCTGTAGAGGGCAATATGAATTTTGTGGCTTGCTATGGTCCAAAGTCTGTGAGATTGCAGAGATGGTGGTGTGAGTTTGGGTTTTGTGGGGGTCCTGGCACAAACGTATGTGCGCTATTGTGACGAAAAGTAGCCTATTGTTTAATCGAGTGTAATGACTATGTTTGTGGAAAATTTCAGCCAAATCGGTGGAGCGGTTTTTCCGTGATTGAGGAACAAACATCCGAACATGCAAACATCCAAACACACAAACCCACAAACTTTCACATTTATAATATTAATAGGATTGTCTGACTGGGAATGCAAAGAATATATTGGGGTTACAAATACACTCAAGTCCTGCCACTGACATATAGTGCCAGTTTCTGACTGGGAATACCTGGCCGACACCAGCTCTGTCCTCTCCGATCCCTCTGTGCTCTACAGCCTACACTTATTTTCTCATCTTTTTTTCTGCACTGCACATCTCTTGCCTACTTCCTTTGGGATCTCAGAAGTGGTGGTCTCAGTGCTGAGAAACATATCTGAGTCCCCCATGCAATATGCATTAAGAGAACCCTGGAGCCTACCATAGCATCGAGCCTGGCTAAATGCAGAGAAAGATTTTGGACCACTTCCAGAGATGGTAATTTCAGCGCTGCAGTTGGCAACGGATGGTGTAATGGGATTAGCTGAGGGATCGCTGTCTTGACCACTTTTTGGCACAAAATGAAAGTCATTTTTTGTGCAAAGCGCAGAACTTAGGGCCCGCCTGATGTTAAGGGACATACGCTGGTACAAGGCTCAACTCACCCTAAGTGCCAAAAACACTGCTGGTGCAAGGCTCTACTCATGCCAAGGGCCTCAATCTCTGCTGGAAGCTCAGCTTAAGGTCCTGTAACTTTGTTTGGAAGGGCTCATGTTAAGGGCTAGAAAAGTGAATTTTGGAAGGTCTTACCACATCACACACACACACACTGAAAATGACAGTTAAGGGTGAGGGCTTTTGGATTTCCCATTGTCTATTCCATCCGTGGTTGTCATGGGGAACGTGATTTAAAGGGGTGGTTGTTACTGTTTGTTGAGCCTAAATTGGGGTTTGTGTCCATCCATTTGGGGAGTAAAGAAGGTTTCCAGGTATTTTCCCACTTTGATAGAGGTTTTTTTGAATGTGGAAAGTGTGTAGTTGTTAGGCTGTGATGTTGGGGTAATAGAGGGTCTTTGGTGTGTTAGATGCCCCCAGACATGCTTCCCCTGCTGTCCCAGTGTCATTCCAGAGGTGCTGGCATCATTTCCTGGGGTGTCATAGTGGACTTGGTGACCCTCCAGACACGGATTTGGGTTTCCCCCTTAACGAGTATATGTTCCCCATAGACTATAATGGGGTTCGAAACCCGTTCGAACACACGAACAGTGAGCGGCTGTTCGATTCGAATTTCGAACCTCGAACATTTTAGTGTTCGCTCATCTCTATTGCAGAACAAAAACCCATTTGGGGAAAGAAATCAATTATTTTTGCATCACCATCTTTTGTAGCAATTTTTGGGGAGTTATCAGAGTTGATTGAGGTCTTATTTTTTGTGGGACGATCTGTGCTTTGTATTGCTATTGTTTTGGGGTACATATATGAGGACACTTTTTATAGCTTTTTTAAGGCGAGATAGTGAAAAATCATTATTTCCTTGCTTTATTAATTATTTTTTTCATACACCACTTTTTTTATTAACTTTTTTTTTTCTTCACATTTTTTTTATGTTCCAATAGAAGACCTGAATCATTGATGCACTGATCGCTGGGTCAGTACTATAGACTGCAATACACATGTATTACAGTCTATAGAAGAAGTTAGCCTATACAGACACATAGTCTGGGTAGATTTAACCAGGTACTAGGGCTAGGGTCACTGGCCAGACCATGGGCTGTAGAAGATGCATATCGTCACCCCCTCAATGTTAAGAGTTAAGGAGCAGGGTGTTAGCTGTCAGTTAGAGCTAAAATCCATTTCCGTTGGTGCCCGCAGCATTCAGTGCCACTAACACTTAAGATGCTGCATCTTAAGAGTTAAATAGCGGGGATCACTGTTATCACTGTCCCCATTGTTGCAATGGGAGCCTGGCTGTCAGATACAGCTAGGATCCCATGGTGATCGCACTGGTTCTGCTTCTGAGCCCACTCGATCACCATCACGTACATGTATGTGGGGATGCGGTAACTACCAACATTCTCCCACGTACATGTATGAGAGAATGCATGAAAGGGTTAAAATTAAAAAAAAAATAATTTAACCTAAACAAAAACTGTGAATGTAAGTCCCTTCTTAATACCTAGAAAGGTCAAAGACATGAAGTTTAAAATCCACTTACAATCTGCTTGTCTCTTTTGTGAATTATCTGATGTTTACCAAGACTTGATTTCTGAGTAAAACATTTCCCACATTCTGTGCATGCATATGGCTTCTCTCCTGTGTGGATTCTTTGATGTCTAAAAAGATCTGATTTCTGAGAAAAACATTTCCCACATTCTGAGCATGAATATGGCTTCTCTCCTGTGTGAGTTCTTTGATGTTTAACAAGGTCTGATTTAGAGATATAACATTTGCCACATTCTGGGCATGAATATGGTCTCTCCCCTGTGTGAATTCTTAGATGCTTAATATGATGTGATTTCTCAGTAAAACATTTCCCACATTCCGGGCATGAATATGGCTTCTCTCCTGTGTGAGTTCTTTGATGTTTAACAAGATCTGATTTAGAGATAGAACATTTCCCACATTCTGGGCATGAATATGGCTTTTCGCCTGTGTGAGTTCTCTGATGTATAACACCGTTTCTGTGGCTTTCATTTTGTTTAACAGACTGTGATGAATTAGAAGAAAGATCTTTCTCCTGAAGGGCTGAGGATATGTCTGGGGTAATGGCATGTTCTTCATATGGATCTTGTGTGATACCATGATCCTCTGCTTTATAATCTGTAGATATCAGATGTCCCTCTGAGCTGCTGGTACAGTCATCTGACAAGAAGAAAACTGATGTTACTATTATTGTATAACATAACCTTATAAGTATATTCCCCACTGAGCTGCCGCTGCCTGAGACGCTTCAGACCGTGTGAAGAAGTGAAGTCAGTGGCACAGGCAGCAAACGACGGCAGCGCAGCCTACTTCATTAGTATTCACTGTGCTGAGACGGAGGTCAGTGATAGTGAATAGTAATGAAGCGGGGCAGGAGACGCCATCACTGCTCTAGGTCACTGTAGAGGTGAACACAATCCATGGTTGTTTAAACCCGAATCTCCATCAGATTCCTTACTGGCCAGGCCGGATTTTCCACCTCCCATTTATTTCCATAGAGCTGAGGTGGAATCTCCCTGAAGATCGAGCAGGAGGATTATTTTTCCGCTCCCTGAAATAATCTGCTATATAATTCTGGTAAATTCTTTCCCTTCACGAGGACTGACAGCCGGTGAGGAAGAAATTTGCCTCGTTCACATCGATGTCAAGTCCATATTCCTGCTGTCCGTTCTATTCTATACTACAGTTATTACCCCCTATAGCGGTATCACATTTATATTCAGGTATTATTAGTATTTTACCTGAATCGGGGAACAACAAATAGTCTAAACAATGTCTGAATAGAATCAGTGACCCTTCTGTGCTTTATATAGTGGTGACTCCTCACCTGGGCGGGTCCCTGTAGGAATGTCCTCCTCACACTCCTCATCACCACTCACATAGGGATCTTCCTTTATTCCCATAGATATAGCATTAATGTCGCCGCTCACATCTTTATCCTGATGGAAAATCTGGGAAACAAATAATGTAAAAGTCACCGGACAAATGGGGAAGTCACAGAGAATGTTCTAGATCATTAATCCGCATGAAGATGAAAGATGTCCTGACAGTAGCTGCAGGTCTGTGAGAAGCCGGATAAACATATTAGATGGCGGCTCAATGACACCGCCCATGTATATAACCATATAATACTGCTGGATACAACAAGACTGACCACAAGGACTTCACAGCCCATCTACACATCAATGGGAATATTTCTGTAAGTCGGGGCCAGCAGGTAATGAGGATCCGCAACTAGGAGACAAACGCACTCTAGCTGGTATATAACATGTGGGAAATAAGAATTAAATAGCAAGGGAAACAAATAAGGGCTTGTTCACATCTTTTCCCCCGGTCTCCATTATGCGAAACCGTTTTTAACTGGACACAAAGTCAGACATGCAAGACTTTGTGTCTGGTTTAAAAAAAATGGTTTTGCCACGGAGAGCACAAAATGCTCACCGGCGCTCATGGCTGGACGCGTTCTGTCAGGTTTCCGTCTTCTATCGCCAAAACACGGAAACCAGAAAATGGAAATCAGGTGCTGGTGTGAACCCAGCGTAAGTTATATATAACAGTATGAGTATGACACACTATATAAACTGGCCTTATCTGTCCCTGAAATATTTGTATGGTACCGGATTTATACAGTCTCTTAGCTCTCATCAAACTGACGTGCTTGACATCTCCCCACATGACTCCTCCACGTGTGGCGCCATCTTGCTGGTAGGCTGCACTATTGCCCAATAGTGCAGTCTCTTAGCTCTCGCGGTGCAAGCCTGGGTCCATGAACTCAGCAGACTCTGTCTTGCTCCAGAAAGCAGTCTATGCAAATTTGGTTGAGCTTCAGCCGTCAATAGAAAGTCTCTCAACTGGGCTTTAGTCTCTAGGAACAATCTCAGCAACACTGCTGCTTTTTCCTGTAAGCCTCTGCAGTGCTTCAGGCCTTCTACTGTGCCCTAAATCAGCAATAGCCTATAAAAGGTCCTCACAGCACAGAATCTGGGCCCAAACTGGCTGCTCTGAGCTTCTTGCTCCCCATCACTTCCTTTGGACTGCACCATTAAGCAGGCAGAACCAGGGAGATTATTGTCTCTCACATTAGTACAGTCCTAGGCTATAATTCCTCACACCAGTAGGTGGCAGCCAACAACACAATTAAGGCAATTTCACAAAAAAGTTTGGAAGGGGCAACTGACTCCTACATCTCCATCTACCTGATCATCATCCTGTGGAAGAAGAGGACTGGGACATCTCTCCGGTGTTGTCCTCTTACTGGATCTACCTGTAGGAAACACAGACAGGGACTGAATTCATTCTGTACATACAAATAATGGAAGTCCATGTATATATAGTCATGTCTATTACCTGCTGATGTGAGGGGCTGCTGGTCCTCCATCATCACCTCCTTGTACAGATCCTTGTGTCCTTCTAAATACTCCCACTCCTCCATGGAGAAATAGACAGCGACATCCTGACACCTTATAGGAACCTGACAACACAATGATACAGTCATCACCCCGACCCCTCCAGTTACTGTATAATGTCCCAGCATTCCCAGCAGTGTCACCTCTCCAGTCAGCAGCTCCAGCATCTTGTTGGTGAGTTCTAGGATCTTCTGTCCATTGATCTCCTCCTGTATCAGGGGGTGAGGCGGAGGCTCCGGGATTAGGGTCAGGGTTCCTACATATCCATCATACACAGGAGCCTGACAGCGCCCACTAGAGGTCTTCTTCATTACTGTGTAATCCTGGTTATGGGGAGACACATTAATAAATCTCACTACATACATGTCCAGAGTCCATCACCTCTCCAGTCATATCATCTGTTATCACTATAGATAAGAATGATGTCATGATGACATCATCAGAATCTCTCACCTCTCCAGTAAGCTGGTAGATGATCTCTAGGGTGAGATTTAATAGACTTTCCGCCATCTTGTTCCTGTCTCTTTCCATCCTTGATGGACCAATCAGGAATATTCTCTAATATAGAAGATACTGAGAGGATTCTATATTGTAGGAACCTGAATGGAGAGAAGATGAGACAATGTAATCACTACACGGAATCCCATGGAATAAATAGAAGAGTTGAGTCCCATTATTATCACCACCTCCTACTTCTGACGTCGGCAGCGTGTAGCTCAGGAAGGGAGTGACTTGTTGTGGGCCGGCTTGGTGGGTATATAAGGTGTGTGATAGGCTGAACAGAATCTCATTGGGAGTTTTTTGATTTATTTAATGTAGATTGTTAGCCCCATATAGGGATCACAATGTACATTTTTTTCCTAACAGTATATCTTTGTAGAATGGGAGGAAATCCACGCAAACACGGGAAGAACATACAAATTCCTTACAGATGTTGTTCCTGGCAGGATTCGAACTCCAGCACTGCAAGGCTGTAGTGCTAACCTCTGAGCCACCGTGTTGCCTCTCTCATTGGGAGTATTAGACCAGCCTCAAGCGTACTGGCTGAGGGGTGTTTGGTGCTGCCCGGGGTGGTGCAACACAAATTGGATCTGGAAGAACCAAAACCTGATGCCGAACAGCCCAGGAGGTTCCAGCAGCTCTAGTAGAATGAGCCGTGCTACCTACTAAGGAGGGGAAGAAACCCTCAAGAAGGTGAGGAAGAGGCCAAAGATACGGAGCTGACACTTGTAAAGATGACACTGACTTTCCCTGCAGCTTCAGTCACAACAAGTGATGGTTCGTCCATCGATCTCTTGGAACAGCCACAACTGTCACAGATAGATCTCCCACATTTCTGTCTGGACTACAATCTACTGGCCATAGAGGTGAAGACACTCGGCCCCTGATATTACCAGCACACTGGAACTAACTGTACAGTCCTCCCTGACCCTGACAGAAGAGGAAGTATTACAGCCTAGTACGCAACGTGCAACAACAAGTGACTAATGCAGAGGAGAAAGTGGCCAACGGGAATCTGTAGGACATTATAGTGTGTGGGGGCCACAAGGAGGACATTATAGTGTGTGGGGGCCACAAGGAGGACATTATAGTGTGTGGGGGCCACAGGGAGGACATTATAGTGTGTGGGGGCCACTGAATGTATGAGAAGGGCTGAGAGCGAGCACTTACCTCCTCGGGTACAGCAGCCGTCTGCTCACAGGACCTGTGATGATGTCACCTGTGTGGGAGGAGTCACAGAATCACATGACCAGATATTAGAGGTGTCTGCAGAGCTGTGTGTGACTGGTGATAGAGAAGAAGCGGAGGAGAGAGGAATGATATGGATAGTGTGTCCTGTATGTATATGTATGATGGCACTGTGCGTAGTAGTAATTTGAGTCTCTCCCCCCGTTTTGCACAAACCCTGCACCTTTTCTGGGGGTTCTGTTTATTTTCAGTTGGTGGAAGGCTGTCAGGAAAGTGTCTGCCATGCTGTCTGCTGCCTCAACTTCAATATCGTCATAAGAAGACTCAGCTTCAGTTTCCAAAAATGTGTGAAAAGTGGAGAGAAGAAGATTGGAAAACGATGATGTGGAGCGATGAGATGAAAGTCAATACACTGGACTGTGATGGGTGCAAATGGGTCTGGAAGAAACAAAGGGAAAGGGGGCTAATGGATGGAGAAATTTAAGGCACAGTCAACCTGTTGGAGGAAGCCTGAGGATATGGGGTTGTTTGACAGCCAGAGGCGATGGATAATTGACCAGGATCGATGACTGTCTCAATGCTGAGCTATATGTGAGGATCCTACAAGATGAGTTACTTCGTACACCCGAGTACTATGGGTACAACATTGTGTTCCAGCAGGACATCGATCAGAAGCAGACGTGAAGATTAGTAAAGATTTGGTTCAATGACAATGAAGTAGAGGGGCTGGACTGTGGGAAGAGTTAAAGTAAAATCTGTATTCGTACCTAAGTGAGTCGACCAGTTTGCACCAACATTGGGAACGTGTAGAAGAGACCTGGGGTCAGATTTCGGTGTAGACATGCTTGAATCCGATGGAGAACATGCTCAGAAGGATTCAGGCGGTGGTGAAAGCCAAAAGTGGATTTACAAAATCATAAATATTAAAATTTAGATTTTTAGAAGCAAAACAGTAACAATGCAGTCACATGACAAGAATCTGCAGGACTTACAGGATTTAGCGTTTTTCATTTCTTACTCGCCTCCTTCCAAAGCCATCACTGTTTAGTTTTTCCATTCACGTTTTTTTCTGGATACATTTTATTTCCTAATGGCGCCATTTAATATTCTGCACATTGTACTGGGAAGCTGCAAAACCTCAAAATGAGGAGGAATATTTGTGCGGGTTCTGTTACGGCGTTCACTGTGCAGCCTAATGACATATTAGCGATATTATGCAGGTCAGTACTGATAGAGACATAGAATCATTACAGGCTATACTAATAATATGGAATCCCATGGTGTGTGTATATATATATATATATATATATATATATATATACTGCTATTTCCTTCATTGCTGACATTACATGTGGCCTTATGATCTAGTTCATTGGTTCCAGCAAGTCCACAAAATAATGTTTTAGGTAAATGAGTCAAAAGAGTTGATAAAGAGAGATCTGATAGGCCACATAATGTTCTGTAGGGGGAGGCCCCACGTAGCGACTGTAACCCAAAATCACACGGCAGAAAAGCATTGTGTTTTCCTCTGCGGACTTTTTGCCCGTTATACTTATACAGAGGACGTCGGTGTTTCCATAGATATAATTGACATGCTGCGATTTTCTGCAATATGTGGATGGGTCGGACGGAATCTGCCACTTTGCAGATAATGTAAAACGTTGCGTTTCCGCCATGTGGAGCCTCAGTCTGATATAGTTTGTGGTAAGTCTTAACAAAAAGCCAAAACATTAAAAAAAAAAAAAAAATTTGAGTCGCCATATTCTCCTATATATATATATTTTTTAATATTTCAATTTTAATCTACTTTTTTTCCTATTGTGTCGGGGGAGGGGACAAGTTTTGTAGAGGTGTGGGGAAGTTAGCTCGGTAAAAGCAGTGGTGTGGACTCAAACAGTCAAGACAGGGACACAAAATATGCAGCAAACTGATTAATTTAGTAAAAACAAAAAAACAGTAAAATAAATAAACCTTAACTTCATGCAAAAACAAAATAAAAACCTGCTTATCTGAGCCATTAGCTAAAAAGAATGGATAACCTAACTATATGTGTGGCTTACTACCAGCCACACGAACAAAACAATCGTGATATAGTCTCAGCGGACTCCGGGTTACAGATCAGAACCACACACCTCCTCTCACCTCATGGAACTACAGCCTTTTATGGGTCAGTAACAAATCCCTGGAACTACAACTGTGCTGAGGCCTACTCCAGATCTGCCCCCGACCTCACATATGTCAGAGACCTGGGGCTGATATACAGTACTTGGACTCCAGCACTCTGCCTATCACCTTCTCAAAAGAAATAAGTTTCAGGATAAGAGCACGGGGTCGCCATGGTACAAATAATTTATTGGCATTACATGTTATTGCTAATTACAGACAAAGACGCAGATTTACTAAAACTAATTAGTTGTCTCCTCAGTGTATATATGTATATACTGCACCTGTATCACTGACATATTACACGGGGCCTAGTTACCATGTTCCTTTCCAGAATGTTCTCCTATGATCTCACTACCGTACTTAGAATATCTTACAGCCCCAATTCCAGTAGAAACCTTGGATGAAGATTGTTTAGGACGTGCAAGGCCTAAAGATTAGACAGCACTGCCTTGTAGAGAGCGGCCTGATGCTTAGAGCACATATGGCTTCTTACAAGGAACTAGATGTCACATCTACAATTCTGCTCCTTCTCCTTACACAGTCATGTAGATTGTAAGGTGCTCGCCTCATAAGGAGGAAAATCACATTCATCTTTTCTATCTTCTCCCAGTTTAGGAGGCTGCAAAATATTTCCCAAGAAGCTTTATGTCATTTCTTATTCCGCAGTCTTCTTTTATAAGGCAGAAGGAAAGATTTTATAAGAAATGGCCGGTCTACAGCTCAGATATGATTGTATACAAGTCTATGTGATATACTGTATGTAATACAGTGTTGGCCAAAAGTATTGGCCCCGCTGCAATTCTGTCAGATAATACTCGTGTTCTTCCAGATAATGATTGCAATCACAAATTCTTTGGTATTTTCTTCATTTAATTTGCCTTCAATGGAAAACCACAAAAAGAATTGTCAAAAAGCCAAATTGGATATAATTCCACAAACATAAAAAAGGGGGTGGACAAAAGTATTTTTCAAAGCACTGTTTGAAAAATCATGTGATGCTTCTCTAATTTGTGTAATTAACAGCACCTGTTTCTTACCTGAGGCACCTAACAGGTGGTGGCAATAACTAAATCACACTTGCAGCCAGTTGAAATGGATTAAAGTTGACTCAACCTCTGTCCTGTGTCCTTGTGTGACCACATTGAGCATGGAGAAAAGAAAGAAGACCAAAGAACTGTCTGAGGACTTGAGAAGCAAAATTGTGAGGAAACATGAACAATCTCAAGGCTACAAGTCTATCTCCAAAGACCTGAATGTTCCTGAGTCTACCGTGCGCAGTGTCATGAAGAAGTGTAAAGCCCATGGCACTGTGGCTAACCTCCCTAGATGTGGATGGAAAAGAAAAATTGACAAGAGATTTCAACACAAGATTGTGCAGATGGTGGATAGAGAACCTCGACTAACATCCAAACAAGTTCAAGCTGCCCTGCAGTCCGAGGGTACAACAGTGTCACCCCGTACTATCCAGCGTCAGCGTCTGAATGAGAAGGGACTGTATGGTAAGAGACCCAGGAAGACCCCACTTCTTACCCACAGACAGAAAAAAGCCAGGCTGGAGTTTGCCAAAACTTACCTGAGAAAGCCAAAAACTTTTGTCTCATCTGAACGTTTTTGTCCGTTCTCTGGTCAGATGAGACAAAAGTAGGAAAAGGCATCAACATAGAGTTTACAGGAAAAAAAAAAGAGGCCTTCAAAGAAAAGAACACGGTCCCTACAGTCAGACATGGCGGAGGTTCCCTGATGTTTTGGGGTTGCTTTGCTGCCTCTGGCACTGGACTGCTTGACCGTGTGCATGGCATTATGAAGTCTGAAGACGACCAACACATTGTGCAGCATAATGTAGGGCCCAGTGTGAGAAAGCTGGTGGGTCCCCCTCAGAGGTCATGGGTCTTACAGCAGGACAATGACCCAAAACACGCTTCAAATGCACTAGAAAATGGTGGTGAGAGAAAGCCCTGGAGACTTGTAAAGTGGCAGCAATGAGTCCAGCCCTGAATCCCATAGAACACCTGTGGGGGAGGGGGAGAGATCTCTTGATGGCAGTTTGGAGAAGGCCCCTTTCACATCTCAGGGGGGACCTGGAGCAGTTTGCCAAAGAAGAAGATTCCAGCAGAACCTTGTAAGAAACTCATTGATGGTTACCATGTTGCCCCTACCTATACAAAATATACAATATCTTTATAACTTTGTAAACCAAGCTTATTTGGACACTGGGATATCTAATGTGTTTTACAGTCTATATTTTTATTTCTTTTATGTTCCCCCCCCCCCCCCCCCCAGGGGTCTTGTATCTCAGGGGGTCTGATCGCTAACGCAGTGCAAAATCTCTGCATTTGTATGACAGGTTGTATAGAGCAGCCTGTCATACAATTCATAGCCAGACAAGCCCGAGAATCTTCAATAGCTGTCATGGCAACAGAACGCCAGTCCTGAATCTTGTATCGTACTATAACAGCGGATGTTGGGAAGGGGTTAAAGGGGTTTTTCAAGGCCAAAATGATCTTCCATACTGATGACATATCCTCAGGAACCCCCTGTTTGCAGTGGAATGGACCGCTGAACTTCTACTATTACTTCAATTAGAGCGGTGCTGCATATCTCAAAAGGAAGTGAAAATCGGGGACGGAGCCTGGCAGGAGATGGAGAAGGACACATAACCCTTCAGCTCCTGGGTTAAAGCCTTCTCTGAGTGACATTAACTGCTGTGAGAGGAAATGGCAAAAAGGAGGGCTTGCGCTTCCCTGTATTGAAACTGAACTAATTTCACGTGGTGGGTCAACGATCCTTCCACTGGACCATGTAACAATCAATCTTTTCTTCTTGGAGATGCAAGAATTGGAGGCTGTAAAGCCAGAGGATGAAAGGTCGCCGACACCTGGATAACAGCCATCAGGGATGACGGACTGTAAACTGAGGCTAGACAACAGTATACAACAAATACCACCAGAAACAAACCCGGTGAGCGCACACTCCTTCAAGGACGAAAACTGAAGACCAAAATAATGAAGATGTGACTTTTATTGATAGATAATATGTTTTGGGGGATTTGGTGTATTACAAACATCACTCCTTCATCAGATCTTACGCTGTTAAGTCGTAGGGCGTACTGTTTAAACAGGCTGAGGGGAGAGTGATGTATTTACATGGGGCTGCACGTAGAGGGGCTGAAAAGAGAGTGTTATTTTATATGAGACTGTATCCTGGGGGATTGGATTGATGTTTAAGTTGAGAGAGGAGTCCCTGGGGTGCCGTTGGCATCGAGGGAGAAAAAATCTATTGGGTTCTGCTGACATCTGATGGAGGGCAGGAGAACTGGGGGCAACTGGAGGAGGACATTAAACCCAGGGGTTAGCTGGAGGAGAACATTAAAATGAGGGTAACTGGAGGGGGACATTAAAACTGTGGGGTTAGCTGGTGGAGGACATTAAATTGGGGCAACTGGAGGAGGACATTAAACTGTGGGGGAAGCTGGAGGGGGACATTACACTGGGGGTAACTAGAGGGTGACATTAAACCAAGGGCAAATGAAGGAGGGTATTAAACTGCGACAGCTGGAGGTGGACATTACCCCCAGTTTAATGACCCCTCCAGCTGCCTGCATAGTGTAATGCCCTACTCCAGTTGCTCCAGTTTGATGTCCTCCACCAGCTTACTCCACAGTTTAATGTTCCCCTCTAGCTAACCTCTGGGTTTAATGTCCCCCTCCAATTGCTCCCAGTTTAAGGACCCCTGCTTTCCATCAGATGCCAGCAGAACCCAAAAGGTCCTGTCTCCTTCAATGCCAACGGCACCCCAGGGACTCCCCAGTTTAAACTGTGAGTGCATCAGGGGGACATTAAACTGTGAGTGCATCAGGAGAGAGACTTTATACTTTGTGGTGAATTTCAGGAGAACATTATAATGTGGGGCATATAATATTAGGGTTATTGTGTGAGTAACATAAAGAGAAATGGTTCGAAATGGGAGGAGAAAATTCGGAAGTGGGTGGCGCATATTTTGTCCCTCTTTCTGTCCTCCGGGAGGTATGCCCAGAGTAGTGATGGACTCTAAGATGGTGTCGGCTTACAGTCTGGAGATACTTCAAGGGCTTCCTCACCTACTAGCAATCTTCCTGAAGAGCCTTTTACTTTACATGCACCAAGGAGGACCCTGTGAGGCTTAGACCATCATGTTCTACTCCGATTCATCAGCAGGATCTGGCCTCTGTTCTGTCGGCCTCTATGACTCTCCTTTTGAATCCTTGGAGGAGGTGGATATAAAATTCCTTGCCTTCAAAACCATCTTTCTTTTGGCTATTACTTCCACCAAGAGGGTGAGCGAGCTTCAGGCTCTCTCTTCGGAGGAGCCCTACATTTCTTTTTTTGAGGATAGGGTTCAACTGAGATTTCTTCCGGGGTTCAGGCCCAAAATGCCTTCCCTTACTAACATCAATCAGTTGGTTACCCTTCTGGTCTTCTTTCTGTCTCCTTCTTCTTCTGAGGAGGTGAGATAACTACACTTTGGATCTTGTAAGGTGCATTCGCATCTATAGTGATCGAACCTGTTCTTTCAGATCTGAAAACCTCCTTGTAAGTATGTTCGGTAGGCTCAGGGGCCTTAGCGCTTCAAAGTCTACCATTTCCAGGTGGGTTAGGGAGGCTATTAAGATCTCTTTTTCTGTTCAGGGGTTAACTCCCCCCGATTGTCTTTGGGCCCATTCTTCTAGGGCTGTATCTACCTCCTGGGTGGAGAATACGGCTATGCCCTTGGATTAAATTTGCTCTGCGGCCTTCTGGTCTTCTCAATTTACCTTTGTCAAGTATTACAGATTGTGCTCCTGTGCTTCAGAGGATTCTGTGTTGAACTCTATAAGGCAAGGAAAACCTCCCTAGGGAGATTACCTGCTAAATCACCACATCCCAATCCCCTTGCTGCTGGTAGGCCGTAAGGGAATCATTGATTATAAAGATAATCTACTGTATATTCCATTAGTCCTAACAGCAGCACAAGCTTCCCTCCCTAACTCACGCCTTTTTCATTCTCTTGTATTAACACATTGGGGGAGGTCTCTGTGCCCTATTATAGGGTAAAATATGCATATTCATTATATTGATTAAAAGTTCAACCTGTCCTACCAGCACACAGGGGCAGAAATACCCCACATTGTGCTGCTGTAAGGACTATGGGAAAACAGTTTATCTTCATAATCAACGATTAAGGGCCTCTTGGGCACTACCTCTCACCTTATTGTGGATATTGCTACAGCATTCCATGATTATTATGAATCTCTACAATCTTCCTTACCCACACCTGATCCACCGCTCGTTCTTCTCCAGTTACCTTCCTTGAGTCATCATTTTTGGCCCAAGAGCTTGAAATAGGTATTTCACCTTTACCAACAGGTAAGAGCCCCGGCCCGGATGGCTTCACAGCCCGGTTCTGTAAGACTTTGCAATTTGAACTTGCTGAAATCCAAAACTCTATCTCACCTGACACTCCCTTCCCCCATCCTTCCTATATACACACATCACGGGTATCCCCAAGGCGGGTAAGGATCACCTGCTCTACCCTAGTTACAAGCTAATTTCCCAAATCAACACTGATGCGAAGTTCTATGCCAAATTGATAGCCAACCGATTGAGTCAACACATAAAGAATCTTGAACCTCTTGATCAGGTGGGATTTGTCCGTCATATGGAGGTCAGAGATAATACACTAAAGACATTCTCCGTGATCCATCACGTTCAGCGCTTCAGACTCCTATGCTGCTGATTTCTCTGGACGTGGAGAAGGCTACAGATAAGTTTTGGCTCTACTATGCTCACCTGTGTTCGCTCTGTCTACAACTCAGCCACGCGCGCAAATACGAGTTAATGGTACACTCTCTTCCCCTCTTACTATTCATAATGATACCCAGTAAGGCTGTCCCCTATCCTCAATGCTATACCCACTGGTGATGGAACATTTATTTGTAGCAATTAGGGATAACCCAGATATCCACAGTCTCCATGTCTGTGATCAGCATTTAAAAATCTGAGCATTTGCAGATGATGTCTTTCTTTTTGTCACCAAACCACTCACGACTATCCCTTCCCTTCTCCGTCAAATTAGCACTTATAGTTACTATAGTAATTATAAAATTAATCTATCCAAAAGCCCCGCTCCTATGTCTGTACTCAGTAATCTCCGATCCGCCTTTCCCTTTACATGGTCCTCAAATGTGATCAAATCCCTGGGACCTGGGTGTGCAGCTTTCTATCTTATCTGGTACGTACTCACTGAACTTCCTCCGGATTCTGCGCACTCTCCAGACAGATCTTGCTCACTGGGATACCAAAGGTTTTTCCTGGCTAGGTCGCACCAACCTACTGAAGATGAATGTACTCCCCTGCCTTCTCTACCTCTTTCAATCTGTCCCCATAATATTACCTAAGCATTTCTTTGCCATAGTCTGAAAAACCTTCTCTAGGTTTATCTGAGTATCAAAGCCCCGCAAATTGTGAAAACTATGATCATTAGGCCCAAAAATGGAAGGGGGAGTGTTTGGCAGTCCCAGATTGCTATAGCTATTTCCTGGTTACAGTCGCGGCTCGCATACTTGACTGGCTCTTCCTGAATGATGGACCTAGTAATATTACTATTGTTTATTTATATAGCGCCATTAATCCCATGGTGCTCTGTACATTATTATATTAATTCCATGGTGCTTTAAATTTGGGGGTTACATACAGTACACAGAATATACAGGCAGATATAATACTAACAGTGACCAACTGGCACAGTGGGGTAGAGGGCCCTGCCCGCGAGGGCTTACAATCTATGGGGGAAGGGGGGTAGAGACAGAAGGAGAGGGGGAGACTGTACAGATGGCGGTGCGGTGATAGTGTTATTGGAGGGTGTAGGCCTTCCTGAATAGGTGGGTCTTCAGGGCCTTCTTGTGATTGTGGGGGTCAGTCTTATGTGTCGTGGTAAGGAGTTCCAGAGTATGGGGATGCACGGGAGAAATCTTGGAGACAGTTGTGTGAGGAGCGGATGAGGGCAGAGCGGAGTAGGAGGTCATTGGAGGATCTGAGGTTACGTGTGGGCAGGTAGCGGGAGATTAGGTCAGAGATATATGGAGAGGACAGGTGAGGTCAGAGATATATGGAGGGGACAGGTGAGGTCAGAGATATATGGAGGGGACAGGTGAATTCAACTCTGTCTTCCCCTCTGTGTCCTCTTGATTTTCCTTTCCCCCCTCCTTTTGTTTCCATTCCTTTCTAAATTGACATGATGTTTGTTTGCCTTTGTTCTTGTTCCTGAATTGAGTATTTGACTGCTGCGACAGAGCTATGGTTTCTCTCCTTACCGTTTGTTCCTCCCTGCTACCCACCTGCCATCTCTTGTTCTCCTCTGTTGCGCAGTTACCACAGTCAAAGGGATTCTTGGCATCTAGACTGAAGAGTAGGGTAGTGGTAGAGTAATGATTGAGGTTGACAATCAGGTCCACCGTGATTCTGGTGTTGTCATTTTCCTAACGACAGGGAACAAAACCCACCTGGACCATGTGGACAAGAAGAGTAAGTCAAGCATTTATATTTTTTCAGAGAAAGAGGTTGGCTACTTATTTGTCGAACACCCTGTGGTGCCCGTGTTTCACGGGTTGCCCAAGGTGCACAAAGAGGGAGTCCCCCCTCCACTGAGACCCATCATATCAGGTATAGGTTCCCTCAGTGAACGCTTATGTACCTGGGTGGTTCAATTGTTGCAGCCCATTGTGGGCAGAACTCCCAGTTATGTGAGGGATACCAAAGATATTCTTAAAATCTTTGATGGGTTTCAGTGGAGGGGGGACTTTACGTGGATAAGCTGTGATGTTACGGCTTTATATTCCTCGATCCCTCATGAAATTGCAATCACGGCATTGTCCTATTTTTTATACACTTATACAGACTTAGATCTGGAATATAATGAGTTTGTTGTACAGGTTGTCAATTTTTTGTTACATCACAATTATTTTATGTTTCGGAATAAGTATTATTTGCAGGTAAGAGGTGCGCCAATGGGCGCATGCTTCTCCCCCTCCCTGGCCAACATTGTTATGGCGTGGTGGGAGGAGAAGCATCTATATAGTAACAGCAATCCATATAGAGATCAAATATATTGGTACGGCAGATATATTGTGATTTCATTTCCAGAAGAGGCAGGACTGTGGGCAACTTTATATCCCCCAGTTTATTGAGGGATAATGGGGAAAATGTAAGCACTTAGTTACAGACCCATGGCTTTCACAAATGTGGACTAAGCCGTTGTGGGGTCTGTAGGTTTGCGATGAAAGCTACTAAATTTGAGGATACGGAGGCCAACCTAAGTTATGAAATTAGAGGATTCATTAACTGCATGAGTAATTATACAGTTTATTTGATCATATGTGAACAGTGCAAAATGCAATATGTAGGTAGTACCATTAGAAATCTCAAGACACGTATATCCAAACATGTGCAGAGCATCGTTAATGTGGATTGTTTAAAGAGTACGGGAGTATCAAGGCATTTTAAAGAATTACATGCAGGAGATATTTCCAATTTCAAGTTCATGGGTATAGAACGGGTAAAGAGACCCACTAGGGGTGGTAATTGGGAGCATTTGTTACGAATATGGGAAGTTTTTTTGGATTTGGAAATTGAAAACCCATTTTTCCCAAAGGAATGAATAACAGAAATGATGTAGCATATATTTATAACATCTAGTTTTTTCCTAATCCAAAAGGAGAGGGGGTTCCATAGTACAGTATTTTGGAACTTATTATACCCGTCTATCAGGATTGGAAGTGTCGATATAAATACAACATCATTCAATTATGAATAGGGATGCGACTGTAATATTTAATATATCTTTGCACAATCAATATATATTTGTACTTACTTACTGTTGTGTTGGTTTGGTAGTTCCATGCTTTTTTCTTCCTCTTTTTTTCTCCCCTCTACATTTGGAGCCCCTTGACCAATGATGTTTACTTATGAGGAACATGTGATATGGGAGTGAGCATGCGCAGTTCATTCTGTTGAGTCTTGGATCTCCATCATTGATATGGGCAAGATGCAGCTTATACCATACATGATCTCCATTCGGGATAAGGGCAGAATGAGCGGAATATATCGTGTATACTTATGGGGACATGTATCTTCTGGATTTGAATGGTCCGGATCACCACTACATTTAATATGAAATGTGATTGCTGTTTGACCGTATGAAGTATCCGTGTGAATCCTCTGCATATATCTTTTTAGCTGTTACTAATTAATTTTATGTTGTGTATGTGTTTAATTTTATTATGTGTTGGTTTAATGTTAATTCATTTCGGGGTGTATTTTTTTTGTTTATGTGATGTGGATATCCGCGCTGCTTGGGACTACCAATGGGTTAATAGCAGGAGGTACTCTGATCCAGGTGCATTTTGATTGGTGCGGTTACAAGTAGCGCGGGTATTCCAAGCATTTGCTATTCAGACTCGGAAGAAGGATTAAATCCGAAACGCATCAGTCTGACGCATTTGCATTTTGTATACCATGACGGTTTTATTATAACTATGTAACTAATAAAGAAGAAGAATTTTATTCCACCACGGATCTTGCTGGATCTTTTTGTGTCAAGGATTTTCAAGCATTTATATGGTTAGCTAGGAGTTTCGTGAATATTTTCAAATTGGAATTCAGGAGGGTGATAGTTAGTTTAATAGTTTAGAGTGAATTTTTTGATGTTGAACAAGATTTGATTTCACATTGAAACATTTCCCACATTCTGGGCATGAAAATGGCTTCTCCCCTGTATGAGTTATTTGATGTTCATCGACACTTGATTTATACGCAAAACGTTTCCCACATTCTGGGCAAGAATATGGTTTCTCCCCTGTGTGAATTCTCTGATGTTTAACAAGATGTGATTTCTGAGCAAAACATTTCCCACATTCTGAGCATAAAAATGGCTTCTCCCCTGTGTGAGTTCTTTGATGTTTAACGAGACAAGATTTTTGAGTAAAACATTTCTCACATTCTGGGCATGAATATGGCTTCTCCCCTGTGTGAATTCTCTGATGTGCAAAAAGAACGTATTTCTGAGTAAAGCATTTCCCACATTCTAGGCATAAAAATGGCTTTTCCCCTGTGTGAACTCTCTGATGTTCAATAAGACTTGATTTCTGAGTTAAACATTTCCCACATTCTGGGCATGAATTTGGCTTCTCTCCTGTGTGAATTCTCTGATGTATAACGTCCCTTTTGCATCTTTCATTTTGCTTAACAGACTGTGATGAATTAGAAGAAAGATCTTTCTCCTGTAGGGCTGAGGGTATATCTGGGGTAATGGCATGTTCTTCATATGGATCTTGTGTGATACCATGATCCTCTGCTTTATAATCTGTAGATATCAGATGTCCCTCTGAGCTCCTGGTACAGTCATCTGACAAGAAGAAAACTGATGTTACTATTATTGAATAACATAACCTTATAAGTATATTCCCCACTGAGCTGCCACTGCCTGAGACGCTTCAGACCGTGTGAAGAAGTGAAGTCAGTGGCACAGGCAGCCACCAATGCTCTAGGTCAATGTATTGGTGCTGGTAGTAGGTGAAAGAAGCGGGCCGACCCAGTCACAGCTCTAAGGAAAAAGGGTGGTGGAATTTACTTATAGATACATCACATAAGATTAATTTCTGGTACAAGCTAACGGCCTCCTTTTTCCTTAGAGTGGTGACCGGGCCTCTGACAGCACCAGTACTGTTCTGATGGTGACCCTTCTGTGCTTTATATAGTGGTGACTCCTCACCTGGGCGGGTCCCTGTAGGAATGTCCTCCTCACACTCCTCATCACCACTCACATAGGGCTCTGTAGTATTAATACTGCTCAGATCTTTACAATGGTGGAAATGCTGTAATACAAATATTGGAAAGGTCAGCAGACAGGTGGAGAAATCATGGCGAAATGTTCTAGATATGGAGAAAAAAATCTTTAATCACCATAGTGATCAAACATGACCTGACAGCAGGACTTATCTGGGCCAAATAGTAGCAAATCTGAAGCTGGACATAGATATTAGATGACGGCTCAATGACAACCGCAAGAACCTCATACACATGTATACTCGGCATGGATAGATGTGGTTCAGGATGTGGAAGAGATCAGATTCTACCAGATACATCTGGAGTTGTTTTTTTTTCAGGGAAAATAAAGAATTAGATCGGTAGAAATCCAATCTGATGGTTCCTCATTGCAACCAGTAGTCTCCATAGCCAGAAAATTGTAAGAAAATCCAGACACCATGTAATGTCTATGGTCAGCTTTATCCTCCATCTCCACCTCTCATTACACAAGTATAAAACATCTAATACTGCTGGATACAACAAGACTGACCACAAGGACTTCACAGCCCGTCTACACATCATAGGGAATATCTCCATCTACCTGATCATCATCCTGTGGAAGAAGAGGACTGGGACATCTCTCCGGTGTTGTCCTCTTACTGGATCTACCTGTAGGAAACACAGACAGGGACTGAATTCATTCTGTACATACAAATAATGGAAGTCCATGTGTATATAGTCATGTCTATTACCTGCTGATGTGAGGGGCTGCTGGTCCTCCATCATCACCTCCTTGTACAGATCCTTGTGTCCTTCTAAATACTCCCACTCCTCCATGGAGAAATAGACAGCGACATCCTGACACCTTATAGGAACCTGACAACACAATGATACAGTCATCACCCCGACCCCTCCAGTTACTGTATAATGTCCCAGCATTCCCAGCAGTGTCACCTCTCCAGTCAGCAGCTCCAGCATCTTGTGGGTGAGTTCTAGGATCTTCTGTCCATTGATCTCCTCCTGTATCAGGTGGTGAGGTGGAGGCCCCAGGATTGGGCTCAGGGTTCCTCCATATCCATCATACACAGGAGCCTGACAGCGCCCACTAGAGGTCTTCTGGTTATGGGGAGACACATTAATAAATCTCACTACATACATGTCCAGAGTCCATCACCTCTCCAGTCATATCATCTGTTATTACTATAGATAAGAATGATGTCATGATGACATCATCAGAATCTCTCACCTCTCCAGTAAGCTGGTAGATGATCTCTAGGGTGAGATTTAATAGACTTTCCGCCATCTTGTTCCTGTCTCTTTCCATCCTTGATGGATCAATCAGGAATATTCTCTTCTATAGAAGATACTGAGAGGATTCTATATTGTAGGAACCTGAATGGAGAGAAGATGAGACAATGTAATCACTACACGGAATCCCATGGAATAAATAGAAGAGTTGAGTCCCATTATTATCACCACCTCCTACTTCTGACGTCGGCAGCGTGTAGCTCAGGAAGGGAGTGACTTGTTGTGGGCCGGCTTGGTGGGTATATAAGGTGTGTGATAGGCTGAACATTGATTGTCTCGGGTAAAGGGGACGATTACCGGTGAGATCAGGAGAGGAGCAGGGGTCGGGGGATAGTTTCTGATCATGACACCTCAGAACAAGGCCAGAACCAGTGGATGAAGAATCAGTCAAGTTAAATTTAAGTCCTCATTCCACAGGAAAGATGTAATATCCTTGTCCATTTGTCCTCTGCTGCTTAGGGCAGTGAGGCAAGTAGGCGGGGACTGTGGATGTGTTCAGCTAAGGACTCACTGTCTTGTCTTTCCCCTCCTCCCAGGGTTCACTAGCAGCTACTGGGGAATTTCTCGTCTACCGATTCCCTTACAAAACAAGTGACTTTTTCTGAAGTTTGTTTTAAAACATTATAACAATATGATAAATCTATAGAGAACTTTGACAATTTTTTAAAACTTGCACACTGCATGTATGTTAGTATTATACTGTGTGGGGGCCACAAGGAAGACATTATAGTGTGTGGGGGTCACAATGAGGACATTATAGTGTGTGGGGGTCACAAGGAGGACATTATAGTGTGTGGGGGTCACAAGGAGGACATTATAGTGTGTGGGGGTCACAAGGAGGACATTATAGTGTGTGGGGGTCACAAGGAGGACATTATAGCGTGTGGGAGCCTTAAGGAAGGTCTACCACGGAACTAGAAAACTTTATTACATATGTTAATGGCAAGCAATTTCTCCCCAGTCCAAATCGAATATCTAGACTTGGTACTCAGTTAAGAAAATAACGAAATACAAACAAAGACATTCTTTACGAAAGTTAAGTTTTAAAAGTAGCCACTAATAAGAAGTGTTGAACAAATGTACCGTTCAGGCAGTTTAAAAGGTTAAGGAGAAACTGCACAAAACTATCCGCTTATCAAGAACAAGGCTGAATCATGATTGAATGGAGTATCCCAAAACTATAATATTAGCAGCACAGAAAAAAGCGGAAAACTTAAGCTAAACAATGTCTAGAACCAAGGAATAAATCAAAACCGGATGATAGGTTCCACCTTATCTACTTGACCACTTACAGCCTCCAACATAGAGAAATCTGCTAAATACTTAACAGATTTTGGCACATTTTGAAAAATGACCCAAGCACTGGCAGTATTTTACCGGCCAATCCAGCACTTACATTTAGGAGAGCGCGGACAGTTAAAAAGATTATCGCACCCAGTAGACTCCACCGGGTCCAAAGCTCTACCGTTACTCCTATTGCTACCAATCCAAAAAACCTCAAAGGGGTCTTTGGGTGTAATAAGAGAAGATGCAAGGGTTGTAATAAACTAGAGAAGAACATAACATTCCTCTATAGCACCACCAATGAAAAATTCCCGGTTCATCAAAATCTGACCTGTGAATAAGATTTTGTTGTATATTCACTCAAATGGAGTTGTGGGTTACAGTACTTGGGACGAACCACGCTCCAACCACGCAGACTAAATAGCCACAGATGCAAACAGAGCGTCTCTAGGCTCGCCAAACTAAACCACAATTGGGACTTTTGATCTTTTAACGCACTATTAATTCCAGAATACAGTGATAGTAGATTTGAAAAACTCAAAAATCATGAAATGTACTGGATCTTTAGACTTAACAAATTACACCCCAGTGGCCTCAATGAAGCCCCTCAAGATTGTGTCTTGGATTTACATCTCCTGCTTCTTCATTTATCTCACAAGCCCCCCCCTCCCCCCGCATTAGTCAATACAAACCTGAAAGTCTTTCAATCATATTCTAACTGCCACACACACAGTCACTCCACATGCACAATCCAACACTGATATCCAAACTGAGATATACGCATCAGAGGATTAGATACGCAGCTCAGTTCACAGTTCCAAACGCTGGAGGATTAGATACGTGCCTCACCACACAGTACCACACGCCGGAGGATTAGATACATGCCTCAGCACACAGTACCACATGGCGGAAGATTAGATAAGTGGCTAAGCACACAGTACCACACACTGGAGGATTAGATATGCGGCTCTGCACACACCACACGCCGGAGGATTAGATACATGGCTCTACACACAGTACCACACATCGGAGAATTAGATAAGCACCTCAGCACACAGTACCACATGCTGGATCCAGTTACTGGGCTGGTTTTTTAGGAATGGCAGGTAGGTTGGCAGTGGGACCTGTCATTCCACCCCCTCCAGTCCACACTTAGGGGAAGTTCCGGCAGTGACTCAACTGCAGAGAGTCTGCTCATTAAAGGAGCTTAAGAAGCCAGCTCCAGCAGCAGACTCTGGGCAGAGTTTGGCTGGAGGGCCAACAGAGAGGTCATATTTTTGGAGCTGTGTCCTGAATGATTCTAGTGGCTTTTGATTTCTGTTCTTCTAGGTGAGGTCACCTATTCTATGTTTAGTTAGAGCCTAGCCGGGCAGGGATTTATTTTTGTATTGTTTCCTTTTGTTGCACTAACTTTTTGAGTGAAAATAAACTCTACCTTTGTTTTGGACTAAAGATACTGGACTTGTGTGTCTATGCCCCCCCCCCACCTAGCAACCCCAGACCCTGACAATACGTACGTCTGCACACAGTACAGTACCACACGCCAGAGGTGCATCCTCCAGCATATGGTAATTAGAGATGAGCGAATAGTATTCGACCGAAAAGATATTCGATCGAATACTAAGGTATTTGAGATATTCGATTCCAATCGAATGCCACGCGGTAAACGCAGTAAAAATTCGTATCCTCTCCCACCTTCCCTGGCGCTTTTTTGCATTAATAACTGTGCAGGGGAGGTGGGACAGGAAAGAGGAAAATGTAGGCATCGAAAGAAAAAATAGGAAAAAAAGTCATTGGCTGGCGAAATCAGGTGACCTCGGATTTATAAGAATAGTGTCAGCCATATTCGTGCTAGATGCGGTTTGGATTGAGACAGGGAGAGACGTCTGCTCAGGGCTAGACAGGATTTAGCTTCTGTTAGGCAGGAAAAATTCAAACAACAGCTCTTTTCAGAGCTAAACTGCTTGAAGAGTGTATATACACCATCAGCATATACACTCATCCTGCAGAAATTTCACAAAAGCCCTTTTTAGGGCTTAAACTCTGCTGGTACAAGCCTCGACTCACCCCAAGGGCCTAAGATTCTGCTGGTGCAAGGCTCAACTCAATTCAATGGCCAAAAACTCTGCTGTTGCAAGGCTCAACTCACCCCAAGGGCCAAAAACTAAAACTCTGCTGCTACAAGGCTCAACTCACCCCAAGGGCCAAAAATTCTGCTCGAAGGCTCAACTATCACGGCACACTGGGTGAAGGTAGTGGAGGCTGGGACCGGGTCAAGGCTGAACTGACTTAAAGGGCCTGAAACTCAGCTGGTGCAAGGCTCACCTCACCCCAAGGGCCTGAAGCTAAGTTTGGGAGGGCTCACCCCAAGGGCTTGAAAAGTTAATTTTTATATAGCTCAGCTTAAGGGCCTCTAACTTAATTTGGAAGGGCTCACGTCAAGGGCCACAAAATAAATTTTTGGAGGTCTCACCACATCACACACACATACACAATGACAGTTAAGGGTGGGGGCTGTTGGATTTCCCATTGCCTATTCCATCTTTGGTTGTCATGGGCAACGTGATTTAAAGGGGTGCATGCTAATGTTTCTTTAACTTAAAATTTGTGTTTCTGTCCATACTAATGTAGGGGAAAGAAGGTTTCCAAGTATTTTTCCACTTTCATAGAGGTTCTATTGAGTTTGGAAAGTGTCTAGTTGATAGGATTTCACATAAGTCTGCCATCCATGGCCACTCATGATTGAAAAACTGAGGGAGTTGACTTTGAGGAACCCTTGAGTTTTGGAGATGGTACTCCATCAAAGGTCTCTGCTGCTCACACACCTATATATTCACACATATGGTATGTTGAGTTCCAGCGTGTGGGGATGTTGAACAGTCGGTGTTCTGGCAGATGGAGGCGTTGCTGGAGGGTTTTGAGGCTAGCAGCGACTACTGTAGACTTACGAAAGTGGGTGCACAAGCGCAGCACTTTCACCAGTAGCTCAGGCACATTGGGGTAGATTTTTAAAAGAAGGCTTAGCGTGCCGAAACGTGCGGCGGGCTGACAAACAGACACTAGGTGTTCTTGCTTTACATCACAGTGATTCTATATGGGTAAGATGGCATATTTCTTCTTGATGTAGACCTATCCTTATTGTATTTTACATTATGTGTGCATTATACCTGCGGCTCTGCCTCCCTGATGACAATATGTTGTAAACATGGGTTTATCCCTGTTCCTGCTTCGGAAATACATATTATTGGTCATTTTCTGACTTTATGTGGAATTAAGGAGAGTGTTCTTTCTGCAATCAGGATATTATGACTATATACATGCTTAGTCAATACTAGGAGAGTAGTTTAGCTGCATTCGGGTAGTGTGATTATTTAATAAATTGTTTGTGGAGGTTGCATCAGGTGTAGTTCATCTTACTATATATATATGTGCAATACTATTTCACTAAGATTCATCTATGTGTACTGTTTTATACGGTGTTTTGCATCTGTCCAGTATATGTGTATTTCTCTATATTGATGTATATAATTTTTAACATTGTGTTAATAAAGGTATATATTCTTTATACTTGAACCTGTAGTTGGATATGTTGAGTGTCGATAACCATCTGGCCTGTTCCAGTTTTTGTGTTTGTACAGGCATGAAACGTGTTTAGTCTGGCAAGCTCCAGAGCCGCTACCAGGTTCCGGCCATTATCACACACGACCATGCCTGGGTCCTAGTGTATCGGCGAAAACCACATTGCCATCTCCTCTAGGATGGCATCCCTCACCTCGGGGGCAGTGTGTTTTCTGTCGCCCAAGCTGATGAGCTTCAGCACGGCCTGCTGACGTCTCCCCACGCCAGTGCTGCAGCGTTTCCAGCTCGCAGCTGGGGTCGATGTTACAGCGGAGGAGGAGGGTTTGTGAGAACCCCTGCCAGGAATCTTGGGCGGGGAGAGGAGATAGGCCGCCCCAGTTTGCGACCCGGTCCCAGCCTCCGCTACATTCACCCAGTGTGCCGTGAGTGAGATGCAGCGTTCCTGTCCGCATGCACTTGTCCAGGCGTCGGTGGTCAAGTGGACTTTAGAGCAAAGCGCGGAACTCAGGGCCCGCCTGATGTTATGGGACACGTGCTGGTGCAAGGCGGGAATGGCACACCAGGAAAAGTAGTGATGGCTAGAGATGGCATAGCGAGGTGCCGCAGCTGCCATCAGGTCACGGAAGGCCTGAGTCTCCACAAGCATAAACGGCAACATTTCCAGCGCCAGCAGTTTTGAGATGTGGCCGTTTAAGGCTTGAGCATGTGGGTGGCTTGCGCTGTATTTCTGCCTACGCTCAAATGCCTGGGAGATGGGGAGTTGCTGGGAAGAAGCACATAATGGTGCAGGCAAAAGAAGCAGAGTCAGGAAAAGGGGAAGATGAGGGTGAAGTCCCCAAAGTGGCAGAGGCAGATGTGGAGGTGTCCTGGCTGGTGGTCTGGGCTGCAGCTCCAGCACTAGAAACAGTGGGAAAGGCAGTGGCGGCAACGCCGGACGAAGATTGTCCTGCACTCCCTGTCCCTTGTCCTCCGCACATATGTTGAAAAATCTACACACCATCGAGGAACGTGGCCTCAATGGGCGAGTTTTTGGCAAGTGGCTAGGACAGGGAACATCTTGGGACTTGCTGGTTCTGGCCTGGCTTCTGCGAAGCAGTTGTATTGTGCCTCTGGACATGCCTCTGCCTCTAGCTACCTTGTCCAGGTCGGGCCGGTGGCCTCGTCGTCCTCCACCTCCACTTCCTCACTCTGCTCCTCCTCCTGCACATTGTACATAACAACAACCTGCCCTGACTGCAACTGTGTCTCGTCTATGACTTGGGCATGTTAGATGCCCCCAGACATGCTCCCCCTGCTGTCCCAGTTACATTCCAGAGGTGTTGGCATCATTTCCTGGGGTGTCATTGTGGACTTGGTGACTCTCCTTAGTCAAATTTTGGTTTCCCCTGAAACGAGCATTTTTTCCCCATAGACTATAATGAGATTTGATATTCGGTCGAATATTGAGGGTCTACTCGAAACGAATATCGAATATTTGACTACTCGCTCATCTCTAATGGTAATACATTAGACAGATCACCGTGCACTTATTGGATTATACCAAAGGCTATTGCTTGCCTATCATTGTTTCATCATAACGGTCTCAGTAGGATGTATAGAAAAGTTTTTGGTTGTCTTTCATGGTCTAATCTGTGTACATTATTAGAGATGAATGAACAGTGAAATATTCGATATTTGATTCGAATAGCCGCTCAAAATTCGACCGAATATCGAACCCCATTAAAGTCTAATGGGGAAAAGATCTTTGTTTCAGGGGATCCCACCATTCGACTCAGGAGAGTCACCAAGTCCACTATCACACCTCAGCAAATGATATGACAACTCCTCTGGAATGCAACTGGGACAGCAGGGGAAGCATGTCTGGGGGCATCTAACATGCCCAAGTCCCAGGATTACGCCACTAATAAAGCAGGAGCTGACTTTTTCCAATAGGAATGCATTGACCAGTGTTGATTGGCCAAATGCCATACAGAGTACAGCATTTGGCCAATCAACGCTGGTTCTGCCGGACGCTTGTCTGTGAGGAGGTGGAGTCTAAGATCAGTCCACAGCAATCTCCATTGTGGTCCGATCTCAGGTATAGCAGAGTTGTCACAGCTCTGCTACACCTGAGATGCAGCAGAGCTGGCCGTGCGCTGAGCTCTGCTATACCTGAGATGTAGCAGTGCTGTGTCAACTCTGCTACATCTGAGATTGGACCACAATGAAGACTGCTGTGGGCCGATCTTAGACTCCACCTCCTCAGGCAGAACCAGTATTGATTGGCCGAATGCTGTACACTGTATGGCATTCGGCCAATCAACACTGGTCAATGAATTCCTATGAGTAAAAGTCAGCTCCTGCATAACGCAAGCTGACAGGGATCGCGACTAGCATATAATGGGCTGCCACGAGATAGAGCCCCAAAGAGCTGGGTGAGTGACATTCCCACCTAAATAAAGGTAATCCCTAGCTAACCCTGCCTGTATATCTATCCCTGTCTCACAGTCACATAGTTCACAGTCTCATATGAACCGAATCTGAAATCCACCATTCGTATAAATTGGAAGTCACCTGATTTAGCCAGCCAATTACTTTTTCCGAATTTTTTTTCGATGCCTCCGTTGTGGTAGTTCCTGTCCCACCTCCCCTGCGCAGTTATTGGTGCAAAAAAAGCGCCAAGGAAGGTGGGAGGGGATACGATTTTTTTAGTGCGTTTTCCGCGTGGTATTTGATTGGAATCGAATATCTCGAACAGCCTGATATTCGATTGAATACCAATTCGATAGAACGCTGTTCGCTCATCTCTATACATTATATCAAAAAAATGTTTTTCCTTTTTGGGAATTCTTTTTGACTATGTATTTCATGTATATTGAACTTGTGTATGTGTATATATACTTATTTTATGATATTTTGTGTTGTTTTTATTTATGTTTATATATTTATCAGAGATGAGCGAGTCCTATTCGAAATTCCCGTTTCGAATAGCACACGCCCATAGGAATGATTGAAAGCGGTCAGCACGCAGACTTCGATGGCGGATGGCGACTTAACCCCCTGAGTGTCGGCTGCGTCCATTCATTCCTATGGGTGCGTGCTATTCAAAACGGGAGTTTCGAATAGTACTAGCTCATCTCTAATATTTATAATGATTCCTTATTATTGTTGTATTTTTATTAGATCTGATGAAGGGGTGGAGTTTATAAAGAACCATAGACCCCCGAAATGCATTTTATGTTTATTAATAAAAGCCACTTCCAGCTAAAGTTGTCACCTCTAAAGGAGTGTTAGTATTCAGAGGATTTACAGGGAGATTCACTTTCTATTACTCTCCTCCACTGGGAAGTTTGTGCGTCCATTAGTGTCCATGTAGTGCAGATACATATGGAGATACAGAGGAGGGGGGAGGGAGGAGAACATGTGGCCAGTACTAGGGGGCGACACCGAGCCAAAAGTCTGACCATAGAAGAGGCTGCAGCCTGGAAATGAGGGAGACTGAATGTATGAGAAGGGCTGAGAGCGAGCACTTACCTCCTCGGGTACAGCAGCCTTCTGCTCACAGGACCTGTGATGATGTCATAGCTGTAGGAGGAGTCAAGGAGTCACATGATCAGGTCCTTCTGTTATCGCTTCCTCTGTGCAGAAGATACTAAAAAACAAAAAAAACTTTAATCTTCAGTAGTTAATACCTTTTTTAATGGTTCATTTATAATGATGATGACAGATTACAAGCTTTCAAAGCTCTTGAAAGCTTGTAATCTGTCATCATTATTAGTTAGCCATTAAAAAAGCTATGAACTACTGAAGACTCTCAGGTTTTTTGTATTTTATATTTCCTACCCACTGGCTAATATGCTACAAAAACAAACGTTTTCCCCAGAAATCCTAGTGAGCTAAAGGACCTGTGATGGTGTCACGTGTGTGTCACATGACCAGATCTTAGAGATCACTGCACAGCCATTTGTGTGTGACGTGTATGTAGCGGAGCCGTCTATGTGTGTAGCAGAGCCGTCTGTGTGTGTGACGTGTGTAGCAGAGCCATCTGTTTGTGACATGTATGTAGCATAGCCGTCCATGTGTGACGTGTATATACTGGAGCCGTCTGTGTGTGACGTGTATGTAGTGGAGCCATCTGTGTGTGACGTGTATGTAATGGAGCCGTGTGTGAGACCTGTATGTAGCGAAGCCCTCTGCCTGTGACGTGTATGTAGCAGAGACGTGTGTGTGACGTGTATGTAGCGACGCCGTCTGTGTGTGGCATATATGTAGTGTAGCTGTCCATGTGTGATGTGTATATACTGGAGCCGTCTGTGTGTGACGTGTATGTAGTAGAGCTGTCTGTGTGTGTTTCCTGTAAGGTGAAGGTCAAAATCAAAAGTGCCGAACCACCGGGTTTTTTTCACTGTTTCGCCTCTGATTTAAATAAAAGGTGACCTAAGCAGTAGGCATTCCCCAAAATGGTATAACTAAAAGTACACCTGCTGGCAAGCCCTCACCTGTCCAGTTTCCGTCCTAAACAACGGGGCAGACAGCGGCGGTAGTGTGAACACTCCTTTACCGAAAAGATGGTTCGGGACTGGAGTGCAAATAAAAAAGCATTAAAGAGTATGCCAAGAAGTAATGTACATATCACTAAGGACTACACCTGTATGTACATATCCCTAAGGACTACACCTGTATATACATATCACTAAGGACTACACCTGTATGTACATATCACTAAGGACTACACCTGTATGTACATATCCCTAAGGACTACACCTGTATATATATATCACTAAGGACTACACCTGTATATATATATCACTAAGGACTACACCTGTATGTACATATCACTAAGGACTACACCTGTATGTACATATCACTAAGGACTACACCTGTATATACATATCACTAAGGACTACACCTGTATATATATATCACTAAGGACTACACCTGTATGTACATATCACTAAGGACTACACCTGTATATATATATCACTAAGGACTACACCTGTATATACATATCCCTAAGGACTACACCTGTATATACATATCCCTAAGGACTACACCTGTATATATATATCACTAAGGACTACACCTGTATATATATATCACTAAGGACTACACCTGTATATATATATCACTAAGGACTACACCTGTATATACATATCACTAAGGACTACACCTGTATATACATATCACTAAGGACTACACCTGTATGTACATATCACTAAGGACTACACCTGTATGTACATATCCCTAAGGACTACACCTGTATATACATATCCCTAAGGACTACACCTGTATATATATATCACTAAGGACTACACCTGTATATATATATCACTAAGGACTACACCTGTATGTACATATCACTAAGGACTACACCTGTATGTACATATCACTAAGGACTACACCTGTATATACATATCACTAAGGACTACACCTGTATATATATATCACTAAGGACTACACCTGTATATAGATATCACTAAGGACTACACCTGTATATACATATCACTAAGGACTACACCTGTATATATATATCACTAAGGACTACACCTGTATATATATATCACTAAGGACTACACCTGTATATATATATCACTAAGGACTACACCTGTATGTACATATCACTAAGGACTACACCTGTATGTACATATCACTAAGGACTACACCTGTATATACATATCACTAAGGACTACACCTGTATGTACATATCACTAAGGACTACACCTGTATATAGATATCACTAAGGACTACACCTGTATATACATATCACTAAGGACTACACCTGTATGTACATATCACTAAGGACTACACCTGTATATACATATCACTAAGGACTACACCTGTATATACATATCACTAAGGACTACACCTGTATGTACATATCACTAAGGACTACACCTGTATATACATATCACTAAGGACTACACCTGTATGTACATATCACTAAGGACTACACCTGTATACATATCACTAAGGACTACACCTGTATATACATATCACTAAGGACTACACCTGTATATACATATCACTAAGGACTACACCTGTATATATATATCACTAAGGACTACACCTGTATGTACATATCACTAAGGACTACACCTGTATGTACATATCACTAAGGACTACACCTGTATATAGATATCACTAAGGACTACACCTGTATATAGATATCACTAAGGACTACACCTGTATGTACATATCACTAAGGACTACACCTGTATATAGATATCACTAAGGACTACACCTGTATGTACATATCCCTAAGGACTACACCTGTATATACATATCACTAAGGACTACACCTGTATATACATATCACTAAGGACTACACCTGTATATAGATATCCCTAAGGACTACACCTGTATGTACATATCACTAAGGACTACACCTGTATATACATATCACTAAGGACTACACCTGTATGTACATATCACTAAGGACTACACCTGTATATACATATCACTAAGGACTACACCTGTATGTACATATCACTAAGGACTACACCTGTATATACATATCACTAAGGACTACACCTGTATGTACATATCACTAAGGACTACACCTGTATGTACATATCACTAAGGACTACACCTGTATGTACATATCCCTAAGGACTACACCTGTATATACATATCACTAAGGACTACACCTGTATATACATATCACTAAGGACTACACCTGTATATATCACTAAGGACTACACCTGTATATACATATCACTAAGGACTACACCTGTATATACATATCACTAAGGACTACGCCTGTATACACATATCACTAAGGACTACACCTGTATATACATATCACTAAGGACTACACCTGTATATACATATCACTAAGGACTACACCTGTATATACATATCACTAAGGCCTACACCTGTATATAGATATCCCTAAGGACTACACCTGTATGTACATATCACTAAGGACTACACCTGTATATAGATATCACTAAGGACTACACCTGTATGTACATATCCCTAAGGACTACACCTGTATATACATATCACTAAGGACTACACCTGTATATACATATCACTAAGGACGACACCTGTATATATATCACTAAGGACTACACCTGTATATATATATCACTAAGGACTACACCTGTATGTACATATCACTAAGGACTACACCTGTATACATATCACTAAGGACTACACCTGTATATACATATCACTAAGGACTACACCTGTATATATATATATCACTAAGGACTACACCTGTATATACATATCACTAAGGACTACACCTGTATGTACATATCACTAAGGACTACACCTGTATGTACATATCACTAAGGACTACACCTGTATATACATATCACTAAGGACTACACCTGTATATACATATCACTAAGGACTACACCTGTATATAGATATCACTAAGGCCTACACCTGTATATACATATCACTAAGGACTACACCTGTATATACATATCCCTAAGGACTACACCTGTATATACATATCACTAAGGACTACACCTGTATGTACATATCACTAAGGACTACACCTGTATGTACATATCACTAAGGACTACACCTGTATGTACATATCACTAAGGACTACACCTGTATATACATATCACTAAGGACTACACCTGTATACATATCACTAAGGACTACACCTGTATATAGATATCACTAAGGACTACACCTGTATATACATATCCCTAAGGACTACACCTGTATGTACATATCACTAAGGACTGCACCTGTATGTACATATCCCTAAGGACTACACCTGTATATACATATCACTAAGGACTACACCTGTATGTACATATCACTAAGGACTACGCCTGTATATATATATCACTAAGGACTACACCTGTATATACATATCACTAAGGACTACACCTGTATGTACATATCACTAAGGACTACGCCTGTATATATATATCACTAAGGACTACACCTGTATGTACATATCACTAAGGACTACACCTGTATATACATATCACTAAGGACTACACCTGTATACATATCACTAAGGACTACACCTGTATATAGATATCACTAAGGACTACACCTGTATATACATATCCCTAAGGACTACACCTGTATGTACATATCACTAAGGACTGCACCTGTATGTACATATCCCTAAGGACTACACCTGTATATACATATCACTAAGGACTACACCTGTATGTACATATCACTAAGGACTACGCCTGTATATATATATCACTAAGGACTACACCTGTATATACATATCACTAAGGACTACACCTGTATGTACATATCACTAAGGACTACGCCTGTATATATATATCACTAAGGACTACACCTGTATATACATATCACTAAGGACTACACCTGTATATACATATCACTAAGGACTACACCTGTATGTACATATCCCTAAGGACTACACCTGTATATACATATCACTAAGGACTACACCTGTATGTACATATCACTAAGGACTACACCTGTATACATATCACTAAGGACTACACCTGTATATAGATATCACTAAGGACTACACCTGTATATAGATATCACTAAGGACTACACCTGTATATACATATCACTAAGGACTACACCTGTATGTACATATCACTAAGGACTGCACCTGTATACATATCACTAAGGACTACACCTGTATGTACATATCACTAAGGACTACACCTGTATGTACATATCCCTAAGGACTACACCTGTATATACATATCACTAAGGACTACACCTGTATATACATATCACTAAGGACTACACCTGTATATAGATATCACTAAGGACTACACCTGTATGTACATATCCCTAAGGACTACACCTGTATGTACATATCCCTAAGGACTACACCTGTATATACATATCACTAAGGACTACACCTGTATACATATCACTAAGGACTACACCTGTATATAGATATCACTAAGGACTACACCTGTATATACATATCACTAAGGACTACACCTGTATATACATATCACTAAGGACTACACCTGTATATATATATCACTAAGGACTACACCTGTATGTACATATCACTAAGGACTACACCTGTATGTACATATCACTAAGGACTACACCTGTATATATATATCACTAAGGACTACACCTGTATGTACATATCACTAAGGACTACACCTGTATGTACATATCACTAAGGACTACACCTGTATATATATATCACTAAGGACTACACCTGTATGTACATATCACTAAGGACTACACCTGTATGTACATATCACTAAGGACTACACCTGTATATACATATCACTAAGGACTACACCTGTATATACATATCACTAAGGACTACACCTGTATGTACATATCACTAAGGACTACACCTGTATATACATATCACTAAGGACTACACCTGTATGTACATATCACTAAGGACTACACCTGTATGTACATATCACTAAGGACTACACCTGTATATAGATATCACTAAGGACTACACCTGTATGTACATATCACTAAGGACTACACCTGTATATAGATATCACTAAGGACTACACCTGTATATACATATCACTAAGGACTACACCTGTATGTACATATCACTAAGGACTACACCTGTATATAGATATCACTAAGGACTACACCTGTATATACATATCACTAAGGACTACACCTGTATGTACATATCACTAAGGACTACACCTGTATATACATATCACTAAGGACTACACCTGTATATACATATCACTAAGGACTACACCTGTATGTACATATCACTAAGGACTACACCTGTATATACATATCACTAAGGACTACACCTGTATGTACATATCACTAAGGACTACACCTGTATACATATCACTAAGGACTACACCTGTATATACATATCACTAAGGACTACACCTGTATATACATATCACTAAGGACTACACCTGTATATATATATCACTAAGGACTACACCTGTATGTACATATCACTAAGGACTACACCTGTATGTACATATCACTAAGGACTACACCTGTATATAGATATCACTAAGGACTACACCTGTATATAGATATCACTAAGGACTACACCTGTATGTACATATCACTAAGGACTACACCTGTATATAGATATCACTAAGGACTACACCTGTATGTACATATCCCTAAGGACTACACCTGTATATACATATCACTAAGGACTACACCTGTATATACATATCACTAAGGACTACACCTGTATATAGATATCCCTAAGGACTACACCTGTATGTACATATCACTAAGGACTACACCTGTATATACATATCACTAAGGACTACACCTGTATGTACATATCACTAAGGACTACACCTGTATATACATATCACTAAGGACTACACCTGTATGTACATATCACTAAGGACTACACCTGTATATACATATCACTAAGGACTACACCTGTATGTACATATCACTAAGGACTACACCTGTATATACATATCACTAAGGACTACACCTGTATGTACATATCACTAAGGACTACACCTGTATATACATATCACTAAGGACTACACCTGTATATATATATCACTAAGGACTACACCTGTATATACATATCACTAAGGACTACACCTGTATGTACATATCCCTAAGGACTACACCTGTATATACATATCACTAAGGACTACACCTGTATATACATATCACTAAGGACTACACCTGTATATATCACTAAGGACTACACCTGTATATACATATCACTAAGGACTACACCTGTATATACATATCACTAAGGACTACGCCTGTATACACATATCACTAAGGACTACACCTGTATATACATATCACTAAGGACTACACCTGTATATACATATCACTAAGGACTACACCTGTATATACATATCACTAAGGCCTACACCTGTATATAGATATCCCTAAGGACTACACCTGTATGTACATATCACTAAGGACTACACCTGTATATAGATATCACTAAGGACTACACCTGTATGTACATATCCCTAAGGACTACACCTGTATATACATATCACTAAGGACTACACCTGTATATACATATCACTAAGGACTACACCTGTATATATATATCACTAAGGACTACACCTGTATGTACATATCACTAAGGACTACACCTGTATACATATCACTAAGGACTACACCTGTATATACATATCACTAAGGACTACACCTGTATATATATATATCACTAAGGACTACACCTGTATATACATATCACTAAGGACTACACCTGTATGTACATATCACTAAGGACTACACCTGTATGTACATATCACTAAGGACTACACCTGTATATACATATCACTAAGGACTACACCTGTATATACATATCACTAAGGACTACACCTGTATATACATATCACTAAGGACTACACCTGTATATACATATCCCTAAGGACTACACCTGTATATACATATCACTAAGGACTACACCTGTATGTACATATCACTAAGGACTACACCTGTATGTACATATCACTAAGGACTACACCTGTATGTACATATCACTAAGGACTACACCTGTATATACATATCACTAAGGACTACACCTGTATACATATCACTAAGGACTACACCTGTATATAGATATCACTAAGGACTACACCTGTATATACATATCCCTAAGGACTACACCTGTATGTACATATCACTAAGGACTGCACCTGTATGTACATATCCCTAAGGACTACACCTGTATATACATATCACTAAGGACTACACCTGTATGTACATATCACTAAGGACTACGCCTGTATATATATATCACTAAGGACTACACCTGTATATACATATCACTAAGGACTACACCTGTATGTACATATCACTAAGGACTACGCCTGTATATATATATCACTAAGGACTACACCTGTATGTACATATCACTAAGGACTACACCTGTATATACATATCACTAAGGACTACACCTGTATACATATCACTAAGGACTACACCTGTATATAGATATCACTAAGGACTACACCTGTATATACATATCCCTAAGGACTACACCTGTATGTACATATCACTAAGGACTGCACCTGTATGTACATATCCCTAAGGACTACACCTGTATATACATATCACTAAGGACTACACCTGTATGTACATATCACTAAGGACTACGCCTGTATATATATATCACTAAGGACTACACCTGTATATACATATCACTAAGGACTACACCTGTATGTACATATCACTAAGGACTACGCCTGTATATATATATCACTAAGGACTACACCTGTATATACATATCACTAAGGACTACACCTGTATATACATATCACTAAGGACTACACCTGTATGTACATATCCCTAAGGACTACACCTGTATATACATATCACTAAGGACTACACCTGTATGTACATATCACTAAGGACTACACCTGTATACATATCACTAAGGACTACACCTGTATATAGATATCACTAAGGACTACACCTGTATATAGATATCACTAAGGACTACACCTGTATATACATATCACTAAGGACTACACCTGTATGTACATATCACTAAGGACTGCACCTGTATACATATCACTAAGGACTACACCTGTATGTACATATCACTAAGGACTACACCTGTATACATATCACTAAGGACTACACCTGTATATACATATCACTAAGGACTACACCTGTATACATATCACTAAGGACTACACCTGTATATACATATCACTAAGGACTACACCTGTATGTACATATCACTAAGGACTGCACCTGTATACATATCCCTAAGGACTACACCTGTATATACATATCACTAAGGACTACACCTGTATATACATATCACTAAGGACTACACCTGTATATAGATATCACTAAGGACTACACCTGTATGTACATATCCCTAAGGACTACACCTGTATGTACATATCCCTAAGGACTACACCTGTATATACATATCACTAAGGACTACACCTGTATATACATATCACTAAGGACTACACCTGTATGTACATATCCCTAAGGACTACACCTGTATATACATATCACTAAGGACTACACCTGTATATACATATCACTAAGGACTACACCTGTATATATATATCACTAAGGACTACACCTGTATGTACATATCACTAAGGACTACACCTGTATGTACATATCACTAAGGACTACACCTGTATATACATATCACTAAGGACTACACCTGTATATACATATCACTAAGGCCTACACCTGTATATACATATCACTAAGGACTACACCTGTATGTACATATCACTAAGGACTACACCTGTATATACATATCACTAAGGACTACACCTGTATATACATATCACTAAGGACTACACCTGTATATACATATCACTAAGGACTACACCTGTATATACATATCACTAAGGACTACACCTGTATATACATATCACTAAGGACTACACCTGTATATAGATATCACTAAGGACTACACCTGTATGTACATATCCCTAAGGACTACACCTGTATGTACATATCCCTAAGGACTACACCTGTATATACATATCACTAAGGACTACACCTGTATATACATATCACTAAGGACTACACCTGTATGTACATATCCCTAAGGACTACACCTGTATATACATATCACTAAGGACTACACCTGTATATACATATCACTAAGGACTACACCTGTATATATATATCACTAAGGACTACACCTGTATGTACATATCACTAAGGACTACACCTGTATGTACATATCACTAAGGACTACACCTGTATATACATATCACTAAGGACTACACCTGTATATACATATCACTAAGGCCTACACCTGTATATACATATCACTAAGGCCTACACCTGTATGTACATATCACTAAGGACTACACCTGTATATACATATCACTAAGGACTACACCTGTATATACATATCACTAAGGACTACACCTGTATATACATATCACTAAGGACTACACCTGTATATACATATCACTAAGGACTACACCTGTATATACATATCACTAAGGACTGCACCTGTATACATATCACTAAGGACTACACCTGTATATATATATCACTAAGGACTACACCTGTATGTACATATCACTAAGGACTACACCTGTATATAGATATCACTAAGGACTACACCTGTATATACATATCACTAAGGACTACACCTGTATATACATATCACTAAGGACTACGCCTGTATATATATATCACTAAGGACTACACCTGTATATACATATCACTAAGGACTACACCTGTATATACATATCACTAAGGACTACACCTGTATATACATATCACTAAGGACTACACCTGTATATACATATCACTAAGGACTACACCTGTATATACATATCACTAAGGACTACACCTGTATGTACATATCACTAAGGACTACGCCTGTATATATATATATCACTAAGGACTACACCTGTATATACATATCACTAAGGACTACACCTGTATATACATATCACTAAGGACTACACCTGTATGTACATATCACTAAGGACTACGCCTGTATATATATATCACTAAGGACTACACCTGTATATACATATCACTAAGGACTACACCTGTATGTACATATCACTAAGGACTACGCCTGTATATATATATCACTAAGGACTACACCTGTATATACATATCACTAAGGACTACACCTGTATATACATATCACTAAGGACTACACCTGTATGTACATATCCCTAAGGACTACACCTGTATATACATATCACTAAGGACTACACCTGTATGTACATATCACTAAGGACTACACCTGTATACATATCACTAAGGACTACACCTGTATATAGATATCACTAAGGACTACACCTGTATATAGATATCACTAAGGACTACACCTGTATATACATATCACTAAGGACTACACCTGTATGTACATATCACTAAGGACTGCACCTGTATACATATCACTAAGGACTACACCTGTATGTACATATCACTAAGGACTACACCTGTATATACATATCACTAAGGACTACACCTGTATATACATATCACTAAGGACTACACCTGTATATACATATCACTAAGGACTACACCTGTATGTACATATCACTAAGGACTACACCTGTATACATATCACTAAGGACTACACCTGTATGTACATATCACTAAGGACTACACCTGTATGTACATATCACTAAGGACTACACCTGTATACATATCACTAAGGACTACACCTGTATATATATATCACGAAGGCCTACACCTGTATATACATATCACTAAGGACTACACCTGTATATACATATCACTAAGGACTACACCTGTATACATATCACTAAGGACTACACCTGTATATAGATATCACTAAGGACTACACCTGTATATACATATCCCTAAGGACTACACCTGTATATACATATCACTAAGGACTACACCTGTATGTACATATCCCTAAGGACTACACCTGTATATACATATCCCTAAGGACTACACCTGTATATACATATCACTAAGGACTACACCTGTATATACATATCACTAAGGACTACACCTGTATATATATATCACTAAGGACTACACCTGTATGTACATTGATGTGCCATCCCTCAGGAGACCATCCACAACCTCATCAGGACCATGCCCAGGCATTGTAGAGCGGTCATACAGGCCCGTGGAGGCCACACACACTACTCAGCCTCATACTGACAGGACATTGTAAGGACATTACATCACAGTTGGATCAGCCTGTAGTGGGTTTTCCACTTTAATTTTGGGGGTGACTCCAAATCCATCCAGGCCTCCATTGGTTAATAAACTTGATTTCCATTGATGGTTTCTGTGATTTTGCTGTCATGACATTCAGCTTTGTACAGAACAAAGTATTCAATGAGAAGATTCCATTCACTCAGATCTAGGAGGTTTTACTGGAGGGGTCCCTTTATTTTTTTGAGCAGTGTATATAAATATATATATAGAAAACACAGGACATGGATTTAAAGGGATTGTATCATTGTAATGATTTTTTTTGGCGATCACACGTCGGATTAGCCTTACCTTTAGACGTGGTCTCCGCTGCGCCGTTCCTTAGAAATAACGATTTTTACTGGTATGCAAATTAGTTCTCTTGCATCAATGGGGGCGGGCCCCAGCTCTGAAAATGCGATGGGGGCGTCCTCACTGCTGCTCGAAAACACACTCCAGCGACGCCTCTATCTTTGGCTGGATCCTCCCCTTCATTGTCTTCCTTTGCGTCACCTCTGACGCCTGCGCAGTTGGCTCTGCCAGTGAGACACCAGCAGAGCCGAGTTCGCATGCCAGACATTGGCCATTTTTGGGAGGCCGCTCTTGCTCTTGTAGTTCAATACAGGAGCGGCCTCCTAAGATTGGCCGCCGGCCAGCATGCGCACTCGGCTCTGCTGATGTCTCACTGGCAGGGCCAACTACGCAGGCGTCTGAGGTGACGCAAAGGAAGACGACGAAAGAAGGGGAGGATCCAGCCGAAGATAGAGGCGTCAGTGGATCGTGTTTTCGAGCAGCAGTGGGGACGCTCCCATCGCATTTTCAGTACTGAGGCCGCCCCCATCGCTGCGAGAGAACTAATTTGCATACCGGTTACAAACGGAATTTCTATGGAACGGCGCAGCGGAGACCACGTCTAAAGGTAAGAGACGAATAGCCTTTCTAAAGGCTAATCCGACGTGTGATCGCCAAAAAATTTCATTTCAATGGTAGAATCCCTTTAAGACTATTCCCACTTTATTTCGCTTACAATAATAATTGTTATATTAATCAAAAGTAGACGCGGCTAAACCATAAGATTGTGCCCAGCAACATACATTGTACAATCATGATTGGCTGTCGGCTGTCTACTCCCCTCCCCCAGGGCTTAACTACAAGCTAGCACTTTATTTCCTTGTATACGTCTTGTTTTACATCTTTTGCTTTGGCTTTTCATTTCACAAGAAATCATAAGATTCTGATAGAAAATAGAATAAATGACATCCTAAAAGCAGAACAAAGTGCAGACATTATAGTGACACTATACTGGTTCCTCGGCCGTGGGAGTTTTGTCAGAACTAATCTGAATCTTATCCCTTGGTCTCTTCCCCATGCTTAAAGTCCCAGTAACATTCCTGGGCCCCAGTCTCTGTCCTTGTACATAAGAGCTTGTGTGTGTCCAGTTACTGTGGTAAGGTTTAGCGCCCCCCTGGTAACGTTACTCACCCCGCTACTGCTATAGGAACACTTGTATTTGCAATCTTTCTTCATTTGGGATCGGTGCTGTCCGCAGCTCTGCTCCTTGTATGCCCTGAACCGTATAGGGAAAGGGCTCTGGACTTGCTGGCCGGGGTTTTTGAACTTTGTTTGTAAATATTTTGGAAAGGTGATGAATGAACGATGGGTAGAGGAGGAGTTGTTTTTAAGGGTCTATTTAAGAAAGGGGCACGTAGGTGGGTGCTAACCTTCTACTGTGCCTAGGCTAGTGAGAGGAACAGGACCTGCTTATGGCGGACACTCTGGAGAAGCTGATCCTGGACCGTGTGGCTAGTCGGGGCAATGGCTGGCTCCTGGATATGCTCCGAAGAAGCGGTGCCCCTGTGGATGTGGCTGCTCCCTCTTGGGTGGATGGCAGGCCACAGCGTGTGTCTCGCCCGCCGTCTCGTCTAAGCCCCAGCCCGCCGGTGCGCGGGGGGGTTCGTGGTCCCAGCCTGGGTGGTGCGGCGGTTCGCGGTAGGCCCCCTGTTAGGAATAGTGCTAGTGTACCAGGTGAGCGACGGGGTCGGGGTGTGCAGCGTGGTGCCGGCTCCGGCGCTGCGGGGGGAGGGGCGGCGGCCTTACCTGTTCTCCCGCATGGTTCTAAGATGGCGTCCACCTCGGGCCTGCGCGCGGCCCCTGGTGCTTCCATTCCCGGGTCGGAAGCGGTGGGCGGGGCTTCTCCCCTCCTGTTCGATGACGCGCCCGTCTTGTCCACTTTGCCGCCGGCTCTCTCTGCTGTGGGAGCCGGCGAAGTAGTTCCGACGTCGGCTCCAGCCCCGCCCCTAGATACGGGGGCGGAGCTTCCCGTAGCTATGGCCGGCAGCGCGGACGGAGCTGCGCTTGCCGGCGTTCTTCCTGCAGCAGCTGCTCCAACGTTGTCTCCCTCAGGTGAGCAGCAGGCTGTATGTTTGGGCAGTGTGGCTTTTGTTGGGGCTGGCTTTGCTAAGCCCGCCCCTGCAGTGGGCGTTCCCTTGGGCGGAACTGACTCCGCCCCGGTCCCGCCCCTTTCTTTTCCGTTTGGGGGGGGGGTTTCGGGGGTCTGCCATTGATTTTCCCTCTGCGTTTCCAGCCGATATGGCAAGCACGGCTATAGCTGTGGGTGGTCCGGGGGGTTTTTCGGGTGGCCGCGACGGGTCCCGCAGGCGGCGGTGGGGGCAGGAACGGGCTGACAGGGGTCCTTCCATGCCGTCCACCGGGAGGCGCTCTTCCACTTTTGTAACCTCTCCTTCTTCTTCATCAGAGGATGGTCGCTACCGCCGCCATAGTGGGCGTCACCGGGAGATGTCCAGAGATTCGCACGATCGCAGAAGCCGTGACAGCCGAAGAAGCCGGAGACGTACCCCGCGCAGCCGTTCGTCTTCGCGGTCAAGACACCACAGGATTCAGAGGGACCGGAGACTGTCTGGCGGGTCGCGTGCCCCTTCATCCATTGGCCAAAGTCGTCGTGGAACCTCGCCACCTGTTTCGGAGCGGAGGGCCCCTTCGATATCTTTGGCTCCTCGTCCGGAGGCGCTGCCTCCGCCTGCAGCCGCTGCCGCGGCCGAACCCCTTCAGGTCCCCGCTGGGACGAAAGCCGGTGAGTACGCCTGCCTTCCGGCGTGGGCACCTCTCCACACCTCTACACACTCAAGTTCAGGGGAGTTTACTTCCGTGCTTAAAAAATTGCTTGAAGTAGCTGAGGGAAGAACCCAGGATTCTTCAAGGTCCACAGCCTCACCCGGGGGGGCGACCCCCTCGCCGGCCGGGGACCTGGCGGCTAGCTGTTTAGTTAGGGATTCCATGTATTGCGGGGTAGCTCCGCTGGGAACCCATGTCCCCACGGAGGTTAGGGAGAAGATTGTGCGTGGGGATTTCATAGATATTTGGTCCCTGCTTTCAGCGGAACAGCTAACTGTGGACAAGGAGCGTTCCTTTGAGAGGGGTGCTGAGCGAAAATCGAAAGTGGCTAAGTCCTTCGGCAATTGGCTGCAGGCCTTCGCCACTTTTGCACATATTATCTGTCAATCGTGTCCGGCTAAGGGCCCAGAGCTCTTTGTCTATATGGACACTATCTTCAATGCTTACAAGTTGCACGGGGGCTCGGCTTGGTGGCGGTACGACGAAGAATTTCGTCGCCGCCTGGCTCTTGACCCCTCTGTCGGTTGGGCCACTAAGGCCGCCGACGTGTGGATACAATTGATTTTGGCTCAGCGCCCTTCTCTTCCTCGCCCCTTTCAGGCCAGCGCCTGTGCCTGGGTCGGGTGGCCAACCCGGCACAGCGGCTCAGAAGCCTAGCGGCGCCTGCTGGCTGTATAATGAGGGGCACTGCCGATTCCATGCTTCGTGTCGATTTCGACACGAGTGTTCCATATGTGGGGGAACGCACTCAGCCTTGCGTTGCTTCCGCCGCAACCGATCGGGAGGCAAGCTGGGTGCTTCCGGCACAAATGAGAACGCCGGTGAACGGGCAGGTGCTGGGACAGTGGCTCGTACTGTACCCCAGGAGGCAAGCCTTCTGCTTGATGGCTTCCTTTACGGATTCTACATCCCCCACGAGCCCTCCTCTGTTTTGGTCCTCTCTCAGAATCTGAAGTCGGTAAGGGAGAATGAGGATATGGCTTGGGAAAAGGTACTTAAGGAGGTGGCATTGGGTCGCATGGCTGGCCCCTTTTCAGAGCCCCCGTTGTTAAATTTGCGGGTTTCCCCCTTGGGTCTTGTGCCCAAGAAGGAGGCCGGCAAATTCCGGCTCATCCACCACCTTTCTTACCCTCCCGGGTCATCCGTCAATGATGGTATTTCAAGGGAGGTTGCGGCGGTGTCGTACACCTCCTTTGATCATGCCGTCCTCCTAGTCCGTAGCGCGGGTCCAGGTGCACTGTTAGCTAAGTCCGATATAGAGTCTGCCTTTCGCTTGTTGCCGGTGCATCCGGATTGTTTTCATCTTCTGGGTTGTAGGGTACGAGAGCAGTATTTTGTAGACATGTGCCTGCCCATGGGATGCTCCATCTCTTGTTATTATTTTGAGCTTTTCAGCTCCTTTTTAGAGTGGCGTTTACGATTTGAGACGGGCATCCCATCGGCACTGCACTATTTGGATGATTTTCTCTTTGTAGGTCCCAGTGGAACCCATGTTTGTGCATACCTGCTCTTTACCTTCCAATCTCTGATGAAACAGCTGGGGGTTCCCCTTTCCCAAGAAAAGACCGAGGGCCCAGCGACTCGTCTGTCTTTCTTGGGCATCGAGATTGACTCAGTGGATATGGTTTTTAGGCTCCCTTTTGAAAAGCTTAGTCGTTTGGTCTCCCTGGTTGATGAGTTCGTCGCGGCCAAAAAGGTTACACTTCATCAAATGCAGAGCCTCTTGGGTTTGTTGACTTTCGCTTGCAGGGTTTTGCCGATGGGCCGCGCCTTCTGCCGCCGGTTATCACTGGCGACAAAAGGGGTTCAGAGGGCTCATCATTTTATACGCATTACTCGCTCCCTTAAGGAGGATTTGCGTGTATGGAAGATTTTCCTGTCTAGTTTTAATGGCAGGGCCGTTTGTCAACAGGAGGAGGTCTGCAATGCTGAGTTGTCACTGTTCACTGACGCGGCGGGGGGTGATGGGTTTGCAGCCATTTTTGCCAATGACTGGGTCAGGGGATCTTGGCCGAGTCATTGGTTTGATTCGGGTTTAGTCAAGAATATGGCTCTCTTGGAGCTATTTCCAATCGTGGCTGCGATCGAGTTATGGGGCAGTAGAATGGCTAACAGTAGGATCTGCTTCTGGTGTGACAACCTCGCGGTAGTGCAGGTTGTCAACAGTCAATCTTCTTCCTCTCTCCCGGTCCTGGCGTTGCTGCGACGTTTAGTACTGATGTGTTTAGTCCATAACATTTGGTTTAGGGCGCGCCATGTCCCTGGGGTGGAGAACAAGATTGCTGATGCCCTTTCTCGCTCGCATTTTCAGGTGTTCCACTCCCTCCATCCGTCCGCACACCCGGTGGGCCGGAGCTGCCCGGATATATTGTGGAGCCTGGTCGAGAACAATTGTTAGAATTGATTCGAGGATCGGTGTCTGCTCCCACTTGGAAGAGTCATTCTGCTGCATGGGCCCTCTGGTTGTCTTTGTCGGACGGTGTGGTACCGCAGACAAGGACGAGTTGTTAGCTGTGTCTTTAGATTTTTTGGCGGCTATGCGCCGGCAGGGTTTCTCTCATAACATGGTAGTTAAAAGATTGGCCAGGGTGGCTTTCATGCTGAAATTATTCGGGAGGGTGGACATAACAAAACATTTTGCAATCAGTCAGGTTCTGAAGGGTTGGAAGAAGGAGAAGGGTGGTGGGGACCGTAGGCGTCCAGTTTCGGTTAGTTTGTTGGAGCGCTTGTTGGGGGTTTTGGCTATTGTGTGTGGGGATGATTACGAGATTTTACTCTTTAGGGCCGCCTTTTCCTTAGCGTTTTTTGCGGCCCTACGTATCGGGGAACTTGTTAGTCCTAGCAAATCTAAGCCCGGGGGTTTGGCAGCGGGGGACGTAGTTGTTTCCGACTCTGATGTTAAGCTGTGTGTCCGTCGGTCTAAAACCGATTGCTATGGTCGGGGTTTTTGGATTACGGTCGGTAGGTCCGGTACTTCGCCTTGCCCTGTTAATGTCTTGCGGGAATACGTGTCCAGGCGCCCGCAGGCCCCGGCCTTTTTGGTACATGAGGCAGGTTCTCCCCTTACCCGTTTCCAGTTTTCTTCTGTTTTCAAAGCCTGTTTAGTTGAGTTGGGTCTGGAGCCTCGGGATTTCGGGACCCATTCTTTTCGTATTGGTGCAGCTACCACCGCAGATGCCTGCGGTCTGGGTGAGGAAGCTGTGAAACGTCTGGGTCGCTGGAAGTCTGACTGCTACAGGTCCTACATACGGCCAGACCTGATGACTCCCTGATGCCCGGCGTCCGTTGGGCATTTTGGGTATGCTGATTCGGCCTTGTTTAATTAATTTTTGTTGTTTTTCCTTGTTTATAACTCGCTCTGGTTTTTTCTTTTCCAGATATCCGTCCTAAGGTCTGGTTGATTGGTCACTCTTACCTTTACTGGGCGGAACGGAGAGCTGGGATTCTACCTGGTGGCATTACCTTTGGTTTCAAGGACGTTGATTTTTGCTGGCGTGGTTTCCGAGGTCTTCGTTGGCGTCAGGTACTTCCTGAGATTGTCTCGGCTAGCAGGTCGACTAGTGGTCCAGCGGTGGTGTTGATTCATGCCGGAGGAAATGACATTGGCCAGGTTAAGCTGGCAGAACTTATTACAATGATCAGACAGGACTTGAGACGTGTCTATGACTTCTTTGATTCCGTAGTCTTAGTGTGGTCTGAGGTTGTTCCGCGGAAAGCGTGGAGAGGTGCTAGGGACCTTGCTGCCCTGAAGCGGGCCAGAAAAGTCCTTAACATACGAGTGTCTAAATTCGTGCGCTCCATTGGGGGGCTGTCAGTACGGCATCTGGATCTTGAGGGAGATAATGGGGGTCTTTTGTTGCGTGATGGGGTACATTTGAATCCTATTGGTAACGACATACTCCTGAGTGGTCTGCGTGATGGTGTTGAGAGGGCATTAGTGCTTCTGCGTGGGGGGGCCAGCAGCCAGATGTAGGGGTACACTGCCTGCTGGGTGGCGGGTTACCATGCCCAAGAAGATTACAGTAAGTACTACATGCCTGCTGATAGAGCAGGGCATTCAGGTTAAAGGTGATCCGGAATCGAAGATTGGGCATGGTTGGTCTATTTTTTTGGTATTTGAGTTTGCTATGTTTACTAATTAAATAAAGCTGTGGCCTTCCCACATATACCACGTAATGGATGGTTAAGTGTTTTCTTTTATAGGTTTAATATTCTAGTCACCTATTTCTGCTGGGTATACATAGATAAGCATGCGTCCAGCAAGTCTTCCCCCTCCTTCCTCTTACATGTAACTCTAAGATGCCGCCTGAGGCTGGAGAGGGGAGGACACTTTACAGCCCCAGATCTCAGGATCTCTTAGGAAAATGAAGATTCCTATAACTCATCTTTAAAGTTATAACAAGATCCTCAGAGGGATCTTCTGTGAAATACGCTGTGGGGACTTGAGATCTGCATTGGGATATCAATGCCGAACAGCCTTCTCACCAGCGAATCACTCCAGATCTGTAAGGTACCTGGACCTTTCATCGCCGCCCCCCCTTTGTAGTGTATTCTATTGAATATAAGTTGAAAAAGATTTATAAATCATCGTATTCTAATTTTATTTATGTTTTACACAACGTTCAAGCTTCATTGGAACAGGGGTTATATTATACTGTGTGGGGGCAACAAGGAGAACATTGTAGTGAATGAGGGCTACCTCTGATTATGTTATGACTATGTGATCAGACTCTTGTGTGGGTGGAGATGTTCTGCATTGTACAGGATGACGTGGTGTTATAGAGAAAGAGGAAGTCACTGAGAAGGAGAGGAGAAAATGTGTGAGCAAGAGGGGACATGGGGAAGCATTATATGAGCTCGAAGAGGGAGACCTGTGGGTGCATGACATTAGACAAAGATATAATAGACTTTATTCAGTATACATGACTTCCTAATTAATAGAGATGAGCGAACAGTGTTCTATCGAACACATGTTCGATCGGATATCAGGGTGTTCGCCATGTTCGAATCGAATCGAACACCGCGTGGTAAAGTGCGCCAAAATCCGATTCCCCTGGGACAGGAACTACGACACCGGGGGCATTGAAAAAAATTGGAAAAAGTCATTGGCTGCCGAAATCAGGTGACCTCCATTTTAGATGAATAGTGGATTTCAAATCCGGGTCATATGAGAATGTGAACTTTGTGACTATGAGACAGGGATAGCTGTACAGGCAGGGATAGCTAGGGATAACCTTTATTTAGGGGGGAATGTTATTAAAAATAACTTTTTGGGGCTCTATCGGGTGTGTAATTGTGATTTTTGTGAGATAAACTTTTTCCCATAGGGATGCATTGGCCAGCGCTGATTGGCCGAATTCCGTACTCTGGCCAATCAGTGCTGGCCAATGCCTTCTATTGGCGTGATGAAGCAGTGCTGAATGTGTGTGTTTAGCTCAACTACACCGGTGGAGTAGTTGAGCTAAGCACACAGATTCAGCTCTGCTTCAATCAGCGCTGGCCAATGCATTCTATTAGCTTGATGAAGCAGAGTGTGCACAAGGATTCAAGCGCACCCTCGGCTCTGATGTAGCAGAGCCGAGGCTGCACAAGGGTTCAAGCGCACCCTCGGCTCTGATGTAGCAGAGCCGAGGGTGCACTTGAACCCTTGTGCACCCTCGGCTCTGCTACATCAGAGCCGAGGGTGCGCTTGAACCCTTGTGCACACTCTGCTTCATCAAGCTAATAGAATGCATTGGCCAGCGCTGATTGGCCAATGCATTCTATTAGCCCGATGAAGTAGAGCTGAATGTGTGTGCTAAGCACACACATTCAGCACTGCTTCATCACGCCAATACAATGCATTAGCCAGTGCTGATTGGCCAGAGTACGGAATTCGGCCAATCAGCGCTGGCTCTGCTGGAGGAGGCGGAGTCTAAGATCGCTCCACACCAGTCTCCATTCAGGTCCGACCTTAGACTCCGCCTCCTCCGGCAGAGCCAGCGCTGATTGGCCGAAGGCTGGCCAATGCATTTCTATGCGAATGCAGAGACTTAGCAGTGCTGAGCCAGTTCTGCTCAACTACACATCTGATGCACACTCGGCACTGCTACATCAGATGTAGCAATCTGATGTAGCAGAGCCGAGGCGAGGGTGCACTAGAACCCCTGTGCAAACTCAGTTCACGCTAATAGAATGCATTGGCCAGCGCTGATTGGCCAATGCATTCTATTAGCCCGATGAAGTAGAGCTGAATGTGTGTGCTAAGCTAATCAAGCTAATAGAATGCGGGGGGGGGGGGCGTGGCTAGCCGCGTGTGAGAGCGGACGCATCTTCCAGAGCTCTCCGTGTCTCCGCTCTCCATCTGACCTCACCGGCACCATCCTGCTTTATTTTCTCCTGGGCTGCCCTGAGGCTCTCCCCAAGCCTCCGTCTGCTGTTTTTGGGCGCCATCCGTCCGCTCTTGCGTGGCCCCGGGCGGTTGATTGTTCTGCGGCCTACTGCTTTGCCTGAGTCCGGCCGCCATCTTGGCCTCGCGGCCTACCCGGTTCCGTGCACCCTGCTCTAGGAATTGACCGCATCCACTTACCTGCCTGCCGTCCGTTCTCTCCTCCTCTCGGTGGTGATCCCCTGGTGCTCTCTGGTGTCCTCTGCCTGCCGGACTCTTCATCTGCTGTCTTCTCACCGCTGCGGCCGCCATCTTGGATCTGCGGCCTACGTCTGTGCTGGCTTCTCTGTCGGTGGCTGCATCCAGAAGACCTTGCCTTCTGTTCCACAGTGGTTCCTGGCTCAGTGTGGTCCTCCAGTGTCCATCTCCTGGTGTTCCTGACCCTCCTGGTACGTCTGTGGGGGCCTGCTGCTGCTTGTTAACTCGAGTCAAAGCTGCTGCTTGTTTATACTGGGCCCTTGCTCTGCCTGTTGCCTGACCTTCCTGCACTGCTTGGATTACAGATATCTCCCCCCTCTGCTTTTTGGCTTTGGCGCTGTCTGCTGGGACATTCTAACACTGTGAGTACTCTCTGCTGGGTTTTTTGGATTCTCTCACCCTCTCCAGAGACATTCCTAGTTGGGAACTCCTGCTGTTGTGACTTGCAGTGGAGTGAAGGGAGTGTTGAGCCCCTACTCCACCATCAGGGGGGGCTCCTCACCTTCCTCCACTTGCTGTGTAGCGTACGATCTGTGGTGTGTCCCTACAGACCTGACGCTTCTCTCATTGCTCCTTTTGCACCCCCTGGGCGCCAGGTTTGATTATGGAATTGTTTGACCGCCTCATGTAAGGCCTGGTGATACTGCGAGTGTACCTTCATTACCTTCTATGGTCGCTTCCCGCTGTGATATGTCCAGAAGACGTCCTAACACCTCCACTGCTCCCTCCCGCACACCAGGCCGCCCTCTTGCTCACTCACCATCAATCTCTACCTTCTTGTCCCGACCTGGAACCTCGGCTACAGGGTCTGGCGCTGAAGACATGGCTCCTCCATCTCCTCCGCTGCGCCAGTCGCAGCCGCCTTCTTTAGTGTCTGCTACCCCCCCTGCACATGACATGCAATCCTCGGATTCTGCTCCCCCACCCTGCTCGGCAGCCCATATTGCCCCAGCGGACTTTCAATTACTTCGGGACCTTATTCAGGCTCTACCTACTAAACAAGACCTGGATGCTGTAGTTTCTCGAATGGAGCAGTCCCAAGCTCAGGCCCTGGGTGCTATCCAATCTGATGTGTCTCAGCTTACCACTAGGGCTGATGCTACTGATCAAACACTGTCCTCTCTGGAACAACGCCTGTCTGCAGTGGAGAGCGCTCAGTCTCACTCTGAGACCCGTCTTCAACATATTGCTCTGCTCCTGGATGATCAAGAGAATCGGGGTCGCAGAAATAATATTCGCCTGCGCGGAGTACCTGAAAAAGGCCCTCAGGATGATTTGCTCAACCGAGTTAATACCATTTTCAATATGGCGACTCAACGCCCGCTGGATGCTACCTTCGTGATGGACCGTGTGCATAGAGTCCAGCGGTCTGGCTCGATTGACCCTGCTAATCCTAGAGACGTTCTGTGCAGATTACATTACTTCACAGACAAGGAACTCATCCTGAGGTGTGCCTGGGATATGGGATCGGTGCCTTTTGAAAACGCCTCTGTCAAGCTCTATCCTGACATCTCATCTCCCACGCTGGCTATGCGCCGTGCTCTTCAACCGGTGTTGACTCTAATCAAGGACAGTGGAGGTTCCTATAGATGGGGTCATCCCTTCCATTTGATTGTACGTACTGGCTCCTCTTCCATTGTGGTCCATTCCCCGGCGGATTTGCCTGATTTGTTTGCCTCCTTGGATGTACACCCTGTCTCAGTCCCGAACTGGCTTGCTCTGGACTCCTCCCGCCCTACTGTATCCAGGCGTAGTCGCGGTTCCAGGCGTTCTTCTTCAACTGCCTGGATTTCTACCCGGCCGTGAGGCTCGAGACAATACTACCAAAGCTATCAACCTCATGTATGGGGCTAAACGATCGGGTAATCCTCTCATGCTTCTTTCGACGGACGCTGAGAAAGCCTTTGACAGGGTTAACTGGCGGTTCATGGAAGAGACCGTTACACATCGGTCTTCGAGATCGCATGATGAGTTGGATTATGGCCCTATATTCTCTACCCTCGGCGATGGTCAGAGTGAATGGGTTGTTGTCCCAGCCCTTTCCTTTCCAAAATGGTACCAGGCAAGGATGCCCCCTTTCGCCTCTCATTTTCGTCTTGACTCTTGAGCCTTTCCTCCGCCACGTTCGAGATGATCCGAACATCTCTGGTGCTGCTCATTCTTCCTGCTTATATAAAGTGGCGGCGTATGCAGATGACTTGTTATTTTTTCTCTCCTCCCCTCATGTTTCTCTTCCAGCTCTGATGTCTGCCTTTCAGGTTTACTCGACCCTCTCGAACTTTAAAATCAACTTTTCAAAGTCTGAAGCTCTTAATGTGACCCTTTCCTCTTCAGCGGCCACTTCCTTGAGTCAATCCTTCCCCTTTCATTGGGCCCCCACTTTTCTTAAATATTTGGGGGTCTATCTTACTCCGGACCCGAAAGATCTTTTTCGCTGCAACTTCCCCCCATTACTGGCGTCTATTAGGGCTGATTGTACTCGCTGGTCCACGGGCGCCTTTACCTGGTTCGGGAGGTGCACCATCTTTAAGATGAACGTTCTTCCTCGTCTTCTCTACTTGATGCAGACGCTTCCCGTTCACATCCCTCTATCCTTTCTTAGGGCCCTCACTTCCATCCAACTGAAGTTCATCTAGTCGGGCAGACCCGCCCGAGTGAGCAAGGCTTTTCTCTTTCGCCCTAAGAGTTGTGGTGGTTTATCGCTTCCGGACCTGAAGTCCTATTACTTGGCTACCCACTTGACTCGTGTCGTGGACTGGTGTAGGCATGTTGTTTCTAAACCTTGGGTCTACATCGAACAGGCATTCTCCCCGATCCCTCTGCAGGTCGCCCCGTGGTTGGATTCCTCCTCATTAACATCTCTTTTTTCCCATCCTACCATTGGCCCCACGCTTCGGGTTTGCTCCAGAGGCCTGGCTCGCTCCACTTTCTTCCCTAAAAACTCTGCTTTTTTTCCAGTACTAGGCAATCCTGCTTTTCCACCTGGAATGTTTGACCGAGTCTTTCGTAATTGGCGCCGCCATGGAATTTTCCGTGCTTGTCACTTCCGAGACGAGGGGGGATGGAATACACTTCCGAGCTCTCAGGCCCCTCCTGAACTGCCACCTTTGGATGCTTGGCGCGAGATGCAACTTCGTCATTTTTTACATTCTCTTCCTGCTCCTACAGAGTTCCGTGTCTTGGAGAAGATTTGTGTTGGCGCTGACCCCCTTCGCCACTCCCTCTCACTCACTTACCAAATCCTGGTAGAACCTCCGGAGGACTTGGTTCCGCCATTCTTACTGAAGTGGGAATCTGATCTGTCTCTTTCCCTCTCTCGGGAACAGCGTAGGCATATTTTTCGCCTTTCTCATACTGCTTCCATCAGCTCTCGCTACCAGGAGGCCAGCTATAAAATCTTATCCCGTTGGTATAGGGTCCCTACCAGACTCCATGCTATGTTTCCTCAGGTCTCTCCGCTATGTTGGCGCTGTGGTGAGGAGGCCGGCACCATGTTACACGTTTTTTGGTCCTGTCCTGCCCTGTCGTCCTTCTGGGAAGGGGTCAAGCGGATTACCCTCCAGCTTACTGAAACTTCTCACCATTTGGGCCCTGCTCTGTTCCTCCTTAATCATTGTGAGTCTTCCATAAAAGTCTTTAAGCGTTCCCTGCTCAGATTCCTAATCCTCGCAGCCCGGGCTTGCATCCCACTTTTTTGGAAGCGAGTAGATCCTCCTCCTCTTTCCCTCTGGATTTCGAAGGTCAACGAGATAATGCGCATGGAAGATCTCACGTCTTTCCTGCATGGCACGACTGAGGCATACACCAGAACCTGGTTCTATTGGTTCGTGTTTCAGCGGTCTGCAGAGTACCGGACGCTTCTGGGCTCTGACCCCTCTGATTGATACTCTTGTTGTCCGTCTCAGGTATCTGGCTGCTGGTCGCACCCGAGACCTTTCCTCTGGCTGTGATGTAGATGACCTGACAATGGAGGTGCTCTTTCTGGTATCCTGACTGCTCACACTCATCCTTACCCTGTCCCCCCCGTTGTTAAGTTCCTTTTTCCGTCCGTCTCCCCCCCCCCTTTTTCTTTCTTTCCCACCCCTTCCTCTCCTCTTTTCCCCCCCTCGCTTCGGGTCTTCCTGAAAGCTTCTTATTGTTTTTCCTATGTTGTTTTTCTTTTTCTGTGCTTCGATATTGTGTTGCACTATATGCTTTTCTGCTCACAGGGCATGTGTTCGCCCGGTAGCTTGTAATTGTCTTTTCTTTTCTCCGTGTAAAAATTATCAATAAAAATTTTTGAGTTTAAAAAAAAAAAAAAGTTAATAGAATGCATTGGCCAGCGCTGATTGAAGCAGAGCTGAATCTGTGTGCTTAGCTCAACTACTCCACCGGTGTAGTTGAGCTAAACACACACATTCAGCACTGCTTCATCACGCCAACAGAATGCATTGGCCAGCACTGATTGGCCAGAGTACGGAATTCGGCCAATCAGCGCTGTCTCTGCTGGAGGAGGCGGAGTCTAAGGTCGGACCTGAATGGAGACTGGTGTGGAGCGATCTTAGACTCCGCCTCCTCCAGCAGAGCCAGCGCTGATTGGTCGAGTTCCGTACTCTGGCCAATCAGCGCTGGCCAATGCATTCTATTAGCCCGATGAAGTAGAGCTGAATGTGTGTGCTTAGCACACACATTCAGCTCTACTTCATCGGGCTAATAGAATGCATTGGCCAATCAGCGCTGGCCAATGCATTCTATTAGCGTGAACTGAGTTTGCACAGGGGTTCTAGTGCACCCTCGGCTCTGCTACATCAGATTGCTACATCTGATGTAGCAGTGCCGAGTGTGCATCAGATGTGTAGTTGAGCAGAACTGGCTCAGCACTGCTAAGTCTCTGCATTCGCATAGGAATGCATTGGCCAGCCTTCGGCCAATCAGCGCTGGCTCTGCCGGAGGAGGCGGAGTCTAAGGTCGGACCTGAATGGAGACTGGTGTGGAGCGATCTTAGACTCCGCCTCCTCCAGCAGAGCCAGCGCTGATTGGCCGAATTCCGTACTCTGGCCAATCAGCACTGGCTAATGCATTGTATTGGCGTGATGAAGCAGTGCTGAATGTGTGTGCTTAGCACACACATTCAGCTCTACTTCATCGGGCTAATAGAATGCATTGGCCAATCAGCGCTGGCCAATGCATTCTATTAGCGTGAACTGAGTTTGCACAGGGGTTCTAGTGCACCCTCGGCTCTGCTACATCAGATTGCTACATCTGATGTAGCAGTGCCGAGTGTGCATCAGATGTGTAGTTGAGCAGAACTGGCTCAGCACTGCTAAGTCTCTGCATTCGCATAGGAATGCATTGGCCAGCCTTCGGCCAATCAGCGCTGGCTCTGCCGGAGGAGGCGGAGTCTAAGGTCGGACCTGAATGGAGACTGGTGTGGAGCGATCTTAGACTCCGCCTCCTCCAGCAGAGCCAGCGCTGATTGGTCGAGTTCCGTACTCTGGCCAATCAATTTCTATGGGGAAAAGTTAGCTTGCGAAAATCGCAAACTGACAGGGATTTCCATGAAATAAAGTGACTTTTATGCCCCCAGACATGCTTCCCCTGCTGTCCCAGTGTCATTCCAGGGTGTTGGTATCATTTCCTGGGGTGTCATAGTGGACTTGGTGACCCTCCAGACACGAATTTGGGTTTCCCCCTTAACGAGTTTATGTTCCCCATAGACTATAATGGGGTTCGAAACCCATTCGAACACTCGAACAGTGAGCGGCTGTTCGAATCGAATTTCGAACCTCGAACATTTTAGTGTTGGCTCATCTCTACTAATTAACAAAAAAAATTATAGGAAAATCAGTCCCAAGAAGCGACAGCTGAATGTAATTGAGTTGCCATTATAGGTATCCCAGATAAAAAATAAGTTCGGTCCATTATGTAATGGCAAACAAATTAGAGATCGGCCTTAATCAGAACTTTAAATAATACTAAATTAAAATAAATGATTTAACCTAAAAAAAAAACTATGAATGTAAGATTCTTGTTAATACCTAGATGGGTCAATGACATTTCCCAAATTCTGGATCTGAATATGGCTTTTCCCCTGTGTGAGTTCTTTGATGTTTAACAAGATGTGATTTCAGAGTAAAACAATTTCCACATTCTGGACATGAAAAAGGCTTCTCTCCTCTGTGAATTCTCTGATGTGCAGAAAGATCATATTTCTGAGTAAAACATTTCCCACATTCTAGGCATGAATATGGCTTCTCTCCTGTGTGAGTTCTTTTATGTTTCAGTGCAGTGTTATAGAGAAAGAGAAAGTTACTGAGAAGGAGAGGAGAAAATGTGTGAGCAAAAGCAGACATTGGGGTGAATGAGCTTGAAGTGGCATGAGACATAGAGGGACATTATATGAGACCTGAGAGAGTGGGTGAATTATATGAGACATAGACCTAATATATATTATTCCGGTATATAAGTATACATGATTTCATAATTTAAAAAAAAAAAATTACAGGAAAATCAGTCTCAAGAAGCGACAGCTGAATGTAATTGAGGTGCCATTATAGGTATCCCAAATTAAAAAATAAACTTGGTCCACTTTGCAATAGCAAACGAACTAGAGCTCGGTCTTCATCAGAGCTTTAAATAATATTAAATTCAAATAAATGATTTAACCTAAAAAAACAAACAAACAGTGAATCTAAGCTTCTTATTAACACCTAGACGGGTCAATAACTTCAATTAGAAAATCCACTTAGAATCCGCTTCTCCCCTTTGTGAATTTTCTGATGTCCCACATTCCGGGCATGAGTATGGCTTCTCCCCTGTGTGAGTTCTTTGATGTTTTAAAAAACTTGATTTCCAAGTAAAACCTTGGCCACATTTTGGGCATGACAATAGCTTCTCTCCTGTGTGAGTTCTTTGATGTTTAACAAGATTTGATTTCTGAATAAAACATGACCCACATTCTGGGCATGAATATGGCTTCTCTCCTGTGTGAATTCTCTGATGTTGAACAAGATTTGATTTCTTACCAAAACATTTCCCACATTCTGGGCATGAATATGGCTTCTCTCCTGTGTGAATTCTCTGATGTTCAACAAGATTTGATTTCTTACAAAAACAATTCCCACATTCTGGGCATGAATATGGCTTCTCTCCTGTGTGAGTTCTCAGATGTGTAACTCCTCTTTTGTATCTTTTAATTTTTTTAACAGACTTTGATGAATTAGAAGAAAGATCTTTCTCCTGAAGGGCTGGGAGTATATCAGGAGTAATGACATGCTCTTCATATGAATCTTGGGTGATACCATGATCCTCTGCTTTATAATCTGTAGATATCAGATGTCCCTCTGAGCTCCTGGTACAGTCATCTGACAAGAAGAAAACTGATATTACTATTTCTGAATAACATAACCTTATAAGTATATTCCCCACTGAGCTGCCGCTGCCTGAGACGCTTCAGACTGTGTGAGGAAGTGAAGTCAGTGGCACAGGCAGCAAACGACGGCAGCGCGGCCTACTTCATTAGTATTCACTGTGCTGAGATGGAGGTCAGTGATAGTGAATAGTAATGAAGCGGGGCAGGAGACGCCATCACTGCTCTAGGTCACTGTAGAGGGGAACACAATCACTAAGATACGGGGAGTCCTGGTGTGTGGACAGAGTTTGGGCTGGGAAATGTGACTGATGTACAGACCAGATTTTCTAGTCCGGATTCCATAGTGTGATTGGGGTCTAAGGTGAGGTTTACACAGTGACATTTGTAGAAGCTGCTTCAGGAATTCAGAAGAAGAATTTTTCCGCTTTACCAAATCAGCCCCCGAATCTCCATCAGATTCCTTACTGGCCAGGCCGGATTTTCCACCTCCCATTTATTTCCATAGAGCTCTGAGGTGGAATCTGCCTGAAGATCGAGCAGGAGGATTATTTTTCCGCCCCTGAAATAATCTGCTATATAATTCTGGTAAATTCTTTCCCTTCACGAGGACTGACAGCCGGTGAGGAAGAAATTTCCCTCGTTCACAGCGATGTCAAGTCCAAATTCCTGCTGTCCGTTCTATTCTATACTACATTTATTACCCCCTATAGCGGTATCACATTTATATTCAGGTATTATTAGTATTTTACCTGAATCGGGGAACAACAAATAGTCTAAACAATGTCTGAATAGAATCAGTGACCCTTCTGTGCTTTATATAGTGGTGACTCCTCACCTGGGCGGGTCCCTGTAGGAATGTCCTCCTCACACTCCTCATCACCACTCACATAGGGCTCTTCCTTTATTCCCATAGATATAGCATTAATGTCGCTCACATCTTTATCCTGATGGAAAATCTGTGGAACAAATAATGTAAAAGTCACCGGACAAATGGGGAAGTCACAGAGAATGTTCTAGATCATTAATCCGCATGAAGATGAAAGATGTCCTGACAGTAGCTGCAGGTCTGTGAGAAGCCGGATAAACATATTAGATGGCGGCTCAATGACACCGCCCATGTATATAACCATATAATACTGCTGGATACAACAAGACTGACCACAAGGACTTCACAGCCCGTCTACACATCATAGGGAATATCTCCATCTACCTGATCATCATCCTGTGGAAGAAGAGGACTGGGACATCTCTCCGGTGTTGTCCTCTTACTGGATCTACCTGTAGGAAACACAGACAGGGACTGAATTCATTCTGTACATACAAATAATGGAAGTCCATGTGTATATAGTCATGTCTATTACCTGCTGATGTGAGGGGCTGCTGGTCCTCCATCATCACCTCCTTGTACAGATCCTTGTGTCCTTCTAAATACTCCCACTCCTCCATGGAGAAATAGACAGCGACATCCTGACACCTTATAGGAACCTGACAACACAATGATACAGTCATCACCCCGACCCCTCCAGTTACTGTATAATGTCCCAGCATTCCCAGCACTGTCACCTCTCCAGTCAGCAGCTCCAGCATCTTGTTGGTGAGTTCTAGGATCTTCTGTCCATTGATCTCCTCCTGTATCAGGGGGTGAGGTGGAGGCCCCAGGATTGGGCTCAGGGTTCCTCCATATCCTTCATACACAAGAGTCTGACAGCGCCCACTAGAGGTCTTCTTCACTACTGTGTAATCCTGGTTATGGGGAGACACATTAATAAATCTCACTACATACATGTCCAGAGTCCATCACCTCTCCAGTCATATCATCTGTTATTACTATAGATAAGAATGATGTCATGATGACATCATCAGAATCTCTCACCTCTCCAGTAAGCTGGTAGATGATCTCTAGGGTGAGATTTAATAGACTTTCCGCCATCTTGTTCCTGTCTCTTTCCATCCTTGATGGATGAATCAGGAATATTCTCTTATATAGAAGATACTGAGAGGATTCTATATTGTAGGAACCTGAATGGAGAGAAGATGAGACAATGTAATCACTACACGGAATCCCATGGAATAAATAGAAGAGTTGAGTCCCATTATTATCACCACCTCCTACTTCTGACGTCGGCAGCGTGTAGCTCAGGAAGGGAGTGACTTGTTGTGGGGGCCACTGAATGTATGAGAAGGGCTGAGAGCGAGCACTTACCTCCTCAGGTACAGCAGCCGCCTGTTCACAGGACCTGTGATGGTGTCATAGATGTGGGAGGGGTCACAAAATCACATGACCAGATATTAGAGGTCTCTACAGAACCTGTGTGTTGCAGGGTTGTGTGTGATGTGTATGTAGCAGAGCTGTGTGTGTGTGTGATGTGTATGTAGCAGAGCTGTGTGTGTGTGATGTGTATGTAGCAGGGCTGTGTGTGTGACGTGTATGTAGCAGAGCTGTGTGTGTGATGTGTATGTAGCAGAGCTGTGTGTGTGATGTGTATGTAGCAGAGCAGTGTGTGTGACGTGTATGTAGCAGAGCAGTGTGTGTGACGTGTATGTAGCAGAGCTGTGTGTGTGATGTGTATGTAGCAGGGCTGTGTGTGTGACGTGTATGTAGCAGGGCTGTGTGTGTGACGTGTATGTAGCAGAGCTGTGTGTGTGACGTGTATGTAGCAGAGCTGTGTGTGACGTGTATGTAGCAGAGCTGTGTGTGTGATGTGTATGTAGCAGAGCTGTGTGTGAGACGTGTATGTAGTAGAGCTGTGTGTGTGATGTGTATGTACCTTAGATCTCTCTTCCTTGCTCCTTCCATATATAATATCCTGGATTACAGCCACAATCTTTCCATCTCTGGTAACTTTCTTCTCTTGCTATCACTGACATCCTCGGACATCTCCTTCTCTCTTCTGCGGCTTTTTCATGTATTACATATATCACATAGACTTGTATACAATCATATATGAGCTGTAGACGGCCATTTGTTATAAAATCTTTCCTTCTGCCTTATATCAGAAGACTGCGGAATAAGAAATGACATATAGATTCTTGGGAAATATTTTGCAGCCTCCTAAACTGTCTGAATAAAATTGGGAGAAGATAGAAAAGATGAATCGTTGATTATGTGGATAATCCGTTTTCCCTTAAGGGTATTTCTGCTGCTGTGTGCTGATAGGACAGGCACAATTTTTAATTAGCATAATTATTGCAAGACTAGAGCCCTATAAGAGGGCACAGAGACACTCCCCCCCCCTCCCCCACGTGTTTAATACAAAGTACTGTGATATACCAATACCCAGGGAGGGGAAGCTTGTGCTGCTGATTGGACTAAGGGAAAACAGATTATCTACAAAATCAACGATTCCTTTATGTCCGCAACAGCAGCACAACAAAGGGGATTTGACAAGTAATTCCCCTAGGGAGGGTCCACTCGCCTTACAGACGCCCAAGTGGTAGAAACTGCCCTAGTTGAGTGGGCCTTCAGAAAGCTCAGGGGAGCTAGCCCTTGTGCCTCAAAGGAAACTTTGATATTCTCCTTAACCCACCTGGAGATAGATGCCTTAGAGCAGAGGTCTCAAACTCGCGGCCCGCGGGCCAACTGCGGCCCTCGGGACAATAGTTTGCAGCCCCCGGTGGACATCCCGACATCCGCCGTAATAGTACGGCGCATGCCGGGTGTGTAACTATGGCGGCCGCCATAGCTGCCGGGTGTCTACTGCTTTAAGCAGAAACCGCATCAGGTTTTCCCAATTTTTTTTTTTCTAAAAGTCGCCATATTCTGACAGCCGTAACTTTTTTATACGTCAATGTACGGGGATGTATAGCGAATCTTTTTTTGCGGGGCCGGGTGTACTTTTTAGTTCTACCATTTTTGGGAAATGCTATTGCTTTGATCACTTTTTATTCAAATTTTTATCAGAATCAAAACAGTGAAAAAACAGCAGTTTGGCACTTTTAACTATTTTTCCTGCTACGGTGTTTACCGTATAGAAAAACTATTTGTATAGATTTGTAGAGCGGGCCATTTCGGATACGGGGATACCTAACATGTATGTGTTTCACAGTATTTCACTACTTTTATATGTGTTCTAGGGAAAGGGGGGTGATTTGAATTTTTAATACTTTTTAAAAAAATATATACTTTTTTACTTTTTTTTTTTTTTTTTTTTGCATTTATTAGACCCCCTAGGGGTGTTGAACCCCAGGGGGTCTGATCACTAATGCAATGCATTACAATGCAAAAAAAATCATTTCTTTTGCATGCTGCATAGAATAGTCTGCAAAAGAAAGTGAAAGGAGACCAGCCGGGAGCCTTTACAAGGCTCCCGGCTGTCATGGAATCGTGAAGTCGGCCCTGGAGCATGCTCCAGGTGCCGGTGAACACCAGCAAAATGGCGCCGCCCATGCGCCGCAGGGAAAATGGCGCCTCCAGCGCCTTTGACCGCGGCGCCAGAGGAGTTAATGTCTCCGATCCATCTGGGGACCGATCAGAGACATTAGCGCCGGTTGTCTACTGCGTAAACACTCGGCGGCTATGTTGGCTGCCTGGCTCCCGGGCGGTCGCCATAGTTACACACCCGACATGCGCCATACTATTATGGCGGATGTCAGGAATGGGTTAATAGGGACTGGTCAACCTCCAGGTTGTCAGATTGAATCTCCTCAGATCCTGGCATCTCAGATCTCCTTGGGTAACCAGGGCCTGGGAGGGGAGAAGCCTCCAATAATTGCCTTGGCTCATCTACATGAGCTGTGCAAACCAGAATGGGATTATAGCAATCGCAGAGACCTGGTCCTGTCTGAGTTTCATCAATACTCTTGGTATCATGGAAACTGGAGGGAATATGTAGACCAGCCTGAACCTCCATGGGATGGACAGGGCATCCACTGCCAAAGGATTGTCCTGCCGGTAAAGGGAACAGAACGTTTCCACCTTGTCGCTGAGTCGGGTCACCATCAGATCCACTTCTGGGAGACCCCCACCTCCAGACGATCTGTTGGAATACTTCTGGATTGAGGGACCATTCTCTTAATACGGTAATACCCCGACTCAACTGATCCGCTACTATTACAGTGGATAAGTGGGTCAGATTCCTTTCTGCCCATGTAAAAATCATCCTCAAGACTTTGAGAAGAGCTTGAGACCTGGTTCCTCCTTGCTTGTTCAGGTACGTCACCTTAGCCATATTGTCTGACTGTACTCTGATCGCCTTTCCTTTGATGAGTTGGGGCGAAGTGTAGTAAGGCAGAGTAAACAGCTCTGAGCTCTTTTTGATTGGATGATGTTCCCACCTCTGACTCGTTCCAACATCCCTGGACTGCCCTGCCGTCCAGATGGGCTCCCACCCTGACTGGGATGCATCTGTCGTCAACAGGGTCCAACAAGGTTGAACCAAGGACCCTCCATCTTTCAGGTGTATCCACCATCTGAGGGAAAGACGGGTACTGGGAGAAAGGCAGATTCTCCTGTCCAGGGCCCGCGAAGACTTGTTCCAAACCCTCAACACTTCCATTTGGAGGGGACGTAAATGACATAAAGCCCAGGGGACCGCCAAGGCCGAAAAAGACATCAGTCTGAGCACTCTCATTGCAGTCAAGGAGATCTGCAGTTTTTCGGAGTCTAGGAGAAAACCCAGAAATCTTCTCTGGGTTGATGGCACAATCTCTGATTTCTCCCAATTTATCAGCCACCCTAGCCTCTGAAGGAAGGAAATGGCTGTCTGAAGATGTTGAAGGAGGACTGTACTGGACTGAGATAAGCTAGTCGTCGAGGTAGGGAACTAAAAATAGACCCTGAAGTCTGAGGGTAACAGCAACTGGGGCCACCACCTTGGTGAACGTGAAGTGGGCGAAGGAGATGCCGATAGGTAGAACGGCAAACTGGGTGTGCTACCTGTGACCTGAGATCTGAACAGCAATTCTTAGGTACCTTCTGTGCGGCGGAAAAATTGGTATATGCAGGTAGGCATCTTTTGGATCCAGAGTAACCATGACTTCGCCCTGTTGAAGAAACAAAGTCACTGAGGTTACCGATTCCATCCTGAAGGATTTTCTTTTTATGAACCGGTTTAGAAATCTCAAATCGATGATCATCCTCCAGTCTCCAGAAGGCTTCGGAATGAGGAAGACTGGGGAGTAGACTCCTAACCCGTGTTCTGAAAAGAGAACCTTTCTCAGGGCCCCTTTGTGGATGTATTCTCTGAGGGAATCTTCTAAGATGAACTGCCGATCTGGAGGAAGGGAATGGGTAACTACAAACCGGACGCGGAGAGGCTGGATAAATTCTATAGCGTAGCCCCACTCTATAACTTGCAAACCCCAAGGATCCTGAATACAAGTTTTCCAAGCCACCAGAAAATGGGAGAGACGACCTCCCACAGGTACCTTGGTCACTGGGAGCAATGCCCCATCAAAAATTGGGCTTCCTCTTAGAGTCACCTCTAGAAGCCCCCCGTCCGGATCCCCTAGGATGAAATCTGGAACGACTTTTGTATCTGAGGTCTGGTTTTGGAAGAACCTCTACCCCTACCAGCGAACCTACATCTGCCCCTAAACACCTAGGGTAAAGACTTCCCCTTGACCTTCCATAAGGTCATCAAGGCCTTTCCCGAGGAGTTTACTGGGCTCAAAATGCAAAGAACAAAGGGAAGCCATAGACGGTAGATCCGCCCGCCAGTGTTTGAGCCACAAGGGCCTCCTGGCTGTCGTGGAAAGAGCCATGGATTTAGACACCAGCCTCAACTGTGTGCGAGAAGATTCTCCCCAGGAAGTCGGCTGCCAAGAAAAAAGATTTCATAGAGGAAACGATATCGTCTCTAGAAACGCCAGAATCTATATCGCGTTCTAGACGAGCCAGTTGGTCTCGCAAGTTGTCAGCAACTTCTGTGAAGCAATAGAGACTGAGGCGCTGCAGCAGCAGAATAACATTTCCTCAGGGTACCGTCTGCCTGGCGGTCCAGGGGATCCTGGAGATTCGATCCATCTTCGACCAGTACTACCATCCGGCAAGATAGCTTGGCAACGGCTAAGTCGACCTTCGGGACCATGCCCCATCTATCCAGCTGTGAAGATGTAATTGGATACATGGCCTTGAAGTATCGGTTCGGATGGGATTTTTCGGGGTGTTTCCATTCAAGCTCCATCAACTTGGCCAGAACTGCATCCACAGGAAAAATCCTTTGTCTCCCTTGACCAGATGGACAGATGTCTTAGGGTGAATTCACACTGAGTAAACGCTAGCTTATTCTGAACGTAAAACACGTTCAGAATAAGCGGCGTCTAAAGCAGCTCCATTCATTTCTATGGGAGCCGGCATACGAGCGCTCCCCATAGAAATGAATGGGCTGCTTCTTTCACTCCGTGCAGTCCCATTGAAGTGAATGGGGAGTGCCGGCGTGTACGCTCCGGCATGAGCAGAGCTTGCCGTATACGCCGGCACTCCCCATTCACTTCAATGGGACTGCACGGAGTGAAAGAAGCAGCCCATTCATTTCTATGGGGAGCGCTCGTATGCCGGCTCCCATAGAAATGAATGGAGCTGCTTTAGACGCCGCTTATTCTGAACGTGTTTTACGTTCAGAATAAGCTAGCGTTTACTCAGTGTGAATGCACCCTTACTTTACTTTATAACTAACACAGGGAGGGGGAGGTTTCTCTGACCTCTTAAAGGGGAGGGTTGAATAATTATAAGTTCCACCTGTCCTGACAGCACACAGGGGCAGGAATACCCCATGTGTTGTGCTGCTGTTTGAACTAAGGGAAAACAGATTATCTACATAATCCTCCAGTATTGTTACATGGGCTCAGGAACACTTCAGAAAACCATTGTCAGTGAACACAGTTCCTCACTACATCTACAAGTGCAAGTTAAAGCTCTACCATGCAAAGCTAAAGCCGTATATCAACAACACCCAGTTGGGCCCGAGCTCATCTGAGATGGACTGACACAAAGTGGAAAAGTCTCCTGTGGTCTGACTGTTACAGTCAGGAGGCTATCTTAAAAAAAATCTAAAATAAACAATAGCCTGCGGAGCCCAACTGGGCCCTGAACCACAAGGCACCCTTGTGTGAACAAGCCCCAACAGATTCACTGCCAGGCTATACTACCAACTGAGTGCTCCCTGTTACCTCACAGGGAAGCTGCCTCTGCAGCACAGAGCAGCCATAAATGAATTCTAAAGTCTTGCAGTTACTATTTTGACTATAGGTTGAAAAGGATTTGTAAATCATCGCATTCTGTTTTTATTTATGTTTTAAACAACGTCCCAACTTTATTGCAACAGGGGTTATATTATACTGTGTGGGGGCAACAAGGAGAACATTGTAGTGAATGAGGGCTACCTCTGATTATGTTATGACTATGTGATCAGACTCTTGTGTGGGTGGAGATGTTCTGCATTGTACAGGATGACGTGGTGTTATAGAGAAAGAGGAAGATGCTGAGAAGGAGAGGAGAAAATGTGTGAGCAAGAGGGGACATGGGGAAGCATTATATGAGCTCGAAGAGGAAGACATAGGGGGGACATTATATGAGACCTTCTTAGGGAGACCTGTGGGTGCATGACATTAGACAAAGATATAATAGACTTTATTCAGTATACATGACTTCCTAATTATAGGAAAATCAGTCCCAAGAAGCGACAGCTGAATGTAATTGAGTTGCCATTATAGGTATCCCAGATAAAAAATAACTTCGGTCCATTATGTAATGTCAAACAAATTAGAGATCATCCTTAAACAGAACTTTAAATAATACTAAATTAAAATAAATGATTTAACCTAAAAAAAAAAAAACAATGAATGTAAGATTCTTGTTAATACCTAGATGGGTCAATGACATTTCCCAAATTCTGGAGCTGAATATGGCTTTTCCCCTGTGTGAGTTCTTTGTTTAACAAGATGTGATTTCAGAGTAAAACAATTTCCACATTCTGGACATGAATTTGGCTTCTCTCCTCTGTGAATTCTCTGATGTGCAGAAAGATCATATTTCTGAGTAAAACATTTCCCACATTCTAGGCATGAATATGGCTTCTCTCCTGTGTGAGTTCTTTTATGTTTCACTAGATCATATTTCTGAGTAAAACATATCCCACATTCTGGGCATGAATATGGCTTTTCTCCTGTGTGAATCTTTTGATCTTGAACAAGAACTGATTTAATAGTAAAACGTTTCCCACATTCTGAACATGAATATGTGTTCTACCCTGTGTGAGTTCTTTGATGTTTAACCAGAATTGATTTCTGAGTAAAACATTTCCCACATTCAGGACATGAATATGGCTTCTCTCCTGTGTGAGTTCTTTTATGTTTAACCAGAATTGATTTCAGAGTAAAACATTTCCCACATTCTGGACATGAATATGGCTTCTCTCCTGTGTGAGTTCTTTTATGTTTAACAAGAATTGATTTCAGAGTAAAACATTTCCCACATTCTAAGCATGAATATGGCTTTTCCCCTGTGTGAGTTCTTTTATGATTAACTAGATCTGATGTCTTAGCAAAACATATCCCACATTCTGAGCATAAATATGGCTTCTCTCCTGTGTGAATTCTCTGATGTTGAACAAGAATTGATTTCTTACTAAAACATTTCCCACATTCTGGGCATGAATATGGCTTCTCTCCTGTGTGAATTCTCTGATGTTGAACAAGAATTGATTTCTTACTAAAACATTTCCCACATTCTGGGCATGAATATGTGTTCTCCCCTGTGTGGGTTCTGTGGTGTCTACCAAGACTTGATTTAGCCATAAAACATTTCCCACATTCTGGGCATGAATATGGCTTCTCTCCTGTGTGAGTTCTCTGATGTATAACACCTCTTTTGTTTCTTTTATTTTGCTTAACAGACTGTGAAGAAGTAGAAGAAAGATCTTTCTCCTGAAGGGATGAGGGTATATCTGGGGTCATGACATGCTCTTCATATGAATCTTGTGTGATACCATGATCCTCTCCTTTATAATCTGTAGATATCAGATGTCCCTCTGAGCTCCTGGTACAGTCATCTGAGAAGAAGAAAACTGATGTTACTATTATTGAATAACATAATCTTATAAGTATATTCCCCACTGAGCTGCCGCTGCCTGATATGCTTCAGACCGTGTGAATAAGTGAAGTCAGTGGCACAGGCAGCAAACGACGGCAGCGCGGCCTACTTCATTAGTATTCACTGTGCTGAGACGGAGGTCAGTGATAGTGACTAGTAATGAAGCGGGGCAGGAGACGCCATCACTGCTCTAGGTCACTGTAGAGGTGAACACAATCCATGGCTGCTTAAATATGGCCACTTATGTGGAATAATACTGTAGGATGCCATAAATCTTACTGTATTACACCCCATACACACAATAGAATCCAAACCACATCTGCTGGATTTCCCAGCCTGAACTCACCGCGGATCTGCTGTCCCATACAGTATGTAGTAGGGTCTGTGGAGTCACAAGGAAGCAGGGACTCCTAGCGTCATAGATCACTAAGATACGGGGAGTCCTGGAGTGTGGACAGAGTTCAGGCTGGGAAATGTGACTGATGTACAGACCAGATTTTCTAGTCCGGATTCCATAGTGTGATTGGGGTTTAAGGTGAGGTTTACACAGTGACATTTGTAGAAGCTGCTTCAGGAATTCAGAAGAAAAAATTTTCTGCTTTACCAAATCAGCCCCCGAATCTCCATCAGATTCCTTACTGGCCAGGCGGGATTTTCCACCTCCCATTTATTTCCATAGAGCTCTGAGGTGGAATCTGCCTGAAGATCGAGCAGGAGGATTATTTTTCCGCTACCTGAAATAATCTGCTGTATAATTCTGGTAAATTCTTTCCCTTCACAAGGACTGACAGCTGGTGAGGAAGAAATTTGCCTTTGTTAGGAGTAGAGCCGGAGCCTCGGCATCGCTGTGCAGAGGTTTCAAGCCTTCTCCTCTTTGCTTCTCCTGGTCCCCCGCGTCATCAAGTTGATGACCTGGATTGGACAACGACACTTTGGTACTCTGCTGCCTTCTATTGACTACTGCCCGCCACTGCCTTCTTGTTCTTTTGACCTGCATCTCAACTCTGAAGACCTGCTGGTAAGAGTTTCCCTGACCTATACCGTTCTATCCGGCAGTGCCGTCAAGTCCATCCCTACCATCTGGGGCTCTGGTGAACACCTCTGTGGGGTTGGAGTTGGTGCAGCCCGGGGTGTGCTCTAGTTCTGGTTCTCACTATAGGCTCGGAACTGCATCTGCTATCCCAACAGCCTTGTTCACATAGCTGTCAAGTCCATATTCCTGCTGTCCGTTCTATTCTATACTACATTTATTACCCCCTATAGCGGTATCACATTTATATTCAGGTATTATTAGTATTTTACCTGAATCGGGGAACAACAAATAGTCTAAACAATGTCAGAATAGAATCAGTGCCCCTTCTGTGCTTTATATAGTGGTGACTCCTCACCTGGGCGGGTCCCTGTAGGAATGTCCTCCTCACACTCCTCATCACCACTCACATAGGGCTCTTCCTTTATTATCACAGGTATAACATTGATTTCACTCAGATCTTTATCCTGATGGAAAATCTGTGAAACAAATAATGTAAAAGTCACCGGACAAATGGGGAAGTCACAGAGAATGTTCTAGAACATTAATCCGCATGAAGATGAAAGATGTCCTGACAGTAGCTGCAGGTCTGTGAGAAGCCGGATAAACATATTAGATGGCGGCTCAATGACACCGCCCATGTATATAACCATATAATACTGCTGGATACAACAAGACTGACCACAAGGACTTCACAGCCCGTCTACACATCATAGGGAATATCTCCATCTACCTGATCATCATCCTGTGGAAGAAGAGGACTGGGACATCTCTCCGGTGTTGTCCTCTTACTGGATCTACCTGTAGGAAACACAGACAGGGACTGAATTCATTCTGTACATACAAATAATGGAAGTCCATGTGTATATAGTCATGTCTATTACCTGCTGATGTGAGGGGCTGCTGGTCCTCCATCATCACCTCCTTGTACAGATCCTTGTGTCCTTCTAAATACTCCCACTCCTCCATGGAGAAATAGACAGCGACATCCTGACACCTTATAGGAACCTGACAACACAATGATACAGTCATCACCCCGACCCCTCCAGTTACTGTATAATGTCCCAGCATTCCCAGCACTGTCACCTCTCCAGTCAGCAGCTCCAGCATCTTGTGGGTGAGTTCTAGGATCTTCTGTCCATTGATCTCCTCCTGTATCAGGGGGTGAGGTGGAGGCCCCGGGATTGGGCTCAGGGTTCCTCCATATCCATCATACACAGGAGCCTGACAGCGCCCACTAGAGGTCTTCTTCACTACTGTGTAATCCTGGTTATGGGGAGACACATTAATAAATCTCACTACATACATGTCCAGAGTCCATCACCTCTCCAGTCATATCATCTGTTATTACTATAGATAAGAATGATGTCATGATGACATCATCAGAATCTCTCACCTCTCCAGTAAGCTGGTAGATGATCTCTAGGGTGAGATTTAATAGACTTTCCGCCATCTTGTTCCTGTCTCTTTCCATCCTTGATGGATCAATCAGGAATATTCTCTTCTATAGAAGATACTGAGAGGATTCTATATTGTAGGAACCTGAATGGAGAGAAGATGAGACAATGTAATCCCTACACGGAATCCCATGGAATAAATAGAAGAGTTGAGTCCCATTATTATCACCACCTCCTACTTCTGACGTCGGCAGCGTGTAGCTCAGGAAGGGAGTGACTTGTTGTGGGCCGGCTTGGTGGGTATATAAGGTGTGTGATAGGCTGAACAGAATCTCATTGGGAGTATTAGATCAGCCTCAGGTGTACTGGCTGAGGGGTGTTCGGTGCTGCCCGGGGTGTGACAACACAAATTGGATCTGGAAGAACCAAAACCTGATGCCGAACAGCCCAGGAGGCTCCAGCAGCTCTAGTAGAATGAGCCGCGCTACCCACTAAGGAGGGGAAGAAACCCTCAAGAAGGTGAGGAAGAGTCCAAAGATACGGAGCTGACACTTGTACAGATGACACTGACTTTCCCTGCAGCTTCAGTCACAACAAGTGATGGTTCGTCCATCGATCTCTTGGAACAGCCACAACTGTCACAGATAGATCTCCCACATTTCTGTCTGGACTACAATCTACTGGCCATAGAGGTGAAGACACTCGGCCCCTGATATTACCAGCACACTGGAACTAACTGTACAGTCCTCCCTGACCCTGACAGAAGAGGAAGTATTACAGCCTAGTACGCAACGTGCAACAACAAGTGACTAATGCAGAGGAGAAAGTGGCCAACGGGAATCTGTAGGTTTGTGACTTACTGAAATGAGCAGAATCTTACATGATGGTATAGAGGACGTAGAGAATGGGCCCCGCTGTAGGGACATGAGAGGAATGAGTGTCCCGGAGAATGTTCCATCCAGAGATCTAACACCGATACAGGGGCTTGTAAAAGTATTCACACCCCTTCACCATTATAGTGTGCGGGGGCCACAAGGAGGGAGACTGAATGTATGAGAAGGGCTGAGAGCGAGCACTTACCTCCTCAGTTACAGCAGATGTCTGCTCACAGGACCTGTGATGATGTCACAGGTGTGGGCGGAGTCAAGGAACCACATATTAGAGGTCTCTGCAGAGCTGTGTGTGTGTGCTGTGTTATGTGTGTATGTAGCGGAGCTGTGTGTGTGATGTGTATGTAGCAGAGCTGTGTGTGTGATGTGTATGTGGCAGAGCTGTATGTGTGACGTGTATGTAGCAGAGCTGTGTGTGTGATGTGTATGTAGCAGAGCTGTGTGTGTGATGTGTATGTAGCAGAGCTGTGTGTGTGATGTGTATGTAGCAGAGCTGTGTGTGTGATGTGTATGTAGCAGAGCTGTGTGTGTGATGTGTATGTAGCAGAGCTGTGTGTGACGTGTATGTGGCAGAGCTGTGTGTGTGATGTATATTTAGCAGAGCTGTGTGTGTGTGATGTGTATGTAGCAGAGCTGTGTGTGTGCCGTGTATGTAGAAGAGCTGTGTGTGTGATGTGTATGTAGCAGAGCTGTGTGACGTGTATGTACCTTAGTTTTCTCTTCCTTGCTCCTTCCATATATAATAATCTGGATTACAGCCACAATCTTTCCATCTCTGGTAACTTTCTTTTCTTGCTATCTCGGACATCTCCTCGGCTTCTCTCTTCTGCGGCTTTTTCATGTATTACATATATCACATAGACTTGTATACAATCAGATATGAGCCATTTCTTATAAAATCTTTCCTTCTGGACTTCCTAAACTGGGAGAAGATAGAAAAGATAAATGTGATTTTCCTCCTTATGAGGCGAGCACCTTACATTCTACATGACTGTGTAAGGAGAAGGAGCAGAATTGTAGATGTGACATCTAGTTCCTTGTAAGAAGCCATATGTGCTCTAAGCATCAGGCCGCTCTCTACAAGGCAGTGCTGTCTAGACTAACTGTACACTATGTGATCAAAAGTATCCAGACACCCCCCAAAAACATACATTTTTCATATTAGGTGCATTGTGCTGCCCCCTACTGCCAGGTCCTCCATATCAGCGACCTCAGTAGACACTAGACATCGTGAGAGAGCAGAATGGGGCGCTCCGCGGAGCTCACGGACTTCGAACGTGGTCAGGTGATTGGGCGCCACACATCACGCTGGTCAATGCCAAACGACGCCTCGCTTGGTGTAAGGAGCGTAAACATTGGACGATTGAACAGTGGAAAATCGTAGTGTGGAATGACGAATCACGGTACACAATGTGGCAATCCGATGGCAGGGTGTGTGTATGGCGAATGCCCGGTGAATGTCATCTGCCAGCGTGTGTAGTGCCAACAGTAAAATTCGGAGGCGGTGGTGTTATGGTGTGGTGGTGTTTTTCATGGAGGGGGCTTGCACTCCTTGTTGTTTTGCGTGGCGCTATCACAGCACAGGCCTACATTGATGTGTTAAACACCTTCTTGCTTCCCACTGTTGAAGAGCAATTCAGGGATGGCGATTGCATCTTCCAACACGATGGAGCACCTGTTCATACTGCGTGGCCTGTGGCGGAGTGGTTACACGGCAATAACATCTCTGTAATGGACTGGCCTGCACACAGTCCTGACTTGAATCCTATAGAACACCTTTGGGATGTTTTGGAACTCCAACTTGGTGCCAGGCCTCACCGACCTACATGGATACCTCTCCTCAGTGCAGCACTCCGTGAAGAATGGGCCGCCATTCCCCAAGAAACCTTCCAGCACCTGATTGAACGTCTGCCTGCGAGAGTGGAAGCCGTCATCAAGGCTAAGGGTGGGCCAACACCATATTGTATCCAGCATTACCCATGGAGGGCGCCACCAACTTGTAAGTCATTTTCAGCCGGGTGTCTGGATACTCTTGATCACATAGTGTACTAGAAACGATACCAAAACCTCCCTCCCAACACCGGCTTAGCAGCTGTATATAAAAAACACTCAGAAACAAGTATTGGATAATTAGTGGGGTCGGCCACAGCTTTTTTACATAAAGATGAACATATAAGCAGAACCTTTCTACCCTATGACGACCTTCATGACGCATCACCAAATGCCCGCCACAGCTTGCGGTGTGCATGTGTCCGATGTTCCACAGGTAACACGTCTCTCCTCTTCTCTACTGCTGAAAGGGGGCAAGGTCCTGCTGATATGCTACCGAAACACGGTGTATACCTACACTGGGCTCCGACCCCCCCTCCAAAAGCAGGAACAACGCCCTTTCCACCCCATCCTGAATACCCGACAGAATAATGTCCAAACCAATGTCCGTTAAATGAACCTCATCCATGCGAAGCAAGCGCGATTATCCTCTTCTAGTTGACCCTGAACAACTATGTGGAACAATCTTTTTTTTTTCAGATTATTTGAGAGCGGGCTGTCCATGCTCGGCCACCATCAAACTGAACTGAACTGGAATTGTTTTGTAAAGAGGAATGGTCCAAAATCCCTTCATCCAGGATCCAGGAACTGATTAACAGCTACAGGAAGCGACTAGAGGCAAAAGGAGGAGCTACTAAATATTAATGTCACTTTTCTGTTGAGGTGCCCAGACTTTTGCACCGGTCAAATTTTGGTGTAATGCATATTGTACATTCTCTGTTAGAACAATAAACCTCATTTCAATCCTGAAATATTACTTACTAAAGTCCACCACCATCTCCTTGGTCTTCGCAGCATTAATCCTGAGGTGGTTCCACTGGTGCCAGTCCACAAAGTCCCAGTTTAATTCTTTGTACTCCCTGTTGTCTCTGTCTGTGATGAGGCCTACTATTGAGTCATCGAGGAACTTCTGTAAGTAACAGCTGGATGAGTTGCACCTAAAGTCAGCAGTGTACAGTGTGAAGAGGAAAGGGGCAAGAACTGGACCTTGTGATGCCCCCGTACTACAGATCACAGTGTCAGACACACAGTCCTGGGCTCTCACATACTGAGGGCGGTTTGTCAGGTAGTCTAGGATCCAGTTGGACAGCTGATGGTCCACACCACCAAGGTTCAGCTTCTCCCTCAGTAGCCCTGGCTGAATGGTGTTAAAAGCTCTGGAGAAATCAAAGAACTTTATTCTCACAGTGTTCCCTGGTTTCTCCATGTGAGAAAGGTGAAGAAGGTGGATGATGGCGTCATCTACCCCAATGCCCGGCCGATAGGCAAACTGGAGAGGGTCCATAGCAGTGCTCACTAGAGGGCGTAGGTGTATCAGGACCAGTCTCTTTAGGACCTTCATAAAGTGGAATGTCAATGCTACAGGTCAGTAGCCATTAAGGTCCGTTGGATGATTGTCTATGGAACTGGTACCACACAAGATGATTTCCATAGTTGTGGCACCACACCCAGCTTCAGGCTCATATTGTACATGTGCGTAATAACATCACACAGCTGGTCCCCGCACATCTTATGAATTCTCATGCTTATTGGGTCTTCCAGCCTTGTCTGCTTTTATCTTCCTGATTTCCCTACACACTTGAAACTCAGTGAAGATCAGATGGCAGTTGAGTGGAAGCAGGTGGGGGTGGGTCCCTGGTGTGTGTGTGTTTTTTTGTTTTGTTTTTTTTGGGGGGGGGTTGAATGGCACGCTGGACTGGGAGGAGCTGGTATGTGATCAAATTTGTTGAAGAATAGATTTAGTTCATTAAGCCATTTTGTGTCTCCTTCTGCCTGGGAGACAGTGTAGGAGATGATCGACTTACCAAAGTGGAACTGGAAGTGCATGGAAGAGACGCTCTTGCCTGTTGCCAGATACCTTGAAATTAAAAAAAAACAAAACCTAATAATTAAAAAAAAACATATATTGTGAGAAGATGACAAGTAGGGTGCTGAAAGCATGCTATATCTCCCCCAGGTTTTTAACTGATGTGTGGTCCAGTGCAGGTCTTGAGTAGGCCTCATCTCCAGGTGTACATCCTTGGCTCATTCCTGGAGGAGGCGGCTGGGTCTGTCCCGTAACCCTCAGTCCGGTGAGACAAAGTTCTGCTTGTTTTCTTTGTGTGTCTGTTAGTCAGCCACACGTACAGTTAGGTAATCAATTCTGTTTAGTTACTCGCTCAGACGAGCAGGATTTTGTTTTTGCCTGAAGTTAAGGCTGTATTTTGTTTTACTCATTTTGTGCCTGAAGTCAAGGTTTATTTATTTTCCAGTTTTTTTTCTAAATAAACTGGTTTGCTGCATATTTTGTGTCTCTGTCTTTGACTGTTTGTGTCATTGGTGCTACCGAGATATCTCTCCCACATATGGTGCTTCGGATGTGGTCAAACCCAATTTAAAAAGTTTTAAAAAGACATACACCAATATTTTTTTTCACTCTCCTAGGTCCTGGGTGAAGGTTGCAGGTGAGGATAGAAAGGAGACTGCAAGCGTGGAGGACTAGAAACAATTTGGGCAGGTCATCCAACAGCAACAGCAAGCTGAGGCACAGCAGGAGGTGAACTTGCGGCTTAAGGATACACTGACGCAGCTCAACAAGGCTCTGGTCATCGACCAAAGGATGGCAAGAGAGTGTGTTGGTGCAAAAGAGACCCAGAGGGTACAGGCTGTTGCTCGAGCTGCCTTGCAGGGTTCCTTGCAAAAGATGACGTCCACAGACGAGGTGGAGGCATACCTTCTGGTTTTTAAGCCAGTGGCCGAGCGGGAGAAATTGCCAAAGGATCAGTGGGCCAATGTAGTGGCACCCTTCCTCACCGGGGAATCTCAAAAGGCCTACTATGGCCTATGTGAACAGGAGACTAAGGACTAGGCTAAAACTGAGAGGAGAGATCCTGGCACGTCTTGGTGTGAACATGCATTTACGTGCTAGAAAAGCGCATCATTGAACTTTCTCTGAGAGTCTCCCACCCCGATCCCAGATGCATGACTGGTAAACAAATGGCTTCAGCCTGACGAGGCCACTCCAGCACAGATAGTGGAGAGAGTGGTCCTGGACAAGTACACCAGATCGCTTCCAATTAAGATTCACCACTGGGTTAGACAAGTGGAACATGCACCAAGGAGCTTCTGCAGACATCTCCCAGACCTGTTACCCTTAAGACTGGTAAGACCGTACCGACTACTGTGGGGAAGAAGGTTGTAATGGGAGGATGCTCAGAGGGGGGAAAGGCAACTAGGACCAAAAGTGTTATGTCCAGGTCTCAAAATGGAATACTGTATCGCCTCAGGTGTTGGTGGGGCCATGAACTGGTTTATGTAGCTGCATACTGTCCCCTGAAAACTGAGCTCATGGACTGCAGCAGTCCCAGGCGGTCAACCCAATTGTTCAACAGAAACTTCAACTGAACTGCAAATGTGTACTGTGACGCCAGCAGAACATGTGGTACTTGCTCTCCTGGACTCTGGGCGCCTGGTAACCTTGGTGCACCATGATCTAGCCGACCCTGCACTGTACAGTGCACAAACTGCACATGGTGAAACCAGGGAGCATCCTAATAACACCATAACAACTACCTCTGGCACCGCCTTTCACTAAGTGGGCATGGTTAAGTCCCTGTTCCAGTGTGATTATAGGGAGGGATTTTCTTCTGTTTTGAGAAATGTGGAAAAAGCAGAAGCCGCCATGTCCTGAGAATGTTGATGTTATCTGGCCTATCCCTGAACCTTCTGATCCTGACAGAGAAACACCGGCTGTAGTGGGGACCTGATATGGAAATGATTTTCTCCCAATTGAAAATTGGCCTCGGCCTTTAAATAAAAAGCAAGCAAGAGCTTTCCTGGGAATTGTGGGCTATTACCGCAGCTTCATCCCAAACTTTGCAAATATTGCAGACCCGCTGACAGACCTAACTAAGGGGACTAATTCTGTCATGGTCAAATGGAATAAAGAGGCCGAGGGGGCATCCAAGAGGTGAAGTCAGTCCTCTGTAAACAGCCAGTTTGGGCCACACCTGACTTTACCAAAGAGTTTGTGGATCAGACCCCTCTTATGTGGGGTTAGGCACACTGCTAAATATACATCGCACACAGATGGCTCTGCTACATACACGTCACACACAGACGGCTCCGCTACATACACGTCACACACAGACGGCTCCGCTACATACACGTCATACACAGACGGCTCCGCTACATACAAGTCATACACAGACGGCTCCGCTACATACAAGTCATACACAGACGGCTCCGCTACATACACGTCATACACAGACGGCTCCGCTACATACACGTCATACACAGACGGCTCCGCTACATACACGTCATACACAGACGGCTCCGCTACATACACGTCATACACAGACGGCTCCGCTACATACACGTCATACACAGACGGCTCCGCTACATACAAGTCATACACAGACGGCTCCGCTACATACACGTCATACACAGACGGCTCCGCTACATACACGTCATACACAGACGGCTCCGCTACATACACGTCACACACAGACGGCTCCCCTACATACACGTCACACACAGACGGCTCCGCTACATACACGTCATACACAGACGGCTCCGCTACATACACGTCATACACAGACGGCTCCGCTACATACACGTCACACACAGACGGCTCCCCTACATACACGTCACACACAGACGGCTCCGCTACATACACGTCATACACAGACGGCTCCGCTACATACACGTCACACACAGACGGCTCCCCTACATACACGTCACACACAGACGGCTCCGCTACATACACGTCATACACAGACGGCTCCGCTACATACACGTCACACACAGACGGCTCTGCAGAGACCTCTAATATCTGGTCATGTGATTATGTGACTCCTCCCACACAGGTGACATCTTCACAGGTCCTTTAGCTCAATAGGATTTAGTATCTTCTGCACAGAGGAAGCGGTAACAGCAGGACCTGATCATGTGACTCATTGACTCCTCCTACACCTATGACATCATCACAGGTCCTGTGAGCAGACGGCTGCTGTACCCGAGGAGGTAAGTGCTCGCTCTCATCTCTTCTCATACATTCAGTCTCCCTCATTTCCAGGCTGCAGCCTCTTCTATGGTCAGACTCGGTGGCTCGGTGTCGCCCCCTAGTACTGGCCACATGTTCTCCCCCCTCCCCCCTCCTCTGTAGCTTCATATGTATCTGCACTACATGGACACTAATGGACGCCCAAACTTCCCAGTGGAGCCGAGTAATAGAAAGTGAATCTCCCTGTAAATCAGGGGCCCTGTCTGAGGGGGAGGGGACGTCTCGTCTTAGCGGCAGCTGTGACATCTAAGTGTTGGGTAAAGCTGATAGGGGATGAGGTTGTGTGATAGATGGGAATGGGGTCGTCTGGGTCATAGATGGACTTACCATAAATGTAGTCAGTACATGTGCGGGGGCGATATGGGGGTGTACAATAACAATTGGGGTAACAACATGGAAACACATCCGGTACATCAGCAGAAGTGCAAAACCAGAAGCCACTATTAGTGTAAGTAAAGGAAGTGGCTGATCCTAAGAGATTACTGGAATTACATAGTGATGGCCATGAAATAAGATGTGCCTGGGATCCGCAGTAAGATGTATGACCAAGCAAAGCTACGTGAGGAGTCCTTACACCTGTAAGATGGAGCGCAGCTCTGCAGGGTCACTTCATGGCGAGAATCCACCTCTGTCACCTCATACCTTGTATGACATAGGCTGAGAAAGACCAAGAGGGACAGGAGGTAGAAAACCCCAGAATAGGTGACATTACGTAGAATAGAAGAAGTTCCGGTGTCTTCTGCTGGAGCTTTATGAAGCCGGTGTGTCGCTCTTTGAGCTTTAGGTGTATGTATAGTTTACCACAGTGGGGGGGGGGTCGGTGGAGGTTGTAAGCTGAGAGAATCAGTCGCCAACGCTAAAGTCAGGTAAGTATCCATGTGATGTGAAGATCCTCACATAGCCGTGACATATCTGATGACCATCTCGCTGTAGAGAGTCTTCTATTTACAGAAACTGAAATTCCGAAAGGAAATAGCCAGCAGTATGGAAGTAGTTTATGATGAAGCGTTGCGGTGAGAGGTTTCAGCACACGTCTCATTGCCAAGGTTGTTGCTGGTCTTGAAATATACAGATTGGTGCAGGGGATGGTGCTTGCTGGTAGGAGTAGTACGACGGCAATTGTAGACAGCTAGAGTAACTGCCGTGTGAAGCCCATACAGCAGATAGATGGACTGTGAGTGACTGGTAGGTTGTCTCAGGTATCTGGAGCCATGCTGACTGCAGTGCACCCCACATTTACTGGAGGAGGATCCATAGAACAAACACAATGAACAAGATGAACTCATAGATGCTCAATTGGGTTCAAGTCTAGGAAATAAGGAAGCCAGGGAAGTACTTAGAAGTCTTGGTCCTTCTCTTGCTACCACTGTCGGACATTTCTAGACCTTATTTTATAAAAAAAAAAATTAGATTAGATTTTCCCCAAAGAAGAGAAACAGCATGTATTGATGGATTCATACCCAAATCTGTTCAGATTGCCTTCCACATAGATGAGCGGGCCCAGAGAATGGCATGAAAAATTCTCCAGACTATAACGCTGCCGTCACCAGCTTGTCTTCTTCCAGCACTGGTTGCAGGGTGTTTGTTCTCTGATGTTTCTTGCCTGATATGCCGATGTCCATCCATTCCAAGAAGCAGAAAACAGGACTCCTCAGAGAAGGCAACCCTTAGCCAATCATTAGTGGTCCAATTCCAATTTGGCCGTGTTTGTTTTTTTCCTACCATAGATACAATGACCTTCTTTTTGCATCGAATTTCCATAAACATCAGGGTTCACTGAACTGTTGATTTAGACACATCTGATAGCCCCGATTCATTTTCACCCTTCACTGTAGGGTGTCAATCAGCCCTTCATAGCTGAGGTTCAACATTCACATCAGTGGCACATGATTCTCCACAGTTTCCATGTTGGTTATTCCCAATGGTGCCATTTCTCCACTCACAATACACTTTCACCAAAGCAGCACACAAACAGATCACAACCTGTGCTGTCACCCTTGGCCCGAGACAACAATGAGATTCTGTTCAGCCTATCACACACCTTATATACCCACCAAGCCGGCCCACAACAAGTCACTTCCTTCCTGAGCTACACGCTGCCGACGTCAGAAGTAGGAGGTGGTGATAATAATGGGACTCAACTCTTCTATTTATTCCATGGGATTCCGTGTAGTGATTACATTGTCTCATCTTCTCTCCATTCAGGTCCCTACAATATAGAATCCTCTCAGTATCTTCTATATAAGAGAATATTCCTGATTGATCCATCAAGGATGGAAAGAGACAGGAACAAGATGGCGGAAAGTCTATTAAATCTCACCCTAGAGATCATCTACCAGCTTACTGGAGAGGTGAGAGATTCTGATGATGTCATCATGACATCATTCTTATCTATAGTAATAACAGATGATATGACTGGAGAGGTGATGGACTCTGGACATGTATGTAGTGAGATTTATTAATGTGTCTCCCCATAACCAGGATTACACAGTACTGAAGAAGACCTCTAGTGGGCACTATCAGGCTCCTGTGTATGATGGATATGGAGGAACCCTGAGCCCAGTCCTGGGGCCTCCACCTCACCCCCTGATACAGGAGGAGATCAATGGACAGAATATCCTAGAACTCACCAACAAGATGCTGGAGCTGCTGACTGGAGAGGTGACACTGCTGGGAATGCTGGGACATTATACAGTAACTGGAGGGGTCGGGGTGATGACTGTATCATTGTGTTGTCAGGTTCCTATAAGGTGTCAGGATGTCGCTGTCTATTTCTCCATGGAGGAGTGGGAGTATTTAGAAGGACACAAGGATCTGTACAAGGAGGTGATGATGGAGGACCAGCAGCCCCTCACATCAGCAGGTAATAGACATGACTATATACACATGGACTTCCATTATTTGTATGTACAGAATGAATTCAGCCCCTGTCTGTGTTTCCTACAGGTAGATCCAGTAAGAGGACAACACCGAAGAGATGTCCCAGTCCTCTTCTTCCACAGGATGATGATCAGGTAGATGGAGATATTCCCTATGATGTGTAGACGGGCTGTGAAGTCCTTGTGGTCAGTCTTGTTGTATCCAGCAGTATTATATGGTTATATACATGGGCGGTGTCATTGAGCCGCCATCTAATATGTTTATCCGGCTTCTCACAGACCTGCAGCTACTGTCAGGACATCTTTCATCTTCATGCGGATTAATGATCTAGAACATTCTCTGTGACTTCCCCATTTGTCCAGTGACTTTTACATTATTTGTTTTGCAGATTTTCCATCAGGATAAAGATGTGAGCGACATTAATGTTATATCTATGAGAATAAAGGAAGAGCCCTATGTGAGTGGTGATGAGGAGTGTGAGGAGGACATTCCTACAGGGACCCGCCCAGGTGAGGAGTCACCACTATAGAAAGCACAGAAGGGTCACTGATTCTATTCAGACATTGTTTAGACTATTTGTTGTTCCCCGATTCAGGTAAAATACTAATAATACCTGAATATAAATGTGATACCGCTATAGGGGGTAATAAATGTAGTATAGAATAGAACGGACAGCAGGAATATGGACTTCACATCTACAGTGTTGGCCAAAAGTATTGGCCCCCCTGCAATTCTGTCAGATAATCCTCGGTGTCCCCAGATAATGATTACAAGCACAAACTCTTTGGTAATATCTTCATTTATTTTGCTTGCAATGAAAAACCACAAAAGAGAATGAAAAAGAAGTCAAATCATTGATCATTTTACACAAAACTCCAAAACTGGTGCGGACAGAAGTATTGGCGCCCTCAGCCTAATACTTGGTAGCACAACCTTTAGACACAATAACTGCGCACAACCGCTTCCGGTAACCAGCAATGAGTTTCTTACAAGGCTCTGCTGGAATCTTAGACCATTCTTCTTTGGCAAACTGCTCGCGGTCCCCCCTGAGATGTGAAGGGGGCCTTCTCCAAACTGCCACCAAGAGATCTCTCCCCCTCCCCCACAGGTGTTCTATGGGATTCAGGGCTGGACTCATTGCTGCCACTTTACAAGTCTCCAGGGCTTTCTCTCAAACTATTTTCTAGTGCTGACCTGAAGTGTGTTTTGGGTCACTGTCCTGCTGGAAGAGCCCTGACCTCTGAGGGAGACCCCGCTTTCTCACACTGGGCCCTACATGATGCTGCACAATGTGTTGGTCGTCTTCAGACTTCATAATGCCATGCACACGGTCAAGCAGTCCAGTGCCAGAGACAGCAAAGCAACCCCAAAACATCAGGGACCCTCCGCCATGTCTGACTGTAGGGACTGGGTTCTTTTCTTTGAAGGCCTCTTTTTTTTCCTGTAAACTCTATGTTGATGCCTTTTCCTACTTTTGTCTCATCTGACCAGAGAACATTCTTCCAGATCGGTTTTGGCTTTCTCAGGTAAGTTTTGGCAAACTCCAGACTGGCTTTTTTCTGTCTCTGGGTAAGAAGTGGGGTCTTCCTGGGTCTCCTACCATACAGTCCCTTCTCATTCAGACGCTGACACTGGATAGTACGGGGTGACACTGTTGTACCCTCGGACTGCAGGGCAGCTTGAACTTGTTTGGATGTTAGTCGAGGTTCTTTATCCACCATCCGCACAATCTTGCATTGAAATCTCTCAATTTTTCTTTTCCGTCCACATCTAGGGAGGTTAGCCACAGTGCCATGGGCTTTACACTTCTTGATTACACTGCGCACGGTAGACACAGGAACATTCAGGTCTTTGGAGATGGACTTGTAGCCTTGAGATTGCTCATGCTTCCTCAAAATTTTGCTTCTCAAGTCCTCAGACAGTTCTTTGGTCTTCTTTCTTTTCTCCATGCTCAATGTGGTCACACAAGGACACAGAACAGAGGTTGAGTCAACCTATGTCATATAACTTTTAAATAATGGAATTTTTTCAAGAATAAAGGATGTTGTTTTACAATACTCTTTGTATATGTTGAATACTTCAAACCTTTGTAGGATTGTATATCCCCAATCTTTTGTCTACATGTATTTTTCTGGTTGAAGTGTGCTCTCTATGATTGGGCTTACTGGTGGGAGTTATTTACATATATTTGACTAATTTTGAAACTCCCTTGTGCTATGCTTGTTCTGTATTTAATCCATTTCAACTGGTTGCAAGTGTGATTTAGTTATTGCCACCACCTGTTAGGTGCCTCAGGTAAGTAACAGGTGCTGTTAATTACACAAATCAGAGAAGCATCACACGATTTTTCAAACAGTACCAATACTTTTGTCCACCCCCTTTTTATGTTTGGTGTGGAATTATATCCAATTTGTCTTTTTGACAATTCTTTTTGTGGTTTTCCATTGAAGACAAATTAAATGAAGAAAATACCAAAGAATTTGTGATTGCAATCATTTTCTGGAAGAAACGGAGTATTATCTGACAGAATTGTAGGGGTGCCAATACTTTTGGCCAATACTGTATGTGAACAAGGCTGTTGGGATAGCAGACGCAGTTCCAAGCCAATAGTGAGAACCAGTTCTAGACACACTGATTAAAATGGCAAATCACAGTTCTGAGCGTCCAGCACACCCAGGCCACAACAACGCCAACCCCACTGAGGTGTTCACCAGAGCCCCAGATGGTAGTGATGGACTTGGCTGCACTGCCGGATAGAACGTTACAGGTCAGGGTAAGCTGGAAACACATCACAGCACAAATCACAGCAGAACGAAAAACTGGAAACTCTTACCAGCAGGTCTTCAGAGTTGAGATGCAGGTCAAAGGAACCAGAAGGCAGCGGCGGGCGGTAACCAAGGAAGAAAGCAGAGTACCAAAGCGTAGTTGTCCAATCCAGGTCATCAACGTGAGGGCAGCGCAGTACAGAAGGTCATACAGGCCAAGTCAGTAATATGAGAGCAGAGCAGTAAAAAGTCAGGTTCAGGGAGCAGAAGTGTAAAGACAAGTCGGGGTCGCCAACTGGAGCAGACAGTGCAAAATCAAACAAGGCAAACTGAATAGCTAGCGGTGGTCCAGAGCAAGAGCCCACCTTAAATAGGCTGTGGCCCGCTGCCTGGCCTAAAATGCTAAATTGCCGGAAGTGCTTGGTCTGGCTCAGGAGGAGATCGGAAATCCCTGAGATCGTGGAGGTTCTGTTTTGCCTCCTGAGACCCAGACACAGGGGACCGGGAGAAGCAGAGAGGAGAAGGCCGGCAACTTCCGCACAGCGATACCGAGGCTCCGGCTCTACTCCTAACAGAGGCAAATTTCTTCCTCACCGACTGTCAGTCCTCGTGAAGGGTAAGAATTGACCAGAATTATATAGCAGATTATTTCAGGTAATCCTCCTGCTCGATCTTCAGGCAGATTCCACCTCAGAGCGCTATGGAAATAAATGGGAGGTGGAAAATCCAGCCTGGCCAGTAAGGAATCTGATGGAGATTCGGAGGCTGATTTGGTAAAGCGGAAAAATTCTTCTTCTGAATTCCTGAAGCAGCTTCTACAAATGTTACTGTGTAAACCTCACCTTAGACCCCAATCACACTATGGGGACTAGAAAATCTGGTCTGTACATCAGTCACATTTCCCAGCCTGAACTCTGTCCACACACCAGGACTCCCCGTATCTTAGTGATCTATGACGCTAGGAGTCCCTGCTTCCTTGTGACTCCACAGACCCTACTACATACTGTATGGGACAGCAGATCCGCGGTGAGTTCAGGCTGGGAAATCCAGCAGATGTGGTTTGGATTCTATTGTGTGTATGGGGTGTAATACAGTAAGATTTATGGCATCCTACAGTATTAGTCCACATAAGTGGCCATATTTAAGCAGCCATGGATTGTGTTCACCTCTACAGTGACCTAGAGCAGTGATGGCGTCTCCTGCCCCGCTTCATTACTATTCACTATCACTGACCTCCGTCTCAGCACAGTGAATACTAATGAAGTAGGCCGCACTGCCGTCGTTTGCTGCCTGTGCCACTGACTTCACTTCTTCACACGGTCTGAAGCGTCTCAGGCAGCGGCAGCTCAGTGGGGAATATACTTATAAGGTTATGTTATTCAATAATAGTAATATCAGTTTTCTTCTTATCAGATGACTGTACCAGGAGCTCAGAGGGACATCTGATATCTACAGATTATACAGCAGAGGATCATGGTATCACACAAGGTCTATATGAAGAATGTGTCATTTCTCCAGATATACCCTCAGCCCTTTCTTATTCTTCACAGTCTGTTAAGCAAAATGAAAGCTGCAGAAGGAACGTTATATATCAGAGAACTCATACAGAGGATAAGCCATATTCATGTCAAGAATGTGGGAAATGTTTTATGGTTAAATCAAGTCTTGGTAGACATCAAAGAGCTCACACAGCGGAGAAAACATATTCATGCCCAGAATGTGGGAAAAGTTTTCTTCATAAATACGATCTTTCTGCACATCAGAGAATTCACACAGGAGAGAAGCCATATTCATGCCCAGAATGTGGGAAATGTTTTTGCAGGAAATCAAATCTTGTTGAACATCAAAGAACTCACACAGGAGAGAAGCCATATTCATGCTCAGTATGTGGGACATGTTTTACTCGTAAATCAAATTTTGTTAAACATCAAAGAGCTCACACCGTAGAGAAGCCGTATTCATTTCTAGAATTTGGGAAATGTTTTGATGGGGAATAAAGAGTTGTATTCACAAAGGGGAGAAGCGGACTGTAAGTGGATTTTCAACCTGAAGTCATTGACCCATATAGGCATTAACAAGGAACTTACATTCACAGTTTGTTTTTTTGGGGGTTAAATTATTTATTTAGGTTAAAGGGGTTCTATCAGCAAAGCTATGCTGTATGAGCCTCACATATGTATGAATAGCCTTTAAAAACTTATTTTAAACCCTGCTCCCGTTTTAAAATAAAACTAGAAAAACATATATGTAGTAGCGCTTCCCTCCAGAGTGCTACTGCGCAGGCTTCGGCGCTATTTTTATCAATGGCAGTTCGCGAGTGTACTGCGCATACTATGCTCAGTTCCCTTAGAACTACATGAGCGTACTGCGCACGCACAGTATGTTCGTGAACTGACATTGATAAAAATGGCGCTGAATCCTGCGCAGTAGCGCTCTGGAGGGAAGCAGTACTATGCAGGCGCAGAATTTCAAGCAATCCAGCTGGAAGAAGACGAGGATGAAGCCGCGGAAGAGCCGGGAGCAGAGAGCGTCACTGCAAGAAGAAAGAAGAGGTAGGTATGCCAGAAGATGACGTCGGATCGTGCACGACCGCCCACCGTGCACCTTCAGGTATGATTTACATATGTGTTTTTATATTTAAAAAAAAAAAAAAAAATTGGGACGGGGGTTTAAAATAAAATTAGCGCTTCCTGAATGGCCTTTTTAAAGGCTATTCATGCATATGTGGGGCTCATACAGCAAAATTTTGCTGATAGAGCCCCTTTAATATTATTTAGAGCTTTGATTAAGGCCAATCTCTTATTTGTTTGCCATTACACAATGGACTGAGGTTATTTCTATCTGGGATACCTATAACGGCAGCTTTGTTACATTCGGATGTCGCTTTTTGGGACTGATTTTCCTGTATTTTATTTTTTTTAAATTAGGAAATCGTATATACTGATGTAAGGTAATAAAGTCTATTATATCTATGTCTCATATCGTGCACCCTAATGTCCCTCCTCTTACTTTTCATATAATGCTCCCCCAGGTCCCCTCTTGCTCACACATTTTCTCCTCTCTTTCTCTATAACACCGCACTATCCTGTACAATGCAGAACATCTCCACCCACATAAGAGTCTGGTCACATAGTCCTGATGTCATCAGAGGTAGCCCTCATTCACTACAATGTCCTCCTTGTGTCCCCCCACACTATAATGTCCTCCTTGTTGCCCCCATTCAATATTATCCAACCCCTGTTCCAATAAAGTTGGGATATTGTGTAAAACATAAATAAAAACAGATTACAATGATTTACAAATCTTTTTCAAACTATATTCAATAGAATACACTACAAAGACAAGATATTTAATGTTCAAACGAATAAACTTTATTGGTTTTTGCAAATATTCACTCATTTTGAATTTGATGCCTGGAACATGTTCCAAAAAAGCTGGAACAGAAGCAACAGAAGACGGGGCCCGGGGCATGTTTACCGCTGTGTTACATCACCTTTACTTTTAACAACACTCAATAAGTGTTTGGGAACTGACGACACAAATTGTTGGAGCTTTGTAGATGGAATTCTTTCCCATTCTTGCTTGATGTTCAACTTCAAAGTTTCTGTTGTTGTATTTTGTGTATCATAATCAGCGCCACACCTCCCATGACGCGACCTGAAGCGACCGCTTCAGGCGGCGCTATGCCAGGGCCCCGGGGGGGACGCAGCATTTTTGCTTACCTAGCTTACAAGCTGTCCTGGACTGGCTTAGCGTCACCGTCTCGGCAGCCCGGCACGGGAAGCGAGCGGTGGATTGGGGAGGCCCTGTGGACGCAGCGCTGCTCCACCGGCCTACCCTGACGCTCGGGCAGAGAGCAGGTCCTCTCCCTGCCTGCTAACGCCACTCCGCCACGTCACCCTTCGCTCCGCCCCCTCCTCCCGGGGGGGGGGGGCGGCTTTCCGTCGTCCGCCTCGGGCAGCAAAAAAGGTAGATTTACCCCTGATCATGATGCGCCACACATTTTGAATGAAGGACAGGTCTGGACTGCAGGGACCTCCCTGAAAAAGATGACTCTTGGATGGCAGCATACGTTGCTTGACGCTGACTCACAGAGATTTGTCCAGACTCTCTGACTCTATAGATTATATTATGGCCTGTAGATGATGAAATCCCTAAATTCCTTGCAATTTTTTGTTGAGAAACGTTGTTTTTAAACTGTTGGACTATTTGCTCACGCAGTTGGTGACAAAGTGGTGAACCTCGCCCCATCCTTGCTTGTGAATGACTGAGCCTTTCGGGGAGGTTCCCTTTATACCCAATCATGACACTCACCTGTTTCCAATTAACCTCTTAACTTCTGGAATGTCCAAACAGGTGTTTTTTGAGCATTCCTCTACTTGTCTTTGATTGCCCCTGTCCCAGCTTTATGGAACGTGTCGCATCAAATTCAAAATGAGTGAATATTTTCAAAAAACCAATAAAGTTTATTAGTTTGAACATTAAATATCTTGTCTCTGTAGTGTATTCTATTGAAAATAGGTGGAAAGGATTTGTGAATCATCATATTCTGGTTTTATTTATGTTTTACACAACAACCCAACTTCCTTGGAATTGGGGTTGTACTAACATACATGTAATGGGCAGAAGATAAATTCTGATAATGGTTCCTTAGCCTTTAATCACAGGTGCGGAAAAAACTTTAGAAAATGTCACTTCAGCTTCGGGCTGAGCGTACAGCGCATGCGCAAGATTTCATTCATGCCGACGAGACAATGAAGCAAAAAAGAGGAGGAGAAGGAGCGATCTAAACCTTACCACAGTAACTGGACACACACAAGCTCTTATGTACAAGAGGACAGACTGGGGCTCAGGAATGTTACTGGGACTTTAAGCATGGCGAAGACACCAAGGGATAAGATTCAGATTAGTTCTGACAAAACTCCCGCGGCCGAGGAACCAGTATAGTGTCACTATAATGTCTGCACTTTGTTCTGCTTTTAAGATGTCATTTATTCTATTTTCTATCAGACTCTTATGATTTCTTGTGAAACGAAAAGCTAAAGCAAAGGATGTAAAACAAGACGTATACAAGGAAATAAAGTGCTAGCTTGTAGTTAATCTCTGGGGGAGGGGAACAGACTGCCGACAACCAATCATGATTGTACAATGTATGTTGCTGAGCACAATTTTATGGTTTAGCCACGTCTGCTTTTCTTTAATATAAAAATTTGTGTTGTAAATTAAATAAAGGAGGAATAGCCTAAAATCCTGTGTTTTCTGGTCAGTCCATAAGTATATATATATATATATATATATATATATATATATATATATATATATATATATATACACGACAAGGACCATCCAGGGACAGTGGAGGAATCCGGAGGAGGGAACTTCCAACTTAAAAGAGCTGAAAGCAGTTTATCTGGCACTTATGCACCTTTCTCAAAGGGAAGGCAGTCAAGGTACGATCAGATAACATGACAACAGTAATATATCTGATTCAATTATCTGATTCAAGTAAGTTTCCTAAACGATTGATTCCATCATCAAAAAAAATTCCCCCTGTCTCATTGTCTCATTCAGTCGAGACTTTTGTAAATTTAGTCAGTTCAGACCTGAAAAAAATATCTCCTACCATCTGTAGAGATAATTTGAACAAACAACAGAGGAATGCACTTAGGAAGTTACAGGATATGACTGATTTAATTATAAAACCTTCTGATAAAGGAGGCAACATTGTGTTATGGCCTAGATCAATGTATGAGAAGGAGGCGTTTAAACATCTGAAAAATAATACTTTGTATAAAAAACTTACTTTTAATCCCCTCTTAAAATTCACCTCTGAATTATCTTCAATTTTACAGGAGGCAGTTTCAGAGGGAATTATTACAAAGGATCAGTTCTCCTATTTGTTACCGAGCTCACCGTCCATTGCAACTTTATATTTCCTTCCTAAGATACACAAAAACCCGTTGATTCCTCCAGGTAGGCCTATTGTTTCCGGCAATAACAATTTGTGTGAACCTATCTGTCAATACATTGACCATTATCTAAAACCGCTGGTAGAAAATCTGCCTTCTTATCTTAAGGACACCACCCATTTTTTGCAGAAGATCGATGGAATTCATTTGGATCCAGATATGATAATGGTCACTTGTGACGTCGAATCATTATACACCTCCATAAAACATGATGATGGATTAGAAGCAGTTCATGAAGCTATACGTATGTCCTCTCTTGACACATCTTTAGGTGAGTTTATCCTTAAGCTACTTCGATTCGCACTCACACATAATTTCTTTACTTTTAAGGATAGTTTCTTTTTGCAATGCCAAGGAACGGCAATGGGGGCGTCTTGTGCGCCCCCTTATGCTAATCTATTTTTAGGCATGTGGGAGCGTCTCATATTCCTCGTTGACCCTCCCCCAGGCGTGGAATATGTCCACTTCTGGGGGAGGTTCATCGATGACATATTCATCATTTGGCAGGGTACTCCGGAACAATTAAATACCTTTATGGGACATTTAAACAGGAATAGTAAGAATAATTTTCTTACATATAGCTTTAGCCACCATGAAATTCAATTTCTGGATGTAAAACTTACAACTGATAGTAATGGAGCTATACAAACAAAATTATACCGTAAAGATACGGCTACTAACTCCTTACTACATTTTCAGACATCTCATCCAAGACACTTGGTGCAGAGCATACCGATTGGTCAATTTGCAAGAACTAGAAGGATCTGTTCTACAGAGGAGTCTTTTTTTGAAGCATCTTTGGCTCTCACCAGGAGATTTCGGGAAAGAGGTTATGAAGAAGAATACATACAAAAAGGCTTTAAACGAGCTGTTTCAGTTCAGAGAAAAGATGCACTTCGTCCCCGTATGAAACCATCAGCCACCAGCGATCAAGTAAGATTTATTACATCTTATAATTCTAGACATCATGAGATGAATCGCACCTTATACAGACATTGGCACATACTTACCCGAGATCCCGTCTTGAGAAAATATGTTGATACATGCCCAAAGATAACATATCGAAGATCAAAGAATTTGAGAGACATGTTGGTAAAGAGCCACTATACTATCAACCCACAACAATATATCTTTGGAGCTTCAAAACCAACCTGGGGATGTAGGCCCTGTGGTCAATGCATAGCCTGCCAAAATGTTGACACTGCTAATGATTTTCGGAATTCAGAGGGGACAAGGCTCTATCAAATACGTCACTCCTTGAATTGTTTATCAAAAGGAGTTATATATTTTGCAACATGTCCTTGTGGCCTCATTTATATTGGCCTTACCAGCCGCGAGTTCAAAAAAAGAATTAGAGAACACTATATAGATATCCGTAATTCAAAGGATGAAAATAACATCTCTCTATTGAAAACACTTCCTAAACATTTTAAAATTCATCATAATTCAGATCCTTCTCTCTTGAGAATGAGGTCAATCGACCAAGTGATTCCAACTTCTCGCTCTGGCGATTGGAAACGTATTCTAGCGCAAAAAGAGTCCCGCTGGATTTTCACTCTTGAGACACTTCATCCGAAAGGTTTGAACGACAATATTCAATTTGCTTCTTTTTTGTGATTTTTTTCATTTTTTTCATTCTTCTTTTTCTGTTCTCTTTTTTCTTCTTTTCATTTTCTCTTTTTTTTATCTTTTCTTCTCTCTTTTTCTTTTTAGTTTCCAGTCTTTATCTGCAGTCATTATGATTTTATTTATATAGTGCTATTTGGCTGAATAAGCACTTTATGTATGTATGGGTGTGTTATGTATGTGTGTGTGTGTGTGTGTGTATGTACACGTATATATGTGCATGTATATGCACACACATCATTACCATTTATATTTCTATTGTAGTGTACTCTTTTTATATAAATAATATTTTATTTTCATTTTTATTTTTATTTTTCTCTTTATTTTTCTCTCTTTTTTATATAGTGTTCTGGTATCTACATTATATGAACCATTATAAGAACAAGAAAAAGACTCAATGAATTGAAAACCGCAACGCATCATTCATTTTTTACACAGTCTTTATTAATATATTTAAATGATATATATGTATATTATGCACTTTATTATGGTACTTATTGTATGGAGTTCCCTGTGGGATATGTGATACATTATGTTTTTAACTAAAGTTTATTATATATCATATATACAATTTATCACACTGTTATTTATTTTTTTCACTTCGCCACTGCGCACTTTTCACTACTCACGTCACTTTATTCTGTATTTCATATTTTTTTCTGCACTATGTCTTGATAATTTATTGCTATTTGCATCTAATAATTTCTATTTTTTTGTTGTTATTTACACTTATATTGAATCCATAGGTATTTAGCCTTTAGCACTATTCACACTTGATGCGTTATTACTGCGGTAATTACATTGCTCTTTATAACAATGGATGATCTGCTATATAAACTGATGGAATGTGCCGTCTTTGCCACCTGGTGTATGTTGCACTCTGAGATGTTTCTTCTATGTACACAGCATATACCTAATTGTTCTCCATGTGCAGCCATATATCATAGTTAGAACATCTTATGTCAATCCCCGTAGATATGTACATCTTTTGATATGTACGGTGGTTTGCGATGTTTGTCTTGCACATGCGCAGTGTATGTTGGTTCGTTCCTCACACACACCATAGTGTAGGCGTCTCACGATATTTTGTTATACTCGCGCATGCGCACTAATTGTTTTGGAGTGCGCGGGCGCGCCTGCAATGTACGGCCGTTCTGGCCTAGGTTCCGGCATAGATTCTTTTTGGGCAGCTGGATATAATTTAGAATTACCCAGACACTATATATATTTTGCAATAGGCATTCAGCCACCTAGCTATCTCCCCCTGACGAAGCCACTTGCGTGGTGAAACGCGCGTCGGGGCGCGTATCGGTGCATGATATACGTACAGGTAATGTTCAAAGTAGCTCACATACTTTTCTTTATGTCTGCAATATTATGTCTGCAACACTAAGTGTAAACACATTGGCTTTCTAGTAAGAATTTCTAGTGATTCAAAGCTCTTGTATACTCATATATAGCAAATGATACCCACTTTTATGGAGTATCTTCTTCATTGAATATTGCATTGACTAATTATAAAGCATATTACCTCATGGAAGCCTATTAGTATGTATTTCATCGCATCTATTGCTGGTTGCACCAATTACCTCTGAATTTATATTATTATTTATTTATGTATTTTTCAATAAATTTATATTTTTTTACAATAATGTTGTCTTTTATGTGGTAGTGGGCCTGTAGGCCAATGTGGATAGTAATATATCTGAACAAACAAGGCGGCACCAGAGTTCCAGCCCTTCTGAGAGAGGCGAACTTAATTTTTTCGTGGGCAGAGAAAAACCTGTCCCACTTATCCGCTGTTCACATCAAGGGCTCCCTGAACATAGTAGTGGATCAGTTGAGTCGGGGTATCCCTGTATCAGGAGAATGGTCTCTCAATCAAGACGTATTTCAACAAATCGTCCAGAGATGGGGTCTTCTGGATGTCGACCTTATGGCAACCTGACTCAGTGCCAAAGTGGAGACCTTCTGCTCTCTTCATCAGGAGGACAACCCCTTGGCAGTGGATTCCCTGTCCATCCCGTGGAGGTTCAGGCCGATTTACATCTTCCCTCCAATTTCCATCCTACCCAAGGTACTGATGAAAATATGACAGGACCAAGCCTCGGGAATCGCCATAATCCCATTCTGGCCAAAAAAGACTTGGTTTGCCCAGCTCATGTGGATGAGTCAAGGCAGTTATTGGAGGCTTCCCCCCCTCCCAGATCTGGTAACACAAGGAGAGCTGAGATGCCGCAATCTGAGGAGATTCAACCTGACAGCCTGGAGGTTGACCAGTCCCTATTAAGGAATAGAGGACTGTCCCAAGGCGTCCTGAGGGCTCTAGCTAGCGCCAGAGCGGACTCTACAAATAGGAATTACCGTAGGGTCGGTAACATCTTCAACGCCTGGTGCATAGATCATGAAGTGGACTCCTCCGATCCCCCAGTGAGGGTGATCCTGGACTTTCTTCAGGACGGCCTAGACGAAGGGCTTGCTGCTTCCACCCCGAGGGTACATGTAGCCGCTTTGTCTGCCTATCTGGGGAGGTGGTTGTCTCGATCCTTTAGTGAGCACCTTTATCAAAGGGGCAACTAGGCTGAGACCAGCAGTAGCTGCTCCCGTCCACCAGTGGAACGCTCCTTTTGAACCTCTGGTCGAGGTGGACCTAAAGTGGCTGAAGTATAAGGTGACATTTCTCCTCACGATTACTTCAGCAAAGAGAGTGGGAGAGCTTCAGGTGCTCTCCTCCGAGCCATATATTGCTTTCTTTGAAAATCGGGTGCAACTTAGATTCCTACCAGGGTTCAGACCCAAGATTCCATCCAATACAAATATAGGTCAACTAATCAGTTTACCAGCCTTCTACCCCTCTCCCTCCTCCCCAGAGGAAGAGAAGTGGCACACCTTGGACTTGGTGAGGAATCTCCATATCTATCTAGAGCATACTCGCTCTTTTAGGAGGTCGGAAAATCTCCTAGTAAATTATGTGGGCAGCCAGAAAGGTTGCAAAGCCTCCAAGGCATCCATCTCACGCTGGGTGAAAGAAGCAATAAAGGCTTCTTTTTCTTTTCAGGGATTATCTCTGCCCACCATCTTAAAGGCTCACTTGACACATTCAGTGTCAGCCTCTTGGGCGGAGAACAAAGCTTTAGCCTTGGATCAAATATGTGGAGCTGCATCCTGGGCCTCGGAATCGACCTTCGTGAATCATTATCGACTGGATCGGCACACCTCAGAGGCTACTGCCTTTGGGCGCACTGTGCTAAGCTCAGCTTGTACCGAGGTCTGTCCCTAAGGGGGATTACTCGCTATCTCCCCACATTGTGCCGCCGGTACAGATGACAGGGAACAAGGGATTATGAAGATAATCTTGTTTCCCTTAGTCCTAACAGTGGCACAAGACTTTCCCCCCTATTGTATTTATTTTTATTTTATGGTTCACGCAGGGGGGAGGTATCTGTGGCCTCTTAAAGGGGTCAAGCCATGTAAAATTAATACTGGCTAATTAAAATACCCCACATTGTGCCGCTGTTAGGACTAAGGGAAACAAGATTATCTTCATAATCCCTTGAAAACCCATCTAGATAAAGACGTCTTCTATGTATTTACTGTCCTATGTGATCCACTATATGGAATGTTCATTGTGAAGTAGCAAATCTATTCGGGAACATCCAATGGAAACTCATATATTTACCTAAATATCCCTAGCAATGTGAGTTTGTATTTGTGTAAGTCACACATGAGGTTTGAGTGTCAGTGACAACTGCAGGACATGAAGGTAATGATGGCAGAATAACGAATAGAAACTGATTTAGGGGAAGAGATTCTCAGGAATCCTACTACTATTATAAGTGTGAAAGTTTGTGTGTTTGGATGTTTGGGAGTTTGGATGTTTGTTCCTCAATCACGCTAAAACGCCTGGACGGATTTGCGTGCAATTTTCCACAAACATAGTTTTCCCTTAGGATTGAGTCACAGGCTTCTTTTGGTGCCACTAAACAACATGGCTTCCTAGCAGGAGACTCACAAAAGCAGGACTCCTAGCCCCAGCTATAGACTCACACACACTGCCTGGCATTTCCTGCCTCAACCTGCCTGCACACTCCTTACTGTCACCTCAGGAGTAGCCCTCACTCTACTCACTCACATTTACATATAGATTTCCACTATATAACTACTACATACACAATATAACACATCACATTGTGTGTATCACTACATACACAATATAACACATCACATTGTCTGTATCACTACATACACAATATAACACATCACATTGTCTGTATCACTACATACACAATATAACACATCACATTGTCTGTATCACTACATACACAATATAACACATCACATTGTCTGTATCACTACATACACAATATAACACATCACATTGTCTGTATCACTACATACACAATATAACACATCACATTGTCTGTATCACTACATACACAATATAACACATCACATTGTCTGTATCACTACATACACAATATAACACATCACATTGTCTGTATCACTACATACACAATATAACACATCACATTGTCTGTATCACTACATACACAATATAACACACATTTGCTATCCCACCAAACTTTTTAAAGCACTTTTACAGTTTCACACGTCTGTTTCGCCCAATTCTCAAATCACCGCAGACGAAGTCGCGGGTAAAAGCTAGTATTTTATAATAATAGAATTAATTTTACAATATTTTTTTCATCTGTGAGTAATATTGACAATCCCACATACAATATATAACTCATCTTTATAACATTTAAAAAATTACTTAACTCAAAAATCACCAAGAAGGATCAATTGTGATAGCCCAGCAAATGTCACTCAAAAAATGGTTATGAAGGAGGCGTGGTCTGGATATGGCCCCGAGCAGCTGCAAGGACTAGACCTTCAGCAGTTATATGATATGATGGATGATGTGGAAACCACAACAGAAGAAATAACATTCTCATTTGTCAACTGGCAGAGGCGACCAGACCACAAGATCTCATCTTGGCATTGAAAAGAATCTTCAGTATGCTGCTTGATAATCCCACTGGCTCACCTCTGGAGATTGAACGTACACACCGCACCCTGGGTCCCCACAATCCTCACCCAGCCAAGCCCAGTGATAGGGTACGCCGAGTCCATTTCTTTTCAAATCAAAGAAGATATTATGTACCAGGCCCGAAACAAAGGTGTTCTAGACTTTGACTTGACTAGCTCCAGTTCCTAGGTGACTAGTACCACAACACTGGCAAAGTGTTGGGCCTTTCACCCACTCTTCACTCTCCTCTACGACAACAGCATTCCTTACTCTTGAGGCTTCCACATTCCACTACAGATCAGAAGAGGTTCCTCTACCTACTTCCTTAGATCAATTTTCATTCTCTATCACAAAGTTCCCATGGCCTGCCATGTTCAGAAAAATAACTTCTCATAACATGGTATGCCCTGCCCTTCTCCAGAAACTATTCCTAGACATCTTAGACTGCTGCAGGAGGTGTGAAAGAGACAAGGGCTGTAACCTCAAGATATGGTAGTCGTGACCCATCCTACAACCATTTTGTACTGCAATTTTACTACACACAAGTCACCTGCAAGTCATTCCTAGATATTGTAAGTCCCAGTTGCCCCGACAGTGATTGAGTGGCTAAAACTGCCTCTTCTGGAGAGAAAACATTTTTTTTCTGCATGTGTTCTGAGATGCAGTTGAAAATATTTTCCATTGGTATATTAAAATAGCTTCACCCCTGTATGAATTCTCTGATGTTTAACAAGATTGGATTTAGAAGTAAAACATTTCCCACATTCTGGACATGAATATGGCTTCTCCCCTGTGTGAGTTCTTTGATGTTTAAGAAAAGTTGATTTCTGAGTAAAACATTTCCCACAATCTAGGCATGAAAATGGCTTCTCCCCTGTGTGAGTCTTTTGATGTTCAACAAGATTGTATTTAGAAAAAAAGCATTTCCCACATTCTGGACATGAATATGGCTTCTCCCCTGTGTGAGTTCTTTGATGTTTAAGAAGATGTGATTTTTGAGTAAAACATTTCTTACATTCTGGGCATGAATATGGCTTCTCATTTGTGTGAGTTCTTTGATGTTCAATAAGAATGGATTTAGAAGTAAAACATTTCTCACATTTGGAGCATGAAAATGGTTTCTCCCCTGAGTGAGTTCTTTGATGTTTAAGAAGATCTGATTTCTGAATAAAATATTTCCCACATTCTGAGCATGAAAATGTCTTCTCCCCTGTGTGAGTCTTTTGATGGGAAACAAGACTGGATTTAGAAAAAAAACATTTCCCACATTCTTGGCATGAATATGGCTTCTCCCCTGTGTGAGTTCTTTGATGTTTAAGAAGATGTGATTTCTGAATAAAATATTTCCCACATTCTGAGCATGAAAATGGCTTCTCCCCTGTGTGAATTCTTTGATGTTTCAGTAGATCTGATTTCTGAGCAAAATATTTCCGACATCCTGGGCATGAAAATGGCTTCTCTCCTGTGTGAGTCTTTTGATGTGCAACAAGACTCGATTTAGAAAAAAAACATTTCCCGCAATTTGGGCATGAATATGGCTTCTCCCCTGTGTGAGTTCTTTGATGCTTAAAAAGATGTGATTTCTGAGTAAAACATTTTCTACATTCTGGGCACGAATATGGCTTCTCCCCTGTGTGAGTTCTTTGATGTTCAATAAGAGTGGATTTAGAAGTAAAACATTTCTTACATTCTGAGCATGAAAATGGCTTCTCCCCTGAATGAATTTTTTGATGTTTAACAAGGTTTGATTTAGAGGTAAACAATTTCCCACATTCTGGGCATGGAAATGGTTTCTCTCCTGTGTGAGTTCTTTGATGTGAAATTAGGGTTGATTTTTTAACAAAACATTTTTCACACACTGTGCATGGGAATGGTTTCTCCCCTGTGTAAATTTTCTGATTTGTATCAAGATCTGATTTAAAGGTAAAACTATCTCCACATTCTGGGCATGAATATGGCTTCTCTCCTGTGTGAATTCTCTGATGTAGAACACCTATTCCATATCTTTTGTTTTGTGATGAATTAGTAATGACATGTTCTTCATATGGATCTTGTGTGATACCATGATCCTCTGCTGTATAATCTGTAGATATCAGATGTTCCTCTGAAATCCTGGTACAGTCATCTGACAAGAAGAAAACGGATGTTACTATTATTGAATAACATAACCTTATAAGTATATTCCCCACTGAGCTGCCGCTGCCTGAGACGCCTCAGACCTTGTGAAGAAGTGAAGTCAGTGGCACAGGCAGCAAACGACGGCAGCGCGGCCTACTTCATTAGTATTCACTGTGCTGAGACGGAGGTCAGTGATAGTGACTAGTAATGAAGCGGGGCAGGAGACGCTACCACTGCTCTAGGTCACTGTAGAGGTGAACACAATCCATGGCTGCTTAAATATGGCCACTTATGTGGAATAATACTGTAGGATGCCATAAATCTTACTGTATTACACCCCATACACACAATAGAATCCAAACCACATCTGCTGGATTTCCCAGCCTGAACTCACCGCGGATCTGCTGTCCCCTACAGTATGTAGTAGGGTCTGTGGAGTCACAAGGAAGCAGGGACTCCTAGCGTCATAGATCACTAAGATACGGGGAGTCCTGGTGTGTGGACAGAGTTCAGGCTGGGAAATGTGACTGATGTACAGACCAGATTTCCTAGTCCGGATTCCATAGTGTGATTGGGGTCTAAGGTGAGGTTTACACAGTGACATTTGTAGAAGCTGCTTCAGGAATTCAGAAGAAGAATTTTTCCGCTTTACCAAATCAGCCCCCGAATCTCCATCAGATTCCTTACTGGCCAGGCCGGATTTTCCACCTCCCATTTATTTCCATAGAGCTCTGAGGTGGAATCTGCCTGAAGATCGAGCAGGAGGATTATTTTTCCGTTACCTGAAATAATCTGCTATATAATTCTGGTCAATTCTTACCCTTCACGAGGACTGACAGTCGGTGAGGAAGAAATTTGCCTCTGTTAGGAGTAGAGCCGGAGCCTCGGCATCGCTGTGCGGAAGTTGCCGGCCTTCTCCTCTCTGCTTCTCCCGGTCCCCTGTGTCTGGGTCTCAGGAGGCAAAACAGAACCTCCACGATCTCAGGGATTTCCGATCTCCTCCTGAGCCAGACCAAGCACTTCCGGCAATTTAGCATTTTAGGCCAGGCAGCGGGCCACAGCCTATTTAAGGTGGGCTCTTGCTCTGGACCACCGCTAGCTATTCAGTTTGCCTTGTTTGATTTTGCACTGTCTGCTCCAGTTGGCGACCCCGACTTGTCTTTACACTTCTGCTCCCTGAACCTGACTTTTTACTGCTCTGCTCTCATATTACTGACTTGGCCTGTATGACCTTCTGTACTGCGCTGCCCTCACGTTGATGACCTGGATTGGACAACTACGCTTTGGTACTCTGCTTTCTTCCTTGGTTACCGCCCGCCGCTGCCTTCTGGTTCCTTTGACCTGCATCTCAACTCTGAAGACCTGCTGGTAAGAGTTTCCAGTTTTTCGTTCTGCTGTGATTTGTGCTGTGATGTGTTTCCAGCTTACCCTGACCTGTAACGTTCTATCCGGCAGTGCAGCCAAGTCCATCACTACCATCTGGGGCTCTGGTGAACACCTCAGTGGGGTTGGCGTTGTTGTGGCCTGGGTGTGCTGGACGCTCAGAACTGTGATTTGCCATTTTAATCAGTGTGTCTAGAACTGGTTCTCACTATTGGCTTGGAACTGCGTCTGCTATCCCAACAGCCTTGTTCACATACAGTATTGGCCAAAAGTATTGGCACCCCTACAATTCTGTCAGATAATACTCCGTTTCTTCCAGAAAATGATTGCAATCACAAATTCTTTGGTATTTTCTTCATTTAATTTGTCTTCAATGGAAAACCACAAAAAGAATTGTCAAAAAGACAAATTGGATATAATTCCACACCAAACATAAAAAGGGGGTGGACAAAAGTATTGGTACTGTTTGAAAAATCGTGTGATGCTTCTCTGATTTGTGTAATTAACAGCACCTGTTACTTACCTGAGGCACCTAACAGGTGGTGGCAATAACTAAATCACACTTGCAACCAGTTGAAATGGATTAAATACAGAACAAGCATAGCACAAGGGAGTTTCAAAATTAGTCAAATATATGTAAATAACTCCCACCAGTAAGCCCAATCATAGAGAGCACACTTCAACCAGAAAAATACATGTAGACAAAAGATTGGGGATATACAATCCTACAAAGGTTTGAAGTATTCAACATATACAAAGAGTATTGTAAAACAACATCCTTTATTCTTGAAAAAATTCCATTATTTAAAAGTTATATGACATAGGTTGACTCAACCTCTGTTCTGTGTCCTTGTGTGACCACATTGAGCATGGAGAAAAGAAAGAAGACCAAAGAACTGTCTGAGGACTTGAGAAGCAAAATTTTGAGGAAGCATGAGCAATCTCAAGGCTACAAGTCCATCTCCAAAGACCTGAATGTTCCTGTGTCTACCGTGCGCAGTGTAATCAAGAAGTGTAAAGCCCATGGCACTGTGGCTAACCTCCCTAGATGTGGACGCAAAAGAAAAATTGAGAGATTTCAATGCAAGATTGTGCGGATGGTGGATAAAGAACCTCGACTAACATCCAAACAAGTTCAAGCTGCCCTGCAGTCCGAGGGTACAACAGTGTCACCCCGTACTATCCGTCAGCGTCTGAATGAGAAGGGACTGTATGGTAGGAGACCCAGGAAGACCCCACTTCTTACCCAGAGACAGAAAAAAGCCAGTCTGGAGTTTGCCAAAACTTACCTGAGAAAGCCAAAACCGATCTGGAAGAATGTTCTCTGGTCACATGAGACAAAAGTAGGAAAAGGCCTCAACATAGAGTTTACAGGAAAAAAAAGAGGCCTTCAAAGAAAAGAACCCAGTCCCTACAGTCAGACATGGCGGAGGGTCCCTGATGTTTTGGGGTTGCTTTGCTGTCTCTGGCACTGGACTGCTTGACCGTGTGCATGGCATTATGAAGTCTGAAGACGACCAACACATTGTGCAGCATCATGTAGGGCCCAGTGTGAGAAAGCGGGGTCTCCCTCAGAGGTCAGGGGTCTTCCAGCAGGACAATGACCCAAAACACACTTCAGGTCAGCACTAGAAAATAGTTTGAGAGAAAGCCCTGGAGACTTGTAAAGTGGCAGCAATGAGTCCAGCCCTGAATCCCATAGAACACCTGTGGGGGGGAGGAGAGATCTCTTGGTGGCAGTTTGGAGAAGGCCCCCTTCACATCTCAGGGGGGACCTGGAGCAGTTTGCCAAAGAAGAATGGTCTAAGATTCCAGCAGAGCCTTGTAAGAAACTCATTGCTGGTTACCGGAAGCGGTTGTGCGCAGTTATTGTGTCTAAAGGTTGTGCTACCAAGTATTAGGCTGAGGGCGCCAATACTTCTGTCCGCACCAGTTTTGGAGTTTTGTGTAAAATGATCAATGATTTGACTTCTTTTTCATTCTCTTTTGTGGTTTTTCATTGCAAGCAAAATAAATGAAGATATTACCAAAGAGTTTGTGCTTGTAATCATTATCTGGGGACACCGAGGATTATCTGACAGAATTGCAGGGGGGCCAATACTTTTGGCCAACACTGTAGATGTGAAGTCCATATTCCTGCTGTCCGTTCTATTCTATACTACATTTATTACCCCCTATAGCGGTATCACATTTATATTCAGGTATTATTAGTATTTTACCTGAATCGGGGAACAACAAATAGTCTAAACAATGTCTGAATAGAATCAGTGACCCTTCTGTGCTTTATATAGTGGTGACTCCTCACCTGGGCGGGTCCCTGTAGGAATGTCCTCCTCACACTCCTCATCACCACTCACATAGGGCTCTTCCTTTATTCTCATAGATATAACATTAATGTCGCTCACATCTTTATCCTGATGGAAAATCTGGGAAACAAATAATGTAAAAGTCACCGGACAAATGGGGAAGTCACAGAGAATGTTCTAGATCATTAATCCGCATGAAGATGAAAGATGTCCTTACAGTAGCTGCAGGTCTGTGAGAAGCCGGATAAACATATTAGATGGCGGCTCAATGACACCGCCCATGTATATAACCATATAATACTGCTGGATACAACAAGACTGACCACAAGGACTTCACAGCCCGTCTACACATCATAGGGAATATCTCCATCTACCTGATCATCATCCTGTGGAAGAAGAGGACTGGGACATCTCTCCGGTGTTGTCCTCTTACTGGATCTACCTGTAGGAAACACAGACAGGGACTGAATTCATTCTGTACATACAAATAATGGAAGTCCATGTGTATATAGTCATGTCTATTACCTGCTGATGTGAGGGGCTGCTGGTCCTCCATCATCACCTCCTTGTACAGATCCTTGTGTCCTTCTAAATACTCCCACTCCTCCATGGAGAAATAGACAGCGACATCCTGACACCTTATAGGAACCTGACAACACAATGATACAGTCATCACCCCGACCCCTCCAGTTACTGTATAATGTCCCAGCATTCCCAGCACTGTCACCTCTCCAGTCAGCAGCTCCAGCATCTTGTTGGTGAGTTCTAGGATATTCTGTCCATTGATCTCCTCCTGTATCAGGGGGTGAGGTGGAGGCCCCAGGACTGGGCTCAGGGTTCCTCCATATCCATCATACACAGGAGCCTGATAGCGCCCACTAGAGGTCTTCTTCACTACTGTGTAATCCTGGTTATGGGGAGACACATTAATAAATCTCACTACATACATGTCCAGAGTCCATCACCTCTCCAGTCATATCGTCTGTTATTACTATAGATGAGAATGATGTCATGATGACATCATCAGAATCTCTCACCTCTCCAGTAAGCTGGTAGATGATCTCTAGGGTGAGATTTAATAGACTTTCCGCCATCTTGTTCCTGTCTCTTTCCATCCTTGATGGATCAATCAGGAATATTCTCTTCTATAGAAGATACTGAGAGGATTCTATATTGTAGGAACCTGAATGGAGAGAAGATGAGACAATATATAATACATAGTATCGCTGTCACGTACGGACTGTGGGTGTGGCTGCAAATGGTTATTTCACTAGACTTACTCAGCAGAGCATATATTACACCCAAAACAGTCCATGTCCTCCATATACACACATGCAACAAATACAACACGACACATACAATATGCCCCCCCCCCCGATACACACTGCCACCACCTACTGATTGGAGTTACAAGGTACCCAACTGAAATATACACAAGTTTATACAACAGATGGTCAGATATACTTTAAATGGCAATTGATCCATAGACCGTATAGAAGCGAACATTAAAGTGAACATGGGTGACATACAACAAGCAAACAAAAATTAAAAAGTGTGAGAAGGTGACAGGTAAGATTCTGGAAGATCGCTAGGTCTCCCCCAGATTCCTCACTTATGTGTTGTGAGTGAGGTTACAATTCAGGTAAAACCTTAGCTGTGAGATGGCTCCTTCTGTTAACCTCTTGTTGTCCTACCAGGGAGGAGCTTTCAAGCACAGGTGGGAGCTTGGCCTCGGTAAAGGCCTATAAAAGGTTGGCAAGTTCTCACTTCTGAGCAGTTCCTGAGGAGGAGCTGGGTTCTGACACAACATTTGGAAACTGGTGACACGCCGGTGTGAACTGTTGCCATTATTGTATCCTGTATTGACTGTGCTTGCTTCAGCCACATGTACAGTTAGGACACTATCTGTTTAGTTAGTAGCTCAGACAAGCAGGAGTTTTTTGTTGTTGTTTTGCCCGACTGTTAAGGCTTGTTTACTTTCTACCAGTTTGACAAATAAATAAACAGGGTAAAACCTGTTTAAACTTGAATTTTTGTGTCTGTCGCAAATGTTAGAGTTAAGTCCTCCATCTTTGTATTTTGGCAGCCATCTTGTAATCTTTCACATATAAACTGTATAAGTATGTATTTTTCTGCTTAAGTCAAGGAGGCCCTTTGTTAGACTTTAAGGAATGTGATAATGAACGTTAATGCATAGGTTGCTAATCCTTATCTCTCAAGGGCCTCACTTTGAGAAGATGCAGCTGACTTTGTATATCTCTTACCTCCTTTACATGATGTATGGACACATAACCAACAAGAGTATTAATCTTATGGTATCTGGGCACTTTGTCATATTTTATGGTATATGAAGGTCACTTAGAGTGTACAGACACAGAATCTATGTAGCTCATTGCTAATCAAGTTGCAACATGTCATCTTATCTCTTTTGCCATGATATATACATATAGACATAGTCTGGGATGTTAGCTCACACATAAGTATTTTGAATCCTTCTTTGTTTCATGGGAAAGTCCATCCCAGTGTGGAAAGCTACAATGAGATGCAGATTATAATGAGCCTCAGCCAATAGCCATGTGCCAGGCTTGTCTTATATCTCTATAACCAATCATGTTATATACTGATTAGAATAGCCAAGCCAGCTCTTTGTCTGTAATGTATTTAAACTACCTTTTTCTTATAATAAAATCAGAACTCACTTGATACACTATCAGCTGCGTGTGTGTGTGTGTGTGTGTGTGTGTGTGTGGCTTCTCCAGGCCCAATGGGTGGTAGCCCATCTAGGCCTGTTAATTAATTATTAATTTGGAAATCTGCAACATACTCTTATGAGGACCTGTTAATGTCCCCAACACTAATTGTCTGGGTCCGCTGCTGCTACCACTGAGCCTAATTGGGAAGGGGTTAAAGTTCGGGCGCAGAATATGGCGAGACAAGAAGAAATGATTTAGTAAGTTCTTTCTAGCGTCGAAGTAATAAAATCTAAACCCTGTATAAATGTGGTATCAGCGAGCTGTAGAATAACGCCATCATGTGATTTATACTGTAGGGTGATCTGCATGGTCCGGGGTGTCGCACTGCACAGAGATAATAGTTATAGTCTATTCTAAGGATAGGTAATCAATAGTAGTGAGAGTAGAGAATCTCTTCAAGTCCTAAAAGTGTCTGGGTTAATAAAAAAAAACAACAACAAACCTTCTGCTAAGCATCCATATGGTTACAGGACCTGTGATGATGTCAGAATCATGTGATCAGTCACAGCTCTCGTCACATGATTAGGAGATGATGTCAGCTGTGTAGGAGGAGTCACAGAATCACATGACCAGATATTAGAGGTCTCTGCAGAGCCATCTGTGTGACGTGTATGTAGCGGAGCCGTGTGCGTGTGACGTGTATGTAGCGGTGCCGTCTGCGTGTGACGTGTATGTAGTGGAGCCGTCTGCGTGTGACGTGTATGTAGTGGAGCCGTCTGCGTGTGACGTGTATGTAGCGGAGCCGTCTGCGTGTGACGTGTATGTAGCGGAGCCGTCTGCGTGTGACGTGTATGTAGCGGAGCTGTCTGCGTGTGACGTGTATGTAGCGGAGCTGTCTGCGTGTGACGTGTATGTAGCGGAGCTGTCTGCGTGTGACCTGTATGTAGTGGAGCCGTTTTTGTGTGACATGTATATGTAGTGGAGATGTGTATGAGACAGACATTCAGTTTAACACAGTTTTGTTTTTGTTTTTTTACTACCAATAGTTTTTTTAATTGGGATTTTTCCACCACCACCCTCAGGTTTTCTGACAGATGTTTTTTAATAGATTTATCTAATTAGATTTCCTTGGCCTCCTCCATAGCAGTTCGATGGAGACCAGGACTTTAACCCCTTAAAGAGGACCTTTCATCAGTTGGGGCACAATGCCTGCCTCCCCTCCTGATAGTGCTCATTCATAGACGAACACTGGGGGGCGTTTCTCCCTGCTCTCACAGTACAGCGCTATAGGTGCTGCTGTGAAGAAGGGCGTCCTTGACTGAGTGTCAGAAACAATGTTATGACGGTGAAGAGCTACGGTACCGGCAGTGATGGCTCTTCACTGGGGGCACAGATCGTGAAAGCCGACTTGTGCATGTGCCCCAACTGATGAAAGGTCCTCTCTCTTTAAGGACTAATCCAGTTTTATTTTTGAATATCTGGTTTTCCCTCTACACCTATCAGGAGCAGCGCCGCACCTCCCATGAGGCGACCTGAAGCAACCGCGGCCGCCCGTGGCTTTCTGTCGTTCGCCTCGGGCGGCGAAAGGGGTAGGTTCACCCCTGATCAGGAACCATAAAAGTTTTTATTTTTTCATTCACACGGTGGCTTCATGTTTGTAGGACAAATTTTCCTTTGTAATGGCACCATGGAATATTCTGTGCGATGTACGAGGAATCTGGAAAAGAATTCAGGTGAATGAGGTGGAATTGTCAAAAAACACATTTGTGCCAATTTCTTATTTACTATGTGGTAAAAACGACGTTACCTGTGTTCCCTGCTAAGACACTCATATTTTAAAAAGTTTAATAATTAAAAATTTAATTTAAATTTAATAATAAAAAAATTAATAGTTTGGCCCTTTTTTAACACAGATACCTGAAATGTTTTTATTTTTGTATATGTGATGAAGGAAAAGGGGGGGGGGTCATTCTTAGATTATATATATATACTAGCTTTTACCCGCGACTTCGTCTACGGTGATTTGAGAATTGGGCGAAACAGACATGTGAAACTGTAAAAGTGCTTTAAAAAGTTTGGTGGGATAGCAAATGTGATGTGTTATATTGTGTATGTAGTGATACAGACAATGTGATGTGTTGTATTGTGTATGTAGTGATACACACAATGTGATGTGTTATATTGTGTATGTAGTAGTTATATAGTGGAAATCTATATGTAAATGTGAGTGAGTAGAGTGAGGGCTACTCCTGAGGTGACAGTAAGGAGTGTGCAGGCAGGTTGAGGCAGGAAATGCCAGGCAGTGTGTGTGAGTCTATAGCTGGGGCTAGGAGTCCTGCTTTTGTGAGTCTCCTGCTAGGAAGCCATGTTGTTTAGTGGCACCAAAAGAAGCCTGTGACTCAATCCTGAGGGAAAACTATGTTTGTGGAAAATTGCACGCAAATCCGTCCAGGCGTTTTAGCGTGATTGAGGAACAAACATCCAAACTCACAAACATCCAAACACACAAACTTTCACACTTATAATATTAGTAGGATGTGTGTGTATATACAATATATATATTTTATACTTTCATTTTCATCCCTTCCCTGAGGACCTTGAACCCTGGGTGGTCTGATTGCTCATACAATACACTGCAATACTGATGTATCCTAATATGTACTGCAATGTATTGCAAATTCCATTGACTTCTAGTATATGCTCCCTATGGCAGTGTGTAATAGAGCTATAGTAGTGACAGGCCTGGAAGCCTTCAAAGGGCTCTCCACTGTCATGGCGACTGATGGCCACAATCCGGTGATCAGGGCCGGCTCCAGGTTTTTATGGGCCCTTGGGCGACAGAGCCTCAGTGGGCCCCCTTGTAAAGGAGGTGGGGGAGTTGAGCTGCTGCAAATTTGGCTCCACCCACTTTTATGTTGACTCCGCCCACTCTCATTTATTTATCATGTGCTCCCACACAGTATAATCCTCCTACAGTCACCCGTAAATTATATGCCCCCCTCCATCTCTCCCCCAGTTTCATATACACCCTTCCTCTGTCCCCAGTTTCATCACGTTCTCCCCCTTCATCTGCCCACAGTTTCATGTCCCCCGTCTCTGCCCCAGTGTCATGCTGTTCCACCCCCCCATCTGCCCCAGAGTCATGGCGTCCCCCCCCCCCCCGCGTTCCCTTCATTTGCCCCCCCAGTTTCATTGGGCCCCCTCCTTCTCTGTCCCCAGTTTCATGCCAGGATCGGCAAGTGAATAGGGCCCGTAACGGCCAATTAAAAAAAAAAAACAATGTAGCGGCTGTCACCGGGCCCCCTAATGGCCCAGGCCCTGTGGCAGCCGCCTCCGCTGCCTCTATGGTAGTTACGCCCCTGGCAGTCGCCAAAGGGACGCTACAATGTAATATCGCAGATGTAAAAGTGTTGGGTATTTAGACTGGAGAGTTGGGAATGTGAGAGAAGGTATTAATTATGTTGTGGAGCGAGATCAGGGAGCTGGTGATAGTGAATACTATATCATCTGCCAGAAGATCATTTGTATTCGCTGATCCTTTATTATTGGGGTGGGAGGAAATAGCGATGGTTAGTGACTCCATAGCCAGTGCCAATAAAGTGGGCTTGTCTACCGGAGATCAATCCCACCTGATCAGAGTAGATAAGCGATGGGAGGAGACTATTCAAATGAGTGGCAATTTAACATTTAGATTTAGGAGCAAGATAGGTCTATAATTAGTTGGTGTAGTGCAGTGGCGTAACCACCGCCCTAGCAGCAGAGGCAGCTGCCACAGGGCCCGGGACATTAGGGGCCTGGTGACAGCCGCAACCGCTGCTATCATTGTACTCGTGGGTCCTTTCGGACCCCCCGAGTATAATGATCGGAGGCCCGGGAGAGGTAAAAAACACTGTAAGGGTGCATTCACACTGAGTAAACGCTAGCTTATTTTGTAGAGTAAAATTACACTTGTAAATTTTGCTATCCCATTGACTTCAATGACATTTTACAGGCGTATTTTTACAGGCGTATTTTTTACAGGCGTATTTTTTACAGGCGTATTTTTACACTTGTAAAAAAATATCATTGAAGTCAATGGGATAGCAAAATTTACAAGTGTAATTTTACTCTACAAAATAAGCTAGCGTTTACTCAGTGTGAATGCACCCTTACTTACCTCTCCACGATCTGAGCAGGCTTCGGCCTAGTCGTCTGACGTCTCATGACCCTGGCCTGCATCCCGGGTCATGTGACGTCTGACGTCATTGAAGATGAACTAATTTGGAGGCCGGGAGCGTAGGAGCCGGGAGATAGGTGAGTAACAGAGGTTTTTTTTAATGTTTTTCTCCCCCTGGGTCTCCGATTATTTTACTCTGGGGTCTGAAAACCCCCCAGAGTATAATAATTGTTTATGGATGTCCACATTGAGACATAATACTGTGTGCAGGAGCCACTAAGGGACATAATACTGTGTGGAGGGGCCACTAAGGGACATAATACTGTGTGGAGGGGCCACTAAGGGACATAATACTGTGTGGAGGGGCCACTAAGGGACATAATACTGTGTGGAGGGGCCACTAAGGGACATAATACTGTGTGGAGGGGCCACTAAGGGGCATAATAGAGCTCGCAGGAATGCGTAGGAGGGGGTCAGTCAAGGTCTTCAGCATCTGTGTCGGTTAGGGGTGGGGGCCCCATGTCAAAAGTTTGCCACAGGTCCCCGCCATTCCTAGTTACGCCACTGGTGTAGTGGCGTCCTTACCAAGTTTAGGGATTTCTGTGATGGACGCACTAAGCACATCCTGGGAGAACTTACCACCTTGCAGGATGTGGTTAAACATTTGGTAGAGGTGTGGGGCAAGAATAGACTTCAATTTTTTTGTAATATAGGGAGGAAACAGCTTTGGGTCCTGGAGCCTTATCATTTTTGAGGGCTTCTATGGTAACATCTATTTCTTCAATGGAGGTGAAGGGAACGGAGAAAAGATGTAATCTCCAAGGTTTGGGCTGCAGTAGTGGCGGAGTAAAGCTTCTGATGGAACTGATGGAAGTGGACATAACTGGAATTAGGGTTGGAGGTCTTGGTTCCACCATGTTCCCGTACTTGACAGACTAGGAGGATTATACTTTGTGGGGGCACATAGAAAGATGATTGGGAATGGGCGGAGGCAACGTGGAAGTGGGTGGAGCTAAATTTGCCGTGGCACGGCCCTCTAGCACAGTTTCAATTTCTTATGCGGCCCCATGGGAAAATTAATTGCCCACCCCTGTTGTATACGCTCACTGACACTTAGTCTGCCATGACTAAAAAGAAAAACTACCTCTATGGGAATTTGCTGGAAGCTGGCTGAATTCTGTGAGAGCAGCAGTACTGAGAGAGTCTCCTTAGAAAACACCATCATACACTCTCATGGGAGCTCTCCATCTGGCTCTCCTGTTCTCAGCCCATCTCCTACTTCATCTCCAGCCAATAAGTGCCCTCTCCTTAAAAAGAGCACCAGACAAATCTCTGAAGCAGTCATGTTTCGTGGTTTCCCACTTCTGATATCCGGATTTATCTGACGCTACTATGCAGGTAAGAAGAGGATTTGCCTCCATCTCAAAAATTCTGAGAGATCTTGACATTTGATACCGCTGGGACTTCCCAACCAAACTGCTGTTCTTTAAAAATGGCACCTGTCACTCTGTGTCTTCTGCAGAAATGGGACTCTCTCTCTCTTCTTCGGAGGTGGCATCTTGTGTTGGATAACAACGCTATACCACCTGGAAAACCTGCTCCAACTCCTTTTATCTTGAAGGATTGGCGCAGTGTTGGATCTCCATGAAAAGTCATGATGGATATTCTATTAGTTAAATGGGTTGTCCCATCTCAAAGATCCTATCTATACTGGTAGCTTATATTAATTGAAGACTTTTCCTAAATATATTGCTTTAGAAATTCTGTTTTCTTTGCTTGAAATGTGACCTTATTCCTTCCATTGTTTACACAGAGTTATAACCGTGGACCTGGGAGATAGGACAAGTGAGGCCACTTTCTCCTTGGGAATTCAACTTTCGGACCAAGACTGGCAGGGAATTTTTATTCTCCCTCACAAATTTCCCATGACCTGCCACGCTCAGGAAGCCCTGCCCTTCTCCAGAAACTGTTCCCAGAGGTCTTAGACCACTGCTGGAGGTGAGGAACAGCCAAGGGGGTCTATCCTCCACATAGGGTGGTCGTGTTCTGTGCTACCACCATTTTGGACTGCAATCTTTGATATCTACACACAAGTCACCTGCAGGTCTCTCTCACCACCTCCTCTTGGCTCTTTTTTCCCTGATTCCTGGCACCTTGGCCAGGACCAATAAAGATCACAGTTGCCCCAAAAATGGCTTAGCAGTTGGTAATCGGTCACATTAAAAATTCAGTCATGTTCGAGTGATGTTTAAGAGTAGTTTCACTGTATATGGTAGTTTAGAGGGACAAGGGAAATATGTTAAAGGGATTGGCCACTTTCAGATCAAGATTGACAAACAAATGTACAATAAAAAGATATACAACTTTCCAATATACTTTCTGTATCAATTCCTCACAGTTTTCTAGATCTCTGCTTGCTGTCATTCATTCTGTTACTTCTAGAGGATAAAACTGACCATGGTCATGTGATTTACGGTCCATGGTCATGTGATGAGCACAAAGGTGCCGCTCATTATAGTCACAGCACAGTAGTCAGACAGCTAGTATATACTTGAACTGGCTGGGTGTCTCAGTAGATGCGAGCTTCAGGTGTTTGACATTGTCGTCATCAACCTATCAAGAAGTCCCAGGGTCTGTAAAAGGCTCACTGCTGGCTTCAGTCCTTGCTGGTTTTCGCTGTTACCGACTAGAATTCTTGCCCCAGTTTGTGGAAGTTGCACGGACTCAGGATCTGATTTGGAAGGGGTGTGAGTTTTGCCTTGTGTGAGAGTCTGTTTAACCCTCAACATTTCTACTCAAGCCCTGTCCTGCATTTCTGGTTGCCTGACACTGTCTTGGTATTAGTGAGTTTTTGTTTAGGGCTTCAGGTTTGTTTTGCCCCTGTCCTGTGATACCCTTTCCTCATTACACCACTGTTCTTCTCCTCAATCTCCTGTTGTGTGTTTATGGTTGTGCTGCGCCTGTTATGAAAATGATTTACCCTGTGGGGTATTGTCTTGGGCAGCTAGGATCTGAGCTTCTAATTGAGTGTCTAAGGCTGCTAATACAACTCTCCTCTTCAGTACAAACTCTGGTTTATCCACTTCATGGTTAGGAGCGTCTGCTCTGACATTCTTAGCCACCAACGCCATGTGTACACCTCCATTGTAGATCTTACCTGAGGAAGGTCTTTCAACTGAAATGTCCTAAATTTTGTGACCTACTGTTTCATTTTTGTACATATTGTCTCCGATACATGGCACGTATATGACATATCAACCTATATTGTCATTGTGTGAATTTCACGAATTAAATATTTTCTGGCACTGTCTTAGTGTGTGCAGCAATCGACTTCCTTGCGCATTCTTAGTACCGGGGACATAGGTGATTAAAAAGTTAAATCAGGCAAAGAAAAGTGCCCACCCGGCCTGTCTGGCATTTAGACATTTAGCAGCATCCAAATAAGTTAAATTTTTGTGATCCGTAAGGATCTTGATAGGGTGTCTCACACCCTCCAAGAAATGATGCAAAGCCCACTTAAGTGCTAATAATTCAACTTTTTTTGAGAAGAAGGCACATGAATGAAGATGCCCCTCCATGCCCTGAGACAATACCGCTCCTACACCCACGGACGAAGCATCAACTTCAACTATGAAAGCTTTATTTTCGTCCGGTTGGATAAGCACAGGAGCAGAGCTTTCAAGGCTTCAAAAGCCTCCACTGCCTTCAAAGGCCACTGCCAGAGATTAATTTTTTTTTGTCAAGTCAGTGACTGGTTTTGCAAGCACAGAAAAATTCTTGATAAATTTCCTGTAATAATTGTCGAAACCCAGAAACCACTGCAGCGCTTTCAAGGTCTCAGGCCTTGGACATTATAACACAACTTTAACCTTATCTTGGTCCATCTTTAAGCCCTAAACAAAAACTCACTAATACCAAAACAGTGTGAAGGCAAACAGAAATTCAGGACAGGGGATGCGTAGAAATGTTGAGGGCTAAACAGACTCTCACACAAGACAAAACTCACACCACTTCAAAATTAGCTCCTGAGACCGTGCAACTTCCACAAAACGCTCCCTCCTAAACTGGGCCAAGAATCCTGGTTGGTAACAACGAAAAACGGCAAGGACTGAAGCCAGCAGTGAGTCTTATACAGACCCTGGAACTACTTGATAGGCTGATGACAATGTCATACACCTGAATCTCGCATCTACTGAGACTCCCAGCCAGCTCAAGCATACACTGAGGCAAATACTCAACCACTAACTCATCAGCTCAGTGGGAAAGAGAACGACCAGAGAGCCACAGGACACCGGCTCAAATCCCCAGCCAGAAACCACACAACAATTTTATTATAAAAAAAGTAGTATAAAAAAGTTACTGGTGTCAGAAGATGGAGACTTTTAGAAAAAAAAACAATTTTGGCACAGTTTTGGATTTTTATTAAGGGATTAAAATGTAAATAAAACCCTATAAATTAGGTATCCCCAGAATTGCACCGAAACATAGAATACAGAAACATGGCTGCACAGTGAATGCCGTAAAAACAAAGCCCATAAAAGTCGCACAAATGCACTTTTTCTTCAAATCCCCCCCATTCAAACTTTTTTTCCCCCAGCTTCCCAGTACATTGTACAGAATTATTAATGGCGGCATCATGAAGAAAATTTTGTCTCGCAAACATTAAGACCTCATGTGCCTCTGAGAGTCAAAAAATAAAAAAGTTATGGGGTTTGGAAGGAGGGGAGTCGAAACGAAAAACAAAAATAAAAAAATGCAGTTGGCGGGAAGGGGTTAAATAAATAATTTAACCTAATAAAAAAAACCCTATGAATGTAAGTTCCTTGTTAATACGTAGACGGGTCAATGAATTCAGGTTGAGAATCCACTTACGATCCCCCCCTCTCCTGTGTGAATTCTCTGATGTTTAACAAGATCTGATTTCTGAGCAAAACATTTCCCACATTCTGGGCACGAATATGGCTTCTCTCCTGTGTGAAGTACCTGATGTCTAACAAGACGAGATTTATAAGCAAAGCATATCCCACATTCTGGACATGAATATGGCTTCACTCCTGTGTGAAGTCTCTGATGTCTAACAAGTTCTGATTTCTGAGCAAAACATTTCCCACATTCTGGGCAGAAATATGGCTTCTCTCCTGTGTGAGTTCTTTGATGGCCAACAAGATATGATTTACGAATAAAACATTTCCCACATTCTGGACATGAATACGGCTTCTCTCCTGTGTGAATCTTTTGATGTTCAACAAGACGGGATTTATAAGCAAAACATTTCCCACATTCTGGACATAAATATGGCTTCTCTCCTGTGTGAGTTCTCTGATGTTCAGCAAGATATGATTTCCGAATAAAACATTTTTCACATTCTGGACATGAATACGGCTTCTCTCCTGAGTGAATCTTTTGATGTTCAACAAGAAGGGATTTATAAGCATAGCATTTCCCACATTCTGGGCATGAATAAGGCTTCTTCTCTCCTGTGTGAATCTTTTGACGTTTAAGAACATCTGATTTCTGAGCAAAACATTTCCCACATTCTGGACAGGAATATGGCTTCTCCCCTGTGTGAGTTCTCTGATGTATAACACCCCTTCTGAAGTTTTCATTTTGCTTAACCGACTCAAATGAATTAGAAGATCGATCTTTGCTCTGAAGGGCTGAGGGTAGATCTTGTGTGACACCATGATCCTCTGCTGTATAATCTGTAGATATCAGTTGTCCCTCTGAGCTCCTGGTACAGTCATCTGACAAGAAGAAAACTGATGTTACTATTATTGAATAACATAACCTTATAAGTATATTCCCCACTGAGCTGCCGCTGCCTGAGACGTTTCAGACCATGTGAAGAAGTGAAGTCAGTGGCACAGGCAGCAAACGATGGCAGCGCGGCCTACTTCATTAGTATTCACTGTGCTGAGACGGAGGTCAGTGATAGTGAATAGTAATGAAGCGGGGCAGGAGACGCCATCACTGCTCTAGGTCACTGTAGAGGTGAACACAATCCATGGCTGCTTAAATATGGCCACTTATGTGGAATAATACTGTAGGATGCCATAAATCTTACTGTATTACACCCCATACACACAATAGAATCCAAACCACATCTGCTGGATTTCCCAGCCTGAACTCACCGCGGATCTGCTGTCCCATACAGTATGTAGTAGGGTCAGTGGAGTCACAAGGAAGCGGGGACTCCTAGCGTCATAGATCACTAAGATACGGGGAGTCCTGGTGTGTGGACAGAGTTCAGGCTGGGAAATGGGACTGATGTACAGACCAGATTTTCTAGTCCGGATTCCATAGTGTGATTGGGGTCTAAGGTGAGGTTTACACAGTGACATTTGGAGAAGCTGCTTCAGGAATTCAGAAGAAGATTTTTTCCGCTTTACCAAATCAGCCCCCGAATCTCCATCAGATTCCTTACTGGCCAGGCGGGATTTTCCACCTCCCATTTATTTCCATAGAGCTCTGAGGTGGAATCTGCCTGAAGATCGAGCAGGAGGATTATTTTTCCGCTACCTGAAATAATCTGCTATATAATTCTGGTAAATTCTGTCCCTTCACGAGGACTGACAGCCGGTGAGGAAGAAATTTGCCTCATTCACATCGATGTCAAGTCCATATTCCTGCTGTCCGTTCTATTCTATACTACATTTATTACCCCCTATAGCGGTATCACATTTATATTCCTGTATTATTAGTATTTTACCTGAATCAGGAACAACAAATAGTCTAAACAATGTCTGAATAGAATCAGTGACCCTTCTGTGCTTTATATAGTGGTGACTCCTCACCTGGGCGGGTCCCTGTAGGAATGTCCTCCTCACACTCCTCATCACCACTCACATAGGGCTCTTCCTTTATTCTCATAGATATAGCATTAATGTCGCTCACATCTTTATCCTGATGGAAAATCTGTGAAACAAATAATGTAAAAGTCACCGGACAAATGGGGAAGTCACAGAGAATGTTCTAGATCAGGGGTCCTCAAACTTTTTAAACAGTGGGCCAGTTCACTGTCCCTCGGACCATTGGAGAGCCGAAATATAGTTTAAAGGGATTCCACCTTTAAAATCACATTTTTTTCTCGATAACACGTAGGAATAGCCTTAAGAAAGGCTATTCTTCTCCTACCTTTAGATGACTTTCTTAAGGCTATCCCTATGTGTTATTGAGAAAAAATGGAGATGAATGCAACCGTGGGGTGGAGGGGGACACACTCAATTTTCAATCTCAGGGGGCGTTCACACTTGTGCTCGGTGTCTGGTGTATGCATTCCGTCGGGTTTCCATCTTCAGTCCCAGCGAAACTGGACAGGGGACGAAAACCCGGCAGTCACCTTTAAAACCCATTGAATTGAAAGGGTTTGTAAAGGTGACCACCAGTGTCCGCCTGTGGCCTGTCCGCGGGGAAACCGTTTTTTTTTTTAGCCGGACACAAAGTCAGACATGCAGGACTTTGTATCCGGCTTAAAAAAAACAAACAAAAAAAGAAACGGTTTCCCCGCAGACAGGCTGCAGGCGGATACTGGTGGTCACCTTTACAAACCCCTTTACATCGGGAGCGGTGCCTCCTGTATCCCCCTTACATTGCATACAAGCGATGTGGCAGGAGTACACAGGCGGACGCCGGAAGCAGCGCAGGTCGCACAGACATCAGGAGCGGTGCCCTCCAATAGGTAAAGTGAATTGCGCTCCATGGCCTGGCCCGAGCTCCCCAGGTTTGAGGACCCCTGTTCTAGATCATTAATCTGCATGAAGATGAAAGATGTCCTGACAGTAGCTGCAGGTCTGTGAGAAGCCGGATAAACATATTAGATGGCGGCTCAATGACACCGCCCATGTATATAACCATATAATACTGCTGGATACAACAAGACTGACCACAAGGACTTCACAGCCCGTCTACACATCATAGGGAATATCTCCATCTACCTGATCATCATCCTGTGGAAGAAGAGGACTGGGACATCTCTCCGGTGTTGTCCTCTTACTGGATCTACCTGTAGGAAACACAGACAGGGACTGAATTCATTCTGTACATACAAATAATGGAAGTCCATGTGTATATAGTCATAGAAAATACAGCCAAACGAACAACACCGGCAACTCATCCGAAGTAAAATAAAATATAACTTTTAATTTACATAATTAAAATAAATAAACAAAATAAATCAAACAAAAAACCCCCTAAAAAAAAAACGCCAACGCGTTTCGGAACATTGAGTCCCTTTCTCAAGGCATCATCCTAACGGTTTCAAATCCTTATAAATACTACTTCCTTCTCTTAAACCACTCCCTATCACATTCCTAATCCATCAATCAAATTACTTACAGGTGATGTCAGAGACAGGTGAAGTATTACCTTCACATAGACAGAAACTTGGACAATATTCTCACTTATCTGCGGTATATGCACAAAAAAGCATAACATTAGCAGGATACCAGAAAGAAAGAAATCAACACATACCTTCCACTTAAAATAATATTCAGCGGACCCACAGGAATAGATCTTACATGTTATTAATACCGATGTATAACAAAATCATAAAATCAAATTCGATCCGACTAACACATTACATGCTAAGCCATTGCATAAGTATATTTCCGTACACAAATCCCAAAAACATGTCAAGAGTGTGTGAATTATAAGCTTACCATATACGATGACAAATAGTATTAGACCCATGTTTGAAAAGAAATCTCCTTCTCGCTCCGCAACCCGGAACTCCCGTTGTCATAACATCCAAAGTCACGTGACATGATTCAGCCTATCCTAACTAGGCCCTCCCCATCCACAACACATGACCATTTAACTCTCACCTTACAGTTACAATTACTATTATGTTCTTATGGGCCAACTCTCTACTTATAATACTTACACACATCATGAGATGAGAATCTATCTTAACAATACCATTCTATTTATATTACAAATACTTTCCTCTTTAATTGATACAAGATTTCATCCCCATATATATATATATGAAGAGACCAAAACCTCCATCAATTCCAATTTTAGAAGGTTCCAAATTTCAATAAATGTAGCTTAAATCTGTTTTAATATTCATACCTTCTGGTATCCTGCTGTTGAACTGAAGGATCCAGTAGGCTTCTTTTTTGAGAACTAATTTTCTCCAATCACCTCCTCGTATCGGCTTTTCTACTTTCTCTAACCCATAAAAACGTATATGAGACAGGTCTGAATTGTGCACCGATGCGAAGTGTCGGGAAACACCCGACATGGTGTCATTAGGGAATTTATTCGCATCGGTTATATGTTCAGATATACGTTTTTTCAGTGGTCTAATTGTACATCCTATATAATCTTTCTTGCAACTTATACACTTAATATTATAAATAACATGATGTGAGTTACAGTTCATGAAGGAATTAATATTAACTCTAACATCAGACCTATAACTGTCCCCTACGGTTCTTCTTTCAGTGAACTTGCATACCGCACATCGCGGCATTCCGCATCCCACAAAACCTTTTACGGATGAATTTTCAAAAAATTTTTTTGACTGACTTACATATAATCCAGGTGAAAGGAGATCCCCCAGCGAATTTCCTTTTTTAGCGACAAAACGAACCCCCTCACTCAACACTTCCCTAGAAATAGGATCTGAACCAAGAATGGGTAAATTGGTTCTGATAATATTCACTATTTTGTTTTATTGTGGACTAAAAGGTGTAGAAAATACCAAACTTTTGTTTTCTTTCCCTTTTTCTTTTTGTTCTGGTTTATCTTCTAAAAGGGATAACCGTGACCTTTCATGAATTAACCTCTGAGCTCTTTTTAGAGTCCACTCTGGATATTTTCTTTTGCGCAGCCTATCCAAAGTCTCCCTAGATTGATCCTTAAATATTTCTTCTTTAGTGCAAGCTCTTTTTGTGCGCACTAATTCTCCCATGGGAATCGACTTTATGGTATGTTTCGGATGGCTGATATCAGCCCTCAGTATGGTGTTTCCTGAGACTGTTTTTCTATACAGAGCTGAAAAAACTTTTTTATTCTGTACATCTCCACAAAGTGTGATGTCCAAAAAGTCAACAGTGGCGGAGGCATGGGAAAAAGTAAATTTTAAAGAAAAAGAATTATCATTCAAATAAGATAAAAATGCTGGTATGGACGCTACACTACCGGACCAAACAATCAGGACGTCATCTATGTAGCGTCCATACCAGCTCAAAAAATTAACAAAAGGATTACTCAAATTATAAATGGTCTTCTCCTCCCAAAACGCCATGTATAAATTTGCGATGGACGGTGAAAAGGGAGCACCCATGGGTGCTCCACATATCTGCAAATAATATTTTTGATTAAACATAAAAAAATTATGCTTTAATAAAAATAAAGTTACTGTCAAAACAATTACAGTTATTGAGTAAAGGACTTAATTTTGTGCCGACAAAGGACTTTAGTTTATTCCAGACAATTTTGGATGTGAATAAATTTGTAAGACTCTTGACTGTAAAAAAACATTTCAAAGAAGAAGTAGGAGAAGATTTTTTGGATGATGGTGCTTCCCATACTTTGGAAAAACCCCAAATGATGAATCGGAGTCAGTCAGAGTTTTCAGGACTCCTGTTTCAAGAACAGTTATCTTTATTACAATTAAAAGAATTGGAATTACTGAACATTGGGGGTATAGAAAAAAATGTAGAAAAAAATTAAGGTGTCTACATCTAATCCTACATTTTACCCTATTAAATCCAGAGATGTTAGTTTCAGTTTATTCCAACATAAAATAGAGGGGGAACTTAAAGAACTGGAAAAAGAAACCAAAATGAATAAGAATAAGAATAGGAATAATTTGTCTAGAAAGGAACAACTTGCATTAAAAGAATTAAAAGAAATGAAAGGGGTAACCATAAAAAAAGCCGACAAAGGTGGGAAGATTGTAATTATGGACAGTGTTAATTATGAAAAAAGTTGTTTAGAGATGCTAAATGATAAAAAAACATATAGAGTCTTATCTACAGATCCCTCAGATAGCTTCTTAGAAAAATTGAAAGATCTTGTAACGGAAGGAATAGCGTTAGGTGTTTTTTCACCTTCTGAAGCACAATATTTGGTAAACCTTAATCCTGTGACACCCATATTTTATGGGTTACCTAAAGTTCACAAACAAACTACCCCCTTATCATTACGCCCTATTATTTCTAGTATTGGGTCCATCAATGAAAGATTAGCCAGTTGGCTGGACTCAGTATTACAACCATTGGTGTTTAGAACCCCAGCGTATATTAAAGATAGTAAGGAGGTGTTAGCCTTTTTTGAAAATTTTGTTTGGGAAGAAAATCATAGTTGGATAACTTGTGACGTATCTTCTTTATATTCTTACATACCCCATGATTTGGCTATTGATGCCTTGGCACATCACTTATACAACTATAGTCATTATGTGGCGGAGGTGTGCGAATTTATTTTGACAGTAACTTTATTTTTATTAAAGCATAATTTTTTTATGTTTAATCAAAAATATTATTTGCAGATATGTGGAGCACCCATGGGTGCTCCCTTTTCACCGTCCATCGCAAATTTATACATGGCGTTTTGGGAGGAGAAGACCATTTATAATTTGAGTAATCCTTTTGTTAATTTTTTGAGCTGGTATGGACGCTACATAGATGACGTCCTGATTGTTTGGTCCGGTAGTGTAGCGTCCATACCAGCATTTTTATCTTATTTGAATGATAATTCTTTTTCTTTAAAATTTACTTTTTCCCATGCCTCCGCCACTGTTGACTTTTTGGACATCACACTTTGTGGAGATGTACAGAATAAAAAAGTTTTTTCAGCTCTGTATAGAAAAACAGTCTCAGGAAACACCATACTGAGGGCTGATAGCAGCCATCCGAAACATACCATAAAGTCGATTCCCATGGGAGAATTAGTGCGCACAAAAAGAGCTTGCACTAAAGAAGAAATATTTAAGGATCAATCTAGGGAGACTTTGGATAGGCTGCGCAAAAGAAAATATCCAGAGTGGACTCTAAAAAGAGCTCAGAGGTTAATTCATGAAAGGTCACGGTTATCCCTTTTAGAAGATAAACCAGAACAAAAAGAAAAAGGGAAAGAAAACAAAAGTTTGGTATTTTCTACACCTTTTAGTCCACAATACAACAAAATAGTGAATATTATCAGAACCAATTTACCCATTCTTGGTTCAGATCCTATTTCTAGGGAAGTGTTGAGTGAGGGGGTTCGTTTTGTCGCTAAAAAAGGAAATTCGCTGGGGGATCTCCTTTCACCTGGATTATATGTAAGTCAGTCAAAAAATTTTTTTGAAAATTCATCCGTAAAAGGTTTTGTGGGATGCGGAATGCCGCGATGTGCGGTATGCAAGTTCACTGAAAGAAGAACCGTAGGGGACAGTTATAGGTCTGATGTTAGAGTTAATATTAATTCCTTCATGAACTGTAACTCACATCATGTTATTTATAATATTAAGTGTATAAGTTGCAGGAAAGATTATATAGGATGTACAATTAGACCACTGAAAAAACGTATATCTGAACATATAACCGATGCGAATAAATTCCCTAATGACACCATGTCGGGTGTTTCCCGACACTTCGCATCGGTGCACAATTCAGACCTGTCTCATATACGTTTTTATGGGTTAGAGAAAGTAGAAAAGCCGATACGAGGAGGTGATTGGAGAAAATTAGTTCTCAAAAAAGAAGCCTACTGGATCCTTCAGTTCAACAGCAGGATACCAGAAGGTATGAATATTAAAACAGATTTAAGCTACATTTATTGAAATTTGGAACCTTCTAAAATTGGAATTGATGGAGGTTTTGGTCTCTTCATATATATATATATGGGGATGAAATCTTGTATCAATTAAAGAGGAAAGTATTTGTAATATAAATAGAATGGTATTGTTAAGATAGATTCTCATCTCATGATGTGTGTAAGTATTATAAGTAGAGAGTTGGCCCATAAGAACATAATAGTAATTGTAACTGTAAGGTGAGAGTTAAATGGTCATGTGTTGTGGATGGGGAGGGCCTAGTTAGGATAGGCTGAATCATGTCACGTGACTTTGGATGTTATGACAACGGGAGTTCCGGGTTGCGGAGCGAGAAGGAGATTTCTTTTCAAACATGGGCCTAATACTATTTGTCATCGTATATGGTAAGCTTATAATTCACACACTCTTGACATGTTTTTGGGATTTGTGTACGGAAATATACTTATGCAATGGCTTAGCATGTAATGTGTTAGTCGGATCGAATTTGATTTTATGATTTTGTTATACATCGGTATTAATAACATGTAAGATCTATTCCTGTGGGTCCGCTGAATATTATTTTAAGTGGAAGGTATGTGTTGATTTCTTTCTTTCTGGTATCCTGCTAATGTTATGCTTTTTTGTGCATATACCGCAGATAAGTGAGAATATTGTCCAAGTTTCTGTCTATGTGAAGGTAATACTTCACCTGTCTCTGACATCACCTGTAAGTAATTTGATTGATGGATTAGGAATGTGATAGGGAGTGGTTTAAGAGAAGGAAGTAGTATTTATAAGGATTTGAAACCGTTAGGATGATGCCTTGAGAAAGGGACTCAATGTTCCGAAACGCGTTGGCGTTTTTTTTTTAGGGGGTTTTTTGTTTGATTTATTTTGTTTATTTATTTTAATTATGTAAATTAAAAGTTATATTTTATTTTACTTCGGATGAGTTGCCGGTGTTGTTCGTTTGGCTGTATTTTCTATGAAAGACATTCCTTTGTCCAGAGTGTGCCGTGCACCCCGAAGACGTATCAACTGCAGGAATCATTGAAACAAGGGTGAGCTCTGAAAAAATCTTTTTGTTTTTTGTATATAGTCATGTCTATTACCTGCTGATGTGAGGGGCTGCTGGTCCTCCATCATCACCTCCTTGTACAGATCCTTGTGTCCTTCTAAATACTCCCACTCCTCCATGGAGAAATAGACAGCGACATCCTGACACCTTATAGGAACCTGACAACACAATGATACAGTCATCACCCCGACCCCTCCAGTTACTGTATAATGTCCCAGCAGTGTCACCTCTCCAGTCAGCAGCTCCAGCATCTTGTGGGTGAGTCCTAGGATCTTCTGTCCATTGATCTCCTCCTGTATCAGGGGGTGAGGTGGAGGCCCTGGGATTGGGCTCAGGATTCCTCCATATCCATCATACACAGGAGTCTGACAGCGCCCACTAGAGGTCTTCTTCACTACTGTGTAATCCTGGTTATGGGGAGACACATTAATAAATCTCACTACATACATGTCCAGAGTCCATCACCTCTCCAGTCCTATCATCTGTTATTACTATAGATAAGAATGATGTCATGATGACATCATCAGAATCTCTCACCTCTCCAGTAAGCTGGTAGATGATCTCTAGGGTGAGATTTAATAGACTTTCCGCCATCTTGTTCCTGTCTCTTTCCATCCTTGATGGATCAATCAGGAATATTCTCTTATATAGAAGATACTGAGAGGATTCTATATTGTAGGAACCTGAATGGAGAGAAGATAGTTATATAGTAGATGAGGTTGGATGGAGACATTAGTTCTTTATGTCCTACCTATGATCCTAGAATCCCCTACAGTGTTGAACCAGGGGAAGGCAAAAAACCCATCAGGCTCCTGCCAATTGCCCCATTTCAGGGGAATAAATTCCCGACTCCAATCTGGCAGTCAATATAAAAACGTGTCCTTACAATCTAGCGAATAAAACCCGTAATATTATTCTCTTCAAGAAGGGCATCCAGGCCCTCTATGAACTTGTTCAATGAATCAACCATCACCACTTCTTGGGGCAGAGAGTTCCAGAGCCTCGCTGTTCTTACTGTTCTACTTATAGTTTTTTAATGCTGTAACGCTACTTTCTTGTTTTAGTACTTTGCTTCCTTTTTATGCCTCATTGCACTCCTTACCATTTTAGTTAGCAAATGAGACAATGTAATCCCTACACGGAATCCCATGGAACAAATAGAAGAGTTGAGTCCCATTATTATCACCACCTACTTCTGACGTCGGCAGCGTGTAGCTCAGGAAGGGAGTGACTTGTTGTGGGCCGGCTTGGTGGGTATATAAGGCGTGTGATAGGCTGAACAGAATCTCATTGCGAGTATTTGACCAGCCTCAAGCGTACTGGCTGAGGGGTGTTCAGTGCTGCCCGGGGTGTTGCAACACAAATTGGATCTGGAAGAACCAAAACCTGATGCCGAACAGCCCAGGAGGCTCCAGCAGCTCTAGTAGAATGAGCCGCGCTACCCACTAAGGAGGGGAAGAAACCCTCAAGAAGGTGAGGAAGAGTCCAAAGATACGGAGCTGACACTTGTAAAGATGACACTGACTTTCCCTGCAGCTTCAGTCACAACAAGTGATGGTTCGTCCATCGATCTCTTGGAACAGCCACAACTGTCACAGATAGATCTCCCACATTTCTGTCTGGACTACAATCTACTGGCCATAGAGGTGAAGACACTCGGCCCCTGATATTACCAGCACACTGGAACTAACTGTACAGTCCTCCCTGACCCTGACAGAAGAGGAAGTATTACAGCCTAGTACGCAACGTGCAACAACAAGTTACTAATGCAGAGGAGAAAGTGGCCAACGGGAATCTGTAGGTTTGTGACTTACTGAAATGAGCAGAATCTTACATGATGGTATAGAGGACGTAGAGAATGGGCCCCGCTGTAGGGACATGAGAGGAATGAGTGTCCCGGAGAATGTTCCATCCAGAGATCTAACACCGATACAGGGGCTTGTAAAAGTATTCACACCCCTTCACCATTATAGTGTGCGGGGGCCACAAGGAGGGAGACTGAATGTATGAGAAGGGCTGAGAGCGAGCACTTACCTCCTCAGTTACAGCAGATGTCTGCTCACAGGACCTGTGATGATGTCACAGGTGTGGGCGGAGTCAAGGAACCACATATTAGAGGTCTCTGCAGAGCTGTGTGTGTGATGTGTATGTAGCGGAGCTGTGTGTGTGATGTGTATGTACAGAGCTGTGTGTGTGATGTATGTGTAGCAGAGCTGTGTGTGTGACGTGTATGTAGCAGAGCTGTGTGTGTGATGTGTATGTAGCGGAGCTGTGTGTGTGATGTGTATGTAGCAGAGCTGTGTGTGATGTGTATGTAGCAGAGCTGTGTGTGATGTGTATGTAGCAGAGCTGTGTGCGTGATATGTATGCAGCAGAGCTGCGTGTGTGACGTGTATGCAGCAGAGCTGTGTGTGTTGTGTATGTAGCAGAGCTGTGTGTGTGATGTGTATGTAGCAGAGCTGTGTGTGATGTGTATGTAGCAGAGCTGTGTGTGTGATGTATGTGTAGCAGAGCTGTGTGTGTGACGTGTATGTAGCAGAGCTGTGTGTGTGATGTGTATGTAGCGGAGCTGTGTGTGTGATGTGTATGTAGCAGAGCTGTGTGTGATGTGTATGTAGCAGAGCTGTGTGTGATGTGTATGTAGCAGAGCTGTGTGTGATGTGTATGTAGCAGAGCTGTGTGTGTGATGTGTATGTAGCAGAGCTGTGTGTGATGTGTATGTAGCAGAGCTGCGTGCGTGATTTGTATGCAGCAGAGCTGCGTGTGTGACGTGTATGCAGCAGAGCTGTGTGTGTTGTGTATGTAGCAGAGCTGTGTGTGTGATGTGTATGTAGCAGAGCTGTGTGTGTGATGTGTATGTAGCAGAGCTGTGTGTGTGATGTGTGTGTAGCAGAGCTGTGTGTGTGACGTGTATGTAGCAGAGCTGTGTGTGTGATGTGTATGTAGCGGAGCTGTGTGTGTGATGTGTATGTAGCAGAGCTGTGTGTGATGTGTATGTAGCAGAGCTGTGTGTGATGTGTATGTAGCAGAGCTGTGTGTGTGATGTGTATGTAGCAGAGCTGTGTGTGATGTGTATGTAGCAGAGCTGTGTGCGTGATTTGTATGCAGCAGAGCTGCGTGTGTGACGTGTATGCAGCAGAGCTGTGTGTGTTGTGTATGTAGCAGAGCTGTGTGTGTGATGTGTATGTAGCAGAGCTGTGTGTGTGATGTGTATGTAGCAGAGCTGTGTGTGTGATGTGTATGTAGCAGAGCTGTGTGTGTGATGTGTATGTAGCAGAGCTGTGTGTGTGATGTGTATGTAGCAGAGCTGTGTGTGTGATGTGTATGTAGCAGAGCTGTGTGTGTGATGTGTATGTAGCAGAGCTGTGTGTGTGATGTGTATGTAGCAGAGCTGTGTGTGTGATGTGTATGTAGCAAAGCTGTGTGTGTGATGTGTATGTATTAGAGCTGTGTGTGATGTGTATGTATTAGAGCTGTGTGTTATGTGTATGTAGCAAAGCTGTGTGTGTGATGTTTATGTAGCAGAGCTATGTGTGATGTGTATGCAGCAGAGCTGTGTGTGTGTGATCACATAGACTTGTATATAACCATATATGAGCTGTAGACGGCCATTTCTTATAAAATCTTTCCTTCTGCCTTGTAACAGAAGACTGTGGAATAAGAAATGACATAAAGCTTCTTGGGAAATATTTTGCAGCCTCCTAAACTGGGAGAAGATAGAAAAGATGAATGTGATTTTCCTCCTTATGAGGCGAGCACCTTACAATCTACATGACTGTGTAAGGAGAAGGAGCAGAATTGTAGATGTGACATCTAGTTCCTTGTAAGAAGCCATATGTGCTCTAAGCATCAGGCCGCTCTCTACAAGGCAGTGCTGTCTAATCTTTAGGCCTCGCACTTCCTAAACAATCTTCATCCAAGGTTTCTGCTGGAATTGGGGGTGTAAAATATTCTAAGTAGTGAGATCATAGGAGAACATTCTGGAAAGGAACATGGTAACTAGGCCCCATGTAATATGTCAGTGATACAGGGGCACTATATACATATATACATTGAGGAGACAACTACTGTAGTATATACTTGCGTATAAGCCGACCCCTCCTAATTTTACTTCCTAATTTTACCACAAAAAACTGGGATCATTCATTGACTCGAGTATAAGCCTGTGGGGGGGAGGGGGAAATGCAGCAGCTACCCTTCCCTGAGCTTGAGGACTGTTTTTTTTTTCCCCCACTTGGAATTCAGCCTGGCTGAATATAGTGTATCTGCAGTGCTCCTATTAACCCCTTCCCGACAGAACAGAAGCACTGCAGATCCCCTATATTCAGTAGACACAGGGATACCTAATGTGTATGTGTTTCACAGGCATTTCTTACTTTTATATGTATTCTAGGGAAAGGAGTGATTTAGAACTTTTATTTATTCTTTATATATTTTTGTAAAGTTTTTTTTTTTTTTTTTTTTACTATTTTATGGGAGATTATGCACATTACTATTTTAGACCTCCCCCCCCAAAAAAAAAAAAAAAAAAAAAAAAAATTGATTAAAAAAAATTATTATTTTTTGCTTGACTCGAGTATAAGCTGAGGGGGGCTTTTTCAGCACAAAAACTGTGCTGAAAAACTCGGCTTATACTCGAGTATATACGGTAATTAGTTTTAGTAAATCTGCGGCTTTGTCTGCAATTAGCAATAACATGTAATGCCAATAAATTACCGTATTTTTTGGACTATAAGATGCGCTTTTTTCCCCAAAAAATTTCGGAGGAAAATGTCTCAGAGATACAAGGGATGATCACAGACCCCACCAGAAACGGTATCCAGCGGTTCCTTACCGAAGCTCCTAAACCTCTCCAGCAGACTAACATGGCGATCAGCGAGCACGCTTCCATCCCCAACATTCCTACACAAGCTGACTCTCCTGTTCATTTCCCTGTTTCTTTCCACCGAACTGAGACAAGGTCTCCCAACAATCAGAACGCCCCGCCACTCATTTAATCTATACACGCACGAGACTCTCATAGCAGCAATCCCTTGCAAATCTGACATGAAGCAGAGCTGTCTGTGTGTGATGTGTATGTAGTAGAGCCGTCTGTGTGTGATGTGTATGTAGTGGAGCCGTCTGTGTGTGATGTGTATGTAGAAAAAAAAAGAGAAACTTTCGCTTGTAACACTCAGGAGGGCCAGGACTGATATCACGGGGAATATGTCAGATGTGGTTTGGACTGGATCCCAAGTGTGCACAAAACCTCTTTTTTGATGTCCCTGACTACCCACCCCCACGTGATACCTGACAATGACAACAGACAACCAGGTCTCGGGGGTAGTCGTTGCTCTTTTACTAGCAGGACAAGATAATACAAATGTACATATGGAGTAATTCTTCACATACAATACAGTGATCTTTGTAGGCAGTGTCCAGTAAGCAGGTGATGGAGCTTGGAGCAGGAAATTGCTTGGGTGGTTAAACTTGTATATACTTGTAAAGATGGCCTGTATCCAGGGGGTTAGTCCTCAACAAACTGGGTACACGTATGTAGGAAAGGAAATAGGGGTGTCGACAGCGGGAGACCCTCAAATTCTGTCAGACTAGCTATGGGCTTCTTAAATATAGATTTGTCCCAAAGACTTACTGGAATAGAGATACGTGTGAGGTCCCAGATGAGATGGAGAAGCAGGTCAGTAAACTTTAGTGCTTGCAGACTTGGAGCTTCAGTGGAAAACACTTTTGATAATGGAGCTTATGATAATGTCTTATGATAATGGAGCTTGTGCAGCAGGTTCACCTGACCTTTACTCTAGAGAGGATATTAGCATCTAGAAACCACAGATTCTCTAAATTTCATGATAAATGGTCATTCTGGTTTGACTACTTGAATCGCACCAATATGCCCCTCTGAAGACAGGTATTCTCCCCCCCCCCCAAACTGTATTCCTGTGTCCTTCTCTGTAGTCTCTTTCCCCTCTGTATTCCCTTTCAGATGTGTAATTTTTCCATGAGCTATGCATACTGTTTTGTGTTTGACTTTTATTTGTTTAATTTCCTGTTTTCCCGAGTGGTGGAGCCTGCTCTATCTCACTGACTGTTATGGTGATGTTACTGTGATTTTGTGTATTTGATGTTTATAACACTCTTCGGGGCCTTTCTGGGGTGTTTATATATGCCATTTTATATCCAGGTCTCTTATATGGGTTTTCTTTTTTCCTTGCTGCAAATTCCTGATGAGTACCCAATGACCGTAAAAAGTTCAGGAAATGTGCCAAAGAAAAATAATCACTTGCATAGCCGCTGGTATAAGGACATGGATTTTATGTGAGACTATGATTCTTAACCAATAAAAGATCTACAGATCTACTCTAGTGGGACCGCAGACTTTTCTGCCCAGGAAGCCGAAACCACTCTGGTGGAATGAGCAGTTAGGCAAGCTGGAGGGGAAAGGCCCTGGGACGAAAAAGCCGTTCTGATGGCCTCTTTTACCCAATGAGAAATGGAGGCCTTTGAGGCCTTCTGACTTCTAAACGTCCCAGCTAGGTTAATAAGAAGGTGCTCTGACCTCCTAAAAGACCGAGTTTGATACAGGTAGATTCGAAGGCATCTGCCTAAGTCCAAGGAATGTAGCCTTACTTCCTCCGGAGAGAAAGGGACAGACACAAAAACTGGTAAAGAGATCAGCTGGTTCAAATTCGCCAGGGAAGGTACTTTGGGGGTGGACCCTGTCACTAAAAAAGAGATATAAAGCTCTTCAGATGACAGGGCCTGAAGTTAACCAACCCTCTTGGCCGAGGTGATGGCCAGCAAAAAAGTTACTTTAAAGGTTGCGAACTTCAGATCCACCCCCTCTAATGGCTCAAACGGAGAGTCGCAGAGGGTCGCCAGAACAACCCCAAGATCCCATTGTGGGACTGGGGCTGACACTGAATGTCTAATTCTCGTAGCACCCTTAAGAAAACCATTTATTAAAGGGTGTTGAGATAAACGCCTCCTCAGATAGGCGCACAAAGCGGCTACCTGTACCTTCAAGGTTGCTGGAGATAGCCCTTTGTCTAGGCCGTCCTGGAGGAACTCCAAAATCGATTCCACAGAGGGGTTGGATACTCCTATTCCGTGGTCCACACCCCAGGTTTTAAAGATCTTCCAAATTCTGTAGTAGTTCCTATTAGTGGAATCTGCCCTGGCACAGGAAATGGTTCTCAGGACAGCCTCTGACAGTCCTCTATTCAGTAATAGGGACTGGTCAACCTCCAGGATGTAAGGTTGAATCTCCTCAGATCCTGGCATCTCTGGCCTCCTTGAGTGACCAGGCCTAAGAGAGGGGGAAGCCTCCAGTATACGCCATGACTCATGCCTATGAGCTGGGCGAACCAAGTCCTTTTGGGCCAGAATGGTACTATGGCAATCGCCTGGACTTGGTCCTGTCTTATTTTCTTTTTTTATAAATTCTTTATTTATGAAAACAAAATCACAGAGAAGTGAAAATAGAGATAAGCTATAACAACAAACAATCGTAAGACAAAACAAGGAGGACCCAGTTGCGGCAAGGGTCGCCAAACAAATGCAAGGGCCGAACCTCTCCACAACCAACAATACGGGGGAGGGGCGGCCATGACAATGACAAACCAGAAAAAGAAGGTGGGGACAGAAGAAGAACCAAACGGGGCGAGGAAAAGCATCTGGGGGGGAGGGGGGATACAGAGAGGTGAGTCGGGGAGGGGGAGGAAAAACGGGGGGGAGTTGTCATGGAGGAGGGGGGAGTAGGGGGGGGCGGGACACACCCGCCTCAAGAACTCACTCTCGGCCCATTATGGCCCTGTATTGACCGGAACCCTGGAAAAGGATCCAGGGGGTCCAAGCCTCCAGAAAGATATCATAAGCGTCTCGCAGAGACGCCGTGAGGTCCTCCATAGCCTGGAGATCCTCCACTTTGCGAAGCCAGTGGCGTAGGGACGGAGGATTAGGGGACTTCCATAAGGCCGGGATGCAAGCCCTAGCTGCATTAATCAAATGTCGAACTGCCGACTTTCGGTAGACCTTGCGGGGGGATCCAGAAAGGTGAAGAAGGAAGCAGGCAGGGGTGTTGGGAAGATCAGTCTGGAAAATCTGAGACGTTAGACGATGGACACCATCCCAGAATCCACTCAGAGCCGGGCAGCTCCAGAAAACATGAAGAAGTGTCCCCTCCTCCGAACCACAGCGCCAACATAGGGGAGAGGCGGAAGGGAAGAATTTATGCAGAAGGGAAGGGACATGATACCACCTGGTGAGAATCTTGTAGCCCGCCTCCTGGTACTTGCAAGCCATTGAGCTCTTATGGGCAAGCTCCAAGATTCTAGAGCAGTCCGCGTCCGAAAAGGAAAGATTGAGGTCGGCCTCCCATTTAGAGAGGAAAGAGGGTCTGTGGTCCGGAGAAGGGGAGACCAATAGGGCATAGAACTCAGACAGGGAGTGGCGTTGGAGACCTGTGCCAACACAGGCCTTCTCAAAGCTCGTGAGAGGCCGGTCAAAGGTGGCGGGATCAGGGAAAGAGGAAAGGAAGTGAGTGAGCTGCAAACCTCTCCAGGGCCCTAGGGCAGGGAGAGCTCCGTCCGACTGAATATCAACAAAGGGGCGCCACTGACCATGGGCTCGGAAATGGCAGACCCTCTGCACCCCAGCTTGCGACCAGGAGCGAAAAGGGCCCGGCGAGAGCCCCGCAGGGAAGGATGGAGAGCCCAAGACAGGAAGAAGGGGGGACGGAGAGGGAGAGAGGCAGTCTTTGCGAAAGAGCCGACGGCACACTCGGAGGGTAGGCGCAATCGTGGGATGGGAGGCGAGGGCAGGGTTAGAGACCGAGTCCAGCCAGGGGAGCAAATGCAACGGGGTATGGGAGAAGGACGTCTCCAAGGGGATCCACTGCTTGAAAGGGGAGTGACGGCACCAATCCAGGACCCGATGTAGGAGGGCAGCTTCGTAGTAGCGATGAGGGTCGGGAAGGCCCAGACCGCCCCATCTTTTCGGGAGGGTCAGGGTGGTGCGCGCCAATCTGGCGCGCTTACCTTGCCAAACAAATCGGAGTAGAGCGATTTGAAAAAACTAGGGGGAACGTGGATAGGCAGAGTTTGCAGTAAATAGAGAAGTCTGGGCATTACGTTCATTTTGTAAATAGCACAACGGCCAAACCAGGTGTAGGTGCCCCTGGACCACTTTTTAAGATCAAGGCGGACGGTCCTAAGCAGCGGGAGGTAGTTAAGTGAGAAAAGTTCGCCAGGGTCACTCGGGATCCAAACGCCTAGATATTTTATGGCGGGCTGAGACTAACGGAAGGGAAAGGCAAGAGCAAGAGATGCCCGAAGACCCGGAGGGAGCGAGACGTCGAGTGCCTCCGACTTTTGATAGTTAATTTTAAAATTAGCGAGGCGGGAAAACACATCCAGCTCCGACATCAGGACCGGAAGCAAAGTCAGAGGGTCACGCAGGAAAAACAAGAGATCGTCCGCATAGGCCGCTATTTTCACGTGTCTACCCCCCATCACAATTCCCAAAAGGGCGGGGTTAGCTCTAAGTGTCCTGAGAAGAGGCTCCAAGGTGAGGATAAAAATCAAAGGGGAGAGCGGGCAGCCCTGACGAGTGCCATTTCTGATCGGGAAGGGGGAAGACAAGATCCCATTGACCCTAGTGGATGCAGAGGGGTCGGAATACAGAGAAGAGATCCAAGACGTCATAGAGGGGCCAAGGCCAATATGGTCCAAAACCTCAAAGAGGAAGGGCCAACCTACCCGGTCAAAAGCCTTCTCCGCATCGGTGGAGAGGAGGCAGAGCGGGTGGCTGCGAGAGCGGGCGAAATGAACAACATTAAGGACCTTAACAGTGTTGTCCCTGGCCTCTCTAGAGGGGATAAAACCAACCTGATCAGAATCCACTAGGTCAAGAAGGAGAGGGGCCAAGCGCAGGGCCAGGACCTTGGAGAAAATCTTCAAATCAACATTAAGGAGAGAAATGGGCCTGTAACTGGAGCATAGTGCAGAGTCCTTACCCTCCTTGTGTATAACTGTGATGTGAGCTCTGGTCATATCTGGGGGCAGAGGCACACCATCAGAAACCGCATTAATGGCACTCGTCAGGGGACCCAAAAGCAAGGACGCAAACTTTTTGTAGTAAGAAGCGGGAAGGCCATCTAGACCAGGGGCCTTACTAGGTTGCATAGAACCGAGGGCCTGCGCGACCTCCTCACCGGATATGGGGGCCTCCAGGGACGCCAAGGCTTCCTCCGAGAGACGGGGTAAGCCCGACTCGCGAATGTACTGTTTAATCGACACGAGGAGCGGGGAGTCCGGAGTGACCGCCGAGGGGGGAGATAAGTTATAGAGGCGTTGGTAAAAATTGGCGAATTCCTCCGCGATGCGAATAGGATCCGTAAGACGCATACCCGAGGGCCCGACGACAAGGGGGACAAAATTAACGAGAGCGCTGCTCCCGGAGGGAACGGGCCAGAGTTCTACTACATTTATTGCCATACTCATAAAAGTGTCTGCGTCCCCTAGCCAGGAGGCAGCGGGTTCTAACGTCAAGTTTCTCGCGCAATTTCCTGCGAGCTACAAGGAGAGCCGTGCGAACATCAGGCGCATGCGAGCGTTTGTGAGACTGCTCCAGAGTAACCACGTCAGCTATCAACGCTGCAAGTTCCCGAGACCTCTCCTTTTTCAAGCGTGAGCCATGTTGGATCAGCACCCCTCTAATAACACACTTGTGAGCCGCCCAAAGCATAACAGGGGAGGTATCAGAAGTGTTATTTTCCTTGAAGTAAAGTTCAAGAGCGGAAGAGACCGCTAGGGAAGTCGGTATGTCTTGGAGAAGCGACTCATTGAGGCGCCACTGCCAGGACCTAGGCCGCTTCAAGGGGGACGGCAGAACCACATGAACCATCGCGTGATCAGAAAAGGTAATAGGGTCAATCGTGGAACCCTGAAGCAAGGGGACATCCGAGAGTCGAACGAGAAAATAATCTAACCTGGAGTAGACATCACGAGGATGGGAATAAAACGAGTAGTCCCTACCATCTGGGTGGACCGTGCGCCACGCATCAATTAGTTGGTGGGAATGGAGAAGTCTGCGGACTCGGCATAGAGCCCGGGTTGACACATGTGAAACACCTCTAGAGACGTCCACCTCCGGGTCCAGAGCCAAGTTGAAGTCCCCACCCACCAAGAGGGTCCCCTCAGCAAAATCAGATAATCTATCTAGAATGCGCTCCAGGGAACCAATCTGGTCCGAGTTAGGGAGGTAGAGGTTAGCAAAAGTGAATAAAGTGCCAGCTAACTCCCCCTTAACAAACAGGAACCTACCTGAGTTGTCGGAAAGGGACGCCCGATACTTCCAGGCCACCGAACGTCCAATTAAGATGCTAACTCCCCTAGACTTGGACTCGGAATAACAACTATGATATACGTCTGGATATCGTAACGAGGAGAGCGAGGGAACGGAGCCCTCCCTAAAGTGCGTCTCTTGTATGAAAGCCACCGACGTCCTTTTACTCCAGAGCAATCGCAAGAGGGAGGATCTCTTTTCAGGGGTATTAAGCCCATTCACGTTAATGGAGGAGAAGGTCAAGGAGTCCATGGCGAAGGTCCCGGGACCGCCCCGGGGGGGGGGGAGGCAGGCGAGGGGAGGGGAGGGGGGAGGGGGGAGAGAAGAGGAAGGGGAGGAGGGGGGACTCGAGAAGGGAGGGAGGGAGGAAAGAACAAGAGGAAGGGGGAGAGGGGAGAGGGAGGGGAAAGAGATAGGAAGGGAAAAGACAAACAAAAGCAGGAGGACAAAAAAAAAAAAACACCAGCAAAAACGAGCTCAGCTAGCCCGAGCTCGGAAAAACACCAAACAGTGGGAAAACCCCACTAAAGCAGGTCTCAGGGACACACCGCAGTATGCGCCCAAAGAGCCGCAGGAACTAACTAAGCGGGGGAGAGGTAGTTCAAAAACCAGAGCTACCCATTCCCACAACGGCAAAACCTAATAGACCACAGGAGGGAAAAGGGGAGGGTCACATCCAAAGGCCAGTTAAAGGGCCAGCCACAGTTACAGGGGAGCAAAGAGGGCGAACAACACCGCGGGCACTCGGGGGGGGGGGGGGGGGACCAGATCCACCCCAAGCATCCGCAGGGCACAAAACTTAACATGAGAGACAGGTCGGAAAGGAAATAGAAATTTCAGAGCAACGGAATACAAAAGAGCAACAATCAAAGAAGGTTGCACGGTCTCAGCACAGTCTAGGCTGTCAGCCCAGATACAGTGTTCTCCAGGGGGGCCTCAGAGGAATCCAGCATCCGATGCCCCTGTCGAGGCAACGGGGGGAGGAGGGACCAGCAGTAGGGAGTGGGGACGGGAGCGGGAATTCCAACCAGTCCGGCAGGGTTAGGTCCGGGATGTCAAGAAAATGGGCTAAGTCCTCCGCCTGGTCGGGGGAATGTAGAGCGAAGTTGGCACCATTTCGGCAGATTAGAAGATGGAAGGGGTGACCCCAACGATAAGTAGCGCCAGAGTCCAGAATTTTGCGGAGAGTAGGCTTCAGGAGGCGTCTCATCACCAGGGTGCGACGGGAAACATCTGGGAGCAAGGTAATTGAGCCATCAAGAAACGGAACCGGGCCATGCCGCCAGGCAGCCTGGAGAATGTCCTCCTTCTCTTTGTAAAAATGCACCCGGCAAAGGACGTCCCTAGGATCAGAGGAAGAGGTCCTTTTGGGCCCCAGCACACGATGAATCCTATCAATGTTGATTTCTGTGTCCATCGGTCTAGACAGGACCGTGTTGAAGACCGAGACCGCAATAGAACGGAGCTCTTTGGTGGCAACAGCGTCAGGGATGCCCCTCAATTTTATATTATTCCGGCGGCCCCTATTCTCCTGATCGTCAACCTGTAGAAGGAGGTGACGGTTAAACAAGCGTTGAGTAGATAAAGAGTTCTCCACCGCAAGGAGCCGCTGGTCAATGGAATCCGTGCGGTGTTGTTGAGTTGTAACAGTAGTCGAGAGAGAATGAAGGTCCGCCTTGAAACCAGTCAGAATCCTGTCTTGTTTCTCCTCCACCCTGCGAACCATGGCCTCCATGTCTTGCTTAGTAGGCATGGCTCGGAGCAGATCCCAAATATCCGACAACTTAGGGCGTTTAGACCGCCCCTGAGACCGGGAGGCATGTGAAGAAGACCCAGAAGAATCAGAGTCCACGGGGGTCCGGAGGACTGCAGGAGTAGAAGAAAAATCCAAAGCACCGTCCAGGGGCCGCTGAGGCCGTTGGGGGTCATCCCATGAAGTCAAGGAGGAATGCAAAATCCGCGGGTCTGTCCCCGGTGGGGTCTCAGGGGAGAGGACCATAGGCAAAATGGCGGAGGCCTGGGAGGCCACAATCGGGGGTACAGGAGCCCAGGGGCCAGTAGAACCAGGGGCCTGAGATGTTGCAGGAGCCAGGAGAGGAGGTGTTCCAGCAGGGTCAGGAGGAGGAAGGGTGCCATTGTCCTGCAGCATCACATCACACTGAGGGACAGAGGAAGTGGAGGACAGCAATGGAGAGCCAGAGCCAGGTGCGATGGGGAGTGAGTGGGGGAGGGGGGCCGCCATGTGGGCAGTGGAGACAGTCCCAGCGCAGAATACCTTGTCAGTAGCTGTCCCGGGAGTCCCGACATCAGGAGAGAGCATGGCGGAGGTCGGAGAGAAGCCGGGCAGATGCGCAGCTGGAGCCGACACAGACGGGGGAAGCGTGGAGGGAGCCGGAGCTTCGGAGTGCTGGCAGGGAGCGCGCGCCAGCGCCATCTTAGAAGTCCCCGCCGGAGAGCTGGAGGAGGCCGCAGTGAAGAGAAACCTCGCCATCGGAGGTTCCAGGCGGGCCGAGGCAGAAGATTTTCGGCCCACACGTCTGACCATTGCTGGGCCGGAGGCAGGTAAGTGGTAGGACCCGATCACTGAGGGATTTGGCCGAAGGGGTCCGGGAGCTCAGGAGGATCACGTCTTCACAGCGCCATGTTCTAGGCCACGCCCGGTCCTGTCTTATTTTCATCAGTACCCTGGGTATGATGGCTATTGGAGGGAAAATGTAAACCAGCCTGAACCTCCACGGGATGGACAGGGCATCCACTGCCAAGGGATCGTCCTGTTACACAGAGCAGAACTTCTTTACCTTGGCGTTGAGTCGGGTTGCCATGAGGTCGATGTCTGGAAGACCCCACATCTGGACAATCTGCTTGAACCCGTCTGGATTGAGGGACCATTCTCCTGATGCGGTAATACCCCGACTCAACCGATCCGCTACTATGTTCAGGGAGCCCTTGATGTGAACAGCGGATAACTGGGACAGGTTCTTCTCTGACCAGGATAAAATTTGATTTGTGTCTTTCAGAATTTTGGACCTGGTTCCTCCCTGTTTGTTCAGGTACAACACTGTCGTCATGTTGTCCGACCGGACCTTGACCACTTTCCCTTGGAGGTAAGGGGCGAAGTGTAGTAACACTAGGTATACTGCCCTGAGTTCCCTCTGGTTGGAAGAACCTATTTCCAGGCTGCTTCATGGACCTTGCACAGTCCTCTCGTCCACATGGGCTCCCCATCCTGACTGGGATTCATCTGTTGTCAACAGAGTCCAGGCCAGTTGGACTAAGGACCTTCCGTTTTTCAGGTGTATCCACCATCTGAGGGAAAGACGAGCACTGGGAGAAAGGCAGATCATCTTGTGGAGTCCTCTTAGAGACCCATCCCAAGCCTTCAGTACCTCCGCCTGGAGGGGACGGGAATGCCATAAAGCCCAAGGGACCGCCCTGACTGAAGATGACATTAAGGCTAGGACTCTCATGGTGGTTCTGATGGAAACCCGCCAGGTTCTGAATAAAAACCGGGTGCCCGCCTGAATTTTCGCCCTCCTTGGGCTGAATAGAGACATCTGCAGAGTCTCTGAGTTCAACTAGAACCCCAGGAACTTCCTTTGGGTGGATGGTGTGACCTCTGACTTCTCCCAATTGATTAGCCAGCCTAACTTCAGCAGGAAGGAGGTGGCAATTTGCAGATGTTGCTGGAGGACTGGGACTGATTGAGCTTTTATGAGCCAATCGTCTAAATAGGGAACTATATACAGACCCTGAAGTCTGAGGGTGGCGGCAACAGGAGCCACCACCTTGGTAAACGTGAGAGGAGCAGAGGAGATCCCGAAGGGGAGAGTGGCAAACTGATAATGCTCCCTGTGGCCGGAGATCTGGATAGCGGTCCTGAGAAATCGTCTGTGTGGCTGAAAGATTGGTATATTCAGGTAAACGTCCTTGAGGTCTAGAGTGACCATGATGTTGTCCCGCTGTAGAAAAAAGCTACCAAGTCGATGGACTCCATCCGAAAATGCTTTTTTATGATAAAACTATTCAAGTACCTGAGGTCTATGATCATTTTCTAGCCCCCTGATGTTTTTGGCAACAGGAAGACTAGAGAGTAGACCCTGCCTCCTTCCTCCGAAGGAGGGACCTTTTCCAAGGCTCCTTTCTGGATGTACTCAAGGATGAAAGACTCTAGGATGGTCTGACGAGCAGCGGGTATAGGGCGAGTTGTCACAAATCGGTCTGGAGGAGACTGGGTAAACTTGATCGCATACCCACGTTCGATAACCTGCAGCAGCCAAGGATCGTGAATAAGGGTACGCCACATGGTTAGCAAACAAGAGAAACGACCTCCCACTGGAATATCGGCCACAGGGAGCAGAGTCCCGTCAAAAGTTCAGCTTTTTCTTTGGGTCCTCTCTTGGGCAACCACGGCCATGGCCTCTTGAGCGGAATCTAGAACGCCTCTGCATCTGGGAACTAGGACGAGATGAACCACATCCTCTGCCAAAGCTCTCCCGTCTGCCTCTCGAGGCCTGAGGGAGGTTCTTCCCCTTAGTATCAGCGAGTCCCTCCATTAACTCATCTAGTCCCCGGCCAAAGAGTCTTCCTGGTTCAAAAGGCAATGAGCAGAGCGCAAACTTGGAGGAGGCATCCGCTCTCAAGGTTTCAGCCAAAGGGGTCTCCCAGCTGCGGTGGTCAGAGCCATACTCCTAGAGGCTAGTTTGAGTTGCTGATGGGAGGCCTCGCCCAAATATTCTGAGGGAGGGAAGGAAAGGAAAGAAAGGAAGGAAAAAAAGGGGGCAGGAGGTAAGTAACCAAAAGAAACCTGCCCAGAAAGGACACAAGGTCCTCCCACCCGTCCTACCGTCACATGACAGAAAAAAACACGCAGGTAGGAGGTCCTTGTGCCCTTTATAGGGCCTAGCTGTAATTAATTATTTGTTAATTGAAAATTCCATCTGTCCTACCAGCACACAGGGGTAGAAATACCCCACTTGTGCTGCTGGTATGACGACAGGGAAAAAAAAATTGGCAGTTTTGGATTTTTATTAAGGGGTTAAAATGTAAATAAAACCATATAAATTTGGTATCCCTGGAATCGCACCGAAACATAGAATACAGATGACATGTCATTTTTGGCTGTGCAGTGAATGCCGTAAAAACGAAGCCCGTAAGAAAGTCGCACGAATGTACTTTTTCTTCAAATCCCCCCCATTCTGAATTTTTCCAAGCTTCCCAGTACATTATATAGAATAATTAATAGCGGCATCATGAAGAAAAATTTGTCCCGCAAAGATTAAGACCTCATATGGCTCTGAGAGCGGACAAATAAAAAAGTTATGGGGTTTGGAAGGAGGGGAGTCAAAAATGAAAAACAAAAATCAAAAAATGCCATCGGCAGGAAGGGGTTAATAATAAAAATAATAAATTTTATTTATATAGCGCCAACATATTCCGCAGCGCTGTACAATTTGTAGGTTCAAATACAGACAGAAAGATACATTACAAAGAAAGTCATTTCACACAATGGGACTGAGGGCCCTGCTCGCAAGAGCTTACAATCTATGAGGTAGAGGGGGTGACACAAGAGGTAGCAGGGGCGGCATTGCTTATGCAGAGGTCAGACCCTTGTGTAATAGAGGTGACTGTCATTGCATAAACATAAGACTTTATGAGCCATCACCAGTCGTGTCCTGTAACATGTGGATGGAGCTTGGACCTATAAAGTTATCCTGAGATGACATCATATCATGTGGGGAAATGTGGGAGCGGGGACAGAGGAGGGTTAAGGGGTTACGTTAGACATTGTGATCGGCCTGTCTGATAAGATGTGTCTTTAGTTTGTGTTTGAATCTGTAGAAATTGGGAGTTAATCTGATTGTCCGGGGTAGAGCATTCCAGAGAAGTGGTGCAGCTCAGGAGAAGTCTTGTATACGAGCGTGGGAGGTTCTGATAATAGAGGATGTAAGTGTTAGGTCATTGAGTGAGCGGAGAGCACGGGTTGGGCGGTAGACAGAGATGAGGGAGGAAATGTAGGGAGGTGCGGCATTATGGAGAGCCCTGTGGGGGAGGGGGATAATGAATAGGCAGCCAATGTAGCAACTGGCACAGACCCGAGGCATCGCTGTAGTGTCTAGCCTGATAGATGAGCCTGGCCGCTGCATTCAGAATAGATTGTAGAGGGGAGAGTTTAGTGAGGGGAAGACCAATTAGTAAGGAGTTACAGTAGTCAAGGCGAGAATGAATCAGAGAGACAATAAGTGTCTTTAGTGTATCTCTGGTGAGGAAAGGACGTATTCTATGAGATAGACGGGGTGACACAAGAGGTAGCAGGGGCGGCATTGCTTATACAGTGGTCAGACAATGTTGTAATAGAGGTTACTGTCATTACACAAACATAAAACTTTATGAACCATCACCAATCATGACCTTTAACATGTGGATCGAGCTTGGACATATAAAGTTAGCCTGAAATGGCCTCATATCATGTGGGGTAATGTGGGAGTGGGAACAGAAGAAGGTTAATTTAAGGAATTCCAAATACGGTACAGAAGGGTTTACATTAGGAATTGTGATACGCCTGTCTGAGAAGATGTGTCTTTAGTTTGGGCTTAAAGCTGTAGAAATTGAGTTCAATAATAGGTTAAATAAATAATTTAAAGGGGTTGTCCCACGTCGCATACTCACCAGTCTTCGTTTCTTTGAAATCTTCTGTATTCCGGCTTTGTTTCGTCATTGGTGGGCGGGGTCACATATGCAAAGCCAAGCGGCGAGATGCCGCCGGCCCTGCGTGCGCGCTCATAGACCAGTCCAGCCTTCACAATGCAAATACAGACCCTACAGGGTGTCTGGTCTGTATTCGCATTGTGAAGGCTAGACTGGTGTATGAGCGTGCACGCAGGGCCGGCGGCATCTCGCCGCTTGGCTTTGCATATGTGACCGCGGAGCGGAGCAGAATAACAGCATCGTTTCTGCCGCTGCTTGCTTCATGCAGGGCAGAAGCATAGCGATGTTGCTGGCTTCACCTGTGCCGGCGTCTCACTGTCCCCGGCATCCGCCTCTCTATTACAGCGGATGTCGGGGACAATTAGACGCCGGCACAGGTGAAGCCAGCAACATCGCTATGCTTCTGCCCTGGATGAAGCAAGCAGCGGCAGAAGCGATGCTGTTATTCCGCTCCTTCGCCTCCCCCCCCCCCGGAATAGCAGCATCACTTCTGCCGCTGCTTGCTTCATCCAGGGCAGAAGCATAGCGATGTTGCTGGCTTCACCTGTGCCGGCGTCTAACCCTGTTCCGGCGTCTAACCCTGCATTGGCGGCCCCTTCCCCCAAAGGGTAAACTACCCCCCCCCTCCGTGCTCGCTCCCGTGCACTTAGCCCCTCCTCCCTCCCCCTGAGAGCAGGCAGATACAGCACTTGACTCAGGAGCAGCTAGGTCAAGGCTGTGGCCACAAAAAAATGAATAAAGTAATATAGTGGACAAACAAAGGAGTTTTGCTGAAGCAGTGTATTTAGGAAAAGTCTTACATTCACATTAACAAGCAGTATAGATAGGATCCTTGTGACGGGACAACCCCTTTAACCTAAAAAAAACTATGAATGTAATTTCCTTGTTAATACATAAGACAGGTCAATTAATTCAGGTTGCAAATCCACTTACGATCCCCCCTCTCCTGTGTGAATTCTCTGATGTCTAACAAGGTCTGATTTCTGAGCAAAATATTTCCCACATTCTGGGCATGAATAAGGCTTCTCTCCTGTGTGAGTTCTCTGATGTTCAACAAGATGTAACTTCTGAGTAAAACATTTCCCACATTCTGAGCATAAATAAGGCTTCTCTCCTGTGTGAATTCTCTGATGTCTAACAAGGTCTGATTTCTGAGCAAAACATTTCCCACATTCTGGGCATGAATATGGCTTCTCTCCTGTGTGAAGTGTCTGATGTCTAACAAGATCTGATTTCTGAGCAAAACATTTCCCACATTCTGGGCATGAATATGGCTTCTCTCCTGTGTGAAGTGTCTGATGTCTAACAAGATCTGATTTCTGAGCAAAACATTTCCCACATTCTGGGCATGAATATGGCTTCTCTCCTGTGTGAAGTATCTGATGTCTAATAAGAACTGATTTCCGAGCAAAACATTTCCCACATTCTGGGCATGAATATGGCTTCTCCCCTGTATGAATTCTCTGATGTCTAAAAAGATATGATTTCTTCATAAAATATTTCCCACATTCTGTGCATGAAAATGGCATCTTATCGGTGTGAATCTGTTGATGTTCAACAAGACCTGATTGAGAGATGAAACATATCCCACATTCTGAGCATGAATATTGCTTCTCTCTTGAGTGAGTTCTTTGATGTTTAAGAAAACTTGATTTCTGAGCAAAACATTTCCTACATTCTGGGCATGAATACGGCTTCACTCCTGTGTGAATATTTTGATGTTCAACAAGACGTGATTTCTGAGCAAAACATTTCCAACATTCTGGGCATGAAAATGGCTTCTCCCCTCTGTGAATCTTTTGATGTTCAACAAGATATGATTTCTGAGCAAAACATTTCCCACATTCTGGGCATGAATATGGCTTATATCCTGTGTGAAGTATCTGATGTCTAACAAGATGTGATTTAAAAGCAAAGCGTATCTCACATTCTGTGCATGAATAAGGCTTCTCTCCTGTGTGAACGTTTTGATGTTTAATAAGATTTGATGTCTGAGCAAAACGTTTCCCACATTCTGGACAAGAATATGGCTTCTCCCCTGTGTGAGTTCTTTGATGTTCAACAAGATGTGATTTATGAGCATAACGTTTCCCACATTCTGGGCATAAATATGGCTTCTCTCCTGTGTGAGTTCTCTGATGTTCAGCAAGATATGATTTCCGAATAAAACATTTCCCACATTCTGGACATGAATACGACTTCTCTCCTGTGTGAGTTCTCTGATGTATAACATCCTTTCTGCATCTTCTATTTAGCTTAACAGACTGAGGAGAAAGATCGTGCTCCTGAAGGTCTGAGGGTTTATCTGGGGTAATGGCAAGTTCTTCATATGGATCTTGTGTGATTCCATGATCCTCTGTTTTATAATCTGTAGATATCAGATGTCCCTCTGAGCTCCTGGTACAGTCAACTGATAAGAAGAAAACTGATGTTACTATTATTGAATAATATAACCTTATAAGTATATTCCCCACTGAGCTGCCGCTGCCTGAGACGCTTCAGACCGTGTGAAGAAGTGAAGTCAGTGGCACAGGCAGCAAACGACGGCAGCGCGGCCTACTTCATTAGTATTCACTGTGCTGAGACGGAGGTCAGTGATAGTGAATAGTAATGAAAGGGGGCAGGAGATGCCACCACTGCTCTAGGTCACTGTAGAGGTGAACACAATTCATGGCTGCTTAAATATGGACACTTATGTGGAATAATACTGTAGGATGCCATAAATCTTACTGTATTACACCCCATACACACAATAGAATCCAAATCACATCTGCTGGATTTCCCAGCCTGAACTCACCGCGGATCTGCTGTCCCATACAGTATGTAGTAGGGTCTGTGGAGTCACAAGGAAGCAGGGACTCCTAGCGTCATAGATCACTAAGATACAGGGAGTCCTGGTGTGTGGACAGAGTTCAGGCTGGGAAATGTGACTGATGTACAGACCAGATTTTCTAGTCCGGATTCCATAGTGTGATTGGGGTCTAAGGTGAGGTTTACACAGTGACATTTGTAGAAGCTGCTTCAGGAATTCAGAAGAAGAATTTTTCCGCTTTACCAAATCAGCCCCCGAATCTCCATCAGATTCCTTACTGGCCAGGCTGGATTTTCCACCTCCCATTTATTTCCATAGAGCTCTGAGGTGGAATCTGCCTGAAGATCGAGCAGGAGGATTATTTTTCCGCTACCTGAAATAATCTGCTATATAATTCTGGTAAATTCTTTCCCTTCACGAGGACTGACAGCCGGGGAGGAAGAAATTTGCCTCGTTCACATCGATGTCAAGTCCATATTCCTGCTGTCCGTTCTATTCTATACTACATTTATTACCACCTATAGCGGTATCACATTTATATTCAGGTATTATTAGTATTTTACCTGAATCGGGGAACAACAAATAGTCTAAACAATGTCTGAATAGAATCAGTGACCCTTCTGTGCTTTATATAGTGGTGACTCCTCACCTGGGCGGGTCCCTGTAGGAATGTCCTCCTCACACTCCTCATCACCACTCACATAGGGCTCTTCCTTTATTCTCATAGATATAGCATTCATGTCGCTCACATCTTTATCCTGATGGAAAATCTGTGAAACAAATAATGTAAAAGTCACCGGACAAATGGGGAAGTCACAGAGAATGTTCTAGATCATTAATCCGCATGAAGATGAAAGATGTCCTGACAGTAGCTGCAGGTCTGTGAGAAGCCGGATAAACATATTAGATGGCGGCTCAATGACACCGCCCATGTATATAACCATATAATACTGCTGGATACAACAAGACTGACCACAAGGACTTCACAGCCCGTCTACACATCATAGGGAATATCTCCATCTACCTGATCATCCTGTGGAAGAAGAGGACTGGGACATCTCTCCGGTGTTGTCCTCTTACTGGATCTACCTGTAGGAAACACAGACAGGGACTGAATTCATTCTGTACATACAAATAATGGAAGTCCATGTGTATATAGTCATGTCTATTACCTGCTGATGTGAGGGGCTGGTGGTCCTCCATCATCACCTCCTTGTACAGATCCTTGTGTCCTTCTAAATACTCCCACTCCTCCATGGAGAAATAGACAGCGACATCCTGACACCTTATAGGAACCTGACAACACAATGATACAGTCATCACCCCGACCCCTCCAGTTACTGTATAATGTCCCAGCATTCCCAGCACTGTCACCTCTCCAGTCAGCAGCTCCAGCATCTTGTTGGCGAGTTCTAGGATCTTCTGTCCATTGATCTCCTCCTGTATCAGGGGGTGAGTTGGAGGCCCCGGGAATGGGCTCAGGGTTCCTCTCCATCCATCATACACAAGAGTCTGACAGCGCCCACTAGAGGGCTTCTTCACTACTGTGTAATCCTGGTTATGGGGAGACACATTAATAAATCTCACTACATACATGTCCAGAGTCCATCACCTCTCCAGTCATATCATCTGTTATTACTATAGATAAGAATGATGTCATGATGACATCATCAGAATCTCTCACCTCTGCAGTAAGCTGGTAGATGATCTCTAGGGTGAGATTTAATAGACTTTCCGCCATCTTGTTCCCGTCTCTTTCCATCCTTGATGGATCAATCAGGAATATTCTCTTCTATAGAAGATACTGAGAGGATTCTATATTGTGGAAACCTGAATGGAGAGAAGATGAGACAATGTAATCACTACACGGAATCCCATGGAATAAATAGAAGAATTGAGTCCCATTATTATCACCACCTCCTACTTCTGACGTCGGCAGCGTGTAGCTCAGGAAGGGAGTGACTTGTTGTGGGCCGGCTTGGTGGGTATATAAGGTGTGTGATAGGCTGAACAGAATCTCATTGGGAGTATTTGACCAGCCTCAAGCGTACTGGCTGAGGGGTGATCAGTGCTGCCCGGGGTGTGACAACACAAATTGGATATGCAAGAACCAAAACCTGATGCCGAACAGCCCAGGAGGCTCCAGCAGCTCTAGTAGAATGAGCCGTGCTACCCACTAAGGAGGGGAAGAAACCCTCAAGAAGGTGAGGAAGAGTCCAAAGATACGGAGCTGACACTTGTACAGATGACACTGACTTTCTCTGCAGCTTCAGTCACAACAAGTGATGGTTCGTCCATCGATCTCTTGGAACAGCCACAACTGTCACAGATAGATCTCCCACATTTCTGTCTGGACTACAATCTACTGGCCATAGAGGTGAAGACACTCGGCCCCTGATATTACCAGCACACTGGAACTAACTGTACAGTCCTCCCTGACCCTGACAGAAGAGGAAGTATTACAGCCTAGTACGCAACGTGCAACAACAAGTGACTAATGCAGAGGAGAAAGTGGCCAACGGGAATCTGTAGGTTTGTGACTTACTGAAATGAGCAGAATCTTACATGATGGTACAGAGGACGTAGAGAATGGGCCCCGCTGTAGGGACATGAGAGGAATGAGTGTCCCGGAGAATGTTCCATCCAGAGATCTAACACCAATACAGGGGCTTGTAAAAGTCTTCAGCCCCCTATAGCAATACTTTGTAGAGCCGCCTTTGGCTACAATTCCGGCTACAAGTCTTTTGGGCTCGGTCTCTACCAGCTTTGCACATCTAGAGATGAGATTTCTGCCCCTACTTCTTCTTTGCAGCCAGATTGGATGGAGCGTCTGTGAACAGCAAATTTCATTAGAGATGAGCGAACACTAAAATGTTCAAGGTTCGAAATCCGATTCGAACAGCCGCTCACTGTTCGACTGGGTTTCGAACCCCATTATAGTCTATGGGGAACATATACTCGTTAAGGGGGAAACCCAAATCCGTGTCTGGAGGGTCGCCAAGTCCACTATGACACCACAGGAAATGATGCCAACACCTCTGGAATGCAACTGGGACAGCAGGGGAAGTATGCCTGGGGGCATCTAACACACCAAAGACCCTCTATTACCCCAACATCACAGCCTAACAACTACACACTTTCCACATTCAAAAAACTTCTATCAAAGTGGGAAAATACCTGGAAACCTTCTTTACTCCCCAAATGGATGGACACAAACCCCAATTTAAAGAGGACCTTTCACCATATCCGGGCACATGCAGTGTTATATACTGCCGGAAAGCTGACAGTGCGCTGAGTTCAGCGCACTGTCGGCTTTCCCGATCTGTGCCCGGTGTGAAGAGCTTACGGTACGGTACCGTAGCTCTTCTATGGTCAGAAGGGCGTTTCTGACCATTAGCCAGAGACGTCCTTCTGCCTCGCGGCGCCAATTGCGCTGTGCTGTGGAGCGGGGAGGAACACCCCCTCCCTCTCCTGATAATACTCGTCTATGGACGAGCTGTGTGAGCAGAGGGAGGGGGCGTTCCTCCCGGCTCCACAGCACAGCGCGATTGATAAGACCTTCCAAAATTCATTTTTCTAGCCCTTAACATGAGCCCTTCCAAACAAAGTTACAGGATCTTAATCTGAGCTTCCAGCAGAGATTGAGGCCCTTGGCATGAGTAGAGCCTTGCACCAGCAGTGTTTTTGGCCCTTGGAGTGAGTAAAGCCTTGCACCAGCAGAGTGTTAGCCCCTTTAAAACTCTTTGCCCCTAAAACAGTGGTTCCAGAACCATCACTCTCATTGTGTTGGATTGATGCAGTGGATTGGACTGAGGACCCAGACATTGACCTTGATTTTGACTGTCAAATTGATAACATTTTGGCATCAAGTCCTGGGGGTAACTGCTATTTAGAGGACTGCAAAGGGGGAGAATTGGCTGCAACCACTACTAGCGGTAATGGTCCTCTAATATGGGACTCTACATTACCTCTACAGGGTTCTGATCAGGAGTTAATTGTCCAAACAACATGCTCCAGTACTTTACATGTAGATCAGAAACCACTTTCCCTTCTGACACCAGATTTAACCAAGATTCACCATCATCATCCTGCTGAGATGGAGCCACTAAAGGAAACCTTGCCTTCAAAGGCCTGTCCTGGAGCTGCGACTGAGCCAAATCTAAACACAGAGTCCTTTTGAACTGAACAAAATTCACCAGCAGTGTTTTTGGCCCTTAGGGTGAGTTGAGCCTTGCACCAGCATGTGTCCCATAACATCAGGCGGGCCCTAAGTTCTGCGCTTTGCACAAAAGTTCCACTTGACCACCGAGGCGTGGACAAGTGCATGCGGCCAGGGATGCTACATCTCAATCACAGCACACTGGCTGAATGTAGTTGAGGCTGGGACCGGGTCGCAAACTGTGGCGGCCTGCCTTGTCTCCCCGCCCAATATTCCTGGCAGGAGTGCTGAAACACCACCCTCCTCCTCCGCCCTTGAATCGACCCCAGCTACTGGCGTGGGGAGATGTCAGCAGGCCGTGCTGAAGCTCATCAGCTTGGGGGACAGACAGCACACTGCCTCCGAGGTCAGCGATGCCATCCTGGCTGAGATGGCAATGTGTTTTTCTCTGCTGCACCTGGGGCCAGGCATTTTTGTCATGTGTAATAACAGCAGGAACCTGGTAGCGGATCTGGAGCTTGCCAGCCTCCAAAACGTTCCATGCTTGGCCCACGTCTAACTTAGTGGTGCAACATTTTTTTAAAACATACCCAAATGTACACGAGCTACTGGTGAAAATGCGGCGGTGTGCGCCCACTTTCGCAAGTGTACAGCCGCTAGCCTCAAAACACTCCAGCAAGGCCTCCATCAGCCCGAACACCGGCTGTTGTGCGACGTCCCCACACTCTGAAACCCTAGATACCATATGTTGAGCAGGGTGTGTGAGCTGCAGAGACCTTTGATGGAGTTCCATCTCGAAAACCCAAGGGTTCATCAAAGTCAGCTCCTATCCTTTCCACTGGACATGAAACATTAGCATGCACTCATCACAATTCCGGATATGGAAGCTGCGTTAAGCAGGGTGCAGGCTACAACACAGACCAGGCCCAAGCACCAGGAACAGGTGTTAGAAATACTGCAGCATCCGCCATTTCCTTCCAATTTTGTGGTTGTGGACCAGCCACCGACGTTTCTGGACCTCAGTGGGGATGATGAAACACAGTTGCCATCAGGGCAAGCTGTGGTTATATGCGGTTTGCAGTAAGGGGACAGTGTGCAATTGGAAGAGGAGTTGGTGGACGACGAGGCCACCGACCCCACAAGGACAGGGGTGATGTCTAGGGGGCAGGGGCGAAAGCAGTGTAGATGTGGAAGGAAGCTAAATCAACAAAAAAGCTGGGTAGAAGCAGAGTAATAAACTGGGGTGATGTTTAGGGGCGAAAGCAGTGTAGATGTGGAGGGAAGCTAAGCAGCAAAAACGGTAGGTAGAGGCAAAGGCAGGCAAAACTCTACCCTGTTGCAAGACGTATTCCTAGGTCTTGGACACATTAATGGCCCCCCGGGCAAATTACCGCCACTCAGGGGCCTACTGTCACCAGGAGGGACACGTTAATGGCCCCCCCCTGGCCAAATTACCGCCACTCAGGGGCCTAGTGTCACCAGGAGGGACAAGTATAGGCGCATGTTGTGGGAGTACCTGGCTGACCCCAGCTCTGTCCTCTCTGATCCCTCTGTGCCCTACACTTATTTTCTCATAAGTTTTTCTGCAATACACATGTCCTGTGAAGTTCCCTTGGGATCTCAGAGGAGTTGGCATCAGTGCTGTTCATCTGAGTTCCCTTGGCAATTTGCTGTAAGAGAACCCTGGAGCAACCTACTCTAGGCAGCTACCATAGCATCCAGCATGGCCTGCACCATCATGCGCCTCTTCCCAGCCACTCTCCATCTCCCAGGCGTTTCATTGCAGGCAGAAGTACAGCACAAACCACCCACATGCCCAAGCCTTTAACGGCCTCATCTCAAAACTGCTGGCCCTGGAGATGTTGGCGTTTAGGCTTCTGGATACCCAGGCCTTCCATCACCAGATGGCAGCTGGGGCACCTCCCTATGCTGGGCCTAGCCGTTACTACTTCTCTTGGTGTGTGTCACGTTCGTGTCAGAGTCCAGACACAGATTCCGGGCTGCAGATTGCACCGCTAAGGAAACAGGGGAAGGAGACTATCCCAGGCACTACGGTGGCTAGCTAGGCCCTGCCTACGGGTGGTGGTCAGCTGTCCCCAAGCTAGCCTTGGCCCCGACAACTCCTGGCTCTCTAGCACGAAGACCTAACAGACAGATAGGACAAGAGCTGCAAGAGAGCTAGGGACTGGGGATACTATGGTGGTGACCCCTACAGAAATAAAGGTGCAGCTGCAGACAAACAAACTGGACGGGATGTGCTGGACAACGGACACGCAGCACAACACAATATAAAACCAGAGAAATGAGGAGAGGGACAGTGGAGAGGTGAGGAAAGGGTAAAGATGAGACTGGGGTAAAATAAACTGGAACCCACCTCAAACAACCAGATAGTGCCAAACAAACAGACGTGAAGGGCAGGGCAGAGTAGAAGTGTGGAGGGAAAAACCTCCTCCTCCTCCCTCCTTCCATAGGATGATGGCAATTCATAACACCTGCGGTTTACTCTTATAACCCCAAGTGAGTTCAGAAGACCAGAACACTATGTACACACTGATGGCTCAATGGTAGGGAACCCACTAGCAGATCACAGAAGCCCGGATCGAATCCCCAGCAGAAACATACACCAACACACACACCCAATCAGGTCATGACAGTGTGCTGTCCCTGCCTTGCACCTGCATGTGTCCCATAACATCAGTCGGGCCCAGAGCTCCGCGCTTTGCTGCAAGGTCCACTTGACCACCGACACATGGACAAGCACCTGTGGTCAGGGATGCTGCTTATCTTTAATGACAGGCAGGATGAATGTAGTGGAGTCTGGGCCCGGGGTGCAAACTGGGGTGGCCTATCTCCTCTCCCAGCCCAAAATTCATGGCAGGAGTTAACAGAAAGCCTACTACGCTGCAACCTCCACCCCAGCTACTAGCGGCAAACGCTGTAACACTGGCGTGGGGAGATGTCAGCAGGATGTGCTGAAGCTCATCAGCTTGGGGGACAGACAGCACACTGCTTCCAAGGTCAGGGATGCCATCCTGGCTGAGATGGCAATGTGTTTTTCCCTGCTACACCTGGGGCCTGGCATTTTTGCGTCTGTGATAATGGCCGGAACCTGGTAGCAGATCTGGAGCTTGCCAGACTCAAACACGGTCCACACATGGCCCACGTTTTCAACTTGTTGGTGCAAAGGTTCTTTGAAACCTACACCATTGTGCCTGATATACTGGTCAAAGTTTGGAAATTTTCGTAAGTGAGAAGTAGCCTCTGCTAGGCAGAAAACATTCAGAGCACACTCCTCTCATCTTCGCACCGTTGGCTGGCGGAGGAAGACGAGGGGGATGGAGTGGCATCTGATGTCCCTGTCCCACACGAGGCTTGAGGGTGCACTTCAGTGCATCCCATTGCTTCACCGCAGATGGTGTGAAGGGGAGTGGAAAATGGAGGAAATGGAGAGTGACCCTTACAGTTGGGGGCAGCAAAGTCATGCCAAGTAACACACTGGCACACATGGCTGACTTGATGACTGGTTGCTTTTCAAGAGTCTAACGCATACTTCACATCATGGAGAGCAAATAATACTGGATTTTTGCAAGCCTCAACCCCCGGTATAGGTCAAATGTCTGTTCCTTTGTTATATTAGGGGAGAGGGAAATAAAATTGCAAAAATAATTGGCACAAGCAACTGGTGCAGAATATGATGGGAATGTTTTCGTAAACCCTATTGGGCATCAGAGAGGATATTTCCTCCATGAGGCTCACAACTTCCATCCGCTGCACAACCACCAGGGGAACACTGTACAAGGTCTGGTACACGTTAATGTCCCCCCCCCCCTCCCTGCCAAAACTACTGCCAGTTAGGGGCCTAGTGTCATCATGAGGGACAAGTATAGGCGCATGTTGTGTGAGTACTTGGCCAACCACAGACCTGTCCTCTCCGATCCCTCTACGAATTACACTAATTGGGTGTATAATTTGGACCTGTATCCCTTGGCTTGAGCGTACATAGCCTGACAATTGGTATGTATCCCACTTAGGTTTTGTGGGGACACACAGTGGAATGCTGGTTTTAGCGTACATAGTCTGACAATTAATGTGTATCGCACTTAGTGTTGGTGGGGTTACATACCGTCACAACCTGGCTAAAGCTTCTATAGCCTGACAATTAGAATGTATGTATGCCAAGGTTTGGGGGGGGGGGGGTGTTACACACTGTCACAACCTTAGTGAAGCTTCATTAGTCTGAGAATTAAAATATATGTATGTATCCCCAAATAATTTGGGGAATTAACACTGACAACCTGGGTTAATATGGCAAGAGCCTGAGATGTAGGGTGTATGTATCCCCAAATTATTTGGGGAATTAACACTGACAACCTGGGTTAATATGGCAAGAGCCTGAGATGTAGGGTGTATGTATCCCCAAATTATTTGGGGAATTAACACTGACAACCTGGGTGAATATGGAAAGAGCCTGAGATGTAGGGTGTATGTATCCCCAAATTATTTGGGTTTTAAAGTCAAATTGACTATATCGTAGATCAATCAGTCAGTCCAAATTAAAGAAGCTTATTGTTGCGCGATTTTGCTAAATAATGACACAGAATTCAAGTCTGTTTCATCAGCTAGGTGAATTGCTTCAGTGCCCAGGTCAACACACAGCAAGCTACTGACTCTTTATTGAAAGTACACACACTTAAGAGACAAAGAAAGGAGGGGTTACTGCCCCCTTTGGCATTCCTGAGTTGTCCATCTCCCATTGGCTCCAAACTTCAATGTCCAGCCAGACACCTCCTTGCTCCAGTCTGTGGAATTCTGTTACAGGGTGTGTCAAAAAGCAACCAAGCTCCATCTTGGATTCAAAGTCCTTTGTCTCAGAGTTGTAGGAAAAATTAGTATTTCCAAAACACATCATACATATAAAGTATATGAAACTTGATTCATGTTCTCAGACTTGACATGGGGAATTTACAGTCAGAATTTGGCACTATATGCCAATAGCAACAAATGAGGGTGGTATGAAGGCCCCAATTTCTTTAGGAAATTGACAATGACAACCTGGATGAATATGGCAGGAGCCTGGGATGTAGGGTGTATGTATCCCCAAATTATTTGGGGAATTACCAGTCAGCACCTGGCACTATATGCCAATAGCAAAAATTGAGGGTGGTATGAAGGCCCCAATATATTTTAGGAATTAACACTCAGAAACTGGCACTATATGCCAACAGCAACAATTGAGGGTGGTATGAAGGCCCCAAATAATTTGGGGATTTAACACTGATAACCCAGGTGAATATGCCAATACCCAGAAATTTTGCATGAATGTTTCCCCAAATAATTTGGGGATTTCACACTGACAACCCAGGTGAATATGCCAATACCCAGAAATTTTGCATGTATGTTTCCCCAAATAATGTGGGGATTTCACACTGACAACCCAGGTGAATATGGCAATAGCCTGAGATGTAGGGTGTATGTATCCCCATATTATTTGGGGAATTAACAGTCAGAACCTGGCACTATATGCCAATAGCAACAAATGAGGGTGGTATGAAGGCCCCAATTTCTTTAGAGAATTGACAATGACAACCTGGGTGAATATAGCAGGAATTGAGGGTGGTATGAAGGCCCCAATATATTTTAGGAATTAACACTCAGAAACTGGCACTATATGCCAATAGCAAGAGTTGAGGTATTGAGTGGTATGAAGGCCCCAAATAACTTGGGGATTTAACACTGGAACACTGTCATACTCTATATACCCTTAATCCACATTCTATGGGCTGAGCATTTCAGTGTATACCAGTTAGCTACTGGGGGTGGGGGGGCACACTGTTAGAACGTGGATTGAGGGTATATGGGCTGAGCATTTCAGTGTATGCCAGTTAGCTACTGGGGGTGGGGGGGCACACTGTTAGAACGTGGATTGAGGGTATATGGGCTGAGCATTTCAGTGTATGCCAGTTAGTTCCAGGGCCAGTTAGTTCACTGTTAGGACGTGGATTAAGGGTATATAGAGTATGTGGGAATACACTTTCAATGTATCCCACTTAGTATTATCCCAACCGTGGAAAGCTGTGTAGCGCTGATGCAGCCTGTGAATCCCACGTTACCGTTAGTGGGTAGACACTGTGACAGTCATTTTTTGATTCTCCCTTCAATGTAGCTCTTAAAAGAGCTGTTGGTTTTCTTCTCCTCTCCTATCCTATCCCTGCCTAGCAGAATCTAATCCCTATCTAAATTGACAGAGACCTCTGTCTGTGACCAAGTGAAAGCTCAGAATAACGCGAAGCTGGGCGGCGCTGTTCTTATGAATCAGAGGTCACATGTTTTCGGCAGCCAATGGGTTTTTCCTAATTTTTTTCAATGTCCCTGTTGTTGTAGTTCCTGTCCCATCGAGTTTTTAGTCAGTTTACCACGCGGTGTTCGATTCGATTCGAACATGGTGAACAGCGTGATGTTCGATAGAACACTGTTCACTCATCTCTAATTTTCATGTCTTGCTACAGATGCTCAATGGGATTTAGGTCTGGACTGTGACTGGGCCGTTCTAAGAGCAGAATATTCTGTGATCGAAACCATTCACTGGAGCTCGGGCTGGAGGTTTAGGGTCATTGCTGGAAAGTGAATCTCCTTTCCAGTCTCAAGTCTATTGTAACCTCCAACAGGGCCACAAGGAGGACAATATAGTGTGTGGGGGCCACGAGGAGGACATTATAGTGTGTGGGGGCCACGAGGAGGACATTATAGTGTGTGTGGGCCACGAGGAGGACGTTACAGTGTGTGGGGGCCACGAGGAGGACGTTACAGTTTGTGGGGGCCACGAGGAGGACGTTACAGTGTGTGGGGGCCACGAGGAGGCCGTTATAGTGTGTGGGGGCCACTGAATGTATGAGAAAGGCTGAGAGCGAGCACTTACTTCCTCGGGTACAGCAGCCGTCTGCTCACAGGACCTGTGATGATGTCACGTGTGGGAGGAGTCAAAAAGTCACATGATCAGATCGCTTTATCTGTGCAGAAGATACTAAATCCTAGTGAGCTAAAGGACCTGTGATGATGTCACCTGTGTGGGAGGAGACAGAATCACATGACCAGATATTAGAGGTCTCTGCAAAGCCGACTAAGTGGACTAAGTGTGACGTATATGTAGCAGAGCTGTGTCTGTGTATGACCTGTATGTACCTGGGCCGTCTGTGTGTGACGTGTATGTAGTGAAGTCGTCTGTGTGTGACGTGTATGTAGCGGAGCAATCTGTGTTTGACGTGTATGTAGTGTAGCCATCTGTGTTTGACGTGTATGTAACTGAGCCATCTGTGTGTGACTTGTATGTATTGGAGCAGCTTTTCTGTCACGTGTATGTACCGGAGCCGCCTGTGTGTGACATGTATGTAGAGTAGCCATGTATGTTGCAGAGTTGTCTGTGTGTGACATGTATGTAGTGGAGCCATCTGTGTTTGACGTGTATGTAGCGGAGCCGTCTATGTATGAGATGTATGAAGCTGAGCCTTCTGTGTGTGACATGTATGTAGCAGAGCCGTCTGTGTATGACGTGTATGTAGTAGAGCCACTTGTTTGTGACGTGTATGTAGTGGAGCCGTTTGTGTGTGATGTGTATGTAGCTGAGCCATCTGTGTGATGTGTATGGAGCGGAGCCGTCTATGGATGAGGTGTATTTAGCTGAGCCGGGTGTGTGTGACGTGTATGTAGTGGAGTCGTCTGTGTGTGACGTGTATGTAGCGGAGCCGTCTATGTATGAGATGTATAAAGCTGAGCCGTCTGTGTATGACGTGCATGTAGTGAAGTCATCTGTTTGTGATGTTTATGTAGTGTAGCCATCTGTGTTTGACGTGTATTTAGTGGAGCCATCTGTGTATGACGTGTACGTAGTGGAGCCGTCTATGTATGAGATGTATGAAGCTCAGTCGTCTGTGTGTGACGTGTACGTAGTGAAGTCATTTGTGTGTGACGTGAATGTAGCAGAGCCATCTGTGTGTGACGTGTATGTAGTGGAGCCGTCTGTGTGTGACATGTATGTAGCGGAGCCATCTGTTTGTGATGTGTATGTAGTGGAGCTGTCTGTGTATGACCTGTATGTACCTGGGCCGTCTGTGTGTGACGTGTATGTAGTGAAGTCGTCTGTGTGTGACGTGTATGTAACTGAGCCATCTGTGTGTGACTTGTATGTATTGGAGCCGCTTTTCTGTCACGTGTATGTATTGGAGCCGCTTTTCTGTCACGTGTATGTACCGGAGCCGCCTGTGTGTGACATGTATGTAGAGTAGCCATGTATGTTGCAGAGTTGTCTGTGTGTGACGTGTATGTAGCGGAGCCGCCTGTGTGTGACATGTATGTAGTGGAGCCATCTGTGTTTGACGTGTATGTAGCGGAGCCGTCTATGTATGAGATTTATGAAGCTGAGCCTTCTGTGTGTGACATGTATGTAGCAGAGCCGTCTGTGTATGACGTGTATGTAACTGAGCCGTCTGTGTGTGACTTGTATGTAGTAGAGCCACTTGTTTGTGACATGTATGTAGCGTAGCCGTCTGCGTGACGTGTATGTAGCGGAGCCGTCTGTGTGTGGCGTGTATGTAGCGGAGCCGTTTGTGTGTGATGTGTATGTAGCTGAGCCGTCTGTGTGATGTGTATGGAGCGGAGCCGTCTATGGATGAGGTGTATGTAGCTGAGCCGTGTGTGTGACGTGTATGTAGTGGAGTCGTCTGTGTGTGACGTGTATGTAGCGGAGACGTCTATGTATGAGATGTATAAAGCTGAGCCGTCTGTGTATGACGTGCATGTAGTGAAGTCATCTGTTTGTGATGTTTATGTAGTGTAGGCATCTGTGTTTCACATGTATTTAGTGGAGCCATCTGTGTATGATGTGTACGTAGTGGAGCCGTCTATGTATGAGATGTATGAAGCTCAGTCGTCTGTGTGGGACGTGAATGTAGCGGAGCCATCTGTGTATGACGTGTATGTAACTAAACCGTCTGTGTGTGACGTGTATGTAGTGGAGCCGTCAGTGTGTGACATGTATGTAGCGGAGCCATCTGTTTGTGATGTGTATGTAGTGGAGCTGTTTATGTGTGACGTGTATGTACAGTCAGGGCCGCCATCAGGAATTTTGGGGCCCCATACAGCCTAATGTCTGCCCCCCCCCCCCCCCCGCCATTTTAAAACTACCTTATTATGCGACACACCAATTCTGTATTACATTTCCCTTTATTTAGCAGCATTACAAGGCTTCATCAGATTCTATTTGCAGGTACAATCTGCTACGTGTGACAGCGCCTATAGAGAGCCAACACCATCTATAAGAGCCTCCTAATAAATCCTCAGGGCTTATTCACATTGCGTTTTTGGCCTCCCTTGCCGGGATACGTTGGTAACCAGTCAGAATCAGCTGTCAACTTATCCCTGCACGAAGAACTGGCCAATAAAAAAAAGGGGGACCTGCAGTTCTCCGTGCAGGGATAAGTGGGGAGCTGATTCTGACTGGTTACCAACGTATCCCGGCAAGGGAGGCCAAAAACACAATGTGAACACTCCTTTAAAGTGAAAGTCCCACCCCCAAACAGGCTGCTATGCTAGTAACATAGCCTACATCATTATTAATACAAAGCACACGTAGCTTTGGAGATATTGTGTGCTTTGTAGTTCTCCAGCTAAAAACTTATATATTACATATTATTGCCCCAGTTTCCTCTCCGCAGTGCCGCACACCCGATGTCCCAACAATCCCCCTTCCCCTCCGGCCACCTTCTAACATCTTTCCACTGCCCCCTGTACCCATACCTCCCAACTTTTGAAGAACCGAAAGAGGGACAAAATGTGCGGCGGCAAATTTAGCCCCATCCTTTTTTATGTTGACTCCACCCATTCTCATTAATTTTTCATGTGCCCGCACACAGTATAATCCTCCTACAGTCACCCGTAAATTATATGTCCCCCCTCTATCTCTCCCCCAGCTTCATATACACCCTTCATCTGCCCCCAGTTTCATGTCTCCCCATCTCTGCCCCCAGTTTCATGTCACCCCCTCCATCTCTGCCCCAGATTCATGTCCCCTCCATCTCTGCCCCCAGATTCATGTCCCTTCATCTCTGCCCCCAGATTCATGTCCCCTCCATCTCTGCCCCCAGATTCATGTCCCCTCCATCTCTGCCCCCAGATTCATGTCCCCTCCATCTCTGCCCCCAGATTCATGTCCCCTCCATCTCTGCCCCCATATTCATGTCCTCTCCATCTCTGCCCCCATATTCATGTCCCCTCCATCTCTGCCCCCAGATTCATGTCCCCTCCATCTCTGCCCCCATATTCATGTCCCCTCTATCTCTGCCCCCAGATTCATGTCCCCTCCATCTCTGCCCCCAGTGTCATGTCCCTCCATCTCTGCCCCCAGATTCATGTCCCCTCCATCTCTGCCCCCATATTCATGTCCCCTCCATCTCTGCCCCCAGATTCATGTCCCCTCCATCTCTGCCCCCATATTCATGTCCCCTCTATCTCTGCCCCCAGATTCATGTCCCCTCCATCTCTGCCCCCAGATTCATGTCCCTTCATCTCTGCCCCCAGATTCATGTCCCCTCCATCTCTGCCCCCAGATTCATGTCCCCTCCATCTCTGCCCCCAGATTCATGTCCCCTCCATCTCTGCCCCCAGATTCATGTCCCCTCCATCTCTGCCCCCATATTCATGTCCTCTCCATCTCTGCCCCCATATTCATGTCCCCTCCATCTCTGCCCCCAGATTCATGTCCCCTCCATCTCTGCCCCCATATTCATGTCCCCTCTATCTCTGCCCCCAGATTCATGTCCCCTCCATCTCTGCCCCCAGTGTCATGTCCCTCCATCTCTGCCCCCAGATTCATGTCCCCTCCATCTCTGCCCCCAGATTCATGTCCCCTCCATCTCTGCCCCCATATTCATGTCCCCTCTATCTCTGCCCCCAGATTCATGTCCCCTCCATCTCTGCCCCCAGTGTCATGTCCCCACATCTCTGCCCCCAGTGTCATGTCCCCACATCTCTGCCCCCAGTGTCATCTCCCCCATCTCTGTCCCCAGTGTCATGCCGTCCTCTCCTTCATCTGCCCCCAGTGTCATGCCGTCCTCTCCTTCATCTGCCCCCAGTTTCACGTTCCACCTCAGCGTACAGGACATTACACTTACCTTCTCCTTCGTTCCCTCGCAGCTCTCTGCGCGCCTCTCTCTCACTGGCGCACAGTTGTAGACGCGATGTGACGTCATCACATCGCGTCTACAAGCCAGTAGCGGCGGCGAATATGTGTCAGCGAGAGAGGCGCGCAGCGGCTAAGCGAGAAGCTGACCTGTGTCAGCTCCTTGCTTCAGCCGCGTATGTCTTCAACTCTGATCTGCGTCCTCTGGATGCAGATCTGAGTTGAAATAGGACATACACAATGACTGCTACGGGCGCCAGGGGGCCGGCACACGGTGGCGGGCCAAAACCGGGCCACCCCCCCCATTTTTCAATTTGGCCGGGCCCCTGACGCCAGTAGCAGTAGTACTGGCCTATCGGCGGCCCTGTGTACAGTCATGGCCAAAAGTTTTGAGAATGCCACAAATCTTCTATTGTCACATGATCTGCTTCCTCTGGTTTCTGTGTGTTTGTCAGATGTTTGTATCACATACAGAAATAGAATTGCAATCATATTATGAGTAATAAAAGCTTATACTGACAGAATGAGTTAATGCAGCGTTGCAATATTTGCAGTGTTGACCCTTCTTCTTCAGGACCTCTGCAATTCTCCCTGGCATGCTCTCAATCAACTTCTGGACCAAATCCTGACTGATAGCCGTCCATTCTTGCACAATCAATGCTTGCATTTTGTCAGAATTTGTAGGTTTTTGTTTGTCCACCCGTCTCTTGATGATTGACCACAAGTTCTCAATGGGATTAAGATCTGGGGAGTTTCCAGGCCATGGACCCAAAATCTCTATGTTTTGTTCCCTGAGCCATTTAGTTATCACCTTTGCTTTATGGCAAGGTGCTCCATCATGCTGGAAAAGGCATTGTTGATGGCCAAACCGCTCTTGGGCGGTTGGGAGAAGTTGATCTTGGAGGACATTCTGGTACCATTCTTTATTCATGGCTGTGTTTTTAGGCAAGACTGTGAGAGAGCCGATTCCCTTGGCTGAGAAGCAACCCCACACATGAATGGTTTCAGGATGCTTTACAGTTGGCATGAGACAAGACTGGTGGTAGCGCTCACCTCATCTTCTCCCAATAAGCTGTTTTCCAGATGTCCCAAACAATCGAAAAGGGGATTCATCAGAGAAAATGACTTTACCCCAGTCCTCAGCAGTCCACTCCCTGTACCTTTTGCAGAATATCAGTCTGTCCCTGATGTTTTTTCTGGAGAGAAGTGGCTTCTTCGCTGCCCTCCTTAAGACCAGGCCTTGCTCCAAGAGTCTCCACCTCACAGTGCGTGCAGATGCACTCACACCTGCCTGCTGACATTCCTGAGCAAGCTCTGCACTGCTGGTAGCCTGATCCCGCAGCTGAAACACTCTTAAGAGACGGTCCTGGCGCTTGCAGGTCTTTCTTGGGCGCCCTGGAGCCTTTTTACCAACAATGGAACCTCTCTCCTTGAAGTTCTTGATGATGCGATAGATTGTTGACTGAGGTGCAATCTTTCTAGCTGCGATACTCTTCCCTGTTAGGCCATTTTTGTGCACTGCAATGATGACTGCATGTGTTTCTTTAGAGATAACCATGGTTAACAGAAGAGAAACAATGATGCCAAGCACCAGCCTCCTTTTAAAGTGTCCAGTGGTGTCATTCTTACTTAATCATGACAGATTGATCTCCAGCCCTGTCCTCATCAACACCCACACCTGTGTTACTGGAGCAATCACTGAAACGATGTTAGCTGGTCCTTTTGAGGCAGGGCTGCAATGATGTTGAAATGTGTTTTGTAGATAAAGTTCATTTTCTAGGCAAATATTGACTTTGCAAGTAATTGCTGTTAAGCTGATCACTCTTTATAACATTCTGGAGTATACACAAATTGCCATTAGAAAAACTGAAGCAGTAGACTTTGTAACAATTAATATTTGTATCATTCTCAAAACTTTTGGCCATGACTGTAGTGAAGCCATTTGTGTGTGATATGTATGTAGCGGAATCGTATGTGTGATGTGTATGTAGCGGAGTCATCTGTGTGTGACATGTATGTAGCGGAGCCGTCTGTGTGATGTGTATGTAGCGGAGTCGTCTGTGTGATGGTTATGTAGTGGAGCCGTCTTTGTATGACGTGTATGTAGCGGAGCCATCTGTGTGATGTGTATGTAGCGAAGCCATCTGTGTATGACGTGTATGTAGTGGAGCCGTCTATGTATGAGATGTATGAAGCTGAGCCGTCTGTGTGTAATGTGTAAGTAGTGAAGTTGTCTGTGTTTGACGTGTATGTTACTGAGCCATCTGTGTGTGTGACGTGTATGTAGTGTAGCCGTCAGTGTGTGACTTGGATGTAGTGGAGCTGCTTGTGTGTCACGTGTATGTAGCAGAGCCGCCTGTGTGTGACATGTATGTAGCGTAGCCGTCTGTGTGTGACGTGTATGTAGTGGAGCTGTTTATGTGTGACGTGTATGTAGTGGAGCCATTTGTGTGTGATGTGTATGTAGCGGAGACGCCTGTGTGTGACATGTATGTAGCGTAGCCGTCTGTGTGTGACGTGTATGTAGTGGAGCTGTTTATGTGTGACATGTATGTAGTGAAGCCGTTTGTGTGTGATGTGTATGTAGCGGAGCAGTCTTTGTGATGTGTATGTAGCAGAGCCGTCTTTGTGAAGTGTATGTAGGGGAGCCATCTGTGTTTGACGAGTATGTAGTGTAGCCATCTGTGTTTGACGAGTATGTAGTGTAGCCATCTGTGTTTGACGTGTATTTAGCGAAGCCATCTGTGTATGACGTGTACATAGTGGAGCTGTCTATGTAAGAGATGTTTGAAGCTGAGCTGTCAGTGTGTGACGTGTAAGTAGTGAAGTTGTCTGTGTGTGACGTGTATGTAGCGAAGCCATCTGTGTATGATGTGTATGTAACTGAGCCGTCTGGGTGTGATGTGTTTGTAGCGAAGCCATCTGAGTATGACGTGTATGTAGTGGAGCCGTCTATGTATGAGATGTATGAAGCTGAGCCGTCTGTGTGTGACGTGTACGTAGTAAAGTCGTCTGTGTGTGACGTGTATGTAACTGAGCCGTCTGTGTGTGACGTGTATGTAGTGGAGCCGTCAGTGTGTGACTTGTATGTAGTGGAGCCGCTTGTGTGTCACGTGTATGTAGCGGAGCCACCTGTGTGTGACATGTATGTAGCGTAGCCGTCTGTTTATGATGTGTATGTAGTGGAGCTGTTTATGTGTGACGTGAATGTAGTGAAGCCGTTTGTGTGTGATGTGTTTGTAGCGGAGCCGTTTGTGTGATGTGTAGGTAGCGGAGTCGTCTGTGTGTGACGTGTATGTAGCGGAGCCGTATGTGTGAAGTGTATGTAGCGGAGTCGTCTGTGTGTGACGTGTATGTAGCGGAGCCGTATGTGTGAAGTGTATGTAGCGGAGTCGTCTGTGTGTGACGTGTATGTAGCGGTGCCGTATGTGTGAAGTGTATGTAGCGGAGTCGTCTGTGTGTGACGTGTATGTAGCGGAGCCGTATGTGTGATGTGTAGGTAGCGGAGTCGTCTGTGTGTGACGTGTATGTAGCGGAGCCGTATGTGTGAAGTGTATGTAGCGGAGTCGTCTGTGTGTGACGTGTATGTAGCGGAGCCGTATGTGTGAAGTGTATGTAGCGGAGTCGTCTGTGTGTGACGTGTATGTAGCGGTGCCGTCTGTGTGACGTGTATGTAGCCGAGCCGTATGTGTGATGTGTATGTAGCGGAGTCGTTTGTGTGTGACATGTATGTAGTGGAGCAGACTGTGTGTGACGTGTATGTAGCGGAATCGCCTGTGTCTGACGTGTATGTAGCGGAGCCGTATGTTTGATGTGTATGTAGCGGAGCCTTATGTGTGACGTGTATGTAGCTAAGCCATCTGTGTATGATGTGTACATAGTGGAGTCGTCTATGTATGAGATGTATGAAGCTGAGCCGTCTGTGTGTGACGTGTACGTAGTGAAGTCACCTGTGTGTGACGTTTATGTAGCGGAGCCATCTGTGTATGACGTGTATGTAACTGAGCCATCTGTGTGTCGTGTATGTAGTGGAGCCGCCTGTGTGTGACATGTATGTAGCATAGCCATCTGTTTGTGACGCGTATGTAGCGGAGCCGTATGTGTGTGACGTGTATGTAGCGGAGTCGCCTGTGTGTGACGTGTATGTAACGGAGCCATCTGTGTGTGACGTGTATGTAGTGGAGCCGTCTGTGTATGACGTGTACGTAGTGGAGCCATCTATGTATGAGATGTATGGAGTTGAGCCGTCTGTGTGTGACGTGTATGTAGCGGAGTCGTATGTTTGATGTGTATGTAGCGGAGCTGTATGTGTGATGTGTATGTAGCGGAGCCATATGTGTGATGTGTATGTAACAGAGTCGTCTGTTTGTGATGTGTATGTAGCAGAGCCATCTGTGTTTGACGTGTATATAGTGTAGCCATCTGTGTTTGACGTGTATGTAGCGAAGCCATCTGTGTATGACGTGTATGTAGTGGAGCTGTTTATGTGTGACTTGTATGTAGTGAAGCCGTTTGTGTGTGATGTGTATGTAGCAGAGCCGTCTTTGTGATGTGTATGTAGCGGAGCCATCTTTGTGAAGTGTATGTAGCGGAGTCGTCTGTGTGTGACGTGTACGCAGTGGAGCCGTCTATGTATGAGATGTATGAAGCTGAGCCGTCTGTGTGTGACGTGTATGTAGTGAAGCCGTTTGTGTGTGATGTGTATGTAGCGGAGCCGCCTGTGTGTGACATGTATGTAGCGTAGCCGTCTGTGTGTGACGTGTATGTAGTGGAGCTGTTTATGTGTGACGTGTATGTAGTGAAGCCGTTTGTGTGTGATGTGTATGTAGCGGAGCCGACTTTGTGAAGTGTATGTAGCGGAGTCGTCTGTGTGTGACGTGTATGTAGGGGAGCCTTCTGTGTGTGATGTTTATGTAGCGGAGCCGTCTATGTATAAGGTGTATGTAACTGAGCTGTCTGTGCGTGATGTGAATGTAGTGGAGCTGTCAGTTTGTGACTTGTATGTAGTGGAGCCACTTGTGTGTGATGTGTATGTAGCGAAGCGTCTGTGTGTGACGTGTATGTAGCGGAGCCGTTTGTGTGTGATGTGTAAGTAGTGAAGTTGTCTGTGTTTGACGTGTATGTTACTGAGCCATCTGTGTGTGTGACGTGTATGTAGTGTAGCCGTCAGTGTGTGACTTGGATGTAGTGGAGCTGCTTGTGTGTCACGTGTATGTAGCAGAGCCGCCTGTGTGTGACATGTATGTAGCGTAGCCGTCTGTGTGTGACGTGTATGTAGTGGAGCTGTTTATGTGTGACGTGTATGTAGTGGAGCCATTTGTGTGTGATGTGTATGTAGCGGAGACGCCTGTGTGTGACATGTATGTAGCGTAGCCGTCTGTGTGTGACGTGTATGTAGTGGAGCTGTTTATGTGTGACATGTATGTAGTGAAGCCGTTTGTGTGTGATGTGTATGTAGCGGAGCAGTCTTTGTGATGTGTATGTAGCAGAGCCGTCTTTGTGAAGTGTATGTAGGGGAGCCATCTGTGTTTGACGAGTATGTAGTGTAGCCATCTGTGTTTGACGTGTATTTAGCGAAGCCATCTGTGTATGACGTGTACATAGTGGAGCTGTCTATGTAAGAGATGTTTGAAGCTGAGCTGTCAGTGTGTGACGTGTAAGTAGTGAAGTTGTCTGTGTGTGACGTGTATGTAGCGAAGCCATCTGTGTATGATGTGTATGTAACTGAGCCGTCTGGGTGTGATGTGTTTGTAGCGAAGCCATCTGAGTATGACGTGTATGTAGTGGAGCCGTCTATGTATGAGATGTATGAAGCTGAGCCGTCTGTGTGTGACGTGTACGTAGTAAAGTCGTCTGTGTGTGACGTGTATGTAACTGAGCCGTCTGTGTGTGACGTGTATGTAGTGGAGCCGTCAGTGTGTGACTTGTATGTAGTGGAGCCGCTTGTGTGTCACGTGTATGTAGCGGAGCCACCTGTGTGTGACATGTATGTAGCGTAGCCGTCTGTTTATGATGTGTATGTAGTGGAGCTGTTTATGTGTGACGTGAATGTAGTGAAGCCGTTTGTGTGTGATGTGTTTGTAGCGGAGCCGTTTGTGTGATGTGTAGGTAGCGGAGTCGTCTGTGTGTGACGTGTATGTAGCGGAGCCGTATGTGTGAAGTGTATGTAGCGGAGTCGTCTGTGTGTGACGTGTATGTAGCGGTGCCGTCTGTGTGACGTGTATGTAGCCGAGCCGTATGTGTGATGTGTATGTAGCGGAGTCGTTTGTGTGTGACATGTATGTAGTGGAGCAGACTGTGTGTGACGTGTATGTAGCGGAATCGCCTGTGTCTGACGTGTATGTAGCGGAGCCGTATGTTTGATGTGTATGTAGCGGAGCCTTATGTGTGACGTGTATGTAGCTAAGCCATCTGTGTATGATGTGTACATAGTGGAGTCGTCTATGTATGAGATGTATGAAGCTGAGCCGTCTGTGTGTGACGTGTACGTAGTGAAGTCACCTGTGTGTGACGTTTATGTAGCGGAGCCATCTGTGTATGACGTGTATGTAACTGAGCCATCTGTGTGTCGTGTATGTAGTGGAGCCGCCTGTGTGTGACGTGTATGTAGCGGAGTCGCCTGTGTGTGACGTGTATGTAACGGAGCCATCTGTGTGTGACGTGTATGTAGTGGAGCCGTCTGTGTATGACGTGTACGTAGTGGAGCCATCTATGTATGAGATGTATGGAGTTGAGCCGTCTGTGTGTGACGTGTATGTAGCGGAGTCGTATGTTTGATGTGTATGTAGCGGAGCTGTATGTGTGATGTGTATGTAGCGGAGCCATATGTGTGATGTGTATGTAACAGAGTCGTCTGTTTGTGATGTGTATGTAGCAGAGCCATCTGTGTTTGACGTGTATATAGTGTAGCCATCTGTGTTTGACGTGTATGTAGCGAAGCCATCTGTGTATGACGTGTATGTAGTGGAGCTGTTTATGTGTGACTTGTATGTAGTGAAGCCGTTTGTGTGTGATGTGTATGTAGCAGAGCCGTCTTTGTGATGTGTATGTAGCGGAGCCATCTTTGTGAAGTGTATGTAGCGGAGTCGTCTGTGTGTGACGTGTACGCAGTGGAGCCGTCTATGTATGAGATGTATGAAGCTGAGCCGTCTGTGTGTGACGTGTATGTAGTGAAGCCGTTTGTGTGTGATGTGTATGTAGCGGAGCCGCCTGTGTGTGACATGTATGTAGCGTAGCCGTCTGTGTGTGACGTGTATGTAGTGGAGCTGTTTATGTGTGACGTGTATGTAGTGAAGCCGTTTGTGTGTGATGTGTATGTAGCGGAGCCGACTTTGTGAAGTGTATGTAGCGGAGTCGTCTGTGTGTGACGTGTATGTAGGGGAGCCTTCTGTGTGTGATGTTTATGTAGCGGAGCCGTCTATGTATAAGGTGTATGTAACTGAGCTGTCTGTGCGTGATGTGAATGTAGTGGAGCTGTCAGTTTGTGACTTGTATGTAGTGGAGCCACTTGTGTGTGATGTGTATGTAGCGAAGCGTCTGTGTGTGACGTGTATGTAGCGGAGCCGTTTGTGTGTGATGTGTATGTAGCGGAGCCGTTTGCGTGTGATGTGTATGTAGCGGAACCATCTGTGTATGACGTGTATGTAGTGGTGCCGTCTGTGTGATGTGTATGTAGTGGAGTCGTCTGTGTGTAACGTGTATGTGGCGGAGCTGCCTGTGTGCGACATGTATATAGCGGAGCTGTCTGTGTGTGACATGTATGTAGAAGAGCTTCCTGTGTGTGGTGTGTATGTAGCGGAGCCATGTATGTGGCGAAGCCTTCTGTGTGTGACGTGTAGGTGGTGGAGCCATCTGTGTGCGGCGTGTATGTGGCAGAGCCATCTGTGTATGATGTGTACGTAGTGGAGCAGTCTATGTATGAGATGTATGAAGCTGAGCCGTCTGTGTGTGACGTGTATGTAGCAGAGTCGCCTGTGTGTGACATGTATGTAGTGGTGCCGTCTGTGTATGATGTGTACGTAACGGAACCGTCTGCGTGTGACGTGTATGTAGCGGAGCCGTCTGCGTGTGACGTGTATGTAGCCGAGCCGTTTGTGTGTGACGTGTATGTAGCTTAGCCTTCTGTGTGACGTTTATGTAGCGGAGCCGTCTATGTATAAGTTGTATGTAACTGAGCTGTCAGTTTGTGACTTGTATGTAGTGGAGCCACTTGTGTGTGATGTGTATGTAGCGAAGCGTCTGTGTGTGACGTGTATGTAGCGGAGCCGTTTGTGTGTGACATGTATGTAGCGGAGCCGTTTGTGTGTGATGTGTATGTAGCGGAACCGTCTGTGTATGACGTGTATGTAGTGGTGCCGTCTGTGTGATGTGTATGTAGCGGAGTCGTCTGTGTGTAACGTGTATGTAGCGGAGCTGCCTGTGTGTGACATGTATGAAGCTGAGCCGTCTGTGTGTGACGTGTATGCAGTGAAGTCGCCTGTGTGTGACATGTATGTAGCGGAGCCATCTGTTTATGACGTGTATGTAACTGAGCCGTCTGTGTGTGACGTGTATGTAGTGGAGCCATCAGTGTTTGACTTGTATGTAGTGGATCCGCTTGTGTGTTACGTGTATGTAGCGGAGTCGCCTGTGTGTGACATGTATGTAGCATAGCCATCTGTTTGTGACGTGTATGTAGCGGAGCCGTATGTGTGATGTGTATGTAGCGGAGCCATCTGTGTATGACGTGTACGTAGTGGAGCCGTCTATGTATGAGATGTATGAAGCTGAGCCATCTGTGTGTGACGTGTATGTAGTGAAGTCGCCTGTGTGTGATGTGTATGTAGTGGAGTCCTCTGTGTATGACGTGTATGTAGCGGAGTCGCCTGTGTGTGACGTGTATGTAGCGGAGTCGCCTGTGTGTGACGTGTATGTAGTGGTGCCATCTGTGTGTGACGTGTATGTAGTGGAGCCGTCTTTGTGTGACGTGTATGTAGCTTAGCCTTCTGTGTGACGTTTATGTAGTGGAGCCGTCTATGTATAAGGTGTATGTAACTGAGTTGTCTGTGCGTGACGTGAATGTAGTGGAGCTGTCAGTTTGTGACTTGTATGTAGTGAAGCCACTTGTGTGTGATGTGTACGTAGCGAAGCGTCTGTGTGTGACGTGTATGTAGCGGAGATGTTTGTGTGTGATGTGTATGTAGCGGAGCCGTTTGTGTGTGATGTGTATGTAGCGGAACCGTCTGTGTATGATGTGTATGTAGTGGTGCCGTCTGTGTCATGTGTATGTAGCGGAGTCGTCTGTGTGCGACGTGTATGTGGCGGAGCTGCCTGTGTGTGACATGTATGTAGCGGAGCTGTCTGTGTGTGACGTGTATGTAGAGGAGCTTCCTGTGTGTGGCGTGTATGTGGCGGAGCCATGTTTGTGTGGCGTGTATGTGGCGGAGCCGTCTGTGTGTGACGTGTATGTGGTGAAGCCATCTGTGTGTGACGTGTATGTGGTGGAGCCGTCTGTGTGTGACGTGTATGTGGTGGAGCCGTCTGTGTGTGACGTGTATGTGGTGGAGCCGTCTGTGTGTGACGTGTATGTGGTGGAGCCGTCTGTGTGTGACGTGTATGTGGTGGAGCCGTCTGTGTGTGACGTGTATGTGGTGGAGCCGTCTGTGTGTGACGTGTATGTGGTGGAGCCGTCTGTGTGTGACGTGTATGTGGTGGAGCCGTCTGTGTGTGACGTGTATGTGGTGGAGCCATCTGTGTGTGACATAATACTAAGCCTGAGGCCGGGCACCCGCTGGCTATCTGAGTGGGTGGTATAGGAAGCAGATGTTAGTTGTTACTGACAGCGCACATCCTGCTCCATAACCCTCTGTAGTGTTGTAGTGAGGGCGCCGGTCTTCTGGAATAAGTCCACCATGCGATAGTTACTGTTATAGATCAGAACACTTTATTCCATGCTTCCATCATGGCTCCCTGTCTAACAACTCCTCCCCCTAAGCTCAGCTCCTCCCCCATTACTACCTCACTGTTGCTAGGCAGACTAAGCAGAACAGAACATACAGAACTTACTTATAACAACGTCACATCTCTCCCCTTCTTATAAAAAAAAATAAAATGCAAACATTATAAATGGACAATATATAAAAGGTCTGAACTGACAAGAAATTTTTACTGCAGAACATAGTCCCTGAGGTGTGCTGGTGGCCTTCGACTTATCGGGTAGCGTTGAGACATCTCGTTATCAGAAACAGTCTGTGAATTTTCGGTATCTCTTGTTGGTGTTGCTGAACCAGTTGTACCTGGTGAAATTTCCTCATCATCTGTCTCCTCTGTAATTGCTCCTGGGTTGTAGTCACGATTCATTGAGGACCAATGGAGTCTGGACGTGAACTACTGGGATGTTTGGAAGCTTAATGCGCAAAGGCCTGCCGAAAAGCGCAGTCGCTGGCGGAGTTCCTGTAGTAGGGTGTGGGGTGGCTCTGTACTGTCTAAGGAACCTGTACAATTCTTGCTGCAAATCCTTGTGTTCCATGGTGGCAATCCGAAGAGTTTTATTGATTGATTGCATGAAGCGCTCCACTTCACCATTGGCTTGAGGCCAGTAAGGAGTTTTTTTTCCTGTGGTTAAAACCAAGATAAGTTGCAAAAGACTGAAAATCTGCACTATTGAAAGGTGGCCCATTGTCAGTCTACACTGTTTCAGGTATGCCATATGCAGAGAAGATTTTGTCCAGTTTTGGTATGACGGCTCTTGCAGAGGTGGTGGAAACGGGTTCAACGACTGGAAACCTAGAAAAATCATCTATCACAACCAGTAAATAGGAATGATCTGGCAAAGTGCAGAAATCAACACTCACAGCAGTCCATGGATTGTCTGGCAGAGGTGTCATTTGTACTGGTGCTCGGTAGTGATGAGCGAACGCCGTTCGATCGAATATCATGGCGTTCAATGTATTCGTTCACAATCGAATACAAGGCCGCATACACAGTAAAAATTTGTGTCCCCTCCCACCTTTCCTGGCGCGTTTTTTGCACCAATAACTGTGTAGAGGAGGTGGGACGGGAACTACGACAATGAAGGCCGTGAAAAAAATTGAAAAAACCCATTGGCTGCCGAAAACATGTGATCTCCCATTTATAAGAACGGCCGCCGCCCTATTCGCCATTTTGGCCATCAGAGATAGGGAGAGAAACATATCTGCTGAGGGCTAGATAGCGATTAGCTTCAGATAGGCAGGGAAGAAGTAATGAAGAAAACCACCAGCTCTTCTCAGAGCTATACACTGTAGGGACATCAGTCCAGCTTTCCCCGGACGGTGGGAAACAGGGACACACAACAGATACAATTCATACATAGCGGAGAAACAGCGTTCATTTTTGGCTGTCCGCACACAGAATAGCCGGAATCCACAGCAATTACAAGTTCATATCGCTGGAAGAAGCCTTGAATTTTGTTGTTCGTGAAAAATTGCAGCAATCCACTGCAGTTACTTCTTGCTATATACATGCAAAGCAGCTTTTCAGTTTGTGTAACCCCAAAACAAGGATACAGAGCAATTAGGTTAGGCTATGTACGCTCAATCCAGATATCCAGGGTGTGTACCCCCAAAACCTAGGTGGGAGACACCGAAATTCAGTCAGGCTATATACGCTCAATCCAGCTGTTCACAGTGTGTAACCCCAAAACCTAGGTGAGAGAGACAGAATTTCAGTCAGGCTATGTCCGCTCTTTTCAGTTTTTCACGGTGTGTAACCCCAAAACTTAGGTGGGAGACCCAGAAATGCAGTCAGGCTATATCAGCTCAATCCAATTTTTAAGGGTCTACCCCTTGTATTTTTCATTTATTTCTGTGACATTATTTCAACCAATAACTCAAGCAGTACAAGCACTGGACAGTGGTACTAGAACACTGAAAACTGCTACCGTGTTTCCCCGAAAGTAAGACAGTGTCTTACATTCTTTTTACCCCCAAAAGTCCCACTATGTCTTACTTTCGGGGTATGTCTTATATTGGGAAAACCAACCACCCCCCCATCATCATCAATCATATGGATTGTAACTACAATTGAAGTTAGAGATGCGCGAATACTATTTGAATAGCGCGCTCCCATTGCAATGTATGGAAGCGGCAGGCAGACTTCGCCTGCGGCCGCCGCTTAACGGGATTCTACCATTAAAAGAAGTTCTTTCCTCTGACCACGTCGGAATAGCCTTAAAAAAGGCTATTCGTCTCCTACCTGTTGCCGTAGCCAGCGCCGCCTTCTTCCTCAGCTGCGTCCGCCCCGTCTGTCTCTTCTTTGGGCCTCATGGATGACGCATGCGCAGTCGGCTCTGGCTGCGAGAGCCTGTTAGAGCCAACTGCGCATGCGTCATCCATGAGGCCCGACGGGGACACAGACGGGGCGGACGCAGCTGAGGAAGAAGGCGGTGCTGGCTACGGCAACAGGTAGGAGACGAATAGCCTTTTTTTAAGGCTATTCCGACGTGGTCAGAGGAAAGAACTTCTTTTAATGGAAGAATCCTTTTAACTCCTCGCGTACCGAGTGCTTCCATTCATTTCAATGGAAGTGTGCCTTTGAAATGAATAGAAGCGGCTGGCACGTGGGGGGTTAAGCGGCCGCAGGCAAAGTCTTTCTTCACAGCGCTGTGCTGTGTGAGCCGGGGGAACGCCCCCTCCCTCTGCTCGCAGTACTCGTCCATAGACGAGCATTATCAGGGAGGGAGGGGGAGTTCCCCCCGGCTCTCACAGCACAGCGGAGCCCTGTGTTTCCCCGATACAGTAGTAACACCCCCCCGAAAGTCAGACAGTGTCTTACATTCTTTTTACCCCAAAAGTCCCACTATGTCTTACTTTCGGGGTATGTCTTACATTAGCCGACCTCCCTAAAACCCCCGCTACGTCTTACTATCGGGGGTGTCTTACTATCGGGGAAACACGGTATATAAATGTAGTACAACTGCAGCCATTACTTCTCCGCCCTTTTGAGGAAACCCGCGCCATTCACCTGATATGCTTTCAAGGCTTTTTCTCTTCTCTTTTGCTGTAATACACAAATCTGCTGAAGTTCCTTTGGGAGCTCAGAGGAGGTGGCCTCAGTGCTGAGAAACACATCTGATGTCCCTTGGCGATATGCGATATATCAGTATATATGAGTTACTAATAAAAAGAAAAATTACTGGAAAATCATTCGCATAAAGCGACAGCGGAGTTGCCATTATAGGTATCCCAGATAGAAATAACCTCAGTCCATTGTGTAATGCCAAACAAATTAGAGATCGGCCTTAAAGGGATTCTACCACTAAAATCAAATTATTTGTTGGTCACACATAGGAATAGCTTTAAGAAAGGCTATTCGTCTCCTAACTTTAGATGTCTTCTCTGCACTGCCGTTCGGTAGAAATCCCAGTTTTCATCGGTATGCAAATGAGTTCTCTCGCAGCACTGGGGGCGGTCCACAGCGCTCAAACAGAACTGGGGGCTTCCTCAATGCTGCAAATGAACTCTCCAGCGCCGCCTCCATCTTCTTCAGGAACGGCCTCTTCAAACGTCTTCTTCCGGCACTGGGGGGCAAATTTCTAGGCCTCAGGCAGAGCCGATTGCGCATACCCATGGCCGGCCACAAGAAAAATGGCTGCTTACACAGTAAGTAAGTGCACGAGCGACGCCATTTTGCTGCTGCTGGGATCGCATTGCATGTCAGCTGGGAACCTTGTGAAGACTCCCCGGCCTGTCATTGAATGCATTCTATTGCAGGCTACTCTATGTAGCCTGCAATAGAAGAGCAGGGTTAATGCATTGCATTAGTGATCAGACCCACTGGGGTTCATGACCCCTAGGGAGTCTAATAAATGCATAAAAATTTTTTTTTTAAAAAAAGAAATGATAAAAATATAACTCACCCCCTTTCCCTAGAACACATATAAAAGTACTTAAATACTGTGAAACGCCTGCACATTATGTATCCCTGTGTCCGAAAACGCCCGCTCTACAAATCTATACAAATATTTTTCCCATACGGTAAATGCGGTAGTGAGAAGAAAAAGTCAATACTGCCAAACCGCCGTTTTTTCACGGTTTTGCCTCTGATAAAAATTTTAATAAAAAATGATCAAAGCAATAACAATTCCCCAAAATGGTAGAAATGAAAAGTACACCCGGCCCCACAAAAAAGACGCCCTATGCATCCCTGTTGTCACAGTTATGGCAATGCCCGAGCAACCGTACACTGAACGCTGCTTGCACCACAATGGAAATGGGGGTAGGAATACTCTCCCTGGCGCTACAATGGCTGACAAGGCCCTGCCTGAGTGTGTTGGTCAGCTGTACCCAAGATAAGCTTGGCCCCGACAACTAGGATGGGACGTGTTGGAGATCTAACAGGCGCAGCACAACCATAAACACACAACAGAAGATTGAGGAGAGGAACAGTGGTGTAGTGAGGAAAGGGTATCACAGGACAGGGGCAAAACAAACCTGAAGCCCTAAACAAAAGCTCACTAACACCAAGACAGTGACAGGCAACCAGAAATGCAGGACAGGGGTGGAGTAGAAATTTTGAGTGTAAACAGACTCTCACACAAGGTAACACTCACACCACTTCCAAATCAGCTTCTGAGACAATACAACGTCATCTGATGAAGTCTGTGTGTACAGACGAAACGCGAGTCAGGCCGTAGTGGTGGTAAAACCAGGTATTCCATAACTTTATGTCTTTACCTTTCCTTGGGTTTTTTTTTCACTTGTTTCCTTTAACATGGTTGTCACTTACTTATTCTTAGTAGTCCATGGATCCTTGCACTTGCTTCCTTAACATGGTTCTATTCACTTTATTATACTGTATTAGTGCTTTCCTTTTGCTCAGTAATTTTGTATCAGTTCTAACCTGATTCTCTGTGACACTAATTGACTTTTTACCTCACTTCCCCATGGTATGTGTCTATATTTATTTGGCTATATATTCCTGGGTCACTCCACCCTTTGGAGTTGTTATTTTTTTGTTTTTTATGGATATTATATCCTTGTTTCCCCATAATTTTTTGTATTTATAGGTCTTTTAATATAATGTCAATAACATATTTACATTTTATATGAAATTTCTGATGTGGATGTTTTTTTTTCTGACTGAGACTATTCTCCATATCTATCGAGCCTCTTTTACGGCGAAGATACTGGTGTAACATTAACCATCTCCAGATATACTGTTAAATGTATATAGCCTATCTCCTCCGAAACCATGGAAGAAGGCCGGTAAGTATTTGATGTAATTCAGGTAAGTATTAGACGCTATCGAGATTCCACCCTACTCCTACCTAATAGTCCCTTCCTACCTAACAAGAGGTCAACAGCCCAATGATTAAAAGGTCAGCATAAATTTAGGGTAATATCGGAAGTCTGTTCGGACGATAGCTAATGTCAACTTGCAATATGTTTATTTCCTCAATGCGTTTCTATCCCTTTCATCAGGAGAGGTAATATTTATTGCTGCCTAAGAGATTTAGTAGCTTGCGGTTAAAACCGCAGTTCCTGGCGCCCTGATGGTGGACGCCAGTACTTTCAATGTTGCTGTCCGACAGCGGCTAGGACTGAAGCCAGCAGTGAGCCTTTTACAGACCCCGGAACTACTTGATAGGTTGATGACAATGTCATACACCTGAAGATCGCATCTACTGAGACACCCAGCCAGCTTAAGTATACACTGAGGCAAATACTCAACCGCTAACTCATCAGCTCAGTGGCAAAGAGAACGACCAGAAATTGACAGGACACCGGCTCAAATCCCCAGAAAACACACAACAATTTTACCAACTACTCAGGTCCTGACACCCGTACACGGAAGTATAAAAAAGTTACTGGTGTCAGAAGATGGTGACTTTTAGAGAAAAAACTATTTTGGCACAGTTTTGGATTTTTATTAAGAGATTAAATTAAAATGTAAATAAAACCATATAAATTAGCTATCCCCAGAATTGTACCGAGACATAGAATACAGGAGACGTCATTTTGGCTTCACAGTGAACGCCGTAAAAATGAAGCCCATAAAGAATTCGCACAAATGCACTTTTTCTTCAAATCCTCCCCATTCAAAAAATGTTTTCCTGCTTCCTAGTACATTGTACAGAATTATTAATGGCGGCATCATGAAGAAAATTTTGTCCCACAAACATTAAGACCTCATGTGGCTCTGAGTCAAAAAATAAAAAAAGTTATGGGGTTTGGAAGGAGGGGAGTCCAAACGAAAAACAAAAATCAAAAAAATGCCGTTGGCGGGAAGGGGTTAAATAAACAATTTAACCTAAAAAAACTATGAATGTAAGTTCCTTGTTAATACATAGACGGGTCCATGAATTCAGGTTGAGAATCCACTTACGACCCCTCCTCCTCTTCTGTGTGAATTCTCTGATGTCCAACAAGATCTGATTCCTGAGCAAAACATTTCCCACATTCTTGGCACGAATATGGCTTCTCTCCTGTGTGAAGTACCTGATGTCTAAAAAGGTATGATTTCCGAATAAAACATTTCCCACATTCTGGGCATGAATATGGCTTCTCCCCTGTGTGAATTCTCTGATGTTGAACAAGATCTGATTTCTGTGCAAAACATTTCCCACATTCTAGGCATGAATATGGCTTCTCTCCTGTGTGAGTTCTTTGATGTCTAACAAGATCTGATTTAGACATAAAACAGTTCCCACATTCAGAGCAAGAATGAGACTTCTCTCCTGTGTGAATTCTCTGATGATCAACAAGATATGATTTCCGAGTAAAACATTTCCCACATTCTGGGCATGAATACGGCTTCTCTCCTGTGTGAATATTTTGATGTTCAACAAGATATGATTTCTTAGCAAAACATTTCGAACATTCTGGGCACGAATATGGCTTCTCTCCTGTGTGAAGTATCTGATGTCTAACAAGACGTGATTTGTAAGTAAAGCATTTCCCACATTCTGGACATGAATACGGCTTTTCTCCTGCGTGAATCTTTTGATGTCCAACAAGATCTGATTTCTGTGCAAAACATTTCCTACATTCTGGGCATGAATATGGCTTCTCTCCTGTGTGAATCTTTTGATGTTCAACAAGATATGATTTCTTAGCAAAACATTTCCCACATTCTGGGCATGAATATGGCTTCTCTCCTGTGTGAAGTATCTGATGTCTAATGAGACGTGATTTATAAGCAAAGAATATCCCACATTCTGGGCAAAAATAAGGCTTCTTCTCTCCTGTGTAAATCTTTTGATGTTTAAGAAGATTTGATTTAAAAACAAAACATTTCCCATATTCTGGACATGAATATGGCTTCTCTCCTGTGTGAATCTTTTGATGTTTATCACGATAAGATTTCATGGAAAAACATTTCCCACATTCTGGGCATGAATATGGCTTCTCTCCTGTGTGAGTTCTCTGATGTATAGCAGTCTTTCTGCATCTTTTATTTAGCTTAACATTCTGTGATGAATTAGAAGAAAGATCTTTCTCCTGAACGGCTGAGGGTTTATCTGGAATAATGACATGTTCTTCATATGGATCTTGTGTGATACCATGATCCTCTGCTGTATAATCTGTAGATATCAGATGTCCCTCTGAGCTCCTGGTACAGTCATCTGACAAGAAGAAAACTGATGTTACTATTATTGAATAACATAACCTTATAAGTATATTCCCCACTGAGCTGCCGCTGCCTGAGACACTTCAGACCGTGTGAAGAAGTGAAGTCAGTGGCACAGGCAGCAAACGACGGCAGCGCGGCCTACTTCATTAGTATTCACTGTGCTGAGACGGAGGTCAGTGATAGTGAATAGTAATGAAGCGGGGCAGGAGACGCCACCACTGCTCTAGGTCACTGTAGAGGTGAACACAATCCATGGCTGCTTAAATATGGCCACTTATGTGGAATAATACTGTGGGATGCCATAAATCTTACTGCATTACACCCCATACACACAATAGAATCCAAACCACATCTGCTGGATTTCCCAGCCTGAACTCACCGCGGATCTGCTGTCCCCTACAGTATGTAGTAGGGTCTGTGGAGTCACAAGGAAGCAGGGACTCCTAGCGTCATAGATCACTAAGATATGGGGAGTCCTGGTGTGTGGACAGAGTTCAGGCTGGGAAATGTGACTGATGTACAGACCAGATTTTCTAGTCCGGATTCCATAGTGTGATTGGGGTCTAAGGTGAGGTTTATAAAGTGACATTTGTAGAAGCTGCTTCAGGAATTCAGAAGAAGAATTTTTCTGTTTTACCAAATCATCCCCCGAATCTCCATCAGATTCCTTACTGGCCAGGCCGGATTTTCCACCTCCCATTTATTTCCATAGAGCTCTGAGGTGGAATCTGCCTGAAGATCGAGCAGGAGGATTATTTTTCCGCTACCTGAAATAATCTGCTATATAATTCTGGTAAATTCTTTCCCTTCACGAGGTCTGACAGCCGGTGAGGAAGAAATTTGCCTCGTTCACATCGATGTCAAGTCCATATTCCTGCTGTCCGTTCTATTCTATACTACAGTTATTACCCCCTATAGCGGTATCACATTTATATTCAGGTATTATTAGTATTTTACCTGAATCGGGGAACAACAAATAGTGTAAACAATGTCTGAATAGAATCAGTGACCCTTCTGTGCTTTATATAGTGGTGACTCCTCACCTGGGCGGGTCCCTGTAGGAATGTCCTCCTCACACTCCTCATCACCACTCACATAGGGCTCTTCCTTTATTCTCATAGATATAGCATTAATGTCGCTCACATCTTTATCCTGATGGAAAATCTGTGAAACAAATAATGTAAAAGTCACCGGACAAATGGGGAAGTCACAGAGAATGTTCTAGATCATTAATCCGCATGAAGATGAAAGATGTCCTGACAGTAGCTGCAGGTCTGTGAGAAGCCGGATAAACATATTAGATGGCGGCTCAATGACACCGCCCATGTATATAACCATATAATACTGCTGGATACAACAAGACTGACCACAAGGACTTCACAGCCCGTCTACACATCATAGGGAATATCTCCATCTACCTGATCATCATCCTGTGGAAGAAGAGGACTGGGACATCTCTCCGGTGTTGTCCTCTTACTGGATCTACCTGTAGGAAACACAGACAGGGACTGAATTCATTCTGTACATACAAATAATGGAAGTCCATGTGTATATAGTCATGTCTATTACCTGCTGATGTGAGGGGCTGCTGGTCCTCCATCATCACCTCCTTGTACAGATCCTTGTGTCCTTCTAAATACTCCCACTCCTCCATGGAGAAATAGACAGCGACATCCTGACACCTTATAGGAACCTGACAACACAATGATACAGTCATCACCCCGACCCCTCCAGTTACTGTATAATGTCCCAGCATTCCCAGCAGTGTCACCTCTCCAGTCAGCAGCTCCAGCATCTTGTTGGTGAGTTCTAGGATCTTCTGTCCATTGATCTCCTCCTGTATCAGGGGGTGAGGTGGAAGCCCCGGGATTGGGATCAGGGTTCCTCCATATCCGTCATACACAGGAGCCTGACAGCGCCCACTAGAGGTCTTCTTCACTACTGTGTAATCCTGGTTATGGGGAGACACATTAATAAATCTCACTACATACATGTCCAGAGTCCATCACCTCTCCAGTCCTATCATCTGTTATTACTATAGATAAGAATGATGTCATGATGACATCATCAGAATCTCTCACCTCTTCAGTAAGCTGGTAGATGATCTCTAGGGTGAGATTTAATAGACTTTCCGCCATCTTGTTCCTCTCTCTTTCCATCCTTGATGGATCAATCAAGAATATTCTCTTATATAGAAGATACTGAGAGGATTCTATATTGTAGGAACCTGAATGGAGAGAAGATGAGACAATGTAATCACTACACGGAATCCCATGGAATAAATAGAAGAGTTGAGTCCCATTATTATCACCACCTCCTACTTCTGACGTCGGCAGCGTGTAGCTCAGGAAGGAAGTGACTTGTTGTGGGCCGGCTTGGTGGGTATATAAGGTGTGTGATAGGCTGAACAGAATCTCATTGGGAGTTTTTGACCAGCCTCAAGCGCACTGGCTGAGGGGTGTTCGGTGCTGCCCGGGGTGTTACAACACAAATTGGATCTGGAAGAAGCAAAACCTGATGCCGAACTGCCCAGGAGGCTCCAGCAGCTCTAGTAGAATGAGCCGTGCTACCCACTAAGGAGGGGAAGAAACCCTCAAGAAGGTGAGGAAGAGTCCAAAGATACGGAGCTGACACTTGTACAGATGACACTGACTTTCCCTGCAGCTTCAGTCACAACAAGTGATGGTTCGTCCATCGATCTCTTGGAACAGCCACAACTGTCACAGATAGATCTCCCACATTTCTGTCTGGACTACAATCTACTGGCCATAGAGGTGAAGACACTCGGCCCCTGATATTACCAGCACACTGGAACTAACTGTACAGTCCTCCCTGACCCTGACAGAAGAGGAAGTATTACAGCCTAGTACGCAACGTGCAATAACAAGTGACTAATGCAGAGGAGAAAGTGGCCAACGGGAATCTGTAGGTTTGTGACTTAATGAAATCAGCAGAATCTTACATGATGGTATAGAGGACGTAGAGAATGGGCCCCGCTGTAGGGACATGAGAGGAATGAGTGTCCCGGAGAATGTTCCATCCAGGGACCTAACACCGATACAGGGGCTTGTAAAAGTATTCACACCCCTTGACTTTTGTCACAACCACAAACTTAACGTTAACATTCAAAGCCATCCACAACCTGTCCTCTTATCTCTGACCTAATCTCCCACTACCTGCCCACATGTAACCTCAGATCCTCCAATGACCTCCTACTCCGCTCTGCCCTCATCCGCTCCTCACACAACCGTCTCCAAGATTTCACCCGTGCATCCCCCATACTCTGGAACTCCTTACCAATACACATAAGACTGACCCCCACAATCACAGGCTTCAAGTAGGCCCTGAAGACTTCCCTATTCAGGAAGGCCTACAACCCCCAATAACACTAACAGCACATCACCATCTGAACAGTCTCCCCCTCTCCTTCTGCCTCTACCCCCTTCCCCCATAGATTGACTCGCGGACAGGGCCCTCTACCCCACTGTGCCAGTCGGTCATTGTCAGTGCCGTAACTAGGAATGGCGGGGCCCCGTGGCAAACTTTTGACATGGGGCCCCCAACCAACTGACACCGACGACCTCGACCAACCCCCTCCTACGCATTCCTGCGCGTTCTATTATGCCCCTTAGTGGCCCCTTCACACAGTATTATGTCCCTTAGTGCCCACCTGTAAACAGTATAATGTCCCATAGTGGCCCCTGCACACAGTATTATTCCCCATAGTGGCCCCTGCACACAGTATTATCCCCCATAGTGGCCCCTGCACACAGTCGTATGTCCCATAGTGGCCCCTGCACACAGTATTATCCCCCATAGTGGCCCCTGCACACAGTCGTATGTCCCACTGTGGACACCCATAAACAATTATTATACTCTGGGGTCTTTTCAGACCCCAGAGTATAATAATCGGAGACCTGGGAGAATAAAAACATAAAAAACTACTGTTACTTTCCTGTCCCCTGGCTCCTACGCGGTCTTCTCCGCTGCCGTCCTTGTTCAATGATGTCGGACATCACATGACCCGGAACACAGGCCGAGTTCATGTGACGTCAGAAAGGAGGCCTGGCAGGATCGTGGAGAGATAAGTAACAGTGTTTTTTATGTTTCTTACCTCTCCCGGTCCGTCCATCATTATACTCGGGGTCTGAAAAGACCCCCGAGTATAATGATAGCATGGTAGCAGCTGTCACCGGGCCCCTAATGTCCCGGGCCCTGTGGCAGCTGCCTTTGCTGCTATGGCGGTCGTTACGCCACTGGTCATTGTTAGTATTATATCAACCTGTATATTTTGTGTATTGTATGTAAACCCCCAAATGTAAAGCACCATGGAATTAATGGTGCTATATAAATAAACAATAATAATTATAGTGTGTGGGGGCCACAAGAAGGACATTATAGTGTGTGGGGACCATGAGGAGGACATTATAGTGTGTGAGGACCACAAGGAGGACATTATAGTGTGTGGGGCCAGTGAATGTATGAGAAGGGCTGAGAGCGAGCACTTACCTCCTCGGGTACAGCAGCCGTTTGTTCAAGGACCTATGATGATAATATAGGTGTGGAAGGAGTCAAGAAGTCACATGATCAGATCACTTCATCTGTGCAGAAGATACTAAATCCTAGTGAGCTAAAGGACCTGTGATGATGTCACCTGTGTGGGAGGAGTCACAGAATCACATGACCAGATATTAGACGTCTCCACAGAGCCTTCTGTGTATAACATATATGTAGCGGAGCTGTGTGTGTGACATGTATGTAGTGGAGCCGCATGTGTGTGACGTGTATGTAGAGGAGCAGGCTGTGTGTAACGTGTATGTAGTGGAGCCGCATGTGTGTGACGTGTATGTAGAGGAGCTGGCTGTGTGTGATGTGTATGCAGAGGAGCTGTCTGTGTGTGACATGTATGTAGCGGAGCCGTCTGTGTGTGACGTGTATGTAGTGGAGCCACCTGGGCCGCCACAGCGCCAACAGATGGAATGGGGGCACATGGCTTGCCGCGGGAGGGAGGCCCTCATAGGCACCCCTGTAACATCGGTGCACGGGGAGACCGGGGTTTGGTGAGGCTGTGGGCACAGGTTGGTGGGGGAAAAGGTGACACTGGGTAGGTAAGACAGGGAAGGGGGCATAGGGTGGTGGGAAAAAGGGGGCACGGGGTAGGTAACACGGGGAAGGGGGCATGGGGTTGAGGGGAAGGGGACACAGGGCTAGGGGGGAAAAGGGCACGGGGTAGGAGAAAGAAGCGAGCACATGAGGGAGTGGGTAGGAAAAAAGGGGGTTGGCGGGCGCCAGGGGAAGATGAGGAAAAGGGAGCCGGTGTGCACACAAGGCAAAGGAAGAAGCCTCCACGTTGCTACAGGTGGGTCGCGCAGGGGGTCAGGGTTCCGCGGACGAAGTCGCGGTTACTGCTAGTCTATATATATATCAAACAAAAACAGCTAGGAGAGTCAACCCTAAGAAAAGGGAAGTATTAAAATAAGATTCTTTATTGATACCATTAAAAGAACAAATATTCCTAAAATATATGACATGAAATGGATTTCTGGACGTGATTTCCCTTTGTTCTGGGATTTGTGGGGAAAAGGTACAACCACACAGCCAAAGGTGGAAACCCCGCCTACGCCACCTACACCCAAAGTGCATGAGGAGGGCGACACCTTTCCGTTACAGGTCCTAGCTGGAGAGGAGGATGATGCCTCTTCCCCAGCCCCTGAGCCTAATATACCTGAATTAGAGGTCTCACCGGATAATCTTGGTACTGCACAGTTGAGAGATCCCACTCTTGCTAATGCTCCTGATAATGTGACAGTTGTTAACAATTTTGCTATGAATAATGACCTGTTGTATCGGGTTGCAAAAAGTAATGGGGAAATGTTAGAGCAGCTTCTTGTACCGAAGCCATACCGCAGTGTGGTACTTGATATGGCCCATAATCATGTGCTTGGGGGACACGCTACTCGCTATCCTAAGAGCACAAGAGGCCCAAAGCAGAATTTACAATTGTTCTGCCAGAGTCCGAGAGTTTAACCCAGGGAACAGAGTCCTTATTTTGGTGTCTACTGTGGAGAGCAAGTTCTTAGCGAAATGGCAAGGCCCATATGAAATTGTGGAAAAAGTGGGGCCAGTCAACTACAAGGTTCACCAACCAGGGAAAAGGAAGCCTTTTCAAGTTTACCACGTGAATTTGATTAAGCCCTGTAACCAGAGGGAATCCTTGGTGGCCTCAAATACAGAGGTGGGCGATTCGTTGCCACCAACCCTCCAGTCTGTGTGAATGAGACTCTCTCAGTGCCACAGCAACAGGAGGCAAGAGAGTTCCTGCAGAATAATAGACGCACGTTCTCTGGCCTACCAGGGTGTACACACCTGATAGAGCACCATGTAGAGACAGAACCTGGGAGGAAAGTAAACCTCAAACACTACAGAATACCAGAGGCACGTAGGGAGGTGGTGTCATCTGAGGTTAAACATATACTGGAGTTAGATGTGATTGAGGTGTCTAAAAGTGAGTGGTCTAACCCAATTGTCTTGATACCAAAGTCCAATGGTACTTGGAGGTTCTGTATTGATTTTAGAAAACTGAATGAGATTTCAAAATTTGACGCTTATCCCATGCCCAGGGTTGATGAGCTGATTAAGAAGTTGGGTAATGCCAGGTACATAACCACACTGGACCTGACGAAAGGTTACTGGCAAATACCTTTGTCAGAGGAAGCCAAGGAGAAAATCTGCCTTTGTTGTTCTGGAAGGTCTGTTCCAGTACAGGGTTATACCATTTGGTTTGCATGGAGCTCCTGCTACCTTTCAGAGGGTGATGGACCAGATCTTGCGGCCACATCGTGACTATGCAGCGGCTTACCTGGACGTTGTGGTCATTCATAGCCCAGACTGGGGAAGCCATCTCTGTAAGGTGCAGGGAGTATTGGACTCCATAAGTGAGGCAGGCCTTACTATCAACCCTGAGAAATGTGCTTTAGGGCTGGAGGAAGCCAAGTACCTGGGCTATGTCATTGGCAAAGGGGTAATAAAGCCCCAAATCGATAAAGTGGAGGCGATACAGAACTGGCCAAGACCACTGACTAAGAAGCAAGTCAGGGCATTTATTGGCATTGCGGGCTACTACCGGAGTTTTGTGCCAAACTTTGCCTCTATTGCAGCTCCTCTCACTGACCTGAAGAAAGGTGGGAATTCAGTGATGATCCACTGGACACCAGAGGCAGAGGAGGTGTTCCAGAGGTTATAGCAAGCTCTATGCCAGCAGCCAGTACTGATAGCCCCTGACTTTAGGAAGGAGTTCCTGGTGCAGACAGATGCCTCAAATGCAGGTCTAGGAGCGGTGCTGTCCCAGGTTGTAAATGGTGAGGAGCATCCAGTAATGTACCTGAGCAGGAAGCTGTCCCCCGCTGAGAAAAACTATGCCATTGTGGGAAGGGAATGTTTGGCCATTAAGTGGGTGCTGGATGCCGTAAGGGCATTACCTCCTGGGGAGAAAGTTTAATTTGATCACTGACCATGCCCCTCGCACGTGAAAATGAATAAGGACAGAAATGCTAGGGTTACCAGATGGTTCCCGTCTCTGCAAAATTTTGTTTTTGATGTAGAACACAGGCCAGGGAAATTATTGGGAAACGCAGATGCCCTGTCAAGGGTGCATTGTGTGTTGGCCACAAATGCCCAGCCGTCCGGTCTGGAGAAGAGGGGGGGATATGTAAGCCGATGGATGGCAAAATAATGGAGGGGGTATACATCTCACCCAGACTACTCAGGTGGGAAGATGAGAGAAAGTCCAGGAATGACTTGTTCTCAGCAGACAGCTTTTGTCTACTGAGCATTTTGTTACATGCTCAGTATTGGGCTGGATTTTTTAGGAATGGCAGGTAGGTTGTTAGTGGGACCTGTCATTCCACCCCCCTCCAGTCCACACATTGTGGATGTTTCTGCAGTGTCAGCTGCTGTGGATTGTCCTCATCAGTGAGGTTTAAAAGGTCAGCTCCAGCAGCAAGACTTTGGACAGAGCTGGGCTGCAGGGCCAGCAGGAAGGTCACACTGTGGGAGCTGTGTCTTGTACCCTTCAATTGTGCTATTGAATCTGCTATCATAGGTGAGGTAACCTATTTATGTGTGTAGTTAGAGCCTAGTCAGGCAGGTATTTATTTTGTTTTGTTTTTTTCCTTTTTTGTTGTTGTTGTCGCACTGTTTCTTGTGGAGTAAAAATAAAACTCTACCTTTTTGGTCTAAAAATCTGGACTTGTGTGTCTATGCCACCCCACTTAGCAACCTCAGAACCTGACAGCGTATATATAGACAGATATGTAGACAGATTTGCTGTATACCACTTAGGTTTTTGGAGTGATAAACAACCCGGAAAGCTGGATTGAGCGTATATTTATATACACTACTGACAGATTTGCTGTATAACACTTAGGTTTTTGGAGTAGTAGACAACCCGGAAAGCTGGATTAAGCGTATATATAGTACTGACAGATTTGCTGTATACCACTTGGGGGTTTTTTGTGGGATACACCGAGCTGTATATCTCTTCTTCCTGAAGTATAGCTCTGAAAAGAGCTGTTGTTGTTCAGTTTTCTTACCTAACAGAACCTACAATTCTATTTGACCCTCAGCAGATCTCTCTCCCTATCTCTCCAAACCGCATTTTACACGAACATGGCGGCCACTATTCTTATAAATCTGAGGTCACCTGATTTCAGCAGCCAATGGCTTTTTCCTATTTTTTTTCAATGCCTCTGTTGTCGTAGTTCCTGTCCCACCTCCCCTGCACAGTTATTGGTGCAAAAAATAGCGCCAGGGAAGGTGGGAGGGGATATGAATATTTGCTGCGTTTGTCGCGTGGTATTCGATTGGAATCGAATATCTCGAATAGCTTGATATTCAATCAAATACCTATTAGATCGAACAGTGTTCACTCATCTCTATTAGGAAGCCTTTGCAGCTGTTTTGGGTTAACTATTCTTATATTCTGAGATAATAACTTTTGGGTTTTCCTTGGCTGTAAGCCATAATCCTCAACATTAACAGAAAGAAACACTTGAAGAAGCTCACTCTGTTTGTAATGACTAAATATAATATATGGGGGTCATTTTTTCAATTGAATTACTAAAAAAAAAAAAATAACTTTTTGATGATATTGTAATATATTGAGATGTCCTTGTATGTATGGACTGACCAGAAAACACAGGACATGGACTTAAGACTATTCCCCCTTCCCCCTTTATTTCGCTTGCAATAATAATTTTTATATTAAACAAAAGTAAATGCGGCTAAACCTTAAGATTGTGCTCAGCAACATACATTGTACAATCATGATTGGCTGTCAGCAGTCTATTCCCCTCCCCCAGAGCTTAACTACAAGCTAGCACTTTATTTCCTTGTATAAGTCTTGTTTTACATCCTTTGCTTTGGCTTTTCGTTTCACAAGAAATCATAAGATTCTGATATAAAATAGAATAAATTACATCTTAAAAGCAGAACAAAGTGCAGACATTATAGTGACACTGAGTACTGGTTCCTCGGCCACAGGAGTTTTGTCAAAATTAATCTGAATCTTACCCCTTCAGAAAACCATTTTCAGTCAACACAGTTTGTCATCTACAAGCACAAGTTAAAGCTCTACCATGCAAAGTGAAAGCCTTATATGAACAACAGCCAGAAACGCCGCCGGCTTTTTGTCAGGACCTGAGTTGTTTGTAAAATTAATGTGCTTTTTCTGGTGGTGTTTGACTGGGGAGCCGGTGTCCTTTGGTTCTATGGTTGTTCTCTTTACCACTCAGCTGTTCATTTGGATGTTGAGTATCTGCCTCATTGTATACTCGAGCTGACTGGGTGTCTCTGTAGACATTGTCTATAATGTGTTTGACATTGTCATCAACCTATCAAGTTGTTCCAGGGTCTGTATAAGGCTCAAGGCTGGCTTCATGGCTTCATTCTTCACCAGTTTTCATTGTTAAAACCAGAATTCTTGGCCCAGTGTAGGAGGAGTGGTTTGTGGCAATTGTACAGTCTCAGGAACTGATCTAGAAGTGGTGCAAGTTTGTTCTGTGTTAGAGTCTATTACCCTCAGCATTTCTTCTCATCCCCTGTCCTGCATTTCTGGTTGCCTGACACTGTCTTGGTGTTAGTGAGTTTTTGTTTATGGGTTTCAAGTTTATTTTGCCCCTGTCCTGTGATACCCTTTGCTCGCTACTCCACTGTTCCTCTTTTCAAATCGTGTGGTGTGTTTATGGTTGAGCTGCGCCTGTTAATTTTCCAGCACGTCCCTTCCTTGTTGTTTATGTTTGCAGCTGCTCCTGCTCTTTCGTTAGGGGTGACCGCCTCTAGTATCCCAGTCCCTAGCCTCTTTCAGCTCTCACCCCACCTGTCTGTCAGGACTTCATGTTCAGAAAGCTAGTAGTTGTCGGGGCTAAGCTTAGCTTGGGTACAGCTGATCAACACCCGCAGGCAGGGCCTAATTAGCCATCGCAGCGCTAGGGACAGCTTTCCTACCCCATTTCATAGAAGTGCTAGCACCATTCAGTGCAACAGTTGCTCAGGCATTGGCGGAACTATGACACTTTTTTCTGGGCCCGAACTCATCTTAGATGGACTGACAAAAGGTGAAAAAGTGTCCATACATCTCTAAAGGTATGGGGGGGGGGTGTTAGGGTAAGTTCACACGGAGTAAAATGGAGTGTATTTTGGAGTGTAATTTTACACGTGTAAAAAAATTTACACGCGTATTTTGCAGCGTTTTTTTACATGTGGCGTTTACGGAGCGTTTTTTGGAGCATTTACACGTGTAGAAAAACACGCTTCCGTAAACGCTCCAAAAAACGCTCCGTAAACGCCACGTATAAAAAAACGCTCCAAAATACGCGCGTAAATTTTTTACACGTGTAAAATTACACTCCAAAATACACTCCATTTTACTCCGTGTGAACTTACCCTTAGTGCCCATGACATAGATAACTTGCACATCCGTGAAGGCACCATTAATGCCACGTATTTTCCAGGGAGGTCCCTGTTTATTTAAGCAAGACAATGCAAAGCCACATTCTGCAGGTGTTACAACAGCGTGACTTCATAGTAAGAGTGTGGATACTAGACTGGCCCGCCTACGGTTCAGACCATTGATAATGTGTGACACTTTATGAAACGCAAATACAACAACAGAGACCCTGGACTGTTGAGAAACTGGAGTTGTGCATCAAGCAATAATGGGAAAGAATTCCATCTACAAAGCTCCAACAATTCGTGTCCTCAGTTCCCAAACACTTATTGACTGTTGTTAAAAGAAAAGGTGATGTAACACAGCGGTAAACATGCCCCAGGCCCCATCTTCTGTTGCCCCATCCAGGTTTTTTGGAACATATTTAAAGAGGACATTTCATGGATTTGGGCACATGCGGTGTTATATACCGCTGGAAAGCCGACAGTGCGCTGAATTCAAGAAAGGTCCTCTTTAAGGCATCAAATTCAAAATGAAAGAATATTTGCAAAAAGCAAATAATGTTTTTCCATTTGAACATTACATATCTTGTCTTTGTAGTGTATTCTATTGACTATAGGTTGAAAAGATTTGTAAATCATCGTATTCTGGTTGTATTTATACTTTACACAACTTCATTGGAAAAGGGGTTGTATTATTCTATGTGGGGGCAACAAGGAGAACATTATAGTGTGGGGGGGCCACAAGGAAGATATTGTAGTGTATGAGGGCTATAAATGGACACATTATACTGTGGTGTTCTAGAAAAAGAGGATGTTGCTGAGAGCGGACACTGAGAAGGAGAGGAGAAAATGTGTGAGCAAGAGCGGACCTGGAGGTATATTAGATGAGAAGTAAGAGGGGGGACATTAGGGTGCACGATATGAGATATAATAGACATTATTCCCTTACATCAGTATATATGAGTTCCTAATAGAAAAGAAAAACTACTGAAAAATAATTCCCATAAAGCGACAGCGGAATGTAACTGAGTTGCCATTATAGGTATCTCAGATAGAAATAACCTCAGTCCATTGTGTAATGGCAAAAAATTAGAGATTGGCCTTAAAGGGATTCTACCACTAAAATTGAATTTTTCTCGTTAGCACATAGGAATAGCCTTAAGAAAGGCTATTCTTCAACTACCTTTAGATGTCTTCTCTGCACCGCCGTTTGGTAGAAATCCCAGTTTTCATCGGTATGCAAATGAGTTCTCTCGCAGCACTGGGGGCGGTCCACAGCGCTCAAACAGAACTGGGGGCTTCCTCAATGCTGCAAAAGAACTCTCCAGCACCGCCTCCATCTTCTTCAGGAACGGCCTCTTCAAACGTCTTCTTCCGGGAACTGAGGGGCAAACTTCTAGGCCTTTTTCCGGCCCTGGGAGACAAATTTATAAGGCTCGGGCAGAGCCGACTGAACATGCCCACAGCTACAAGAAAAATGGCTGCGTACACAATAAGTACGCAGCCATTTTCTTGTGGCCTGTGTGCATATTCAGTCAGCTCTGCCTGAGACCTAGAAGTTTGACTCCCAGTGCCGGAAGAAGATGTGTGAAGAGGTTGTTTCTGAAGATGGCGACTTTTAGAAAAATAAAAAATTGGCACAGTTTTGGATTTTTATTAAGGGATTAAAATGTAAATAAAACCATATAAATTAGGTATCCCCAGAACTGTAGAGACACAGAATACAGGAGACGTCATTTTGGCTGCACAGTGAACGCCGTAAAAACGAAGTCCATAAAAAAGTCGCACAAATGCACTTTTTCTTCAAATCCCGCCCCATTCAAACAATGTTTCCCAGCTTCCCAGTACATTGTAGAGAATTATTAATGGCGGCATCATGTCCCGCAAACATTAAGACCTCATGTGGCTCTGAGAGTCGAAAAATAAAAAATTTATGGGGTTTGGAAGGAGGGGAGTTAAAACAAAGATCAAAAAATTTTGTTAGCGGGAAGGGGTTAAATAAATAATTTAACCTAAAAAAAAAAAAAACTATGAGTGTAAGTTCCTTGTTAATACATAGATGGGTCAATGAATTCAGGTTGAGAATCCACTTACGATCCCCCCCTCTCCTGTATGAATTCTCTGATGCTCAACAAGATATGATTTCCGAATAAAACATTTTCCTCATTCTGGGCATGAATCTGGCTTTTCTCCTGTGTGAATCTTTTGATGTTTAACAAGATATGGTTTCTTAGCAAAATATTTTCCACATTCTGGGCATGAATATGGCTTCTCCCCTGTGTGAATTCTCTGATGTTCAACAAGATATGATTTCCGAATAAAACATTTTCCACATTCTGGGCATGAATACGGCTTTTCTCCTGTGTGAATCTTTTGATGTTCAACAAGATATGGTTTCTTAGCAAAATATTTTCCACATTCTGGGCATGAATATGGCTTCTCCCCTGTGTGAATCTTTTGATGATCAACAAGATATGATTTCCGAATAAAACATTTCCCACATTCTGGACATGAATATGGCTTCTCTACTTTGTGAATGTTTTGATGTTCAACAAGATATGATTTCCGAATAAAACATTTCCCACATTCTGGGCATGAATATGGCTTTTCTCCTGTGTGAATCTTTTGATGTTTAACAAGATATGGTTTCTTAGCAAAATATTTTCCACATTCTGGGCATAAATATGGCTTCTCCCCTGTGTGAAACTTTTTATGTTCAACAAGATCTGATTTCTGAATAAAACATTTCCCACATTCTGGACATGAATATGGCTTCTCTCCTGTGTGAAGTATCTGATGTCTAACAAAACGTGATTTATAAGCAAAGCATTTTCCACATTCTGAGCATGAATATGACTTCTCTCCTGTATGGCTTCTCTGATGTTTAACAAGATCTGATTTCTGAGCAAAACATTTCACACATTCTGGGCATGAATATCGCTTCTCTCCTGTGTGAATTCTCTGATGTCTAAAAAGACGTAATTTATAAGAAAAGCATATCCCACATTCTGAGCATGAATATGGCTTCTCTCCTGTATGAATTCTCTGATGTTTAACAAGATCTGATTTCTGAGCAAAACATTTCACACATTCTGGGCATGAATATGGCTTCTCTCCTGTGTGAATTCTCTGATGTTCAACAAGATATGATTTCCGAATAAAACATTTCCCACATTCTGAGCATGAATACGGCTTTTCTCCTGTGTGAATCTTTTGATGTTCAACAAGATATGATTTCTTAGCAAAACATTTCCCACATTCTGGGCATGAATATGGCTTTTCTCCTGTGTGAATTCTCTGATGTATAGCAGCCTTTCTGCATGTTTTATTTAGCTTTACAGACTGAAATGAATTAGAAGAAAGATCTTGCTCCTGAAGGGCTGAGGGTATATCTGGGGTAATAGCATGTTCTTCATATGGATCTTGTGTGATACCATGATCCTCTCCTTTATTATCTGTAGATATCAGATGTCCCTCTGAGCTCCTGGTACAGTCATCTGACAAGAAGAAAACTGATGTTACTATTTTTTTAATCAGATCATTTTTATTAACAAATTTTTCTTTACATAAAATCAAACAATCGACAAAACAGCAACACAACAACAATTCAAAGTAAATATGGAGACACAATCCGACATATAAAGAGGGAGGGGGGGGGGAGTCCATTAGGACCCCTCGTTAAATCTCTCGAACCTCCTTTGATTTCCATGTAAAGAATAGCACTCAGGGGATCAAGAAAACAGAGAAAGTTGAAGTGAGAGATCTGTTCCTAACCAGAGACGGGGACTGATATTACTATTTTTGAATAACATAACCTTATAAGTATATTCTCCACTGAGCTGCCGCTGCCTGAGACGCTTCAGACCGTGTAAAGAAGTGAAGTCAGTGGCACAGGCAGCAAACGACGGCAGCGCGGCCTACTTCATTAGTATTCACTGTGCTGAGACGGAGGTCAGTGATAGTGACTAGTAATGAAGCGGGGCAGGAGACGCCACCACTGCTCTAGGTCACTGTAGAGGTGAACACAATCCATGGCTGCTTAAATATGGCCACTTATGTGGAATAATACTGTAGGATGTCATAAATCTTACTGTATTACACCCCATACACACAATAGAATCCAAACCACATCTGCTGGATTTCCCAGCCTGAACTCACCGCGGATCTGCTGTCCCATACAGTATGTAGTAGGGTCTGTGGAGTCACAAGGAAGCAGGGACTCCTAGCGTCATAGATCACTAAGATACAGGGAGTCCTGGTGTGTGGACAGAGTTCAGGCTGGGAAATGTGACTGATGTACAGACCAGATTTTCTAGTCCGGATTCCATAGTGTGATTGGGGTCTAAGGTGAGGTTTACACAGTGACATTTGTAGAAGCTGCTTCAGGAATTCAGAAGAAGAATTTTTCCACTTTACCAAATCAGCCCCCGAATCTCCATCAGATTCCTTACTGGCCAGGCGGGATTTTCCACCTCCCATTTATTTCCATAGAGCTCTGAGGTGGAATCTGCCTGAAGATCGAGCAGGAGGATTATTTTTCCGCCCCTTGAAATAATCTGCTATATAATTCTGGTAAATTCTTTCCCTTCACGAGGACTGACAGCCGGGGAGGAAGAAATTTGCCTCGTTCACATTGATGTCAAGTCCATATTCCTGCTGTCCGTTCTATTCTATACTACATTTATTACCCCCTATAGCGGTATCACATTTATATTCAGGTATTATTAGTATTTTACCTGAATCGGGGAACAACAAATAGTCTAAACAATGTCTGAATAGAATCAGTGACCCTTCTGTGCTTTATATAGTGGTGACTCCTCACCTGGGCGGGTCCCTGTAGGAATGTCCTCCTCACACTCCTCATCACCACTCACATAGGGCTCTTCCTGTATTCTCATAGATATAGCATTCATGTCGCTCACATCTTTATCCTGATGGAAAATCTGGGAAACAAATAATGTAAAAGTCACCGGACAAATGGGGAAGTCACAGAGAATGTTCTAGATCATTAATCTGCATGAAGATGAAAGATGTCCTGACAGTAGCTGCAGGTCTGTGAGAAGCCGGATAAACATATTAGATGGCGGCTCAATGACACCGCCCATGTATATAACCATATAATACTGCTGGATACAACAAGACTGACCACAAGGACTTCACAGCCCGTCTACACATCATAGGGAATATCTCCATCTACCTGATCATCATCCTGTGGAAGAAGAGGACTGGGACATCTCTCCGGTGTTGTCCTCTTACTGGATCTACCTGTAGGAAACACAGACAGGGACTGAATTCATTCTGGACATACAAATAATGGAAGTCCATGTGTATATAGTCATGTCTATTACCTGCTGATGTGAGGGGCTGCTGGTCCTCCATCATCACCTCCTTGTACAGATCCTTGTGTCCTTCTAAATACTCCCACTCCTCCATGGAGAAATAGACAGCGACATCCTGACACCTTATAGGAACCTGACAACACAATGATACAGTCATCACCCCGACCCCTCCAGTTACTGTATAATGTCCCAGCATTCCCAGCAGTGTCACCTCTCCAGTCAGCAGCTCCAGCATCTTGTGGGTGAGTTCTAGGATCTTCTGTCCATTGATCTCCTCCTGTATCAGGGGATGAGGTGGAGGTCCCGGGATTGGGCTCAGGGTTCCTCTCCATCCATCAAATACAAGGGTCTGACAGCGCCCACTAGAGGTCTTCTTCACTACTGTGTAATCCTGGTTATGGGGAGACACATTAATAAATCTCACTACATACATGTCCAGAGTCCATCACCTCTCCAGTCATATCATCTGTTATTACTATAGATAAGAATGATGTCATGATGACATCATCAGAATCTCTCACCTCTCCAGTAAGCTGGTAGATGATCTCTAGGGTGAGATTTAATAGACTTTCCGCCATCTTGTTCCTGTCTCTTTCCATCCTTGATGGATCAATCAGGAATATTCTCTTATATAGAAGATACTGAGAGGATTCTATATTGTAGGAACCTGAATGGAGAGAAGATGAGACAATGTAATCACTACACGGAATCCCATGGAATAAATAGAAGAGTTGAGTCCCATTATTATCACCACCTCCTACTTCTGACGTCGGCAGCGTGTAGCTCAGGAAGGGAGTGACTTGTTGTGGGCCGGCTTGGTGGGTATATAAGGTGTGTGATAGGCTGAACAGAATCTCGTTGGGAGTATTTGACCAGCCTCAAGCGCACTGGCTGAGGGGTGTTCAGTGCTGCCCGGGGTGTGACAACACAAATTGGATCTGGAAGAAGCAAAACCTGATGCCGAACAGCCCAGGAGGCTCCAGCAGCTCTAGTAGAATGAGCCGCGCTACCCACTAAGGAGGGGAAGAAACCCTCAAGAAGGTGAGGAAGAGTCCAAAGATACGGAGCTGACACTTGTACAGATGACACTGACTTTCCCTGCAGCTTCAGTCACAACAAGTGATGGTTCGTCCATCGATCTCTTGGAACAGCCACAACTGTCACAGATAGATCTCCCACATTTCTGTCTGGACTACAATCTACTGGCCATAGAGGTGAAGACACTCGGCCCCTGATATTACCAGCACACTGGAACTAACTGTACAGTCCTCCCTGACCCTGACAGAAGAGGAAGTATTACAGCCTAGTACGCAACGTGCAATAACAAGTGACTAATGCAGAGGAGAAAGTGGCCAACGGGAATCTGTAGGTTTGTGACTTACTGAAATGAGCAGAATCTTACATGATGGTATAGAGGACGTAGAGAATGGGCCCCGCTGTAGGGACATGAGAGGAATGAGTGTCCCGGAGAACGTTCCATCCAGAGATCTAACACCAATACAGGGGCTTGTAAAAGTATTCACACCCCTTGACCTTTGTCACATTTTGTCACAACCACAAACTTAAATGTATTTTCTTGAGATTTTCAGTGATAACACAAAGTATCAGATAATTGTGAAGTGGAAATAAAATGATAGAAGGTTATCAACATTGTAATCCAATAAACATCTGACAAGTGTGATGTGTAAAAGTCTTCAGCCCCCTATAGCAATACTTTGTAGAGCCGCCTTTGGCTACAATTCCAGCTACAAGTCTTTTGGGCTCGGTCTCTACCAGCTTTGCACATCTAGAGATGAGATTTCCGCCCCTTCTTCTTCTTTGCAGCCAGATTGGATGGAGCGTCTGTGAACTGCAATTTTCATGTCTTGCCACAGATGCTCAATGGGATTTAGGTCTGGACTGTGACTGGGCCGTTCTAAGAGCGGAATATTCTGTGATCGAAACCATTCACTGGAGCTCGGGCTGAAGGTTTAGGGTCATTGCTGGAAGGTGAATCTTCTTCCCAGTCTCAAGTCTATTGTAGGATCCAACAGGGCCACCAGGAGGCCATTATAGTGTGTGGGGGCCACAAGGAGGGCATTATAGTGTGTGGGGGCCACAAGGAGGACATTATAGTGTGTGGGGGCCACGAGGAGGACATTATAGTGTGTGGGAGCCACGAGGAGGACATTATAGCATATGGGGGCCACAAGGAAGACATTATAGTGTGTGTGGGCCACGAGGAGGACATTATAGTGTGTGGGGGCCACAAGGAGGATATTATAGTGTGTGGGGGCCAAAAGGAGGACATTATAGTGTGTGGGGGCCAAAAGGAGGACATTATAGTGTGTGGGGGCCACGAGGAGGGCATTATAGTGTGTGGGGGCCACAAGGAGGATATTATAGTGTGTGGGGGCCAAAAGGAGGACATTATAGTGTGTGGGGGCCATGAGGAGGATACTATAGTGTGTGGGGGTCACAAGGAAGACATTATAGTGTGTGTGGGGGCCACGAGGAGGACATTATAGTGTGTGGGGGCCTCGAGGAGGACATTATAGTGTGTGGGGGCCACGAGGAGGACATTATAGTGTGTGGGGGACACGAGGAGGACATTATAGTGTGTGGGGGACACGAGGAGGGTGACTGAATGAATGAGAAGGGCTGAGAGCGAGCACTTACTTCCTCGGGTACAGCAGCCGTCTGCTCACAGGACCTGTGATGATGTCATAGGTGTGGGCGGAGTCTACAGTCACATGATCAGGTCCTGCTGTTATTACTTCATCTGTGCAGAAGATACTAAATCCTAGTGAGCTAAAGCATCTGTGATTATGTCACCTGTGTGGGAGAATCACAGAATCACATGATGAGATATTAGATCTCTCTACAGAGCTGTCTGTGTGTGACGTGTATGTAGCAGAGCTGTGTGTGTGTGACGTGTATGTAGCAGAGCTGTGTGTGTGTGACGTGTATGTAGCTGAGTTGTCTGTGTGTGACGTGTATGTAGCTGAGTTGTCTGTGTGTGACGTGTATGTAGTGGAGCTGTGTGTGTGTGACGTGTATGTAGTGGAGCTCCCAGAGACACCCAGAAATCACTCAAAACACTGGTAAAGGTATATGGGTGCATTTTTTGACCTATTACTAACACTAATTTGATGATATGAGAATCTCCAGATACTTCTTGTTCCTCCAGGTTCTGACTATAGTATATGTAATGAAACTTGTTGAACCGTCTCCTTATCTAGTGACTTTATACTGACTTGTATACACAGATACACAAATATATCACACACACTAGACACTGATACAGTTGAAAAGAATGGAGCAGATTGACTAAAAGTGTCTACATTTTAGAAGGTGCAAATTTAGCCCACACCCCTCCTCCACACAAGCTGGCCAAGTGTGTAAGATGTTGTGTTTTAGGCTGAGGCCCCGCAGTCAGGAGTGAATAGAAATAGAGAATATACAGGAGGCTCGTAGATGTTTTCCATCTGTCAAATCCGCTTTTGAATTTGTCTCAAAAAACCGCAGCAATATCTGCAACAAAAAAAAGCTGTATTTAGGGGCAACATGGTGGCTCAGTGGTTAGCACTATAGCCTTGCAGCGCTGGAGTCCTGGGTTCAAATCCCACCAAGAACAACATCTGCATGGAGTTTGTATGTTCTTCTCGTGTTTGCGTGATTTTCTTTCCATTCTACAAAGACATACTGATAGGGGGAGGGGGGGAAAGCTGTGTTTTCGCAATGTGGGATTTTAGCCTTGGAGGGGCATAAATGCCGTAAAATAATGCAGTGTTTTACTGTCACTATAGTGGACAGAATCCTAGCAAGCATGCTGAGATTTCCAGAACTATTGTGGTTTTGGAATTTGCAGCCTGTCATTTATACCTACGGAAACGCCGGCGGTTTCCTGATCGGTGCAATGGAAGCAGAAAGTCCGCAGAGGAAAACGGTGAGAAGCGCTGCTGGAGAAACGGCTTATCTGCTGTGGTTTGTTACACGGGGTCACAGCCTAAACACTTGATAAATGAAGCACACGGTATGTTAGACAGTTTTCTGGTGCATTTTGCTCAATAATGTATTTTCTCAAACACAGTAGCATGACTAGGAATAGCTGGGCCTCAAGATTAACATTTGACATAGGGAACCAACCCAACCCCCGCACACACTATTATACCCCATATTGACCCCTGCACACAGTATTATGCCCCATAGTGGCCCCTGCACACTGTATTATGTCCCATAGTGGCCCCTGCACACAGTATTATACCACAAAGTGACCTCTGAACACACTATTATGTCCCATAGTGGCCCCTGCACACAGTATTATGTCCCATAGTGGCCCCTGCACACAGTATTATGTCCCATAGTGTCCCCTGCACACAGTATTATACCCCATAGTGGCCCCTGCACACAGTATTGTACCACAAAGTGACCTCTGAACACACTATTATGTCCCATAGTGGCTCCTGCACACAGTATTATGTCCCATAGTGGCCCCTGCACACAGTATTATATCCCATAGTGGCCCCTGCACACAGTATTATGTCCCATAGTGTCCCCTGCACACAGTATTATACCCCATAGTGGCCCCTGCACACAGTATTGTACCACAAAGTGACCTCTGAACACACTATTATGTCCCATAGTGGCTCCTGCACACAGTATTATGTCCCATAGTGGCCCCTGCACACAGTATTATGCCCCATAGTGGCCCCTGAACACAGTATTATGCCCCATAGTAGCCCCTGCACACACTATTATGCTGCATAGTGGCCCCTGCACACAGTATTATGTCCCATAGTGACCCCTGCACACACTATTATGCCCCATAGTGACCCCTGCCAGCGCCGCACCTCTCATGAGGCGACCTGAGGTGACCGCTTCAGGCGGCACTATGCCAGGGCCCCGGGGGGAGGCATTTTTGCTGACCTAAGCCAGTCAAGCTGTCCTGGACTGGCTTAGCGTCACCGTCTTGGCAACCCGGCACGGGAGGTGAGCGGTGGATTGGGGAGGCCCTGTGGACGCAGTGCTGCTCCAGCGGCCTCCCCTCACGCTTAGCAGAGAGCAGTTCCTCTCCCTGCCTGCTCTCTGCCTGCTAACGCCGCCCCGTCCGCTCCACCTCGCCAGGGGTGGGGGTGGGGCGTCTTTCTGTTGTCCGCCTCAGGCGGCAAAAAAGCTAGGTTCACTCCTGAGCCCTGCACACACTATTACGATCCATAGTGGCCCCTGCACACACTATTATGCCCCATAGTGGCCTCTGCACACAGTATTTTGAACAACTGTGGACTACTCATGAACAATTATTATACTCTGGGGTCTTTTCAGACCCCAGAGTATAATGATCGGAGACCCAGGGGAGGATACAAACATAAAAAACAATGTTACTTATCTCTACCGTGCTCCGGCGCACTCCCTGCTGGTTTTGTCTCTCATCACTGTTGATATGCAACAACCAGGCGGAGGAGATCAGAGAGTGTGGATCTACTAGGCCTGGTGCGCTAATCACACCCCCCAAATCCTCCACAAGGCTGTGCAGAAAAGGGGGTCCTGCAGATCTTGTCTACCCCTGGCACTCCTTGTAGGAGAGGGGAGCTCTCAATACTGAGCCATGTGGATGTTGTTCAGGAGATGCCCTGATGGTGATGCAGGAGTCGAGCAGTTGTAGGGTAAACCAAATAACTTATTGAACAACACCAACAGATGCTCCAGCAGTTTTGCAAAATGAATCACAACATACAGTTCCATACACAATGTCCAAGACACGGCATTATAGACACTGTAGTACTTGACGTACTGTTCTCCTCTCCTCCACGCGTACCACTCCCTAACTCAGCAGATAGGGGACTGTAGCGGGGTTATGAGTCCTGATAGGGAACACTCCTTGTATGGTACCCCTGTAGCTCCTCATGACATGGACACCAATGTCTCTCGGGAATCCCCAAAGTTCTCTCATTAACTCCGGGGCAGCCTCCCGTTGTACCTTGGAATAATGTGGCTGATGCTAGAATGCTGCTCTCTGTAACAGGACCTGATCTGCTAGTCCTCTGGATCTCTGAACACTGGACTTCTCATCCACTGGACTAAATTTACTACAGCTGCTAGAGAATATAAACCCTTTCCATAAGCCCCGCCCTGTTGCCTGTGATTGGTCAAGACGAGTACAGCATTAAATGAAAGTGCGTATGTACAGTAAAATGGCAGACATAACGTACTTTACGATAGACCCTTATACAGACAAGACCAGATCGTGGGCCAGCGGCCTTACTTATCGATCCTTGCTCCTGCTCACAGCCGTCTCCACTTCCGCAAAAACTATCAGGGGCCCACCTGACCCTTAATGTCCTGGGCTGCTGCTACCCTGGTATTTACACCACTTGTCAAACGTAAATTGTCTAAAAATTTCAAGAATACGAAGAGTCTCGGAGAGTGTGACAGAGGGTGCAGAGTTACGCCCTGTGTATTACTGTTAAAGAAAGAATGGATAGTTGTATCTAACAAGTGGTTGTCACCTTTTGTGGTTGGGATGGAGTCACAACATCCACAGAAGACATAACCAATAAATGGCAGCTGCTAGGCTTCTCCGTCAGCAAAGGATGTCACAAATGCAGGAAGGAAGGACATGATCCAAAGAGCGGAGAAGACCGGAATGGACCCAATAGAACCAGTGCTAGTCACACCGTGGAGATGCAATAAACCAGTTCTTTAAAAGCCAAATAACATCACGCATTATGGAGCTCAACTCCTTTCTCATGTCTACAAAATGGATGTATACCAACTAGCATGCTGAATAGAAATGATAAAAAAAAAACAAAAAAAACTTGATAGTCTTCAGTAGTTGATACCTTTTTAATGGCTAACTAATAATGATGACAGATTACAACGTTTCGGAACTCTAGGCTCCTTTCTCAAGTAAATGAGTTAATGAAATCTTGCGCATGCGCTATACGCTCAACCCGAAGCTGAAGTAACATTTTCTGGTGTTTTCTTTGCACCTGTGATTAAAGGCTAAGGAACCATTATCAGCATTTATCTTCTGCCCATTGCATGTATGTTAGTACAACCCCAATTCCAAGGAAGTTGGGACTTGACCATGTCGCTCTACTATGAAAAGTGGAAGCCATATCTTTTCCAGGGATGTCCTTGCTTATTTCAGCAGGACAATGCCAAGCCACATTCTCTCAGGTGTTACAACAACACGGCTTCGTAGCAAGATAGTGCGGGTACTAGACTGAGGAGAGGTGAAAATGTGTGAGCAAGAGGGGATCTGGAGGTGTATTATATGAGACCGGAGAGGGGACCTGGGGGTGTATTATATGAGACCTGAGAGGGGATCTGGGGGTGTATTATATGAGACCTGAGAGGGGATCTGGGGGTGTATTATATGAGAACTGAGAGGAGATCTGGAGGTGTATTATATGAGACCTGGGAGGGGACCTGGGGGTGTATTATATGAGAACTAAGAGGGGGACCTGGGGGTATATTACAGTGTTGGCCAAAAGTATTGGCACCCCTGCAATTCTGTCAGATAATACTCATGTTCTTCCAGATAATGATTGCAAGCACAAATTCTTTGGTATTATCTTCATTTAATTTGTCTTCAATGGAAAACCAGAAAAAGAATTGTCAAAAAGCCAAATTGGATATAATTCCACACCAAACATAAAAAAGGGGTGGACAAAAGTATTGGCACTGTTTGAAAAATCATGTGATGCTTCTCTAATTTGGGTAATTAACAGCACCTGTTACTTACCTGAGGCACCTAACAGGTGGTGCCAATAACTAAATCACGCTTGCAGCCAGTTGAAATGGATTAAAGTTGACTCCACCTCTGTCCTGTGTCCTTGTGTGCACCACATTGAGCATGGAGAAAAGAAAGAAGACCAAAGAACTGTCTGAGGACTTGAAAAGCAAAATTGTGAGGAAGCATGAGCAATCTCAAGGCTACAAGTCCATCTCCAAAGACCTGAATGTTCCTGTGTCAACCGTGCACAATGTTATCAAGAAGTTTAAAGCCCATGGCACTGTCTAACCTCCCTAGATGTGGATGGAAAAGAAAAGTTGACAAGAGATTTCAACGCAAGATTGTGCGGATGGTGGATAAAGAACCTCGACTAACATCCAAACAAGTTCAAGCTGCTCTGCAGTCCGAGGGTACAACAGTGTCACCCCGTACTATCCGTCAGCATCTGAATGAGAAGGGACTGTATGGTAGGAGACCCAGGAAGACCCCACTTCTTACCCACAGACAGAAGCCAGGCTGGAGTTTGCCAAAACTTACCTGAGAAAGCCAAAACCGTTCTGGAAGAATGTTCTCTGGTCAGATGAGACAAAAGTAGGAAAAGGCCTCAACATAGAGTTTACAGGGAAAAAGAGGCCTTCAAAGAAAAGAACACGCCCCCTACAGTCAGACATGACGGAGGTCCCTGATGGTTTGGGGTTGCTTTGCTGCCTCTGGCACTGGACTGCTTGACCGTGTGCATGGCATTATGAAGTCTGAAGACGACCAACACATTGTGCAGCATCATGTAGGGCCCAGTGTGAGAAAGCTGGGTCTCCCTCAGAGGTCAGGGCTCTTCCAGCAGGACAGTGACCCAAAACACACTTCAGGTCAGCAATAGAAAATGGTGGTGAGAGAAAGCCCTGGAGACTTGTAAAGTGGCAGCAATGAGTCCAGCCCTGAATTCCATAGAACACCTGTGGAGGAGGAGAGATCTCTTGGTGGCAGTTTGGAGAAGGCTCCCTTCACATCTCAGGGGGGACCTGGAGCAGTTTGCCAAAGAAGAATGGTCTAAAATTCCAGCAGAGCCTTGCAAGAAACTCATTGCTGGTTAGCGGAAGCGGTTGTGCGCAGTTATTTTGTCTAAAGGTTGTGCTACCAAGTATTAGGCTGAGGACGCCAATACTTCTGTCCGCACCAGTTTTGGAGTTTTGTGTAAAATGATCAATGATTTGACTTTTTTTTCATTCTCTTTTGTGTTTTTTCATTGCAAGCAAAATAAATGAAGATATTACCAAAGAGTTTGTGCTTGTAATCATTATCTGGGGACACCGAGGATTATCTGACAGAACTGCAGGGGGGCCAATACTTTTGGCCAACACTGTATATGAGTCTTGAGAGGGGGACCTGGGGTGTATTATATAAAAACTAAGAGGGGATCTGGGGGTGTATTATATGAGACTTGAGAGGGGGACCTGTGAGTACATGATATGAGACATAGATATAATAGACTTTATTCCATTAGATCGGTAAAATATTGTAATATAAAAAAAATTACAGGAAAATCAGTCCCAAGAAGTGACATCCGAATGTAACTGAGTTGGCATTATAGGTATCCCAGGATAAAAATAACCTCGGTCCGTTATATAATAAACAAATTAGAGCTCGGCCATAATCAGAATGTTAAATAACATTAACCCCTTCAAGACTGAGCCCAAAAGTGCATTAAGGACCAGGCCTCATTTCTCAAAACTAACATGTGTCACTCTATATGGCAATAACTTTGAGACTGTTTGAAAAACATCGCATCAGACCAGTGGTGAACCTAGCCCCTCTGCTCACCTAGGCGGGCGATCAAAAGACAGCGGGGGGCGGCATGATTAGGTTTTTCTTTTGATTGTCTACATCAGGTAGCGGGGGGGAAGGTGTGCATCTATATATATTATGTCCCACAGCGGCCCCCTGAAACCTCTATTATGCCCCACAGTTGCCCACCCAACTCTATTATGCTCCATAGCCGCTGTGGAGCATAATAGTGGTTGCAGAGGGACGCTGCTACTCTTTTTTTAAAGACCCCCCCCCTCCCAGTAAAACCCATATGTAAATGAGCCTGTCTGTGCACCCTGGGCGTTCCTCCTAGCCACCTTGCACCACCCTGCGTCATACCTCGAAACCGGCCCCTCTTTAGCTTGCGCGCCAAAAATTCCTCCTCCTCTCCCCCTGTAACCGCCTCCAGCGTCTCTCATCTCACTCCTGTACATTGAAATCTCGGGCATGCGCAGGAACACTCACTTCTGAGCGCTACTGCACATGCTCGAGTGCCGTTTTATTGTGGATAGACAAAGAAAGCACGCAAGAAATGGTGATGAGAGACGCTAGAGGAGATAAATAGTTGTATATACTTACACATATACCTATCTACCTATCTGCTCTACTGTTTGCCCCCGCCCCTCCTCCTAATGCATGAAAAAAAGGCAATGGTGCCGCATACTCACAAATTTAGAAAGTGTGGTGCAGACGTCAAAGGGTCCTTCGACCCCACAATCAGATTAATCAAAAAATGTTGTCGCACACACAGGTTTTGTTGCCAAAAAGGGAAATAAATTTATTTACAACACCGTGTACATCATTTGTTGTGCCTTTGGACATAGGGGTCGCAGTAATATGAAAAAGACTAATAGATCACAATAGTTGACGTTTCGGTCGTGTAGACCTTCATCTGAACTGATCTGTAACAAGCAAAAGGTATCTATTACCAAAACTATTCATCATAGGAGATATAGTGATAATGCACAACAATAGTGGAAAACATAAAACAAATATGTACCGAGTCAAAGTCATGGAAACAATAATACAGTCTGTATGAAATATAAAAAAATAATAAAAAAATCCAAAAATAAATGCACAGATGAAGCTGATAAGGTGAATTAAAACAGAAAGCAGCATGACAGGCAATAAAGTAGATATGAAGTCACTGAGGTTTATGTCCAAATCACTCATGTGGAGCAGAGGCAACCAAGTGTAAAGCAGGGGTTAATTTTGGGCCAAGCATGTAGAGAAATAGGTAAAAGGGGAGATATAGTAGGCAGGATGGTGGATAAACAGTTGCAGAAAAAACAAGAAGGTAAAGGTAAAGAGGCAAAAAAAAAATAGGCCAACTGACTTACCTATAGTGTGAATACAAGGCATGTAGGATGCGTCCCAGGCATAGGTAGTAGCAGCTCAGTAGCTGTATATATAGTGAAGAGGAGGCAGGGATATGCGGGGGGCGGAGTCAGCTGCTTGAAAGAAGCCCGGGAAAACAGCATGTGCTCTGCTGTCATAAATGATGGGGGATGGCAGGAAGCTGGATGACGTAAGGCAGGCGCCTGCAGATACTGCTGGTGCATTCCACTGTGGAACACATCAGCAGATCCCATCAGCTGTGGCCACAATACATGAGTCCCCCTGTGAACTTCCGGTTGGCACATGCGCAATGGAAGGGCGGCAAGAAGACTTCCTGTTCCTTAGTGAATTAACCAGGGCTGGGTATGTACTTCAGGGTATGGTCCTCGGGTTACGACGAGCCTGCTGCAGAACCTCATTTTCTGAATGCTATACAGTGTATAGCATTCGGCAAATGAAGGCTGATTGTGTAGCAGGCTCGTCCTTGCTACGAGCAGGTAAGTATGCTGTTACCAGTTGACTTTTTCTCATTGAAATGAATAGACCAGCGTTGATTGGCCAGTTGCCAGTGATTTGGCCAATCAACGCTGGTTCTGCCAGAGGCTCGTCTGAGGAGGCGGAGTCTAACATCGGACTATTCATTCCAATGAGAAAAACTCTTACCTGCCCGTAGCAAGGACGTGCCTGCTGCAGAATCAGTGTTCATTTGCCGAATGCTATACATATATATAGCATTCGGCAAATGAATATATATACTGTATAGCATTTAGCAAATGAGGTTCTGCAGCAGGCTCGTCGTAACCACGAAACAGTATGCCTATACCCCTGCTAGACATGGCAAACTCTCAAAACCGGAAAGAGATCTTCGACCGGAAATAGGAAGGGCGGGACTTAATCCTTTGTTATTGTTGTCAAAGGGGGACTCATGTATACAAGCTGTCAGAGGCTGATGTGTGCATTCCACTGTGGAACACACACATAGATAAAGGGGAGAATAAATGAAAGAAAGAGAGGGGAGAAGGGGAAGGGAGGAGGGAACAACCTGAGATAAGAACCAAAGGAAAGAATGTGGACAGTGACTAAGTGTAGTGTGAGAAAAGCTAATGTGGGGGGAGGGATGGAGTAAAAGGAGAAAGCAAAAATAAGGAAGGAAAACAAAAGGGGGAATGCAAAAAATGAGATGTAAACTTAAAACAAATATACAAAGGACATACATAATAACATTTACATGACAAACGGGGGGGGGGGGGAGCTAGCTTATGCTAAGATATATCTATACTATACCATCTCTGGTGGGGGATGTCTCATTTGGTCTGTGAAAAAAAGATAAAAGGAATATATTAGAAAATGTAAATATCATATTACTACTATTCTGTATCCTTGAGGGAAAATATGGTTAACTGGACATCAGTACCCTGTAAATAAGATGGGTTAAAACATAAATAAGCAGAGCATTGATATGGAGCAAGTAAAAAAACAGAAGTTGCAAGAGGGTATAACAATCTTCTTTTGATCCATGACACGCCATGGAGTGGTGAACCGTTGTAATCAATGTAGATTATTGTGCCTTAAAAAGTAAAGGTCCGGTCGTAAGCTCTGTTAAGGCCCCTGGGATCAATCGTATCCAACATGTGGATCCAGTAGGACTCTCTCTGTTTAAGGCGAGCAATCCGATTGCCGCCCCGTCTTGGATGTTCAACATGTTCAATTATCTGAAAGCGCAGTTGCGAAACATTGTGTTTCGCTCGACTGAAATGCGCTGGAATGGGGAGTGTATCGATATGATTTCTTATAGTGGACTTGTGCTTTGATATCCGGTCCCGAATATGTTGGGTGGTTTCCCCAACATATAACAGTCCGCACGGGCACTTAATAAGGTAAATGACAAAGGATGAGTCGCATGTAAAATAATCCTTAATCGGAAAACGACGTCCCGTGTGTGGATGTAGAAAGTGATCGCTTCTGATAACTGCCGAACACTGGGTACAATGAAGGCACGGGTATGTGCCCCTTCTTTGGGTAGCCAAAAAGGTCTGTCTAGGAACTACCCTAGTGCTGCCAATGTCCGCATTAACGAGTGAGTCCCTGAGATTTTTCTCACGTTTGTAGCATGCCATCGGGGGGTTTTTGAACTCCTCAATACTAGGATGAGCCCGATGTAGAAGCGGCCAATGCTTCCGTATGATGTTGTATAATTTGTTAGAAAGGGGGTGGAACTTCTGTATAAAGGGGATTCTATTATGTGCCCTACTCCCTGGTGCGCTAACTGGAAGAGATTCATGCCTTCGGGCTTCCTGAAGTAGTTTGTGTGGATAACCCCTATGTAAAAAACGGCGGGACATTTCATTCAGTCTCTGTTGTCGGGTCAGTTGGTCAGACACTATGCGTTCTACTCGTTTAAACTGTGAGATTGGAAGCGATTTCTTTGTGTTCGGTGGATGATTACTGCTGTATGTGAGAAGGCTATTTCTGTCAGTGGGTTTGGTATATAAATCAAAATTGAGAGTGCCGGTGTTATCTTTAATGACCCAGGTATCCAAGAAATTAAGTTTATTGAGGTCATGATGTATGGTAAATTGTAGCTCAGGATATATACTATTAATGAACTCATGAAAAGTAAACAAAGTATCAATGGGGCCATTCCAGATACAAAATATGTCATCGATGTATCTGCGCCAATAAATGGCGTGTTGGCAGAACAATATGTTGGGGTAAATATATTTTTGTTCGAAAATATGCATGTAGATATTGGCATATGGTGGTGCAACATTGGACCCCATAGCTGTGCCACGAATCTGTAAGTACAAGTCATCCCCAAACAAGAAAAAATTGTTATGGAGTATAATGTGTAATAAATCCATGCAGAAATCTAATTGATCACCAGTCACCCCGTTGTCTATGAGAAATTCTTTAGTAGCTGCTAAGCCCTTCTCATGTTGTATCGAGGTGTATAGACTAGTGACATCCCACGTGACTAAGATGGACTCAGTTGGGCATGGTATGACTGCCCTAAGCGAATCTAGAAAATGAGAAGTGTCCAAGAGAAAGGAGTTAGTGTTGCGTACAAGGGGTGTGAGAATATGTTCCAACAACTTGGATAAAGGAGCTAAAATGGAATCTGTACTGGCTACGATAGGGCGACCTGGTGGTTTGTGTAAGCTTTTATGCACTTTTGGAAGAATATAAAAAACTGGGGTGATTGGATGATGATTAGTGAGGAATTCTACCGTTTTGTTGTCAATAACATTTTTCTGTTGGTAGTAACGTAGTTTGGTCTCTATTAGGTTCGTTACCTGCGAAGTGGGGTTCTGAGATAGGACACGATATGTGTCTGAATCTTGTAGTTGGCGTTTGATCTCATCTATATAGTCCGTTTTGTCCATGACAACAAGGGCACCCCCTTTATCTGCTGGTTTTACAATTATATTCTTATTGCTTTGTAATTCTTTCAGGGCCGCTCGTTCTTCATGGGAAATATTGGAGTGATATTTATACTTGCCGAGGGATATCTCGTGTAGCAAGTTTTGTACATCCCTTTCTACCAGAGATACGTATGTCTCTATAGGTGGGTTGTTTTTGGGGGGGAGGTATAGGCTCTTGTTCCTAAGGCCCAAGTTGGAGATCGAAAAAATGGGAACTGTATTCTGGTTATTGATATTGCTAGGGGGACAGTCTTTAAACTGTACCTTTAAGCGAAGTTGCCTGAAGAACCGAAATAAATCGTCCTCCAATGTAAAAGTATCTAGTGGCTGTGAGGGACAAAATGATAGGCCCTTCCCTAGAAGGGACATTTGTGCCGAAGTCAATGTGTGTGAAGAAATATTTATCACTAATGGAGGCTCACCTGCGATCGCGTCTGGATTCTGTTTTCTCCTCTTTCGGCCCCTCCTAATGCAGACCCTGGATAGATTCAGACTTTCAAAAGGACCTTTAATGACATCATCACTGACATCATCAAAGGTCCTTTAACTTTAATACTGTTTAGGTAAAACAAAAAAAGTCCCGTGGCTGCCTCACATTGCCTCATTAGAGGTGCGGCCCTACCCAAGTGTTGCTATAACTTATTATACATAAATGAATACGCAGCTGATTGTGAGAGGTGAAAATGGCAATTTTTCCAGGAATCCGTCATTTCAGTGTGTAATATGTTGAGCTCGACTTGTATCAGAGATGAAGGCTCTAAAAGCTGTTGTGCCTGGGATACCTGCTTACCAGTTTTTGGAGTGTCTCTGCTGACATAAGATGGGCACAACATATTGGGCACTGAAATGGTGAATCTCTGGAAAAATTTCATTTTTAACTTTTCAGCTGCGCATTCATTTCTGGAAACTAAATAAATGCAACACTCAAGGGTTAAAAATGCTCGCTAGCCACCTGATAAATCCCATCAGTGGGCTAGTGTCCAAAATGCGGTGACATGTCTGCAGATTCCACTTTATTGGCAAAAGTGACTTCCAAAAACCAAACTGTGTGCTAAAAACCAAAACAGCGCTCCTTCCCTTCTGTGTCTGGCTGTGCCCAAACAGCCATTACTACCCACATATGGCATTAAGAACGTTATCCGGGGTACACTAGTGTCATACATGGGGGCATACACCACCATTTGGGTACACAGCAGGTCGCAGATGTGAAGGAGCGCTATGTGGCTTTTGGAGTGCAGATGTAGATTGTTGGTTTTTGGACACCATGTCATATTTGCAGAGACTCTAAAATTGCCCCTACAAAATGGGGTCACTTATAGGGGAATTCCAGTTTACTGTCAACAACATGACGCCCAGAAAGTCCCTCTAAATCTGTACCCCAAAAACTAAAAAGCGCAATGCGCCTTCCCTTCTGAGCCCTGCTGTGTGCCCAAGCAGCAGTTTAAACCAACATATATAATTTTTTGCCCCTCGGGATGGCCCACTTAATAGTTTTAGGAGTGCAGGTCTCTGACAACACAAAGTGGGTGCAACGTATTGGGCCCCGAAATGGCAGATTTCTTTCAAAATTTAAATTTTCATTTTGTACATTAATTTTTGGGAAGCATTTTTAGGCTCAAACTGATAGTACCCCTTGATACATTCCATGATGGGTGTAGTTTTTAAAATGGGGTTATTTTTGAGGGGTTTCCACTGTATTGATACTTTAGGGGCTGTGGAAATGCGACCTGGCACCTGAAAACTATTCCAGCAACATCTGCCCTCCAAAACCCAAATAGCGCTCTTTCCATTCTGAGCCCCCCCATGTCCCCACACAGCAGATTACAACCACATATGGGGTATTGCCGTGTTCATGAGAAATTGTGTAACAAACTTTGGGGGGCATTTTCTCCTTTAACCCCTTGTGAAAATTAAAACTTTGGAGATAAAGGGACATTTTAGTAATTTTTAACCTACACATCCCAAGGTTAGTAAAATCTGTGAAACGGCTATAGGGTCAAAATACTCACTATACCCCTCAATGAATACCTTAAGGGGTCTAGTTTATAAAATGGGTCATTTATGGGGGTTTTCAATTGTTTCGGTAACTCAAATCTTGTTTGAATGTGCAATCGGCCTAAAATATCTGCAAGCAAAATTTGTGTCTTGAAATCCAGTTGGTGCTCCCATCTTTTTGGGCCCTACCGTGCGTCCGTACATAGGATTAAGGCCACAAAGTGAACATTTTTTAACACAGGAGAAATGGGATCATCTATTTTGGGGTGTTTTTCTTCATTTTCATGTGTTATGTGCAAAAAAGCTGCCTATAAAATGACACTTTTGTGTAAAAAATATGAAAATTTTTTGTTTGACACAGATTTTTTCAAAACCTATTGGTCAAAATACTCACTATACCCCTCAATGAATACCTTAAGAGGTCTAGTTTACAAAATGGTGTCATTTATGGGGGTTTTCAATTGCTTAGGTAACTCAAATCTTGTTCGAATGTGCAATGGGCCTAAATTATCTGCAAGCAAAATTTGTGTTTTGAAATCCAATTGTCACTCCCTACCTCTTGGGCCCTACTGTATGTGCCTACATAGGACGAAGGCCACAAAGTGTACATTTTTAACACGAGAGAAGTGGGGTGATATATTTTGGGGTGTGTTTCTTCTTTTTGATGTGTTCTTTTTGAAAAAAAAACAAACGGCCTTTAAAATGACACATATTTGAAGAAAATTAACATTTAAATTTTTTCGAAATTTGTAATAATTCTTGCAAAACAATATTTGTGTGATCAAAATGCTCACTATACCCCTCAAAGATACCTGAAGGGGGCGAGTTTTACAAATTGGGTCATTTAATGGGAGGTTCTGTCATTATGCCACCTACTCCTGTTTGCAAACATAGCTTGGTACAGGATAAAATCACATACTCCAAATTTCTAAGTTTGCTTGTAAACTTGTAAATTGTCTAAATTACTCAAATATGCTAAAATTATTTCAAATATGCTTGAAACACAAAAGGAACATTTGTAAATATATAACGACTAACGTTTTTGACTTGTACTATTGTGTATATGTGAGATATCGCAGCTGAAAATTGAAAAAGTTAAAAATTCAAACTTTTCAGCATTTGCGAGTTTTTTTAAAATAAATTTATGCAAGTTATATGATTTTTATTAAGTGGTTAAAATGTAAATAAAACCATATAAATTTGGTATCCCCGGAATCGCACCGAAACATAGAATACAGGTAACATGCCATTGTGGCTGCACAGTGAACACTGTAAAAACGAAGCCCATAAGTAAGTTGCACAAATATACTTTTTCTTCAAATCCCCCCATTCTGAATTTTTTCCCAGCTTCCCAGTGCATTGTACAGAATAAATAAAGGTACCATCATGAAGAAAACTTTGTCCCGCAAACATTAAGACCTCATATGGCTCTGGGAGTCGAAGAATAAAAAGGTTATGGGGTTTGGAAGGCGGGGAGTCAAAACGAAAAACAAAAATCAAAAAATGCCGTTGACAGGAAGGGGTTAAATAAATAATTTAACTTTAAAAAAACTATTAATGGAAGTTCCTTGTTAATACATAGACGGATCAATGAATTCAGATTGTAAATCCACTTACAATCCCCCTTTCTCCTGTGTGAATTCTCTGATGGTTAATAAAACTTGATTTATCAGCAAAGCATTTCCCACATTCTGAGCATGAAAATGGCTTCTCCCCTGTGTGAATCTTTTGATGATGAACAAGACATAATTTGTGAGCAAAACTTTTCCCACATTCTGGGCATAAATATGGCTTCTCTCCTGTGTGAATTCTTTGATGAATAATAAAACTTGATTTACGAGCAAAGCATTTCCCACATTCTGAGCATGAAAATGGCTTCTCTCCTGTGTGAATCTTTTGATGATCAACAAGACATAATTTCTGAGCAAAACATTTCCCACATTCTGGGCATAAATATGGCTTCTCTCCTGTGTGAGTTCTTTGATGTGTAATAAAACTTGATTTATAAGCAAAACATTTCCCACATTCTGAGCATGAAAATGGCTTCTCTCCTGTGTGAATCTTTTGATGTCCAACTAAACCTGATTTCTGAGCAAAACATTTCCCACATTCTGGACATGAATAAGGCTTCTCTTCTGTGTGAATTCTCTGATGTCTAACAAGACTTGATTTCACAGTAAAACATTTCCCACATTCTGGACATGAATATGGCTTCTTTCCTGTGTGACTTCTCTGATGTCTAACAAGATGTGATTCAAAAGCAAAGCATATCCCACATTCTGGGCATGAATAAGGCTTCTTCTCTTCTGTGTGAATTATCTGATGTCTAACAAGACTTGATTTCACAGTAAAACATTTCCCACATTCTGGACATGAATATGGCTTCTCTCCTGTGTGACTTCTCTGATGTCTAACAAGATGTGATTTAAAAGCAAAGCATATCCCACATTCTGGGCATGAATAAGGCTTCTTCTCTTCTGTGTGAGTTCTCTGTTGTATAACACCCTTTCTGCTTTTTTTATTTTGCTTAACAGGCTGTGATAAATTAGAAGAAAGATCTTTCTCCTGAAGGGCTGAGGGTATATCTGGGGTATTGACATGTTCTTCATATGAATCTTGTGTGATACCATGATCCTCTGCTGTATAATCTGTAGATATCAGATGTCCCTCTGAGCTCCTGGTACAGTCATCTGACAAGAAGAATACTGATGTTACTATTATTGAATAACATAACCTTATAAGTATATTCCCCACTGAGCTGCCGCTGCCTGAGACGCTTCAGACCGTGTGAAGAAGTGAAGTCAGTGGCACAGGCAGCAAACGACGGCAGCGCGGCCTACTTCATTAGTATTCACTGTCCTGAGACGTAGGTCAGTGATAGTAAATAGTAATGAAGCGGGGCAGGAGACGCCACCACTGCTCTAGGTCACTGTAGAGGTGAACACAATCCATGGCTGCTTAAATATGGCCACTTATGTGGAATAATACTGTAGGATGCCATAAATCTTACTGTATTACACCCCATACACACAATAGAATCCAAACCACATCTGCTGGATTTCCCAGCCTGAACTCACCTAGCTAGCCGTGAGGAAGGGAGTGATCCCGAAACGCGTAGCTTTGTCTGTAACATTGACTCCCTGGTCATTATGTGACGGATTTATATTTTGCTAAAATAAAAGTTGAAATTTTATTCTACCACGTACGGCTCATTCGTTGGACTTCAGTTGAAGCTGGATTTTACTTCATGAGTGAATATATTCCTTAACTTGGATCCAAAAAGGTTTCCGTGCTCGCTGGTCTTGACAATTCATATTCTTGGAGAAGGGTGAGCTGGATTTACTAGTTGGTTCCATACAGTATGTAGTATGGGTCTGTGGCGTCACAAGGAAGCAGGGACTCCTAGCGTCATAGATCACTAAGATACGGGGAGTCCTGGTGTGTGGACAGAGTTCAGGCTGGGAAATGTGACTGATGTACAGACCAGATTTTCTAGTCCGGATTCCATAGTGTGATTGGGGTCTAAGGTGAGGTTTACACAGTGACATTTGTAGAAGCTGCTTCAGGAATTCAGAAGAAGAATTTTTCCGCTTTACCAAATCAGCCCCCGAATCTCCATCAGATTCCTTACTGGCCAGGCCGGATTTTCCACCTCCCATTTATTTCCATAGAGCTGAGGTGGAATCTGCCTGAAGATCGAGCAGGAGGATTATTTTTCCGCTACCTGAAATAATCTGCTATATAATTCTGGTAAATTCTTTCCCTTCACGAGGACTGACAGCCGGTGAAGAAGAAATTTGCCTCCTTCACATCGATGTCAAGTCCATATTCCTGCTGTCCGTTCTATTCTATACTACATTTATTACCCCCTATAGCGGTATCACATTTATATTCAGGTATTATTAGTATTTTACCTGAATCAGGAACAACAAATAGTCTAAACAATGTCTGAATAGAATCAGTGACCCTTCTGTGCTTTATATAGTGGTGACTCCTCACCTGGGCGGGTCCCTGTAGGAATGTCCTCCTCACACTCCTCATCACCACTCACATAGGGCTTTTCCTTTATTCTCATAGATATAGCATTCATGTCGCTCACATCTTTATCCTGATGGAAAATCTGGGAAACAAATAATGTAAAAGTCACTGGACAAATGGGGGAAGTCACAGAGAATGTCCTAGATCATTAATCCGCATGAAGATGAAAGATGTCCTGACTAGAGATGAGCAAGTAGTGAAATATTCGAAAATTCCATTGAATATCAAATCCCATTATAGTCTATGGGAAAAATATGCTCGTTTCAGGGAAGTCAAAATTCGACCAATTGGAGTCACCAAGTCCACAAAGACACCTCAGGAAATGATGCCAACACCTCTGGAATGCAACTGGGACAGCAGGGGAAGCATGTTTGGGTGCATCTAACATGCCCAAGTCCCAGTATTGCCTCACTATCACAGCCTATCAACTAGACATTTCAAACTTAATATAACCTCTATGGAAAGTGGAAAATACTTGGAAACCTTCTTTCTTCTACATTAGTATGGATAGAAAGACAAATTTTAAGCTAAAGAAACATTAGCATGCACCCCTTTAAATCACGTTGCCCATAACAACCACAGATGGCATAGACAAGGGGGAAATCAAACAGTACCCACCCACCCTTAACTGTCATTGTGTGTGATGTGGGGAGACCTCCAAAAATTACTTTTGTGGCCCCTGAGGTGAGCCCTTCCAAATTAAGTTAGAGGCCCTTAAGCCGAGTCATACAAAAATTACTTTTCAGGCCCTTCGGGTGAGCCCTCCCAAACTTAGCTTCAGGCCTTTGAGGCGAGTTGAGTCTTGTACCAGCAGAGTGTTCGGCCCTTGAGGTGATTTGAGCCTTGTAATTGCAGAGTATCCAGCTCTTGGGATGAATAGAGCCTTGTCGGAGCATAATATTAGGCCCTTGAGGTGGGACTTAATGGGGTGGTTTTAACTTCATGTTGGGGTGCTTTACACTGGTGGAGATGCAAATCCTGGGTCAATTCATTGGCTGTTTTTAATCAGCACTGTCAGCTGACAGACGGCTGCGCTTATCGGTGATGATGCCACCGGCTGTGCTGAAGACCCTTTCAGAGAGAACGCTGGCGGCAGGGCAGGACAGCACCTCCAAGGCATAAAGCGCCAGTTCCAGCCACAGGTCCAACTTCAACACCCAATACGTGTAGGGCGCAGAGGGATCGGAGAAGACAGGGCTGTGGTCGGCCAGGTACTCCCGCAACATGCGCCTATACTTTTCCCTCCTGGTGACACTAGGTCCCTCAGTGGCGTTAATTTGGCAAGGGGGTCCTACACCTTGGAGAGTGTTCCCCTGGTGGGTGTGGACCGGCAGTTGTTAGCCTCTTGGAGGGACTCTCCTCTCTGTCGCCAGCGAGGGTTGCTGGAAACATTTCCATCATATTCTGCACCAGTTGCTTGTGGCAATCATAAATGCGATTGGTCCTCCTCTCTACCGGAATGAAAGACGAGATGTTATTTTTATACCGGGGGTCGAGGTTTGCAAAAATCCAGTATTGTTTGCTCTCCATGATGTTTACAATGCGTTTGTCACTGGAAAAACAGCCCAACATGAAGTCAGCCATGTGTGCCAGAGTGTTACTTGGCATGACTTCGCTGCCCCCACCGGAAGGGTCACTCTCCATTTCCTTCTCCCCATCTGCGCTGAAGCAATGGGACACACTAAACTTCCCCGCTAGCCTTGTGTGTGAGAATGACATCATCTGCCACTTCATCCTTCTCCTCCTCTTCCTACGTCATTCGAAGCTGAGATGCTGACAGGAGTGTGCTCTGAGTATCTAGCTGTGATGGGTCTGCTCCTATCCCTGATTCCTCAGTGTGCAATGCGTTATCTCTGATTGCGAGTCTCGCATCACACAGAGGAGTGGGATGGTTACGCTCACTAATGCGTCGTCACAGCTGACCCTCTTGGTGGACTCCTCAAAGACACGTAGGATTTCACATAAGTCTGCCATCCATGGCCACTCAAGGTTGACAAACTGAGGGAGCTGACTGAGGAACTCTTGGGTTTTGTAGATGGTACTCCATCAAAGGTCTCTGCTGCTCACACACCCTGCTCAACATATGGTATTTGTGTTTGAGTCTGGCAAGCTGCAGAGCCGCTACCATGCCTGGGCCCAGCTGCAGCGGCGAAAACCACATTGCCATCTCCTCTAGGATGGCTTCGCTAACCTCGGGGGCAGTGTGTTTTCTGTCGCCCAAGCTGATAAGCTTCAGCACGGCCTGCTGACATCTCCCCTCGCCAGTGCTGCTGTGTTTCCAGCTTGCAACTGGTGTCGATGTTACGGTGGAGGAGGAGGGTTTGTAAGAACCCCTGCCAGGAATCTTGGACAGGGAGAGGAGGTAGGCCGCCCCAGTTTGCGACCTTGATCCCAGCCTCCACTACATTCACCCAGTGAGCCGTGAGTGAGATGTAGCGTCTCTGTCCACATGCACCTGTCCGCGCGTCGGTGGTCAAGTGGACCTTAGTGCAAAGCGTGGAACTCAGGGCCCACCTGATGTTATGGGACACATGCTGGTGCAAGGCGGGGACGGCACACCGGGAGTAGTAGTGACGGCTAGGGACTGCATAGTGAGGTGCTGCAGCTGCCAATAGGTCATGGAAGTCCTGAGTCTCCACAAGCCTAAACGGCAACATCTCCAGGGCCAGCAGTTTGAAGATGTGGCCATTTAAGGCTTGGGCATGTGGGTGGTTGAGCTGTACTTCTGCCTGCGATTAGGGCTGAGCCGATCTTGACTTTTCAGGATCAATTTAGAAATCCGATTTCTGATCATTTTTCATTTGAACCCGATCTCGATCCCAATTCCGATCCCAATGCAAGTCTATGGGATTTTTTTTTATTTATTTCTAAGATCATTTTTTAAAAGCAAAAAAAGGTACCCAAAAACACATACATACACACAAGTTCTTAGAATGCATAGAAATAGCAAGGGAACACTTAAATGGCCATAAAAATATTGTTTTGTAATCACTACACAGCGTGGAGTCCAAAAATTGAAGCACATGAGCCTCTGAAAAATTGTAACTTAAAAAGGTACTTTTCCGTTATCGGGCCAGCATCGTAGTTCAGCACCAGCATCGGGACAGCAGTCCAGCATCGGGAATTACATCCGAGGACTGCTGGCCCGATGCTTGTGCCCTGTCTCTAGTACCCAGTACAGCGATGCCCCCATCCTCCCAGTGCTACCCCCCAGCTCTCCTCACATCTGCTCCGTACCCTCCCCGCCACACGACTAGGCCTCACCTCGGCGCTCTCAATCTGTCCATTCACGTTCAGGAGGAAGATGCTCGCACTGGAAGCCATGGCCAGTACCGAGACCGGAGACCAGAAGGAAACACACTGGGGCTCAATACAGGCCCTGAAAGGGATGCACTGACCATAGTAACGGGGCGCTACGGCGAGCCGGAGGGACAAACTTCTTGCACCGTCCGGCGACTAACTAGTAGTGTTGGTCAGTATTTATGGTGAGGCCTAGTCGTGTAGCGGGAGGGTATAGGGCAGATGTAAGGAGAGCTGGGTACAAGGATCAGGCCAGCAGTCCTCGGCTGTAATTCACGATGCTGAACTGCTGACTGCTATCCCGATGCTGGTGCTGAACTGCGATGCTGGCCCGATAACGGAAAAGTACCCTTAAAAAAAATAAAAAATATGTGCAGGAGAAGCTACAGAAAATCGATGATACGTTTTTTAACAACATCGATTTCTTTATAATGCCAATGGTGTGTTATAGCCCTTCTCCATCCAGGACTCGTTCATCTTTATGAAACTCAGGTGATCGACATTGTCAGCTGAGAGTCTTGTCCGAAGCTCCGTCACAACACCACCTGCAGTGCTGAACAGTCGTTCTGAGAAGACACTAGCTGCTGGACAGGAATGTAACCCCAGGGCAGACTGGGCAAGTTCAGGCCACATTTCCATCTTTGACACCCAGTAGTCCAGCAGGAAAGACTCTTGTGGTAAGATGTCTATGTGCGTTTTCATATAGTCATGCACCTGCAACAAAAAATGCTATCTCCGGTCTGATACCTCTACATTTAATGTTGCTGTAGTGGCCTCTACAAAGACAGCCAAGCACTAGCCATTATGCCCACACTTCCCTTGCAAGAGGCTGTGCTTCTGTCTCTGGGACCACCACGGCGTTGTGAAAGTTGTGCAGGAGTTGGAGATGATCTTGACTCACTGCTTTCTGTAGGAAATGTGTCCATTACGTCGTCCAACAGTGTTTGATGGTACATATCGATATCCCTATAAGCCTGTGGAGTGATGGAAATGAAGCCCCGGAACTTTATCCCTGAAGCGAGGATCAAGTAGGGTTGCCACCCAGTATTCAGGATCTGCCAGGATGTTTTTAACACGTTTATCTTTCAGAACACAATTTAGCATGAAATGATACGTGTGCCAATGTACCTAGTGGCGATTCATGACTGTCCAACTCATCTAAGCGGACTATAGTCTCTTCTGCATCCCCCCATCCACGCACAATGCCTGTTGACTGGGACTGCTGGAATGACTCCACCACAGTGACATCAATCTCCTGATCCAAATTGTCCTCATCATCCTCCTCCTCCTCCTCTGAATAAGTACCCACAGAGGCTAGTCTGTGACCCAGTCTCCAAACATTGCCTGATCCGTTCAGCCCTGGAGTCATGGCGGCCATGTTGGTCTTCCAAGTCCTGTCTGTCTTCCAAGAAAATATCCTCTTCCTCCTCTGTTGCACATGCCTGATCCCTCAAAGTTATGAGACTGTCCTTTAATGTGCACAACAGTGGCACAGTCATGCTGACGCTGATGTTGTTTGCGCTGACCACTTTTGTGCAGTATTCCAGACACTGAAGAACCAAACAGACGTCATGTAGCTGTGCCCACTCCACAGCCATAAGATGGAGGTTTACTGGGGCAACGTGTACGTCGGGCTCCTCTTGTCATCATAAGATCTATTACTGCTGGCTTCTGTTCAACAAACCTCTGTAACATATTCAATGTCGAATTCCACCTGGTGGGGACATCACATATGATCCTGTGAACGGGCAAGCGGTGTTTGCGCTGAAACTGAGCCATGAGAGATGAAGCTACCTTGGACCGCCGTATATGGGCACACAATGTTCGTACTTTGTCAATCAGGGGTGCAAGATCGGGATAGTGTTTCAAGAACACTTGCACCACCAAATTGAATACATGTGCAAGGCAAGGTATATGCATCAATGGGAACAAATTCAGGGCCGCCACCAAATTTCTACCATTGTCGTAGAACACGTTGCCTATTTTGAAGTCTAGCGGACCAAACCATAACTCAGTTTCAGCAAGTATAGCATCTTTGATGTTTTCAGCAGTGTGACTCAAACAATTCCCCCAAACCAATTAATTTGAGTACTGCTTGCTGCCTTCACCCGCTAGCACGCCGATACAAATTAGGTGCATTTCCAGACCCATGATGTGATGGAGGTTCTGGTGTGGAAGTCATTCCGTCCCCGAAACTCTCAGGAAATGAAGTTTCCAAATTAGTTGAAGGGGAAGTTGGAACCCCCAATGAATTCGGAAGGACCCTCCTTCAGGTTGGAAGAACAGACGACAAACTGCTGTCCATATTCTGACAAGGATCAAAAATGTTGACCCAATGTGCGGTCAGAGATAGGTAGTGGCCCTGCCCATGCTGGCTAGTCCACGTGTCTGTTGTCAAATGCACACATGCACTAACAGATTGCTTTAGGGCAAACTTTATCTGTTGCTTGACATGTTCCTGCAAGTCAGAGACAGCCTTTCATGAAAAGTAATGGCGGCTGAGTACAACATATTGGGGCACAGCATGGACCATGAGGGAGCAAAAAGCATTTGATTCCACAAAGCGGAAAGGGACCATTTCCAAGGCCAGTAGTTTTTCAATGCTGGAGGTAAGCAGCTTAGCACGCTCATGTGTGGCTGGATAGGTTTTTTTCCTTTCCAATACTTGTTGGAAAGCCAGAAAGAGAGGAACATGGAGCAATTGGCATGCGAAATGCAGATGTGGCTCTTTGGCCAGTGGTTCCTGTAATTCTTTTATGCTAATTTCTTGACTGTTGTCCAGCACTGCTGCCTAGCGCACATGAAGTTGGTGTGTACGTGGCACTGGCATTGGACAAGTAGGTTGAAGAACTAGCCAAAACTCAAGGTGGATCAACGTTCACAGGCACATCCCTCTCTTCACTTTCTTGTTCATTATATATTGTACAGATTTCAGATGCCTAGGCATAGCATTTGTATTGAGGTGCCTAGTGTCCTTTCCTCGGCTAAGTGACTGCTTGCAAGTCTTGCATATCACCCTCGTTGGGTCATTTTCATCTTTGGTGAAATATAACCACACAGTTTGTTTGGAGCCTTTCTTTTTCAGGTTAGCAAGTTTAGGCGCTTTGGGTCGCAGAGTGCCAGCAGGAGAAGCGTTTACTGGTGTGCGTGTTATAACTGGGATTTGTGCATTAATTGGAGGACGTTTTGGTGGCACTGGCAAACGCACTTGAACCTCATCATCAGAACTAGTTCCCTGATCCTCTTCACGTGGCGACCAAGTTTTGTCAACATAGCCATCATCCACTGGCTCTTCTGAACCATCTTCCACACTAACACATGGACTGGCCTGAATGATGGTGAAGGAGCCGCATCTGGAATTTGTGTTTCATCATCGTCAGATGGCAGCAGTATGTCTGGGAACCTGGACATTGAATGATCAAATAATGCAGCAGATCCCGAAGCTTCTGCCAAATTTGTTGGACAGGTTAATTTAGAAGGGGATGAACTGGATCCCCATTTAACATTTGGCACAGCAGATAACCCAAAGGTTCGTTCAGTGGAATATGAGGAGGAATTCCTTCCAGAAGAAGATGCTTCAATATATGAAGTAATTAGTTGTCTGTGGACTGGCTTATCAGCATTCAGAATACCGGATTCGCCGCACACACGCAATGCTGACGTCTGTTTTTTCCCTTTCATGGCAGGTGGTTGAGCACTGGCCAGAGCACGACTGTTGGGTCCTTTTACTTTTTTTGTTTTTGGTGGCATGTTTTTTTTAAGAAAAAATGGTTTACTTTTTTGGCACAGGTATGTATATCTCTGAGGACAGGACTGCCTATTGGATTATAGACAGCCACTGGTTGTCAGGAGTGGATGTATACCTAGTTGGCTAAGGTATATATGTATATATCCCTCTGAGGACAGGACAGCCTATTGGATTATAACAGCCACTGGTTGTCAGGAGTGGATGTATACCTAGTTGGCTAAGGTATATATATATCTCTCTGAGGACAGGACTGCCTATTGGATTATAAGAAGAATATGCAAATCTGTCTTCCATGATGTAATTAGGAAGTCAGCTGCTGCCTCAGTGTTGCAAACCAATAGAGGGCGCTCACTGGAATGTGCAAGCCTGTCTTCCCTGATGTAGTTAGGAAGACAGAATTCCAGTGAAATAACCCAATAAAGGCTGCTCCCTTTAGCATCATGCTCGACCTTCCAAGAGGCCTTTGTGTCAAGTATGAGAACATGAATCAAGGTTCTTTATTGTATGTTATGTCATAGAAATACTAATTTTTCCTACAGTAAGGTTAAGCAGCTCTGAGACAAAGAAAGGAATTTCCAAGATGGAGCTTGATTCCTGAGCTGGCACACGCTGTAACAGAATTCCACAGACTGGAGCAAGGAGGTGTCTGGCTGGACATTGAAGTTTGGAGCCAATGGGAGATGGACAGCAGCTCACGAATGCCAAAGGAGGAGGCAGTAACCCCCTCCTTTCTTTGTCTCTTAAGTGTGTGTGAGCTTTGAATAAACGCCAGCAATGCTGTTGGGAAGGGTGAAATAGCATCTAGCTGGCATTGAAACGGAACTCTGTGTCTGTCTCATTCTTGGCAATTGTGCACAAATATGCTCATTTAATTTGGACTGACTGATTGATCCAGGATATAGAGAACGACTACGACATTTGTTTTGCAATGACGCTGGGACTATTATCAGGTATAGTCTCTTAATCGAGGACGGCCGTTTTGATGTACTTGCATCTCATCAGCTCGATGTAGAGAGGACTATAACCTGGTAGAGGTGAGAGGCTTAGACAGGGTTAAGGGGATATTGTCACTCTCACCATATAGTCCTCTCTACATCGAGCTGATGAGATGCAAGTACATCGAAACGGCCAAAAGGGAGTAGCCTTTATTGGGTTATTTCACTGGAATTCTGTCTTCCTAACTACATCAGGGAAGACAGGCTTGCACATGCCAGTGAGCGCCCTCTATTGGTTTGCAATACCGAGCCAGCAGCTGACTTCCTAATTACATCATGGAAGACAGATTTGCATACTCTTCCCATGGTCCTTTGCGAAGTGGAGTGTTAAAGGCTTAATAAGTCTCCATACACCTATATGGTGGTCTCTCCCCAAGGAGTGACAATATCCCCTTAACCCTATTGGATTATAGGCAGCCACTGTTTGTCAGGAATAAACGGATGCCTTTTGTTAAAGGTATATACAGTATAACACCCTCATAGCACAGCTAAACACCTGCCTACACTGACCCTAGCTACCACTGAGCTCCTCTCCCTAGCTAGTATGTGCAGCAAAATGGTGGCATCTGCATCATCACTGCCCTTATATAGAGGGGTGTGATGATGCTGCCGGCAACCAATGAGCTTTCTGCCCACAGTTATCATGGTGCCTGAGTTTCAGGCGTCATGTTAGCTGTTCCCAGAAAGAATGGCCAGTAGCCAAGCATTGTGGGAACTTAACCTCCAACCTCGATCCCGCCGGAAATGATCGTGTTCAGGATTCCGATCGCGATTGTGAATTTTTCTCGATCGCCGATCGGAATCCGATCTTTTCCAAACACGATCGCTCAACCCTGCCTGCGATCAAACGCCTGGGAGATGGAGAGTTGCTGGGAAGAGGCGCATGATGGTGCAGGCAAAAGGAGTAGAGGCAGGAAAAGGGGATGATGAGGGTGAAGTCCCTAAATTGGCAGAGACAGATGTGGAGGTGTCCTGGCTGGTGGTCTGGACTGCAGCGCCAGCACTGGAAAACAGTGGAAGAGGCAGTGGCGGCAATGCTGGACGACGATTGTCCTGCTTTTGCTCTCTCCCACTGAGTCCAGTGCTTGCCTTCCAAATGACGGCGCATGGCTGAGGTGGTCAGGTTTCTCTTCTCAGAGACCCTACTCAGTTTTGAGTTGCACAGTGTGCAAACCACACTCAGTTTATCCTTTGCGCATACGTTGAAAAATCTCCACACCATCGAAGATTGTGACCTCGATGGGGGAGTTTTTCGCAAGTGGCTAGGACACGGAACATCTTGGGCCTTGCTTCTCTGAAGCAACTGTTCTGTGCCTCTAGACATGCCTCTGCCTCTAGCCACCATTTTTGGTGCTGCACTTGCCTCCAGATCTACAATGCTTTCTCCGCTAGACATCACCCCTGTCCAGGTCGGGTCGGTCGCCTCGTCGTCCACCACCTCCTCTTCCAATTCCTCACTCTGCTCCTCATCCTGCACATTGTACATAACAGCAGCCTGCCCTAATGGCAACTGTGTCTCGTCATCATCACTGAGGACGGGAAATGCTGGTTGCGGGTCCACAACCACAAAATCGGCAGGAGATGGCGGATGCTCCAGTTTTTGGGCATCAGGACACAGAAATTCGTCTATTAGCTCCTGAGATTTGGGAAGTGGAAAAGGACCCGAAAACAGCTCCTGGGAGGGGGCGAGGGTGGGATGACTCTGCTGGGAAAACTGGACATGTTGGGAGGAAGGAGGAGCAGACTCTTGGGTAGGAACACGACTGGAGGTAGTGGCTGACTGGCTGGTGGAAATGCAGCTGGAAGTAGTATCCGCTAGCCATTGTAACACCTGTTCCTGGTGCTCAGGCCTAGTGAGCGTTGTACCCTGCACCCTGATTAACGTTGCCATCAAGCTAGGGATTGTGGATGAGTGCAATGCTGGCTGCCCCTCACCAGTAGGCACTGGATCTGCAGTAGCTGGACCGTGGCCTTGGCCCCCAGCTGCATTTCCACGCCCCCGTCCAACTGCGCTAACCTTACACATTTCTAGTACACGTATATAACTGGAGATGGGCAAGGTATATAGCGCTCAAATACCTCTGCATGTTAGATGTATACAAGCGTACTGTATAGCAAGTATACACCTTTCTTACAACAGGTATAGGTAAGGAGATGGGAAAGGTAAATTGGGAGAAAAGGTCGTACGGAATTGGAGCCCTAACAAAGGCTTTTGGGAAAATTAGTTGCAAAAAGATTGCATATTCAGATGGTGTATATACAATCTTCAAGCAGTGGTAGATCTAAGTTTAGCTCTTATAAGAGCTGTTGGTTTAAGATTCCTGCCTAATTAATGCTATTTCCTAGCTAACTCTGGCAGAACATCTGTCCCTGTCAAATTCACAGTCTCATCTGAACCAAAACTGACACCCACTATTCTTATAAAGTGGAGGTCACCTGATTTAGCCAGTCAATGACTGTATACATTTTCTTTTCAATTCCTACGTTGTCCTAGTTCCTGTCCCACCTCCCCTGTATAGTCATTGGTGTAAAAAAAAAGCACCACGGAAGGTGGGAGGGGGATCAAATTTTTACTCAGTTTACCACGTGGTATTCGACCGAGTACAAATATTTCGAATACCGTAATATTTGATCGAATACCTACTCGATCAAGTACTACTCACTCATCTCTAGTACTGACAATAGCTGCAGGTCTGTGAGAAGCCGGATAAACATATTAGATGGCGGCTCAATGACACCGCCCATGTATATAACCATATAATACTGCTGGATACAACAAGACTGACTACAAGGACTTCACAGCCCGTCTACACATCATAGGGAATATCTCCATCTACCTGATCATCATCCTGTGGAAGAAGAGGACTGGGACATCTCTCTGGTGTTGTCCTCTTACTGGATTTACCTGTAGGAAACACAGACAGGGACTGAATTCATTCTGTACATACAAATAATGGAAGTCCATGTGTATATAGTCATGTCTATTACCTGCTGATGTGAGGGGCTGCTGGTCCTCCATCATCACCTCCTTGTACAGGTCCTTGTGTCCTTCTAAATACTCCCACTCCTCCATGGAGAAATAGACAGCGACATCCTGACACCTTATAGGAACCTGACAACACAATGATACAGTCATCACCCCGACCCCTCCAGTTACTGTATAATGTCCCAGCATTCCCAACAGTGTCACCTCTCCAGTCAGCAGCTCCAGCATCTTGTGGGTGAGTTCTAGGATCTTCTGTCCATTGATCTCCTCCTGTATCAGGGGATGAGGTGGAGGTCCCGGGATTGGGCTCAGGGTTCCTCTCCATCCATCAAATACAAGGGTCTGACAGCGCCCACTAGAGGGCTTCTTCACTACTGTGTAATCCTGGTTATGGGGAGACAAATTAATAAATCTCACTACATACATGTCCAGAGTCCATCACCTCTCCAGTCATATCATCTGTTATTACTATAGATAAGAATGATGTCATGATGACATCATCAGAATCTCTCACCTCTCCAGTAAGCTGGTAGATGATCTCTAGGGTGAGATTTAATAGACTTTCCGCCATCTTGTTCCTGTCTCTTTCCATCCTTGATGGATCAATCAGGAATATTCTCTTCTATAGAAGATCCTGAGAGGATTCTATATTGTAGGAACCTGAATGGAGAGAAGATGAGACAATGTAATCACTACACGGAATCCCATGGAATAAATAGAAGAGTTGAGTCCCATTATTATCACCACCTCCTACTTCTGACGTCGGCAGCGTGTAGCTCAGGAAGGAAGTGACTTATAGTGATAAACACATGAGGGAAGGGGAGAAGGAAACACAGCCCACTATTTCAGGAGGTAGTGCAAATGCAAGCATGAACCAAAATCAAGATGTAATGTCCATATATGCATAAAATCCCACATTTAAGAGTAAATTGCACAGTTTAAACTCCACAGTTAGGAGTAATTCAAATGTCACTTAAAAGGAATTTCTTCCAAGGAAAACCAGCAATCTTCAGGAGAGAAAAAAAAAATTTTGTACATGTTTTTTTTTTTTTTTTTAAAAAAACAATCTGTAAAGAATAAAGCAATGCCGATTTTTATATAACTGAAGATTGCTGGTTTTCCTTGGAAGAAATTCCTTTTAAGTGACTTATAGTGGGCCGGCTTGGTGGGTATATAAGGTGTGTGATAGGCTGAACAGAATCTCATTGGGAGTATTTGACCATCTTCAAGCGTACTGGCTGAGGGGTGTTCAGTGCTGCCCGGGGTGTTGTAACTCAAATTGGATCTGGAAGAACAAAAACCTGATGCTGAGCATCCCAGGAGGCTCCAGCAGCTCTAGTAGAATGAGCCGTGCTACCCACTAAGGAGGGGAAGAAACCCTCAAGAAGGTGAGGAAGACTCTAAGGATACGGAGCTGACACCTGTAAAGATGACACTGACTTTCCCTGCAGCTTCAGTCACAACAAGTGATGGTTCGTCCATCGATCTCTTGGAACAGCCACAACTGTCACAGATAGATCTCCCACATTTCTGTCTGGACTACAATCTACTGGCCATAGAGGTGAAGACACTCGGCCCCTGATATTACCAGCACACTGGAACTAACTGTACAGTCCTCCCTGACCCTGACAGAAGAGGAAGTATTACAGCCTAGTACGCAACGTGCAACAACAAGTGACTAATGCAGAGGAGAAAGTGGCCAACGGGAATCTGTAGGTTTGTGACTTACTGAAATGAGCAGAATCTTACATGATGGTATAGAGGACGTAGAGAATGGGCCCCGCTGTAGGGACATGAGAGGAATGAGTGTCCCGGAGAATGTTCCATCCAGAGATCTAACACTGATACAGGGGCTTGTAAATGTATTCACACCCCTTGACCTCTGTCACATTTTGTCACAACCACAAACTTAAATGTATTTTCTTGAGATTTTCAGTGATAACTCAAAGTATCAGATAATTGTGAAGTGGAAGGAAAATGATAGAAGGTTATTAACATTGTAATCCAATAAACATCTGACAAGTGTGACGTGCAAAAGTCTTCAGCCCCCTATAGCAATACTTTGTAGAGCCGCCTTTAGCTACAAGTCTTTTGGGCTCGGTCTCTACCAGCTTTGCACATCTAGAGATGAGATTTCTGCCCCTTCTTCTTCTTTGCAGCCAGATTGGATGGAGCGTCTGTGAACAGCAATTTTCATGTCCTGCCACAGATGCTCAATGGGATTTAGGTCTGGACTGTGACTGGGCCGTTCTAAGAGCGGAATATTCTGTGATTGAAACCATTCACTGGAGCTCGGGCTGGAGGTTTAGGGTCATTGCTGGAAGGGGAATCTCCTGCCCAGTCTCAGGTCTATTGTAGGATCCAACAGGGCCACAAGGAGGACATTATAGTGTGTGGGGGCCTTGAGGAGGACATTATAGTGTGTGGGGGCCTTGAGGAGGATATTATAGTGTGTGGGGGCCATGAGGAGGGAGACTGAATGTATAAGAAGGCTGAGAGCGAGCACTTACCTCCTCGGGTACAGCAGCCGTCTGCTCACAGGAAGCAAAAATATAGAAAAATAACTCCAGCTCACCCAACAGCTTGTGAATAATTTCCAAATACCTCTAGCCGAGATGCACGGATACCGATGGACTCCCTCGGTCAGTGTAGACTTAGATAGTAAGAACAAAATTCCAGCATTCACGGACAAGAAGATAATATAAAATCTTTCTCTTTATTTCTTCATATAAAACAATTCATTTCATAGTCCTAGAGGTGCTGTATCGGCAGATCCAGCATATCGTTATGGATGATAGCTACGCGTTTCAGGACATAGTCCCTTCCTCATGGCATCTGCTCACAGGACCTGAGATGATGTCACGTGTGTGGGAGGAGTCAAGGAGTCACATGATCAGGTCCTGCTGTTATCACTTCATCTGTGCAAAAGATACTAAATCCTAATGAGTTAAAGCATCTGTGATGATGTCACCTGTGTGGGAGGGGTCACAGAATCACATGACCAGATATTTAGAGGTCTCTGCACAGCCATCTGTGTTTGACGTGTATGTAGTGGAGCTGTTTGTGTGTGACATGTATGTAGCGGAGCTGTCTGTGTGTGACGTGTGTGTAGTGGAGCCTTATGTGTGTGACATGTATGTAGCGGAGCCTTATGTGTGTGACATGTATGTAGCGGAGCCGTCTGTGTGTGACGTGTATGTAGCGGAGAAATCTGTGTGTGACGTATATGTAGCGGAGCCGTCTGTGTGTGACGTGTGTGTAGCGGAGCCGTCTGTGTGTGATGTATGTGTAGCGGAGCCGTCTGTGTGTGACATGTATGTAGAGGAGCCGTCTGTGTGTGACGTGTATGTAGTAAAATTGTATTATGGGTTATTATTGTACCCCCTCACAGTATTATCCTTAGTACACCCCCAATATAATTTCCTGTTTGTGCCCCCACCCATAACAGTTGCCGGTAGAATCCTTCATCTTAATAATTGAATAAAGTTGAGTATTGTGTCAGAAATCTAGAACACAAGGATAGATAAAGAAGGAAATATAGTTTTATTACATAAAGAGAAAAGTGTTTGTAGTTTAACCCCTTAGCGACCGTGGACTCACTATTAAGTCTTGCGCACCAGGTACTTAGGGCACCAGGGCATAATACTACTAGCGGTATTACTAGTTGTTACTGACAGCGAACATCCTGCTCCATAACCTTCTGTAGGAGCTGAGCTCCAATTGGGGGTTTAAACCCCTTGGATGCCACGGTCAAATATGGGATTCCACCATGTTGCTAACCCCCGTGGTGTGATTGGTAGATTCCAGTATCTGCAGCCCAGGGTCTGTTCAGTGACCCGAAATTGCCTGGAGTCCACTCGTACCTGGTTGATCCTGCCAGCGGTGGAGGAAGTCAGCCTATGTGTCTATAGTACGCACCAGCTATCATTGTATCGCTGGTTCCTACACAGACGCATGAATGAGTGGAGAAAAAAAAGTTATAAAACCCCCAAATTCCCTTTTTATACAAAAAAGAACCTAAAAATTAATAAGAACACTGTATATTCTGTATCGTCGCATCGGTAACAATCTATAAAATAAAACTGAAATGAAATGTAATGTACACGGCGACCATTGGAAAAAACAATGGAAAAAAATCATCCAAAAGTCTTATGTACCCAAAGGAGGTTGTCCCATATACTGTAAAATACGCCCTCAACCAATTCAGTCACCTGAAAAATAAAAATGTTACGCATCTCAGAAGATGGGAACGCATAAAAAAAAAAAAAACAATATAAATGAGGTATCGCCATAATCGTACCGACCGCAGAATAAAGGTCACATGTTACTTATACTCTACACTGCCAAATAAAATGGCCAACACAAATGCTACTGAGCATGCCCGGACCATTCTATCACTAGAGATCTTTACTACTACAAAAACATGGCCACCGTTGTAGTCTATTGTGCATGCTCTAATAAAAAACCATTAAAACTTTATTAAAAGAACGATCGACAAGGCAAATAGTAGTAACAGATCCCCCGACAGAAATTAAATGGGTAAAGATGGATAAAACCTACCGTATATACCAATGTACTAGTGGGAATAATAAAGTGACGCAATCATAAGACGCAAATAAGATCATGTAATAATAAAGTGTAATATAGTGTGTATGAAGGAGCAATACCTAATATAACAAATATATATACAATCAATCAATGATATACAGTATATAGTAGTAGTCTGCTCTATACAAATCCACAGTTCTCGCCCGTTTTTGGTGAAATTTGGCACGCCCCCTCTCCACCCACAGGAGCAGAATACTGCGCACGTTACATCTCGCTAGGGTCCCCCCGTCATGAGATTGGGGCCCCGAAGTTAGTCCCTATACATATAATGGGGAAATGTGAAAGCGAAAGTGCTGAGGGGAAAACAACAGTTGTGACTGACAGGGACGGATTATAGCGCCAGCGCCAAATAGTTGCTTCTGAAGGGGCCGCACCACCACACACAACACACAAACACCATATAAACATCACACAGACAGCACACATACACTAATCCACAAGCACACCACAACACGCCACACAAACACCAGACCACTCTAGACACACACAACACAAACAACACCCCACAAATACCACATCATCACCCCATAAATACCACATGCACACCACACATACACACACACGCATGCAAACACACTCAGATGGATGCACACTATGCACACGGACTAACTTAGCACATGTCGAAGTTGGACCTGTGGCTGGTACTGGCTCTTTACGCCTTGGAGGTGCTGTCCTGCTCTGCCGTCAGCGTTCTATCTGAAAGGATCTTCAGCGCAGCCGGTGGCATCATCATCAATAAGCGCAGCCGTCTGTCAGCTGACAGTGCTGACCGGCTGACGCTGAGCAAAATGAACAGCCACTGGATTGACCCAGGATTTGCATGTCCACCAGTGTCAAGTACCCCAACATGAAGTTCCATGTTTGTGCTTCAGCTCACCTGTTCATCCTGCTCCTCCTCCTTCTTCTCCATCATGGTGAAAAATGAAATTTAAAAGCACCCCATTAAGGCTCACCCCAAGGGCCTGAAAACTAATTTTTCTATGGCTCACCTCAAGGGCCTAAAACTCTGCTGGTGAAAGGCACAACTCACTTAAAGGGCCAAACACTCCGCTGGTAAAAGGCTGAAGTCACCTCAAGGGCCTCAGTCTCTGCTGGAAGCTCAGCTTAAGGGCCTCTAACTTAATTTGGAAGGGACACACGCACATCCACAATGACAGTTAAGGGTGGGGGCTTTTGGAATTCCCATTGCCTATGCCTTCTGTGGTTGTCATGCGCAACGTGATTTAAAAGGGTGCATGCTAATGTTTCTTAAGCTTTAAATTTGTGTTTCTGTCCATACTATTGGGGAGGAAAGAAGGTTTCCAGGTATTTTTCCACTTTCCATATTCAGTTTGGAGTTAGTTGTTAGGCTGTGATAGTGGGGTAATACTGGGACTTGGGCTTATTAGATGCCCCAGACATGCTCCCCCTGCTGTCCCAGTTACATTCCAGAGGTGTTGCCATCATTTCCTGGGGTGTCATTGTGGACTTGGTGACTCTCCTGAGTCGAAGAGGGGTTTCCCCTGAATCGAATATTTTTTCCCCTAGACTATAATAGGATTCGATATTCGGTCGAATAGTCAAATATTGAGGGTTTATTCGAAACTAATATCGAATATTTCACTAATCGCTCATCTGTACTATACACCACTATATACACTATACTATATACACCACTATATACTATATACACCGCTATATACTGTATACACCACTATATATACTATATACACTATACTATATACACCACTATATACTATATACACCGCTATATACTGTATACACCACTATATATACTATACTATATACACCACTATATATACTATACTGTATACACCACTATATATACTATACTGTATACACCACTATATATACTATACTGTATACACCACTATATATACTATACTATATACACCACTATATATACTATACTATATACACCACTATATATACTATACTGTATACACCACTATATATACTATACTGTATACACCACTATATATACTATACTGTATACACCACTATATATACTATACTATATACACTATACTATATACACCACTATATACTATATACACCGCTATATATACTATACTGTATACACCACTATATATACTATACTGTATACACCACTATATATACTATACTGTATACAACACTATATATACTATACTATATACACCACTATATACTATATACACCGCTATATATACTATACTGTATACACCACTATATATACTATACTGTATACACCACTATATATACTATACTATATACACCACTATATATACTATACTATATACACCACTATATATACTATACTGTATACACCACTATATATACTATACTGTATACAACACTATATATACTATACTATATACACCACTATATATACTATACTGTATACACCACTATATATACTATACAAATCAAAAAATGCTTTATTGGCACGTCCGAATAGGTATTTGGCATTGCCAAAGCTAGTAAAGTGTGTGTGTGGGGGGGGAATTGGGTTGGGTGGGTGGCGGGTATGGGGGGGGGTTTGGGTTATAACAGTCCATGGAGTCTCATCTTCCTCTTCGTTGGTGACTGCTATATGGGGGGGGTTGGAGGTGGGGTGGGGCAGGGCGGTTGGTTTGGGGTATAACAGTCCGTGGAGTCTCGTCTTCCTCTTCGTTGGTGACTGCTATATGGGGAGGTGGGGGCGGGGCGGGTGTTTTGGGATAAATATAACAGTCCATGGAGTCTCATCTTCCTCTTGTTTGGTGACAGCTGGACACATATTGGGCAGCGATCTCCACAGTGGCTTCTTCTTCTCCCAGTAGGATGTAGAGTTTCCTCTTCTCGTCTGCAGATCTGAAGTCTGGGATGTGGGCAGAGAGTCTTTGGTAGTAGACGGCCCTCATAGCTGAGTATTTGGTGCAGTGTAGCAGGAAGTGGGTCTCGTCTTCTAGGGCCCCCTGGTCACAGTGCTGGCACAGTCTGTTCTCCCGTGGCTTGTACCTCTGCCTGTATCGCCCCGTCTCTATCTCTAGGTTGTGGGCGCTCAGTCTGTACCGGCTCAGGGTCTGTCTGTGCTTGGGGTGGCGTATTCTCTCCAGGTAGGTGGCCATGGTGTAGTCCCTTTGTAGGGATTGGTATACGGTGAGTTTCTTGGAGTTATTTATTTCATTTCTCCATTCTTCAATGTACCGCTCTCTGTTTGCCTCTGTGGTCGCCTTTATTTCGGCCTTGGTTATCATCTGTTGGTGTTTTTGGTTTGGTGGTTGGCTGCTGTTTGGTTGGTGAATGTCTGGTTTGCTCAGGTGGCTTAGCCAGGCTTGGTGGTGGTAGGAGTCGGGCTTGCTCACCTGGATGTGTGCCTGGAAAGCTAGCGCCCTCTTCTGTATGGTGAGCCATAGGGGGAGTCTGCCTAGCTCTGCCCTGCAGGCCATGTTGGAGGTGTTGCGATGGACATGGAGCAGGTATTTGCAGAACTCCAGGTGGAAGTTCTCTGTTGGGCTGGAATCCCACTTTGACTGGTCTGGGTAGGTGGCTGGGCCCCAAACTTCACTGCCATAGAGAAGGATCGGGGTGATGACTGCGTCAAATATCTTCAGCCAGACCCTCACCGGTGGTTTGAGGTGGTATAGTTGTCTTCTGATGGCGTAGAAGGTTCTGCAGGCTTTTGCTTTCAGGGTTTCTATTGCTGCTTTGAAGCTTCCTGATTGGCTGAGCTCCAGCCCCAGGTAGGTGTAGTTGTTGGTTTTCTCCAGTGTGGAGCCGTTCAGTGTGAATTGTGGGGTGGTGGAGGCTTTATTGTGGCCCTTCTTCTGAAATACCATGATTTTGGTCTTCTTCTGGTTGATGGGTAGGGCCCATGTGGTGCTGAATTTTTCCAGCACTGACAGGCTTTCTTGGAGGTCTTTCTCGGTGGGGGCCAGGAGTAGGAGGTCATCGGCATACAGCAGGAACTTCATCTCTCGATTGTTCAGGGTGAGGCCTGGGGTTGGTGAGGCCTCCAGGGCTGTAGCCAGTTCATTGATATAGATGTTGAAGAGCGTTGGGCTCAGGCTACAGCCTTGTCTGACCCCTCGGGCCTGTTGGAAGTATGCGGTCCTTTTCCCATTCACCTTCACACTGCACTGGTTTCCGGTGTAGGAGCTCTTGATGACGTCGTACGTTCTTCCTCCTATTCCACTCTCTAGGAGTTTCAGGAGTAGGCCTGGGTGCCATACTGAATCAAACGCCTTCTTAAAGTCCACGAAGCAGGCGAATATCTTGCCTCTTCTGGTGTTGTGGACGTGCGTCTTGATGAGGCTGTGCAGAGTGTAGATATGGTCTGTGGTGCGGTGGTTTGGCATGAACCCTGCTTGGCTCTTGCTGAGGACCCCGTGTTGTGTGAGGAAGGTGAGGATTCTGTTATTGATGATGCTGTTGAACAGTTTTCCCAGCGTGCTGCTGACGCAGATCCCTCTGTAGTTGTTGGGGTCATATTGGTCCCCATTCTTGTAGATGGGGGTTATGAGCCCTTTGTTCCAGTCTTCGGGGAAGTGTCCAGCATTGAGCACGAGGGTGAATAGCTTTGCCAGTGCCGCGTGTATTGCTGGAGAGCTGTATTTGATCATCTCTGGTAGGATGCCGTCAGGGCCACTGGCCTTTTTGCCTTTCAGCAGGACAATTCTTTCCTGTATATCTTTTATGGTGATTGGTGAGTCCAGAGGGTTCTGGAAGTCTTTGATGACTTTCTCCATGTCCCTCAGTTTGGTGATTATCTGTTGCTGTTCTGGAGTTAGTTCTTCTTCTGGGATGTTTTTGTAGAGACCTCTGAAGTAGTTGAGCCAGATATTGCCATTTTGGATGTGGAGAGAGTTTTTCTTGGGCTTTGTGCCCATGTGGTGCCAGGTCTCCCAGAATGAGCTGTCCTGGAGGGAGTCCTCTAGTTGCTCGATTTTGTGGGAGAGGTATCTCTGTTTCTTCTCTCTGAGGGTTCCCTTGTATTGCTTGCATAGATTGTTGTAGGCTTCCCTCACCTCCTTGTTGTTGGGGTCCCTGTGTTTTTGGTTGGAGGCTGTTCTTAGGGTATGGCGTAGTGCTCTGCAGTCGCTGTCGAACCATTTGTGGGACTGTTTGTTGGTTTGTCTTATGGGTTTGGTTCGTTTCAGGCCTGCTAGTTCTGCTGTGGTCTGTAGGATGTACTTGAGATCCTTCACAGCTCTGGTGACTCCCTGTTGGTCTGGCTGATAGGTGTTTGTATGGAAGTTTGTGAGCAGTGTCTTGATTTCGGGTCGGTTGGTTGCATTGGTATATTCTATGGCCTGGTGGTTGGCCCATTTGAAATGTCTTGGTAGGTTGTAGAGGCCGGACTGTTTGGGCTCATGTGTGGGTGTTTTGTTCCTGGTTCTCATGTATAGTAGGATCTGGTTGTGGTCTGATAGATGGGAGTCAGGTGCGATTGTGAAGTTTTCAATGTCTGACAGGTCTGCGTCTGTAATGGCATAGTCCACCACGCTGTTGCCCACTTGAGAGTTTAGTGTGAAGCGTCCTCTGGGATCGCCTGTGGTACGTCCGTTTATTATGTACAGTCCTAGGCTTCGGCACATGTTCAGCAGTTGTCTCCCACTCTTGTTGACAATTCTGTCTTGGCTGTTTCTTCTTGTCTGTGTGGGTTCTGGGTGGTGGATCTCACTACCGTGCGTATGTGGGTTGTCGTCCGGGGGCAGGTAGTCTATCTCTGTGCCTGTCCTTGCATTCAGGTCTCCGCATATTAGTACTCTGCCTTTGGGTTGGAAGTGGACGGCTTCCCTTTGTAGGACCTCGTAAGTGTCGGGGTCGTGGTAGGGGGACCCTGGTGGGGGCATATATACTGCACAGAGATAGATGTCCTGCTGGCCGCTGAGGATGGAGCTGCTTATTTTTATCCATATGTGATTGGTTCCACGTTTGGTAGCTTTTACGTGTTCTTTGAGCTCCTCCTTGTACCATATTAGTATGCCTCCTGAGTGGCGGCCATGTTTGGTGGTCTTATTTTTCTGGGCGGGCACTGAGAATTCCTTGTAGCCCATGGGTGTTAGGGACTCGTCATCTGCCCGGGTCCATGTCTCTAGGAGGATTTGAATGTCTATGTTTTTTAGTCTGTCTATGAAGTCTGGATCTTTTGATTTAGATCCAAAGGCTGAGGCGTTCAGCCCTTGTATGTTCCAACTACTGATAGTTAGTGATTTCATCTTCGGTGTGTAAACCTTGTAATGAGCTGTCCTGCAGAGGACGGGCTGGGTTCTTGGTTGGTTGCAGTGTGGCCAGGTATTGGTTTATGTGCATTGCTGTTGTGGCCATTGTAGTGACCGCATGCTCTATTCTCTTTATTGTCTCTATGTCGGTGCTCTGGGTTGCTCTGGTTGGCTTTTTCTTGATAGGTGGCATCTTTGGGGGGTTCTGTCTTGGATATTGGCGGTTGTCGGGTATTATTTCCATGGTTCTTTGTCTTGTTTGTTGTCTAGGCCCGGGGGCTCTGTTGAGCACTAAGTCTTTGAATTCCTTCGCTAGGAGGCTGACGCCATGTTTATTGAGGTGTTTGTCATCATATAGGTGACGCTTATCTATGGAGGGGTGTTGTGCCAGGGTGATGCCTGATGTTTGTCTGATTCTGGTCGCCAGCTCTTTGTTGATCCCCATGATGGTAGCTTCAGAGATGCCGTCTCGTGGGAGCAGAGATGACAGGATGATACTACTGTCTGGGAACTGTTGCTTTGCTTTCTCTGCTAGTTGGACCAGTTGGCCCGCTATCTGTTGGGGCTGGTCAGAGAGATCTTCTGTGCCTGTGTGTATGACAATGTGTTTCGGGGTAGTGAGGAAAGGCTTGCAAATGACAATGTTGGCTTTTTCAATGGTTGGGCTGTGGATTTTCTTGACTCTTTGCCGTGGGAAGAGCTTTCTTGTATTAATGTACTTGCCATTGGAGTCTATGATCAGGACTATATCTGGGTTTGAGGTTTTTGTTATAGTTTTCGTTGTTTGGGTTCTCTCTGGCTCTATGTCTGGGGTGATGGGCAGTTCTGGACTTTCTTGTGATGTTTGAGGCATTTCTGGCTTATTGATGCCTTGATCAGAGACTGTTGTGTTTTCCTCCCCCTCTTCCTTAGATCTTATCTCTTGTGTCTGTAGTTTCAGGCCTGATAACTCTTCCTTTAGATCTGTGATTTCTTGTAGGCATTGCGTCATTGTATCCCACAGCTTGACATTCTCTTGCTGGCAGGCTGCTATCTCTTTTCTCAGATTTGTGTTTTCCTGGATAAGTTTGTGGATGGCTTTTGTGTCGCCATTTGTGCTGGACAGTTCGTTGACATTACAGTTTCTGTTATAATTGTGTTTATAGATAGTAAAATCTCTCTCCAGCTGGGATACAGTCTCTGTGAGGGACTCTACTGAGAGGTGTGAGGAGTCGGGGGAGGGCTTGCTGGCTTGTGTCTGTGTGCTGGCAGATGTGTTGGGGGATGTCACGGGTAATTCACCTGAGTCAGTGGGTGATCCTGTGTCTGTGCCCCTTTTTAGTTGTGCCTGATTCTTGATCTCTGGGAATTTTTCTATATATTGGTGAAGCTTATCTTCTCTTCCTTGAATCATTAAAGTCCCACTAGTAAAAATGGTTCCCTGTCGTCCTCAACAGCGGCACAATGTGGGGGTATTTCTGCCCCTGTGTGCTGGTAGGACAGGCGGATATTTAATTAGCCAATCAAATGCGTGGCAGGCCCTATAAGAGGGCACAAGAACCTCCCCTCTGCGTGTTTTTTTCTGTCCTGTGTGGACAGAGGACAGGTGGGAGGACTTGTGTCCTCTTAGAGAAGCTCAGCAGGATCTCTCACCTCCTGAGCGGTTGTTTTCTTCTTGTCACCTTCTGTGCCCTGCGGGGAGAAGGTGCTTGTTAGCCATGTGGCTACCCCCCTCTATCCCCCCTCCCCCCCCTCTCCTCCGCTTCCCCTGCTCCTTGTGACCTACCTGACATTTTGGTGAGTGTCCGGGGACTCCGCATGCCGCCTCTGGTGGCCGCGCGGACTGCCGGCGGGTGGAACCACACTGTTGTGTATCCTGTTCCCCGCCGGAAGTATCATAGCGCCTTGGCAACGGCCTGGCGCTGGCGGCCGCTCACTCAGGGAAGATTCAGGCCTTATTAAAGGCCGGAAAAGACGGGGAGATGTGGGGGTAAGTGCCCGGGTTAAGGGCCTCTTGGTGGGGGGGAATGTATATCTTTGCAGACCCCTGATTACAGGGTTAGTTGTCTGGGCAGGTTGCCTCACCTGCTTTGATTGTGGCTCCGCCCACTTCCAGCCGGCCAGAATTAAGAGGCTGGCTGGCCTGGTGTCAGAGACCTTCCTGCAGTATCTGCTGAAGGCGTGCGATTGTGGTGTTCATTGATCTTGAACTCTTTTCCAGTTTGCAAACTTTATTGGGAAAGGGGCCACACGGTGGCTCAGTGGTTAGCACTGCAGCCTTGCAGCACTGGAGTCCTGGTGTTCAAATCCCGCCAAGGGCAAAGGACCATCTGCAAGGAGTTTGTATGTTCTCCCAGGTTAAATCCGTCACCTCACTGTCCGGTCTACTGGACCTGGTAAGATTTACCCTTTTTTTTAAAAGCTGGTATGATGTCATGGTGACAGTGTTGCATGGTCTATTATCTCTCTCTGTAGGATATGTCATCCTCTACTACCCCTCCTGGGGATGGTAGGAGGAAAACCTCTTCCAAGAGGAAACATCTTTCCTGCTTCGATTGCGACACACCGCTCCCTGATGGTAGGTAGCGGCTTGAAAGGTTGTGCCCTGCGGGGTACTACTGGTCCTATAACTTGCCTATTTTCAGGCTATGAGTGGGCCCGTTGTCGCGGGTGCAGAGGTCCTCCACCTGTGGAGCCCTCTCCCAGAGATATGAAAGCATGGGTCAAGGAGATGGTGAGTTTGGGCATCGCTTGGGTAAATAGTTTTTCCCTTGCTTGTACTCTCCTTTTTGTTTTGCAGGATGATTCCCTCAAAGGGATCCATTGCACCTTGTCTCAGCTCACCAGGAGACCATGCTCTGAGCTCCGTTCCTCGTCTCTCCCCCCCCCCCTTGTAACACCTGCGGGGGGCAGAGGATGATTCCTCCGAGGACGACTCAGTCATTCCAGCAGAACTGCGTTCCATTATGAACAAACGGGCAGGCTGCTGAAGTCCATCCGGTCTACAGTGGGCCGAGATGTTGACGGGGAAGCCTCCACGTCTGCCTCTGGGGGACATATTGCCTTCCATGCGGACGCCACGCTGACCAACCTTATGGCGCAGCAGTGGAAACAGCCAGAGAAAGGACATTCGCTTCCAGGATCTTCAAGAGTTTGTTTCCTGTTAACACAGCCAGGACGAGGTGGCCGAGTGGTTAAGGCGATGGACTGCTAATCCATTGTGCTCTGCATGCATGAGTTCGAATCCCATCCTCGTCGATTCTGTCTGACGTTTCCCACTTGGAAACTTGCTTTGCTGAGCCTCTTTAAAAAAAAAAAAAAAAAAAAAAAAAAAAAGCAGTGGGATTCCCAAAGGTGGATTTGGCCATAGCAAAGCTGTCCCGCAGAACCCTGGTGCCCTTGGAAGATGGTTCAAATCTTCAGGACCCTCTGGATCGTAGGGCGGACTCCGTTCTGAAGAAGGTCTACTCAGCTTCCTCCGCGCAAGCCTCTGTGGCCATAGCCTCCTCTATGGTTGGTGACTTTTTGCGCAACCGCTTAGCCGCCTTGGAGCGGGATATAGACTTGGGCGTAGACAGAGATGAGATTCTGGCCTCTATGAAAAGAGTTCATAGGGCTGCAGATTATTTGGCGGAATCCTCCTGCCATCAATTAAAAATCTCCGCCAAATCTATGGCGTTGTCTACTGCGGCCCGTAGACCCCTTTGGCTAAAGCCTTGCGTCTAAAGCAGCTCTCTGTGCTCTCCCCTTTGAGCCGGGAAGGGTGTCTGGCCAAAGCTTAGTCGCCATTATGGAGGGATTAGCTGAAGGTAGGGGAAGGTCCCTACCTCAAGCATCCAGGGGCAGACGTGCTCCCCCTAGAGGCAGAGGTTCTTCCTCTAATTATAGACGCCCTTCCCAACAACGGCGTTTTAGATATCGCCCTAGGGGAGCTGGTCATGGCGCTTCCAAGGAGGACACCAAGAGGAAGCCTGAGTTTTGACGTGGGGCAGCTCCCTGTGGCCCCCCTTCCTGTGGGAGGACGTCTTTCCTCCTTTTCCAGAGCATGGTTCACCCATATCCAAGACCCATGGGTGTTGAAGATCATACAACACGGGTATCACATCGACTTTCATCTTCCACCTCCAGATCGGTTCGTTTCCACCCAAACTCTTCCACCTTCTCAGCAGGCCAGTCTAGAAGCCTTGGTTGCCGAATAGGTTACCAAGGGCGCCCTGGAGAAGGTACCAGCCTCAGACCTCGGTCTGGGAGTCTACTCCCCCGTCTTTCTGGTCCCCAAGTTCACCGGGGGCTGGAGGATGATAATAGACCTGAGGTACCTCAATCGGTTTATCAGGAAGAGGTCATTTCGAATGGAAACCGTGGATTCCGTGGCTGTGTTTCTTCAGCCAGGAGAGGTGATGGTTACCCTCGATTTGAAGGACGCCTATCTACATGTCCCCATTGCTCATTACCACAGGAAGTTCCTCAGGATTGCCGTCGCTATGGCCGGCCACAGGGAGCACTATCAATTCACAGCTCTGCCATTCGGCATCACATCCGCCCCACTGGTATTCACCAAGGTGATTTCTCCGGTCGCTGCGGCCCTCAGACTTCAGGGTCTTTTCATCGTCCCTTATCTAGACGACTGGCTACTGAAAGCTCAGTCTCCTGCTGCCCTCCTCCAGCAGCTCAACCTTGCCATCAACTTCCTACAGGAGTTAGGATTATCAATTGGGAGAAGTCCGAAATCGTTCCATCCACCCGAAGAAAATTCCTCGGATTTATAGTGGATTCAGAAGCGATGCAGATCTTCCTCTCCAGTCCAAGGAAGGAAAGAATCCAAGCCAGTGCACGATTCCTATTGCGCACTCGGCAGGTACCATCCGGACCGCCATGAGAGTCCTGGGCCTGATGTCATCCTCGGCCAGGGCGGTGCCTTGGGCTTTATGGCATTTGCGTCCCCTGCAGATGGAAGTGTTGAGAACCTGGAACAGGTCTCCACGGGGATTGCACAAGAAGATCTGCCTTTCTCCCGCTACCCGTCTTGCCCTCAGATGGTGAATACACCTGAAAGACGGAAGGTCCACGGTCCCAACAGTGTGGACCCTGTTGACAACAGATGCATCCCAGTGGGATGGGGAGCCCATTGTCAAGACAAAACTGTACAAGGACGATGGAGATGTCCGGAGCTGGGGTCATCCAATCTCAAGGAACTCAGAGCAGTGTACCTGGCCCTAGTACACTTTGCCCCAGAATTGAAAGGCAAGTCTGTCAAAACCGGTCAGACAATATGACGGTGGTAGTCTATATAATCAAACAAGGGGGGCACCAGGTCACCAACCTTGCTGAGAGAGACGAATCTCATATTTGCCTAGGCGGAGAAGAATTTGGTCCAGTTATCCGCTGTTCACATAAAGGGCTCCCTGAACATAGTAGCGGATCAGCTGAGTCGGGGTATTACCGTATCAGGAGAATGGTCTCTCAATCCAGACGTATTTCAACAGATCGTCCAGAGATGGGGTCTCCCGGAGGTCGATCTTATGGCTACCCGACTCAACGCCAAGGTGGGGACCTTCTGCTCTCTGTACCAGGAGGACAATCCCTTGGCGGTGGATGCCCTGTCCATCCCATGGAGGTTCAGGCTGTTTTACATATTCCCTCCAGTTCCAATCATACCGAAGGTATTGATAAAAATAAGACAGGACCAAGCCTCGGGAATAGCCATAATCCCGTTCTGGCCAAAAAGGGCTTGGTTTGCTCAGCTCATACAAATGAGTCAGGGCATATATTGGAGGCTTCCCCCACTCCCAGACCTGGTAACCCAAGGAGAGCTGAGATGCCAGGATCTGAGGAGACTCAACCTGACAGCCTGGAGGTTGACCAGTCCCTATTGAGAAATAGAGGACTGTCACAAGCCGTCTTGAAGACCCTATCCAGCGCCAGAGCGGATTCGACTAACAGGAACTACCGTCGAATAGGTAACAGCTTTAATGCCTGGTGTCTGCAGCATCAAGTGGACTCCACCGATCCCCCTACGGAGGCGATCCGGGACTTCCTTCAAGACGGACTAGACAGAGGTCTTGCTGCGGCCACACTCAAGGTACACGTAGCGGCCCTGTCCGCCTATCTGGGGAGGCGTTTGTCTCAGGATCCTTTAGTGAGCACCTTTATTAAAGGGGCAACTAGGCTGAGACCGGTGGTAAACACCCCTGTCCACCAATGGGACCTTATTCCGGTCCTGAATGCCCTATGTGGCCAGCCATTTGAACCTCTGGAAGAGGTCTCCCTCAAGTCGCTAACCGGCAAAGTGGCGCTGCTATTGGCAGTCACACCTGCCAAACGCGTTAGTGAACTACAAGCTTTGTCCGCTGAGGAGCCATATACCACCTTTTTCTCTGACCATGTACAGCTTAGGTTCCTCCCTGGGTTTCGTCCCAAGGTGCCATCTGCTGTAAACAGGAACCAACTGATTTCCCTTCCAGTATTTTTTCCGTTCCCTTCTTCTGCTGAAGAAGAAAGATGGCACAAGCTGGATGTGGTCAGATGCCTGCAGATCTACTTGCAGCGCACTCGCCCCTTTAGGTGGACTGAAAACCTGTTGGTCAGCTACACGGGGAAAAACAGGGGCGCCAAAGCCGCCAAAGCTACAATATCCCGGTGGGTTACCGAGACTATTAGAGTCGCCTATACCGCCCAAGGGCTGTCGGCTCCATCTTTCCTTCATGCCCATTCAACCAGGGCAATGTCCACTTCACAGGCAGGAAGAAGTGCTTTGTCTGTGGACCAAATATATGCAGCTGCCTCTTGGGCATCTGAATCCACCTTCATTCGGCATTACCGCCTGAAGGACTAAGTGGCAGATTCCACTGCCTTTGCCCAGACCAGTTTAAGTTCGGTCATGGGTTTGTCCCACCCATCTTGGGGACCTGCTTGCTATATCCCCACATTGTGCCGCTGTTGAGGACGACAGGGAACGAGTGATTATGAAGATAATCTTGTTTCCCTTAGTCCTAACAGCGGCACAAGATTTCCCACCCTGGGAATCATATCTTATGTATAAAACTGTATATAAATGTAATGGAGGTACTTTTGTATTTACACGCAGAGGGGAGGTTCTTGTGCCCTCTTATAGGGCCTGCCACGCATTTGATTGGCTAATTAAATATCCGCCTGTCCTACCAGCACACAGGGGCAGAAATACCCCCACATTGTGCCGCTGTTAGGACTAAGGGAAACAAGATTATCTTCATAATCACTCGTTGTTGTGAGAATCACTTCGCCGGCCCCTTGTGGGTTTTTTATTCTGATTGTTATTTTGCCTGTATCCGCCTCTTCTGTTGTTGTACTCTTGTAGCAGTCACATATTGCATGCTGCCAGGCTCTTATATAATCGGTGTGCATAATGAGGTTAGTCATTCTTTGGTTTGATGTGTAATCAGCAAACAGGGTCTCAGCATGGGCTTTGAGGAGATCTTTCTTTGCATTTTTCTTTTCATTGGCACTCATGTTATCAGGGTATGTAATCTGTAGAGACCACTATACTCTCACCGGCCACTTTATTAGGTACACCATGCTAGTAACAGGTTGGACCCCCTTTTGCCTTCAGAACTGCCTCAATTCTTCGTGGCATAGATTCAACAAGGTGCTGGAAGCATTCCTCAGAGATTTTGGTCCATATTGACATGATGGCATCACACAGTTGCCGCAGATTTGTCGGCTGCACATCCATGATGCGAATCTCCCGTTCCACCACATCCCAAAGATGCTCCTCTATTGGATTGAGATCTGGTGACTGTGGAGGCCATTGGAGTACAGTGAACTCATTGTCATGTTCAAGAAACCAGTCTGAGATGATTCCAGCTTTATGACATGGCATTGCATTATCCTGCTGAAAGTAGCCATCAGATGTTGGGTACATTGTGGTCATAAAGGGATGGACATGGTCAGCAACAATACTCAGGTAGGCTTTGGCGTTGCAATGATGCTCAATTGGTACCAAGGGGCCCAAAGAGTGCCAAGAAAATATTCCCCACACCATGACACCACCACCACCAGCCTGAACCGTTACCGATACAAGGCAGGATGGATCCATGCTTTCATGTTGTTGACGCCAAATTCTGACCCTACCATCCGAATATCGCAGCAGAAATCGAGACTCATCAGACCAGGCAACGTTTTTCCAATCTTCAATTGTCCAATTTCGATGAGCTTGTGCAAATTGTAGCCTCAGTTTCCTGTTCTTAGCTGAAAGGAGTGGCACCCGGTGTGGTCTTCTGCTGCTGTAGCCCATCTGTAGCCTCAAAGTTGGACATACTGTGCGGCAAATAATAAAGAAGAACCGCTCAAACCCAACAAAAATGGAAATGGAATGGAAACATACTTGTGTAGGCTGCTTCGGAAAAATCCTTGACTGAAGAGGATACAACGTTCATCAAAAAAATAAAATATCCAGCGCCAAAAAAACTTAATAAAACTTCACCTTTACTAATCCATGTTTAAAAAGAATTACAAGATGGATCCAACATGCAATGCAAAACAGCTTACGCGTTTCGGGGCTATGTTATGCCCCTTACTCATAGCCTAACAACATACAACTAACAACAACTTTATATAGGCTGTCAGCCCCACCCATAATTTAGAGATTAACTCTTCATATGTCATGTAATAAATACTATGTAATCAAAATCTCGAAAGGGTTCATATTTACATCAACACCAAATTTACATCCCCTATGGCATAAACATAAGACAACCCATTGAAAAAGCAATGAAAAAACAAATAATATAAGTATTGGGGGACTTACCCCTGAGATGATATACGTCCACAATGTTCCTTGTACATGGCAGAAGCAATACAAGACTTCCGCCAATACGCGTGATCACATGACACGCTCACGTGATAGACAACCACATGACACGTCACGTGATATACTGATCATACATATAAATTCTTTATATGTGTTACATAATGCATTAGTCATATATACATATTCATCAATTCAAGGGAAAATTATTGCTATTAGCTAGCTTGTGTATATAATAAATATAAACTCATGATAGTATTAGTAGATCAATGCTAGATCTTGTTTGATATTGAGCCCTGCCGGAACTCTGGTATTAAGCTTCCAGATCCAGAAAGCCTCTTGTTTAAACAGAAGCTTTCTTCGATCCCCGCCTCTCCTAGGTATGGGAACAAAATCAATTGCATAGAACAAAAAAGATGATATGTCCCCCTTATGTTCTATAGCAAAATGACGTGATACATTGGACATGTTGTCTGTTGGATTTTTTAAGCAATCCGCCAGGTGTTCCGATATCCTAATTTTTACCTGCCGGATTGTGCAACCTACATAGAGAAGGTTGCACACCGTGCATTCAATAATATAGACAACATGAGTGCTATTACAGTTCAAAAAATTCTTAATGTTAAATAGCGATTTGTTTTCGGAAGGTCCAAATGTTTTAGTCTTTTTGCAAAATTTACAGACCGCACATCTAGTAAGTGCACATTTATAAAAGCCTGTACTATCAAGCCAAGTGGAATCCTGGCCATTGTTTGAAATGTATAGGCTAGGGGATAGATGGTCTGACAATGATTTGCCGCGACTAGATACAAATCTTACTCCCGATTGTAGGATCTCCTTAACTATGGGGTCAGTTTCCAATATCGGTAAATTTCTTTTAATTACTTGGACAACCTGATTAAATTGGGGGCTGTAAGGTGTAGAAAAATATGGTAAAGATTTTTCTTTGTCTTTAGTCGCTGACTTATCTTGTAGAAGTAATTTACGATCCTTACTAGAAACAATACGTTCCGCCCTCTTTAAGGTCCAAGTGGGATATCCACGATCTTTTAGTCTTTTTAATGTGATTTTTGATTGTTCTTTAAAGTCTGCATCATCTGAACACGCTCGTTTGGTGCGAAATAGTTCGCCTACCGGCACAGATTTAATGGTATGAGATGGATGGCAACTAGAGGCCAATAATGTGGTGTTACCTGCGGTGGACTTGCGGTACAGTGATGTCTGCACAGAGGCCGTGGCAGCGTTGCCTATAAGCTCCAGATCTAAAAAACAAATTCTTTCAGGATGAGAATTGTGTGTAAAACTCAAATTAAAGTCATTTAAATTGATATAATCCAAAAACATTGGTATGGGCGCTACATCGCCCCTCCAAATAATGAGGATGTCATCGATGTAGCGCCCATACCAATGTATAAAAGAAAAATAAGGATTAGAATTTGGAAAAATGAAAAGTTCCTCCCACCTGGCCATATAGATGTTAGCAAGCGAGGGGGAGAAAGGGGAGCCCATGGGGGCCCCACATATCTGTAAGAAAAATTGTGAATCAAACATAAAATAATTATGTTTCAACAAAAAATCAGTCACCTGTAAAATATATTCGCAAAGATCTGGAGTATACGCACTATATCTATATAAGTGGTATGCCAACGCCGCCACAGCCCGATCGTGCGGGATGCTGGAATATAATGAAGTGACATCACATGATACCCACGAATCAGAACTGTCCCAAGAAAATACAGAAAACATTTTTAACAATTCCTTTGAGTCTTTTATAAAGCCTGGGATTCTACGCACCAGTGGTTGGAGTAAATTGTCCAGCCACACACCCATTTTCTCACTGAAGGAATTAATCCCAGCAATAATGGGTCGTAAAGGAGGTGGAAAGATTTGCTTGTGTGTCTTGGGCAACCCATGAAATATGGGAATTGTTGGAAATTTATTCATTAAATGTTGACTTTTAGTCTCAGGAATAACACCAATATTGACACCTTCTCTAATTAAATCCTCTAAAGCTATTACAAAGTCATGGGTGGGATCACCCTCTAGTTTTCTGTAAGTTCTGGTATCATTAAGTAGGGACATACAAGACTCTCTATAGTCACATGAATTCATTATAACCACCTTCCCCCCTTTGTCTGACATTTTAATTACTAATTGTTTGTTTTCCTTAAGTTGTTGTAATGCTTGTGTTTCCAACTTAGTTAAATTGTGTTTTGTATCCTTTGAGTCCAAAGATTTTTTAAGAATGTTTAAATCTTTTTCCACATTACTTTGAAATAGATTAAAAATGGGACTACGTGATTTTAAAGGATAAAAGGAGGGGTTGTTAGTCAGAACATTAGTAGTGTGTAAATTCTTCACAGGATCTATTTCATTATGATAGGCTAAATCCATAAGCTGTAATAATGTAGCCTGTTCATTAAATTGAAGACCCATAAACTCATTGTGTTCAATGTCAATTGTATTTTGAAGATTGGACTCATAACCAATGTCTATGTTATCATGTGTACCAAAAAAATGTTTCTTTACCGTTATAAGGCGGACAAATTTGTTGACATCCAACAAAGTACGAAAAATGTCAAAGTTGGATGTGGGGACAAACTTAAGACCCCTAGACAGTAACCTAAACTGATCATATGTTAGAGAAAAAGATGAAAGGTTAATAACATCATTAAATTCATGCGATACTGGCATGAAGTTTGAGGTCTTCTCGGTATTAAGTCCATCCAGCATAGGCATCCTTTCAGTATCAAGTCCATCCGATATTGATATTGGGACTAAGATCTTTTCCGGTAGGACCGAGTGTAATATCTCCTTTCTAAGCCTGTGTTTGATGCCGGCTCGGCGGCCCCGTTTTTTGACCTATGCCATGATCCTGTGGAGTTGCCAGATGTAGACCCACTATATTCAAATGTACCGTCCGAGGATATGTCACTTCTACGAGAGAAGGAACCATCCGATTCTCTATCACTGGAGAAAGACACTTTACGTCTAAATTCTCTTGTTGGTGGACGGTTTTTCAAAATTGATCTTGGTCTAAAAAAACGTTTCTTTTGGTATACAGAACCTGTGGAATAGTCATCACAATCACGTGAAAACTTCTTCTTTTTTGTGGTCATAATCTGTGACTGCAATTTTTCCACATTTTTAGAAATAGCCAAACTAGTGTCCTTGTAAAATTGTGAAGATGTTATGGGTTCAAGTTGTTGTATAGTCTCTTGGATTTCCTTCTTGACATCAACAATCTTTTTATGTTCATATTCAACAATTAAAGTCATTAGCTTGATAGAGCAATCTGAAAGAATTCCATTCCAGTTTTTTTCAAACTCGTCATCATATACAAACGTGGGGAACTTTTTGATCCTTAATCCTCTAGGTATTATCCGCTGGATAATATCCGCTGGATATTTTATTTTTTTGATGAACGTTGTATCCTCTTCAGTCAAGGATTTTTCCGAAGCAGCCTACACAAGTATGTTTCCATTCCATTTCCATTTTTGTTGGGTTTGAGCGGTTCTTCTTTATTTTTTGCATTCTTCGGACTGGTTTTTTTCCGCTCCCTGTTTGCTATTTATGCAACTTTTATTATGTCATCACTAATGGAAGATATTATAAACACTCGAGCTACTAAAGTGGTGGAAATTTTTGGGGCTACTGCCTCACATGATACCAATATCAAAGGTGATTACGATGCTGTTTTTAAAAAATGGGAAAAACTTTCCATTCAGGAAATGAAACTTTTCTGGGATTCCACCATGTTACAACAGTATATAGAAAAGAACATGATACCTAGAGGATTAAGGATCAAAAAGTTCCCCACGTTTGTATATGATGACGAGTTTGAAAAAAACTGGAATGGAATTCTTTCAGATTGCTCTATCAAGCTAATGACTTTAATTGTTGAATATGAACATAAAAAGATTGTTGATGTCAAGAAGGAAATCCAAGAGACTATACAACAACTTGAACCCATAACATCTTCACAATTTTACAAGGACACTAGTTTGGCTATTTCTAAAAATGTGGAAAAATTGCAGTCACAGATTATGACCACAAAAAAGAAGAAGTTTTCACGTGATTGTGATGACTATTCCACAGGTTCTGTATACCAAAAGAAACGTTTTTTTAGACCAAGATCAATTTTGAAAAACCGTCCACCAACAAGAGAATTTAGACGTAAAGTGTCTTTCTCCAGTGATAGAGAATCGGATGGTTCCTTCTCTCGTAGAAGTGACATATCCTCGGACGGTACATTTGAATATAGTGGGTCTACATCTGGCAACTCCACAGGATCATGGCATAGGTCAAAAAACGGGGCCGCCGAGCCGGCATCAAACACAGGCTTAGAAAGGAGATATTACACTCGGTCCTACCGGAAAAGATCTTAGTCCCAATATCAATATCGGATGGACTTGATACTGAAAGGATGCCTATGCTGGATGGACTTAATACCGAGAAGACCTCAAACTTCATGCCAGTATCGCATGAATTTAATGATGTTATTAACCTTTCATCTTTTTCTCTAACATATGATCAGTTTAGGTTACTGTCTAGGGGTCTTAAGTTTGTCCCCACATCCAACTTTGACATTTTTCGTACTTTGTTGGATGTCAACAAATTTGTCCGCCTTATAACGGTAAAGAAACATTTTTTTGGTACACATGATAACATAGACATTGGTTATGAGTCCAATCTTCAAAATACAATTGACATTGAACACAATGAGTTTATGGGTCTTCAATTTAATGAACAGGCTACATTATTACAGCTTATGGATTTAGCCTATCATAATGAAATAGATCCTGTGAAGAATTTACACACTACTAATGTTCTGACTAACAACCCCTCCTTTTATCCTTTAAAATCACGTAGTCCCATTTTTAATCTATTTCAAAGTAATGTGGAAAAAGATTTAAACATTCTTAAAAAATCTTTGGACTCAAAGGATACAAAACACAATTTAACTAAGTTGGAAACACAAGCATTACAACAACTTAAGGAAAACAAACAATTAGTAATTAAAATGTCAGACAAAGGGGGGAAGGTGGTTATAATGAATTCATGTGACTATAGAGAGTCTTGTATGTCCCTACTTAATGATACCAGAACTTACAGAAAACTAGAGGGTGATCCCACCCATGACTTTGTAATAGCTTTAGAGGATTTAATTAGAGAAGGTGTCAATATTGGTGTTATTCCTGAGACTAAAAGTCAACATTTAATGAATAAATTTCCAACAATTCCCATATTTCATGGGTTGCCCAAGACACACAAGCAAATCTTTCCACCTCCTTTACGACCCATTATTGCTGGGATTAATTCCTTCAGTGAGAAAATGGGTGTGTGGCTGGACAATTTACTCCAACCACTGGTGCGTAGAATCCCAGGCTTTATAAAAGACTCAAAGGAATTGTTAAAAATGTTTTCTGTATTTTCTTGGGACAGTTCTGATTCGTGGGTATCATGTGATGTCACTTCATTATATTCCAGCATCCCGCACGATCGGGCTGTGGCGGCGTTGGCATACCACTTATATAGATATAGTGCGTATACTCCAGATCTTTGCGAATATATTTTACAGGTGACTGATTTTTTGTTGAAACATAATTATTTTATGTTTGATTCACAATTTTTCTTACAGATATGTGGGGCCCCCATGGGCTCCCCTTTCTCCCCCTCGCTTGCTAACATCTATATGGCCAGGTGGGAGGAACTTTTCATTTTTCCAAATTCTAATCCTTATTTTTCTTTTATACATTGGTATGGGCGCTACATCGATGACATCCTCATTATTTGGAGGGGCGATGTAGCGCCCATACCAATGTTTTTGGATTATATCAATTTAAATGACTTTAATTTGAGTTTTACACACAATTCTCATCCTGAAAGAATTTGTTTTTTAGATCTGGAGCTTATAGGCAACGCTGCCACGGCCTCTGTGCAGACATCACTGTACCGCAAGTCCACCGCAGGTAACACCACATTATTGGCCTCTAGTTGCCATCCATCTCATACCATTAAATCTGTGCCGGTAGGCGAACTATTTCGCACCAAACGAGCGTGTTCAGATGATGCAGACTTTAAAGAACAATCAAAAATCACATTAAAAAGACTAAAAGATCGTGGATATCCCACTTGGACCTTAAAGAGGGCGGAACGTATTGTTTCTAGTAAGGATCGTAAATTACTTCTACAAGATAAGTCAGCGACTAAAGACAAAGAAAAATCTTTACCATATTTTTCTACACCTTACAGCCCCCAATTTAATCAGGTTGTCCAAGTAATTAAAAGAAATTTACCGATATTGGAAACTGACCCCATAGTTAAGGAGATCCTACAATCGGGAGTAAGATTTGTATCTAGTCGCGGCAAATCATTGTCAGACCATCTATCCCCTAGCCTATACATTTCAAACAATGGCCAGGATTCCACTTGGCTTGATAGTACAGGCTTTTATAAATGTGCACTTACTAGATGTGCGGTCTGTAAATTTTGCAAAAAGACTAAAACATTTGGACCTTCCGAAAACAAATCGCTATTTAACATTAAGAATTTTTTGAACTGTAATAGCACTCATGTTGTCTATATTATTGAATGCACGGTGTGCAACCTTCTCTATGTAGGTTGCACAATCCGGCAGGTAAAAATTAGGATATCGGAACACCTGGCGGATTGCTTAAAAAATCCAACAGACAACATGTCCAATGTATCACGTCATTTTGCTATAGAACATAAGGGGGACATATCATCTTTTTTGTTCTATGCAATTGATTTTGTTCCCATACCTAGGAGAGGCGGGGATCGAAGAAAGCTTCTGTTTAAACAAGAGGCTTTCTGGATCTGGAAGCTTAATACCAGAGTTCCGGCAGGGCTCAATATCAAACAAGATCTAGCATTGATCTACTAATACTATCATGAGTTTATATTTATTATATACACAAGCTAGCTAATAGCAATAATTTTCCCTTGAATTGATGAATATGTATATATGACTAATGCATTATGTAACACATATAAAGAATTTATATGTATGATCAGTATATCACGTGACGTGTCATGTGGTTGTCTATCACGTGAGCGTGTCATGTGATCACGCGTATTGGCGGAAGTCTTGTATTGCTTCTGCCATGTACAAGGAACATTGTGGACGTATATCATCTCAGGGGTAAGTCCCCCAATACTTATATTATTTGTTTTTTCATTGCTTTTTCAATGGGTTGTCTTATGTTTATGCCATAGGGGATGTAAATTTGGTGTTGATGTAAATATGAACCCTTTCGAGATTTTGATTACATAGTATTTATTACATGACATATGAAGAGTTAATCTCTAAATTATGGGTGGGGCTGACAGCCTATATAAAGTTGTTGTTAGTTGTATGTTGTTAGGCTATGAGTAAGGGGCATAACATAGCCCCGAAACGCGTAAGCTGTTTTGCATTGCATGTTGGATCCATCTTGTAATTCTTTTTAAACATGGATTAGTAAAGGTGAAGTTTTATTAAGTTTTTTTGGCGCTGGATATTTTATTTTTTTGATGAATACTGTGCGGCGTTCAGAGATGCTCTTCTGGCTACCTTGGTTGTAACGGGTGGCTATTTGAGTCACTGTTGCCTTTCTATCAGCTCGAACCAGTCTGGCCATTCTCCTCTGACCTCTGGCATCAACAACGCATTTCCGCCCACAGAACTGCCGCTCACTGGATGTTTTTTCTTTTTCGGACCATTCTCTGTAAACCCTAGAGATGGTTGTGCGTGAAAATCCCAGTAGATCAGCAGTTTCTGAAATACTCAGACCAGCCCTTCTGGCACCAACAACCATGCCACGTTCAAAGGCACTCAAATCACCTTTCTTCCCCATACTGATGCTCGGTTTGAACTGCAGGAGATTGTCTTGACCATGTCTACATGCCTAAATGCACTGAATTGCCGCCATGTGATTGGCTGATTAGAAATTAAGTGTTAACGAGCAGTTGGACAGGTGTACCTAATAAAGTGGCCGGTGAGTGTATATACTATACTGTATACAACACTATATACTATACTATATACACCACTATATATACTATACTGTATACACTACTATATATACTATACTGTATACACTATACTATATACACCACTATATACACCGCTATATATACTATACTGTATACACCGCTATATATACTATACTGTATACACCACTATATATACTATACTATATACACCACTATATATACTATACTGTATACACTACTATATATACTATACTATATACACTATACTATATACACCACTATATACTATATACACCGCTATATATACTATACTGTATACACCACTATATATACTATACTGTATACACCACTATATATACTATACTGTATACACCACTATATATACTATACTGTATACACCACTATATATACTTTACTGTATACACCACTATATATACTATACTGTATACACCACTATATATACTATACTATATACACCACTATATACTATATACACCACTATATATACTATACTGTATACACCACTATATATACTATACTGTATACACCACTATATATACTATACTGTATACAACACTATATACTATACTATATACACCACTATATATACTATACTGTATACACTACTATATATACTATACTATATACACCACTATATATACTATACTGTATACACTACTATATATACTATACTATATACACTATACTATATACACCACTATATACTATATACACCGCTATATATACTATACTGTATACACCACTATATATACTATACTGTATACACCACTATATATACTATACTGTATACACCACTATATATACTATACTGTATACACCACTATATATACTATACTGTATACACCACTATATATACTATACTGTATACAACACTATATATACTATACTGTATACACCACTATATATACTATACTGTATACACCACTATATATACTATACTGTATACACCACTATATATACTATACTATATACACCACTATATACTATATACACCACTATATATACTATACTGTATACACCACTATATATACTATACTGTATACACCACTATATATACTATACTGTATACACCACTATATATACTATACTGTATACAACACTATATATACTATACTGTATACACCACTATATATACTATACTGTATACACCACTATATATACTATACTGTATACACCACTATATATACTATACTATATACACCACTATATACTATATACACCACTATATATACTATACTGTATACACCACTATATATACTATACTGTATACACCACTATATATACTATACTGTATACAACACTATATACTATACTATATACACCACTATATATACTATACTGTATACACTACTATATATACTATACTATATACACCACTATATATACTATACTGTATACACTACTATATATACTATACTATATACACTATACTATATACACCACTATATACTATATACACCGCTATATATACTATACTGTATACACCACTATATATACTATACTGTATACACCACTATATATACTATACTGTATACAACACTATATATACTATACTATATACACCACTATATACTATATACACCGCTATATATACTATACTGTATACACCACTATATATACTATACTGTATACACCACTATATATACTATACTATATACACCACTATATATACTATACTGTATACAACACTATATATACTATACTATATACACCACTATATATACTATACTGTATACACCACTATATATACTATACTGTATACACCACTATATATACTATACTATATACACCACTATATACTATATACACCACTATATATACTATACCGTAAACACCACTATATATACTATACTGTATACACCACTATATATACTATACTGTATACAACACTATATACTATACTATATACACCACTATATATACTATACTGTATACACCACTATATATACTATATACACTATACTATATACACCACTATATACTATATACACCGCTATATATACTATACTGTATACACCACTATATATACTATACTGTATACACCACTATATATACAAATCAAATCAAAAAGCTTTATTGGCACGTCTGAATAGATATTTGGCATTGCCAAAGCTAGTAAAGTGTGTGTGTGTGTGTGGGGGGGGGGGTTGGACTCGGGTGGGTGAGTGGTGGGGGGGGGTGGATGGTTTGGGGTATAACAGTCCATGGAGTCTCATCTTCCTCTTCGTTGGTGAACGCTATATGGGGAGGTGGGGGTGGGGCGGGGCGGGTGTATTGGGATAAATATAACAGTCCGTGGAGTCTCATCTTCCTCTTATTTGGTGACAGCTGGACACGTATTGGGCAGCGATCTCCACAGTGGCCTCTTCTTCTCCCAGTAGGATGTAGCGTTTCCTCTTCTCGTCTGCAGATATGAAGTCTGAGATGTGGACAGAGAGTCTTTGGTAGTAGACGGCCCTCACAGCTGAGTATTTGGTGCAGTGTAGCAGGAAGTGGGTCTGGTCTTCTAGGGCCCCCTGGTTACAGTGCTGGCACAGTCTGTTCTCCCGTGACTTGTACGTTTGCCTGTGCCGCCCCATCTCCATCTCTAGGTTGTGGGCGCTCAGTCTGTACCGGCTCAGGGTCTGTCTGTGCTTGGGGTGGCGTATTCTCTCCAGGTAGGTGGCCATGGTGTAGTCCCTTTGTAGGGATTGGTACACGGTGAGTTTCTTGGAGTTATTTATTTTGTTTCTCCATTCTTCAATGTACCGCTCTCTGTTTGCCTCTGTGGTCGCCTTTATTTCGGCCTTGGTTATCATCTGTTGGTGTTTTTGGTCTGGTGGTTGGCTGCTGTTTGGTTGGGGGGTATCTGGTTTGCTCAGGTGGCTTAGCCATGCTTGGTGGTGGTAGGAGTCGGGCTTGCTCCCCTGGATGTGTGCCTGGAAAGCTAGCGCCCTCTTCTGTATAGTGAGCCATAGGGGGAGTCTGCCTAGCTCTGCCCTGCAGGCCATGTTGGTGGTGTTGCGATGGACATGGAGCAGGTATTTGCAGAACTCCAGGTGGAAGTTCTCTGTTGGGCTGGAATCCCACTTTGACTGGTCTGGGTAGGTGGCTGGGCCCCAAACCTCACTGCCATAGAGAAGGATCGGGGAGATGACTGCGTCAAATATCTTCAGCCAGACCCTCACCGGTGGTTTGAGGTGGTACAGTTGTCTTCTGATGGCGTAGAAGGTTCTGCAGGCTTTTGCTTTCAGGGTTTCTATTGCTGCTTTGAAGCTTCCTGATTGGCTGAGCTCCAGCCCCAGGTAGGTGTAGCTGTTGGTTTTCTCCAGTGTGGAGCCGTTCAGTGTGAATTGTGGGGTGGTGGAGGCTTTGTTGTGGCCCTTCTTCTGGAATACCATGACTTTGGTCTTCTGGTTGATGGGTAGAGCCCATGTGGTGCTGAATTTTTCCAGCACTGACAGGCTTTCTTGGAGGTCTTTCTCGGTGGGGGCCAGGAGTAGGAGGTCATCGGCGTATAGCAGGAACTTCACCTCCCGGTCGTTCACTATATACTATACTACTATACGTACTATATACAATACTATATATACTATACTGTATACACCACTATATATACTATACTATATACGCCACTATATATACTATACTGGCAGGAGGAGTCACTGAAGAGGAAGGAGCACTGGAGATGAGCTCCTGAATTCCCTCCAACTAATACCTTGTAATGAGCTACCTGTAAGACGAAACTTGGAAAATATCGACTCCATGGAAGACACAACTAAGGAAGACTTAAAATATCTTAAGGAAAAAAGAAACAAGAGCAAAATGGAACATTAAAATCCAAGACAAGAATCCTACCTACAGGACTTGGCTGTAAGCAACAGGAGCATCACATCCGATCACACAATCCCACACCAGAGCGGATCATCTAAAGGTAGGGCCATCTTGGCTAACTCCCCAAACCAAGTAGATTAGCCCCCTAGACTCCAGCAGAAATAAGAACATTGAGAACACACTAAGAATCTGGGAAGTTTGGGAAACTACAATATGGATATCCAAAATTTAGAACAAAGCCCCAACACTACAGCCCTTAATCAGACAGAGCTGAGGACTGCATTCTTGCACAGCAGGGGGTCCGGCACCCTGGAGATTGTTTATCCTAACAGCCTAAACCCCAATCAACAGAAAGCCATAAAACATGCCATGCTCAAGCAACACCCCGAGGTCTTGTTTGCTGATTACTCTCTTAATGGAAAGACCAGGAGAATAATCAATTTAATATTCTATACTAAGCATCTATCTGCCTGGCACACCGCTCTGTCCACCTACTATAAGAAAATTTCAGAAGGGATCAACAGGACGGGCAGATGAATTAGAGTAGAAGACCCACGAAACGATGGCGACGTGATACTCACTATATCTGTATACAATTCTGGTAATATTACAATACAGGGCAGAGAAGTCATACTACAACACTTCGAACATGCCTTTCCAAAGATTAAGAGATTGACACAAACCCACAAACAGAAGACAGACACCCCTGCCTGCACAGAGACTGACACAGGGGAGCCATCCCTCCAGCAAACCCCCCTCCACAGGAACCCCCAGCAGCAAATCCCCCCCACTGCTCCAAGCCACAACCCCCCTCACCTTTCACTTGAGATCCTCAGAGACTCCTTATCTGAACTAGAAAGAGATTTCACATACTTCAAACAACAAATTAAAAGGAACCACAGTGACAACACAAATAAGCAAACCATGGCTGAGCCGACCAGGTTGAAGTGTGAAGCCCTGCAGAAACTAGAAGGTGATTTCCATAAACTACGCCAAGAAAATGCTGAATTGTGGAGAGTGATAGCAGACATGAAATCTCAGATACAACACCTCACCCAGGAGAGAGGGTCAGAAAATGAGGGGGTGAGAAACAAAGGACAGATAACAGACAGGACCCCAACAAAGCAGAAGGAAATACAACACAGGAGAGATCAGAGCTGCCCCCCACCCAAAAAACAGAACCAGAGCTACCCCCCAACCCAAGATCAGAACCAGAGCTGCCCCCCAACCCAAGATTAGAACCAGAGCTACCCCTCAACCCAAGATCAGAACCAGAGCTGCCCCCCAACCCAAGATCAGAACCAGAACAAACCCCAACAACCCAACCGAACAGCAGACAAGTCTTGACGAAGAGATCACCGGGTCCAGATATTGTCCTGATCACAGACTCCAATGGCAAATACCTGGACACAAATAGACTGTTCCCAGGGAAAAGAGTCACCAAAGTCCGCTGTTTAACAATCGAAAAAGCAAACACTGTCATCAACGACCCTTATTTTACCAAACCCAACCACGTCATCATACACACAGGGACAAAAAACCTTGAGGCCCAGGACCAGCACCAACAGATAGCGGGACAGCTGACCCAGCTAGCAGAGAAAGCGCAACAACAGTTCCCAGACTGTAGTATCATCCTGTCATCTCTGCTCCCACGAGGAGACATCTCTGAACACATCATCAGAGATATCAATTCAGAGCTGGCAGCCAAAATCCGATCAACATCAGGTATCACCCTGGCACAACACCCCTCCATAGACAAGTGTCACCTATATGATGGCAAACACCTCAACCAACAGGGAGTCAGCCTCCTGGCCAAAGAACTTAAAGACATAGTGCTCAACAGAGACCCCTGGCCCATACACCAAACAAGACAAAAACCTGTGGAGAAGTCACCTGTGGAAAAGTCACCTTCCAGGAGACACACCCAAACACCATACCCCCCCAACATACAAGACAAAGACCCATGGGGGGGTTGCCTGGCTGGAAAATATCTCAAACACAACGTCTCCCCAAAAAACTGGAAATGGGGACTACTATAAGCCAGGGCGGAAGCCACCTGTGCCATACAGAACAAGGCAGAACACAGACATGGAGGAGATAAGAACCATGATCAGCACCCTGTGCAACACACTGCTCCAGACTGGGATCCACAACATAGCCACCAATCAGGAACCCAGCCCGTCCTCTGCAGGACAGCTCATTACAAGGTATACCCACCAAAGATGACACCACTGACTATCAGTAGCTGGAATATCCAGGGGCTGAACGCCTCAGCCTTTGGATCCAAACCAAACGATCCAGAATTTATAGACAGACTAAAAAACATAGACATCCAAATCCTCCTAGAGACATGGACCCGGGCAGAAGATGAATCCCTAACACCCATGGGCTACAAGGAATTCTCTGTCCCTGCCCGGAAAAGCAAGACTACCAAACTAGGCCGCCACTCAGGAGGCATACTAATATGGTTCAAGGAGGAGCTCAAAGAACACGTGAAAGCCATCAAACGCGGTGAAAACCACATGTGGATAAAAATAAGCAACTCCATCCTCAGCGGCCAACACGACATCTATCTCTGTGCAGTATACATCCCCCCATCTGAGTCCACCTACCACAACCCAGACATCTATGAGGTCCTACAAAGGGAATCTGCACAGTTCCAGTCCCAAGGCAGAGTGCTGATCTGCGGCGACCTAAACGCCAGGACTGGAACAGAGATAGACTACCTGTCCTCTGATGGAAACCTGCACATCCCGGTAGGCGAGGTCCACCACCTGGAGTCTGCACAGAGAAGAAGAAATAGCTATGACATAGTCGTCAACAAGAGCGGGAGACAGCTGCTGAACCTGTGCCGGAGTCTGGGACTGTACATAATGAACGGGCGTACCAGAGGGGACACTCAGGGACACTTCACACTAAACTCCCATGTGGGCAACAGCGTGGTGGACTATGTCATCACAGACGCAGACCCAGCAGACATAGATGCTCTCATAGTCACCCCTGAGACACACCTGTCAGACCACAATCAGATCCTGCTGTACATGAGATCCACTGACAAGCCACTCACACAGCAGCCCCACCAGATTGGTCTCTACAACCTGCCACCATTCCTTAAATGGGCCAGTCACCGGGCCACCGAATACACCAATGCGGCTAACCGACCCGAAATCAAGGAACTGCTCACAAACTTCTATATGAGTTTCTACCAGCCAGACCAACAAGGGGTCACCCGAGCAGTGAAGGACTTCAGTAACATCCTGTACACCACGGCAGAACTAGCAGGCCTGAAACAGACAAAGCCCAAGAGACCGACTAACAAACAGTCTCACAAATGGTTTGACAGTGACTGCAAGGCTCTACGCCGTTCTCTAAGGGCAGTCTCCAACCAGAAACACAGAGACCCCAACAACAGAGAGACGAGGGAAGCCTACAACAATCTATGCAAGCAATACAAGGGCACCCTCAGAGAGAAGAAACAGAGGGACCTCTCCCACAAAATAGAGCAACTAGAGGACTCCCTCCAGGACAGCTCATTCTGGGAGACCTGGCACCACATGGGCACAAAGCCCAAGAAAAACTCTCTCCACATCCAAAATGGCAATATCTGGCTCAACTACTTCAGAGGTCTCTACAAAAACATCCCAGAAGAAGAACTAACTCCAGAACAGCAACAGATAATCACCAAACTGAGGGACATGGAGAAAGTCATCAAAGACTTCCAGAACCCTCTGGACTCACCAATCACCATAAAAGATATACAGGAAAGAATTGCCCTGCTGAAAGGCAAAAAGGCCAGTGGCCCTACCAGAGATGATCAAATACAGCCCTCCAGCAATACACGCGGCACTGGCAAAGCTATTCACCCTCGTGCTCAATGCTGGACACTTCCCCGAAGACTGGAACAAAGGGCTCATAACCCCCATCTACAAGAATGGGGACCATTATGACCCCAACAACTACAGAGGGATCTGCGTCAGCAGCACGCTGGGAAAACTGTTCAACAGCATCATCAATAACAGAATCCTCACCTTCCTCACACAACATAGGGTCCTCAGCAAGAGCCAAGCAGGGTTCATGCCAAACCACCGCACCATAGACCATATTTACACCCTGCACAGCCTCATCAAGACGCACGTCCACAACACCAGAAGAGGCAAGATATTCGCCTGCTTCGTAGACTTTAAGAAGGCGTTTGATTCAGTATGGCACCCAGGCCTACTCCTGAAACTCCTAGAGAGTGGAATAGGAGGAAGAACGTACGACGTCATCAAGAGCTCCTACACTGAAAACCAGTGCAGTGTGAAGGTGAATGGGAAAAGGACAGCATACTTCCAACAGGCCCGAGGGGTCAGACAAGGCTGTAGCCTGAGCCCAACGCTCTTCAACATCTATATCAATGAACTGGCTACAGCCCTGGAGGCCTCACCAACCCCAGGCCTCACCCTGAACAATCGAGAGGTGAAGTTCCTGCTGTATGCCGATGACCTCCTACTCCTGGCCCCCACTGAGAAAGACCTCCAAGAAAGCCTGTCAGTGCTGGAAAAATTCAGCACCACATGGGCCCTACCCATCAACCAGAAGAAGACCAAAGTCATGGTATTTCAGAAGAAGGGCCACAATAAAGCCTCCACCACCCCACAATTCACACTGAACGGCTCCACACTGGAGAAAACCAACAGCTACACCTACCTGGGGCTGGAGCTCAGCCAATCAGGAAGCTTCAAAGCAGCAATAGAAACCCTGAAAGCAAAAGCCTGCAGAACCTTCTACGCCATCAGAAGACAACTGTACCACCTCAAACCACCGGTGAGGGTCTGGATGAAGATATTTGACGCTGTCATCTCCCCGATCCTTCTCTATGGCAGTGAGGTTTGGGGCCCAGCCACCTACCCAGACCAGTCAAAGTGGGATTCCAGCCCAACAGAGAACTTCCACCTGGAGTTCTGCAAATACCTGCTCCATGTCCATCGCAACACCACCAACATGGCCTGCAGGGCAGAGCTAGGCAGACTCCCCCTATGGCTCACCATACAGAAGAGGGCGCTAGCTTTCCAGGCACACATCCAGGTGAGCAAGCCCGACTCCTACCACCACCAAGCATGGCTAAGCCACCTGAGCAAACCAGACATTCAACAACCAAACAGCAGCCAACCACCAAACCAAAAACTCCAACAGATGATAACCAAGGCCGAAATAAAGGCGACCACAGAGGCAAACAGAGAGCGGTACATTGAAGAATGGAGAAACGAAATAAATAACTCCAAGAAACTCACCAATGTGTACCAATCCCTACAAAGGGACTACACCATGGCCACCTACCTGGAGAGAATACGCCACCCCAAGCACAGACAGACCCTGAGCCGGTACAGACTGAGCGCCCACAACCTGGAGATAGAGACGGGGCGATACAGGCAGAGGTACAAGCCACGGGAGAACAGACTGTGCCAGCACTGTGACCAGGGGGCCCTAGAAGACCAGACCCACTTCCTGCTACACTGCACCAAATACTCAGCTGTGAGGGCCGTCTGCTACCAAAGACTCTCTGCCCACATCCCAGACGAGAAGCGGAAACTCTACATCCTACTGGGAGAAGAAGAGGCCACTGTGGAGATCGCTGCCCAATACGTGTCCAGCTGTCACCAAACGAGAGGAAGATGAGACTCCACGGACTGTTATATTTATCCCAAAACACCCGCCCCGCCCCACCCCCACCTCCCCATATAGCGTTCACCAACGAAGAGGAAGATGAGACTCCACGGACTGTTATACCCCAAACCAACCGCCCCGCCCCACCCCACCTCCCCATATAACGGTCACCAACGAAGAGGAAGATGAGACTCCATGGACTGTTATACCCCAAACCATCCACCCCCCCCCCACCACTCACCCACCCGAGTCCAACTCCCCCCCCCCCACACTTTACTAGCTTTGGCAATGCCAAATATCTATTCGGACGTGCCAATAAAGCTTTTTTGATTTGATTTGATTTACTGTATACACCACTATATATATACTATACTATATACACCACTATATATATACTATACTGTATAAACCGCTATATATACTATACTATATACACCACTATATATACTATACTGTATACACTACTATATATACTATACTGTATACACCACTATATACTATACTATATACAATACTATATATACTATACTGTATACACTACTATATATACTATACTGTATACACCACTATATATACTATACTGTATACACCACTATATATATACTATACTATATACACCACTATATATACTATACTGTATACACCACTATATATACTATACTGTATACACCACTATATATACTATACTGTATACACCACTATATATACTATACTATATACACCACTATATATACTATACTGTATACACCACTATATATATACTATACTATATACACCACTATATATACTATACTGTATACACCACTATATATACACTATACTATATACACCACTATATATACTATACTATATACAATACTATATATACTATACTGTATACACCACTATATATACTATGCTGTATACACCACTATATATACTATACTGTATACACCACTATATATACTATACTGTATACACCACTATATATACTATACTATATATACCGCTTTATATACTATACTATACTATATACACTATACTATATACACCGCTATATATACTATACTATATACAATACTATATATACTATACTGTATACACCACTATATATACTATACTGTATACACCACTATATATACTATACTGTATACACCACTATATATACTATACTGTATACACCACTATATACTATACTATATACACCGCTTTATATACTATACTATACTATATACACTATACTATATACACCGCTATATATACTATACTATATACAATACTATATATACTATACTGTATACACCACTATATATACTATACTGTATACACCACTATATATGCTATACTATATACACTGCTATATATACTATACTATATACACCGCTATATGTACTATACTGTATACACCACTATATATACACCACTATACAGGTTCTCTGCAGCCAGCAAATAGCTGTTTAACGTTATTCACCGCAAACCAATTTGGAAAGAATCAAATCATTTTTCCAAAACTTTGCTCATCTCCAATGATAGCGTATGCAAAAAGATTTCTAGGTTGTATATATTTCCCTTGGGGTCAGACATAAATGCCCTTTTGTAATGTGGCCCCCATGAAGCCACTCTCTTACATGTCCCTGACTATGTATAGCTACTTACTTTGGGAGCTGCATCAGGAAAGTCACCTCGCTCTTTCCGCTGTGTCTGCTAAACAGTCATGTGGTTTTCGGTCGGAGGATGTGGGTAACAGTGTGGATGGATTCGGAGTAGTACATCTTTCGCGAGTGAGATGTGTTGATCTGATAGCAGGAGTCTCATGTAAAACAGGTGTCTACATGGTGACAAATATGAAATCTTATTTTGCTATATATTTATGAGGTATATTAAGAGTTACTTTCCATTTGTTACAAATTGACTCTGTAAATAGTGAGGCCTCCAATTTATTTCACTGGGTCAGGGACCTTCATTTCTGAGCCTAGTTAGTCCTTCTCTACTCTCGGCTCAGGTCACTCTCGTGTCCAGTGTCCTGACTGCCTACAGTTCCAGCCAGAGTCATCTCTAGGGTCCTGAAGTTTTCCGCTGCTACAACCACTACCACGACCCCTGCCTCTGGATCTACCCTGATATCCCTGTCGATGACTGGGGCATGACCCATATTTTTTGCTGACAAGATTCTTGTTGTCTTTTTTTATCGCACCTGTTGTTTCCGGTGACTGAAATTACCTATAACCGTGTGTAATTCCTGCCCCAAATATCATTTGCCTTTAGACATCTGTATATCTCCATATACATATCTGCTATTTGCTGCTCAATATACCCTCCTGACCTCAGCTGACCATGGATGACCATTATTGTTAAATGAGCAAAATTCTCCCAACATTTTTTGGTCCTTCGAGACGGAATTCAACATCTCCAGAAACGATCCTCAACATTGGGCTGAAAACTTTGCACTAGAGATCAGGTAATTATACCTTGGCTATCAACCTAAAAGACCCCCGGCTGAATTGCCATAAAAAGGGGCCGGTCCAATAGGATCAGGATGGAGTGACAAATTCTGAATAGTCTGAGGAGAATTGGACATCCGCGCCATCTGAATTCAGGTGGGATAAAGTAAATAATATATGAGAATCTCTTAGGAACATGACTGTATAGTTGGGTTTAAAGTTAACACGGGGCGGTATCCCCGAGATCTTGGGGTAAGAGACTCATGAATGTATTTTTAGAGTCCATAGAGATAATACTGGGGAGGTATCCTCAGGGACTTGGGTGAGAGTCATAAGACTATGTTAATCCTGAGGCGGTATCTCCAGGGTCTTAGGTTAGAGCTCCAAAATAGCCCATAGCCTAGGTGAGTGGGCTACAGGAATGAGTATACTCCATGTTGACATGTAAAAGAATAAGTACTTAAGATGGTTGTTCCTGGCTATTGCTGATAAGTTTCTCCGCTCCTCCTCCAGACTCTGGGACCAAACAAATGAAATGTAAAATTTACTTTCATTTGAAAACACCTTTGACCACTGAGTAACAGTCCGGTTCTTTCTCTCCTTGGCCCAGGTAAGAGGCTTCTGGCGTTGTCTATCGGTCATGAGTGGCTAACACATGGAGGCAACACTTATAGCTCATGCCCTGGATACATCTGTGTGTAGTGACTCTTGAAGCACTGACTCCAGCAGCGTCCACTGCGGTTATCCCTTTTGCTTGTGCACCTTTTTCTACCACACCTTTTTCCATTAAAATGCTTTGATACAGCGCCGTGTGAACAGCCGCTTCTTTAGTAATGAATAGAAATGAGCGAACACTAAAATGTTTGAGGTTCGAAATCCGATTCGAACAGCCACTCACTGTTCGAGTGTTCGAACCCCATTATAGTCTATGGGGAACATATACTCGTTAAGGGGGAAACCCAAATCCGTGTCTGGAGGGTCACCAATTCCACTATGACACCCCAGGAAATGATGCCAACACCTCTGGATTGACACTGGGACAGCAGGGTAAGCATGTCTGGGGGCATCTAACACACCAAAGACCCTCTATTACCCCAACATCACAGCCTAACAACTACACATTTTACACACGCAATACCACCTCTCAGACAGTGGAAAAACACCTTGAAACATGTGTATTTGGCCCTCGGAGTGAGGAGAGCTTGTCAGCAGCAGTGAATTTGGCCCTTGTAGTGAGTTGAGGTTGGCACCAACATTGTTTTTGAAAATCAGGGTGGATTGAGCCTCTAACCAGCAGAGTTTGGGCAAATTCATGGTGGAGGGAGCCTCTAAACACCCCAGTTTGGGGAAATTCATGGTGGAAGGAGCCTCTAACCAGCACAGTTTGGGGAAATTAATGGTGGAAGGAGCCTCTAACCAGCCCAGTTTGGGGAAATTCATGGTGGAAGGATCCTCTAACCAGCCCAGTTTGGGGAAATCCATAGTGGAGGGAGCCTCTAACCAGCCCAGTTTGGGGAAATTCATGGTGGAGGGAGCCTCTAACCAGCCCAGTTTGGGGAAATTCATGGTGGAAGGAGCCTCTAACCAGCCCAGTTTGGGGAAATTAATGGTGGAAGGAGCCTCTAACCAGCCCAGTTTGGGGAAATTCATGGTGGAAGGAGCCTCTAACCAGCACAGTTTGGGAAAATTCATGGTGGAAAGAGCCTCTAACTAGCCCAGTTTGGGGAAATTCATGGTGGAAGGATCCTCTAACCAGCCCAGTTTGGGGAAATTCATGGTGGAAGGAGCCTCTAACCAGCCCAGTTTGGAGAAATTCATGGTGGAAGGAGCCTCTAACCAGCACAGTTTGGGGAAATTCATGGTGGAAGGAGCCTCTAACCATCCCAGTTTGGGGAAATTCATGGTGGAAGGAGCCTCTAACCAGCACCGTTGGGGGAAATTCATGGTGGAAGGAGCCTCTAACTAGTCCAGTTTGGGGAAATTCATGGTGGAAGGAGCCTCTAACTAGCAGAGTTGTTGGAAATCAGGGTGGAGGGAGCCTCTAACCAGAAGAGTTGTGTGAAATCAGGGTGGAGGGAGCCTCTAACCAGCAGAGTTGGAAATCAGGGTGGAGGGAGCCTCTAACCAGCAGAGTTGTGGGAAATCAGGGTGGAAGGAGCCTCTAACCAGCAGAGTTGTGGGAAATCAGGGTGGAGGGAACCTCTAACCAGCAGAGTTGTGGGAAATCAGGGTGGAGGGAGCCTCTAACCAGCAGAGTTGTTGGTAATCAGGGTGGAAGGAGCCTCTAACCAGCAGAGTTGTGGGAAATCAGGGTGGAGGGAGCCTCTAACCAGCCCAGTTTGGGGAAATTCATGGTGGAAGGAGCCTCTAACCAGCACAGTTTGAGGAAATTCATGGAGGAAGGAGCCTCTAACCAGCAGAGTTTGGGGAAATTCATGGTGGAGGGAGCCTCTAACCAGCCCAGTTTGGGGAAATTCATGGTGGAAGGAGCCTCTAACCAGCACAGTTTGGGGAAATTCATGGTGGAAGGAGCCTCTAACCAGCCCAGTTTGGGGAAATTCATGGTGGAAGGAGCCTCTAACCAGCACAGTTTTGGGAAATTCATGGTGGAGGGAGCCTCTAACCAGCACAGTTTTGTGAAATTCATGGTGGAGGGAGCCTCTAACCAGCACAATTTGGGGAAATTCATGGTGGAAGGAGCCTCTAACCAGCCCAGTTTGGGGAAATTCATGGTGGAAGGAGCCTCCAACCAGCCAAGTTTTGTGAAATTCATGGTGGAAGGAGCCTCTAACCAGCCAAGTTTTGTGAAATTCATGGTGGAGGGAGCCTCTAACCAGCACAGTTTTGTGAAATTCATGGTGGAGGGAGCCTCTAACCAGCACAGTTTGGGAAAATTCATGGTGGAAGGAGCCTCTAACCAGCTCAGTTTGGGGAAGTTCATGGTGGAAGGAGCCTCTAACCAGCCAAGTTTTGGGAAATTCATGGTGGAGGGAGCCTCTAACCAGCCCAGTTTGGGGAAATTCATGGTGGAAGGAGCCTCTAACCAGAAGAGTTGTGTGAAATCAGGGTGGAGGGAGCCTCTAACCAGCAGAGTTGTTGGAAATCAGGGTGGAGGGAGCCTCTAACCAGCAGAGTTGTGGGAAATCAGGGCGGAGAGAGCCTCTAACCAGCAGAGTTGTGGGAAATCAGGGTGGAGGGAGCCTCTAACCAGCAGAGTTGTGGGAAATCAGGGTGGAGGGAGCCTAGTAGTAGCAGAATTGTGCAACGCTTATGGTGGATGAGTATGAGGATGCGGAGGAATTGGAGAGGTTGAGCACAGACATGGAGTTTCATGTTGGGTGCTTTACACAGGTGGGCACGAAAATGAAGGCTCTATCCAGTGGTGGTTCATTTTTATCAAAGTGAGCCGGTCGGCACTCTCAGCTGACAGGCGGGTGCTCTTGTCAGTGATGATGCCACCGGCTGCACTGAACACCCTCTCAGATAGGACGCTGGCGGCAGGACAGGACAGCACCTCCAAGGCATATAGGGCAAGTTCAAGCCACAGGTCCAACTTCGACACCCAATATGTGTAGGGCGCAGAGGGGTCGGAGAGGACAGGGCTGTGGTCGGAAAGGTATTCCCGCAACATGCGCCTATACTTCTCACGCCTGGTGACACTAGGACCCTCAGTGGCGGTACTTTGGCGAGGGGGTGCCATCAAGGTGTCCCAGACCTTAGACAGTGTGCCCCTTGTTTGTGTGGACCGGTGAGCACTTGGTCACCTACTGGAGGAACTGCCCTCCCTGCCGCCAACGTCACATGCTGGAAACATCTCCATCATATTCTGCACCAATTGCTTGTGGCAAGCATTGATGCGATTGGCCCTCCCCTCTACCGGAATAAAAGAGATGTTGTTTTTATACCGGGGGTCAAGGATAGCAAAGATCCAGTACTGGTTGTCCTCCATGATTTTGACAATACGCTTGTCAGTTTTAAAGCACCCCAACATGAACTCAGCCATGTCTGCCACAGTGTTGGTTGGCATGACTCCTCTGGCCCCACCGGAAAGTTCAATCTCCATTTCCTCCTCATCCTCCCTTTCTACCCATCCGCGCTGCAACAATGGGACGATTCGAAGTTGCCCGGAAGCCTCCTGTATCACCATCACATCATCGGACAGCTCTTCCTCCTCCTCCTCTATTAAACGCGATGAAGCGGACAGATGTGTGGACCTACTCTCCAGCTGTGACGGATCGGATGCTATCCCTGACTCCTCTGTGTGATCTAAGTTATCCCTAATGTCAATCAGGGATTCTCTCAGAACACACAAGAGCGGGATTGTAAGGCTCACCATCGCATCCTCAGAGCTCACCCTCCTTGTGGACTCCTCAAACACCCGTAGGATGTTACAAAAGTCTCTCATCCATGGCCACTCATGGATGAGAAACTGAGGCAGCTGACTGTGGCACCCTAGGGTTTTGTAGCTGGTATTCCATCAAAGGTCTCTGCTGCTCAACCACTCTATTCAACATCTGAAACGTTGAGTTCCAGCGTGTGGGGACGTCGCACAAAAGCCGGTGTTGTGGCACATGCAGGCGTTGCTGGAGAGATTTTAAGCTAGCAGCGGCTACTGTCGACTTGCGAAAGTGGGCGCACACGCGCCGCTCCAGAGCTGCTACCAGGTTCCGGGCGTTATCACAAACGACCATGCCTGGGCCCAGGTGCAGCGGCTCAAACCATATTGCCGTCTCATCGAGGAGGGCATCCCTCACCTCGGAGGCAGTGTGCTGTCTGTCCCCCAAGCTGATCAGCTTCAGCACAGCCTGCTGATGTCTACCAATGCCAGTGCTGCAATGTTTCCAACTCGTAGTGTCAAGTCTGAGAACATGAATCAAGATTCTTATACTTTATATTGTAGAAATACTAATTATTCCTTAATAAGGTTACATAGTTCTGAGACAAAGGATCTTAAAACCAAGATGGAGCTTGTTTCCTGTTTGCCATGCCTCGTGGCAGAAGTCTTCAGGTTACAGCAAGGAGGTGTCTGGCTGGACATTGAAGTTTGGAGCCAATGGGAGATGGACAACACTCAGGAATGCCAAAAGGATGCATTAACCCCTCCTTTCTTTGTCTCTAAAGTGTGTGTACTTTTCAATAAAGAGCCAGTAGTGCTGAGCTGGGCTAAGGGGCTAGCATGGCTGGTGTGATATGGAACTCAGTGTCTGTGTCATTATTACAGTCCTATGAAAAAGTTTGGGCACCCCTATTAATCTTAATCATTTTTAGTTCTAAATATTTTGGTATTTGCAACAGCCATTTCAGTTTGATATATCTAATAACTGATGGACACAGTAATATTTCAGGATTGAAATGAGGTTTATTGTACTAACAGAAAATGTGCAATATGCATTAAACCAAAATTTGACCGGTGCAAAAGTATGGGCACCTCAACAGAAAAGTGACATTAATATTTAGTACATCCTCCTTTTGCAAAGATAACAGCCTCTAGTCGCTTCCTGTAGCTTTTAATCAGTTCCTGGATCCTGGATAAAGGTATTTTGGACAAACAATTCAAGTTCAGTTAAGTTAGATGGTCGCCGAGCATGGACAGCCCGCTTCAAATCATCCCACAGATGTTCAATGATATTCAGGTCTGGGGACTGGGATGGCCATTCCAGAACATTGTAATTGTTCCTCTGCATGAATGCCTGAGTCGATTTGGAGCAGTGTTTTGGATCATTGTCTTGCTGAAATATCCATCCCCGGCGTAACTTCAACTTCGTCACTGATTCTTGAACATTATTCTCAAGAATCTGCTGATACTGAGTGGAATCCATGCGACTCTCAACTTTAACAAGATTCCCGGTGCCGGCATTGGCCACACAGCCCCAAAGCATGATGGAACCTCCACAAAATTTTACAGTGGGTAGCAAGTGTTTTTCTTGGAATGCTGTTTCTTTTTGGACGCCATGCATAACGCCTTTTTTTTATAACCAAACAACTCAATCTTTGTTTCCAAAATGAAGTTGGCTTCTCCAAATCTGCTTTTTCATACCTCAGGCAACTCTATTTGTGGCGTACGTGCAGAAACGGCTTCTTTCTCATCACTCTCCCATACAGCTTCTATTTGTGCAAAGTGCGCTGTATTGTTACCGATGTACAGTGACACCATCTGCAGCAAGATGATGCTGCAGCTCTTTGGAGGTGGTCTGTGGATTGTCCTGGACTGTTCTCACCATTCTTCTTCTCTGCCTTTCTGATATTTTTCTTGGCCTGCCACTTCTGGGCTTAACAAGAACTGTCCCTGTGGTCTTCCATTTCCTTACTATGTTCCTCACAGTGGAAACTGACAGGTTAAATCTCTGAGACAACGTTTTGTATCCTTCCCCTGAACAACTATGTTGAACAATCTTTGTTTTCAGATCATTTGAGAGCGGGCTGTCCATGTTCGGCGACCATCAAACTTAACTGAACTTGAATTGTTTTGTAGAAAGAAATGGTCCAAAATACCTTTATCCAGGATCCAGGAACTGATTAAAAGCTACAGGAAGCGACTAGAGGCTGTTATCTTTGCAAAAGGAGGATCTACTAAATATTAATGTCACTTTTCTGTTGAGGTGCCCATACTTTTGCACCGGTCAAATTTTGGTTTAATGCATATTGCACATTTTCTGTTAGTACAATAAACCTCATTTCAATCCTGAAATATTACTGTGTCCATCAGTTATCAGATATATCAAACTGAAATGGCTGCTGCAAACACCAAAATATTTAGAACTAAAAATGATTAAGATTAATAGGGGTGCCCAAACTTTTTCATAGGACTGTAGTAGTTTAAACATGCTCATTAATTTGGACTGAGTGATTGAGCCATAATATAGTCAATTTTGACCACAACAGTAGCTGGGGTCAATCTAACAGCGGAGGAGGAGGCGGTGGAGGAGGAGGAGGAGGGTGTTCTTCCCGTGTCCCTGCCAGGAATGTTAGGCGGGGAGACAAGGTACACCGGGCCAGTTTGGGAAGCAGTCCCAGCCTCAACTACATTCACCCAGTGTGCCGTCAGTGAAATGTAGCGTCCCTGTCCGCATGCACTTGTCCACACGTCGGTGGTCAAGTGGACCTTTGTGCAAAGCGCTTCAATGTCTGAGAGATGGTGGGTTTTTGTAAAGAAGCGCCTGATGGTGCCTTTGATGGTGCAGGAGAAGGAGATAAGACACGAACAGGGGAGGATGAGGGAGAAGTCAACAAAGTGGCGGAGGCAGATGAAGTGGTGTCCTGGCTCGTCCTCTGGAGTGCATCGCCAGCACTGTGAGCAGTGGCAGAGGCAGTGGCGTGAACGGCGGGCGACGTTTGTCCTGCCGTTGCTGCCTGCCACTGATTCCAGTGCTTGGATTCCAAATGACGGTGCATTGAAGTGGTGGACAGGTTGCTCTTCTCAGAGCCCCTACTCAATTTCGAGAGGCAAATTGTGCAGACAACACTATATCTGTCCTCGGCGCATTCCTTGAAAAAACTCCACACCTTCGAGAAACGTGCCCTCGAGGTGGTAGTTTTTCGGGGCTGGGTACAAACTGGAACATCTTGGGAGATTCCGGGTGTGGCCTGGCTTCGCCTAAGCTGCTGACCTCTGCCTCTAGCTACCCTTTTTGGTGCTGCACCTGCCTCAACATCCACACTACTTTCCCCGCTTGACATTCCCCCTGCCCAGGTCGGGTCAGTGTCCTCCACCTCCTCTTCCAACTCCTGTCTCATCTCCTCCTCCTGCACAATGTGCATGTCAACTGGCTGCCCTGACGGCAACTGCGTCTCATCGTCGTCGATGAGGGTGGGTTGCTGGTCATCCACCACCAAATCGAACGGAGATGGAGGAGACTCCAGTGTAGCAAGAATTGAGGGTGTAAGTAACCCCAATATATTCTTTGAATTCCCAGTCAGACCCTGGCACTATATGGCAGTAGCAAGAATTGAGGGTATATGTAGCCCCAATATATTCTTTGAATTCCCAGTCAGACCCTGGCACTATATGGCAGTAGCAAGAATTGAGGGTATTTGTAACCCCAATATATTCTTTGAATTCCCAGTCAGACCCTGGCACTATATGGCAGTAGCAAGAATTGAGGGTATATGTAACGCCAATATATTCTTTGAATTCCCAGTCAGACCCTGGCACTATATACCAGTAGCAAGAATTGAGGGTATATGTAACGCCAATATATTCTTTGAATTCCCAGTCAGACCCTGGCACTATATACCAGTAGCAAGAATTGAGGGTATATGTAACGCCAATATATTCTTTGAATTCCCAGTCAGACCCTGGCACTATATACCAGTAGCAAGAATTGAGGGTATATGTAACGCCAATATATTCTTTGAATTGCCAGTCAGACCCTGGCACTATATACCAGTAGCAAGAATTGAGGGTATATGTAACGCCAATATATTCTTTGAATTGCCAGTCAGACCCTGGCACTATATACCAGTAGCAAGAATTGAGGGTATATGTAACGCCAATATATTCTTTGAATTCCCAGTCAGACCCTGGCACTATATGGCAGTAGCAAGAATTGAGAGTGTATGTAGCCCCAATTCTATTGTTAGGGGACTTACAGTGTATTCAAGTTAGTTTCTGGGGTGGAGGTGGGGGGGCACACCGTTGGAACGTGGATCGGGGGTATATGGGGTATACGGGAATACACTTTCAGTGTATTTCATTCAGGATCCTGGGAAAGCTGGGTTGCGGCGATTGAGCCCGTCAGTGCCACGTTACACTGACAAGCTTCTCCCTGGAATTTAGCTCTTAAAAGAGCTGTTGGTTGTCTTCTCCTTCCTATCCTATTCTATCCCTGCCTACCAGAATCTAAGCCCTAGCGTCACAATAGCGCACATACGTTTTTCCTAGGACCCCGCCAAAAGCCAAACTCACATCACTATCTCTGCAATCTCACACCCTGTAAAGCATAGCAAACCACCAAACTTCCTATTGCCCTCTAGAGCCTAGCCCCTACCTCCACACAATCACATTTACCTCCACACAATCACATTTACACCTTTACACCTCACCTTAACCATAGAAGCCTACTTCTTCCATGCTCCAGAGCAGCCATGTTTACCGACCCTCCACCCCTTGCACGCTCCGCGACACCGCCCACCCAGCCACTCCACTGTGTTGCCAGGAGCATGCGCATGTTAGCCACCGACACAACGTGTTCCTGCACGCCACCATTTTGCGCCTACAACGGAGCCGGCAGCACCCGACATACTGTCTCCAGCCAGCTACACTCCACGACGGCACTGCCACCCTGCTGTTTCGTCTTCACCATCCATCCACCTTCCCAAGCTCTACACGCCACACTGGTAAGTTCGGCTCCACAGCCGCAATCACTCCTCCTCTACACCTTTTCCACACACCATACACACCTTAGGGCCCCTAACACATCACTTACCCCCCCCCCCACCAAAACACGACACATTCACTAAAAACTGCCGTAAGCCCTTGCCGACATAAGCCGTACTACTACGGCACATGCCGCCTGCCCACTTACACCAAGCGCCGCCTATACACGCGTACTTAACCCTTTGCCGACATACGCCGTTGTACTACAGCGCATGCCGGCAGCTTCATTCACTATGCCACTCTCCGGCTCCAGCCTCCGGCCGCAGCAATCGTGGACATAACCCTTTCGGCGCCGTCATGTCCCCGATTGCTGCCCACAGCAATATTACCCAACCTCTGTGCCTCCGGCTCCAGCCTCAGCCTCTGGCCGCAGCAATCCTGGACATAAGCCTTTCGGCGCCGTCATGTCCTCAATTGCTGCCCACAGCAATAGTACCCAGCCTCTGTCTGTCCTGCCGCTTACTTAACCCTTTGCCGGCATGCGCCGTTCTACTACGGCGCATGCCGACAGCTTCGTGATAGCGGCCGACCCTTTCGGTGCCATCATGTCCCTGCCTAGGCTGGCCGCAGCAATCCTGGACATGACCCTTTCGGCACCGTCATGTCCAGGATTGCTGCGGCCAGCCTAGGCAGGGACATGATGGCACCGAAAGGGTCGGCCGCTATCGCGAAGCTGTCTGCATGTGCTGTAGTAGAACGGCGCATGCCGGCAAAGGGTTAAGTAAGCGGCAGGACAGACAGAGGCTGGGTACTATTGCTGCCCACCCTAATCGTACACACTAACCACTCCTAACACTTACCTTTACGGCGCCTCCAGTCTGTCCCCCGCTGCGCAGCCCTCTCTTCCACTTCGTGGAGGACATCTACACTGTGCGCCCCTGCCGGCGTCTGGTTGCTATAGCAGCCGGCAGGTCTCACAGGCCTCCCTGTCAGCTCACTGTACTGCCTCTGCTGTACACTACGCCACCTAGCTTGCAATACCACTGCTGCTGTAATGTACTGCAATTACTATTGCAATGCAGTGCATTACTCATCATACTCCCTGCTAACCCTCGGGGAACCACCAAAACAGTCCAACAAAAAAAAAAAAAAAAAAAAAAAAAACACAGTAAAACAGTACGCACGGTTCTCCTAAACACTCTGACGCGCCCTTTTTTCACCCCACATTTTATGGGAAAATAAAGGTGCATGTCACCCTCCCACTGTGGCCTTCACTATAGCCCCCCCCATCCGCTGTAATACAAAGGTACATGGCGTACAGGGTTAGATGGCGGCACAAGTGCCGGGGTCTGCCACATGGTTAGGAAGACAGCAGCGGCAGGAGTTATGCTGTTAGCACCCAAAAATGATTCCGTAAATAAAATCAACCAAAAGATATTACAACAGTTACTCGGTCAATCCACAATATACAAATCAATTGACACAGTATTAACCTCTGAAGAGACTACAAGTTACCCTGTGGAATTCCTCAACTCCATAGAATTACCCGGCGTCCCTTCACATAAACTAGAACTAAAGATTGGCGTTCCAGTTCTACTCATGCGTAATCTGGATGCCCCCGATTGTGTAATGGCGCGAGGCTACGTGTCACACAACTAGGAACAAATATCATTGCAGCCACTATTCTTAAAGGAGCAGCTACAGGTGACAGTGTGTTAACCCCGCGCATCCCAATTATACCAAATCATTTCCCATTACAATTCACACGACTACAATTTCCCCTGAAATTGGCTTTTGCAATGACCATTAATAAATCCCAAGGACAAACGCTAAAAGTAGCAGGAATACATTTGGCCACACCAGGCTCCTCACATGGACAACTGTATGTGGCTGCTCAAGAGTATCCTGTGCCCAAAACTTACATGTACTGGCGGAAAATAACAAATCATACAATGTCGTATATCCAAGTATATTCACTTGTAATACCTCTGTCCCAAAGACACTATGTACAGTTTTTATCACAAATAAAACCTTATCATAAATTAAACCTTACAAAACCTATCACCGCAGACGAAGTCGCGGGTACCAGCTAGTTTGTAATAATTCTTGCAAAACAATATTTGTGTGATCAAAATGCTCACTATACCCCTCAAAGATACCTGAAGGGGGCGAGTTTTACAAATTGGGTCATTTAATGGGAGGTTCTGTCATTATGCCACCTACTCCTGTTTGCAAACATAGCTTGGTACAGGATAAAATCACATACTCCAAATTTCTAAGTTTGCTTGTAAACTTGTAAATTGTCTAAATTACTCAAATATGCTAAAATTATTTCAAATATGCTTGAAACACAAAAGGAACATTTGGAAATATATAACGACTAACGTTTTTGACTTGTACTATTGTGTATATGTGAGATATCGCAGCTGAAAATTGAAAAAGTTAAAAATTCAAACTTTTCAGCATTTGCGAGTTTTTTTAATAAATTTATGCAAGTTATATGATTTTTATTAAGTGGTTAAAATGTAAATAAAACCATATAAATTTGGTATCCCCGGAATCGCACCGAAACATAGAATACAGGTAACATGTCATTGTGGCTGCACAGTGAACACTGTAAAAATGAAGCCCATAAGAAAGTTGCACAAATATACTTTTTCTTCAAATCCCCCCATTCTGAATTTTTTTCCCAGCCTCCCAGTGCATTGTACAGAATAAATAAAGGTACCATCAAGAAGAAAACTTTGTCCCGCAAACATTAAGACCTCATATGGCTCTGGGAGTCGAAGAATAAAAAGGTTATGGGGTTTGGAAGGCGGGGAGTCAAAACGAAAAACAAAAATCAAAAAATGCCGTTGACAGGAAGGGGTTAAATAAATAATTTAACTTTAAAAAAAACTATAAATGTAAGTTCCTTGTTAATACATAGACGGGTCAATGAATTCAGATTGTAAATCCACTTACAATCCCCCTTTCTCCTGTGTGAATTCTCTGATGGTTAACAAGAACTGATCTCTGAGCAAAACATTTCCCACATTCTGGGCATGAATACGGCTTCTCTCCAGTGTGAATCTTTTGATGATCAACAAGATAGAATTTGTAAGCAAAACATTTACCACATTCTGGGCATGAATATGGCTTCTCTCCTGTGTGAATTCTTTGATGTTTAATAAAACTTGATTTATGAGCAAAGCATTTCCCACATTCTGAGCATGAAAATGGCTTCTCTCCTGTGTGAATCTTTTGATGATCAACAAGACGTAATTTCTGAGCAAAACATTTCCCACATTCTGGGCATGAATATGGTTTCTCTCCTGTGTGAGTTCTTTGATGTTTAATAAAACTTGATTTATAAGCAAAACATTTCCCACATTCTGAGCATGAAAATGGCTTCTCTCCTGTGTGAATCTTTTGATGTCCAACTAAATTTGATTTCTGAGCAAAACATTTCCCACATTCTGAACATGAATAAGGCTTCTCTTCTGTGTGAATTCTCTGATGTCTAACAAGACTTGATTTCACAGTAAAACATTTCCCACATTCTGGACATGAATAAGGCTTCTCTTCTGTGTGACTTCTCTGATGTCTAACAAGATGTGATTTAAAAGCAAAGCGTATCCCACATTCTGGGCATGAATATGGCTTCTTTTCTCCTGTGTGAGTTCTCTGTTGTATAACACCCTTTCTGCTTTTTTTATTTTGCTTAACAGACTGTGATAAATTAGAAGAAAGATCTTTCTCCTGAAGGGCTGAGGGTATATCTGGGGTAGTGACATGTTCTTCATATGGATCTTGTGTGATCCCATTATCCTCTGCTTTATAATCTGTAGATATCAGATGTCCCTCTGAGCTCCTGGTACAGTCATCTGAGAAGAAGAAAACTGATATTACTATTATTGAATAACATAACCTTATAAGTATATTCCCCACTAAGCTGCCGCTGCCTGAGACGTTTCAGACCATGTGAAGAAGTGAAGTCAGTGGCACAGGCAGCAAACGACGGCAGCGCGGCCTACTTCATTAGTATTCACTGTACTGAGACGGAGGTCAGTGATAGTGACTAGTAATGAAGCGGGGCTGAGACGCCACCACTGCTCTAGGTCACTGTAGAGGTGAACACAATCCATGGCTGCTTAAATATGGCCACTTATGTGGAATAATACTGTAGGATGCCATAAATCTTACTGTTTTACACCCCATACACACAATAGAATCCAAACCACATCTGCTGAATTTCCCAGCCTGAACTCACCGCGGATCTGCTGTCCCATACAGTATGTAGTAGGGTCTGTGGAGTCACAAGGAAGCAGGGACTCCTAGCGTCATAGATCACTAAGATACGGGGAGTCCTGGTGTGTGGACAGAGTTCAGGCTGGGAAATGTGACTGATGTACAGACCAGATCTTCTAGTCCGGATTCCATAGTGTGATTGGGGTCTAAGGTGAGGTTTACACAGTGACATTTGTAGAAGCTGCTTCAGGAATTCAGAAGAAGAATTTTTCCGCTTTACCAAATCAGCCCCCGAATCTCCATCAGATTCCTTACTGGCCAGGCGGGATTTTCCACCTCCCATTTATTTCCATAGAGCTCTGAGGTGGAATCTGTCTGAAGATCGAGCAGGAGGATTATTTTTCCGCTACCTGAAATAATCTGCTATATAATTCTGGTAAATTCTTTCCCTTCACGAGGACTGACAGCCGGTGAGGAAGAAATTTGCCTCCTTCACATCGATGTCAAGTCCATATTCCTGCTGTCCGTTCTATTCTATACTACATTTATTACCCCCTATAGCGGTATCACATTTATATTCAGGTATTATTAGTATTTTACCTGAATTGGGGAACAACAAATAGTCTAAACAATGTCTGAATAGAATCAGTGACCCTTCTGTGCTTTATATAGTGGTGACTCCTCACCTGGGCGGGTCCCTGTAGGAATGTCCTCCTCACACTCCTCATCACCACTCACATAGGGCTCTTCCTTTATTCTCATAGATATAGCATTAATGTCGCTCACATCTTTATCCTGATGGAAAATCTGGGAAACAAATAATGTAAAAGTCACCGGAGAAATGGGGAAGTCACAGAGAATGTTCTAGATCATTAATCCGCATGAATGATGTCCTGACTAGAGATAAGCAAGTAGTGAAATATTCGAAAATTCCATTAAATATCAAATCTCATTATAGTCTATGGGAAAAATATGCTCATTTCAGGGAAGTCAAAATTCGACCAATTGGAGTCACCAAGTCCACAAAGACACCTCAGGAAATGATGCCAACACCTCTGGAATGCAACTGGGACAGCAGGGGAAGCATGTTTGGGTGCATCTAACATGCCCAAGTCCCAGTATTGCCCCACTATCACAGCCTATCAACTAGACACTCCAAACTTAATATAACCTCTATGGAAAGTGGAAAATATTTGGAAACCTTCTTTCTTCTACATTAGTATGGATAGAAAGACAAATTTTAAGCTAAAGAAACATTAGCATGCCCACCTTTAAATCACGTTATAAATATATAGAGAAAAAGTGGTGAGGCTCACCTATGTGCAGACAGTCTCCAAATAGGCTTTGAATATCCACAATCGTTCGGGGTGCACGGCAAATCACTCTATTCCAAGAGCGTGTAATCTTGATCCAAGTGAAAAACAGATGTCCGGCAGCTCTCCGTTTAAAATATAACTTTTATTGTATTAACATCATAAAATGACCAAAAAATTGATGTAACGAAAAAAATAAGTAAAGAGAAAACCCCTAAAAAACGCAGATGCGTTTCGGAACGTCTAGTTCCTTCCTCAGAGCGTAACTAAATCGCTAAGGCCTAAGTTGATATAGTCTCCCAACAGGGTGGGAGCTTCCGGCCAATCTTATTAATCCAAATCACCTGGAGTTCGTAGTATAAGATTATATGTCTGGATACACACTATAAACATTTATCTCAATCCAAAGAAGTACTTCCCACAATTCACAATCTACAATGATCAGCACATACAAAAGAGGAAAAGCACAATCTAAAAAGCCATATCACATAAGCATCAACCTGGACTCATAATCCCATTTTATCTTAAAAAATGATTATACTGATGTTCCAACCTTGTTTCCTTAGATTGTACCTATTTCGGGTCTATTCACATTAAATGCGTCTTTTCGATTTACCCGCAGCATAAATCCCTTAGATGGCAAACAATATACTAGATGATTTATATAGTCCTCTATGAACGATCTTTTACTTACTATTAATCCATCACAGCTCTCCGACAATACTTATAAGATAACCTCTATACGGACTATATTCCATAACGGTGTATGCCTCCGATGTTTCTGGTCACGTGGTCGGAAACAGCCAATGATAACATAAGCCTTCCGGCTTTACATGAATGGAGTCACGTGCTTCAGCATAGCCAATTACAGCTTTGGAACACCCTTTCTATTTCTTATACTACTCGATATTCTCAGAGCCACCTACGTGCGTTAGGGGAAGGACTCGTAATCAGCATCTCCTCAAGTTTCACCCTTATGTTGCCAATCACTTATATTATATTTACAATCGCAAGTCAGAACCCATCTTTCCAGATGTTACATTGTACCTACTCTACATAAAAAAGATACCTTTATGCTAAAGAATCACACATGATAGATCTAGGTAAATGGCAATGTCGATACGTAAACTTTTACTTCATATACAAATATTACCGACATCTGTGGCCTAAAATACAAATATCATACTTCATTGATTCATAGATATTTAACCTAGTATTATTATATTACGGAAAATTTATATTTAATAGATATAACTCAGATCAGTTTTAATATTCATACCTATGGGGGTTCTGCAATTGAATTGCAGGATCCAAAATGCCTCCCTTTGAAACAACAATTTTTGCCAATTGCCCCCTCTTATTGGTTTTTCCACTTTTTCTACCGCATAAAACTCCATAGTAGATAAATCAGACTTATGTACCGCTGAAAAATGTCTCGATATTCCTGACATGTGTTCAGTTGGAAATTTATTGCTATCACTGATATGTTCAGCAATGCGGATTTTCAGCGGTCTTGTAGTACACCCTATGTAGTCCATCCTACACATTATGCATTTGATGTTGTACACCACATGGTGTGTATTACAATTCATCAAGGATTTTAATTGTACTATGGTATTAGATTGGTAGCTAGAGATTGTTGTCAGTCTTTTAGTATATTTACATACACTGCATCTTTCCGTACCACATTTTGCAAATCCTAAAACTTTATTATTTGTTGCTGGTACTGTAGAAAACATACCTGGGGAAAGTATATCCCCTAACGATCTACCTTTTTTTGGGACACATTGTAACCCATTACTCAAGAGTTTTTTCGTAGTTGTGTCTGTTTCTAGAATCGCTAAGTTTTTTTTTAATAATTCTAGTAATTTCTGCATATTGGGGACTATATGCTGTAGTAAATACTAGTTTTTCTTGTTTGTGTGTTAAATTCTTGCTTGAAGTTAACAAAGATTCTCTAGATCTATCCTCAGTTATTTTTTTGGCTCTATTGAGTGTCCAAGAAGGGTACTTTCTTTCTTTTAATCTCTGCAAAGTTCTAGCTGCATACTACAACCTCTTGTGCATCGTACCCCTGCATATATTAAAGACAGCAAGAAAGTGTTGGCTATGTTTAATAATTTTGAATGGAAACAAAATTTTTCATGGATCACATGTGATGTGAGAGCTCTATATTCATGCATTCCACATGGGGCTGCAATTGATGCACTAGCACATCATTTATACACATACAGTGATTACACGGAGGAAACTTGTGAGTTTATTTTGTCAATCACAATTTTTTTATTACAGCACAATTATTTTTTGTTTAACAATCAATATTATTTACAGATTTGTGGGGCACCAATGGGTGCCCCATTCTCACCTTCCCTGGCCAATTTATTTATGGCCTTCTGGGAAGAACATACAATTTACACTAGTCACAATCCTTATGTTAATTTGATAGGCTGGTATGGACGCTACATCGACAATATTTTGATCGTCTGGTCGGGAGATGTGGCGTCCATACCAGCCTTCATTTCCTATTTAAATTGCAATCAATTTGCGTTGCAGTTCACGCACACTTTTAATTTGCACTCTATTAATTTTTTAGACATCACACTTTCTGGAAATTCGGATACCAATAAAGTAACTACATCTCTGTATAGAAAGCCTACAATGGGTAATACGATGCTCAGAGCGGATAGTTGCCATCCAGCACACATCTTTAAAGCAGTCCCTACGGGTGAACTAATACGCACGAAAAGGGCATGTTCATCAGAGAGGGACTATCACTATCATGCAGCTAGAACTTTGCAGAGATTAAAAGAAAGAAAGTACCCTTCTTGGACACTCAATAGAGCCAAAAAAATAACTGAGGATAGATCTAGAGAATCTTTGTTAACTTCAAGCAAGAATTTAACACACAAACAAGAAAAACTAGTATTTACTACAGCATATAGTCCCCAATATGCAGAAATTACTAGAATTATTAAAAAAAAACTTAGCGATTCTAGAAACAGACACAACTACGAAAAAACTCTTGAGTAATGGGTTACAATGTGTCCCAAAAAAAGGTAGATCGTTAGGGGATATACTTTCCCCAGGTATGTTTTCTACAGTACCAGCAACAAATAATAAAGTTTTAGGATTTGCAAAATGTGGTACGGAAAGATGCAGTGTATGTAAATATACTAAAAGACTGACAACAATCTCTAGCTACCAATCTAATACCATAGTACAATTAAAATCCTTGATGAATTGTAATACACACCATGTGGTGTACAACATCAAATGCATAATGTGTAGGATGGACTACATAGGGTGTACTACAAGACCGCTGAAAATCCGCATTGCTGAACATATCAGTGATAGCAATAAATTTCCAACTGAACACATGTCAGGAATATCGAGACATTTTTCAGCGGTACATAAGTCTGATTTATCTACTATGGAGTTTTATGCGGTAGAAAAAGTGGAAAAACCAATAAGAGGGGGCAATTGGCAAAAATTGTTGTTTCAAAGGGAGGCATTTTGGATCCTGCAATTCAATTGCAGAACCCCCATAGGTATGAATATTAAAACTGATCTGAGTTATATCTATTAAATATAAATTTTCCGTAATATAATAATACTAGGTTAAATATCTATGAATCAATGAAGTATGATATTTGTATTTTAGGCCACAGATGTCGGTAATATTTGTATATGAAGTAAAAGTTTACGTATCGACATTGCCATTTACCTAGATCTATCATGTGTGATTCTTTAGCATAAAGGTATCTTTTTTATGTAGAGTAGGTACAATGTAACATCTGGAAAGATGGGTTCTGACTTGCGATTGTAAATATAATATAAGTGATTGGCAACATAAGGGTGAAACTTGAGGAGATGCTGATTACGAGTCCTTCCCCTAACGCACGTAGGTGGCTCTGAGAATATCGAGTAGTATAAGAAATAGAAAGGGTGTTCCAAAGCTGTAATTGGCTATGCTGAAGCACGTGACTCCATTCATGTAAAGCCGGAAGGCTTATGTTATCATTGGCTGTTTCCGACCACGTGACCAGAAACATCGGAGGCATACACCGTTATGGAATATAGTCCGTATAGAGGTTATCTTATAAGTATTGTCGGAGAGCTGTGATGGATTAATAGTAAGTAAAAGATCGTTCATAGAGGACTATATAAATCATCTAGTATATTGTTTGCCATCTAAGGGATTTATGCTGCGGGTAAATCGAAAAGACGCATTTAATGTGAATAGACCCGAAATAGGTACAATCTAAGGAAACAAGGTTGGAACATCAGTATAATCATTTTTTAAGATAAAATGGGATTATGAGTCCAGGTTGATGCTTATGTGATATGGCTTTTTAGATTGTGCTTTTCCTCTTTTGTATGTGCTGATCATTGTAGATTGTGAATTGTGGGAAGTACTTCTTTGGATTGAGATAAATGTTTATAGTGTGTATCCAGACATATAATCTTATACTACGAACTCCAGGTGATTTGGATTAATAAGATTGGCCGGAAGCTCCCACCCTGTTGGGAGACTATATCAACTTAGGCCTTAGCGATTTAGTTACGCTCTGAGGAAGGAACTAGACGTTCCGAAACGCGTCTGCGTTTTTTTAGGGGTTTTCTCTTTACTTATTTTTTTCGTTACATCAATTTTTTGGTCATTTTATGATGTTAATACAATAAAAGTTATATTTTAAACAGAGAGCTGCCGGACATCTGTTTTTCACTTGGATTTAAATCACGTTGCCCATGACAACCACAGATGGCATAGGCAAGGGGGAAATCAAACAGTACCCACCCACCCTTAACTGTCATTGTGTGTGATGTGGGGAGACCTCCAAAAATTACTTTTGTGGCCCCTGAGGTGAGCCCTTCCAAATTAAGATAGAGGCCCTTAAGCCGAGCCATACAAAAATTACTTTTCAGGCCCTTCGGGTGAGCCCTCCCAAACTTAGCTTCAGGCCGTTGAGGCGAGTTGAGTCTTGTACCAGCAGAGTGTTCGGCCCTTGAGGTGATTTGAGCCTTGTAATTGCAGAGTATCCGGCTCTTGGGATGAATAGAGCCTTGTCGGAGCATAATATTAGGCCCTTGAGGTGGGACTTAATGGGGTGGTTTTAACTTCATGTTGGGGTGCTTTACACTGGTGGAGATGCAAATCCTGGGTCAATTCATTGGCTGCGCTTATCGGTGATGATGCCACCGGCTGTGCTGAAGACCCTTTCAGAGAGAACACTGGCGGCAGGGCAGGACAGCACCTCCAAGGCATAAAGCGCCAGTTCCAGCCACAGGTCCAACTTCAACACCCAATACATGTAGGGCGCAGAGGGATCGGAGAGGACAGGACTGTGGTCGGCCAGGTACTCCCGCAACATGCGCCTATACTTTTCCCTCCTGGTGACACTAGGTCCCTCAGTGGCGTTAATTTGGCAAGGGGGTGCCATTAACGAGTCCCACACCTTGGAGAGTGTTCCCCTGGTGGGTGTGGACCGGATGGCAGTTGTTAGCCTCTTGGAGGGACTCTCCTCTCTGTCGCCAGTGAGGGTTGCTGGAAACATACCAGTTGCTTGTGGCAATCATAAATGCGATTGGTCCTCCTCTCTACCGGAATGAAAGACGAGATGTTATTTTTATACCGGGGGTCGAGGATTGCAAAAATCCAGTATTGGTTGCTCTCCATGATGTGTACAATGCGTTTGTCACTGGAAAAACAGCCCAACATGAAGTCAGCCATGTGTGCCAGAGTGTTACTTGGCATGACTTCGCTGCCCCCACCGGAAGGGTCACTCTCCATTTCCTCCTCCCCATCCGCGCTGAAGCAATGGGACACACTAAACTTCCCCGCTAGCCTTGTGTGTGAGAATGACATCATCTGCAACTTCATCCTCCTCCTCTTCCTACATCATTCGAAGCTGAGATGCTGACAGGAGTGTGCTCTGAGTATCTAGCTGTGATGGGTCTGCTTCTATACCTGATTCCTCAGTGTGCAATGCGTTATCTCTGATTGCGAGTCTCGCATCACACAGAGGAGTGGGATGGTTACGCTCACTAATGCGTCGTCACAGCTGACCCTCTTGGTGGACTTCTCAAAGACACGTAGGATTTCACATAAGTCTGCCATCCATGGCCACTCAAGGTTGACAAACTGAGGGAGCTGACTGAGGAACTCTTGGGTTTTGTAGATGGTACTCCATCAAAGGTCTCTGCTGCTCACACACCCTGCTCAACATATGGTATTTGTGTTTGAGTCTGGCAAGCTGCAGAGCCGCTACCATGCATGGGCCCAGCTGCAGCGGCGAAAACCACATTGCCATCTCCTCTAGGATGGCTTCGCTAACCTCGGGGGCAGTGTGTTTTCTGTCACCCAAGCTGATAAGCTTCAGCACGACCTGCTGACATCTCCCCACGCCAGTGCTGCTGTGTTTCCAGCTTGCAACTGGGGTCGATGTTACGGTGGAGGAGGAGGGTTTGTAAGAACCCCTGCCAGGAATCTTGGACAGGGAGAGGAGGTAGGCCGCCCCAGTTTGCGACCTTGGTCCCAGCCTCCACTACATTCACCCAGTGAGCCGTGAGTGAGATGTAGCGTCTCTGTCCACATGCACCTGTCCACGCGTCGGTCAAGTGGACCTTAGTGCAAAGCGTGGAACTCAGGGCCCACCTGATGTTATGGGACACATGCTGGTGCAAGGCGGGGACGGCACACCGGGAGTAGTAGTGACGGCTAGGGACTGCATAGCGAGGTGCTGCAGCTGCCAACAGGTCATGGAAGTCCTGAGTCTCCACAAGCCTAAACGGCAACATCTCCAGGGCCAGCAGTTTGGAGATGTGGCCATTTAAGGCTTGGGCATGTGGGTGGTTGAGCTGTACTTCTGCCTGCGATTAGGGCTGAGCCGATCTTGACTTTTCAGGATCAATTTAGAAATCCGATTTCTGATCATTTTTCATTTGAACCCGATCTCGATCCCAATTCCGATCCCAATGCAAGTCTATGGGATTTTTTTTATTTATTTCTAAGATCATTTTTTAAAAGCAAAAAAAGGTACCCAAAAACACATACATACACACAAGTTCTTAGAATGCATAGAAATAGCAAGGGAACACTTAAATGGCCATAAAAATATTGTTTTGTAATCACTACACAGCGTGGAGTCCAAAAATTGAAGCACATGAGCCTCTGAAAAATTGTAACTTAAAAAAATAAAAAATATGTGCAGGAGGAGCTACAGAAAATCGATGATACGTTTTTTAACAACATCGATTTCTTTATAATGCCAATGGTGTGTTATAGCCCTTCTCCATCCAGGACTCGTTCATCTTTATGAAACTCAGGTGATCGACATTGTCAGCTGAGAGTCTTGTCCGAAGCTCCGTCACAACACCACCTGCAGTGCTGAACAGTCGTTCTGAGAAGACACTAGCTGCTGGACAGGAATGTAACCCCAGGGCAGACTGGGCAAGTTCAGGCCACATTTCCATCTTTGACACCCAGTAGTCCAGCAGGAAAGACTCTTGTGGTAAGATGTCTATGTGCGTTTTCATATAGTCATGCACCTGCAACAAAAAATGCTGTCTCCGGTCTGATACCTCTACATTTAATGTTGCTGTAGTTGGCCTCAACAAAGACAGCCAAACACTAGCCATTATGCCCACACTTCCCTTGCAAGAGGCTGTGCTTCTGTCTCTGGGACCACCACGGCGTTGTGAAAGTTGTGCAGGAGTTGGAGATGATCTTGACTCACTGCTTTCTGTAGGAAATGTGTCCATTACGTCGTCCAACAGTGTTTGATGGTACATATCGATATCCCTATAAGCCTGTGGAGTGATGGAAATGAAGCCCCGGAACTTTATCCCTGAAGCGAGGATCAAGTAGGGTTGCCACCCAGTATTCAGGATCTGCCAGGATGTTTTTAACACGTTTATCTTTCAGAACACAATTTAGCATGAAATGATACGTGTGCCAATGTACCTAGTGGCGATTCATGACTGTCCAACTCATCTAAGCGGACTATAGTCTCTTCTGCATCCCCCCATCCACGCACAATACCTGTTGACTGGGACTGCTGGAATGACTCCACCACAGTGACATCAATCTCCTGATCCAAATTGTCCTCATCCTCCTCCTCCTCCTCCTCTGAATAAGTACCCACAGAGGCTAGTCTGTGACCCAGTCTCCAAACATTGCCTGATCCGTCCAGCCCTGGAGTCATGGCGGCCATGTTGGTCTTCCAAGTACTGGCTGTCTTCCAAGAAAATATCCTCTTCCTCCTCTGCTGCACATGCCTGATCCCTCAAAGTTATGAGACTGTCCTTTAATGTGCACAACAGTGGCACAGTCATGCTGACGCTGATGTTGTTTGCGCTGACCACTTTTGTGCAGTATTCCAGACACTGAAGAACCAAACAGACGTCATGTAGCTGTGCCCACTCCACAGCCATAAGATGGAGGTTTACTGGGGCAACGTGTACGTCGGGCTCCTCTTGTCATCATAAGATCTATTACTGCTGGCTTCTGTTCAACAAACCTCTGTAACATATTCAATGTCGAATTCCACCTGGTGGGGACATCACATATGATCCTGTGAACGGGCAAGCGGTGTTTGCGCTGAAACTGAGCCATGAGAGATGAAGCTACCTTGGACCGCCGTATATGGGCACACAATGTTCGTACTTTGTCAATCAGGGGTGCAAGATCGGGATAGTGTTTCAAGGACACTTGCACCACCAAATTGAATACATGTGCAAGGCAAGGTATATGCGTCAATGGGAACAAATTCAGGGCCGCCACCAAATTTCTACCATTGTCGTAGAACACGTTGCCTATTTTGAAGTCTAGCGGACCAAACCATAACTCAGTTTCAGCAAGTATAGCATCTTTGATGTTTTCAGCAGTGTGACTCAAACAATTCCCCCAAACCAATTAATTTGAGTACTGCTTGCTGCCTTCACCCGCTAGCACGCCGATACAAATTAGGTGCATTTCCAGACCCATGATGTGATGGAGGTTCTGGTGTGGAAGTCATTCCGTCCCCGAAACTCTCAGGAAATGAAGTTTCCAAATTAGTTGAAGGGGAAGTTGGAACCCCCAATGAATTCGGAAGGACCCTCCTTCAGGTTGGAAGAACAGACGACAAACTGCTGTCCATATTCTGACAAGGATCAAAAATGTTGACCCAATGTGCGGTCAGAGATAGGTAGTGGCCCTGCCCATGCTGGCTAGTCCACGTGTCTGTTGTCAAATGCACACATGCACTAACAGATTGCTTTAGGGCAAACTTTATCTGTTGCTTGACATGTTCCTGCAAGTCAGAGACAGCCTTTCATGAAAAGTAATGGCGGCTGAGTACAACATATTGGGGCACAGCATGGACCATGAGGGAGCAAAAAGCATTTGATTCCACAAAGTGGAAAGGGACCATTTCCAAGGCCAGTAGTTTTTAAATGCTGGAGGTAAGCAGCTTAGCACGCTCATGTGTGGCTGGATAGGTTTTTTTTCCTTTCCAATACTTGTTGGAAAGCCAGAAAGAGAGGAACATGGAGCAATTGGCATGCGAAATGCAGATGTGGCTCTTTGGCCAGTGGTTCCTGTAATTCTTTTATGCTAATTTCTTGACTGTTGTCCAGCACTGCTGCCTGGCACACATGAAGTTGGTGTGTACGTGGCACTGGCATTGGACAAGTAGGTTGAAGAACTAGCCAAAACTCAAGGTGGATCAACGTTCACAGGCACATCCCTCTCTTCACTTTCTTGTTCATTATATATTGTACAGATTTCAGATGCCTAGGCATAGCATTTGTATTGAGGTGCCTAGTGTCCTTTCCTCGGTTAAGTGACTGCTTGCAAGTCTTGCATATCACCCTCGTTGGGTTATTTTCATCTTTGGTGAAATATAACCACACAGTTTGTTTGTAGCCTTTCTTTTTCAGGTTAGCAAGTTTAGGCGCTTTGGGTCGCAGAGTGCCAGCAGGAGAAGCGTTTACTGGTGTGCGTGTTATAACTGGGATTTGTGCATTAATTGGAGGACGTTTTGGTGGCACTGGCAAACGCACTTGAACCTCATCATCAGAACTAGTTCCCTGATCCTCTTCACGTGGCGACCAAGTTTTGTCAACATAGCCATCATCCACTGGCTCTTCTGAACCATCTTCCACACTAACACATGGACTGGCCTGAATGATGGTGAAGGAGCCGCATCTGGAATTTGTGTTTCATCATCGTCAGATGGCAGCAGTATGTCTGGGAACTTGGACACTGAATGATCAAATAATGCAGCAGATCCCGAAGCTTCTGCCAAATTTGTTGGACAGGTTAATTTAGAAGGGGGTGAACTGGATCCCCATTTAACATTTGGCACAGCAGATAACCCAAAGGTTCGTTCAGTGGAATATGAGGAGGAATTCCTTCCAGAAGAAGATGCTTCAATATATGAAGTAATTAGTTTTCTGAGGACTGGCTTATCAGCATTCAGAATACCGGATTCGCCGCACACACGCAATGCTGACGTCTGTTTTTTCCCTTTCATGGCAGGTGGTTGAGCACTGGCCAGAGCATGACTGTTGGGTCCTTTTACTTTTTTTGTTTTTGATAGCATGTTTTTTTTAAGAAAAAATGGTTTACTTTTTTGGCACAGGTATGTATATCTCTGAGGACAGGACTGCCTATTGGATTATAGACAGCCACTGATTGTCAGGAGTGGATGTATACCTAGTTGGCTAAGGTATATATATATCTCTCTGAGGACAGGACTGCCTATTGGATTATAGACAGCCACTGATTGTCAGGAGTGGACGTATACCTAGTTGGCCAATATATATAATATATATAGATATAGATATAGATATATCCCTCTGAAGACAGGACAGCCTATTGAATTATAACAGCCACTGGTTGTCAGGAGTGGATGTATACCTAGTTGGCTAAGGTATATATATATATATATATATCTGAGGACAGGACTGCCTATTGGATTATAGCAGCCACTGGTTGTCAGGAGTGGATGTATACCTAGTTGGCTAAGTTATATATATATCCCTCTGAGGACAGGACTGCCTATTGGATTATAACAGCCACTGGTTGTCAGGAGTGGATGTATACCTAGTTGGCTAAGGTATATATATATATATATATATATATCTCTGAGGACAGGACTGCCTATTGGATTATAGGAAGAATATGCAAATCTGTCTTCCATGATGTAATTAGGAAGTCAGCTGCTGCCTCAGTGTTGCAAACCAATAGAGGGCGCTCACTGGAATGTGCAAGCCTGTCTTCCCTGATGTAGTTAGGAAGACAGAATTCCAGTGAAATAACCCAATAAAGGCTGCTCCCTTTAGGCCGTTTCGATGTACTTGCATCTCATCAGCTCGATGTAGAGAGGACTATAACCTGGTAGAGGTGAGAGGCTTAGACAGGGTTAAGGGGATATTGTCACTCTCACCATATAGTCCTCGTTGTACCCTGCACCCTGATTAATGTTGCCATCAAGCTAGGGATTGTGGATGAGTGCAATGCTGGCTGCCCCTCACCAGTAGGCATTGGATCTGCAGTAGCTGGACCGTGGCCTTGGCCCCCAGCTGCATTTCCACGCCCCCGTCCTACTGCGCTAGCCTTACACATTTCTAGTACACGTATATAACTGGAGATGGGCAAGGTATATAGCGCTCAAATACCTCTGCATGTTAGATGTATACAAGCGTACTGTATAGCAAGTATACACCTTTCTTACAACAGGTATAGGTAAGGAGATGGGAAAGGTAAATTGGGGGAAAAGGTTGTACGGAATTGGAGCCCTAACAAAGGCTTTTGGGAAAATTAGTTGCAAAAAGATTGCATATTCAGATGGTGTATATACAATCTTCAAGCAGTGGTAGATCTAAGTTTAGCTCTTATAAGAGCTGTTGGTTTAAGATTCCTGCCTAATTAATGCTATTTCCTAGCTAACTCTGGCAGAACATCTGTCCCTGTCAAATCCACAGTCGCATCTGAACCAAAACTGACACCCACTATTCTTATAAAGTGGAGGTCACCTGATTTAGCCAATCAATGACTGTATACGTTTTCTTTTCAATTCCTACGTTGTCCTAGTTCCTGTCCCACCTCCCCTGTATAGTCATTGGTGTAAAAAAAAAGCACCAGGGAATCAAATTTTTACTCAGTTTACCGCGTGGTATTCGACCGAGTACAAATATTTCGAATACCGTAATATTTGATCGAATACCTACTCGATCAAGTACTACTCGCTCATCTCTAGTACTGACAATAGCTGCAGGTCTGTGAGAAGCCGGATAAACATATTAGATGGCGGCTCAATGACACCGCCCATGTATATAACCATATAATACTGCTGGATACAACAAGACTGACCACAAGGACTTCACAGCCCGTCTACACATCATAGGGAATATCTCCATCTACCTGATCATCATCCTGTGGAAGAAGAGGACTGGGACATCTCTCCGGTGTTGTCCTCTTACTGGATCTACCTGTAGGAAACACAGACAGGGACTGAATTCATTCTGTACATACAAATAATGGAAGTCCATGTGTATATAGTCATGTCTATTACCTGCTGATGTGAGGGGCTGCTGGTCCTCCATCATCACCTCCTTGTACAGATCCTTGTGTCCTTCTAAATACTCCCACTCCTCCATGGAGAAATAGACAGCGACATCCTGACACCTTATAGGAACCTGACAACACAATGATACAGTCATCACCCCGACCCCTCCAGTTACTGTATAATGTCCCAGCATTCCCAGCAGTGTCACCTCTCCAGTCAGCAGCTCCAGCATCTTGTGGGTGAGTTCTAGGATCTTCTGTCCATTGATCTCCTCCTGTATCAGGTGGTGAGGTGAAGGTCCTGGGAATGGGCTCAGGGTTCCTCTCGATCCATCAAATACAAGGGTCTGACAGCGCCCACTAGAGGGCTTCTTCACTACTGTGTAATCCTGGTTATGGGGAGACACATTAATAAATCTCACTACATACATGTCCAGAGTCCATCACCTCTCCAGTCATATCATCTGTTATTACTATAGATAAGAATGATGTCATGATGACATCATCAGAATCTCTCACCTCTCCAGTAAGCTGGTAGATGATCTCTAGGGTGAGATTTAATAGACTTTCCGCCATCTTGTTCCTGTCTCTTTCCATCCTTGATGGATCAATCAGGAATATTCTCTTATATAGAAGATACAGAGAGGATTCTATATTGTAGGAACCTGAATGGAGAGAAGATGAGACAATGTAATCGCTACACGGAATCCCATGGAATAAATAGAAGAGTTGAGTCCCATTATTATCACCACCTCCTACTTCTGACGTCGGCAGCGTGTAGTTCAGGAAGGAAGTGACTTATAGTGATAAACACATGAGGGAAGGGGAGCAGGAAACACAGCCCACTATTTCAGGAGGTAGTGCAAATGCAAGCATGAACCAAAATCAAGATGTAATGTCCATATATGCATAAAATCCCACATTTAAGAGTAAATTGCACAGTTTAAACTCCACAGTTACGCTGGGTTCACACCTGCGTCTGGGGTCTCCATACTATGGTTTCCGTCTTCTGCATGGCAGAAGACGGAAACCATAGATCGGGTCCGGCCGTGCGCAGCGGTGAGCGTTTTAGGCTCTCCGCCGCGAAACCAGATTTTTTTATCTGGACACAGAGTACTGCATGTCCGACTCTGTGTCCGGATTATAAAACCCGGTTTCGCGGCGGAGAGCGCAAAACGCTCACGGCCGCGCACGGCCGGACAGCTTTCTCACCCATTCAAATGAATGGGTGAGAAAGTCTCCTGCAGGCTTCCGTCTCCTGCATCTGTTTTATGCAGGAAACGGAAACCTGCAATAAGGACCGACGACGCAGATGTGAACGAGCCCTTAGGAGTAATTCAAATGTCACATAAAAGGAATTTCTTCCAAGGAAAACCAGCAATCTTCAGGAGAGAAAAAAAAAAATTTTGTACATATTTTTTTTTTAAAAAAAACAATCTGTAAAGAATAAACCAATGCCGATTTTTATATAACTGAAGATTGCTGGTTTTCCTTGGAAGAAATTCCTTTTAAGTGACTTGTTGTGGGCCGGCTTGGTGGATATATAAGGTGTGTGATAGGCTGAACAGAATCTCATTGGGAGTATTGGACCATCCTCAAGCGTACTGGCTGAGGGGTGTTCGGTGCTGCCTGGGGTGTTGCAACTCAAATTCGTTCTGGAAGAACAAAAACCTGATGCCGAACAGCCCAGGAGGCTCCAGCAGCTCTAGTAGAATGAGCCGTGCTACCCACTAAGGAGGGGAAGAAACCCTCAAGAAGGTGAGGAAGAGTCCAAAGATACGGAGCTGACACTTGTAAAGATGACACTGACTTTCCCTGCAGCTTCAGTCACAACAAGTGATGGTTCGTCCATCGATCTCTTGGAACAGCCACAACTGTCACAGATAGATCTCCCACATTTCTGTCTGGACTACAATCTACTGGCCATAGAGGTGAAGACACTCGGCCCCTGATATTACCAGCACACTGGAACTAACTGTACAGTCCTCCCTGACCCTGACAGAAGAGGAAGTATTACAGCCTAGTACGCAACGTGCAACAACAAGTGACTAATGCAGAGGAGAAAGTGGCCAACGGGAATCTGTAGGTTTGTGACTTACTGAAATGAGCAGAATCTTACATGATGGTATAGAGGACGTAGAGAATGGGCCCCGCTGTAGGGACATGAGAGGAATGAGTGTCCCGGAGAATGTTCCATCCAGAGATCTTGTAAAAGTATTCACACCCCTTGACGTTTGTCACATTTTGTGACAACCACAAACTTAAATGTATTTTCTTGAGATTTTCAGCGATAACACAAAGTATCAGATAATTGTGAGGTGGAAGGAAAATGATAGAAGGTTATTAACATTGTAATCCAATAAACATCTGACAAGTGTGACGTGCAAAAGTCTTCAGCCCCCTATAGCAATACTTTGTAGAGCCGCCTTTGGCTACAATTCCAGCTACAAGTCTTTTGGGCTCGGTCTCTACCAGCTTTGCACATCTAGAGATGAGATTTCTGCCCCTTCTTCTTCTTTGCAGCCAGATTGGATGGAGCGTCTGTGAACAGCAATTTTCATGTCTTGCCACAGATGCTCAATGGGATTTAGGTCTGGACTGTGACTGGGCCGTTCTAAGAGCAGAATATTCTGTGATCGAAACCATTCACTGGAGCTCGGGCTGGAGGTTTAGGGGCATTGCTGGAAGGTGAATCTCCTGCCCAGTCTCAGGTCTATTGTAGGATCCAATAGGGCCACAAAGAGAACATTATAGTGTGTGGGGGCCTTGAGGAGGACATTATAGTGTGTGGGGGCCTTGAGGAGGACATTATAGTGTGTGGGGGCCACGAGGAGGACATTATAGTGTGTGGGGGCCACGAGGAGGACATTATAGTGTGTGGGGGCCACGAGGAGGACATTATAGTGTGTGGGGGCCACGAGGAGGACATTATAGTGTGTGGGGGCCACAAGGAGGACATTATAGTGTGTGGGGGCCACGAGGAGGACATTATAGTGTGTGGGGGCCACGAGGAGGACATTATAGTGTGTGGGGGCCACGAGGAGGACATTATAGTGTGTGGGAGCCACGAGGAGGACATTATAGTGTGTGGGGGCCACGAGGAGGACATTATAGTGTGTGGGAGCCACGAGGAGGACATTATAGTGTGTGGGGGCCACGAGGAGGACATTATAGTGTGTGGGGGCCACGAGGAGGACATTATAGTGTGTGCGGGCCACGAGGAGGACATTATAGTGTGTGGGGGCCTCAAAGAGGACATTACAGTGTGTGGGGGCCACAGGGAGGACATTATAGTGTGTGGGGGCCATGAGGAGGGAGACTGAATGTATGAGAAGGCTGAGAGCGAGCACTTACCTCCTCGGGTACAGCAGCCGTCTGCTCACAGGACCTGAGATGATGTCACGTGTGTGGGAGGAGTCAAGGAGTCACATGATCAGGTCCTGCTGTTATCACTTCATCTGTGCAAAAGATACTATATCCTAATGAGTTAAAGCTTCTGTGATGATGTCACCTGTGTGGGAGGGGTTACAGAATCACATGACCAGATATTTAGAGGTCTCTGCACAGCCATCTGTGCGTGATGTGTATGTAGTGGAGCTGTCTGTGTGTGACGTTTCTGTAGTGGAGCCGTCTGTGTGTGACGTGTATGTAGCGGAGCCATTTGTGTGTGACGTGTATGTAGCAGAGCCTTATGTGTGTGACATGTATGTAGCGGCGCCGCATGTGTGTGACGTGTATGTAGCAGAGAAATCTGTGTGTGACGTGTATGTAGCGGAGCCGTCTGTGTGTGACATGTATGTAGCGGAGCCGTCTGTGTGTGACATGTATGTGTCAGAGCTGTGTGTGGACGTGTATGTAGAGGATCCGTCTGTGTGTGACGTGTATGTAGAGGAGCCGTCTGTGTGTGATGTGTATGTAGCGGAACCGTCTGTGTGTAACATGTATGTAGCAGAGCTGTGTGTGGACATGTATGTAGAGGAGCCGTCTGTGTGTGACGTGTATGTAGAGGAGCCGTCTGTGTGTGAGGTGTATGTAGTAGAATTGTATTATGGGTTATTATTGTACCCCCTCACAGTATTATCATTAGTACACCCCCAATATAATTTCCTGTTAGTGCCCCCACCCATTACAGTTGCCGGTAGAATCTTTCATCTTAATAACTGAATAAAGTTGAGTATTGTGTCAGAAATCTAGAACACAAGGATAGATAAAGAAGGAAATATAGTTTTATTACATAAAGAGAAAAGTGTTTGTAGTTTAACCCCTTAGCGACCGTGGACTCACTATTAAGTCTTGCGCACCAGGTACTTAGGGCACCAGGGCATAATACTACTAGCGGTATTACTAGTTGTTACTGACAGCGAACATCCTGCTCCATAACCTTCTGTAGGAGCTGAGCTCCAATTGGGGGTTTAAACCCCTTGGATGCCACAGTCAAATATGGGATTCCGTCATGTTGCTAACCCCCGTGGTGTGATTGGTGGATTCCAGTATCTGCAGCCCAGGGTCTGGCCAGTGACCCCAAATTGCCTGGAGTCCACTCGTACCTGGTTGATCCTGCCAGCGGTGGAGGAAGTCAGCCTATGTGTCTATAGTACTGAACCAGCTATCATTGTATCACTGGTTCCTACACAGACGCATGAATGAGTGGAGAAAATTTTTTCTATAAATCCCCAAATTCCCTTTTTATATAAAAAATGAATTATATTAAAAAAATAAATAAAAAAAATTAATAAGAACACTGTATATTCTGTATCGTCGCGTTGGAAACAATCTATAAAATAAAACTGAAATAAAATGTAATGTACACGGCGACCATTGGAAAAAACAATGGAAAAAAGTCATCCAAAAGTCTTATGTACCCAAAGGAGGTTGTCCCATATACTGTAAAATACGCCCTCAACCAATTCAGTCACCTGAAAAATAAAAATGTTACGCATCTCAGAAGATGGAACGCATAAAAAAAAACAAACAATATAAATGAGGTATCGCCATAATCGTACCGACCGCAGAATAAAGGTCACGTTACTTATACTCTACACTGCCAAATAAAATGGCCAACACAAATGCTACTGAGCATGCCCGGACCATTCTATTACTAGAGATCTTTACTACTACAAAAACATGGCCACCGTTGTAGTCTATTGTGCATGCTCTAATACAAAACCATTAAAACTTTATTAAAAGAATGATCGACAAGGCAAATAGTAATAACAGATCCCCCGACAGAAATTAAATGGGTAAAGATGGATAAAACCTACCGTATATACCAATGTACTAGTGGGAATAATAAAGTGACGCAATCATAAGACGCAAATAAGATCATGTAATAATAAAGTGTAATATAGTGTGTATGAAGGAGCAATACCTAATATAACAAATATATATACAATCAATCAATGATATACAGTATATCTATATATAACACTCAAATCCTGTAGTAGTCCGCTCTACACAAGTAGGTAAAAGAGCTCCACACACAAGGGATTGTGTTGAAAACAAAGTAAATTTATTCGTAGGGTATGAGTAAGTACTTTCAGTCTTATTGACCTTCCTCAGACTCTACATAACACAAAGAAAAACACAAAGAATAAGCACTTTGTTACAAAATCAGTAAACATAGACATGTTAACTCATCACATGTCAAAAAAATAAATAAAATAAATAAATAAAAATAAAATAAATAACACAATATAAATGACGTTTATACATAATGCCATGAGCAGTCAGATGCCAGGTATGTAACAGCAATGTGGCAGGAATTCAATGATCATATATATCAGATAAGGAGAACCATCAGATCTTAGAAGTATGATATACATCAGTTAAGGAGAACTGTCAGATCCTATAGACCGTCATAATGCAGAACATGAATAAAAAAGTTAAATGCATAGATGTAGATAGCATATATATGTGTGCCACAGTGCCCCCTATGCCTCAAATAAGATAATAAAAGTATTCACCTGATGATAGATGTAGAAATCCACAAATGGGATAAGTAATAGGCAGGTATTTAATGCACCTAATAAATAAAAGAATCCATTAGGAGTGTCTCAGTATGATGTAGTGAAGGTTCCTGCTCGTTGTCAGGGGTACTTACCACCCGTCTGTCCGGGCCCGCATGTAGAGAAATGCTGAAGCAGCTGGTATGCAGAGTTATGCTCAAAAAGTGTAAGGCACAGGCTGTGTATGGGCGCGTTCAGTGAGCGTCCCCGTCTGTGATTAAAAAGACGCGCCGATCCCTTTCATTGGGCCGGCGCGCGCATGCGTGGAAGCGCCGTGCGGCTGACGGGGCCAGGCGCATGCACAAGTAGGCCGTACGGCAAAAGCGATAATGCGCTTGCGCGCTCGCTCTGTACGGAGTGTTCCGTACTACACTGTGCCGTGTTGACGGCAATGGCAGCAACAGTAAGTGCGCTGAATAGAAGATCAGCCTGTCAGTAGCTAATGGGAAGACAGTCATTACTATTACCTCATACCCAGTGATGTGCGTTGTGTATTGAATATGGAATGCATAAGTGACTATAAGGGAGTAGATAGGATCAGAATAGAAAGAAAGATGAAAGGAAACTATAAGTGGATAACAGAAAATGAAGAGACAAGAGGGGAAGAAAATAACCAATGTGACATGAAAATTATGAAAGGTAATGAAATGAAAATTAAGGTATAAATAAGGAATAATACAAAAAGAAAGAATAAAAAGTAATAAATAAATAAAAAATAAAATAAAAAATAATAATAAAAAATGAATAAAAGAATAAAAAATGAAAATCTAAAAAATAAAAATGTATCAAAATTGCAAAAAAATATATATATATATAAAAAAATAAGGTTATTTTCAGAAAAAAGTTTTAATGGTTTAATTCCAATCAAAAAAAGGATATTACTTCATGCGGGACCCGGGGGACAGGTGGAGCTTATCCTAGCAGACCTGTGGATAAATACGAAAGTGAACAGAATAAGGCACAGGGAACATTGGGTCACTATTTGTACAATTGAATATGAGTATACAGAAACAGCTGGAACACCTCAAATAAAGGCCTGGATTTCGTATTCACGATTCATGCCCCTAGGCTCCATCGTTTGGAGCCTATGTATCCAATATGCTTCTTTTTTCTTAAGCATTAGGATTCTGTTGCCACCCCGTCGTGGGAGGCTCACCTGTTCCAGTACCTGAAACCTTAATTGTGAGACATTATGTCCCATTCTATCAAAGTGGGCTGGCAGGGGTAGTAGAAGATTACGGCAACAAATGTTTGACTTATGTTGTTTTATGCGGTCTCGCACACGTTGGGTTGTCTCCCCAACGTATGCGAGACCGCATGGACATTTAATCAAGTAGATCACGAAATTCGAGTTGCACGTAAAAAAGTCCCCCACTCGTATGACTTCCCCAGTCTGTGGGTGGTAGATTTTTTCACCTTTCAACATGTTCGAGCATTGGTGACAACCAAGGCACGGAAAAGTGCCTTTTTTGGGGGTACTTAGGAATTGTTGGCGTGGAACTCTACTTTCAGATCCAAGGTCCGCCCGTACTAATCTGTCCCTGAGATTTATTTTTTTTTATGATTTTTTTTTTAAATGTAGATTGTGAGCCCCACATAGAGCTCACAATGTACATTTTTTCCCTATAAGTATGTCTTTTTTTGGAATATGGGATGGAAATCCATGCAAACACAGGGAGAACATACAAACTCCTTGCAGATGGTTTTTTGCCCTTGGTGGGATTTGAACACCAGGACTCCAGCGCTGCAAGGCTGCAGTGCTAACCACTGAGCCACCGTGTGGCCCCTAATCTGTCCCTGAGATTTTGTGGGCGCCTATAACAGGGACGAAAACTATTTTGAAAGGCCGGAATCTCTGGGTGAGCCCTGGCCAGTAGTGGCCAGTGTTTTCTTATAATACCGTGCACTTTATACACAAAAGGGTGGTAGGTGTGCACCAATGTGATCCTGTTGTCATCCCTACTCTGATCGGGAGTGAGGCGTGTACTATCTGTGTCACCCCATCCAACTTGTCGCAATGTCTCAGATAACAGTTGTTGGGGATAGCCCCTGGCCCTGAACTTTTCCTCCATTTCTTTAAATCTCTGTTCCCTGATTACATGGTCTTGGACAATTCTTTTGACCCTACAGAACTGTGACTTTGGGAGAGATTTTTTAGTGGATGTCGGATGACAACTCTGATAATGAAGGAGACTATTTTTGTCAGTGGTCTTTCGGAACAAATCAGGACATAATGTGCCATCATCTCTTTTTGTTATCATGATGTCAAGAAAGCTGATTTTCCTTTCATCAAAATGGAGTGTAAACTTGAGCTCAGGCCAGACACTATTAATGGATTGGGCAAACTCGTGCAGACTGGATACTGCCCCCCCCCCCCCCCAGACACAAAAAATGTCATCGATGTATCTCTTCCAGGTCACAACGTGATCCTGGAAGAGAGGATTGGTGTATATATGGTTTTCTTCAAAAAATGCCATGTAGGCAATGGCGTAAGGGGGCGCGACATTCGACCCCATTGCGGTCCCGCGTTTTTGTAAGTAAAAGTCATCCTGGAAGAGGAAATAGTTTTCCTCTAGGATGATCTGGAGAAGGTCGATCGAAAGGTCAATAATTTGTGGGTTCACTCTATTTATTTCCAATAAATTTTTAGTGGCTCTAAGACCTTTCGTGTGTTCGATGCAGGTATATAGGCTGACAACATCGAACGTTACCAGCAGTGTGTCTGGTGAGAGTCCAGTAGTCTCCCGTATCAGATTTAGAAATGCTGAAGTGTCCAATAAAAAGGATCGTGTCTTTTTAACATGAGGTGTCAATATTTTTTCTACAAAGATGGATAGTGGTGACAGTACGGAATCACATGATGCAACAATGGGGCGTCCCGGTGGATTTATCAGGCTTTTGTGGATTTTAGGTAATACGTAGATCACCGGTGTGATGGGATCCTGTTTACTCAAAAAGTTGACTGTGTATGAATCAATAGTTCCATCTATACACCCTATCATTTCGGTAATCTTCTTGATCCCTAAGGAATTTCTTTCTTTTTTGAGCTTGTAAAGGTTGGTATCCATTTTCCCTTTTAGGGTAGGAAACTCGTCACCTGAACATGCTCCACGGAGTTGGAGTTCCGCCGCCTCCACCTGTTTCTGTAGAGATACAGAAACAGACGGGGACGCTCACTGAACGCGCCCATACACAGCCTGTGCCTTACACTTTTTGAGCATAACTCTGCATACCAGCTGTTTCAGCATTTCTCTACATGCGGGCCCGGACAGACGGGTGGTAAGTACCCCTGACAACGAGCAGGAACCTTCACTACATCATACTGAGACACTCCTAATGGATCCTTTTATTTATTAGGTGCATTAAATACCTGCCTATTACTTATCCCATTTGTGGATTTCTACATCTATCATCAGGTGAATACTTTTATTATCTTATTTGAGGCATAGGGGGCACTGTGGCACATACATATATATGCTATCTACATCTATGCATTTAACTTTTTTATTCATGTTCTGCATTATGACGGTCTATAGGATCTGACAGTTCTCCTTAAAGGGGCTCTATCAGCAAAATCCTGCTGATAGAGCCCCACATATGCGTGCATAGCCTTTAAAAAGGCTATTCAGGCACCATAAATGTTAAATTAAACTACAACCCCCCCCCCCCCCCGTTTTAAAATAATAACTTAAAAAAGAATGTTCTCTACTTACAGAACGTGCACCCTGGGCGGGCATTCAGGGTGCGCCGTCTTCTTCTTCTCCGCCTCACCTTCCTCTGACGTCCTCGGGTGCCGTCCTCCTCCGGCGCTTGCTCGCGGACACTGATAAAAAAAAACAGCCCGGGCGCATGCGCAGTAGCCGTAGTAGAAGCCGCGTGCTACTGCGCATGTGCCCGGGCTGTTTTTTTTTTATGCTTTAGGCTATGCACGCATATGTGGGGCTCTATCTGCAGGATTTTGCTGATAGAGCCCCTTTAACTGATGTACACTCACCGGCCACTTTATTAGGTACACCATGCTAGTAACGGGTTGGACCCCCTTTTGCCTTCAGAACTGCCTCAATTCTTCGTGGCATAGATTCAACAAGGTGCTGGAAGCATTCCTCAGAGATTTTGGTCCATATTGACATGATGGCATCACACAGTTGCCGCAGATTTGTCGGCTGCACATCCATGATGCGAATCTCCCGTTCCACCACATCCCAAAGATGCTCCTCTATTGGATTGAGATCTGGTGACTGTGGAGGCCATTGGAGTACAGTGAACTCATTGTCATGTTCAAGAAACCAGTCTGAGATGATTCCAGCTTTATGACATGGCATTGCATTATCCTGCTGAAAGTAGCCATCAGATGTTGGGTACATTGTGGTCATAAAGGGATGGACATGGTCAGCAACAATACTCAGGTAGGCTTTGGCGTTGCAACGATGCTCAATTGGTACCAAGGGGCCCAAAGAGTGCCAAGAAAATATTCCCCACACCATGACACCACCACCACCAGCCTGAACCGTTACCGATACAAGGCAGGATGGATCCATGCTTTCATGTTGTTGACGCCAAATTCTGACCCTACCATCCGAATGTCGCAGCAGAAATCGAGACTCATCAGACCAGGCAACGTTTTTCCAATCTTCAATTGTCCAATTTCGATGAGCTTGTGCAAATTGTAGCCTCAGTTTCCTGTTCTTAGCTGAAAGGAGTGGCACCCGGTGTGGTCTTCTTCTGCTGCTGTAGCCCATCTGTAGCCTCAAAGTTGGACGTACTGTGCGTTCAGAGATGCTCTTCTGGCTACCTTGGTTGTAACGGGTGGCTATTTGAGTCACTGTTGCCTTTCTATCAGCTCGAACCAGTCTGGCCATTCTCCTCTGACCTCTGGCATCAACAACGCATTTCCGCCCACAGAACTGCCGCTCACTGGATGTTTTTTCTTTTTCGGACCATTCTCTGTAAACCCTAGAGATGGTTGTGCGTGAAAATCCCAGTAGATCAGCAGTTTCTGAAATACTCAGACCAGCCCTTCTGGCACCAACAACCATGCCACGTTCAAAGGCACTCAAATCACCTTTCTTCCCCATACTGATGCTCGGTTTGAACTGCAGGAGATTGTCTTGACCATGTCTACATGCCTAAATGCACTGAGTTGCCGCCATGTGATTGGCTGATTAGAAATTAAGTGTTAACGAGCAGTTGGACAGGTGTACCTAATAAAGTGGCCGGTGAGTGTATATCATACTTCTAAGATCTGATGGTTCTCCTTATCTGATATATATGATCATTGAATTCCAGCCACATTGCTGTTGGATACCTGGCATCTGACTGCTCATGGCATTATGTATAAACATCATTTATATTGTGTTATTTATTTTATTTTTATTTATTTTATTTTTGACATGTGATGAGTTAACATGTCTATGTTTACTGATTTTGTAACAAAGTGTTTATTCTTTGTGTTTTTCTTTGTGTTATGTAGAGTCTGAGGAAGGTCAGTAAGACCAAAAGTACTTACTCATACCCTACGAATAAATTTACTTTGTTTTCAACACAATCCCTTGTATGTGGAGCTCTTTTACCTACTTGTATGACGGGGTGGGACCCTATCTCCACGAAATAGAATATCTGCTGGATCCCTGAATCCAGTCCGCTCTATACAAATCCACAGTTCTCGCCCGATTTTGGTGAAATTTGGCACGCCCCCCTCTCCACCCACAGGAGCAGAATACTGCGCACGTTACATCTCGCTAGGGTCCCCCCGTCATGAGATTGGGGCCCCGAAGTTAGGCCCTATACATATAATGGGGAAAAGTGAAAGTGCTGAGGGGAAAACAACAGTTGTGACTGACAGGGACGGATTATAGCGACAGCGCCAAATAGTTGCTGCTGAAGGGGCCGCACCACCACACACAACACACAAACACCATATAAACATCACACAGACAGCACACATACACCAATCCACAAGCACAACATCACACAAATACCACAACACGCCACACAAACACCAGACCACTCTAGACACACACAACACAAACAATACCCCACAAATACCACATCATCACCCCATAAATACCACATGCACACCACACATACACACACACGCATGCAAACACACTCAGATGGATGCACACTATGCACACGGACTAACTTAGCACATGTCGAAGTTGGACCTGTGGCTGGTACTGGCTCTTTACACCTTGGAGGTGCTGTCCTGCTCTGCCGTCAGCGTTCTATCTGAAAGGATCTTCAGCGCAGCCGGTGGCATCATCATCAATAAGCGCAGCCGTCTGTCAGCTGACAGTGCTGACCGGCTGACGCTGAGCAAAATGAACAGCCACTGGATTGACCCAGGATTTGCATGTCCACCAGTGTCAAGTACCCCAACATGAAGTTCCATGTTTGTGCTTCAACTCTCCTGTTCATCCTCGTTCTCCTCCTTCTCCTCCATCATGGTGAAAAATGAAATTTAAAAGCACCCCATTAAGGCTCACCCCAAGGGCCTAAAAACAAATTTTTCTATGGCTCACGTCAAGGGCCTAAAACTCTGCTGGTTAAAGGCACAACTCACCCAAAGGGCCAAACACTCACTCCGGTGGTGCAAGACTGAACTAACTTAAAGATTGGGTTTTCCTTGGCTATAAGCCATAATCCTCAATATTAACAGAACGAAACACTTGAAAGAGTTTTCTCTGTTTGTAATGACTCAATATAATATATGGGATCACTTTTTCAATTGAATTTAAATCCAGATCTCAGGATCTCTTAGGAAAATGAAGATGAGCTTGGATTCAATTCAAAGATGAGAAACTCATCCTTAACCCCTTCCCGACATCCGCCATAATAGTGCATGTCGGGTGTGTAACTATGGCGACCGCCCGGGAGGCGGGCGGTCACCGTAGCCATCGGGTGTCTACTGCTTTAAGCAGTAGACAACCGGCTGTAATGTCTCCGATTGGTCCCCGGACTTATCGGAGGCATTAACCCCTCCTGCGCCACGGTCAAAGGCGCCGGAGGCGCCATTTTCCCAGCGGCGCATGGGCACCGCCATTTTGCCGGTGATCGACGGCTCCTGGAGCATGCTCCAGGGCCGACGTCAGGTTGCCAAGACAGCTGGGAGCCTTTACAAGGCTCCCCAGCCGGTCTGCAACCTCTTGCTTTTGCAGGCTGGTCTATGCAGCCTGCAAAAGAAAGGATGATTTTTTGCAATGCATTAGCATTGTAATGCATTGCATTAGTGATCAGACCCCCTGGGGTTCAACACCCCTAGGGGGTCTAATAAATGCAGAAAAATAAAAATAAAAAGTAAAAAAAATATAAAAATATATATAAAAAGTATTAAAAATTCAAATCACCCCCCTTTCTACAAATCTATAAAAATATTTTTCCTGTTCTGTAAACGCCGTAGCGGGAAAAATAGTCAAAAGTGCCAAACCGCTGTTTTGATTCTGATAAAAATTTGAATAAAAAGTGATCAAAGCAATAACATTTCCCAAAAATGGTAGAACTAAAAAGTACACCCGGCTCTGCAAAAAAAGACGCCCTATGCATCCCCGTACACAGACGTATAAAAAAGTTACGGCTGTCAGAATATGGCGACTTTTAGAAAAAAAATTTTTTAACACAGTTTTGGATTTTTTTTAAGGGGTCAAAATGTAAATAAAACCATATAAATTAGGTATCCCCAGAATTGTACCAAAACACAGAATACAGGGGACATGTCATTTTGGCTGCACAGTGAACGCCGTAAAACCAAAGCCCGTAAGAAAGTCGCAGAAATGCATTTTTTCTTCAAATCCACCCCAGTCTGAATTTTTTTCCATCTTCCCAGGACATTGTACAGAATAATTAATGGTGGCATCAAGAAGAAAAATTTGTCCCGCAAAAATTAAGACCTCATATGGCTCTGGGAGCGGAGAAATAAAAAGGTTATGGGGTTTAAAAGGAGGGGAGTCAAAAACGAAAATCAAAAGATGCCATTGGCGGGAAGGGGTTAAAGTGATAACAAGATCCTGGTGATAGCTCTTACATACTCACAGTGATCTGCTGTTAAATACGCTGTCGGGAACGGAGATCTGCATAGGGATATCAATGCCGAACATCCTTCTCACCAGCGAATCGCTCCAGATCTGTAAGGGACCTGGACCTTTATCGTTGCCGCTGCTTGTAGATCGCTCCTTCTCCTCCTCTTCTTTGCTTCATTGTCTCGTCGGCATGAATGAAATCTTGCGCGTGCGCTGTACGCTCAGCCCGAAGCTGAAGTGACATTTTCTGAAGTTTTTTCCGCACCTGTGATAAAAGACTAAGGAACCATTATCAGCATTTATCTCCTGCCCATTACATGTGAGTCGCCCCGGCTCGGCCTATGTAGATTCACGGCGCGAGCAGGCCCGACACCGGGGGCGGCAGCGCCTTGAAAAAGGGGAGTTTTAAGCAAAAATGGATGAAAGAAAAATAAAGAAAAATAAAAGTTTGTCGTGACGCCAGTTGGGGTTTCGGCTTGAGGTGAAGCCGGGCACTGTAGATAGGGCCTCTGGGAATAGGTGGTGATGCAGTGCCAGATGTTATACCCTCCCCAACCAGGGCAGGTCCCAGGGCCAGATGATATAGGTGAGGAAAGGATGATTTCCAGGAGGAGTAATAGAGGATCGATGAAAGAATACAGTCCAGACAGGGGTTAACCAAACACTTACAGTTTACTTCTGTAGTCAGCAGGAGATACCAGATGTTACAGGAGGATTCACCTTGCTCCAGTATAGTGAGATGCCAGTCTTCCCTTTTACCACTAATATGATTCAGCCTTCTACTGCTGCTCAAACTCTCTAATAGGTTTCCTCTGGTCCTGGGTTCCAGGAGCTCAAAGGTTAATTACAACTGGGTAGATCACCATTCTGGACAGCAGGTAACGTGAGTTCTTTGGGATGCTGGATACACTCACTCCAATTCTGTATGTTACTGAGCCTCCAGGAATCTTGCATTCACTAGGCCTCGGTCCAGTGAGTCTCTCAATGTTCTTAGTGTTTCTCACACTAGTTAGGAATTGATGGTCCTATAACTGCAGCTCCGTGCCTGTGAGGTCTCATCTCACCTCTGCAGGTCTCCGGCCTCCTGTGCTGTTCTATCACACCATGAGGCTGCAGCACACACTGCACCTCCACACACCTGCTCCTCTCTCTTGCACACCCCTGCACTTTCTGATCTGGACCTGAAAGAGAGACCCTCTTCCAGTCTGTAGCTCCACCCCTTTTCTTAAAGAGATAATGGCTGTGGAACTTTGTGTATGCTGACAGGTTGACTGGATCTCACTATACCTTCACAGTACACAGTGTAGATCACATAAGATGACATTTGTAGTGACCCACTCTGTGGGGCGCTACACATGTATGTTAGTACAACCCTAATTCTAAGGAAGTTGGTACATTGTGTAAGACATAAATAAAACCAGAATACGATGATTTACAAATCCGTTTCAACCTATTTTCAATTCAATATACTACAGAGACTAGATATTTAATGTTCAAACGATTACATTTTATTGTTGTTTTGAAAATATTCACTCATTTTGAATTTGATGCAACATGTTCCAAAAAAGCTGGGACAGGGGCAACAAAAGACGGGAAAGTTGAGGAAAGCTCAAAAAACACCTATTTGGAGTATTCCAGAGGTGAAGAGGTTAATTGGAAACAGGTGAGTGTCATGATTGGGTATAAAGGGAACCTCCCCGAAATGCTCAGTCATTCACAAGCAAGGATGGGGCGAGGTTCACCACTTTGTGACCAACTGCGTGAGCAAATAGTCCAACAGTTTAGGAATAGAGATGAGCGAGTAGTACTCGATCGAGTAGGTGTTCGATCGAATACTACGGTATTCAAAATACTCGTACTCAATCGAATACTACTAGCTGTTTGAAGTTAAGATTCGATGCAGAACCAGCGTTGATTGGCAGAATGCTATACATTGCCAATCAACGCTGGTTCTTCTCTTACCTTTAGAAGTCTTCTCCCTGCGCAGCGCTCCCGCGTCCTCGTCCGGCTCTGCATTCACTCTGCTTAGGCATCGGGCCTGGGCAGAGCCGACTGCGCATGTCCGCGCTACAAGAAAATGCCCACCTACACTGTAAGCGGCCATTTTCTTGTAGTGCGTACACCAGAAACAACATTTCCCCCCATAGACTATAATGGGGCTCAAAACCCGTTTGAACAGTCGTACAGTGTGCGGTTGTTCGAATCGGATTTCGAACCTCGAACATTTTAGTGTTCGCTCATCTCTATTTAGGAACAACATCTCTCACCATAGAATTGCAAGGAATTTAGGGATTTCATCATCTACAGTCCATAATATCATCCAAAGATTCAGAGAATCTGGACAAATCTTTGCAAGAAAGCGGCAAGGCCGAAAACCAACATTGAATACCCGTGACCTTCGATCCCTAAGGCGGCACTGCATTAAAAACCGACATCATTCTGTAACAGATATTACCATTACATGAGCTCAAGAACACTTCAGAAAACCATTGTCAGCGAACACAGTTTGTTACTACGTCTACAAGTGCAAGATAAAGCTCTACCATGCAAAGGGAAAGCCGTATATCAACAACACCCAGAAACACCGCCGGCTTCTCTGGGCCTGAACTCATCTGAGATGGACTGATGCAAAGTGGAAAAGTGTCCATACATCTCTAATGGTATGGGGGGTGTTAGTGCCCATGACATAGGTAACTTGCAGATCCGTGAAGGCACCATTAATGCCGAATGGTACATACAAGTTTTGGAGCAACATATGCTGCCATCCAAGTCTCATCTTTTTTTAAGGGACGTCCCTTCTTATTCAACAAGACACTCTTAAGCCACATTCTGCAGTTGTTACAGCAGCGTGGTTTCATAGTAAGAGTGCGGGTACTAGACCGGCCTGCCTGCGGTCCAGACCTGTCTCCCATTGATAATGTGTTACAAATTATTAAACACAAAATACGACAATGGAGACCCAACTAAAGTTGTGCATCAAGCAAGTATGGTAAAGAATTCCATCTACAAAGCTCCAACAATTCGTGTTCTCAGTTGCCAAACACTTATTGACTGTTGTTAAAAGAAAAGGTGATGTAACACAGCGGTAAACTTGGCCCCGGGCCTCGTCTTCTATTGCCTCTGTCCCAGCTTTTTTGGAATTTGTTATAGGCATCAAATTCAAAATCAGTGAATATTTGCAAAAAGCAAATAAAGTTTATTTGTTTGAACATTACATATCTTGTCTTTGTAGTGTATTCTATTGAGTATAGGTTGAAAAGGATTTGTAAATCATCATATTCTGGTTTTATTTATGTTTTACACAACATCCAAAGTTCACTGGAACAAGGGTTGTATAAGGGTGCGTTCACATGATGTAAAATGGAGCGCAAGCCGGCACGTATACGCGTGTCAGCATTTTGCGAACTCAAAAAGATCCCATTGATTTCAATGGGAGTTAAAAGCGTATACACCGCGCTATTTTGCGCCCGTAATTTTGCAGCCGCAACAACAGCAACACTCCACCTGTGTTTTGAGGGAGTTAGGGCTTATTGTAAGGGACAGAGTCCTGTATGTATCCCTCTTGAGATACTTTCCGTTCTCGTAGCTGTCTCTGAAGTACACTGACCGCAAACAGCGGAGTTACGTCACATTATATGCCTGAGGGCAATTTTTTACATTTTACTTTTTAAATATATCTAATAATATATAAATCTATAATTTATTGGATACTCCCCTGGAGATATATATATATATATATATATATATATATATATATGTTTCCAGTCTGTGATATGTTAATGTCGGGTATCTGGCATATTTGGTATGGACAGTGAGTCATTTGCCATTATAGGTATCCCAGATAAAACTAACCTCGCTCCATTGTGTAATGGCAAACAAATTGGATATTGGCCTTAATCAAAACTCTAAATAACATTTAAGTTTTTAATGAATAATTTAACCACAAAAAACAGTGAATGCAAGTCCTTTTTAATACCTAGATGGGTCAGGTTGAAAATCCACTTCCAATCCACTTCTCCCCTGTGTGAATTCTTTGATGTTCAACAAGAATTGATTTCTGAACAAACCATTTCCCACAGTCGGGACATGAATATGGCTTCTCCCTATTATGAGTTCCTTGATGTCTAACAAGATGTGATTTAATAGTAAAACATTTCCCACATTCTGGGCATAAATATGGCTTCTCTCCTGTGTGAATTCTCTGATGTTCAACAAGATTTGCTTTTACAGCAAAACATTTCCCACATTCTGGACACGAATATGGCTTCTCCCCAGTGTGAATTCTTTCATGTTTAACAAGTGCTGATTTACAGATAAAACATTTCCCACATTCTGGGCATGAATATGGCTTCTCTCCTGTGTGAATTCTCTGATGTTCAACAAGATTTGCTTTTACAGAAAAACATTTCAAACATTCTGGACACGAATATGGCTTCTCCCCGTTGTGAGTTCTTTCATGTCTAACAAGTTCTGATTTATAGGTAAAACATTTCCCACATTCTGGGCATGAATATGGCTTATCTGCTGTGTGAAGTCTCTCATGTTTAACAAGACGTGATTTAAGAGGAAAACATTTCTTACATTTTGAACATGAATATGGCTTCTCCTCTGTGTGGGTTCTTTGATGTTCAGCAAGACTTGATTCATGGACAAAATATTTCCCACATTCTAGGCATGAAAATGGCTTATCTCCTGAGTGAATCTTTTGATGTCTAACAAGATGTGATTTATAAGCATAGCATATCCCACACTCTGGGCATGAATATGGCTTATCTGCTGTGTGAAGTCTCTCATGTTTAACAAGACGTGATTTAAGAGCAAAAAATTTCCTACATATTGGGCACGAATACAGCTTATCTCCTGTATGAGCTTTTTGATGTTCAGCAAGACTTGATTTATGAGCAAAACATTTCCCACATTCTGGGCATGAATATGGCTTCTCTCCTGTGTGAGTTCTTTGATGTTCAACAAGAATTGATTTCTGAGCAAAACATTTCCCACATTCTGGGCATGAATATGGCTTCTCTCCTGTGTGAGTTCTTTGATGGTCAACTAGACGTGATTTCTGAGTAAAACGTTTCCCACATTCTGGGCATAAATATGGCTTCTCTCCTGTGTGAATCTTTAGATGTTTAACAAGGTGTGATTTAGCCATAAAACATTTCCCACATTCCGAACATGAAAATGGCTTCTCCCCTGTGTGAGTTCTTTGATGTTCAATAAGACGTGATTTAGCCATGAAAGATTTCTCACATTCTGGGCACGAATATAGCTTATCCCCTCTACATCTTTTATTTCGCTTAACAGACTGTGATGAATTAGAAGAAAAGTCTTTCTCCTGAAGAGCTGAGGGTATATCTGGGGTAATGACATGTTCATCATATGGATCTTGTGTGATACCATCATCCTCTGCTTTATAATCTGTAGATATCAGATGTCCCTCTAAGCTCCTGGTACAGTCATCTGACAAGAAGAAAACTGATGTTACTATTATCGAATAACATAACCTTATAAGTATATTCCCCACTGAGCCGCTGCCTGAGACGCTTCAGACCGTGTGAAAAAGTGAAGTCAGTGGCACAGGCAGCAAACGACGGCAGCGCGGCCTACTTCATTAATATTCACTGTGCTGAGACGGAGGTCAGTGATGGTGACTAGTAATGAAGCGAGGCAGGAGACGCCACCACTGCTCTAGGTCACTGTAGAGGTGAACACAATCCATGGCTGCTTAAATATGGCCGCTTATGTGGAATAATACTGTAGGATGCCATAAATCTTACTGTATTACACCCCATACACACAATATAATAGGATTTCCCAGCCTGAACTCAGAGTTATACTACATTTATTACCCCCTATAGCGGTATCACATTTATATTCATGTATTATTAGTATTTTACCTGAATCGGGGAACAACAAATAGTCTAAACAATGTCTGAATAGAATCAGTGACCCTTCTGTGCTTTATATAGTGGTGACTCCTCACCTGGGCGGGTCCCTGTAGGAATGTCCTCCTCACACTCCTCATCACCACTCACATAGGGCTCTTCCTTTATTCTCATAGATATAGCATTAATGTCGCTCACATCTTTATCCTGGTGGAAAATCTGTGAAACAAATAATGTAAAAGTCACCGGACAAATGGGGAAGTCACAGAGAATGTTCTAGATCATTAATCCGCATGAAGATGAAAGATGTCCTGACAGTAGCTGCAGGTCTGTGAGAAGCCGGATAAACATATTTTACCCGATTTGGGTGAAATTTGGCACGCCTCCTCTCCACCCAAAGGAGTAGAATACTGCGCAGTTACATCTCGCTAGCGTCCCCCCCATCATGAGATTGAGGCCCTATACATATAATGGGGAAAATGAAAGAAAGTGCTGAGGGGAAAACAACAGTTGTGACCAAAGAGTCGCTGCTAATGGAGCCGTACCACCACACAAACATTTCACAAACACCATATAAACATCACACAGACAGCACACATACACCAACCCACAAGCACAACACCACAACACAAATGCCACATGCACACCACACACACATGCAAACACACTCAGATGGATGCACTCTACGCACATAGTTGAACAGAGCACATGCGTACTCACACACAACTACCACACGCACAAACACATGGATCACATACATGCATACATATACACGGACCACACACGTGCATGCACACACGCATATATACACATGGATCTACCTGATCATCCTGTGGAAGAAAAGGACTGGGACATCTCTCCGGTGTTGTCCTCTTACTGGATCTACCTGTAGGAAACACAGACAGGGACTGAATTCATTCTGTACATACAAATAATGGAAGTCCATGTGTATATAGTCATGTCTATTACCTGCTGATGTGAGGGGCTGCTGGTCCTCCATCATCACCTCCTTGTACAGATCCTTGTGTCCTTCTAAATACTCCCACTCCTCCATGGAGAAATAGACAGCGACATCCTGACACCTTATAGGAACCTGACAACACAATGATACAGTCATCACCCCGACCCCTCCAGTTACTGTATAATGTCCCAGCATTCCCAGCACTGTCACCTCTCCAGTCAGCAGCTCCAGCATCTTGTTGGTGAGTTCTAGGATCTTCTGTCCATTGATCTCCTCCTGTATCAGGGGGTGAGGTGGAGGCCCCGGGAATGGGCTCAGGGTTCCTCCATATCCATCATACACAGGAGCCTGACAGCGCCCACTAGAGGTCTTCTTCACTACTGTGTAATCCTGGTTATGGGGAGACACATTAATAAATCTCACTACATACATGTCCAGAGTCCATCACCTCTCCAGTCATATCATCTGTTATTACTATAGATAAGAATGATGTCATGATGACATCATCAGAATCTCTCACCTCTCCAGTAAGCTGGTAGATGATCTCTAGGGTGAGATTTAATAGACTTTCCGCCATCTTGTTCCTGTCTCTTTCCATCCTTGATGGATCAATCAGGAATATTCTCTTATATAGAAGATACTGAGAGGATTCTATATTGTAGGAACCTGAATGGAGAGAAGATGAGACAATGTAATCACTACACGGAATCCCATGGAATAAATAGAAGAGGTGAGTCCCATTCAGTGTTCAACCAAAGTGTGAAATCTAAGAGTGCAGATCAGAATTAGACCAGAATGGAAATAGACTGTCATCCAGCATCTATAATTCTCGAAAAAACAAAAATATGTGTTGCTGCTACCATATTAATGCATCATCCAGTGATAGAAACATATATAATCAGAAGCTGACTGCACGGAGTATCTCCCGCGCTGTACAAGATGCAGAGAAAAAAAGCGTTCACTCCAGCATGTCCAAAATAGAATAAAATGTAACTTTTACTCAAAAGGTTAAAAACTACAAAAACATGGATCCAAACATGAAAAAGCAACAAAGATACAGCTTACACATTTCGGGTGTTAGGAAAACAATCCCTTAGTCATAGCTGACAAAGTACAAATGAAAGCACGGTTATATACTACTACACAGCACAGTCACCTGGAACAGATTAGCAGTTAGACAAACAAATTCATTTCCTCCTGCATGATACAAGATAAGCATTGTGTGTTTCCCCATTGTGTGTCTCTAAAGATGGCGCCACACTGAGTGGCTGCCTCAATACAGAGCTCCAAGCTGAGAGTAACCTTTATCTTCCTTTTCACTCTTTTTGTCTGTATCTTCAAGAATCCTCTAATCAAGCAAACTAGCACTATGGTCTGTTGCCTTGGGATAACACTGGACTCTGACTTATCCTTCAAGTGACACGTTCAAACCCTAACACCTTCTGCCGCCTCCAACTCAAGAACATCCATCAAAGCTGCTCCTTCCTCACCCCAGAAACTGCAAAGATACTAGTCCAGGCCCTCATAATCTCCCGTATAGACTACTATAAGACCCTTCTCCATGGCCTGCGTGCAAATACTCTCGTCCCCCTCCAGTCCACCTTAAACTGTGCTGCTTGCTTAATACACCTCTTCCCCTGTTCCTCATCGGCTGCTCCCCTCTGCCAATCCCTCCACTGGTTACCTATAGCCCAGTGAATAGAGTTCAAGTTAGTAACACTAACTTACAAAGCGATCCACAACCTGTCCCCTCCATATATCTCTGAACTAATCTCACGCTACCTGCCCACACGTAACCTCAGATCCTCCAAAGACCTCCTGCTCCGCTCTGCTCTCATCCACTCTTTACACAACCGGATGCGCCAATTTTTCTTGTGTCTATCCCCCATACTCTGGAACTCCTTACCACGACACATAAGACTGACCCCCACAATCACAGGCTTCAAGAAGGCCCTGAAGACTCACCTATTCAGGAAGGCCTACAACCTCCAATACACTATCACCGCACTGCCATCTGTACAGTCTCCCCCTCTCCTTCTGTCTCTACCCTTCTTCCCTCATAGATTTTAAGCCCTCGCGGGCAGGGCCCTCTACCCCACTGTGCCAGTCAGTCATTGTTAGTATTATATCTACCTGTATATTTTGTGTATTGTATGTAACCCCCAAATGTAAAGCACCATGGAATTAATATAATAATGTACAGCACCATAGTATTAATATAATAATGTAAAGTACCATGGGATTAATATAATAATGTGCAGCACCATGGAATTAATGGTGCTATATAAATAAATAATAATACTGTAATAACAACATTATTATCACCACCTCCTACTTCTGACGTCGGCAGCGTGTAGCTCAGGAAGGAAGTGACTTGGTGTGGGCCGGCTTGGTGGGTATATAAGGTGTGTGATAGGCTGAACAGAATCTCATTGTTGTCTCGGGTAAAGGGGACGACTTATCAGAGTTGCACAAGGGATGATTATTGGCTTTCGGACCAAGGGTGACAGTATTTCTCCAACAGCGCAGGTTGTGAACTGTTCATGCGCTGCTTTGGTGAAAGTGTATTGTGAGCGGAGAAATGGTGCCATTGGGAATAACCAACATGGAGACTGTGGAGAATCACGTGTCCCTGATATGAAAGTTGAACCTCAGCTATGAAGGTGTGTGAGGGAAGATCGACACTCTACAGTGGAGCAGCTCAGCATAAAAAATGAATCGACTCTACCATATGTGTCTAAATCAACAGTTCAGTGAACCCTGATGTGTATGGAGCTTCGATGCCGAAAGATGGTCATTGTATCTACGCTAGAAAAAAAAATAAAAAGCTTCAGTTTACACGGCCATATTACTGTAGAATTGGACCACCAAAGCGCATGACGTTAAAAATATATACATTTTAACGTATTGGGGGCCTTTTAGGCCCCCATGCAAATAATATCGAAAAACACACAAATTACTTTCACAAGTTTATTTCAAAATTGTAAAATAAAATCTGAATAGTGGCCAAAATTTTTATTATAATGGAGCAAAAAGTTAAGCCTAAAAGGTTCCCAATATGCGTTCTAGGGCTAATGGTTGCATTCCCCGAGGAAGAGGTCAAGCTGGTGACGCAGCGTTATAGTCTGGGGAATGTTTAACACCATTCTCTGGGCCCGCTCGTCTATGTAGAAGGCAATCTGAACAGATTTGGGTATGAATCCATCCTTGCAGATCACATCCACCCATACATGTCATTTGTCTTCTCTCGGGCAAATCGAATCTTCCTGCAAAATAATGTCTAGAAATGTCCGACAGTGGTTGGAGTAGAATGACCAAGACTTCCAAGTACTTCCCTGACTCCCTTATTCCCTAGACTTGAACCCAGTTGAGCATCTGTGGGGCCACCTTTTTCGTTGGGTTCATTCTATGGATCCTCCCCCATGTCCCCTCCAGTAAATGAGGAGCTGCAGTCAGCATGGCTCCAGATACCTGAGACAACCTACCAGTCACTCCCAGTCCATCTATCTGCTCTCCGGGCTGCACATGGCAGTTACTCTAGCTGTCTACAATTGCCGTCGTACTACTCCTCCCAGCAGGCTCCATCCCCTGCACCAATCTGTATTATAAGACCTGCAACAACCTTGGTGAAGAGACGTCTGTTAAAATTATAGTGTGTGGGGGCCACAGGGAGGACATTATAGTGTGTAGGGACCACAAGGAGGGCATTATAGTGTGCGGGGGGCCACAAGGAGGACATTATAGTGTGTGGGGGCCACGAGGAGGACATTATAGTGTGTGGGGGCCACGAGGAGGACATTATAGTGTGTGGGGGCCACAAGGAGGACATTATTCTGTGTGGGGGCCACAGGGAGGACATTATAGTGTGTAGGGACCACAAGGAGGGCATTATAGTGTGCGGGGGGGCACAGGGAGGACATTATAGTGTGTGGAGGCCACGAGGAGGACATTATAGTGTGTGGGGGCCACGAGGAGGACATTATAGTGTGTGGGGGCCACGAGGAGGACATTATAGTGTGTGGGGGCCACGAGGAGGACATTATTCTGTGTGGGGGCCACAAGGAGGACGTTATAGTGTGTGGGGGCCACAAGGAGGACATTATAGTGTGTGGGGGGCCACAAGGAGGACATTATAGTGTGTGGGGGCCATTGAATGTATGAGAAGGGCTGAGAGCGAGCACTTACCTCCTCGGGTACAGAAGCCGTCTGCTGACAGGACCTGTGATGATGTCATAGGTGTGGGAGGAGTCAAGGAGTCACATGATCAGGTCCTGCTGTTATGGTTGACTAGAATGGAGTTGCTCCTAGTAGGTATGATGTCACAGTAAGAGGCGGGGTCTCGTCTATCACTGCTCGGTGCTGTATAGAGGAGGGCGGAGCCGAGCACATGGAGATGGAGAAGAGAAAGCAGAGAGGATTGTAAAGGCTAAATACTATACTGGGTAAGGACCATCTGACGTCATAAGGTCACATGACAGGGTAGGCGTGTCTTTACTTGTAAGATGGTCCTTCCTCTGTATCCTGTGTGCAGGCTGTAGTGCGGGGGCAGATACGGGGTGCATGGTGAATTGGGGGGGATTTAGGGGATGGCAAGCTATGGTTGTTGTTTGGTGGATTTAGCAAACTGTGGCCCTGTGGGGCTGAGCTGTAGGGATAGGGAGCTTGATACCTTGGTGATATGGTGCTGTGGGGGCTCCATGTACTAAAGTGGGGGGTGCATGGGGGTCTCATGAAGAATGGAGGAATCTTTCATATCTGTGTTAGGTTTGCATAAGAGGCGCAAAGAAGAAACTCCTCCATTGCCGGTGCAGAGGTGATTGACAATACGCTTTAGGTTAACCCCTTAATGACCGGCCCATACTAAAATTATGTCGGCACTGACAGATCCTATAGTAAAATTACGTAAGGATAGGTTTTAACCCCATCAGTGCTGAAATTCATGAACATCTGTGGGCCGGCCATTACTCGACCCCAGTCCGGAGATCGTCACTATTCATTGAATAGTGACGGACGCCATCTTGGAAGGCCTTGCAGCCTAAATCTGTAGTTTTTAGGCCACATCTGCAATCAATATCGTAGATGTGGCCTAAAAACTATAGATTAGGCCTATACTTACCTTCTACTGCGCTGAACTCTGCATAACACGAAGATCAGCGGGAGGGGGGGGAAAGGTGAAGGGTCCCTGCTATCTTCAACCGGAGGTAGCAGACATCAGGGAAATTTTCTGTCCTTGATCACGCGATTATCACTATTCAATGACTAGTGAGGGCCACCATCTTGAAATCCCATCCACGTTGTTAATGGGATTAGTGAAAAAGCTATCAATAAGATCTTATTGGAGCACCATAACTGTCCACGCAACCCCCTGTATTTGTAGTCGTAATGACCGTTTTCGTTATGAGATTTCTTTACCTTACTGATAATTCCTAAGTGCCCCCTAGATCTGGCCCTATCTATGATAGGCTACATAAAATAAGACCCCTAATTTCCCTCCTGCAACAATCCTTTCTTTCCTTATACACCCCTGAACAAAATTTGGCAGTTGACGAATCCCTGATGAATTTCAAGGGTTGACTTTCATTCTGCCAGTTCACCCCCTCGAAGCGAGCTAGCTATGGAGTAAAAGTGTCCAAAGTTTGTGAGAGCTCCACAGGTTATACCTGCAACTTTTTTGTGTACAAGGGAAGCGCCCGCTAAATAAATCTCCCAGGGTGCCCAGAGAGCATTGGCACAAGTGGGGAAATTGTCTGGCAACTCATGATACCCTTACTCCACGACAATTTTTATACTATTGTTCGTTTGTACAGCAGTCCCCATGCTGCAAATACAGGGCCCTGTGGAACAATACGCAAGAACTGAGTGGGGCTATCAGCACAATTGGTATCAAGGAGAGTAGCAAAAGTACAGTCGTTTCAGTTGGCGGTCAAATGGAATGACAGGAAAGTCATCTATCTCCTCTCTACCATTCATACTGACACCACTGTGTTGGTGAGAGAAGGAGGCTCGGCTACAGAGAAAAGGAAACCCTTCTATGTAACTGAATATAATAAATTCATGGGGGGTGGATATATCTGACCAAGTTCTACAACCATATCTGGTCAAAAGCAGAGCCTGGTACAAAAAACTGTCCGTGGATCTAATTCATACCGCCATGTACAATTCATATGTAGTGTACAAAAAGTCACAGGGATCCCAAAAATTTGGGTTATTCAAAATCTGTTATTTAATTCCCCCATGCCAGAGTCAATATACCAATCGGAGGAAATTCATAGACTGAACGCCATTTCATGCATCTCGTCCCTGCCACTCAAGGAAAAACCCATGCCCGAAAATGTTGCCATGTAGTAAGAATGGGAGGAGGAAAGATACTAGATTTTTTTTTTTGCCCATCCCAACTCGGACTCTGTGCACACCCCTGCTTTGAAATTTATCACACTATTATGAGTTATTGATTTTATTTGTAGGGAACACCATAAAGGTGTGTGTGTGGGGGGGGGTCAGTGTCAGGGAGGCAAATCATTGATATTTTCTTTTAGGTTTATGTTTTTGCCCAATTATTATTTCTACCATTACAAATTTCTTGGACTATTATTCCCTGATTTGGTCACTCATAAATTTATTTCTACCGTTACTAATTTCTTGGGCAATTAATCCAGGATTTGATCACTAATACATTTTTATTATCAAAAAATTGTCTTTGTCTGAGACGAGGTGACCATTCACAAATTTTTATTCAGATTCCAGGGGCTAGCCATTACACAACGGAACGGCTTCATTTTTAGAGATACATTTCTTTGGGGGGGCATCACTGCCAAATTAATGTTTGGATATGGAGTTCCCATAGCCCTTTGGTAGAACAAGCAATAGTAGCATCGGGTGCAGGCCCTAGCATTTGAAGCACCTTGCACCAGACGTTCAACTTGGGATCTTACAATTTAGTTTTTGCCCAAAATACTCAAATTTTAGGGCTCTCTTTTGAGGACTCGAGCATTTGCAAAATAATTTTCTGTAAAAATTTTTTAGACTTAATCTCATAAAATGGCCAGAGACTATTTCCCTAGGGGGAAAATTTTTTGGAAACTTATGTGTAAGGGTGCCTTCACACGGCGAAGCATGCCGCCCATTTAGACACGTATACACGTGTCAGAGCGCGGCGCTTCAAAACAGAGCCCATTGATTTCAATGGGAGCTGACATACACACGCTACCCATTGAAATCGATGGAGGCTTTTTTACCTATTGATTTCAATGGGTAGTGTGCGTATGTCGGCTCCCATTGAAATCAATGGGCTCTGTTTTGAGGCGCCGCGCTCTGTGTCTAAATGAGCGGCGCGCTTCGCCGTGTGAAGGCACCCTTAAGGGTGTCCCATTGCTTCAAAAAAGGGTATCGTGTATAAAGACTTTTACTCAAGGTTCACCTAAGGAAACCACAATAGGTGCAGGCGTTTGGTGTGAGAGGCATTTTTTTAAATCACTGGCTACTTAAAAACTGCATGTAGAAAAGTGCCGTGACGGAAAGAAGAATACACAATGTGGGACAACTGCTTTTTTCACTAAAAGTTTTGTTTAGGCCACGCATGCTATGGAGCCTCAAATTCATTCATTTGTTCCATGAAACCCAATGGGTACTCTCTTTTTTTGGGCTGTCTTACTGTAAGCCCATACATAGGACTAAGGCCACAAAGTGTACATTTTTGAGCACGGGAGAAGTGGGGTGATATATTTTGGGGTGTATTTCTTCATTTTCATGCGATGTGTGCAAAAAAAACTCCCTTTAAAATGACACATATTTGAAGAAAATGAAAATGTAATTTTTTTTCGTCCCCAGTGCTGTGAGAGAACTCTCCAGCGACGGCCTCTTCTTCCTCTGGAACGCCCTCTCCGCAACGTGTTCTTCAGATGGCTTCTTCTGGCTTTAAATGGGACGCATGCGCAGACAGCTCTGCCATGCCTGTGGCCATTTTCTTGTGGCCACTTAGACGAGCATACTGAAAAGTGTTAATGTGAATACAGACCACATGTGTAATGGCACCCTAAGGCCAGCTTCGCATGGACACATTTGGTTGTCAGCTCTGGTTCCCAGACCAGGACCTGGACGGGGTGTATATTTGTAGAAATCCAGAAAGTTGTGTGCTGCTTTAGCAGAACATAGTCTGCTAAGACTCTTTGGTGTAAAATTACATGGGCTGGATTTTTTGGACTGGAGGGCAGGTTGGTAGTGGGAGTCTTCCGGTCCACACCCCTGGTCCACTATGGGTTTGTTCCCTGGTCCTAGGTGCTCAAAGGTGAGGCTTCCTGATATGTTACTGGGGAAGGAAGCCTAGAAAATGGAAGGGCTGACAGTCTGGCAGGGAGCGTGAGAGGCAAACACTCCTGGCACAGCTTGTGATGGTTTGCTGCTACATTTGCAGATGTGAGTCTCGACCTGTACTAGGTTAGTAAGGTAGGCCAAGTGTATAGCTAGGCTGAACTGTCATTGTTCCCCAACCTTGTGAGCTGGACTCCCTACAATATAAAATACTAGCAGTACCCGCGACTTCGTCCGTGGAACCCTGACCCCCTGCGTGACCCACCTGTAGCGCCGTGCAGGCTTCTTTCTTTGCCTTGTGTCCACAGCGGCTCCCTTTTCCTCATCTCCCCCCTGGCGCCCGCCAACCCCCTTTTTTCCTACCCACTCCCTCATGTGCTCGCTTCTTTCTCCTACCCCATGCCCCTTTTCCCCCCTAGCCCCGTGTCCCCTTCCCCTGTGTTACCTACCCCGTTCCCCCTTTTTTCCACCACCCCATGCCCCCTTCCCTGTCTTACCTACCCAGTGACCCCCCCCCACCAACCTGTGCCCAAGGCCTCACCAAACCCCGGGCTTCCCGTGCACCAATGTTACAGGGGTGCCTATGAGGGCCCCCCTCCCGCGGCAAACCATGTGCCCCCATTCCATCTGTGGGCCGCTGTGGCGGCCGTGTCTCCGTCCCCCTTCCAAGGGCCCCCGGGTTTACCTGCCCAGGCCCCCCCATTCCCGTGTCCGCCACTGGACCGGCAACCTCCTCACTCCAAACACCCCACCCCTCTCCCTTCTCAAAGTCCCCTAACTCGCCTGTCGTCACAACCCTTCTCCTGCGGCCGAATGACACTGTAGATAGCCCTGAGCAGACATCGGCAACATCCCTGACAGACATGCAGAGTCCAGAGGCCGCAGCCGCCACGGGACAGCAGGCCGAACCAGCGTTCCAGACCGCGGCGCAGGCGACCCCCCCTGTCCGGCCGTGGCAGAGCACTGCGGTCCTGTGGTAAGCCCACACAGGCGGGGCAGCGTACGTACTTCTCGCTGCCTCAGAGTACGGGCGCTGGTTCAGGACGCTCTGGACCTCTGAGAGCCGCCATGTTCTTGTGGACCCTGGCTGGCCGATAGCTCCGCCCACATAGCGAAGCGGCACCCATCCAGGTGAGCTGCTGATGGGGCTGGGATGACGTCATCCCAGGTCCTACAGCGTCCCAGATCCTGCAGCGAATTCAAAAGTGAAAAGCACCGGTCACAGGAGTGAATTGCGGTGGTGTACGGGAATTCCATGTAGCCTTTCAGCCAAATCCGTTCGCCCATCTAGCTGTCATTGCGTCCCCTTTCCAACCCCCCTTCCCCCCCCAAATCCCTTTGCACCCACCCGCGCAACCCCGGCCTCCTCCCCTGCCTGGGGTTAGGAGCTAGGCCCGAGAGGGCAATAGGGAGTTTTTGGCTTGCTATGCTAAAAAGTGTGTGGGATTGCAGAGCTGGTGGTATGAGTTGTGGTTTTGTGGGGGTCCTGGGAAAAACGTATGTCTGCGATTGTGACGAAAAGTAGCCTATCGTTCAATCCTGCCTAGGAACTATGTTTGTTGAAAATTTGAGCCAAATCGGTTGAGGGGTTTTTGCGTGATTGAGGAACAAACATCTAAACATCCAAACACACAAACATCCAAACACACATACTTTCACATTTGTAATATTATTATAGTAGGATAGACAATTCCCTGTAAGCTGCTAAATACTACTGGAGTTAAGGACCCAACCACTAGGTGGAGAAAAGGTCCCAACCAGTAATGGGGAATAGATGACACTGAGCGGCTAATGCTATAAGTCATAAGGAGCAGTATTTATACAGGGTACACGGACATTATTAGTATAAAGATGCGCTTTGGGGTTGTGAAGGATACTGCCTTACCAAAGCTGCTTTGGCACACCTGGCGATCACCTTTCTTCCTTACTTTCCACTCGCGCCCCAAGAGTGTGTCCGAGTCTTATAGGATAATACGAAACAAAGTTTATATATTTATTAACCCGATATTAGGCACTTAACATATACAGAAATACATATCAGTGGATGACAAGCAAATACAGTTAAAGGGATTCTAAAACTGTTTATTTTGTGCTTAAGACGTCGGAATAGCCTTTAGAAAGGCTATTCGTCTCTTACCTTTAGACGTGGTCTCCGGACCGCCGTTCCGTAGAAATACCGTTTTTTTTTATTGGTATGCAAATGAGTTCTCTCTGCCAGAGCTGCAACCGCTTCTTCTGTCTCGGTCCAACCTCTGACACCTGCGCAGTACGCTCTTGTATTGAACTACAAGAGCAAGAGCGGCCTCCCAAAAATGGCTGAGGGGCCAGAGACCATGTCTAAAGGTAAAAGACGAATAGCTTTTCTAAATCTTAAGCACAAAAAAAACAACAGTTTTAGTGGTAGGATCCCTTTAAAGCATAATACAATACATAAAATGGGAATTAAAGCTAGAAATGGATCAATACCAACAAGAGTCTGCAGTTGGTTCTCTGGGGCATCGCTTCCAGGCCTCAGGGTACACGCTTTGGTAAGTAAGGAGCTTCAATCTGCTCACAAGACATCCAGTCTCAGAACTCCCTGTCTCCTCATATGAGACAATTTATCTCTCCCTAGTCTCCTCCCAGAGTGATATCATTAGAGATAGAAGTCCCACCCCCCATCCTTGAAACCAAATAACTAAGAACAGTCATAATTCCTGGCCAGATGATCATAAGGTCAGGCAAGTGCTATGATTGGGTGCGTGGTGAGGTCACCAAGGATGACACCCAATCCCCTTTGGGTAATGAGTTCAGTGGCTGGACCTTTCCCCTGCTCTCAACACTAGTGAGTTGCCCCGGCTCGGCCTCTGTGGTTTTCCGGTGTGAGCAGGCCCAACACCAGGGGCGGCAGCACCTTGAAAAAAGGGAGTCTGTCGTGACCCCAGTTGGGGTTTTGGCGTGGAGCAAAACTGGGCACTGTAGACAGGGCATCTGGGAATAGGTGGTGACAAAGTGCCAGATGTTATACCCTCCCCAACCAGGGCAGGTCCCAGGGCCAGGTGATATAGGTGAGGAAGGGGTGATTTCCAGGAGGAGTAACAGGAGGAATGATCAATGAAAGAATACAGTCCAGAAAGGGGTCAACCAAACACCTATGGTTTATTTCTGTAGTCAGCAGGAGATAACACATTTTACAGAAGAATTCACCTTGCTCCAGTGTAGTGATATGCCAGTCTCCCCTTTTACCACCAGTATGATTCAGCCTTCCACTGCTGCTCAAACTCTGTAATAGATTTCCTCTGGTCCTGGGTTCCAGGAGCTCAGAGGTTAAGTACAACTGGGTAGATACCCCTTCTGGACAACAGGTAATGCAAGTTCTTTGGGATGCTGGATGCACACACTCACCCCAACTATGTACAGTCCTATGAAAAAGTTTGGGCACCCCTATTAATCTTAATCATTTTTAGTTCTAAATATTTTAGTGTTTGCAGCAGCCATGTCAGTCTGATCCATCTAATAACTGATGGACACAGTAATATTTCAGGATTGAAATGAGGTTTATTGTACTAACAGAAAATGTGCAATATGCATTACACCAAAATTTGACCGGTGCAAAAGTCTGGGCACCTCCGCAGAAAAGTGCCAGTAATATTTAGTAGCTCCTCCTTTTGCCTCTAGTCGCTTCCTGTAGCTGTTAATCAGTTCCTGGATGAAGGGATTTTGGACCATTCCTCTTTACAAAACAATTCCAGTTCAGTTAAGTTTGATGGTGGCCGAGCATGGACAGCCCGCTTCAAATGATCTGAAAACAAAGATTGTTCAACATAGTTGTTCAGGGGAAGGAGACAAAAAGTTGTCTCAGAGATTTAACCTGTCAGTTTCCACTGTGAGGAACATAGTAAGGAAATGGAAGACCACAGGGACAGTTCTTGTTAAGCCCAGAAGTGGCAGGCCAAGAAAAATATCAGAAAGGCAGAGAAGAAGAATGGTGAGAAGAGTCAAGGACAATCCACAGACCACCTCCAAAGAGCTGCAGCATCATCTTGCTGCAGATGGTGTCACTGTGCATCGGTCAATAATACAGCGCACTTTGCACAAGGAGAAGCTGTATGGGAGAGTGATGAGAAAGAAGCCGTTTCTGCACGTACGCCACAAACAGAGTCGCCTGAGGTATGCAAAAGCACATTTGGAGAAGCCAGCTTCATTTTGGAAGAAGGTCCTGTGGACTGATGAAACAAAGATTGAGTTGTTTGGTCATACAAAAAGGAGTTATGCATGGCGTCCAAAAAATACAGCATCCAAGAAAAACACTTGCTACCCACTGTAAGATTTGGAGGAGGTTCCATCATGCTTTGGGGCTGTGTGGCCAATGCCGGCACCGGGAATCTTGGTAAAGTTGAGGGTCTCATGGATTCCACTCAGTATCAGCAGATTCTTGAGAATAATGTTCAAGAATCGGTGACGAAGTTGAAGTTACGCCGGGGATGGATATTTCAGCAAGACAATGATCCAAAACACCGCTCCAAATCGACTCAGGCATTCATGCAGAGGAACAATGACAATGTTCTGGAATGGTCATCCCAGTCCCCAGACCTGAATATCATTGAACATCTGTGGGATGATTTGTGAGCGGACTGTCCATGCTCGGCGACCATCAAACTGAACTGAACGCGAATTGTTTTGTAAAGAGGAATGGTCCAAAATCCCTTCATCCAGGATCCAGGAACTGATTAACAGCTACAGGAAGCGACTAGAGGCAAAAGGAGGATCTACTAAATATTACTGGCACTTTTCTTTTGAGGTGCCCAGACTTTTGCACCGGTCACATTTTGGTGTAATGCATATTGCACATTTTCTGTTAGTACAATAAACCTCATTTCTATCCTGAAATATTACTGTGTCCATCAGTCATTAGATATATCAAACTGAAATGGCTGCTGCAAACACCAAAATATTTAGAACTAAAAATGGTTAAGATTAATAGGGGGGCACAAACTTTTTCATAGGACTGTATGTTACTGAGCCTCCAGGAAACTTGCATTAACTAGGCCTCGGTCCAGTGAGTTTCTCAATATTCTAAGTGTAGTTAGGAATTGATGGTCCTATGACTGCAGCTCTGTGCCTGTGAGGTCTCACCTCCCTCTGCAGGACCCCGGCCTCCTGTGCTGGGCTATTACACTCCATGTGGCTGGAGCACACACTGCACCTCCACACCCCTCTGCTCTCTCCTTTAGACTCCTGCACTCTGACCTGGAACTCAAAGAGAGGCTCACTTCTAGTCTGTAGCTCCAGGGGGTTATATCATATATTTTATAATTGGGGTACCGGCAGAATGGAGACTTTGTGAAGGTGAGGACAATGTGGGTCAGGTGCCTGGAGAAGTGAGGAGCCAAAGATGTCTGTGCTGCAAACTTTACAGAGACAAGTCACAGCTGGAAGAAGTGGTCATGGCGGTCCAAAGGGAAGAGACGGGAAATCTGAAGAATTAGTCAGAGACATCACCTGTAAGTCACAAAATGTTACTGCATTGTATAGACCTAAATGATAGAGGATAAATACCTGATTGATGGGGAGGGGGTTTGCTGAGACCCCCACTTGGCCTGAGAATATTCTCCCCCTCACACTGTAAATTCAGCATGACCACATCCAGGCTGCATATAGGCGTGTCATTTGTTGAATGGACGAACCCACGTGGCTCTCATTCACTTTGATGGGAGTGCCAAAATCCAGTACTTAGCTATCTGCGGCGCCCTATTAGAGAGATTGGGGGCCACGTGGGCTCGTCCGTCCACCGTGCAGATGTGTGATGTTATTTTCATTGTTAATGCTGTGGTGTTGATCTGATGCTGAAGGAATACAAGTAAGAAAAATTCTTAAAAACAGTTTTATAATCACAGGAAGGCTGACCTCTGCCACAAGAAGGAGGAAACAGCATTCCTTGAATGGATGCAAGAAACAGCGCAATGCAACAGCGTAGGCAGCCACCCAGGCAGAACAGTGGGCTGCTTCAGGAAAGCATCGCCCAAAAGCCGAATGTCCTTGTCTACAGTCATGGCCAAAAGTTTTGAGAATGATTCAAATATTAATTGTTACAAAGTCTACTGCTTCAGTTTTCCTAATGGCAATTTGCATATACTTCAGAATGTTATAAAGAGTGATCAGTTTAACAGCAATTACTTGCAAAGTCAACATTTGCCTAGAAAATGAACTTTATCCAACAAAACACATTTCAACATCATTGCAGCCCTGCCTTAAAAGGACCAGCTAACATCATTTCAGTGATTGCTCCATTAACACAGGTGTGGGAGTTGATGAGGACAGGGCTGGAGATCAATCTGTCATGATTAAGTAAGAATGACACCACTGGACACTTTAAAAGGAGGCTGGTGCTTGTCATCATTGTTTCTCTTCTGTTAACCATGGTTATCTCTAAAGAAACACATGCAGTCATCAATGCACTGCACAAAAATGGCCTAACAGGGAAGAGTATCGCAGCTGGAAAGATTGCACCTCAGTCAACAATCTATCGCATCATCAAGAACTTCAAGGAGAGAGGTTCCATTGTTGGCAAAAAGGCTCCAGGGCGCCCAAGACCGACCAGCAATCGCCAGGACCGTCTCTTAAAAGTGTTTCCGCTGCGGGATCGGGCTACCAGCAGTGCAGAGCTTGCTCAGGAATGGCAGCAGGCAGGTGTGAGTGCATCTGCACACACTGTGAGGCAGAGACTCTTGGAGCAAGGCCTGGTCTCAAGGAGGGCAGCGAAGAAGCCACTTCTCTCCAGAAAAAACATCAGGGACAGACTGATATTCTGCAAAAGGTACAGGGAGTTGACTGCTGAGGACTGGGGTAAAGTCATTTTCTCTGATGAATCCCCTTTTCAATTGTTTGGGACATCTGGAAAACAGCTTATTCGGAGAAGACGAGGTGAGCGCTACCACCAGTCTTGTCTCATGCCAACTGTAAAGCATCCTGAAACCATTCATGTGTGGGGTTGCTTCTCAGCCAAGGGAATCGGCTCTCTCACAGTCTTGCCTAAAAACACAGCCATGAATAAAGAATGGTACCAGAATGTCCTCCAAGATCAACTTCTCCCAACCGTCCAAGAGCAGTTTGGCGATCAACAATGCCTTTTCCAGCATGATGGAGCACCTTGCCATAAATGGCTCAGGGAACAAAACATGGAGATTTTGGGTCCATGGCCTGGAAACTCCCCAGATCTTAATCCCATTGAGAACTTGTGGTTAATCATCAAGAGACGGGTGGACAAACAAAAACCTACAAATTCTGACAAAATGCAAGCATTGATTGTGCAAGAATGGACGGCTATCAGTCAGGATTTGGTCCAGAAGTTGTTTGAGAGCATGCCAGGGAGAATTGCAGAGGTCGTGAAGAAGAAGGGTCAACACTGCAAATATTGCAACGCTGCATTAACTCCTTCTAACTGTCAATATAAGCTTTACTCGTAATATGATTGCAATTCTATTTCTGTATGTGAAAAACATCTGACAAACACACAGAAAAACCAGAGGGCAGCAGATCATGTGACAATAGAAGATTTGGGTCATTCTCAAAACTTTTGGCCATGACTGTATGCCCCATGAGAGGAGCAGCACAGGAGAGACCCTATGGCGCTGTTTAGCCCAGGAAATTGGTAATTGTAAATATTCTTCAATGGTTATATTCACACTATAATCTCATCAGCATTAAGTGAAATGTTATTCTTAGGAAGTGTCAGGTGCAGGATATTTCAGTCTATTGGGGGGAATATTAAACACTGCTGTACATACACCGATCAGCCCAGGGGCGCACCTCTAAATAGACTGATCCCAATCTGTTCATCTCTTTGGGACTGCCAGAGATAATGGAGCTGAGCTCTACTTCCCATCAGCCTTCCCATAGAGATGACTGGAGCAGTAGTATAAATGCAGGAGCCCTGTTCTGGTGATGGCGGGGTCAGGATAGGTGATAAGTGTCAGAGCAGTGGGGGATGGCTGCTGGCATAGATGAGAAACTTAGGAAAAGGATGGACGACGTTCCAGATTTCTTTATCTTGTGTATTTTATTACAACATATCAGACTCCATGTATGATAAGAAGCCGCTGGTAACTTCACATAATCATAGAGCTCAAGGACATAATCGATAAGCAACATTTCTGTCTGAGAACGCCAGTCATCAGCATTTTGTTATTTTTTCTTGATAACAAGTTTGGTGTAGTAGAAACATAATATAATAATAATTAATAATAATAATAAAATTTATATAGTGCCAACATATTCCGCAGCGCTGTACAATTAGTAGGGTTCAAATACAGACAGATACATTACAAAGAAAGTCATTTTACACAATGGGACTGAGGGCCCTGCTCGCAAGAGCTTACAATCTATGAGGTAGAGGGGGGTGACAAAAGAGGTAGCAGGAGCGGCATTGCTTATACAGTATTCAGACAATGTTGTAATAGAGGTTACTGTCATTACACAAACAAAACTTCATGAGCCGTCACTAGTGGTGTCCTTTAACATGTGGATGAAGCTTGGACCTGTAAAGTTATCCTGAGATGACATCATATCATGTGGGGTAATGTGGGTGCGGGGACAGAGGAGGGTTAGATTTTGGGGATTCTAATTATAGTACGGAAGGGTTTACGTTAGGAATTGTGATAGGCCTGTCTGATAAGATGTGTCTTTAGTTTGCGTTTGAAACTGAAGAAATTGGGAGTTAATCTGATTGTCCGGGGTAGAGCATTCCAGAGAAGTGGTGCAACTCGGGAGAAGTCTTGTATACGAGCGTGGGAGGTTCTGATAATAGAGGATGTAAGTGTTAGGTCATTGAGTGAGCGGAGAGCACGGGTTAGGCGGTAGACAGAGATGAGGGAGGAAATGTATGGGGGTGCGGCATTATGGAGAGCCTTGTGGGGGAGGGGGAGAACTTTATATTTTATTCTATAATTCTATAATGAATAGGCAGCCAATGTAGCGACTGGCACAGACCAGAGGCATCGCTGTAGCGTCTAGCCTGATAGATGAGCCTGGCCGCTGCATTCAGAATAGATTGTAGAGGGGAGAGTTTAGTGAGGGCATCCCTGTCCTTAAGGGATAGGTCTGGGTTAGGTCTCAGGGTTAAAGAGGCAACACTAAATGCCTTGACTACCTAACCTCCCCCCTTCTTCTCCACCCTCTTCTTTCCTCCCTCCCCTCTTTCTCCCCCCTCTTCTTTTTTTCTCTTCTCCTCTTTTACAGGTATTGCCTTCCCACAGAAGAATGGCCAGACTTCAGTTGTGCTCCCTGAACATTAGAGGCTCCAATGTCCCACAGAAGAGGACCCGGGTACTCTACAACATGCGCAAAATAAGGGTTCACATCCTACTGCTACAGGTAACCTACTTCAATACGGGCCATGTGCCCACGATAGTAAACAGATATTTCCCTCGCTGGTTCCACAGCTCCAACCCTGACGTTAAATTAAAGGGAGTTAGTATTGGCTTACATAAACACCTCCAAGCCACGGTCATGTCCCAGTGCTCTGATACACGGGGTAGATGTTTGTTTCTAACAATACCTTTCCATGAAAAATTATTCATGATCCATAATTTCAATCTCCAAACCAGAAAGCTCCTACTGTGTGATCTGACCAAGCTCTCATCCACCTTTCCATTCCCTGATCAGTCTAGAGGTGAGTGGGGATGGACTCTTAACCCCAACCTTTAAAACACCCAGTGTGCACAGCGGTGATTTCATAATTGCGGAATTTTCGCCATCACGAACATGACCAGACTCCACTCTCTAGAGATAATGAGCAACACCAAAGAGTGACTGCGGGTTTTTTTCTTTTAATTCAAGATGGCTCCTTATTGCAAACACCAGAATCCTTCCATAAACCCAACAGCGATTCATAAACACGGTTGGACCTAATGGAGCCAGATGCAAAGTGAAAGGACGTTTAGATACCAAATATGAAGCACATGAATGCACTAAAAGATTTCATTATGAGTTCACTACTAGAGATGAGCGAGTACTGTTCAAATCAGCCGATCCAAACAGCTGTTCCATAGAAATGAATGGATGCACCTGGTACTTCCGCTTTGACGGCGGCCGGCCGCTTAACCCCCCGCGTGCCGGCTACGTCCATTCATTTCTATGCGAGCGTGCTGTTTGGATCGGCTGATCCGAACAGTACTCGCTCATCTCTATTCACTAACATTAGCAGCAGCTCCATCGAAAAATTTCTCCACCCATGGGCGCCCACTTTGTTCCTACATTCAAAAACAACACTGATAACTCCCTGCCCACCCTGACGCTATAGCTCAGTCTTTCTAAGACTACTACCAAAATCTCTACAATCTTAGGGACCTCTTTCACATTTACAACTGCAAGAGATGCAAAACAGGATCGACAATTATGAATAAATTCTCTGATGTTTAACAAGTTCTGATTTAGAGATAAAACATTTCCCACATTCTGGGCATGAATATGGCTTCTCTCCTGTGTGAATTCTCTGATGTTCAACAAGATGTAACTTCTGAGTAAAACATTTCCCACATTCTGAGCATAAATAAGGCTTCTCCCCTGTGTGAATTCTCTGATGTCTAACAAGACTTGATTTCTGAGTAAAACATTTCCAACATTCTGGGCATGAATATGACTTCTCCCCTGTGTGAGTTCTTTTATGTTCAACAAGATTTGATTTGAGAGTAAAGCACTTCCCACATTCTGGACATGAAAATGGCTTCTCTCCTGTGTGAGTTTTTCGATGATCAACAAGAGTCGATTTAAGTGTAAAACATTTCCCACATTCTGCACAAGAATATGGCTTCTCCCCTGTGTGAATTCTCTGATGTTGAACAAGGTGTGATTTGTATGTAAAACATTTCCCACATTCTTGGCATGAAAACGGCTTCTCCCCTTTGTGAATTCTCTGATGTCTTACTAGATTTGATTTCTGAGTAAAATATTTCCCACATTCTGAACACAAATAAGGTTTCTCCCCGTTGTGAATCCTTTTATGGTCAACAAGATGTGATTTGTAAGTGAAACATTTCCCACATTGTGGGCATGAAAATGGCTTATCATCTGTGTACATTTTATTTTGCTCAACATACTGTAATGAATTAGAAGAAAGATCTTCCTCCTGAAGGATTGAGGGTATATCTGGGGCAATGACAAGTTCTTCATATGAATCTTGTGTGATATCATGATCCGTTGCTTTATAATCTGTAGATATCAGATGTCCCTCTGAGCTCCTGGTACAGTCATCTGCCATGAAAAAAAAAAGGATTTTTTTACTATTTTTGAATGACATAACCTTAGAAGTATCTTCTACACTGATCTTCCACTGTGGAATCCGTCTCTGATACAAAGAGAAGACATTTTCTTATGGCTGTTTAATCAGTTATTCCTAGCCATTGGTGTAGCTCTTGCGCCCCTACTATAGTTGAGTGTATTAAGGAACTCAGCCAAATCCAGACAATAGAGACATTGATGGCGGTAGATTCCTCCACAATCCTCGAAAGCTATAATTGTTTGAAAGCCATAGATTCTGTTTCAGGACTTTGACAAGTTTTCTAACTTGATTTCCTAAACTCCTCTGTTTAAAGGGGCTCTATCAGCAAAATTTTGCTGTATGAGCCCCACATATGTGTGAATAGCCTTTAAGTAGTTCTAAGGGATACTTAGAACTACGCGAGCATGCGCAGTACGCTTGCGAACTTCTTCACTTCGGAAGCACAGAAGATGAAGGCGGAGAAGAGCCAGGACAGGAGGACGTCGCTGGAAGATGAAAGAAGAGGAAGGCAGGACCGAAGATGGATCGTGCACGACCGCCCCCGTGCATGCAAAGGTATGATTTACATATATGTTTTTATAATTTTATTTTAAAATGGGAGCGGGGTTTAAAATAAGAGTACCGGTGCCTGAATAGCCTTTTTAAAGACTATTCACGCATATGTGGGGCTCATACAGCAACATTTTGCTGATAAAGCCCCTTTAAGAGGGAAAGTTTTCCTCCTCAGCCAGTTCTTTCCTACACGGATGGGTTCCATGGTACCCTTCTCCTCCTTTTCCTCTCCCCCCTTTATTGTTGGGTTATCATTAGAGATGAGCGAACACTGTTCGGAACAGCCGTTCCGAACAGCACGCTCACATAGAAATGAATGGAAGCGGCTGGCAGGCGGTGCTTCCATTCATTTCTATGGGAGCGTGCTTCTGTTGTTCATCCCCTATTGGTCTCCCAGTATCATGAGCGTAGCCCGTGGCTGTCCAACACCCCCTTCTGCCTCGCTGAGCACCACTTTTAGAGACCCAGGGACTTCTACAGAGAAATCTTAGGTTTCGTTTTTTAGGCTTTTGTTGGGCATTTAGGCCCAACTGCACCTGCAGTCCCCTTCTATGTTTTATATAGTGGTGACTCCTCACCTGGGCGGGTCCCTGTAGGAATGTCCTCCTCACACTCCTCATCACCACTCACATAGGGCTCTTCCTTTATTCTCATAGATATAGCATTCATGTCACTCACATCTTTATCCTGATGGAAAATCTGGGAAACAAATAATGTAAAAGTCACCGGACAAATGGGGAAGTCACAGAGAATGTTCTAGAACATTAATCCGCATGAAGATGAAAGATGTCCTGACAGTAGCTGCAGGTCTGTGAGAAGCCGGATAAACATATTAGATGGCGGCTCAATGACACCGCCCATGTATATAACCATATAATACTGCTGGATACAACAAGACTGACCACAAGGACTTCACAGCCCGTCTACACATCATAGGGAATATCTCCATCTACCTGATCATCATCCTGTGGAAGAAGAGGACTGGGACATCTCTCCGGTGTTGTCCTCTTACTGGATCTATCTGTAGGAAACACAGACAGGGACTGAATTCATTCTGTACATACAAATAATGGAAGTCCATGTGTATATAGTCATGTCTATTACCTGCTGATGTGAGGGGCTGGTGGTCCTCCATCATCACCTCCTTGTACAGATCCTTGTGTCCTTCTAAATACTCCCACTCCTCCATGGAGAAATAGACAGCGACATCCTGACACCTTATAGGAACCTGACAACACAATGATACAGTCATCACCCCGACCCCTCCAGTTACTGTATAATGTCCCAGCATTCCCAGCAGTGTCACCTCTCCAGTCAGCAGCTCCAGCATCTTGTTGGTGAGTTCTAGGATCTTCTGTCCATTGATCTCCTCCTGTATCAGGGGGTGAGGTGGAGGCCCCGGGATTGGGCTCAGGGTTCCTCCATATCCTTTATACATAGGAGCCTGACAGCGCCCACTAGAGGTCTTCTTCACTACTGTGTAATCCTGGATATGGGGAGACACATTAATAAATCTCACTACATACATGTCCAGAGTCCATCACCTCTCCAGTCATATCATCTGTTATTACTAGAGATAAGAATGATGTCATGATGACATCATCAGAATCTCTCACCTCTCCAGTAAGCTGGTAGATGATCTCTAGGGTGAGATTTAATAGACTTTCCGCCATCTTGTTCCTGTCTCTTTCCATCCTTGATGGATCAATCAGGAATATTCTCTTATATAGAAGATACTGAGAGGATTCTATATTGTAGGAACCTGAATGGAGAGAAGATGAGACAATGTAATCACTGCACGGAATCCGATGGAATAAATAGAAGAGTTGAGTCCCATTATTATCACCACCTCCTACTTCTGACGTCGGCAGCGTGTAGCTCAGGAAGGGAGTGACTTGGTGTGGGCCGGCTTGGTGGGTATATAAGGTGTGTGATAGGCTGAACAGAATCTCATTGTTGTCTCGGGTAAAGGGGACGACTTATCAGAGTTGCACAAGGGATGATTATTGGCTGTCGGACCAAGGGTGACAGTATTTCTCCAACAGCGCAGGTTGTGAACTGTTCGTACGCTGCTTTGGTGAAAGTGTATTGTGAGTGGAGAAATGGCGCCATTGGGAATAACCAACATGGAGACTGTAGAGAATCACGTGCCACTGATGTGACAACAGGTTCATAGTGGAGATGAGCGAACTGATTCGTTACGAGCTTAAGTCAACCCGAATATTCCAAATAGTTCATCTTATAACAAAACAGATACCAAATACTGAACTGCTAACGTGCACTGTGGAGAGAGAATACTGAGGAGACACGTGTCTGAGACGTGGGCTGTGGTTCTCGCATCACCTGACAGCCTCGCAGACAATGACATGACATAAGGTTTTAGCTGAGGAGGACGGGGACATTTTGGGATGTGTTCATACTGAGAGACACTCCGACTCCTCTGCCAGTGCCACAGCGACAATTAGCCGGAGGACGAGCAGCAGCATCAGCAGCCAGTACAGTATCTGGAACATGAGGAACCAGAAATGTGTCACCTCGCAGAACCAACCAGACCCACAACAGGCCACTGACACCCACCGGCTGCACCAGCAGGAACAGACATAACTAGAGGGCTCCTATGTTCCAGCAGATAACTCTGACCCCATGGAATTCTGGGCCAATAGGTTAGAGCAGTGGAAGGAGCCGGCCCAGTCTGCCATGGGCATTTTTGACCAGCCTCAAGCGTACTGGCTGAGGGGTGTTCAGTGCTGCAACACAAATTGGATCTGGAAGAACCAAAACCTGATGCCGAACAGCCCAGGAGGCTCCAGCAGCTCTAGTAGAATGAGCCGTGCTACCCACTAGGACATTATAGTGTGTGGGGGCCACTGAATGTATGAGAAGAGCTGAGAGCGAGCACTTACCTCCTCAGGTACAGCAGCCGTCTGCTCACAGGACCTGTGATGATGTCATAGGTGTGGGAGGAGTCACATGATCAGGTCCTGCTGTTACCGCTTCATCTGTGCAGAAAATACTAAATCCTCGTGAGCTAAAGGACCTTTGATGATGTCACCTGTGTGGGAGGAGTTACAGAATCACTTGACCAGATATTAGAGGTCTCTGCAGAGCCAGCTGTGTATGTGTGTGTGATGTGTATGTAGCAGAGCTGTGTGTGTGATGTGTATGTAGTGGAGCTGTGTATGTGTGTGTGATGTGTATGTAGCAGAGCTGTGTGTGTGATGTGTATGTAGCAGAGCTGTGTGTGTGATGTGTATGTAGTGGAGCTGTGTATGTGTGTGTGATGTGTATGTAGCAGAGCTGTGTGTGTGTGATGTGTATGTAGTGGAGCTGTGTATGTGTGTGTGATGTGTATGTAGCAGAGCTGTGTGTGTGTGATGTGTATGTAGTGGAGCTGTGTATGTGTGTGATGTGTATGTAGCAGAGCTGTGTGTGTGTGATGTGTATGTAGTGGAGCTGTGTCTGTGTGACGTGTATGTAGTGGAGTTGTGTGTGTGACATGTATGTAGTGGGGTCGCCTGTGTGCTGTGTACGTAGCAGAGCTGTGTGTGTGTGTGACATGTATGCAGCAGAGCTGAATAAGAAATAATAGAGTGAAGCCACCGCCAATCCGAGTGATCAACACCAGAAAGTATTTCCTGACGCGAACGTCTCGGGATTATCCAGAGATTTATCATTTTGCCCTAATACTGAATTTTACAGATATCAGATTTGGATTTACTCTGATCCTTTTGCAATATTAAGCTGAAATATTGGTTTAGAGATCAGAGACCTGGTATACATAAACCTGACTGTGATGTATGACTGAGTGACTTTATGCCCCAAGGTGATGTTCCTGCCATAGAGACAGGTATTAGTGCGGTTACACATGATGCGTTGCAGTTGCAATTAAATTTTGATGTTATTGTCAGTAGACATAATAATCTTATGAGACAAGAGAAGGAAGCATTGGAGGGCCTGGTCCATGACGGCGAGATCACCAAAGACCAGCTGATAAGGGCGGAGCTGTCATCATCATGGACACGGATCAATATATTGCAGAAACACATACACAGTTATCCGATAATGCAGTGTATAGTTGTATCCCTATGGACCCTAAATGTGATATATCTAAGAATATAGATAAGATATTGAGAAATGCTTTACTTAATAAGACCAGTGATGAGGAGATCTGTAAGTCTCTGGTTATAGAGTATCGCACTATACCAGTGTTATACACGTTACCCAAGATCCACCTGGGACACCCATAGTAGCTGCACTGGATCACATTTTTCCAATATTCCTCTATTTTTGGATACAGCACTTAGAAAGTTTACTATTACTGGTTCATTATACCTACGGGACACTGCTGACTTTCTTGAAGAATTGTCTGATATTACTTTGACTTCCACTTCTTCTGATGTGATGTCATTATATACATAATAATAATATAATAATAATACATTTTATTTATATAACGCCAACTATTCCGCAGCGCTGTGCAATTTGTAGGGTAGGGTACATCTATTCACCATACAAGGGGCTGGTCGGCAGTTCGAAAAAAATTGGAAAATTCTGACTATACACATGACGCTAAGAATTGGATTTTGGAATTATTAGAACTGGTTTTGAGAAATCACTATTACTTATTTGGTGACAATTACTATATGCAGTTGTGTGGGACCGCCATGGGCGCAAATATGGCACCAAACGACGCAAAGATCATTATGACAGTATTGGAGTAAGATTTTGTATAAGCTATTAACATCTTGGCGTGGTGCTGATACATAGACGATGTCTTACTCATATGGACAGGTGATATGGAGTCTTTGCACTTTAAAAAAAAAAAAAAAAAAAACTATTTCAATGAGATAGATGAAGATGTAAAGTTCACCTTGGATTTGTGTCCGTGGAAAAAAATATGTTTGAACACGGAGAGGCTGATTATGGACACTGGCGGTTTGCTTTAAAAACCCATTCAAATGAATACTATAATAATAATAATAAATGTTATTTATATAGCGCCAACATATTCCGCAGCGCTGTACAATTTGTAGGGTTCAAATACAGACAGATACATAACAAAGAACGTCATTTCACACAATGGGACTGAGGGCCCTGCTCGCAAGAGCTTACAATCTATGAGGTAGAGGGGGTGACACAAGAGGTAGGAGGGGCGGCATTGCTTATACAGGGTCAGACACTTTTGTAATAGAGGTTACTGTCATTACACAAATAAAACTTTATGAGCCGTCACCAGTCGTGTCCTGTAACATGTGGATGGAGCTTGGACAGATAAAGTTAGCCTGAGATAGCATCATATCATGTGGGGAAATGTGGGAGCGGGGGCAGAGGAGGGTTACATTTTGGGGATTCTAATGACGGTACAGAAGGGTTTACATTAGAAATTGTGATCGTCCTGTCTGATAAGATGTGTCTTTAGTTTGCGTTTGAAGCTGTAGAAATTGGGAGTTACTCTGATTGTCTGGGGTAGAGCATTCCAGAGAAGTGGTGCAGCTCGGGAGAAGTCTTGTATACGAGCGTGGGAGGTTCTGATAATAGAGGATGTGTTACATGTGTTATTTGATTGACATATTTATTGCTGTGATCATTGACAGATTTGTAAATTTTGTAAACCCCACTATGGCATCGCTTGAGAAAGCTCCAGGTATTTTGGGACCCAAACTTCGCATGTGGAATAAACCCTCAGTACTTAGCACTTTTCCCTCACTATTGGAGTTGTGTTGGCTTTGTATTTTAGAACTATATATAATCTCGTGCCAAATAAGCTCTTCAACATCGTGCGAATACAGTCTGAACACGGCGGTGACATCTCGGCCTGACGTATTTATGAGGAACGAGTTCAGCGGCAAGACAGCTTGACCGCTGTCGAAACCCCGGAGCAGGCGGATCATCAACGCCAACAACACGCACATTATATGGTGTCCCTGTGAACCGCTGAGATGCCGGAACAATCACAGGCACGGTGTGAGGAACAAGGTCAGCAGCAGGACAGCTCGAGAGCTGACGAAACGCTGGAGCAGGCGAACCATCGACGGCAGCAAATTGCTGAATATAGGCGGATCACCCACTCCAACAACCCGCAGATGAAGTCGCTGGCAGAAGCTAGTATATATATATATTATACCTTGTGCAACTTTCTTGTGAGTTATAATGGAGATCTGGGGCAATTCATAACTGATCTAAATTCTGATGTATCGCTGCGTTGTTACTCTAAGTACGTCCTCCAAACAGCACCAACCCCGGCCTCCACCCATACACTTTAGATGCCAGAGGTACCCCAAAGACCCCTCACCCTTCTTCTTAGATGCCAGACGCACCCCTCGAACCTCTGCCCCCCCCCTCCTTAGATTCCAGCAGGAACTCAGGGACCCCTGACCCCCCCTTTAGATGCCAGAAACACTCTATAGACACTTGTCCTCTCCCCACTTAGATGCCAGTCCCACCCTAAACATCAATGCAACCCCCAGCCCCTCCAAGACACAGCCCCATGTAAGTACACCCCTCCCCCCAGGACACAGTCTCATGTAAGTACACCCCTCCCCCCTAAGCCCCCACAGGACACAGCCCCATGTAAGTACACCCCTCCCCCCTAAGCCCCCACAGGACACAGCTCCATGTAAGTAAACCCCTCCCCCCCCCCAAGGACACAGCCCCATGTAAGTACACCCCCCCCCCAAGGACACAGCCCCATGTAAGTACACCCCTCCCCCCAGGACACAGCTCCATGTAAGTACACCCCTCCCCCCCCAAGGACACAGCCCCATGTAAGTACACCCCTCCCCCCTCCAGGACACAGCCCCATGTAAGTACACCCCTCCCCCCTCCAGGACACAGCCCCATGTAAGTACACCCCTCCCCCCCCCAGTCCCTCCAGGACACAGCCCCATGAAAGTACACCCCTCCCCCCCCCCCAAGGACACAGCCCCATGTAAGTACACCCCTCACCCCCATGTAAGTACACCCCTCCCCCCAGGACACAGCCGCATGTAAGTACACCCCTCCCCCCTAAGCCCCCACAGGACACAGCTCCATGTAAGTAAACCCCTCCCCCCCCAAGGACACAGCCCCATGTAAGTACACCCCCCCCCCAAGGACACAGCCCCATGTAAGTACACCCCTCCCCCCAGGACACAGCTCCATGTAAGTACACCCCTCCCCCCCCAAGGACACAGCCCCATGTAAGTACACCCCTCCCCCCTCCAGGACACAGCCCCATGTAAGTACACCCCTCCCCCCCCCCAAGGACACAGCCCCATGTAAGTACACCCCTCCCCCCAGGACACAACCCCATGTAAGTACACCCCTCCCCCCAGGACACAGTCTCATGTAAGTACACCCCTCCCCCCCAGGACACAGCCCCATGTAAGTACACCCCTTCCCCCCCAAGGACACAGCCCCATGTGAGTACACCCCTCCCCCCCCAAGGACACAGCCCCATGTAAGTACAGCCCTCCCCCCAGGACACAGCTCCATGTAAGTACACCCCTCCCCCCAGGACACAGCTCCATGTAAGTACACCCCTCCCCCCTCCAGGACACAGCCCCATGTAAGTACACCCCTCCCCCCCCCCAAGGACACAGCCCCATGTAAGTACACCCCTCCCCCCCCCCCCAAGGACACAGCCCCATGTAAGTACACCCCTCCCCCCAGGACACAACCCCATGTAAGTACACCCCTCCCCCCAGGACACAGTCTCATGTAAGTACACCCCTCCCCCCCAGGACACAGCCCCATGTAAGTACACCCCTCCCCCCAGGACACAGCTCCATGTAAGTACACCCCTCACCCCCATGTAAGTACACCCCTCCCCCCAGGACACAGCTCCATGTAAGTACACCCCTCCCCCCAGGACACAGCTCCATGTAAGTACACCCCTCCCCCCAGGACACAGCCCCATGTAAGTACACCCCTCCCCCCAGGACACAGCTCCATGTAAGTACACCCCTCCCCCCAGGACACAGCTCCATGTAAGTACACCCCTCCCCCCTCCAGGACACAGCCCCATGTAAGTACACCCCTCCCCCCCCCCCAAGGACACAGCCCCATGTAAGTACACCCCTCCCCCCCCCCCAAGGACACAGCCCCATGTAAGTACACCCCTCCCCCCAGGACACAACCCCATGTAAGTACACCCCTCCCCCCAGGACACAGTCTCATGTAAGTACACCCCTCCCCCCCAGGACACAGCCCCATGTAAGTACACCCCTTCCCCCCCAAGGACACAGCCCCATGTGAGTACACCCCTCCCCCCCCAAGGACACAGCCCCATGTAAGTACACCCCTCCCCCCAGGACACAGCTCCATGTAAGTACACCCCTCACCCCCATGTAAGTACACCCCTCCCCCCAGGACACAGCTCCATGTAAGTACACCCCTCCCCCCAGGACACAGCTCCATGTAAGTACACCCCTCCCCCCAGGACACAGCCCCATGTAAGTACACCCCTCCCCCCAGGACACAGTCTCATGTAAGTACACCCCTCCCCCCAGGACACAGCTCCATGTAAGTACACCCCTCCCCCCAGGACACAGCTCCATGTAAGTACACCCCTTCCCCCCCAAGGACACAGCCCCATGTAAGTACACCCCTCCCCCCAGGACACAGTCTCATGTAAGTACACCCCTCCCCCCAGGACACAACCCCATGTAAGTACACCCCTCCCCCCAGGACACAGTCTCATGTAAGTACACCCCTCCCCCCAGGACACAGCTCCATGTAAGTACACCCCTCCCCCCAGGACACAGCTCCATGTAAGTACACCCCTTCCCCCCCAAGGACACAGCCCCATGTAAGTACACCCCTCCCCCCAGGACACAGCTCCATGTAAGTACACCCCTCACCCCCATGTAAGTACACCCCTCCCCCCAGGACACAGCTCCATGTAAGTACACCCCTCCCCCCCAAGGACACAGCCCCATGTAAGTACACCCCTCCCCCCAGGACACAGCCCCATGTAAGTACACCCCTCCCCCCAGGACACAGCCCCATGTAAGTACACCCCTCCCCCCCAAGGACACAGCCCCATGTAAGTACACCCCTCCCCCCCTTCCATCCCGCAGTCACTGCCGTCTGTTCTCATCTACACAAGCTCAGCGCCTGCGTCATCTATAGAGGAGAGACCCCGCCCACACCGGAGAGACCCCGCCCCTTCCGGTGACATCACAGCTCCATTGTACACAGGCGGGTCCCAGTACAGTAGCAGGTATATACAGTATATATATATATATACAGGGCGGGAGATGTAGCATTAACCCCTGTACACCCGGACAGTTCCTAGTGCTGACCCGGCCCAGCACATGGCTCAGGTATATTCTAGTGTATGGGGAGGGGGCGCAGCTCCATAGACTGTATACACGATGGGACATTATACTGTGTGGGGGGAAGAAGTGACAGAAACAATCCACTGAGTGCTGGGGTCAGGTGTGTTCTGTTACCAGTGTCCTATGACTGTATACAGCTAGAGCGCCATCCAGATACATAAAGTGTCACTACACTAATGCCATGCAGAGCTCCTGGGCACAAACACTGGGGGCTGCACATGATCCTGATAGGAAAGTACAAGAACGTCCCGGGAAATGGCAGTAAATGCACCTGGTGGCGGCACTTCTGTGTTATGGTGTGTGGTATATGACGGTAGTATAGGGGAAGTCAGCCTTACAATTACTACACCGCACTCCGAGTATCTCATCTATACAATAAACGGTTTCCTACCCCGGTATATACTATATACTGTGTAGGACACTTGTTCCATCTTACTGGTCAACAAAGGGGAAGAGTCTGATACAGAGAGGAGGAATGTGCCAGGTATCTTCACATACTAGAGCCTGATCCGGAAGCCCCCCTTATACTCCCTACTAATCCTATTTATTCCATGGGATTCCGTGTAGTGATTACATTGTCTCATCTTCTCTCCATTCAGGTTCCTACAATATAGAATCCTCTCAGTATCTTCTATATAAGAGAATATTCCTGATTGATCCATCAAGGATGGAAAGAGACAGGAACAAGATGGCGGAAAGTCTATTAAATCTCACCCTAGAGATCATCTACCAGCTTACTGGAGAGGTGAGAGATTCTGATGATGTCATCATGACATCATTCTTATCTATAGTAATAACAGATGATATGACTGGAGAGGTGATGGACTCTGGACATGTATGTAGTGAGATTTATTAATGTGTCTCCCCATAACCAGGATTACACAGTAATGAAGAAGACCTCTAGTGGGCGCTGTCAGGCTCCTGTGTATGATGGATATGGAGGAACCCTGAGCACAATCCCGGGGCCTCCACCTCACCCCCTGATACTGGAGGAGATCAATGGACAGAAGATCCTAGAACTCACCAACAAGATGCTGGAGCTGCTGACTGGAGAGGTGACACTGCTGGGAATGCTGGGACATTATACAGTAACTGGAGGGGTCGGGGTGATGACTGTATCATTGTGTTGTCAGGTTCCTATAAGGTGTCAGGATGTCGCTGTCTATTTCTCCATGGAGGAGTGGGAGTATTTAGAAGGACACAAGGATCTGTACAAGGAGGTGATGATGGAGGACCAGCAGCCCCTCACATCAGCAGGTAATAGACATGACTATATACACATGGACTTCCATTATTTGTATGTACAGAATGAATTCAGTCCCTGTCTGTGTTTCCTACAGGTAGATCCAGTAAGAGGACAACACCGGAGAGATGTCCCAGTCCTCTTCTTCCACAGGATGATGATCAGGTAGATGGAGATATTCCCTATGATGTGTAGACGGGCTGTGAAGTCCTTGTGTCTGTGGTTTTCTGCATGTCGTAGTCATTCACCGTATTCTGACCCTCCAGCATCGCCACCTAATGTGCGCTTCACCTTACAGCCATTAAGGGGGGGGGGTGTAAGTAATGGCTTGTCCTGGTGAAATTGGGGGCAGGAAATTGTCCAGTGTGGGGGAACTGGAGGAGGTGATTGGTACCATGAGGTGATGTCAGTGCTAGTTTCGGGCCTTGCTGCATTTCTAGGCTGTAGCTCCTGATGCTCAAAAAAATGACCGAGTGGGCCATAAAAGCTTTGTATTGTCCTTGTCCATAATTGCTGCTCCGCATAATTACTGTGACGTGCACGGTTCACCTCATGGACATTTAGAAGGACAGGCCCACATGACGATACCAAGCAGAGACAGCTTTCCTAGTGAAATAACGGTGGCTAGGTGTCCTCCATCGAGACTGTGCACATGACATCAGTTGCCAAAATAGAGTGGGATCCAATAAGTGACAGCGCAGTGACTGCACCACCAGTGACTTAGCCAGTAAAGATGGACGAACCTCAGAAGATTCGGTCGATCCTGTGATCTCTCTGTTTGGTTCGGTACAAACTTGTTCAGTTAGAACCGAAAGTGAAATTATTATACAATATTATACAATAGCTGGAGCCCAGGGGAGGAAACAAAAATAATAAGATATTTATACTCCCTTCTTTTGGGCCTCCTCGTGACGTCGGGCGCCCTGTCTCTTGTCTCCTTGCAGTGTCTGGTGCACTTCTCTGATGTCATAAGTCCAGGGTCACCTCTGAGGTTTGTGATTGGACCTTAGTGGTGATATGGGCTCGCTGAGTGTCGTGACGTCACTCTGAGCCGTGTGACACGTCTTATCTGCAATAGAATAGTCATTAGATTCAGTGATGTCATCATCGTCCCTATTTTTTTGTGACTTGTTGTTTTTGTTTTTTTTGTCTTGTCCCTTATGGGAATCTGTGATTTCTGATCTCCAGTACTATCTACTGTGGTACATCGTATTGCAACACATCACACATCGGATACTAGGGGAAAAGACAGTCCAAACGGTGGCAGACAATCTTGCCGCCAAATCACCAGATGCCGTGACCACTAATGGTCGCAGTATTTTCTGACTCCGGCGGCTAGTCCTGATTCTCGACTGTGTAATACAGCTGAGACCCATAAATAATGCCGCAGGCACAGCTCCAGTGTGCAGCATGACAGCTCCATACTATTATGGAACGAAGTGTTAAATATATGTAAGGGCTCGTTCACATCTGCGCCCAGGTGTCCGTACTTGAGGTTTCCGTTTCCTGCCTAAAACAGAGGCAGGAGACGGAAACCTGCAGGAGTCTCTCTCACCCATTCATTTGAATGGGTGAGAGAGATGTCCGGCCGTGCGCGGCAGTGAGCGTTTTGCGCTCTCCGCCGCGAAACCGGGTTTTATAATCCGGACACAGAGTCGGACATGCAGTACTCTGTGTCCGGATAAAAAAAAATCCGGTTTCGCGGCGGAGAGCATAAAACGCTCACCGCCGCGCACGGCCGGACCTGGTCTGTGTTTCCGTCTTCTGGCATGCAGAAGACGGAAACCATAGAACGGAGACTGTGAACGCAGGTGTGAACCTAGCGTTACAGTACGGTGTGGAACTGGAAGGGGTTAAAACACAAAGATTTTTCATATTAGCTGTGACTGTACCAGTGTTTTGTCATTACAATGGCAGTTTGTTTGTATTTAACAGAAAAATAAGCTCTCGCAAAAAAGATTTTGCAGTAACAATTACACAACTGACTTTATCAGTACAATGTCAGACGCTCCGTGGACAGTCACAGATCAATCTGCTCTAGTGCACTAAAGGGTTAACTGTCCAGTGTCTATGGAAAGTGCAGCAATCCGGCTCACAGCACAGTGCAGACATTCTCCCTCCCCCCACTCCTATGATTGATCGGACTATACCAGTAATTGGCTTCTTTCTACTTCCGTTATTCTGTAATTCTTTTGCAGTTGTTTTCCAGTAGAAGATGGAGCAATTGCTCTGGATCCTGCAGTGATGAATAACACGTCTGTTCCATAGTTTCACTATCACTAAGATGTCTCTTCTTCCTGCCCCCAGTATCTTATATTGTGTGACATCATCATTGTAATCTCTCCACCTACCACTCATTATTGGCTGAGAGGCTGACAGGTGATGTCATGTGATGCCCGGATGTCACACACGTGTCTCCTCTGTATTTTCACTGCACAATACATGTCATGACGGCCATTTAGTCCCCCCTAGAGCAGGGGTGCCCAATACGTCGATCGCGATCTACCGGTCGATCGTGAAGGACGTATGAGTCGATCGCGGGATGCAGCCAGGGATCCCTGGTGTCTGCAGGCCCCGCCTGCAAGTGTCCAGAGATGACTCTCAGCCTGCGCTGTGAACAAGCACTCCGGACACTTGCAGGCCAGGCAGCAGCAGCTCCGGGGGATGACGCGCACCCCGCTCTTAGGGATGAAGGGAGCCGGGGTGCTGCTTGTTCACAGCGCAGGTTGAGAGTCCTCTCCGGACACTGGCAGGCAGGGCTGCTGCAGCCCTGACTGCGAACGAGTGCAAGGCCCCGGACTGCCAGTGTCCAGAGATGATTCTCAGCCTGCGCTGTGAACAAGCAGACACCGGAGAGCTGTCTCCTGCTCTCACCCTCTGCCACGGCCTGCCCACAAGAAGTGGGTAGTAGATCTTATCCCTTGGTCAGTTTATAAAGTAGCTCACATGCTGAAAAAGTGTGAGCACCCCTGCCCTAGAGCAATCGCTTAGTATTTGGTTTGTTAAAAAACGATCAATTTGTAGTATTCAGGTCGAATGTGACTCCTAACGAATCGATTCTCCCTTCTGTACTCTCTGCTGACATCTCCATTATCTGTATTACAGCATTTCCATCAGGATAAAGATCGGAAGGACATTAACGCTAAGACAACAAAGGAAGAGCCCTATGTGAGCAGTGATGAGGACATTCCTACAGGTGACCGGCCAGGTGAGGAGTCGCCACTATTCATTCATTGATTCATTATGCTTACTTGTATAGCACCATCATATTCTGCAGCGCTTTATAGACATTGACAGTCACTGTCATATATAAGGCTCACAATCTACCTTCCCTATCAGTATGTCTTTGGAGTGTGGGAGGAAACACGGGAAGAACATACAATCTCCTTGCAGATGTTGTCCTTGGCAGGATTCAAACCCAGGACTCCAGCGTGGCAAGGCCACCATGCTGCCCACTATATAAAACACAGAAGGGTCACTGATTCTGCTCCAATTTTGTGGAGAATTTTTTAGCCTCTGTTCCGTTACATTTTCCAACGATATATTCCCCGATTCAGCTAATATACACAAAATACATGAATAATAGTGCGATACTCTTATAGGTGAGAACACATGTAGTATAGAATATGTTTCATTCATGTTTAGTGACCGTTTATATGAAACAAGGTATAAAACAAAAAGATAATACAACAAAGGTAGCAAGAAACAGAAACCGTATGAGCCAAGAACACGAGAAAAATAAAACTAGACGACATATGGGGGTCTTCTAGGAGTTACCTCACGCAAGAGAAGGTTATAGAGCAATGAAGGAGCACGCGATGGGCTTCAGAATTCAGAGAAATACCTTCCAGTTCCATGGGATCAGTCATAAGTGCAAGAGTAAAGGAGGATGACTGCACAAATAAAGAGTTAGACTCAATCCGGGACAGGGCTACGAGAACCTGGGGTACTTGCCAAGGTCTCCTTCCAGACCATGGTGTCCCAAACCGACAAGAAGTGTGACTAGAGGAAGGAATATACTAAGCGTCTTGGCCTATAAGAAGCAAAGATTCACTGAAGAGATAGTCGATGCACCGAGAGCAGCTTGGCCTCAATGATGACCCATTGTTTGTCACAGCCCGAGTGCATGCCGACCATTGATCTTAGGCTGTGTCAGGATCCTAAATTTGAGTCTACTGCAGCCCGAACCCCAAACAATCCGATTGCTAGTGTGTGCAAAGAATGTGTGGTGGCTGTATACGCAAGGCTTGGAACATGTGGCATCAATATGACCGAACCAGGATAGTCGATTCACTTTAAAGTTACTCAGGGTACCGAAACGATGGAATTCTTCAAGTTTGAGGAGAACAATATACTGGACTGGGAAACCTATAACATGAGGTCGTCTATATAAAGAGCCGTCTTCACCCAATAATCATATGAAGAGCATGCAACCTCACCAGAGGGCAGGTTCATAAGTACATATAATAATAATACAAGAGTGGGGCATAAGAGGGCATCCCTATCTATTACCATTACGGAGCGGGAAGTGTGCAGACATCACTCCAACTTGAGACAAAACATCAGCATAAAGGGAAAGATTTTGCGCTTAAAGATGTCCCCAATGTCTGCTGGAGCGAGCCCGGCCCTTAGTGCACATGGTCAAAGGCCTTCTCAGTGTCAACCGACAGCAGACACCGAAGATGACCACACTCCTTTGCGCTATACAATACCAACAAAGTTTTGTTAACATTGTCTCTGACCGCTCCCCCTCAAACAAAACTTACCTGGTCCGTGTAGATCAATGTGAGAATTACAGAAGATGGACGGCTAGAGAACAGTTTACGTCTACGATAATGAAGGAGATTGGGCGATGGCTCGCACAGCAGACGGGATCTTTACCAGGCTTTGGGATGACTGATATAAGGCCTGACAGGGATTGGTGGGGTCTGATCGTCTGTCCCGTTGAATATTTTAGTAATGATGGGGACAAGTATCTCACTAAAGCATTTGTAGAGCCGTGCCGTAAAGCCATCAGGGCCTGGGGACTTGTCTGGAGAAGTTGATCTGATAGCTGAAGCGACCTCCTCCTCCGATACAGGCTCATCTAGGGAGGACTTGGGGCTCGTTCACACGGGGTAAGAGGGGGCGGATTTTGAGGCAGAATCCACCCCCCTCACAATAAAGGTCTATGTAGACCACTAGCTTCCTTTTTTCCGTGAGCGGTAGGTTTCGGCTCATAGAAAAAAGAAACGAGCTGCCCTTTCTTGAGGCGGATTCCGCGGCTGATTCAGCCCCGGTGTCCCCCTCACGGCAGCATCCTCTGGGCTGGGCTCGTTCATTTGGGCCTACTCCGGAGCGGGAAGCCGCGACTGTCGGAAATCGCGGCAGGCGCATTTTGGTCCTATTCTGACACAGGGTTCTGTGTATCCTGGCCTCGATCTCATCCATGAAGGAAGGTCGGCTTCTCCCTGGTCGTCAAGAATTCGTTTCATGTAGGCTGGGGAAAAAGGAGAATTGATGGGGTTATTAATATCTAAACCTTCCATTAATATCTCGCTTTATTCGTCCCTTGTAAAACTCTTTTCCCTTCTATGAACACTTCTTTCTGTTCCCCTACACGACAGCGCACACAGAGAGTCACAACACTGAGTGTAGGAGAATAAGACCTGTATCTGACCGAACATGAGTACACTAAACTCTACATGGAGTAGACACTTGTATGCAGAAAACAGTGACAGATACAAAGTCACAATGCAAAATGGAAAATACAAAAGCCCAAATACCCCAGCAGTAATACCCACACACCTACACATAGCACAGGCCCTCCTCACACAACAGTCCCTATTCCTAAGGGTCAGAGGGTATAGGATAGATAAGAGGGTAGGTATGGGAGTAGCAGTGTAGGGGAAGGAAGGCTTAAGGGAAGAGAGAGCAGGGAGTGAGAGAGCAGGGAGAGCGTGAGAGAGCAGGGAGAGAGTGAGAGAGCAGGGAGAGAGTGAGAGAGCAGGGAGAGAGTGAGAGAGCAGGGAGAGAGTGAGAGAGCAGGGAGAGAGTGATAGAGATGTCCAGCTGTTTCGGAGTAACATACATCATCAGCAGTACAGTAAATGGGACATTTGCAGGAGCCAGTACGCTTGAGTCTGGACAAATACTCCCTTGGCAGACTGGGCCAGCTCCTTCCACTGCTCTAACCTATTAGCCCAGAATTCAATGGGGTCAGAGTTATCTGCTGGAACATAGGAACCATCTAGTTATGTCTGTACCTGCTGAAACATAGGAACCATCTAGTTATGACTGTTACTGCTGGAACATAGGAACCATCTACCCTGTTTCCCCGAAAATAAGACAGTGTCTTATATTAATTTTTGGTCCTAAAGACATGCTATGTCTTATATTCAGGGGATGTCTTATGTGCTAAGATTGCGCAAAGATTGTATAAAGAAAAACATTGCAGCCGGCTGAACGCTGTGTGCGGTGCTCTGTTTTCACAGGAAAGTCGGCGGCTGCTGCTGCTGTGATCCCATTATTTGCATCCACTGTTCCTGCTGCTGTGGGATGAGCTGGGAGAGTGGACCCCCCTGCCGCATATGATGCTTAGTGTATGTCCACGGGCATCTCCCAGCTCATCCTACGGCACCAGGAACAGTGGATGCAACGTATTGCAGCGGTGTCAGCAGCCGGCATATCTGTGCACACAGAACATCGCGCACAGTGTTCACCTGGCTGCAATGTTTTTCTTCATACAATCTTTGCGCAGAAAGATTACCGTATTATTGGGGGATGTCTTACTTTCGGGGGGTGCCTTATATTAAGCAATTCAACAAAACCTGCTATGTCTTACTTTTGGGGGATGACTTATTTTCGGGGAAACAGGGTAGTTATGGCTGTACCTGCTGGAACATAGGAACTATCTAGTTATGTCTGTACCTGCTAGAACATAGGATTAGAGATGAGCGAGTAGTACTTGATCGAGTAGGTATTCGATTGAATACTACGGTATTCGAAATACTCGTACTCGATCGAGTACCACTCGCTGTTCGAATGTAAAAGTTCGATGCAGAACCAGCATTGATTGGCCGAATGCTATACAGTCGGCCAATCAATGCTGGTTCTTCTCCTACCTTTAGAAGTCTTCTCCGTGCAGCTTCCTCGCGATGTCTTCCGGCTCTTCATTCACTCTGCCAGGCATTGGGCCTGGGCAGAGCCGACTGCGCATGTCCGCTTATAGTGTGGGCATGCGCAGTCAGCTCTGCCCAAGCCCGATGCCTAGCAGAGTGAATGAAGAGCCGGAAGACACCGTGGGGACGCTGCAAGGAGAAGACTTCTCGGAGGATCCAGTCCGACCCTCCCTCGTGGACTTGGTAAGTGTAATTTGATCGAACGTTGCCTACCCCTGAAACGAGCATTTTCCCCCATAGACTAAATATTCGATTCGAGTAGTCGAATATTGAGGGGCTACTCGAAACAAATATCGAACCTCAGACATTTTACTGTTCACTCATCTCTACATAAGAACCATCTAGTTATGTCTGTACCTGCTGGTGCAGCCGGTGGGTGTCAGTGGCCTGTTGTGGGTCTGGTTGGTTCTGCGAGGTGACATATTTCTGGTTCCTCATGTTCCTGATACTGTACTGGCTGCTGATGCTGATGCTCGTCCTCCGGCTACTTGTCCTTGTGGCACTGGCAGAGGAGGCAGAGCGCTGACTGAGTGACCTGGACCTCATACAGTTATATCTTGGCCATTATAAAACATAGATATTTACTTTTTGTGTCATATGAAAGAGCGGCTGCCGATAAATATCCTAATCCCAACTGTGTTATCAACCAGTGATATCTCCGGAAATAATACAGATAGCACTGCGACCTTAGTATCGTATGAGAGAAGAGAATGTCCTCTTTCATATTATAGCATATTTCTATGTTTTATAATCCCTGAGATATAACTGGTAGAATCTGTACACAGTCAGAGGAATATGATAGGAAAGTGATCGCTCCCATATAGGCACACTGCACCTTCAGGTTGTGAGATCCCAACCACGTTTATTTGGAGAATATACAGGAAACCTCACAATGTATTTCAGGGATATAAACCCATTTTTCAAGTTCTAAATTGTATAACAGCACTAGTAGAATACCCGGCGGCTTCGCTCGCGGAAAATATGTTGAATTGTTGGTTATGCTAAAGTAAAATTTTCAGTGTCACACTGAAATTGATATTTTCACAGAACTACAGTAAATCTTTTTTTTTTCCACTTAAAATTTTTATTATTTTGGCATTTCACTAATTTGTTTCTATAAGTAGTTCACGGACCAAAGAGTAACATTGGTTTACAGTTACACAACTATCTATTGTGGTGCTGTTTGGTACACAATGTTTCTGGTTTTACCTTCAGGTGCATACCTGTATATGAAAAGATTTTTGGGGTTACCCACTCTAGAGCAAGCAACATACAACTCTCCATGTGAGACACACGGGCTCTCCAAATTACTGCCGGCTACTTTAAGCGATTGACATTGTGCTTTGTTTATAGTCACAGCAAATGCAAGTCGGATTGGGAAGGGCCTGTCGCTTGGTAGCAAAGGAATACGTGGAATGAAAACATTTGCTCCCTAGGGCTGGGGCCCCACGGACCTGAAACACCATAATTTTCCCCCCCACGGGAAAAATCGCAGCGTTTTACAGTACTTTCAAAGTGGATGGGATTCATGAAAATCCCGTGTCCACCTTGCGGAAAAAATCGCAGCACGGACACGCTGGGATTTCCAAAACCGTCGCAGTTTTGAAAATCGCAGCATGTTAATTATATCTACGGAAATGGTTTGTATAATAAAAAGTTGAACAATTTTCCAATATACTTTTTGTATCAATTCCTCACAGTTTTCTAGATCTCAGCTTGCTGTCATTCATTCTGTTGCTTCTAGTGGATAAAAGTCTGGCCATGGTCATGTGATTTACGGTCCATGGTCATGGGATGAGCGCACAGGTACACAGCTGATTACAGGCAGATGTCTGATTATTGTGCTTTGACTATAATGAGCGGCACCCGTGTGCTCATCACATGACCATGGACCGTAAATCACATGACCATGGCCAGACTTTTATCCACTAGAAGCAACAGAATGAATGACAGCAAGCAGAGATCTAGAAAACCGCGAGGAATTGATACAGAAAGTATATTGGAAAATTGTATATCTTTTTATTATACAAACCATAACATTTGTCTCTCAATATTGGTCTGAAAGTGGCCAACCCCTTTAAACTCTTTACAACTGTATTTGGAAAACAATAAGTGTACCCTCACCACACACATGTACAGTAAGATAGTGTTGTCAGCAGAATATAATTAACTCTTACAGGTCATGAATATAGTAATCCTACCTCTCTCTCTCTCTTCTGGAATCTTCCCATCCTCCTTCAAGCATGCTGTTATAACCCCGCTATTGAAAAAATCCTCCCTGGACCCGTCCTGTGCTGCTAACTATCGATCCGTCTCTAACCTCTCCTTCATCTCTAAAATCTTGGAACGCCTGGTCTATTCTCGTTTCATCCGCTATCTCTCTGCTTGACCCCTTACAATCTGGTTTCCGCGCTCTGCACTCTACTGAAATGGCTCTCACAAAAGTCGCCAATGATCTCCTGACGGTTAAATCTAATGGTGACTTCTCTCTTCTTATTCTTCTGGACCTCTCTGCAGCTTTTGACACTGTTGACCATCATCTCCTCCTCACTATGCTCCGCTCAGTCGGCCTCAACGCCACTGCGCTCTCCTGGTTCTCCTCTTATCTCTCAGACCGCACTTTCAGTGTATCATTTGCGGACTCTGTTTCTTCTCCTCTTTCCCTTGCTGTTGGGGTTCCTCAGGGCCCGGTCCTCGGCCCTCTGCTCTTTTCTCTCTACACAGCCCCCATTGGACAAGCCATCACCAGATTTGGCTTCCGGTACCATCTTTATGCTGATGACACCCAATTATACACATCTTCCCGGGACATCACCCCTGCACTCATACAGAACACCAGCAACTGTCTCTCTGCTGTCTCTAATATCATGTCCTCGCTCTATCTGAAACTAAATCTCTCTAAGGGTGCATGCACACTACGTAACGCCGGGCGTGTATGAGAGCCGTACACGCCGGCGTTACAGCAGGGCTGCCGAACACTTCCCATTCACTTCAATGGGAGCGCTTGTAACAGCGGCGTTTACGAGCGCTCCCATTGAAGTGAATGGGAAGTGTTCGGCAGTCTGCCGTAATGCCGGCGTGTACGGCTCTCATACACGCCCGGCGTTACGTAGTGTGCATGCACCCTAAGACTGAACTACTACTATTTCCCCCATCTAATAGATCTGTCCCTGATATATCCATTGCAGTCTCAGGCCTTACTATAACTCCTAGGCAGCATGCCCGCTGCCTCGGGGTCATGTTTGACGCAGACCTTTCCTTCACCCCTCATATTGAATCACTCGCACGTTCATATCACCTCCACCTCAAATACATCTCCAGAATACACCCTTTCCTTACCAGAGATACACTAAAGACACTTATTGTCTCTCTGATTCATTCTCGCCTTGACTACTGTAACTCCTTACTAATCGGTCTTCCCCTCACTAAACTCTCCCCTCTACAATCTATTCTGAATGCAGCGGCCAGAAGTAGGAGGTGGTGATAATAATGGGACTCAACTCTTCTATTTATTCCATGGGATTCCGTGTAGTGATTACATTGTCTCATCTTCTCTCCATTCAGGTTCCTACAATATAGAATCCTCTCAGGATCTTCTATATAAGAGAATATTCCTGATTGATCCATCAAGGATGGAAAGAGACAGGAACAAGATGGTGGAAAGTCTATTAAATCTCACCCTAGAGATCATCTACCAGCTTACTGGAGAGGTGAGAGATTCTGATGATGTCATCATGACATCATTCCTATCTATAGTAATAACAGATGATAGGACTGGAGAGGTGATGGACTCTGGACATGTATGTAGTGACATTTATTAATGTGTCTCCCCATAACCAGGATTACACAGTAGTGAAGAAGCCCTCTAGTGGGCGCTGTCAGACTCCTGTGCATGATGGATATGGAGGAACCCTGAGCCTAATCCTGGGGCCTCCACCTCACCCCCTGATACAGGAGGAGATCAATGGACAGAAGATCCTAGGACTCACCCACAAGATGTTGGAGCTGCTGACTGGAGAGGTGACACTGCTGGGAATGCTGGGACATTATACAGTAACTGGAGGGGTCGGGGTGATGACTGTATCATTGTGTTGTCAGGTTCCTATAAGGTGTCAGGATGTCGCTGTCTATTTCTCCATGGAGGAGTGGGAGTATTTAGAAGGACACAAGGATCTGTACAAGGAGGTGATGATGGAGGACCAGCAGCCCCTCACATCAGCAGGTAATAGACATGACTATACCTCAGAGCTCTATGGAAATAAATGGGAGGTGGAAAATCCGGCCTGGCCAGTAAGGAATCTGATGGAGATTCGGGGGCTGATTTGATAAAGTGGAAAAATTCTTCTTCTGAATTTCTGAAGCAGCTTCTACAAATGTCACTGTGTAAACCTCACCTTAGACCCCAATCACACTATGGAATCCGGACTAGAAGATCTGGTCTGTACATCAGTCACATTTCCCAGCCTGAACTCTGTCCACACACCAGGACTCCCTGTATCTTAGTGATCTATGACGCTAGGAGTCCCTGCTTCCTTGTGACTCCACAGACCCTACTACATACTGTATGGGACAGCAGATCCGCGGTGAGTTCAGGCTGGGAAATCCAGCAGATGTGGTTTGGATTCTATTGTGTGTATGGGGTGTAATACAGTAAGATTTATGGCATCCTGCAGTATTATTCCATATACAGTGTGTACGGAAAGTATTCAGACCCCTTCAAATTTTTCACTCTTTGTTTCATTGCAGGCAGCCATTTGCTAAAAGCAAAAAAGTTAATTTCTCGCATATTTCACGGGGGGACACAGGAACCTTGGGTATAGACCTGGCTTCTAGGAGGCGGACACTAGGAAAACGAAGGCTGTCGGCTCCACCTACACAGTCTATGCCCTCTCACAGATACTGCACTAAGGCAGTTTTGAACTTTGTGACGTAGGAGGCAGTCATGACCTGACCAAAGTCTTTCTGTCTTGCACCATTTTTATTTTTCATTCTCTTTCAGGGGCAGGGGGTCTTCAGCGTGTACGCCACTCTAGACGTACTCCCTGCAGGCGCTCTGTTATAGAGCTCTTTGTGGTCACCCAGTCCTTATCCTTTACTTGCTGCATCGGCAACTGGAGATTCCATTGACCCCACTACTACGTGCGTGGTCTCACCGATGGGGCGACTTTGCGGCACCTGAAGATGCCAGAGGGTAAGTATCAGGGTTGAGTGTGGTCCCACGGCTTCGCCGGCATGTAGGCCGCACTAGGCCCTGCCCCTCCTCGGGCTCTCCTGATGTCAGGAGGCCTAGAGTTTCTATTGGCTGGGGGGCAGTCCAGGGTGGTCCCCTGCTCCGTTCTGCATGGGCTTTTTGAAAGGGAAGGCCTTATCAAGCTTCTCCTGGGCTTTTCTGTGCAGCTTGTCCACAGCAGTTGGCGACCGGTCTTCCTTCCAGTGGTCTGGGAGGCTACTCCTGGCTTTTTTTCTCTTCTTTTCACCATGTCCTCTAATGAAGAGATGTCCTGTCCCCCGGTGCCCTCTGCTTTTGTAATGTTTTATGCGTGCTCAAGCTGTAAGCAAAAGTTTCATTGAGGACAGTGTGAGTTCCTCTACTCGCTCTGCAGCTCCTCTCAGGAGCCTCCTGGCCCTTCTCCTTCCCTGAGTTGGGTGGTCTCTCTGTCCCAGGCCATGGGTAACTTAACCAGACTAAATCAGTCTATGGCGGTGTCTTCGGAGCAGCTGCCTGCCCAGTTAGCAGTCGGCGGCTGTTGAAGCTCTGAGATGTTCCTGGTTCTAGTTCCAGGAGCCATCCCTGTAAAAGGACTAGGAAGTCCTCTACAGGTCAAGGTCTTCCTCCCCCTTTCCCGGACATTCTCTAGATGGAGATTCTGCTCATGGCTCCTCCTGGACAGGTGGTTCTCGGTCTCCTCCTGCTTACTCCTTTTCTTCTGTGGACACTTTTGACTCTGAACCGGAGCTTCAGTCAGAAGCTCAAGAAGTGTTGCTCAAGAGGTTATTTCCTTCCAACATAGCTGCCGTCTGCCTCTGGTTTTTCCTAATCATGGAGCTTTGATCATATACTGAAGGAACAGTGGCTTTATCTGGATCGTCCCCTGTCTTCTACCAGATCGGATGGGGTTTTTTTTTCCCTTCCTTGATCAGTGTGTTTCTGAATGGGCTGAGTCTCCCGCTGTTGATCCTGCTATTGCCAGGCTCTCCAGGGCCACCATTTTGCCTCTAGCTATCTCTACCTCTCTGTGATCCTTCTGATATAAGGTTGGATTCTCTCGCTAAGGGGGCGTTTTCTGTGGCTGGCTCTTTCCTGCGCCCCTTTTTTTGCTGCTTCCTGCATTAGTAAGGCTTGTATCGCCTGGGCCAAACGGCTCCAGGCTGGTCTTTCTGATGATGCAACTTTACAGAGTTCATTCTGGTGGATGAGATTTTAAATGCTTCTAAGTAACTATGTGATGCTACTCTTGGAAGCGTTTCGCCGTTCTGCCATGGCCACTACTAATATTGTGGCTATGCGTTGCACGGTATGGATCCATTCCCGGAATACTGAACCCACCTCCAAGAAGGCTGTGGTTGCTCTTCCTTTTTCTCAAGGTGCGCAGGGCCGTCTCTTTGGCAAGGGCTTGGAAAAGCTCATTTCCGAAGCTACTGGGGATAAAAGTTCTCTTCTACTCCAGAGGCGTTCCAGGCATCATCCTTCTTCTCGCCAATCTCAGCGGTTTCGTTTTTTTCAGGGCTCTTCTTCCTGCTCCAATGGGCAATCCACTTGGGATTCGCGCTCCAAGAAGCCCTCCTTCAAGCCCAGACCCACCTGGCAGCCCCGCTCTAAGCCTTCTAGTTCTGGTGCTACCAAGACCTCCTCTGCATGAAGGTCTTCCCACACCCAGGGTTTCTTCCCACACCCCCTCTGCTCCGCTCCGCCCCCTCCTCTTTGAAGGCGGCTTTCTGTAGTTCGCTTCGGGCGGCAAAAGGGGCAGGTTCGCCCCTGCCTGGACCTGAAGTCTCTCAACACGTTCGTGCACGTTTAGTTTTCATATGGAGTCTCTGTGATCCGTGGTTGCTTCTATGGCGCTGGACGAATTTCTTTCGTCCATCAACATCCGAGACGCTTACCCCCATATTTCCATTCCTCTGGCCTATCAGCGTTTTCTGCATTTCGCAGTAGGTTCGCGACATTTCCAATTTGTCCTCCTTCCCTTCGGACTTGCCACTGCCCCTCGAGTATTCACCAAGGTGAATTCACCTCTCTCATGGCTATTCTTCATTCTAGAGGCGTTGCTGTTATTCCGTATCTGGGTGACTGGCTGGTCAAGGCTCCCTCCAGGACGGACAATATCTCCAGTTTGCAGAACACCCTGGATCTTCTTCAGCAGTTTGTCTGCTCATCAACACGGGGAAGTCCTGTCTTGTGCCATCTCAGTACATGGAGTTTCTGGGTATGATTTTGGATATCCATCTGGGCAGGATTCTTCTTCCAGAATCCAAGGTCCGGACCCTTCAGTCCAGTGTGTCGCGTCTGTGGGTGAGGTCTCCCTTGTTCCCTCTGGTTCTTGAGGTGCTTCAGGCTAACCCCTTTGATCCTCTGAAGGAAAACTCTCTTCTTCTTTTTCTTTACTGTAAAGTTGTTTTTCTTGTGGTTATCACTTCTATTAGCAGGGTATCTGAGCTGGCTGCTTTGTCTCGCCAGTCTCCTTTTTTGATTCATCACAAGGACAAAGTTGCCCTTCGTAATCCACCGTGTTTTCTTCCAAAGGTGGTGTCTTTTCACATCAATGAGGACATTGTCTTGCTGTCTTTTTGTCCTGATCCCAAGCATCCTCATGAGCATTCCCTTCTAGATGTGGTCCGGGTCTACTTAGCTCTTACAGACCCTTTCTGACGCTCCGATGCTCTGTTCTTTCTTCCAGAGTGCTTTAGGAAGGGCTTGCCTGCTTCCAAGGTTTCCATCTCCAGATGGATTCGTTTTGTCATTAAGGAAGCCTATCGGCTTAAGGGTAAAGATCCATCCTTTCGTGTGAGGGATCACTCTACCAGGGCTGTTGGTGCCTCCGGGGCTGTTTGGCATCAGGCTTCTGTTCCCCAGGTCTGCAAGACTGCCACCTGGGCTTCTGTTCACACTTTCACTAAATTTTAACAGATCCATTCTGTCTTCTGCCGATGCCAGCTTGGGTCATAAGGTTCTGCAGGCAGTAGTGCGCTAGATTTTTTGCATGGCTCTGTTTTTCCTCCCTCTGGGACTGCTTTTGGTTGTCCCAAGGTTACTGTGTCGCCCAGTGAAATATGCGAGAAAAAGGGATTTTTTTTTTTTATTGTAAGCCATGAGTGTTTTTGGGAATGATTCAACAAGTTGCTCACATCTGGATTTGGAGATCCTCTGCCATTCTTCCTTGCAGATCCTTTTGAGTTCCGTCAGGTTGAATGGTGAACGTTGGTGGACAGCCATTTTTCAGGTCCCTGCAGAGATGCTCCATTGGGTTGAGGTCAGGGCTCTGGCTGGGCCAGTCAAGAATGATCAGAGTTGTTCCGAAGCCATTCTTTTGTTATTTTAGTTGTGTGCTTAGGGTCATTGTCTTATTGGAAGGTGAACCTTTGGCCCTGAGATGTCGGCAGCTCAATAGGGAATTTACTTATATGGTTATGTTATTCAAAAATAGTAACATCTGTTTTCTTTGTCAGATGACTGTACCAGGAGCTCAGAGGGACATCTGATATCTACAGATTATAAAGTAGAGAATCATGGTAATACACAAGATCCATATGAAGAACATGTCATTACCCTAGATATACCCTCAGCCCTTCAGGAGAAAGATCGATCTTCTACTTCATCACAGTCTGGGAAACATTTTGCTCAGAAATCTAATCTACGTGGACATCAAGGGATTCACACAAGAGAGAAGCCATATTCATGCTCAGAATGTGAGAAATGTTTTGCTCACAAATCTTTACTAAGTATACATCAAAGAATTCATACAGGAGAAAAGCCATATTCATGCCCAGAATGTTGGAAACGTTTTGCTCAAAAATCTGATTTAGGAAGACATCAAAGAACTCACACAGGGGAGAAGCCATATTCATGTTTAGAATGTCAGAAATGTTTTGCCTTAAAAGCACATCTTGTTCAACATCAAAGGATTCACACAGGGGAGAAGCCATATTCATGCCCAGAATGTGAGAAATGTTTTTCCTGTAAAACGAATCTTGTTCACCATCAGAAAACTCACATATTAGAGAAGCCATATTCATGTCTAGAATGTGGGCAACGTTTTGCTCACAAATCTTATCTAGGGATACATCAAAGAACTCACACAGGGGAGAAGCCATATTCATGCCCAGAATGTGAGAAATGTTTTTCCTCTAAATCAAATCTTGTTCACCATCAGAAAACTCACACAGGGGAGAAGCCATATTCATGTGTAGAATGTGGTAAATGTTTTACTAAGAAATCATGTCTTGTTGCACATCAGAAAACTCATACAGGGGAGAAGCCATATTCATGTCCAGAATGTGGGAAATGTTTTACCTTTAAAGCACATCTTGTTCAACATCAAAGGATTCACACAGGGGAGAAGCCATATTCATGTCCAGAATGTGAGAAACGTTTTGCTTGCAAATCTTTTCTAAGTAGACATCAAAGTACTCACACAGGGGAGAAGCCATATTCCTGTCCAGAATGTGAGAAATGTTTTAACTTTAAATCTCAACTTGCTAAACATCAGCGAATTCACACAGGAGAAAAGCCATATCCGTGCTCAGAATGTGGGAAACGTTTTGTTCAAAAATCTGATCTAGATAGACATGAAAGAACTCACAACGGGGAGAAGCCATATTCATGCCCAGAATGTGGGAAACGTTTTGGTCACAAATCTGATCTAAGTATACATCAAAAGATTCACACAAGGGAGAAGCCATATTCATGCCCAGAATGCGGGAAATGTTTTGCTCACAAATGTGAGTTAGGTGCACATCAAAGAACTCACACAGGAGAGAAACCATATTCATGTCCAGAATGTGAGAAATGTTTTACCTCTAAATCAAATCTTGTTCAACATCAGAAAATTCACACAGGGGAGAAGCTATATTCATGCCCAGATTGCGGGAAATGTTTTACTTCTAAATCAGAATTTGTTAGACATGAAAGAACTCACACAGGAGAGAAGCCATACTCATGTCCAGAATGTGAGAAATGTTTTGCATATAAATCAGTTCTTATTGAACATCAAAGAATTCACACAGGAGAGAAGCCATATGCATGTCCAGAATGTGGGAAATGTTTTGCTAAGAAATCACATCTTGTTAGTCATGAAAGAACTCACAATGGGCAGAGGCCATATTCATGCCTAGAATGTGAGAAATGTTTTTACTCTAAATCAAATCTTGTTCAACATCAGAGAATTCACACAGGGGAGAAGCCATATTCATGCCCAGAATGTGGGAAATGTTTTACCTATAAACCATATCTTGTTCTACATCTAAGGATTCACACAGGGGAGAAGCCATATCCATGCCCAGAATGTGAGAAATGTTTTACTCAGAAATCAAGTCTCATTGAACATCAAAGAACTCACACAAGGGAAAAGACATATTCATGCCCAGAATGTGGAAAATGTTTCACTCAGAAATCAGAACTTGTTAGACATCAGAAAATTCACAAAGGGCAGAAGCGGATATAAGTGGATTTTCAACCTGAATTCATTGTCCCATCTAGGTATTAAGAAGGAACTCACATTCACTGTTTTTATTTAGGCTAAATTATTTATTTTACTTTAACCCCTTCATGCATTCTCATGTACATGGGAAAACGTGGGTAGTTACGGCATCCCCACATACACGTACATAATGGTGATCAAACGGGCTCGGAAGCAGAGTCCCTGCAATCACCATGGGAGCTCAGCTGTATTTGATAGCCAGGTTTCCATTGTAACAGCGGTTACGGTGATAACTCTATAGCGGTTACGGTGTAACAGGGCTTACTCTATAACCTTTAAGATGCCGTGGTCAATAGCAGCTTCTGCAACTTAAGTGTTTGTTAGTGACACTGAATGCTGCGGGTGTTGGCTGTAACTGACAGCTAACACCCTGCTCCTTAACCCTCGGGGAGTGCTGATATGTATCTTCTGCAGCCGGTCTAGCCAGTGACCCCTGGCTGCTAGTAGCTCCCAGTACCTGGTTGGTGTATAATTTAACATCTATATTTAGCAGTGAAATGGGCATTAGCTACCACATTGTGACTGGTCCTTGCCTCCCATAATAGAAATATGAGCTTCCAAGGCCTGGGGTGCGGGAAGCAATGGGAATCTTCTATGGAGTTACAGACTTAAAGGAAACGGGGGAGAAGAATAGAGCTGAATTGATTATAGTAAAAGGCCGGAAGCTTTCCCCGGGGGTCGTCAACAAGTGCTGACTGCAATTCCATCAAAGTAAGAGTGTTCTGCTGTTGGGGTGTGAGTGAGGGCATCGAGAGAGATTACAGGAAAGTCTGGATTTTACCAGGGCGTTTTTTGTTTTTTTTATCTCAAGAGTGGACTCAGCAGGTCTAAAGTTGTATAGCCTTTAATAGAACACAAAATTCAGAAACTGTTTGAGGTATCTTTTAGGCTACAGCCCGACCGTGAAGTTATCTCTGCTACAAAGCTTTGGTTGCATCACTTTTTCACCAAATATGCCATCAGCTTGTCACCTTTATTACCATGCATATAGTATTTATGGGAGGATGATGGATAGGCTTTGGCAGTCTTTAGGTTCAAACAGTCTTTAAGACGTTCTCTGCATAAAATCAGCTCTGAGAGAAGCCCCTGAGCTGCAGATCGCTTATGCTGACTTTCCAGGGTTGCAAGACGTGCAAGAAGGTCATCGATTTCTTTGGTTCGTACTTTGTAAGCTTGCCAGTAGGGTTGAGCGATCGTGTTCGGAAAAGATCGGATTCCAATCGGCGATCGAGAAAATTTCACGATCGCCATCAGAATTCCGAACACGATCTTTTTATGTGGGATCGAGATCGGTGATTTTTCCCACAATGCTTTATATTCAGTGTGAAGGCTCCGCTGCAGTTCCATAGGAATGAATGGAAGCAGCCGACACACATCCTTAACCCCCTGCGCGCCGGCTGCCTCCATTCATTCGAATGGAAGGCTAAACTAAATCTCTAGCAGCTACTTACCTCTAGAGATGGCTGCTCCGGTTCCCCCCTTCTTCTTGCCTTGCTGCCCCGCCTCCCAGGTTAGTGTTTAAAGCGCTAGGTAGGCGGGGCTTGTGGCTTAGAGTGTGGGCGGGGAGATGTGACGTCTCCCCTCCCAGTACCCGCCCACACTCTCCTAACCCGCCCACACTCTCCTAACCTGGCAGGGAGGGAGCAGTGAAGGAAGAAAAGCAGCGTGGAGCAGCAGCGAGGCGAAGAATGAAGGCACGGGGCACAGCACCAGCCATCTCTGGAGGTAAGTGGACACTAGGGAGGACTAAGTACCCAGAGGATTAAAAAAAAATCCTCTGGCTACTTTAGTGATTCACTACACAGCGTGGATTCTAACAATTAAAGCGTTCAATTGTTAGATTCCATGCTGTATAGTGAATAGGATTGCTTTTAAAATACGATCTCCGATTAATAAAAAAATCCCATTGACTTGCATTGGGATCGGAATTGGGATCGAGATCGGGTTCGAATGAAAAATGATCGGAAATCAGATTTTAAAATCGATCCTGAAAAGTCAAGATCGGCTCAACCCTCCTTGCCAGATAACACTAGGCTGTATCTCAGGTGTAGTATTCTCATTGAAATCAGCCAGTGAGAGCTTTAGAAACAAGTGACGATAGTCGTGGGAACAGAGAAGAGTTTCATAAAGTCTCCAATCATACCTACAGAGTGGGAGAGATGAAATTTGTAGTTGTACAGAGATGGGGCATGGTCAGAGATGGTGATAGAGGAGGACAAAGTTAGCTGATTTTGGGACAGAAAGATGTAGTCCAGATGCTGGTACGATTTGTGTGGGTTAGAGTAGAACGTGCAGTCCTTAGTGTTAGGATGGAAGGCCCTCCATACATCTATAAGATGCATAGAGGAGAGCTGATTGGTGAGTTTACTAAGGGCAGCGAAGCCATGTGAGGATGTGCCAGTGGTGGTGTCCTGGAGGGGCTGAAGGGCAATGTTATTGTAACCACCCAGCTCTACAAGACCCTCTGCAAACATGGAGAATCTGTTTAAAGTATCGAGTAGCCATGCAGCCTAACCAACATTCGGGGCATATACATTACCGAAGGTGACCAGGCAATGTGACCTTTAAGAAACAGATTCGTTTTAACAAAACTCACATAGACAAGGAACCAGTACTCAGTGTCACTATAATGTCTGCACTTTGTTCTGCTTTTAAGATGTCGTTTATTCTGTTTTATATCAGACTCTTATGATTTCTTGTGAAACGAAAAGCCAAAGCAAAGGATGTAAAACAAGACGTATACAAGGAAATAAAGTGCTAGCTTGTAGTTAAGCTCTAGGGGGAGGGGAATAGACTGCCGACAGCCAATCATGATTGTACAATGTATGTTGCTGAGCACAATCTTATGGTTTAGCCGCGTCTACTTTTGATTAATATAAAAATTTGTATTGTAAACCAAATAAAGGAGGAATAACCTTAAATCCATGTCCTGTGTTTTCTGGTCAGTCCATATATATAATTTGGCATCACTTGACAATCGGAGGTGACTCTTGTTGGTTCCAATTACAGAAGTCAATTAAGTTAGCAAACTTTTCCATGAGTTAACCCCTTAGCGACTTTGGATGTAATATTATATTCTGCGTTCTAGGTTGATCGCGCACACAGGCGTAATTTTACGTCTGCGGCTGGCCGTGAGCCGGTGGCATCGGAACTGAGTGTTATCTGTAACATCTAACACCCTGCTCCTTAACTCCCGTTTAGAGCTGAGCTCTGATGGGAGGTTTTTAATCGCTTGGATGCCACGGTCAAACATCACCGCAGCATCCAAGGGATTCCGCCATGTTGCAGTTGAACAAGTAAAAAAAAAAAAGTTTAAAAGAAAAAATGAAGTGTGTAAAATATATACACTCACCGGCCACTTTATTAGGTACACCTGTCCAACTGCTCGTTAACACTTAATTTCTAATCAGCCAATCACATGGCGGCAACTCAGTGCATTTAGGCATGTAGACATGGTCAAGACAATCTCCTGCAGTTCAAACCGAGCATCAGTATGGGGAAGAAAGGTGATTTGAGTGCCTTTGAGCGTGGCATGGTTGTTGGTGCCAGAAGGGCTGGTCTGAGTATTTCAGAAACTGCTGATCTACTGGGATTTTCACGCACAACCATCTCTAGGGTTTACAGAGAATGGTCCGAAAAATAAAAAACATCCAGTGAGCGGCAGTTCTGTGGGGGGCGGAAATGCGTTGTTGATGTCAGAGGAGAATGGCCAGACTGGTTCGAGCTGATAGAAAGGCAACAGTGACTCAAATAGCCACCCGTTACAACCAAGGTAGCCAGAAGAGCATCTCTGAACGCCGCACAGTACGTCCAACTTTGAGGCAGATGGGCTACAACAGCAGAAGACCACACCGGGTGCCACTCCTTTCAGCTAAGAACAGGAAACTGAGGCTACAATTTGCACAAGCTCATCGAAATTGGACAATTGAAGATTGGAAAAACGTTGCCTGGTCTGATGAGTCTCGATTTCTGCTGCGACATTCGGATGGTAGGGTCAGAATTTGGCGTCAACAACATGAAAGCATGGATCCATCCTGCCTTGTATCGGTAACGGTTCAGGCTGGTGGTGGTGGTGTCATGGTGTGGGGAATATTTTCTTGGCACTCTTTGGGCCCCTTGGTACCAATTGAGCATCGTTGCAACGCCAAAGCCTACCTGAGTATTGTTGCTGACCATGTCCATCCCTTTATGACCACAATGTACCCAACATCTGATGGCTACTTTCAGCAGGATAATGCAATGCCATGTCATAAAGCTGGAATCATCTCAGACTGGTTTCTTGAACATGACAATGAGTTCACTGTACTCCAATGGCCTCCACAGTCACCAGATCTCAATCCAATAGAGGAGCATCTTTGGGATGTGGTGGAACGGGAGATTCGCATCATGGATGTGCAGCCGACAAATCTGCGGCAACTGTGTGATGCCATCATGTCAATATGGACCAAAATCTCTGAGGAATGCTTCCAGCACCTTGTTGTATCTATGCCACGAAGAATTGAGACAGTTCTGAAGGCAAAAGGGGGCCCAACCCGTTACTAGCATGGTGTACCTAATAAAGTGGCCGGTGAGTATATATATATATATATATAATATATAATATATATATATATATATATCTATATATATATATATATTGTGGTAAAGCCACCAAAAATTCCTTTTTCCTATATAAAATGAATTATATAAAAAAAACTAAAAATTAATACAAATAAAATTCATATTTGGTATTTCCACATCCGTAACAACTGATACACTAAAAATGAAACAATATTTAATCTTTGATCAAAAAGTCATTTGTACCCCAAAACAGGACAAATGAAAAGCACAGGTTGCCCAGCAAAAAATAAGCCCCTAACTCTGTCAACTAAAAAGTAAAAATGTTATACTTCTCAGAAGATGGCGATGCAAAAAAATTTGATTTCTTTCCCCAAATGTGTTTTTGTTATGCAGAATTAGTATCGCATAAAAAAATAATGTAAATGAGGTATCGCCGTAACCGTACCGACCCGCAGAATAAAGGTCACATGTTACTTATACTGTACATTGGTGAAAAATTTAAAAGGTAAAAAGCAATGCCAGGATTAATGTTTTTTTTTTTTTTTTTTTTTAATCCACCAAGAAAGAGTTAATAAAAGTTATTCAATAAGTTGTAGGCACCCAAAAATGTTGTCTTTACAAAATAAATCTCATCCCGCAAACAACAAGCCCTTATATGGCCGCGTCACCAGAAGAATAAAGAAAATATAGCTTGTACAATGTGAAGACAAAACCCCAAAAATCGCCAAATCATTAGAACACGACTGGCTGCGGCAGGAAGGGAATGTATAAGCTGTGCGAGCGAATATCAGGGGACACCCCAGATTTACAGCTTATGAGCGAACAGACACCAGAAGTGACCCACCCCCATTATAGGAGCTACTGGGGATATAGTAGGGAATTTGGTGTCTGCAATGTCCTCCGCACAGCTTATATATTCCCTCTTCGCCATCCGCTGTGCAGTCACGTCCGGGATACTAATACTCACTACACCCCCTGATACATTCTTTGAGGGGTGCAGTTTACACAATGGGGTTTCTCCTTTGGGGAATCCACTTTTCTGGTATTTTACAGGTTCTACAAACATGAAATGTCCAGATACCAAACATCTGAATCTGTGCTCCAAAAGCCGCATAGCGCTCCTACCCTTCTGCGCCCTGCTGTGCCCAAACTGTTTATACCGCATGTATGAAACTGGTGTACCCAGGATAATGTGTGTAATGTCATACGTGGTATAAACTGCTGTTTGGGCACAGCCGGACACAGAAGGGAAGGAGCGCTATTTGGTTTTTGCAGCACAGACTTGGAAAGTTTGGTTTTTGGAGGCCATGACACTTTTGCAGAGCTGAAACACCAGTAAGGCAGAATCCTCTGAAATGTGACCATATTTTGACAACTAGACCCCTGAAGGATTCAGAAGGGGGGGGAGGAGTCTAATAAGCAACTGACGGGGTGGGGAGGAGTGGGGTCGGGAGGGAGTAGATGTTACCAAAAATCCTGTAATGGAGAGGAAAGAGATGGAATAAACCCTTAAAGGGATCCTATCATTAGAATCCCTTTTTTTCTAACTAACACGTAGGAATAGCCTTAAGAAAAGATATTCTTCTCCTACCTTTAGATGTCTTCTCCGCGCCGCCGTTTGGTAGATATTCCGTTTTCCATCTTTATGCAAATGAGTTCTCTCGCAGCACTGGAGGCAGGCCCTGGCGCTCAAACAGCACTGGGGGCATCCCCAGTGCTGTGAGAGAACTCTCCAGCGCCGCCTCCATCTTCTTCAGGAACCGGCCTCTACGCATCATCTTCCGACTTAGCTTTCAATCTTCTACGCATGCGCAGTCGGCTCTGCCAGCGGGCCTTGGGCAGAGCCGACTGCACCTGCGCGTGGCCATTTTTTAGACAAAAATTTGCCTCCTGCCAAATGGATTCTCTGTCTAGCAGAGACTCATTAAGTCTCCATGTCCACTGCGTGGGGGCAAGACTTGGGACAAGCAAGATTACAGTGAGCATTTTTAACACCCAAGTGTTACATTAATTTATTAACCACTAGCTATAACCCGCGATTTCGTCCGTGGCCCCCTCACGCTTGTGTGAACCACCTGCAGCACGGCCTGTGGCTCCCCACGTCCGCCACAAGCCCCTCCCATAGCATCGTGGGCCGGGACCCCACGGCCCTGCTGCTGCACTTCCGGCCCGCCCCTTTTCCCCCACCCATGCCCCTGGCCCTCCCCTTACCCCCCACCTGCGCCCCTGGCCCCCTTCTTCCCCTTTAGAGACTACAGTCACCTCCTACATCTACCACTTCTCCCCACCCGTGATCCCGGTTACCCTACCCCCCCCCCCCCTTCTGCATGTGCAATCCGGCCCCCCCTACTTACCTTCTGCCCTCTGGTCCCACCCCCCCTTCACAAACCCCCAGCACCTCCCCCAAACCACCACCCCCCTCCCCTGCACCCTACCCATCACCTCTTCCCACCCCCCTCCCTTAAGCAACCCACCGATCACTGTACCCGCAGCACTCACCATGTCAATGCTGGGGAGGTCTGTGTGGTCCGTGCTGAGATTTCGGTTTTCCCTGCCGCACAGTACGCGGGTGCGTGTGGCTGGCCACGTTAGGCCTGGGGTGCGCTGCTGCATGCTACGCCGGCCTGAGGAAATGTGTGGCCGGCCGGCGTTGGGAAACTTGCGGGCAGTCGCCATATTGAGCAAAGTGCCCTCGCGTGCTCTTGGGGTGAGTAGAGCCTTTAACCAGCAGCATTTTAGTTTTTGGCTCTATGGATGAATAGACCCTTGTTGGACCATAATATTCGGTCCTTGAGGTGAGTCTTAATGGGGTGACTTTAAATTTTGTTTTTCAAATGTGATGGTGGAGGAGGAGGAGGAGCTGAAGACCTGGAGCACACACATCCAACTTCATACTGGGGTGCCTGACACTGGTGGACATGCAAATGATGGGTCTATCCAGTGGCTGTTCATTTTGATCAGCGTCAGCCGGTCAGCACTGTCAGCTGACAGGTTGCTGTGCTTATCTGTGATGATGCCAACGGCTGCGCTGAAGACCCGTTCTGATAGAATGCTGGCGGCAGGACAGCACCTCCAAGGCGTAAAGTGCAAGCTCCAGCCACAAGTCCAACTTTGACACTCAATAAGTGTAGGGCGCAGAGGGATCGGAGAGGACAGGGCTGTGGTTGGCCAGGTATTCCCACAACATGCGCCTATACTTGTCCTTCCTGGTGACACTAGGCCCCTCAGTGGTGGGAGTTTGGCAAGGGGGTGCCATTAAGGTGTCCCACACCTTGGAGAGTGTGCCCCTGGTGGGTGTTGACCAGATGGCAGTTGTTAGCCTCTCTGCCGCCACCGAGAGTTGATGGAAACATTTCCATCATATTTTGCATAGATTTGGCAATCATAAATGTGATTGGTCCTCCCCTCTACCGGAATGAAAGACGAGATGTTATTTTTATACCGGGGGTCGAGGATTGCAAAAATCCAGTATTGGAGTTGCTCTCAAGGATTTTGCCAATGCGTTTGTCACTGGAAAAGCAGCCCAACATGAAGTCAGCCATCTGTGCCAGGGTGTTAGTTGGCATGACTTCGCTGCCCCCACCGGAAGGGTCATTGTCCATTTCTTCCTCCCCCTTCGCCCCATCCGCACTGAAGTAATGGGACGCACTGAGTTTCCCCACTAGCCTCGTGTGTGACTCATCTCATCTGCCACTTCATCCTCCTCCTCCTCTTCCATCATTACAGGCTGAGAAGCTGACAGGAGTGTGCAGTGACTCTCCTGCTGGGATGGGTCTGCTCCTATCCCCAACTCCTCAGCGTGCAATGCGTTATCCCTGATGGCGATGAGGGATTCTCGCATCACACATAGGAGCGGGATGGCTATGCTCACTAGTTCGTCATCACAGCTGACCCCTCAAAGACGCGTAAGATCTCGCATAAGTCTGCCATCCATGGCCACTCATGGTGCAGAAACTGCGGGAGTTGACTTTGAGGAACCCTTGGGTTTTGGAGATGGTACTCCATCAAAGATCTCTGCTGCTCATACACCCTGCTCAACACCAGGTACGTCGAGTTCCAGCGTGTGGGGGCGTCGCACAACAGCCGGTGTTCGGGCAGATGGAGGCGTTGCTGGAGGCTTCGGAGGCTAGCAGCGGCTAGTGTCAACTTACGAAAGTGGGCGCACAAGCGCCGCACTTTCACCAGTAGCTCAAGAACGTTGGGGTACGTTTTTAAAAACCTTTGCACCACTAAGTTGAAAACGTGGGCAAGGCATGGAACGTGTTGGAGGCTGGCAAGCTCCAGAGCCACTACCAGGTTCCGGCCATTATCGCACACGACCATGCCTGGGCCCAGGTGCAGCAGCGCAAACCACATTGCCGTCTCATCGAGGAGGGCATCCCTCACCTTGGAGGCAGTGTGCTGTCTGTCCCTCAAGCTGATGAGCTTTAGCACGGCCTGCTGACATCTCCCCACGCCAGTGCTGCAGCGTTTCCAGCAGGTAGCTGGGGTTGATTTTACGTCCGAGGAGGGTGGTTCTAAACCCCTGCCAGGAATCTTGGGCGGGGAGAGGAGGTAGGCCACCCCACTTTGCGACCCGATCCCAGCCTCCACTACATTCACCCAGTGTGCCGTGAGTGATATGTAGCGTCTCTGTCCACATGTCGGTGGTCAAAAGGACCATAGTGCAAAGTGCGGAACTAAGGGCACGCCTGATGTTACGCGACACATGCTGCTGCAAGGCGGGGACGGCACACCAGAAAAGTGGTGACATCAGCTGCATTTCCACGCCCCTGGCCTTGTCCCCCTCCCTTTGCGCTAGCCTTTGAGATTTTGAGATGTAAACAAATGTAAATTTTTTTTGTGTGTGAATTGACAAACTGATGGATTGTATACAATGTTTTTTTTATATATACACAGAGGGTAGATACATTGGGCTTATATACTGCCGTATATACAGGGTGGGGCAAAAGGTATGAACCGGTTTTAAAGGGATATAAAACAAAAATAACAACTTACAAAAATTATGTTTATATTGCTTAATTCAGTTCAGAATCTAGTTTTTTTACGTTAAGTTTTAAAGATGATATCAGGAAGATGGCGGCCGTCAGCAGCGATACACTCTTGAAGGCGAATTCTGAAGTTTTCAACAGCTCTTCTGCACATTTGGATGGGTATTGCCGTAACTTCCTCCCTGATTCTGTCCTTAAGTTCTTCCAGGGTATGTGGACGATTTTTAAAAACCTTTTCCTTTACCCCCAAAGGAAAAAGTCACAAATGCTCAAATCTGGTGAGCGCGCAGGCCACTCCACGTCACCCCTCACAAAGACGAGGCGCTGGGGGAACATTTGCCTCAATCTCGCCATTGAAATCCTAGCAGTGTGGGATGTAGCCCCATCCCGTTGGAACCAGATGTCTCCCAGATTAGTTGCTTCACCCTGTACTAGTATGACAGTATACAGGAATGAGTGAGTGAGTTGACAAACTGATGGACTGTATACAAATTTATATATTTTTGTATACAGAGGGTAGATATATTGGGCCTATATACTACCGTGTATACCGGATAACAGTATACAGCTTTCTTATTACCCCTATGGGACAGGTATACAGCGTATACCACTGGTGGAGAATTGAGCCCTAAAAAAGGCCTTTGTGAAATTAATTTTTTTCTTCCTATTCAAACCTAAATCCTCTCTCTCCCTCAGCACAACGTCTCTCCCTATCTAACTCCAAACCGCAAATGAGACAAATATGGCTGACACTATTCTTATAAATCCGAGGTCACCTGATTTCGCCAGCCAATAACTTTTTCCCATTTTTTTTCAATGCCTACGGTTTCTTGCTTCCCGTCCCACCTTCCCTGCACAGTTATTGGTGCAAAAAAAGCGCCAGGGGAGGTGGGAGGGGATACGAATTTTCACTGCGTTTACCGCGTGTTATTTGGAATATTGGAATCGAATATCTCGAATACCTTAATATTCGATCGAATATCTACTCGATCGAACGGCATGCGCCCATCTCTAATAAAGATATTAAACAGGAGAGGACCTAATACTGATCCTTGTGCCCCCCCCCCCCCATGGCCCAGTCTGAATATTGACCATTAGCATGTACCCTCTGTTTCCTATCAGTGAGTCAGTTGCTAACCCAAATGCAGATGTTTTCCCCCAGTCCCAACATCATTTTGCATACCAACCTTTTATGTGGTACAGTATCAAAAGCCTTTGAAAAGTCCAGATACACCACGTCCACTGCATTACCCATGTCCAGATACACCACGTCCACTGCATTACCCATGTCCAGATACACCACGTCTACTGCATTACCCATGTCCAGATACACCACGTCTACTGCATTACCCATGTCCAGATACACCACGTCCACTGCATTACCCATGTCCAGGTACACCACGTCTACTGCATTACCCATGTCCAGTTTTGCGCTGACCTCCTCATAGAAGCTGATCAGATTAGTCTGACAGGACCGATTCCTCATAAACCCATGCTGATTGGGTGTTATAAGATTATTTACATTGAGATACTCCAGTATGGCATCTCTTAGAAAGCCCTCAAATATCTTTCCCTCCACAGAAGTTAAACTTACTGGCCTATAGTTTCCAGGTTCACTTTTACACCCCTTTTTGAAAATTGGCACCACATTTGCTATTCGCCAATCCTGTGTAACAGAGCCAGTCATTACTGAATCCTTAAATATTAGATACAAGGGTCTATCTATGACCATGCTTAATTCCCTCAGAACTTGGGGGTGTATTACATCTGGACCGGGTGATTTCTCTATTTTAGTGTTTTGCTGGCGGTGCTGCACTTCTTCCTGGGTTACACACGTGACATTTAATTGAGAGTTTACATTCCCCCTAATCATGTTCTGGCCAATGGATTTTCTTGTGTAAACACTGTAGAGAAGAAGGCATTTAATAGTTGTGTTTTCTCCTCATCCTCCTCCACCATTACACCCAGATTATTTTTGAGAGTGCCCACATTGTCAGTTTTTATTCTCTTATTATTTATTTAATTGAAGAATAATTTAGGATTACTTTTACTTTCCTTGGCTATTTCTCTGGTAGCAAAATGGAGCTGTGTGCGTAAAGCATATGCAGCAGAGCCGTCTGTGTGTGACATTTATGTAGCGGAGCCGTCTGTGTGTGATGTATATGTAGCAGAGCTGTCTGTGTGTGCCATGTATGTAGAGGAGCTGTGTGTGAAGCAGAGCTCTCTATCTAGGTCCTGCCACCTATATACACGATGTAACTGATAGTTCTCAGCTTTCCTCATAAGCTTCTATCTCTTAAATTGTTCAGAATTTTTCTTCTTGTCCTTGATCGTTTTCTTTGTACATTCTTGAATATTCCTCCATTGCTCAGGAGTCGTTGTGGAGGAGAATTGTGTCTCTATATTGCCTATTTTTTCGACATATTTTTAAATCAGTTTTTGTACAAATTCTTTATTCAGAAACATTTAATCAGAGGAACATTTATTCAATACATTTTCAGAACGTGCAGAATTCAGGTTTATCACTGAAGATATTCGGTCTCACATTACATCTGACTCTAGATTCACATAGTGTTGGGGTCTGCATGGGGACCTGATAGACGGAGACCCTGCCCCCTTACACAGTTGTTACCTGTGGACTCCATAGATTATAGGACGGGCCGCTGGTTTTTCTCTCAGTTTATTTCTTGCAGGACTTTTCTTTCTGCTGATATTGAGCAAATTCTGCAGCGGAGTCTCCTACAAACACAGATGTGACTCCGACCTTAGGCTTGGTGGAGTGAGATTACTTTTGTAGTTCTCTGTCAGTGTGCTGCAATTCAATTCATGGCTCTCTGTATGTCTAGATTTACGTTCATAAGTTGTAGACAAATTTACTTGTGCCAAAATCGTGGCTGCTGCTTGTTCTATGTATGAAAATGTCTAATTCATCTACAGGGTTGTGCACATTCATGGCACTTTGGCGCAGCTCTCGGTGACCTAACTCATGGTGAAGCTGCTCTGGAACTGCAGAGGAGGCCGAACTACATGACTAGATGGACTTTATTTTGAAGAATGCGGTTGTGCTCGGGAAATGAAGTTAATGCATAGGAAGAATTCCTCAGTTTTGGACAGGATCAACCAGGTATTGGGGGCTTCTAGCAGCCGAGGGTCAATGGCCAGAACCCGGGCTGCAGAAGATGCATATCGGCACTCCCTATCTCGAGGGTTAAGGAGCAGGGTGTTAGCTGTCAGTTACAGCATTCAGTGTCACTAATAAACCCTTAAGATGCTGTGGTTGCTATTGGCCGTAGAATCTTAAGGGTTAAACAGTGTGGATGGGTGTTATCACCATCTTCGCTGCTGCACCGGGAGCCTGGCTATCAAATACAGCTGGGCTCCTACGGTGATCACACGGGCTCTGCTTCTGAGCACACTCGATCACCATCACATACACACGTTGACAAAATTGTTGGTTACCCCCTCGATTATTGATAAAAACAAAACACAATGATCACTGAAATAACTTGAATCTGGAAAAAGTAATAAATAAAAATTCTATGAAAATGAACAAATGAAAGTCAGACTTTGCTTTTCGCTTCAACAAAATTTTGAAAAAAATAAATAAATAAAACTCATGACACAGGTCGGGCCAGAAATGATGGTACCCCTGAAAATAATGTGCTCAAAGGGACCTGTTAAATCTCGGTGTGGCCACTAATTAGCATCTCAGGTATCTACAATCTTCTAATCTGTCAGTGGGCCTGTATATAGGGCTATAGCTCTATGTTCACAGGCAGAAAAATGAAGACTATCTTGAAAAGAACCCTGTCCCTACTGTGACACATGGAGGAGGCTCTGTTATGTTCTGAGGCTGCTTTGCTGCATCTGGCACAGGGGGTCTTGAATCTGTGCAGGGTACAATGAAATCTCAAGACTATCAAAGGATTCTAGAGAGAAATGTGCTGACCAGTGTGAGAAAGCTTGGTCTCAGTCGTAGGTCCTGGATCTTGTAACAGGATAGTGACCCAAAATACACAGCTAAAAAACCCCAAGAATGGCTAAGAGGAAAACATTGGACTATTCTATACTGGCCTTCTATGAGCCCAGAACTTTAACTGAAAAACAATGTCTGACTTTTATTTGTTCATTCTCACAGAATTCTTATTTATTACGACTTTTGTCAGATTCAAGTTATTTCTGTGACCATTGTGGGGTTTTCTTTCATTAAACAAGGGGAACCAACAATTCTGTCAATGTGTGTACGTAGGGATGTGGTAATTACCCACATTCTCCTACATACATGAGAAAGTATGAAAGGGTCAAAGTGGAAAAAAAAACATTTAGCCTAAAAAAAGCAGTGAGTGTAAGTTCAAGCTGAAAATTCACTTAAAAGTCGCTTCTTTCCTGTATGAATTCTCTGATGTCTGACAAGAACTGATTTTTGAGCAAAACATTTCCCACATTCTGAGCATGAAAATGGCTTCTCCCCTGTGTGAATCCTTTGATGATCAACAAGATGTGATTTATAGGTAAAACATTTCCCACATTCTGGGCATGAAAAAGGCTTCTCTCCTGTGTGAATTCTTTGATGTTCATCAAGAATTGATTTATGCCTAAAACATTTCTCACATTGTAGACATGAATATGGCCTCTCTTCTTTGTGAGTTCTTTCATGTTTATCAAGATGTGATTTCTTAGTAAAACATTTCCCACATTCTGGACATGAATATGGCTTCTCCCCTGTGTGAATTCTCTGATGTTCAACAAGAATTGATTTGTGAGCAAAACATTTCCCGCATTCTTGGCATGAATAAGGCTTCTCCCCTTTGTGAGTCCTCAGATGTTGAGAAAGATTTGATCTAGAGGTAAAACATTTCTCACATTCTGGACATGAATATGGCTTTACCCCTGTGTGAATTCTTCGATGTATACCAAGAAAAGACTTGTGAGCAAAACATTTCTCACATTCTGGGCATGAATATGGCTTCTCCCCTGTGTGAGTTCTTAGATGTATACCTATATCAGATTTCCGAGCAAAACATTTCCCACATTCCGGGCATGAATATGGCTTTACTCCTGTGTGAGTTCTCTGATGCTTATTGAGGTCTGATTTAGAGATATAACATTTTAGACAATCTGGGCATGAAAAAGGCTTCTCTCCTGTGTAAATTCTCTGATGTCTAACAAGATTTGATTTCCGAGTAAAACATTTCCCACATCTTAGGCACGAATATGGCTTCTCTCCTGTGGGAGTTCTCTGATGTATAACATCCCATATGTGGCTTTCATTTTTCTTAACAAACTGTGATGAATTAGGAGAAAGATCTTTCTCCTGAAGAGCTGAGGGTACATCTGGGATAATGACATGTTCTTCATATGGATCTTGTGTGATACCATGATCCTCTGCTTTATACTCTGTAAATATCAGATGTCCCTCTGAGCTCCTGGTACAGTCATCTGACAAGAAGAAAACTGATGTTATTATTATTGAATAACATAACCTTATAAGTATATTCCCCACTGAGCTGCCGCTGCCTGAGACGCTTCAGACCGTGTGAAGAAGTGAAGTCAGTGGCACAGGCAGCAAACGACGGCAGCGCGGCCTACTTCATTAGTATTCACTGTGCTGAGACGGAGGTCAGTGATAGTGACTAGTAATGAAGCGGGGCAGGAGACGCCACCACTGCTCTAGGTCACTGTAGAGGTGAACACAATCCATGGCTGCTTAAATATGGCCACTTATGTGGAATAATACTGTAGGACGCCATAAATCTTACTGTATTACACCCCATACACACAATAGAACCCAAACCACATCTGCTGGATTTCCCAGCCTGAACTCAGAGTTATACTACATTTATTACCCCCTATAGCGGTATCACATTTATATTCAGGTATTATTAGTATTTTACCTGAATCGGGGAACAACAAATAGTGTAAACAATGTCTGAATAGAATCAGTGACCCTTCTGTGCTTTATATAGTGGTGACTCCTCACCTGGGCGGGTCCCTGTAGGAATGTCCTCCTCACACTCCTCATCACCACTCACATAGGGCTCTTCCTTTATTCTCATAGATATAGCATTCATGTCGCTCACATCTTTATCCTGATGGAAAATCTGGGAAACAAATAATGTAAAAGTCACCGGACAAATGGGGAAGTCACAGAGAATGTTCTAGATCATTAATCCGCATGAAGATGAAAGATGTCCTGACAGTAGCTGCAGGTCTGTGAGAAGCCGGATAAACATATTAGATGGCGGCTCAATGACACCGCCCATGTATATAACCATATAATACTGCTGGATACAACAAGACTGACCACAAGGACTTCACAGCCCGTCTACACATCATAGGGAATATCTCCATCTACCTGATCATCATCCTGTGGAAGAAGAGGACTGGGACATCTCTCCGGTGTTGTCCTCTTACTGGATCTACCTGTAGGAAACACAGACAGGGACTGAATTCATTCTGTACATACAAATAATGGAAGCCCATGTGTATATAGTCATGTCTATTACCTGCTGATGTGAGGGGCTGCTGGTCCTCCATCATCACCTCCTTGTACAGATCCTTGTGTCCTTCTAAATACTCCCACTCCTCCATGGAGAAATAGACAGCGACATCCTGACACCTTATAGGAACCTGACAACACAATGATACAGTCATCACCCCGACCCCTCCAGTTACTGTATAATGTCCCAGCATTCCCAGCAGTGTCACCTCTCCAGTCAGCAGCTCCAGCATCTTGTTGGTGAGTTCTAGGATCTTCTGTCCATTGATCTCCTCCTGTATCAGGGGGTGAGGTGGAGGCCCCGGGATTGGGCTTATGGTTCCTCCATATCCATCATATACAGGAGCCTGACAGCGCCCACTAGAGGTCTTCTTCACTACTGTGTAATCCTGGTTATGGGGAGACACATTAATAAATCTCACTACATACATGTCCAGAGTCCATCACCTCTCCAGTCATATCATCTGTTATTACTATAGATAAGAATGATGTCATGATGACATCATCAGAATCTCTCACCTCTCCAGTAAGCTGGTAGATGATCTCTAGGGTGAGATTTAATAGACTTTCCGCCATCTTGTTCCTGTCTCTTTCCATCCTTGATGGATCAATCAGGAATATTCTCTTATATAGAAGATACTGAGAGGATTCTATATTGTAGGAACCTGAATGGAGAGAAGATGAGACAATGTAATCACTACATCCCATGGAATAAATAGGATTAGTAGGGAGTATAAGGGGGGCTTCCGGATCAGGCTCTAGTATGTGAAGATACCTGGCACATTCCTCCTCTCTGTATCAGACTCTTCCCCTTTGTTGAGCAGTGAGACGGAACAAGTGTCCTACACAGTATATAGTATATACCAGGGTAGGAAACCTTTTCTAGTACAGATGAGATACTCAGAGTGCGGTGTAATAATTGTAAGGCTGACTTCCCCTATACTACCGTCATATACCACACACCATAACACAGAAGTGCCGCCACCAGGTGCAGTTACTGCCATGTCCCGGGACGTTCTTGTACTTTCCTATTAGGATCATGCGCAGCCCCCAATGTTTGTGCCCAGGAGCTCTACGTGGCAGCACCTTAGGGTAGTGACACTTTATGTATCTGGATGGTGCTATAGCTGTATACAGTCATAGGACACTGGTACATTCACTCCAATGTAAAGCCGAGTTTACATGATGCATTTTTATTGTAAAACTGCTTGCATGTATGTGAGAATATGCACCATGTGAACACAAATTTAGCTAAACACAGACTAATTTCAGTTGGATATAATTGAATGTATTTTCTAATTGTGGATTCCGGGCCAGCAAACGGAAATTGATCGGGCGCACCTCCCCTTCCTTCTGAAGTTAGAAACTCCAGGGGAGGGGCCCTGGGCAGGTGTAACTTAAAAAAACATACTCACCTGACCCCAGCACTCCAGTGTCTGACACCAAACCACCAGGTCTCGGGCCAGAAGCAGGGATTTGTTTTTTTATCTTACTCCAGCACCCTCCAAGTTGATCAAATTCTTGAAAAAGCCTTTAAAAATATTGTCCCATAGTGGCCCCTCCACACAGTATAATATCCCATAGTGGCCCATCCTCACAATAGAATGTCCCATAGTGGCCCATCCACACAGTAGAATGGCCCATAATGGCCCCTCCACATGGTTTAATATCCCATTGCGGCCCATCCACACAGTATTATGTCCCATAGTGGCTTCTCTACACAGTATTATGTCCCTTAGTGGCCCCTGCACACAGTATTATGTCCCATAGTGTCCCCTGCACACAGTATTATGTCCCTTAGTGGCCCCTGCACACAGTATTATGTCCCATAGTGGCTTCTCTACACAGTATTATGTCCCATTGTGGCCCTTGCACACAGTATAATGTCCCATTGTGGCCCTTGCACACAGTATAATGTCCCATTGTGGCCCTTGCACACAGTATAAGGTCCCATTGTGGCCCTTGCAGACAGTATAATGTCCCATTGTAGCCTTTGCAGACAGTATAATGTCCCATTGTGGCCCCTGCACACAGTATTATGCCCCATAGTAACCCCTGCACACAGTATTATACCCCATAGTGGCCCCTACACACAGTATTATGCCCCATAGTGGCCCCTGCACACAGTATAATGTCGCATAATGATAAAGAGAATAGAGAGAATGGAGTCCGCGGCCACTGAAACAGCTACAACAGTGGCACACATGAATCAAACCGTCACCCACTTAGCCCAATTATTACCAGCCAAGATCTCAGCCCGTCCTCTGCAGGACAGCTCATTACAAGGTTTACCCACCAAAGATGATACGACTAACAATCAGTAGTTGGAACATACAAGGGCTGAACGCCTCAGCCTTTGGATCTAAATCAAAAGATCCAGAATTTATAGACAGAATAAAAAATATAATGTAAAAATGCTGCTGCACACACTGAATTTGCTAAGGGTATGGTAAGTTTATTTACATAAATTAAACAATCGTTGTGCCATGGACATGTAGCAATAAGCAACATGGAAAACAATAGATCAAATTAACGTTTCGGTCGTTGGACCTTCATCAGATATGATCTATGTACAGAAAGCACCCCCTCTACCTCATAGATTGTAAGCTCTTGCGAGCAGGGCCCTCAGTCCCATTGTGTGAAATGACTTTCTTTGTAATGTATCTTTCTCTCTGTATTTGAACCCTACAAATTGTACAGCGCTGCGGAATATGTTGGCGCTATATAAATAACATTTATTATTATTATTAAGCAGAGGGTATAGTATGTCTACACTCTCTGCTTCCTGTACATACTGTAGATCATATCTGATGAAGGTCCAACGACCAAAACGTTAATTTGATCTATTGTTTTCCATTTTGCTTATTGCTACATGAAGAAAACCAACAGCTACACCTACCTGGGGCTGGAGCTCAGCCAATCAGGAAGCTTCAAAGCAGCAATAGAAACCCTGAAAGCAAAAGCCTGCAGAACCTTCTATGCCATCAGAAGACAACTGTACCACCTCAAACCACCAGTGAGGGTCTGGCTGAAGATATTTGACGCAGTCATCTCCCCGATCCTTCTCTATGGCAGCGAGGTTTGGGGCCCAGCCACCTACCCAGACCAGTCAAAGTGGGATTCCAGCCCAACAGAGAACTTCCACCTGGAGTTCTGCAAATACCTGCTCCATGTCCATCGCAACACCACCAACATGGCCTGCAGGGCAGAGCTAGGCAGACTCCCCCTATGGCTCACCATACAGAAGAGGGCGCTAGCTTTCCAGGCACACATCCAGGGGAGCAAGCCTGACTCCTACCACCACCAAGCCTGGCTAAGCCACCTGAGCAAACCAGACACCCCCCAACCAAACAACAGCCAACCACCAAACCAAAAACACCAACAGATGATAACCAAGGCCGAAATAAAGGCGACCACAGAGGCAAACAGAGAGCGGTACATTGAAGAATGGAGAAACGAAATAAATAACTCCAAGAAACTCACCAATGTGTACCAATCCCTACAAAGGGACTACACCATGGCCACCTACCTGGAGAGAATACGCCACCCCAAGCACAGACAGACCCTGAGCCGATACAGACTGAGCGCCCACAACCTAGAGATAGAGACGGGGCGATACAGGCAGACGTACAAGCCACGGGAGAAGAGACTGTGCCAGCACTGTGACCAGGGGGCCCTAGAAGACCAGACCCACTTCCTGCTACACTGCACCAAATACTCAGCTGTGAGGGCCGTCTACTACCAAAGACTCTCTGCCCACATCCCAGACTTCATATCTGCAGACGAGAGGAGGAAACTCTACATCCTACTGGGAGAAGAAGAGGCCACTGTGGAGATCGCTGCCCAATATGTGTCCAGCTGTCACCAAACAAGAGGAAGATGAGACTCCATGGACTATCAACCCCCCCCCCATCACCCGTCTACCCCATACCCACAAATACCTAAACGCCCCAAACAAGAACGAGGAGACCCTAAAGACACTCAAACCCACGAACCCCGTACCCATCCCCCTCCACCACCCCCAACCCCCTTTTTGCTTTGGCAACACCAAATGTTTTATTCTTTGGTAATGCTAATAAAGCTCATTTGTATCTTGTATATATATAGTGTATGTACCAGTAGCTATATATACACCGGTATACAGTCTATGGAGCTCTGTATTGGGGTCTCTGGAGCTGCGCCCCCTTCCCATACACTAGAATATACCTGATCCATGTGCTGGGCCGGGGGTCAGAGCCTGAGCCATGTGATACTGAGGTGCTGCAGAGGAGTCATCACTAGGAATTACCTGCACATGTACACAAGGCCTTTATGGTCCAGAACTGTCCAGGGGTAAAGGGGTTAATGATAATCCTGCCGGGACTGGGAGCGACCACTGTATAGTAACCGTGGTTACAGGACCTGTGATGATGTCACATGTGGGAGGAGTCAACAAGTCACGTGATCAGGTCCCGCTGTTTTAGCCTCATAAGCTAAATGGTTAAAGGACCTTTATAGATGTCACAGTCATGTGATCAGGTTGTGTTCCTAATGTGGTAAAGTAACGTGTAAGTAGTCAAGCTGTGTGTGATGTGTATATAGCAGAGCTGTCTCTGTGTGACGTGTATGTAGCGGAGCTGTCTGTGTGTGACGTGTATGTAGCGGAGCTGTCTGTGTGTGACGTGTATGTAGCGGAGCTGTCTGTGTGTATGACGTGTATGTAGCAGAGCTGTGTGTGTGATGTGTATGTAGTAGGGCTGTGTATGACGTGTATGTAGCAGAGCTGTGTGTGTGATGTGTATGTAGTAGAGCTGTGTGTGTGATGTGTATGTAGCAGGGCTGTGTGTGATGTGTATGTAGTAGGGCTGTGTGTGATGTGTATGTAGCAGAGCTGTGTGTGACGTGTATGTAGCAGAGCTGTGTGTGACGTGTATGTAGCAGAGCTGTGTGTGACGTGTATGTAGCAGAGCTGTGTGTGACGTGTATGTAGCAGGGCTGTGTGTGTGTGACGTGTATATAGCAGAGCTGTGTGTGTGTGTGACGTGTATGTAGCAGAGCTGTGTGTCTGTGTGACGTGTATGTAGCAGGGCTGTGTGTGTGTGTGACGTGTATGTAGTAGGGCTGTGTGTGACGTGTATGTAGCAGAGCTGTGTGTGACGTGTATGTAGCAGAGCTGTGTGTGACGTGTATGTAGCAGAGCTGTGTGTGTGTGACGTGTATATAGCAGAGCTGTGTGTGAGTGACGTGTATGTAGCAGGGCTGTGTGTGAGTGTGACGTGTATGTAGCAGGGCTGTGTGTGCGTGTGACGTGTATGTAGCAGGGCTGTGTGTGAGTGTGACGTGTATGTAGCAGGGCTGTGTGTGCGTGTGACGTGTATGTAGCAGGGCTGTGTGTGCGTGTGACGTGTATGTAGCAGGGCTGTGTGTGCGTGTGACGTGTATGTAGCAGGGCTGTGTGTGCGTGTGACGTGTATGTAGCAGGGCTGTGTGTGCGTGTGACGTGTATGTAGCAGGGCTGTGTGTGCGTGTGACGTGTATGTAGCAGGGCTGTGTGTGCGTGTGACGTGTATGTAGCAGGGCTGTGTGTGCGTGTGACGTGTATGTAGCAGGGCTGTGTGTGCGTGTGACGTGTATGTAGCAGGGCTGTGTGTGCGTGTGACGTGTATGTAGCAGGGCTGTGTGTGCGTGTGACGTGTATGTAGCAGGGCTGTGTGTGCGTGTGACGTGTATGTAGCAGGGCTGTGTGTGCGTGTGACGTGTATGTAGCAGGGCTGTGTGTGCGTGTGACGTGTATGTAGCAGGGCTGTGTGTGCGTGTGACGTGTATGTAGCAGGGCTGTGTGTGCGTGTGACGTGTATGTAGCAGGGCTGTGTGTGCGTGTGACGTGTATGTAGCAGGGCTGTGTGTGCGTGTGACGTGTATGTAGCAGGGCTGTGTGTGCGTGTGACGTGTATGTAGCAGGGCTGTGTGTGCGTGTGACGTGTATGTAGCAGGGCTGTGTGTGCGTGTGACGTGTATGTAGCAGGGCTGTGTGTGCGTGTGACGTGTATGTAGCAGGGCTGTGTGTGCGTGTGACGTGTATGTAGCAGGGCTGTGTGTGCGTGTGACGTGTATGTAGCAGGGCTGTGTGTGCGTGTGACGTGTATGTAGCAGGGCTGTGTGTGCGTGTGACGTGTATGTAGCAGGGCTGTGTGTGCGTGTGACGTGTATGTAGCAGGGCTGTGTGTGCGTGTGACGTGTATGTAGCAGGGCTGTGTGTGACGTGTATGTAACGGAGCTGTCTGTGTGTGTGTGTGTGTGTGACGTGTATGTAGCAGGGCTGTGTGTGACGTGTATGTAACGGAGCTGTCTGTGTGTGTGTGTGACGTGTATGTAGCAGGGCTGTGTGTGACGTGTATGTAACGGAGCTGTCTGTGTGTGTGTGTGACGTGTATGTAGCAGGGCTGTGTGTGTGTGTGACGTGTATGTAGCAGGGCTGTGTGTGTGTGACGTGTATGTAGCAGGGCTGTGTGTGTGTGTGACGTGTATGTAGCAGGGCTGTGTGTGTGTGTGTGACGTGTATGTAGCAGGGCTGTGTGTGTGTGTGTGACGTGTATGTAGCAGGGCTGTGTGTGTGTGTGTGACGTGTATGTAGCAGGGCTGTGTGTGTGTGTGTGACGTGTATGTAGCAGGGCTGTGTGTGTGTGTGTGACGTGTATGTAGCAGGGCTGTGTGTGTGTGTGTGACGTGTATGTAGCAGGGCTGTGTGTGTGTGTGACGTGTATGTAGCAGGGCTGTGTGTGTGTGTGACGTGTATGTAGCAGGGCTGTGTGTGTGTGTGTGACGTGTATGTAGCAGGGCTGTGTGTGTGTGTGACGTGTATGTAGCAGGGCTGTGTGTGTGTGTGACGTGTATGTAGCAGGGCTGTGTGTGTGACGTGTATGTAGCAGGGCTGTGTGTGTGACGTGTATGTAGCAGGGCTGTGTGTGTGACGTGTATGTAGCAGGGCTGTGTGTGTGTGTGACGTGTATGTAGCAGGGCTGTGTGTGTGTGTGACGTGTATGTAGCAGGACTGTGTGTGTGTGACGTGTATGTAGCAGGGCTCTGTGTGTGTGACGTGTATGTAGCAGGGCTGTGTATGTAGCAGGGCTGTGTGTGTGATGTGTGTGTAGCAGGGCTGTGTGTGTGAGGTGTGTGTAGCAGAGCTGTGTGTGTGACGTGTGTGTAGCAGGGCTGTGTGTGTGACGTGTATGTAGCAGGGCTGTGTGTGTGACGTGTATGTAGCAGGGCTGTGTGTGTGTGACGTGTATGTAGCAGGGCTGTGTGTGTGACGTGTATGTAGCAGGGCTGTGTGTGTGACGTGTATGTAGCAGGGCTGTGTGTGTGACGTGTATGTAGCAGGGCTGTGTGTGTGATGTGTATGTAGCAGGGCTGTGTGTGTGATGTGTATGTAGCAGGGCTGTGTGTGTGATGTGTATGTAGCAGGGCTGTGTGTGTGATGTGTATGTAGCAGGGCTGTGTGTGTGATGTGTATGTAGCAGGGCTGTGTGTGTGATGTGTATGTAGCAGGGCTGTGTGTGTGATGTGTATGTAGCAAGGCTGTGTGTGACGTGTATGTAGCGGAGCTGTCTGTGTGTGACGTGCATGTAACGGAGCTGTCTGTGTGTGACGTGTATGTAGCAGGGCTGTGTGCGTGACGTGTATGTAGCAGAGCTGTGTGTGATGTGTATGTAGCAGAGCTCTCTATCTAGTTCTCTTCTTTCGCTGCCTCATTATTGATGAATTCCGCAATGATTAGGATTATATCCAGCTCTTATATTCTGCCACCTACATACACGATGTAACTGATAGTTCTCGGCTTTCACATTCTTGAATATTCCTCCATTGCTCAGGAGTCGTTGTGGAGGAGAATTGTGTCTCTATATTGCCTATTTTTTCTGCCGTTTTTTGTATCAATTTTTGTACAAATTCTTTAGTCAGAAACATTTTCAGAACGTGCAGGATTCAGGTTTATCACTGAAGATATTCGGTCTTACGTTACGTCTGACTCTAGTCATCTGTCTCATCTGCACATTCACCCAACCCTTCTTTAGTGATAAATCAAATATAATTTTTTTTCCAAATTCAAGACATAGGTGTGTTTTTTTTTTTTTTTTTTTTTTTTTTTTACTGGTACACAAAATGAACTGTGCATAGGGCCTAGGGTTTGATCGAACCCTGGTAAAGAACCACTGCTCTAGATTCACATAGTGTTGGGGTCTGCATGGGGACCTGATAGACGGAGACCCTGCCCCCTTACACAGTTGTTACCTGTGGACTCCATAGATTATAGGAAGGGCCGCTGGGTTTCCTCTCGGTTCATTCCTTGCAGGACTTTTCTTTCAGTCGATATTAAGTGAAATCTGCAGCTGAGTCTCCTACAAACACAGATGTGACTACAAAAACAAGTAAGTGTATTCAGCTCACCCCATTCATTGTCTGTAATCCAGTCTCGGTGTGCTCGGATACCAGCGGACCCAACCAGTTACACGATTCCAAGAAGCAAAAAAATTCCAGCACTGTCCGAAGTCTAAAAATATCCAAATCTTTATTCTAAATCCATTAAAAATATACTGGAAACCACATTAGGGCATGAACATAAACGGCTACACGTTTCGGGACACGTCTTGTCCCTTCCTCATGGCATACTCAAATGCAGACAAACATTCCTTTTAAAACCTCAATTGAAACTCCACCCATAAAAACATTAACCCTTAAATGTACCAACATATATCTCATTGTTGCTATATCTATATATATCTCCAACAATATATACAACATCCTTCTTGAAACCTCATATGTATATACTCATATCCCACATATTTTATCTTGTACACCGCATTTACATACAGAGATTCTCATTATACATCAGTAAACTTGCACAAAAGATTTTCAGCACGTCGTAAAACGTGCCTACCTTCTTCCGATTTAGCGTATTCATTGTAATTTCCACATCCATGCTCACCTCAGTCACGTGATTACCCATAATTCAACATTCTTAGTCACATGATCTCACCGCTTCTAGACTATACACTTATGTAATACAAAATAGTCCGGTCATGTGACTATCATATTATCAAGCGGAGCATGTAGGGAAATGTAGTTTAATCTAAACCCGTAACCAAACACCTTATCTCCGGGACTTCAAGATACAGCTACCCAATACAAAACAAGGTAAGTATTCAATAAATATATGATAGATCTGAACGAATATTAAGACCTGAAGGGAATCTTGTACCTAAGGTCATTATCCAAAATGCTTCTCTAATCAACAGTTTTTTCCTCCTATCACCACCTCTAATCAATTTTGGGATCTGTTCGATGGCATAAAATTTTAATGTACTAGTATTGCCTCCATGCACTACTTGAAAATGTTTTGATAAACTGGAGATATTCTCTTCATTTTTTGTACTGTCTGTTATATGCTCAGAGATACGGATCTTTACACTCCGAATAGTGCATCCGACATATAAGATTTTACAAACCGTACACTCTACCACATATACAACATATTGACTATTACAATTAAGATGTTTTTTGATATAATATATTTTCTGTTGATCCCTATTCACAAATCTGTCAGTTTTCTTTACGAATTTACACATATTACAACGACTCATTCCACATGGAAAAAATCCTTTTATAGTTAACCACGTATTGGAAACTGCTTTGTTCTGAGTAAATAAACTTGGTGACAATCTACTGCCCAAAGAATTCCCTCTTCTAGCTACCACTTGTATTCCTTCCTCTATAATTTTGTTGGTTATCGGATCTTGCTGCAAGATCGGGAGATTTTTATAAAAGATTTTTTTAATCGCTGAGAACTGATTACTAAAGGGAATCGAAAATGTCAATCTGCCATCCCTTTTGCTCTTTCCTGCGGTTTTTTCAACCAAAAATGAGTCACGTGTCTTTTCATCTACTATCTTAACTGCCCTTTCTAAACTCCATTCCGGATATTTTCTACAGCGTAATCTATCCAATGTGATACCCAATTGTTCCTTATATATAATATCAGAAGAACAAGCTCTTTTAGTACGAATTATCTCACCTACAGGGATAGATTTTATTGTATGATTCGGGTGTTGACTATCTGCTCTCAACAATGTGTTCCCCATAGTACTTTTTCTATACAAGCTAGTATCTATCTTACCTGTATCTTTATTTCCCATAAGACATATGTCCAAAAACGAGACCTTGTCCGAGTCACATGAAAAGGTAAAACTCAAACCCATAGGGTTAGAATTGAAAAATTCAATAAGGTCTGGTACGGACGCTACTGACCCACTCCATATGATGAGCACATCATCTATGTAGCGTCCGTACCAGACTAACCCATCAAAAAAAGGATTAACAGATGTAAATATGAATAATTCCTCCCACCATGCTAGCGTAAGATTCGCGAGCGAAGGTGAGAAGGGAGCCCCCATAGGGGCCCCTTTAATTTGTAGAAAAAACTGGTTATCAAAAAGAAAAAAATTATGGGTTAACAAAAATTCCGTTACCTCTATTATGTATTCGCATAAACAATCAGAGTACTTGCTATATCTCTCCAGATGAAATGACAATGCCCTAAGAGCCAACGAATGTGGTATGTTAGAATAAAGGGACTGTATGTCACACGTGACCCATGTATATTTTTCATCCCACATCATATCTTTGAAAACATTTAACAACATCTTTGTATCCCAAACATACCCAGGTATACGGTTGACTAAAGGCTGTAAAAGCCTGTCAACCCATGAACAAATATTTTCATTTATAGATCCCATCCCTGCCACAATGGGACAAAGGGGGGGAAATTTCAGATTTTTGTGAGTTTTCGGGAGTCCGTGGAATATTGGCAAGACTGGGAATTGTGGAATTAAATGTTTGGATTGATTCTCTGAAAATATACCTAATTTAACCCCTCTAGTAATCAATTTTGTCAAAGCCCCTGAAAAAACCTCTGTTGGATTAGTTTTAAGTTGTTTGTAAGTTGTCTCATCCTTTAATATATCTAAACATGCATCTCTATAGTCAGATTTATTCATTAACACTACCTTTCCATCTTTATCAGATTTCTTAATAACTATGTCTTCGTTCTTACTAAGTTTTATCATAGCTTCATATTCTTTCTTAGACATATTCTTCTTCTTTTTTTGTTGTTGTAATATAGAATCCCTTAGGGTCCCGAGGTCCCGTTCCATAGCCTGTTGAAACAGCGCATAGGTGGGAGCCCGGGACCCTAAGGGATAAAAAGAAGGATTGGAGCCATCAGCTCCAACCCACTGTATAGACTGATCATTATATGGAATATTAGTTTCTTGTAGTTGTAACAGACTCAATAAGGCAGTTTGTTCCTTAAACCCCAAATCAATAAATATATTTTCTTGGTCAACAACACCACTATCCCTATCACTATATTCCAATCTACTGGGATTTTCCTTATCAGAGGTAAAGAAATGTTTTTTCACAGTCACGAGTCTGACAAATTTATTGATATCCAAGATTGTATTAAAGAAATCGAAATCTTCATTGGGTACGAATCCCAATCCTCTTGATAGTAATTTCAATTCCTCTTCTGACAAAACACATGACAGATGTGACTCCCTGATCTCAAGGGTTAAGGAGCAGGGTGTTAGCTGTCAGTTACAACTACCACCCACTCCCGATGGCGCCCGCAGCGTTCAGTGTCACTAATAAACACTTAAGATGCTGTGGTCGCTATTGGCCTCTAGGGTTAAACAGTTTAGCGGGAGCCTGGCTGTCAGATACATCCGGGCTCCCGCAGTGACCGCACAGCTCTGCTTCTGAGCCCGCTTGATCACCGTCACATACACATGTTGACAGAATTGTTGATACCCCTCATTTAATTAAATAAAACCCCACAATGGTCACAGAAACAGCTGGAATCTGACAAAAGTAAAAATTCTATGAAAAAGAACAAATGAAAGTCAGACTTTGCTTTTCACTTCAAAAGAAGTTTAAAAAAAACAAAATTCATGAAACAGCCTGGACAGAAACGATGGTACTACTGAAGATAATGTGACCAAAGGGACCTGTTACATCTCGGGGTGTCCACTAATAGCATCACAGGTGTCTCCAATCTTGTAATCAGTCAGTGGGCCTGTATATAGGGTACAGATACTCCCTGTGCTGTTTGGTGGCCTGTATATAGGGTACAGATACTCCCTGTGCTGTTTGGTGGCCTGTATATAGGGTTACAGATACTCCCTGTGCTGTTTGGTGGCCTGTATATAGGGTACAGATACTCCCTGTGCTGTTTGGTGGCCTGTATATAGGGTACAGATACTCCCTGTGCTGTTTGGTGGCCTGTATATAGGGTACAGATACTCACTGTGCTGTTTGGTAACCTGTATATAGGGTACAGATACTCACTGTACTGTTTGGTGACCTGTATATAGGGTTACAGATACTCCCTGTGCTGTTTGGTGACCTGTATATAGGGTACAGATACTCCCTGTGCTGTTTGGTGACCTGTATATAGGGTACAGATACTCCCTGTGCTGTTTGGTGACCTGTATATAGGGTACAGATACTCCCTGTGCTGTTTGGTGGCCTGTATATAGGGTACAGATACTCACTGTGCTGTTTGGTGGCCTGTATATAGGGTACAGATACTCCCTGTGCTGTTTGGTGACCTGTATATAGGGTTACAGATACTCCCTGTGCTGTTTGGTGGCCTGTATATAGGGTACAGATACTCACTGTGCTGTTTGGTAACCTGTATATAGGGTACAGATACTCACTGTACTGTTTGGTGACCTGTATATAGGGTTACAGATACTCCCTGTGCTGTTTGGTAACCTGTATATAGGGTACAGATACTCACTGTACTGTTTGGTGACCTGTATATAGGGTACAGATACTCCCTGTGCTGTTTGGTGACCTGTATATAGGGTTACAGATACTCCCTGTGCTGTTTGGTGTCCTGTATATAGGGTACAGATACTCCCTGTGCTGTTTGGTGTCCTGTATATAGGGTACAGATACTCCCTGTGCTGTTTGGTGGCCTGTATATAGGGTTACAGATACTCCCTGTGCTGTTTGGTGTCCTGTATATAGGGTACAGATACTCCCTGTGCTGTTTGGTGTCCTGTATATAGGGTACAGATACTCCCTGTGCTGTTTGGTGTCCTGTATATAGGGTTACAGATACTCCCTGTGCTGTTTGGTGTCCTGTATATAGGGTACAGATACTCCCTGTGCTGTTTGGTGACCTGTATATAGGGTTACAGATACTCCCTGTGCTGTTTGGTGGCCTGTATATAGGGTTACAGATACTCCCTGTGCTGTTTGGTGACCTGTATATAGGGTTACAGATACTCCCTGTGCTGTTTGGTGGCCTGTATATAGGGTTACAGATACTCCCTGTGCTGTTTGGTGACCTGTATATAGGGTACAGATACTCCCTGTGCTGTTTGGTGACCTGTATATAGGGTTACAGATACTCCCTGTGCTGTTTGGTGGCGAAAATGGACCGGACAAATAGAGGATCACCGCGCTCAATCCATCGTCTTTTAAAAATTCACTTTATTTTGAAAATGTAAACACAACGCGTTTCGGGCTAACCGCCCTTTTTCAAGTGTATAAACTTGTAACTCACGTCGAGCTGGATGCTGTTTGGTGGCCTGTATATAGGGTACAGATACTCCCTGTACTGTTTGGTAACCTGTATATAGGGTTACAGATACTCCCTGTACTTTTTGGTGGCCTGTATATAGGGTACAGATACTCCCTGTGCTGTTTGGTGGCCTGTATATAGGGTACAGATACTCCCTGTGCTGTTTGGTGACCTGTATATAGGGTACAGATACTCCCTGTGCTGTTTGGTGACCTGTATATAGGGTACAGATACTCCCTGTGCTGTTTGGTGACCTGTATATAGGGTACAGATACTCCCTGTGCTGTTTGGTGACCTGTATATAGGGTACAGATACTCCCTGTGCCGTTTGGTGGCCTGTATATAGGGTACAGATACTCCCTGTGCCGTTTGGTGACCTGTATATAGGGTTACAGATACTCCCTGTGCTGTTTGGTGTCCTGTATATAGGGTTACAGATACTCCCTGTGCTGTTTGGTGTCCTGTATATAGGGTTACAGATACTCCCTGTGCTGTTTGGTGTCCTGTATATAGGGTACAGATACTCCCTGTGCTGTTTGGTGGCCTGTATATAGGGTTACAGATACTCCCTGTGCTGTTTGGTGGCCTGTATATAGGGTACAGATACTCCCTGTGCTGTTTGGTGGCCTGTATATAGGGTTACAGATACTCCCTGTGCTGTTTGGTGGCCTGTATATAGGGTACAGATACTCCCTGTGCTGTTTGGTGGCCTGTATATAGGGTTACAGATACTCCCTGTGCTGTTTGGTGACCTGTATATAGGGTTACAGATACTCCCTGTGCTGTTTGGTGACCTGTATATAGGGTTACAGATACTCCCTGTGCTGTTTGGTGGCCTGTATATAGGGTACAGATACTCCCTGTGCTGTTTGGTGTCCTGTATATAGGGTACAGATACTCCCTGTGCTGTTTGGTGGCCTGTATATAGGGTTACAGATACTCCCTGTGCTGTTTGGTGGCCTGTATATAGGGTACAGATACTCACTGTGCTGTTTGGTGGCGAAAATGGACCGGACAAATAGAGGATCACCGCGCTCAATCCATCGTCTTTTAAAAATTCACTTTATTTTGAAAATGTAAACACAACGCGTTTCGGGCTAACCGCCCTTTTTCAAGTGTATAAACTTGTAACTCACGTCGAGCTGGATGCTGTTTGGTGGCCTGTATATAGGGTACAGATACTCCCTGTACTGTTTGGTAACCTGTATATAGGGTTACAGATACTCCCTGTACTTTTTGGTGGCCTGTATATAGGGTACAGATACTCCCTGTGCTGTTTGGTGGCCTGTATATAGGGTACAGATACTCCCTGTGCTGTTTGGTGATCTGTATATAGGGTACAGATACTCCCTGTGCTGTTTGGTGACCTGTATATAGGGTACAGATACTCCCTGTGCTGTTTGGTGACCTGTATATAGGGTACAGATACTCCCTGTGCCGTTTGGTGGCCTGTATATAGGGTACAGATACTCCCTGTGCTGTTTGGTGACCTGTATATAGGGTTACAGATACTCCCTGTGCTGTTTGGTGTCCTGTATATAGGGTTACAGATACTCCCTGTGCTGTTTGGTGTCCTGTATATAGGGTACAGATACTCCCTGTGCTGTTTGGTGGCCTGTATATAGGGTTACAGATACTCCCTGTGCTGTTTGGTGACCTGTATATAGGGTTACAGATACTCCCTGTGCTGTTTGGTGACCTGTATATAGGGTTACAGATACTCCCTGTGCTGTTTGGTGGCCTGTATATAGGGTTACAGATACTCCCTGTGCTGTTTGGTGGCCTGTATATAGGGTTACAGATACTCCCTGTGCTGTTTGGTGATCTGTATATAGGGTACAGATACTCCCTGTGCTGTTTGGTGGCCTGTATATAGGGTACAGATACTCACTGTGCTGTTTGGTGACCTGTATATAGGGTTACAGATACTCCCTGTGCTGTTTGGTGGCGAAAATGGACCGGACAAATAGAGGATCACCGCGCTCAATCCATCGTCTTTTAAAAATTCACTTTATTTTGAAAATGTAAACACAACGCGTTTCGGGCTAACCGCCCTTTTTCAAGTGTATAAACTTGTAACTCACGTCGAGCTGGATGCTGTTTGGTAACCTGTATATAGGGTTACAGATACTCCCTGTACTTTTTGGTAACCTGTATATAGGGTACGGATACTCCCTGTGCTGTTTGGTGACCTGTATATAGGGTACAGATACTCCCTGTGCTGTTTGGTGACCTGTATATAGGGTTACAGATACTCCCTGTGCTGTTTGGTGGCCTGTATATAGGGTACAGATACTCCCTGTGCTGTTTGGTGGCCTGTATATAGGGTACAGATACTCACTGTGCTGTTTGGTGACCTGTATATAGGGTTACAGATACTCCCTGTGCTGTTTGGTGGCCTGTATATAGGGTTACAGATACTCCCTGTGCTGTTTGGTGGCCTGTATATAGGGTTACAGATACTCCCTGTGCTGTTTGGTAACCTGTATATAGGGTACAGATACTCCCTGTACTGTTTGGTGACCTGTATATAGGGTACAGATACTCCCAGTGCTGTTTGGTGGCCTGTATATAGGGTACAGATACTCCCTGTGCTGTTTGTTGGCCTGTATATAGGGTACAGATACTCCCAGTGCTGTTTGTTGGCCTGTATATAGGGTACAGATACTCCCTGTGCTGTTTGGTGGCCTGTATATAGGGTACAGATACTCCCTGTGCCGTTTGGTGACCTGTATATAGGGTACAGATACTCCCTGTGCTGTTTGGTGTCCTGTATATAGGGTTACAGATACTCCCTGTGCTGTTTGGTGATCTGTATATAGGTTACAGATACTCCCTGTGCTGTTTGGTGTCCTGTATATAGGGTACAGATATTCCCTGTACTGTTTGGTAACCTGTATATAGGGTACAGATATTCCCTGTACTGTTTGGTAACCTGTATATAGGGTACAGATATTCCCTGTACTGTTTGGTAACCTGTATATAGGGTTACAGATACTCCCTGTGCTGTTTGGTGATCTGTATATAGGTTACAGATACTCCCTGTGCTGTTTGGTGGCCTGTATATAGGGTACAGATACTCCCAGTGCTGTTTGGTGGCCTGTATATAGGGTACAGATACTCCCTGTGCTGTTTGGTGGCCTGTATATAGGTTACAGATACTCCCTGTGCTGTTTGGTGACCTGTATATAGGTTACAGATACTCCCTGTGCTGTTTGGTGGCCTGTATATAGGTTACAGATACTCCCTGTGCTGTTTGGTGACCTGTATATAGGTTACAGATACTCCCTGTGCTGTTTGGTGGCCTGTATATAGGTTACAGATACTCCCTGTGCTGTTTGGTGACCTGTATATAGGGTACAGATACTCCCAGTGCTGTTTGGTGGCCTGTATATAGGGTACAGATACTCCCTGTGCTGTTTGTTGGCCTGTATATAGGGTACAGATACTCCCTGTACTGTTTGGTGACCTGTATATAGGGTACAGATACTCCCAGTGCTGTTTGGTGGCCTGTATATAGGGTACAGATACTCCCTGTGCTGTTTGTTGGCCTGTATATAGGGTTACAGATACTCCCTGTGCTGTTTGGTGACCTGTATATAGGGTACAGATACTCCCTGTGCTGTTTGGTAACCTGTATATAGGGTACAGATACTCCCTGTGCTGTTTGGTGTCCTGTATATAGGGTACAGATACTCATTGTGCTGTTTGGAGACCTGTATATAGGGTACAGATACTCCCTGTGCCGTTTGGTGGCCTGTATATAGGGTACAGATACTCCCTGTGCCGTTTGTTGGCCTGTATATAGGGTACAGATACTCCCTGTGCCGTTTGTTGGCCTGTATATAGGGTACAGATACTCCCTGTGCCGTTTGGTGACCTGTATATAGGGTACAGATACTCCCTGTGCCGTTTGGTGACCTGTATATAGGGTTACAGATACTCCCTGTGCTGTTTGGTGTCCTGTATATAGGGTACAGATATTCCCTGTACTTTTTGGTAACCTGTATATAGGGTACAGATACTCCCTGTGCTGTTTGGTAACCTGTATATAGGGTACAGATACTCCCTGTGCTGTTTGGTGTCCTGTATATAGGGTACAGATACTCATTGTGCTGTTTGGAGACCTGTATATAGGGTACAGATACTCCCTGTGCTGTTTGGTGGCCTGTATATAGGGTACAGATACTCCCTGTGCTGTTTGTTGGCCTGTATATAGGGTACAGATATTTCCTGTGCCGTTTGGTGATCTGTATATAGGGTACAGATACTCCCTGTACTGTTTGGTAACCTGTATATAGGGTTACAGATACTCCCTGTGCTGTTTGGTGATCTGTATATAGGGTACAGATACTCCCTGTACTGTTTGGTGACATGGTGTGGACTTCACTTAACTTGGACCATAGGAAGCCAAGGAAAGAGTTATCTCAGGAGCTTAGAAACAAAATTCTAGACAAACATGTTAAAGGTTATAAGACCATCTCTAAAAGGAAACCTGCTATGAACTCTCTTTTATGTTTTCAGGACGAGTCCTTAAAGGACATTCGTTCCACCTTGTTTCAGCTCGCGAAGAAACCATGCCCAGAGAGACGTCCATAGAACTTCAAGTGGCTGATGAGGAATCCTCTGAGGATGAATCTATACAATCCAGCAGACCTGTGTTCCATTCTGAACAGACTACCAGGCTGCTGAAGTCCATCCGGTCTACAGTTGACCAGGATGTTGATGGGGAAGCCTCCACGTCTGCCTTTAGGGGTCTTATCACCTTCCATGTGGACGCATCATTGGCCAGCATCATGCACCAGCAGTGGAAGCAGCCAGAGAAGGGACATTCCTCCACAAGAGTTTTTAGGTCACCGTTTCCTAAGGACCCCTCTTAATGGGATGCTTGGGGCCCTCCCCCGAAGGTGGATCTCACCGTGGCCAAGTTGTCGCGCAGAACGATTGTTCCCCTCGAGGATGGATCTTATCTGCAGGACCCCTTGGACCGCAGAGTGGACTCAAACCTGAGGAAGGTATATTCCGCCACCTCAGCCCAAGCATCCGTAGCCATAGCCTCTACTGCTGTTGCGGATTTCCTCCGTACCCGCCTTTCCCTGTTGGAGCGCGAGATTGACTCTGGAGTCAATCGGGATGACATTTTGGCATCTATGGGTAACCTCCACAGGGCGGTGGATTATATGGCTGAGTGTTCTAGACAACAGTTGAGACTCTTGTCTAAATCTATGGCTCTTGCTACGGCTGCCAGGAGGCCTCTTTGGATAAAGCCTTGGCGGGCTAACCTCGCCTTTAAGGCTGCACTCTGCTCCCTTCCCTTCGTACCTGGGAGGGAATTTGGCCGAGGGCTGGATGTCCTTATGGAAGGTTTCTCTGAGGGCAAGGGAAAATCTCTACCACATGCAACTAGGGGCAGAAGACCTCCCCCTAGGGGTAGAGGATCATCGTCTGGGTTAGCCTTGGCGGGCTAACCTCGCCTTTAAGGCTGCACTCTGCTCCCTTCCCTTCGAACCTGGGAGGGAATTTGGCCGAGGGCTGGATGTCCTTATGGAAGGTTTCTCTGAGGGCAAGGGAAAATCTCTACCACATGCAACTAGGGGCAGAAGACCTCCCCCTAGGGGTAGAGGATCATCGTCTGGGTACAGACGCCAACAACTACATCGGCGTTCAAGATACCGCCCCAGAGGTTCTGGGCGTGGTGCGGCTCCCTGTGGCTTCAGGTCCTGTTGGAGGACGTCTTCTGTAATTTTTAAGGGCATGGAGTACCCACATAGAAGACCTGTGGGTCTTAAAGATAACGAATCAAGGCTATTCCATAGAATTCGATCGATTACCTCCTGACCGGTTTGTCATCACCGGCTTCTTCCCACCACTCAACAAACCATCTTGGAAGCCTCGGTTGCCGAGTACATTTCAAAAGGTGTCCCCCCCCCCCCCCCCAGACTGCGGGTCATTTTGGATTCGTCCTCACAGGAAATATCTCAGAATCACCATTTATATGACCGGCCACAGGGAGCATTACCAGTCACGGCTCTGCCTTTCGGCATTTCCTCAGCCCTGTTTGTATTCACCAAGGTGGTCGCTCCGGTCGCCGCCGCCCTCAGACTTCAGGACCGACTGGCTGATAAAAGCTCAGTCTACTTCAATTCTCCAACTTCATCTCAAAAGAGCCATTACCTTCCTACAAGAACTAGGTTGGCTGATCAACTGTGAGAAATCCGAAATTGTACCATCCACCCGGAAGAAATTCCTGGGATTCATTGTGGATTCAGAAGCGATGCAGATCTTCCTCTCCAGCCCAAGGAAGTTGAGAATCGAGGCCGCCGCTCGGTTCCTGTTCCAGACCCGGCGAGTTACCATCCGCACCGCCATGAGAGTCCTCGGCCTGATGTCATCTTCGGCCAGGGCAATCCCTTGGGCTTTATGGCATTTGTGTCCCCTCCAGATGGAAGTGTTGAGAACCTGGGATGGCTCTCCATGGGGACTGCGCAAGAAGTTCTGCCTTTCTCCTTCTACATGTCTTGCCCTCAGATGCTGGATTCACCTAAAAGACAGAAGGTCCACGGTCCCGACAATGTGGACCCTGTTGACAACAGATGCATCCCATTTGGGATGGGGAGCCCATCTGGAAGACAAAACTGTGCAAGGACATTGGAGAAGACCAGAGTTGAGAACATCCAATCTCAAGGAGCTCAGCTGTCTATCTGGCGCTTCTTCACTTTGCACCAGATCTGAGAGGCAAGGCAGTCAAGGTCTGGTTGGATAACATGACCGTGGTGGTTTACATAAACAAGCAAGGTGGCACCAGATCTCCAAGCCCTACTGAGAGAGGCAAATCTCATCTTTTCCTGGGCTGAGAGGAATCTGACCCACTTATCCGCTGTTCACGTCAAGGGCTCTCTGAACATAGTAGCGGATCAGTTGAGTCGGGGTATCACCATATCAGGAGAATGGTCTCTCAGTCCAGACGTATTTCAACAGATCGTCCAGAGATGGGATCTCCCGGAGGTCGATCTTATGGCAACCCGACTCAACGCCAAGGTGGGGACCTTCTGCTCTCTGTACCAGGAGGACAATCCCTTGGCAGTGGACGCTCTGTCCATCCCTTGGAGGTTCAGGCTGTTCTACATCTTCCCTCCAATATCAATCATACTGAAGGTATTGATAAAAATAAGACAGGACCAAGCCTCGGGAATTGCCGTAATCCCGTTCTGGCCAAAAAGGGCTTGGCTCATACAGATGAGTCAAGGCATATACTGGAGGCTTCATCCCCCTCCTGGACCTGGTAACCCAAGGAGAGCTGAGATGCCAGGATCTGAGGAGACTCAACCTGACAGCCTAGTTGACCAGCCCCTACTGAAAAAGAGAGGACTGTCTCAAGCCTTCTTGAAGACCCTTGCAAGTGCCAGAGCGGTGTCTACTAACAATAATTACTGAAGAATTGGTAACAGTCACTACATTGGCTGTCTATTCAATATAGACTAAAATATAAAGTTATCACTCTCATCCACAAGGCTCTCCATAATGCCGCACCTCCCTACATTTCTTCCCTCATCTCTGTCTACCGCCCAACCCGTGCTCTCCGCTCACTCAATGACCTAACACTTACATCCTCTATTATCAGAACCTCCCACGCTCGTATACAAGACTTCTCCCGAGCTGCACCACTTCTCTGGAATGCTCTACCCCGGACAATAAGATTAACTCCCAACTTCTACAGTTTCAAACGCAAACTAAAGACGCATCTTTTCAGACAGGCCTATCACAATTCCTAATGCACAAAATTGTCTGAACACTGTATAAGCAATGCCGCCCCTGCTACCTCTTGTGTCATCCTCTCTACCTCATAGATTGTAAGCTCTTTTGAGCAGGGCCCTCAGTCCCATTGTGTGAAATGACGTTCTTTGTTATGTATGTCTGTCTGTATCTGAACCCTATAAATTGTACAGTGCTGCGGAATATGTTGGCGCTATATAAATAAAATGTATTATTATTATTAACATCTTTAACGCCTGGTGTCTTGAACACAAAGTGGACTCCGCCGATCCACCTATAAGGGCGATCCTGGATTTTCTTCAAGGCGGCCTAGACAGAGGCCTGGCTGCGGCCACATTGAAGGTTCATGTAGCCGCTCTGTCCGCCTATCTGGGGACGTGCTTGTCTCAAGATCCTTTAGTGAGCACCTTTATTAAAGGAGCAACTAGGCTGAGACCGGTAGTTACTACCACTGTCCACCAATGGGACCTCAGTATGGTCCTCCCCGCAGTGTTCACAGACCCATTTGAGCCTCTAGAAGAGGTCGAGTGTAAGTTCCTGACTTATAAGACAGTTTTTATTTTGGCAATAACATCAGCCAAAAGAGTCGGTGAGCTGCAAGCACTGTCTTCTGAGGAGCCATATATCTCCTTCTTTCCTGACCGTGTTCAGCTCAGATTTCTCCCAGGCTTTAGACCCAAAGTCCCATCTACTACGAACATCAATCAGCTGATTTCCATTCCGGCATTTTTTCCTTCTCCATCCTCACCTGAGGAGGAGAAATTTCACACACTGGATTTGGTGAGATTCCTACAGATTTATCTGCGGCTCACCTGCCCTTTTAGGAAGTCAGAGAACATCCTCATTAATTATGTGGGAAAACACAAGGGGCTTAAAGCCTCTAAGGCGTCAATATCACGCTGGGTCAGAGAGGCGATTGAGGCCTCCTATTCGGCCCAAGGATTATCTCCTCCGGCCCTTTTACGGGCCTATTTGACTAGGGCGGTTTCCATCTCCTGCACAGAAAGCAAAACTCTATCTCTGGACCAGATTTGTGCTGCCGCATCATGGTCCTCCGAGTCTACTTTCATATCCCATTATCGTCTGAATAGTCGTATCTCATAAGCTACAGCTTTTGGTCACACAATATTGAGCTCAGTTTGTAGTGAGGTCCCGCCCTAGGGGGATTACTCGTCATCTCCCCATATTGTGCCGCTGGTACAGATGACAGGGCACAAATGATTATGAAGATAATCTTGTTTCCGTTAGTCCTAACAGCGGCACAAGACTACCCGCCCAGGGGAGTCAATTTGTCTGTAAACTATTTTGTCTGTTAATTGTTGTTGTTATGTACTATGCGTTACTTTTGTATAAACACGCAGGGGCGAGGTACTTGTGCCCTCTTATAGGGAAAGTGATATATTTAATTGGCTACTAAAGCATTCCGCCTTTCCTACCAGCACATAGGGGCAGAAAATACCCCATATTGTGCCGCTGTTATGACTAAAAGAAACAATATTATCTTCATAATCACCGCTGTACTGCTCCAGGTGGCCCAAACCACAGTAATGCCACCAGCACCTAATCCTGGAACTGTATCCAGCTCCACCTGGCCTGTGGGTGCTTCTCTGGTGGGACCAGCGGCAACATGGACACTGCAGCTCTCGGATCCTCCAAATGCTGCTGGTTCTATAAAACTTTGCCATCTTAACTCTTGACCCTCTTGCTGAAATCCTACAGCCCTATCTCACCTGACACTCCCTTTCCCCCATCCTTGCTACATGCACACATCACGGTTATTCACCAAGGAGGGAAAGGATCACCTGCTCTGCCCTAGGTACCGGCCGATTTCCCTAATCAACACTGATACGAAGCTCTATGCCAAATTGATAGCCAACTGAGTCAACACATAAAGGTAGTCAGGTGGGATTTGTCCCTCATATGGAGGCCGAAGATAATACATGCTCAGCACTCTCGGACTCCTATGATGCTTCTTTCTCTGGAAGCGGAGAAGGCTTGTGATAGAGTTGATTGGAGATTTCTGGAGGACACCCTTATACAGATAGGTCTTAGCCCCACTATGGTCACCTGTATGCACTCTGTCTACAACTCAGACACAGTCACAAATACGAGTTAATAGTATGCTCTCTTTCCATCTCCTTATTCATAATAATAATAATATTTTATTTATATAGCGCCAACATATTCCGCAGCGCTGGATAATTTGTAGGGTTCAAATACAGTCAGAAAGATACATTACAAAGAAAGTCATTTCACACAATGGGACTGAGGGCCCTGCTCGCAAGAGCTTACAATCTATGATTGTACCCGGTAAGGCTGTCCCCTATCCCCAATGCTATACCCACTGGTGATTGAACACTTATTTATAACAATTAGGGATAACCCAGATATCCAGGAGCTCCGTATCCATGATCTGCTGTTAGAATCCTGATGTATTTTGCTAATCTACCACCAGTGGCCACTGTTCACGCTGAACTATTGTGCTGTATTTCCACTCCTCACCACTGGAGGACCAATCTTTACCAGTGTGAAAGCATCTGGTTTCCTGTTTGGGCCTATTTACACCCATGAGACAGTTGCTCGTGTATTGTGACTTGTTCCATTCTCCAGCTCCTCAGAACTGACTTTCCCAGACTGTTCTACTCTCCTCTAGATTATCACCTTGCGATCCATACTGCAAGCTGTACCCCGGACTATTCCTGACTGCGCCTGGTTTATTCCATCTGGATACCGGATTCCAGCCATGTCTACCAGAATCGTTACAGGATACTCGAGCCTGAATTATAGAATCTGCTGTGGAAATAAGCTTCGTGTAAATAATATGAACTGTTTACTTACTAACATCTTTGCTGAAATGCAAAATTTGGAAACAAAGCTTTTGGCATTTGAAAACCAAACATCTCATAATGTGCAACTATTCGGACGAGCAACTCAGGATTTACAAAATATGGTGGTTCAACATGCGGAGCAAATACAGAAACTTCAAAACCGGGCTGTGGTTCCGGCTCCTGCATCCACCTTGCCTCTTCCACCCTTCAGGTTTGGTGGGGACAGTGATAAATACCGTGGATTAGTCAATGCAAGTTCTATTTTGGGGCGCACCCCTCTCACTTCCTCACTGACAGATCTAAGGTGCTGTGTATTATCATGCTTTTGACACATAAGGCCGTAGCCTGGGCTAATCCTCTTATTGAGGCCGATGATGGACGTCTTGATGATTTGAATGTCTTCCTTGCAGCTCTGAGCCAGGTATTTGATGATCCTAATTGATGAGTAACAGCTGAAGAAACATTATTGGCTCTACATCAGGGCAGACGCTCGGTTGCCGAATATGCCAAAGAATTCAGAAGGTGGGTAAGTGACAGTGAATGGAATATTGCTGCATAATTAACATTTTTTAAGAATGGACTATCTAATGCACTTCAAGATGATTTAACATGTGCTGATGATCCCACAAAGTTTGATGATTTTGTACATCATTGTGTTCGCATTGATACTCGACTGAGCAGAGCAGCGTCACCTACACCTAAACCACCTCAATGCATCCCAGTAAGAAAATATGCAAAGGCCTCCACTTGTCTAAGAAAGTCCGGAGCTCATGGAAAAGACTAGGGTAGTTAGAATAAAGAGAGCTGTAGGAGCGAGTGATCTGGATTTCCACATAGTAGAGGGAAGCCAATCACCATTGGAAATTGTAGTTACTTCAGAAGACAATCAGGAGAACCTGGGGAATATTAATAGGCAGTCACATGTAAAAGATAAGGTCCGCACTCCTGTATTCCTTAAAATTTCGTCTTTATTCCATATTATTAAAAGTGGAGTCTTCTTCTCTACTGCACGCCCTTTTAATTCTTTCTAGTTCCCCCACTGGGATACTTTTTAAGGTGTGCATTGGATGGCAGCTATTGCCTCTCAATACTGTATTTCCTGATGATGGTTTTCTATAGGGGGTGGTATGGACTGTACCATCTTCTTCACTTCCTATTAATTTAACATCTAAAAAACTAATAGATGTTTTTTCATGTGTAAAGGTAAATTTCAGTCCCATTTTGTTTCCATTAAGGTAGTCTATGAATTCTGGTATGGGCGCTACACAGCCCCTCCAGACAATGAGGACATCATCTATGTAGCGCCCATACCAGAATAAGGAAGAGGACCGTATACACATTGCATTAGGGCTACGACTAAGGGGCGAGCACGCCCAGAAACGCGTCAGCCAGAGCTAGTGATGATTTTTTTAAGTCACTTTGGGGAGTTTTTGCACACTTTATTTTTTGTAAGAAGATGAACTTTTAATAATATGGAATAAAGACGAAATTTTAAGGAATACAGGAGTGCGGGCCTTATCTTTTACATGTGATTGGACTTATTGTGCTCCAGGAGTCCGGAGCCATTTGGCCGTGCACCCAGTGGATTATACCTACATACCAACAGAAGCGGTGAGCTACAATCTTTCCTTATACTTTTTGAAATTGTATTAATAGGCAGTACCTTGGTTTACAGTTTATCTTATGGCTGGAGAGGTAGCTATACACTGTCTACCAATAAGTATTTGGACACTTGTGGTAGAATAGAAAAACAACATTTATTCATATTCAATAGTAGGTAGAGCCTCCACGAGCGTAAATTAAAGCCTCAACTGTCCGGGGCATGCTTTCCACAAGTCCTTGTATGACGGCATTCAGCTTGGAGAAGACAGGTAAGTTCTTTCACCAATTTGAGATGGCTGCTGGACCCTCAGTTCGTGATCCAACTCGATAGGGTTTAAGTCTGGGCTTTGGGCCGACCAGTCCAGTCTGTTAAGCATATTGTCATTGTACCAAGCTGTGGTAGACCTCGCTACATGACAGCTGGCTGGTGTTGTCATCCAGAAAGTAACATTGGTCTGACCCATAGAACCGCCATAATGTAGGAAGCACACTGTTATCTAAAATAGTGCAATAGGAGTCGGCGTTGAGTTTACCATGCACTGGGACCAAGGCATGACGTTCATCACGACCGCAGATATCTTCATTTGCATGGGTGTCCAAATACTTATTGGTATGACTCACAGTAGGTAAGTATGAGAGGAGGTCAGGGTGAGGAGGACATAGTCTATGAAATGAGAGACCTTACCATCTGGGGAGTGCTATATCCTGGCCACCAGCAGATCAGTACAGAAAATGAAGATAAGGGGGACAACCTTGGCGCGAAACGTAATTAATGGGGATGAAACCAGACAACAAGTGGGGGTATTTCACTACCACTGTCGGGAGAGAGAAAGGCAAACGCTGTGCTTCTGATGTTGTCGCTTCTCTGATGACAGGGAACAAAACCCACCTGGAGCATGTGGATAAGTAGAGGAAGTCAAGCATTTATATGGTTAACCAAGAGTTTCGGCAATATTTTCAAATCAGTATTCAGGAGGGTGATAGTTGGAGTGTGTGACTCATTTGATGTTCAACAAGATGTGATTTCTGAGTAAAATATTTCCCACATTCTGGGCATGAAAATGGCTTCACTCCTGTGTGAATTCTTTGATGTTTAACAAGATTTGATTTATTAGTAAAACATTTGCCACATTCTGGACATGAATATGGCTTCTCCCCTGTGTGAGTTCTTTGATGTTTAACGAGACTTGATTTCTGAGTAACACGTTTCCCACATTCTGGACATGAAAATGGCTTCTCTCCTGTGTGAAGTCTTTGATGTTGAACAAGAGTTGATTTGTGAGTAAAAAATTTCCCACATTCTGGGCATGAAAATGGCTTCTCCCCTGTGTGAATTCTTTGATGTTCAACTAAATTTGATTTAGTCGTAAAACATTTCCAGCATTCTGGGCATGAATATGGTTTCTCCCCTGAATGAGTTCTTTGATGTTCAATGAGACTTGATTTCTGATTAAAACGTTTCCCACATTCTAGGCATGAATATGGCTTCTCTCCTGTGTGCGTTCTTTGATGTTTAACCAGTCTTGATTTCCGAGTAAAACATTTTCCACATTCTGGGCATGAATATGGCTTCTCCCCTGTGTGAGTTCTCTGATGTATAATACCTTTACTGCAGCTTTCAATTTGTTTAACAGACTGCAATGAATTAGAAGAAAGATCTTTCTCCTGTAGGGCTGAGGGTATATCTGGGGTAATGACATGTTCTTCATATGGATCTTGTGTGATACCATGATCCTCTGCTTTATAATCTGTAGATATCAGATGTCCCTCTGAGCTCCTGGTACAGTCATCTGACAAGAAGAAAATTGATGTTACTATTATTGAATAACATAACCTTATAAGTATATTCTCCACTGAGCTGCCGCTGCCTGAGATGCTTCAGACCGTGTGAAGAAGTGAAGTCAGTGGCACAGGCAGCAAACGACGGCAGCGCGGCCTACTTCATTAGTATTCACTGTGCTGAGACGGAGGTCAGTGATAGTGACTAGTAATGAAGTGGGACAGGAGACGCGACCACTGCTCTAGGTCACTGTAGAGGTGCTGGTAATGGGTGAAAGAAGCGGGCACACCCAGTCACTGCGCTAAGGAAAGGAATGGTGGCACTTAGAGATACATCACATAAGATTAATGTCTGGTACAAACTACCGGCCTCCTTTTCCTTAGAGGGGTGACCGGGCCTCTGACAGCACCAGCACTGTTCTGATGGTGACCCTTCTATGCTTTAAATAGTGGTAACTCCTCACCTGGGCGGTTCCCTGTAGGAATGTCCTCCTCACACTCCTCATCACCACTCACATAGGGCTCTTCCTTTATTCTCATAGATATAGCATTCATGTCGCTCACATCTTTACCCTGATGGAAAATCTGGGAAACAAATAATGTAAAAGTCACCGGACAAATGGGGAAGTCACAGAGAATGTTCTAGGTCATTAATCCGCATGAAGATGAAAGATGTCCTGACAGTAGCTGCAGGTCTGTGAGAAGCCGGATAAACATATTAGATGGCGGCTCAATGACACCGCCCATGTATATAACCATATAATACTGCTGGATACAACAAGACTGACCACAAGGACTTCACAGCCCGTCTACACATCATAGGGAATATCTCCATCTACCTGATCATCATCCTGTGGAAGAAGAGGACTGGGACATCTCTCCGGTGTTGTCCTCTTACTGGATCTACCTGTAGGAAACACAGACAGGGACTGAATTCATTCTGTACATACAAATAATGGAAGTCCATGTGTATATAGTCATGTCTATTACCTGCTGATGTGAGGGGCTGCTGGTCCTCCATCATCACCTCCTTGTACAGATCCTTGTGTCCTTCTAAATACTCCCACTCTTCCATGGAGAAATAGACAGCGACATCCTGACACCTTATAGGAACCTGACAACACAATGATACAGTCATCACCCCGACCCCTCCAGTTACTGTATAATGTCCCAGCATTCCCAGCAGTGTCACCTCTCCAGTCAGCAGCTCCAGCATCTTGTTGGTGAGTTCTAGGATCTTCTGTCCATTGATCTCCTCCTGTATCAGGGGGTGAGGTGGAGGCCCCGGGATTGGGCTCAGGGTTCCTCCATATCCATCATACACAGGAGCCTGACAGCGCCCACTAGAGGTCTTCTTCACTACTGTGTAATCCTGGTTATGGGGAGACACATTAATAAATCTCACTACATACATGTCCAGAGTCCATCACCTCTCCAGTCATATCATCTGTTATTACTATAGATAAGAATGATGTCATGATGACATCATCAGAATCTCTCACCTCTCCAGTAAGCTGGTGGATGATCTCTAGGGTGAGATTTAATAGACTTTCCGCCATCTTGTTCCTGTCTCTTTCCATCCTTGATGGATCAATCAGGAATATTCTCTTATATAGAAGATACTGAGAGGATTCTATATTGTAGTAACCTGAATGGAGAGAAGATGAGACAATGTAATCACTACACGGAATCCCATGGAATAAATAGGATTAGTAGGGAGTATAAGGGGGGCTTCCGGATCAGGCTCTAGTATGTGAAGATACCTGGCACATTCCTCCTCTCTGTATCAGACTCTTCCCCTTTACACGGAATCCCATGGAATACAGTCCCTGACAGAAGTTTTGTCTCTTATCCATGTTGTGGAATCAAAAGCTTATAACCTGACTTTAAATTCATCTACTGGTTTTAGAAATGACTCCTATGAAAGCTGAAACCCTCCCAAATGTGTTTTTTATTAAGAAAATTAAATTGGCTTCACTGGCGAAATATTGATCATTTAATGAACACAGAATGGTCAGATTTTGACAAGACAAAAGTTTTGTCGCCTTGTCATATAACGCCCCCAATCCTAGTCTACAGCCTCCCCGGTGCTCACTAATTGATCGGTTAATTAGTGGTTGTGTATAAAAATAACTCCAGCACCCCAGACCTTCACTTGAACTGCAACTTCACCTGTGACAACAAGCCAAAAATCATCCCTGCGACCAAAGCCTTGATTATCAAGAGGCTGAAGACCAGATCCACTGCAGAGGTGGCCACACCTTTAATGTGTCTCGGCGTCAAGTACAAAGAATTAAAAAAAGATCTGAACAGACTGGAGATGTTTCTGACAAGCCCAGGTCCGGCAGACCCCGCAAGACAACTGCGCAGGAGGAACGTTTGTTGGTTAGAAAATCAACAGCCAGCCGCAATTCCACTGCAGCAGAGCTCCAACAGGCCTGGTCACCTCAAGTCCCTGTGTCACCTAGAACAGTTTGTAGGATTCTGTCTCGGAATGGCCTCCATTGTGGAATCAGTGCCCAGAAGCCATCACTGAACAAAAGGCAATGAAAGGCCCACAGCCTGCTAAACAGATGGACGCTGAAAGAGTGGCAGAAGGTGGATTACACCACAGCTGCCGCAAATACTGCAGGAGATCTACTGGAGCCCGTATGGATCCAAGATACAACCAGAAAACAGTTAAGTTTGGTGGTGGAAAGATCACAGTCTGGGGTTACATTCAGTATGGAGGTGTGCAAAATATTTGCAAGGTGGAAGGCAATATCAATAGGCTAAAATATCAAGAAGTATTAGCTTCCTCTTACATTCCCAATCATCAGGATGGCGCTCCATCTCATACATCCATCTCTACTTTAAAGTTCCTCAAGGCAAAGAAGATGAAGGTGCTCCAGGACTGGCCAGCCCAGTCACCAGACATGAACACCATTGAGTATGTTTGGGGTAGGATGAAAGAGGAAGCTTGGCAGACAAAACCAAAGAATCTTGATGACCCCTGGGAGACTGTAAGACGGCATTCTTCCCTATTCCTGATGACTTCATCATTACATTGTATGAATCATTGTCGAAACGCATGGATGCCGTCCTTCTAGCTCATGGAAGTCACACAAAATATTAAATCTGGCTCTAATAGCTCCACAACTTCATTCACCAATGTTAGGAAACATATCTTTGTATCTGAACTGAATTATTGGTTTGATTTTCACATTACTTTATGTGGGTGACAAAACTTTTCTGTTGCCAAAATCTGACCTTTCTGTGTTCATTAAATGATCAATATTTCAGCGGTGAAGCCAATTTATTTTCTTAACAAAAAAAAACACATTTGGGAGGGTTTCAGTTTTCATAGGAGTCATTTCTCAAACCAATGGAGATTCCACAAAATGGATAAGTGACAGAACTTCTGTCAGGGTCTTCTTAGAATAGTGACACTTTATGTATCTGGATGGCGCTATAGTATATAGCGCTATATACAGTCATTGGACCCTGGTACATTCACTTCAATGCAAAGCCAAGTTTACATGGTGCATTTTTAAATCTTAAAACTGCTTGGATTTTTGTGAGAATACGCATCGTGTGAACACAGATTTAGCTAAACACAGATTAATTTCAGTTGGATATAACTGAATGTATTTTCTAATTGTGGATCCCGGGCCAGCAAACGGAAAATGAATGAGCACCCCTCTCCCTTTTTGAAGAAGACGACAGAAGGGGAGGAGGCAGATGAAGAAGGACGCCCCCATTGCTGCTGGGACCTCATTAGCATATCGGTAAGTGCCAGTATTTCTAAGGAACGGCGCGACGGAGACCACATCTAAAGGTAGGAGACGAATAGCCTTTCTTAAGGCTATTCCGACGTGGTAATTAGAAAAAAAGTTGTTTTAATGACCGAATCCCTTTAACTGAACTTGAATAGTTTTGTAAAGAGGAATGGTCCAAAATACCTTCATCCAGGATCCAGGAACTGATTAAAAGCTACAGGAAGCAACTAGAGGCAAAAGGAGGAGCTACTAAATATTACTGGCACTTTTGTGTTGAGGTGCCCATACTTTTGCATTGGGAAAATTTTGGTTTAATGCATATTGCATATTTTCTGTTCTGCAATAAACCTCATTTCAATCCTGAAATATTACTGTGTCCATCAGTTATTAGATGTATCAGACTGACATGGCTGCTGCAAACACCAAAATATTTACAACTAAAATGATTAAGATTAATAAGGGTGCCCAAACTTTTTCATAGGACTGTATATAGTGCATGTACCAGTAGCTGTGTATATATATAGTGCATGTACCGGTAGCTGTGCATATATATATATATATAGTGTATGTACCAGTAGCTGTGTATATATAGTGTATATACCGGTAGCTGTATACAGTCTATGGAGCTCTGTATTGGGGTCTCTGGAGCTGCTCCTCCTCCCCATACACTAGAATATACCTGATCCATGTGCTGGGCTGGGGGTCAGAGCCTGAGCCATGTGATACTGAGGGGCTGCAGAGGAGTCATCACTAGGAATTACCTGCACATCTACACAAGGCCTTTGTGGTCCAGAACTGTCCGGGTGTAAAGGGGTTAATGATAATCCTGTCAGGACTGTGAGCGACCACCATCTACCTGTAGGTTAACCGTGGTAACAGGACCTTTATTGATGTCAGGTGTGGGAGGAGTCATCGAGTCATATGACCAGGTCCTGCTGTTACAGTTTTGTAAACTTGAAGGCTGAAGGACCTTTAGGAATGTCACGGTCACGTGATCAGGTCTATTCCGAATGAGCTAGTGTTATGTGTTCATGACGTGTATGTAGTAGAGCTGTCTGTGTGTGATGTGTATGTAGTGGGGCCGTCTGTGTGTGACGTGTATGTAGTAGAGCCGTCTGTGTGTGACATGTATTATTATTATTATTATTTTTTATTTATATAGCACCATAAATTCCATGGTGCTTTACATTTGGGGGTTACATACAATACACAGAATATACAGGCAGATATAATACTAACAATGTCTGACTGACACAGTGGGGTAGAGGGCCCTGCCCGCGAGGGCTTACAATCTATGAGGGAAGGTGGGTAGAGACAGAAGGAGAGGGGGAGACTGTACAGATGGTGATGAGGTAACAGTAGTGTTATTGGAGGTTGTAGGCCTTCCTGAATAGGTGAGTCTTCAGGGCCTTCTTGAATCCTGTGATTGTGGGGGTCAGTCTTATGTGTCTTGGTAGGGAGTTCCAGAGTATGGGGGATGCACGGGAGAAATCTTGGAGACGGTTGTGTGAGGAGCGGATGAGGGCAGAGAGGAGTAGGAGGTCATTGGAGGATCTGAGGTTACGTGTGGGCAGGTAGCGGGAGATTAGTTCAGAGATATATGGAGGGGACAGATTGTGGATGGCTTGGTATGTTAGCGTTAGTAGCTTGAACTCAATTCGCTGGGCTATGGGTAACCAGTGGAGGGACTGGCAGAGGGGAGCAGCCGATGAAGATCGGGGGGTGAGGTGGATTAAGCGAGGAGCGCAGTTTAAGGTGGACTGGAGGGGGGGGCGAGGGTGTTAGCTGGGAGTCCATGGAGGAGGGTGTTGCAGTAGTCTAAGCGGGAGATTATGAGGGCCTGGACGAGCATCTTGGTAGTTTCTGGGGTGAGGAAGGAGCGGATTCGGTGGATGTTCTTGAGCTGGAGGCGACAAGAGGTGTTGAGGGTGTGAATATGTGGTTTGAAGGATAAGTCGGAGTCCAGGGTTACCCCAAGGCATCGGGCCTGTGGGACAGGGGTAAGTGGGCTTCCATTAACTTTGATAGATGGGTCAGGTGGAGGGGCCATACGGGGTGGGCTGAAGATGATAAACTCTGTTTTCTCCATGTTGAGTTTGAGAAAGCGGGAGGAGAGGAAGGAGGCTACGGCCGCTAGACAATCTGGAATTCTGGCCAGCAGGGAGGTAATGTCTGGTCCAGAGATATATATTTGGGTGTCGTCGGCATAGCAATGGTACTGAAAGCCATGAGATTCTATGAGTTGGCCCAGGCCAAGGGTGTAGATGGAGAACAGGAGGGGTCCTAGGACGGAGCCCTGGGGGACACCTACAGAGAGAGGGCGAGGTGAGGAGGTGGTGTGCGAGTGGGAGACGCTGAATGTGCGGTCGACATGTATGTAGCAGAGCTTTCTGTGTGTGACGTGTATGTAGCGGAGCCGTCTGTGTGTGACGTGTATGTAGCTGAGCCGTCTGTGTGTGACGTGTATGTAGTTGACCTGGCTGTGTGTGACGTGTATGTAGAGGAGCCGGCTGTGTGTGACGTGTATGTAGCTGAGCCGTCTGTGTGTGACGTGTATGTAGCTGAGCCGTCTGTGTGTGACGTGTATGTAGCTGAGCCGTCTGTGTGTGACGTGTATGTAGCTGAGCCGTCTGTGTGTGACGTGTATGTAGCTGAGCCGTCTGTGTGTGACGTGTATGTAGCTGAGCCGTCTGTGTGTGACGTGTATGTAGCTGAGCCGTCTGTGTGTGACGTGTATGTAGCTGAGCCGTCTGTGTGTGACGTGTATGTAGCTGAGCCGTCTGTGTGTGACGTGTATGTAGCTGAGCCGTCTGTGTGTGACGTGTATGTAGCTGAGCCGTCTGTGTGTGACGTGTATGTAGTTGACCTGGCTGTGTGTGACGTGTATGTAGAGGAGCCGGCTGTGTGTGACGTGTATGTAGAGGAGCCGGCTGTGTGTGACGTGTATGTAGCGGAGCCGTTTATGTGTAATGTGTATGTAGCGGAGCCATCTGTGTGTGACATGTATGTCGCGGGGCCGCCTGTGTGTGACATGTATGTAGCAGAGCTGTGTGTGATGTGTATGTAGCGGAGCCATCTGTGTGTGATGTGTATATAGCGGAGCCATCTGTGTGTGACATGCATGTAGCGGGGCTGTGTGTGTGTGACGTGCATGTCACGGGGCCGCCTGTATGTGACATGTATGTAGCAGAACCGTCTGCGTGTGACATGCATACCTCCCAACTTTTGAAGAACAGAAAGAGGGCCAAAATGTGCAGCTGCAAATTTAGCTCCGCCCGTTTTTATGTTGACTCCGCCTATTTTGTCATTTTTCATGTGCCCCTACACAGTATAATCCTCCTACAGTCACCCGTATATTATATGTCCCCACATTATAATGTTCCCTTCCTACTGCCCCACAGTGGGGGTAGTTGGAGGAGGGCAATAAATTAATGGCAGATGAAGTGGGACATTAAACTGGGGGCAAGTAGAGGCAGACAGGTCCAGCTACCTTCATGGTTTAATGCCCCCTCCAGTTGTCCCCAATTGAATGTCCCTCCAGCAGGGGCGGATCCAGAGCCGGGCAACCGCCCGGGGCCTCGCGCTTAGCGGGGCAACCGCCCGGGGCCTCGCGCTTAGCGGGGCCCCGCGGCGCGGCCCGGACCTAACAAAATGGTCCCGGTTGGCATGTCCCGATTTCAACTCATTGGCGTCCTACGGAGCTGACAACATAGGCGTTTAAAGCAGGAGCTGTCACAGCTCAGCTCCTGCTTTAACGCTGAGCTCCGGCATTTGTAGCCCGGATGTGATGACGTCACATCGCGGCTACAATATGTGTATGAGGGAGAGAGCTGCGGGGGAAAGAGGAAAGGTGAGTGTGTGTGAGAACAGCATGACACTGGGGCAGATGGAGGGGGGAGAACGGCATGACACTGGGGCAGATGGAGAGGGGAGAACGGCATGACACTGGGGCAGATGGAGGGGAGGAGAACAGCATGACACTGGGGCAAATGAAGGGGGGGGGAGAACGGCATGACACTGGGGCAGATGGAGGGGGGAGAACGGCATGACACTGGGGCAGATGGAGGGGGGAGAACGGCATGACACTGGGGCAGATGGAGGGGAGGAGAACGGCATGACACTGGGGCAAATGAAGGGGGGGAGAACGGCTTGACACTGAGGCAGATGAAGGGGGGGAGAATGGCATGACACTGGGGCAGATGAAGGGGGGAGAACGGCATGACACTGAGGCAGAGACGGGGGGGACATGAAACTGTGGGCAGATAAAGGGGAAGAATGGCATGAAACTGGGGACCGAGATAGAGGGGGGGACATGAAACTAGGGGTAGATGAAGGGTGTATATGAAAATGGGGGAGAGATGGAGGGGGGACATATAATTTACGGGTGACTGTAGGAGGATTATACTGTGTGGAATCACATGAAAAATGAATGAGAATGGGCGGAGTCAACATAAAAGTGGGCGGGGCCTAATTTGCTACACGCGCCGCACATTTTATTCCCTCTTTCTAGTCTTCAACAGTTGGGAAGTACAGGTTAGAAGTGCAAGACCCCCCAGTAAGTAGGGCCCCGCCAAAGTCAATTGCCCAGGGCATCGCAAACCCTGGATCCGCCACTGCCCTCCAGTTTAAGTACTCCCTTCATCTTCCCCCAGTTTCATGTCCCCCCTCCATCTCTCCCCATTCTGCTTTAAAAACTGTGAGACAAAAGGGTTTCCGTTTTTTTAAGGGGAATGTGTTTCTGTTTTTCAAGTCCGCAAGTGGACCCAAAGAACGGAAACCCAATCACAGGTGTGAAGCTCGTGCCCCTTGTACCCCACATCCATACATCTAATCCCCCGACCTCTCACCTGTCTATACACATACTCCAATACAAGGGGGCATTGACATGGAGTAAAGTGGCGCTGATTCTACCATGATAACTCGCAGCAGAATCAGCGAATAAAGACTCCCATTGACTTCAGTAGGTTCCATTTTCCACGCAGAACACATTGAGACCAATGGGAGTCTTTTTATCAGCGCTGATTCTGCCGCGAGTTATCAGGGCAGAATCAGCGCCACTTTACTCCATGTGAATACCCCCTAATTCCCACATCCCCGCACACTACACATGTACAGCTACACTTTTTCCCTTTAGCCATCTCCCAATATACAGTCTCATGTAAAAATCTTTACCCCTCTCCCCTCACCCGCCTACCATATAGGACTGCATGCAGACAGGGGTGAACCTGCTCCTTTCGCCGCCCAAGCGAAGTACAGAAAGCCACCACTCCCCCCCCTGCCGGGAGGAGGGGCGGAACGGGGCGTGGCTTAGCAGAGGGGCGTGGCGCCTCGAAAGGGGGTGGGGCTTAGCGCCGTTCGCCGGCACAGAGCAGGCCCGGAGACTGCCAGCGCTCTGCCTGAGCGTGAGGGGAGGCTGCTGGAGCAGTGCTGCTCCAGTGGCCTCCCCAAACCACCGCTCCGTGCTAAGCCAGTCCAGGACAACTTGTCCTGGACTGGCTTAGGTTAGCAAAAATGCCGCCCTCCCTGAGGCCCTGGCATAGCGCCGCCTGAAGCACTCGCTTCAGGTCGCCTCATGGGAGGTGGCACTATCCTCTCTGCCTGCTTCAGCTCCATCCTGCAGGCAGTCTCATGAATAAAGCCGCCCTACAATTTATGCAGTCCATGCATTTTGATAAATAAAAAAAAAAAACACACAAAAACCCCCCTCTCTACCTACCAGGACTAAACACTGTCACGTCAGCCGCTGACCGCTATTTTCAGCACTGAAAAAAAAATAAAAAGCCTCCCATTGACTTCAATGGGTGCCACTAGCAGAAAAAAAAGCTACTGGAACCCATTGAATTCAAGGGGAGGCGTTTTTTTAAATGTGGAAAATTCAGCGCCAAATAAAACGACATTTTCCCCTCAAGCATTTTTAGGGGTAGTTAGATTTACTCTAGGCTTCCTTCCTCTTCCTCCTCCTGTCCTCTCCTTCACTCTTCCTCACACCTCTCTCATTCTCTCTCTCCCCCCCCACCTTTTTTTTTCTTTTAGGTGCGTGCGGTAGAGCCTCACCTTCCCATTATACCACCACTAGATTGCCTGTCCTCCATTGTGGTGGACTCCCTCAATGTGAGGCCTTCATAGCCCAGAAAAGCGTTCCGTCCTCCTCAACCTATTCAAATGTAAGCGCCTTAACGTTGTGTTCTTGCAGGAAACTCACTACTGCTCCAATAGACCATATAAGCTGACAAATGCGTGGTTTCCACACGCACAGATCTTCTCCCGACCCTAAATCCAGAGCACTTGGAGACTCACACCGAGGGGAGACTCATCATGGTTAAGGGCCGCATTTCCTCCCAAATTTTTACTTTTGCCTCTTTGTACCTACCTAACTCGGGACAGGGCCGAGCCCTCAGCTCCTATTTGAAGTTGATCGACGAATTTGCGGAAGGCCTCCTGGTAGTGGGAGGTGACCTCAACCTGGTCCTAGACCCTTCCCTAGACTCCTCTACAGACCTTTCCTCCCACTCTTGCTCACTCCTCAGAGGGGTTAAGAAGGACCTTCACTCCCACCAACTTGTGGATTCCTGGAGACTGCTTCACCCCTCGGACAGAGATTACTCCCAGGTTCATAATTGCTATTCCCGCATTGATTACCTCTTTATCCGTCACCAACACCTCCATTCTTTGATGTCTGCGGAGAATGACGGCATTACCTTTTCTGACCACGCTCTGGTTACTCTATCGGTGTCCTTGTCCTCTCCTATTCCCTTTCAGCGTCAATGGAAACTTAACGCGTCACTACTTAATGACGTGACTATCTTGGCCGACATCAAGGCCCGCTTGGAGGAGTTTTTCATGAGGGAGGAGACATCGGGGATTGACCCCCCCCAACGGTGTGGGAGGACCACAAGTACGTGATATGGGGCATTCTAATGCAGCATGGCTCCCGCTTGAAAAAAAGAACACTGAACTCACATTGACTCCCTGCTCCAGCGGATCCCCTCTTTGGAGCTCCTCCACAAACGCCAAGTCACCCCCGATGTTTACTCCCAGCTTGCCAGCACCCGGAAAGAACTGAGTACACTTGTCATGGACAGGGCTAAGGGAGCCCTAGCTAAATGCAGACGACACTTCTACGAGTTTGGCAACAAGAGTGGACGCTCCCTGGCTAGGGCCCTACGGGCTCAACAATCCCCCACCTATGTCCCCTGTGTCCATTCCACTCAGGACACCCATGTACACCTGCCACTTGACGTTTCAGCCACCTTCCGGGACTACTAGGCCTCCTTGTACTTAGTTGAATCCGCCCCCCCCCCCCCCCTTGTTCCTGAGATGGTGTACCGCGATCACCTTCGCTCTTATCTCTCCTCATCGGGCCTCCCGTCACTGTCTTCAGCAGACTTGGAAAACTTAGAATCTCCCATCGTTGAAGAGGAGATATCCTTAGCAATCTCTAGCATGGCTATGGGAAAGGCTCCGGGCCCAGATGGCCTTACTCTGGTTTACTACAAGAAACTCGCCCCTGAGCTCCGACCCCAACTGATGAAAGTCTTCAACTCTCTCACCGATGGTTCGGCCCTTTGTCGAGACTCCCTGCGGTCGCACATCACGGTTATCCCCAAACCGGGGAAAGACCCTCTCCTCTGCCCTAGTTACTGACCCATATCGCTAATCAATGTAGCGCTCAAAATCCTGGCCAAGATCTTGGCGACCCGCTTATCCCCACTACTAGGTGACATCATCCACCCAGACCAGGCTGGCTTCCTGCCTCGCCGTGAGGCTCGAGACAACACCACCAAAGCCATCAACCTCATGTATGGGGCTAAACTTTCAAACACACCTCTTATGCTTCTCTCTACAGATGCCGAGAAAGCCTTTGACAGGGTTAACTGGCAATTCATGGAAGAATCCCTACTACATATTGGACTCCGGGAACACATGATGAGCTGGATTATGGCCCTGTACTCTCTCCACACAGCAATGGTCAGGGTGAATGGATTGTTGTCCCAGCCCTTTCCTATTTGAAACGGTACCAGACAAGGATGTCCATTGTCGCCTCTCGTCTTCGTCCTGACACTTGAACCCTTCCTTCGCCACATCTGAGCTGACCCAAACATCTCAGGTGTTGCTCACTCTGCTCGCCTATATAAGGTAGCGGCATATGCGGAAGACTTGCTGTTCTTTCTCTCCTCCCCTCATGTTTCTCTTCCGGCTTTAATGTCAGCCTTCCAGGATTATTCGGTGTGTTCTCGAACTTTAAGATTAATTTCTTGAAGTCGGAGGCCCTTAATGTGACTCTCCCCTCCTCCCAGGCCATATCCTTGAGTCAGTCCTTCCCTTTCCACTGGAAACCCTCTTCTCTTAAGTATTTGGGGGTATATCTCACTCCAGACCCGAAGACCTCTTTCGCTGCAACTTTCCCCCACTACTGGCCTCTATCAGAGCCGATTGCAATCACTGGTCCACTGGCGCCTTTACCTGGTTCGGGAGGTGCACCATATTCAAAATGAAGATCTTACCTCGCCTCCTCTACCTTATGCAGACGCTTCCCATCCAAATCCCTATGCCCTTTCTCAGGTCTCTCACCTCCACCCAACTACAATTTATCTGGTCAGACAGGCCTGCTCGAGTGGGTAAGGCCCTTCTCTTCCGCCCCAAAAACTTTGGTGGACTATCCCTCCCAGACCTGAAATCCTACTACTTGACCACTCACCTGGCACATGTTGTGGACTGGTGTAGGCATGCCATGTCCAAGCCTTGGGTCTACATTGAGCAGACATTCTCCCCGATCCCACTGCAGGTTGCCCCATGGTTAGACTCTTCCTCTTTGTCGTCCCTCTTCTCACATCCAACCATTGGTCCCACGTTCCCGATCTGCTCTAGATGTCTTGTCCGCTCCACCCTCCTTCCCAAGGATTCTCCTCTTTTCCCGGTACTAGGTAACCCTGACTTTCCACCCGGATTGCTCGACCGCGTCTTTCACAACTGGCGCCATCATGGGATCTTCTGTGTCTGTCACCTCCGAGATGTGGGATGGAATATGCTCTCAGGCCCTCAAGCTTCTCTTGAATTGCCTCCCCTAGACGCATGGCGGGAGATGCAGTTCCGCCACTTTCTGCGCTCCCCCCCCCCCCACGGAGTTCTGCACTGAACCTACCCCCTTAGAGAGGATCTGTGTCAGAAACAGTCTCCTCCGCCACTCTCTCTCACTAGTCTACCAACTGCTGATTGAGCCCCCGGAGTACTTTGTTCCCCCATTCATGCTTAAGTGGGAATCTGATTTGTCCCTTTCCCTTTCCCAGGACCAATGAAAACGTATCTTCTGCCTCTCTCATGCTACCAATATCAGCTCTCGCTACCAGGAGACCAACTACAAAAACCTGTCCCGTTGGTATAGAGTCCCCACGAGAGTAAAGACTATGTTTCTCCATGCCTCCTCCCTGTGTTGGCAATGTGGCGGAGAGGAGGACACCATGCTCCATATTTTTTGGTCTTGCCCAGCCCTGTCGTCCTTTTGGGAAGGGGTCAAGCAGATCACCCTCCAGCTCACCGAGACCTCCCACCACTTGGGCCCTGCTCTGTTTCTCCTCAACTACTGTGAGTCTCCTGTAAAAGTCTTTAAACGCTCCCTGCTCAGATTCCTGGTCCTCGCTGCCCAGGCATGTATCCTGCTTTTCTGGAAGCGAGTTGAACCTCCACCTTTGGATTTCGAAGGTCAACGAGATAATGCGCATGGAGAATCTCACCTCTTTCCTGCATGGCACAACTGAGGCGCACACCAGAACCTGGTTTTATTGGTTGATGTTTCAGCAATCTGGAGAGTATCGGACAGTACTGGGCTCTGATCCTCTCCCTGGCTGAAAGTCCTTCAGCCCACCACAACTACCTAGAGACTAGTCTCTTTGAAGCCTCCATCCCCGGGTCGGAGTCCGAGCTACCTGGCAGAAGTGGACGACTTAACCTGTCTCCTATCCACTCGCACCCACTCCCACCCTCTAACCCCCCATTACTGTTTGTGTGCCCCCCCTTTTTATATTTTATTTTTCTCTTTCTTCGTCCCTCTCCCTCCCCCCTTTTTTCTTCTTCTTTCTTTTCTTCTTCTCTCTCTCCTTATCGCTTTCTCTCCCCTCCCCCCACCCTTGTACTGCTCCCTATTGTCATTTCCACTTTATGACGATTTATTTCCTGTGTTTAACGATGTACCCTGACGTTCTCGGGACATTTGTTTGTCCTGTTACATGTTACTGTAGGTTTTATTTTCCCCTTGCAAATTCCTTAACGAAAACTCTGAATTACCTAAAAAACGAAGTGTGAAAGAAAAGTCGCCCAAACGCCCCAGTCTGAATTATTTTCCGGTTTCCCAGCACATTGTACAGAATAATAAATGGTACCATTATGGAGAACAATTTGTACCGCAATCATTAACCCCTCGTATGGCTGTGAGAGCGAAGAAATAACAAAGTTATGGGAGGCGGAGTCAAACACGGATAAATGTCACCGGCGGTAAGGGGTTAACCTAATGTTATGCGGTCCTGTGACATCATAAGCCGGGGGTAATAACATTCGGGTATACGGAGGCGTCTACACAGCGTAGATGGCAGGAACTTATAAGGAGCCAAAAGAGCTGAAGGTCTGGTCACTGGTATGATCACCTGGTCATGTGACTCCTTAACTCCTCCCATAAGAGTCACTGATCACATGACTGTGACATCACCACAGGTCCTGTAATATCGTGGCCGCTGTCCTGGAGGAGGTCTGTAACCCTTTACATAGTTTCTGGATTTCCCTTCCATGGGGTCACATGAGGACTTGTTTGTAATGGGGGGAGCTGGAGTTTTCATAGGAAGTATTTTGGGATATAACTGAGGCCACGTTCCCCCCTTTCAGTTTAATAACATCGGGCCCCATTATAGTCAGTCGGGGCGGTCGGGCTCTGCATGTGACAAACAATGGGAAAACTGACCCTAGTGTGAACCTGGCCCAATATATAGAATAAGTGTCCTAATGTCATGAGAAATAAAGCCGCCATATGTCTATTCTATCTGATATTATTGTCACTACATTCACCTGCGGCCTCTTATACTACACATTCTTACAATTATATATATATACTAGCAGGACCCTGCTTCCCACGGGTATATGTCATTTTTTGTTTGCATAGTGGCCCCATAAGAATTGCCCAGTTTTGCAGTGGTCTATTTTGTATGATGTTTGTGTGTATGTCCATAAGCGTCATGTGATCATGTGTATCTCATTTTGGATGTCAATGAAAAACCTGCGATCGTTTGTTAGGGAGACCTGGAGTAAAGCTGTGTGTATGTGACCTTGTGTATCAGTGTCATCCACAGCGCCCTACCCCTTTTAAAGCTGACATACAGCAGTGAAGAAAAATGTCTGGGTTGCTATGGAAACCTAGAGTAAAACTCTAATGTGTGGTACTTTGTGCAGAGCTGCGTATCTAATCCTCTGGCGTGTGGTATTGTGTGCAGTGGCATGTATCTAATCCTCTGGCATGTGTAACTGTGTGCTGACGTGCGTATCTAATCTTCTGGCACGTGGAACTGTGTGCAGGCGCGTGTATCTAATCCTCCGATATGTGGTACTGTGTGCAGACGTGCGTATCTAATCCTCTGATGCGTGTATCTCAGTTTGGATATCAGTGTTGGATTGTGCATGTGGAATAACCGTGTATATGGCAGTTGGAATATGAGTGAAAGACTTGCAGGTTTGGCTAATGAGGGGGTCATTGTTTTGGGAATGATGTATCTCAGCAATGATACAATCGAGTGAGTTGAGGCCTCATCTTAAACCTTCCTGGACACCTGAAGTATCCGTGTGCCAAATTTGGTGAAGATCGGTCCAGTCGTTTGGTTGCGCATAAAGAACAGACAGACAGGAATTCATTTTTATAATACAGAGAGTAGAGATGAGCGAGTAGTAATCGATCGAATACTCGTATCGGTCGAATACCACGCAGGAAAATTCCACTGAATTCAACGCAAAAACCTCCTCGTGCTCCTCATCCTGCTACTTCCGGAACTTGTAGGATCCAAGGTGACGAACTTTGGTTTCCATGGAAACTGGAACAACATTCCCGTTTTTTCCCCATAGACTATAATAGGATTCGATATTCGAACGAATACTACTCGCTCATCTCTAATAGAGAGATATCTTACTAATATTATAAATGTGAAAGTTTGTGTTTGGATGTTTGTTCCTCAATCACGCAAAAACGGCTAGCAAACTGTCCATTTGGTTTTAAAGTGTGTCAGCACTGCCTGGAGCAGATCAGATACTATGCAAATGCATGTACATAATGGACTGAGGGTTAGCTGAGTGTTTACATAGAGAGATAACAGACCTGGCTTTATCTGCTGCTGCAAGTGCAATGTAATGTAGTATGTGAGGTTACAAACTATGTGCCAAATTTCAGTCAGATCCATTTTTGCATGATTGAGTAATATTAGTAGGATATACAGTATATACAGACCTCCTGATATATATATACTTGTGTAGTGATTACATTGTCTCATCTTCTCTCCATTCAGGTTCCTACAATATAGAATCCTCTCAGTATCTTCTATAGAAGAGAATATTCCGGATTGATCCATCAAGGATGGAAAGAGACAGGAACAAGATGGCGGAAAGTCTATTAAATCTCACCCTAGAGATCATCTACCAGCTTACTGGAGAGGTGAGAGATTCTGATGATGTCATCATGACATCATTCTTATCTATAGTAATAACAGATGATATGACTGGAGAGGTGATGGACTCTGGACATGTATGTAGTGAGATTTATTAATGTGTCTCCCCATAACCAGGATTACACAGTAGTGAAGAAGACCTCTAGTGGGCGCTGTCAGGCTCCTGTGTATGATGGATATGGAGGAACCCTGAGCCCAATCCTGGAGCCTCCACCTCACCCCCTGATACAGGAGGAGATCAATGGACAGAAGATCCTAGAACTCACCCACAAGATGCTGGAGCTGCTGACTGGAGAGGTGACACTGCTGGGAATGCTGGGACATTATACAGTAACTGGAGGGGTCGGGGTGATGACTGTATCATTGTGTTGTCAGGTTCCTATAAGGTGTCAGGATGTCGCTGTCTATTTCTCCATGGAGGAGTGGGAGTATTTAGAAGGACACAAGGATCTGTACAAGGAGGTGATGATGGAGGACCAGCAGCCCCTCACATCAGCAGGTAATAGACATGACTATATACACATGGACTTCCATTATTTGTATGTACAGAATGAATTCAGTCCCTGTCTGTGTTTCCTACAGGTAGATCCAGTAAGAGGACAACACCGGAGAGATGTCCCAGTCCTCTTCTTCCACAGGATGATGATCAGGTAGATGGAGATATTCCCTATGATGTGTAGACGGGCTGTGAAGTCCTTGTGGTCAGTCTTGTTGTATCCAGCAGTATTATATGGTTATATACATGGGCGGTGTCATTGAGCCGCCATCTAATATGTTTCTCCGGCTTCTCACAGACCTGCAGCTACTGTCAGGACATCTTTCATCTTCTTGCGGATTAATGATCTAGAACATTCTCTGTGACTTCCCCATTTGTCCGGTGACTTTTACATTATTTGTTTCCCAGATTTTCCATCAGGATAAAGATGTGAGCGACATGAATGCTATATCTATGAGAATAAAGGAAGAGCCCTATGTGAGTGGTGATGAGGAGTGTGAGGAGGACATTCCTACAGGGACCCGCCCAGGTGAGGAGTCACCACTATATAATGCATAGTGAGGGACTGCAGGTGCAATTGGGCCTAAATGCCCAACAAAAGCCTATAAAATGAAACCTAAGATTTCTCTGTAGAAGTCCCTGGGTCTCAAATAATGATGCTCTGTGAGGCAGAAGGGGGTGTTGATCTGCCATGGGCTACGCTCGTGATACTGGGAGTTCAATAGGGGAAAAACAACAGAAGAAATGATAACCCAACAACAGAGGTGGGGGGGGGGGGGAGGGAGGAAAAAGAGGAGAAGGGTACCATGGAACCCATCATTGTAGAGAACGGCCGAGGAGGAAAACTTTCCCTCCCAGACAGAGGACTTTAGGAAATTTAGAACACTTGTCAAAACTTCTGAAACAGAATCTAAGGCTTTCAAACAGCTATATCTTTTGAGAATTGTGGAGGAATCTTCCGCCAACAATGTCTCCATTCTCTGGATTTGGCTGAGTTCCTTAATCCACTCAACTACAGTAGCGGCGCAAGAGCTACACCAATGGCTAGGAATAACTGATTTAGCAGTCATAAGGAAATGTCTTTTGTTTGTATCAGAGACGGATTCTCCAGTGGAAGATCAGTGTAGAAGATACTTGTAAGGTTATGTCATTCAAAAATAGTAAGACTTTTTTTTTCATGACAGATGACTGTACCAGGAGCTCAGAGGGACATCTGATATCTACAGATTATAAAGCAGAGGATCATGGTATCACACAAGATCCATATGAAGAGCATGCCATTACCCCAGATCTACCCTCAGCTATTCAGGAGAAAGATAATTCATCACAGTCTGTTAAGAAAAATAAAAAATGCAAAACAGCTGTTATACATCAGAGAACTCACACAGGGGATAAGCCATATTCGTGCCCTGAATGTGGGAAATGTTTTACTCATAAATCACATCTTGCTCAACATCAAAGAACTCACACAGGAGAGAAGCCATATGCATGCCCAGAATGTGGGAAATGTTTTGCTCGGAAATCACATCTTGTTGAACATCAAAGAACTCACACAGGGGAGAAGCCATTTTCATGTTCAGAATGTAGAAAATGTTATACGCGGAAATCACATCTTGTTGAACATCAAAGAACTCACACAGGAGAGAAGCCATATTCATGCCCAGAATGTGGGAAATGTTTTACCAGTCAATCAGTTCTTGTTGAACATCAGAGAATTCATACAGGGGAAAAGCCATATCCATGCACAGAATGTGGGAAATGTTTTGCATATAAATCACATCTTGTTACACATCGGAGAATTCACACAGGAGAGAAGCCATATTCATGCCCAGCATGTGAGAAATGTTTTGCCGATAAATCATATCTTGTTAGACATCAGAGCCGTCACACAGGTGAGAAGCCATATTCATGCCCAGAATGTGAGAAATGTTTTACCTCTAAATCAAAAATGATTACACATCAAAGAATTCACACGGGAGAGAAGCCATTTTCATGTTCAGAATGTGGGAATTGTTTTGCCGATAAACCACATCTTGTTAGACATCAGAGCAGTCACACAGGTGAGAAGCCATATTCATGCCCAGAATGTGGGAAATGTTTTGTATGTAAAGCACATCTTGTTCGACATCAAATAATTCATGCAGGGGAGAAGCCATATTCATGTTCAGAATGTGGGAAATGTTTTACTCAGAAATTCTATCTTTTTAGACATCAAAAGATTCACATAAGGGAGAAGCCATACTGAATGTTGGAAATGTTTTGCCTCTAAATCATATCTTGTTACACATCAAAGAACTCACACAGGAGAGAAGCCATATTCATGTGGGAAATGTTTTACCTCTAAAGTCAATCTGTTTAAACATCAAGGAAATCACACAGAAGAAAATTCCTTTTTCATGAATATTTTACCTCCCCCCCCATTCACATCTTAAAACATTAACAGCTCACCTTGAGAAGGAGCCATTTTCTTTTTTTGTTAAACTCGTTGACAATTAGAGTAAGAATAATATATTTGGACCCCTAAAATATAACCTATTCACTAGGAGATGGACTAGGGCCACATGGATTACCACTGCTAGATTGGTCAGTGGCTTACATTTTTATATTGGTTTCCTAGTGAGTCCCTAGTGAAGTAACTTACCGGTCCCATAGTACAGTTATTTGCAGGACAATTTATATAATATTCTTCATCCTGGGTTTAGGTTTCTACACCTACCAGAATCAGGCTATTAGGTTGATGGCCGAGCCCAGATGATTTGATAATTTGTCCTTGTACAGTTACATGCACTCTATATCTTTAATGCTATATATTGTGATCCTAATTGGGTACAATAATCTCTAGGGCAGTGGTTCTCAACCTGTGGGTCGCGACCCCGGCGGGGGTCGAACGACCAAAACACAGGGGTCACCTAAAGCTATCGGAAAATACAGATTTCTGATGGCTTTAGCCCAGGGGTTCTCAAACTATGGCCCACGGGCCACATGCGGCCAGAGGACATTTATCTGGCTCGCCGCATGTGGCCCGCACACCATCGCCTGGATCGCAAAATGCACATACAACTGAAAGCTGTTGCGGTTGTGCGGCCTACACTGACTGCAGAGAGTGACCTCTGCCCCGACGCAGGCGCGATGATGTCATCGCGCTTGCAGTCTGAAGGAGAAGGACGCTCTTCGTGGGTACGTATAATCAAGTGTGTGATTGTATGTGTTGGTTTGTGTGTGTTTGTTGTACTGAGGAGCATATAATACAGTGTGTGGGGGGGTACTAAGGAGCATATAATACAGTGGGGGGGGTACTGAGGAGCATATAATACAGTGGGGGGGTACTGAGGGGCATATAATACAGTGGGGTGGGGGGGTACTGAGGAGCATATAATACAGTGGGGGGGTACTGAGGAGCATATAATACAGTGGGGTGGGGAGTACTGAGGAGCATATAATACAGTGGGGTGGGGGGGTACTGAGGAGCATATAATACAGTGGGGTGGGGGGGTACTGAGGAGCATATAATACAGGGGGGGGGTACTGAGGAGCATATAATACAGTGGCGTGGGGGGTACTGAGGAGCATATAATACAGGGGGGGTACTGAGGAGCATATAATACAGTGGGGGGGGGGTACTGAGGAGCATATAATACAGGGGGGGGTACTGAGGAGCATATAATACAGTGAGGTATATATAATTAAATATTGTTTTTGTGATTAATCACTGTTTAAATTTTGTTTGATTTGTAGCATGAGAATACATAATGCATATCAGGTATTTACATTCCAAATCATAACCATAGCAAAATTACAGTTGTGAAGCAGCCACCAAAATTATTTTTTGGTTTGGGGTCACCGCAACATGAGGAACTGTATTGTGGGGTCACAGCATAAGAAAGGTTGAGAACCACTGGACTAGGGCAACAGGGTTATCATTTATTCTATTCTAGCGCTATCTTGTAACATACTGAGACTTAGGCTAATATTGTCCGCGTGTTACATACAGTCCTATGAAAAAGTTTGGGCACCCCTATTAATCTTAATCATTTTTAGTTCTAAATATTTTGGTGTTTACCACAGCCATTTCAGTTTGATATATCTAATAACCAATGGACACAGTAATATTTCAGGATTGAAAAGAGGTTTATTGTACTAACAGAAAATGTGCAATATGCATTAAACCAAAATTTGACCTGTGCAAAAGTATGGGCACCTCAACAGAAAAGTGACATTAATATTTAGTAGATTCTCCTTTTGCAAAGATAACAGCCTCTAGTCGCTTCCTGTAGCTTTTAATCAGTTCCTGGATCCTGGATGAAGGGATTTTGGACCATTCCTCTTTACAAAACAATTCAAGTTCAGTTAAGTTTGATGGTCGCCGAGCATGGACAGCCCGCTTCAAATCATCCCACAGATGTTCAATGATATTCAGGTCTGGGGACTGGGATGGCCATTCCAGAACATTGTAATTGTTCCTCTGCATGAATGCCTGAGGATTTGGAGCGGTGTTTTGGATCATTGTCTTGCTGAAATATCCATCCCCGGCGTAACTTCAACTTCGTCACTGATTCTTGAACATTATTCTCAAGAATCTGCTGTGACCCTCAACTTTAACAAGATTCCCGGTGTCGGCATTGGCCATAAAGCCCCAAAGCATGATGGAACCTCCACCAAATTTTACCGTGGGTAGCAAGTGTTTTTCTTGGAATGCTGTTTTTTTTGGACGCCATGCATAACGCCTTTTTGTATGACCAAACAACTCAATCTTTGTTTCATCAGTCCACAGGACCTTCTTCCAAAATGAAGCTGGCTTGTCCAAATGTGCTTTTGCATACCTCAGGCGACTCTATTTGTGGCATGCTTGCAGAAACGGCTTCTTTCTCATCACTCTCCCATACAGCTTCTATTTGTGCAAAATGCGCTGTATAGTTGACCGATGCACAGTGACACCATCTGCAGCAAGATGATGCTGCAGCTCTTTGGAGATGGTCTGTGGATTGTCCTTGACTGTTCTCTCCATTCTTCTTCTCTGCCTTTCTGATATTTTTCTTGGCCTGCCACTTCTGGGCTTAACAAGAACTGTCCCTGTGGTCTTCCATTTCCTTACTATGTTCCTCACAGTGGAAACTGACAGGTTAAATCTCTGAGACAACGTTTTGTATCCTTCCCCTGAACAACTATGTTGAACAATCTTTGTTTTCAGATCATTTGAGAGCGGGCTGTCCATGCTCAGCGACCATCTAACTTAACTGAACTTGAATTGTTTTGTAGAAAGAAATGGTCCAAAATACCTTCATCCAGGATCTGATTAAAAGCTACAGGAAGCGACTAGAGGCTGTTATCTTTGCAAAAGGAGGATGTACTAAATATTAATGTCACTTTTCTGTTGAGGTGCCCATACTTTTGCACCAGTCAAATTTTGGTTTAATGCATATTGCACATTTTCTGTTAATACAATAAACCTCATTTCAATCCTGAAATATTACTGTGTCCATCAGTTATTAGATATATCAAACTGAAATGGCTGCTGCAAATACCAAAATATTTAGAACTAAAAATGATTAAGATTAATAGGGGTGCCCAAACTTTTTCATAGGACTGTACAATTTTTAGTTTACTTGCACCTGTTCCTATATCATATCTAATAAAGGTTATGTTGTAGGGGTCCTATTTTCATTGAGTTTTGTAATTTTATTGGCTCCTCCCACCATCAGTGGTTTAGTCTTCTGTATATTCTTCTAAACTACCATATGCAGTGAAACCTCTCCAGACCATCAATCCTTGGAGAAATCCCTATAATAGTAAATGGTGCAGTAACAGACACTGATGATGAGATGTCAATCTGTCCTGTGTAATCGGTATGGTAAGGACTATGTGCAGGCTAATGCTAAGTCAATTAGTGCTCATCTAATTAGCAAGCCAGGGGCACTGACCATCGCAGACATGGCGGCAGCGGACCTGGCTGATCAAAAAGTCTATAAGAAACGATGCCGCCGCAGGTGAGAGGTTGCAGGAAGCAGCTTGGAGGTCGGGGGGGGGGGGGGGGGGACGGACGGACATATGATGAGGTTCATGATTCTGTTGTCAGACTCTTGGAGTCACAACTTACTGTGGGGTCTGTCCCTGTCTCCTTTCTCCACCGCCAGGCTTTATCAGTTCGGTATTATTATTCTCCCTATGGTTGTATGTATTTGTCTTTATGTTCTTCCATCTTTATATTGTAAAGCACTCTACCTTTCTTACATATATTAAATCTAACATTGAATAGGATTGTCCTCTAATTTCCCCACAAATCCGAAGAGTGAAGCCGTGTTACCCTGCTGTGTGCTAGTTGTGCTATGGGCATACTCATGTCTCGTGATAAGATAAGATAATCCTTTATTAGTCCCACCATGGGGATAGTCAGTGTGTTACAGCAGCAGAATAATACGGATACAGGATAATAACAGTAATATATTACAGAAGGAGACACATAAGCTCAGACTAGCAGATAGAAGAAAAATACTAGGAGTCAGAGCAACTAAGGAAGAGAAGACTTCAGGATCATTTAGTTCTCTGTGCGGAGTGATCTTGGCTTATCCTGATGTAGATTATACAACCTGACTGCAGTTGGGAGGAAGGATCTCCGATTGTTCCTTCTCACACTTGGGGTGAAGCAGTCGGTCACTGACAGTACTGCCCAGTGCTATCACGGTCTCATTCATAGGGTGGGATTTGTTCTCCGGCATGGAGGTCACCAAGGACAGTGTCCTTCTGTCACCCACCACCTGTACTGGGTCCAGGGGGCCCCCAGGCCAGAGCTGGCCCTCCTGATCAGCCTGTCAAGTCTATTTCTGTCCCTGGCCGGTATACTACTTCCCTAGCAGGCTACACCGAAGAAGATGGCTGAAGCAACCACAGATTTGAAGAAGGCCCTAAGAAGTGGCCCCTGGACTCCGAAGGCCCTCAGCCTTCTAAGCAGGTAGAGTCTACTGTGACCCTTTCTGTGCAGCGCCTCCAGGTGACCAGCCCAGTCCAGCTTATTATTGAGGAGCACACTCAGGTACTTATAGTTCTTACTTTATCAATGCCCGTCCCCTGGATCTCCACTGGAATCGGAGCACTTCTCTGCTTACTGAAGTCCACCACCATCTCCTTGGTCTTCCCAACATTAATCCTGAGGTGGTTCCGCTGGCACCATTCTACAAAATCCTGGTTTAAGTCTCTGTACTCCGTGTCGTCTCCGTCTACTATTGCAGAGTCATCGGAGTACTTTTAAGTGGTGAGGGCTGGCAGCTTTGTATAGATATGTGAGTGTAAGAGGGGCACTCTGGGCCTGTGTATCCTAGTGTGATAGGTGAGCTGTGAGTGTGGAAGCGGAGTACCCCTTTTATGATTGCATCTGGATGAAATGTGTGTGTGGTGAGTAAGGTCCACGGAGAACCCCCAGAACTGGTATGTAGTGAGCGCATATTAATACTTGCAGTGCTGTCACATAGTGACAAGTGGTCGTTATAATTACTTATCAAAATAAGGACAAGAAAATTCCGGAAATGAGTTTGTGCACAAAAGATCCTTATTATTATAGGACAGACATCAGTACATGCAACATCTTATATCAACATATTCACAATAGGAACCTTTTTTGGACAATGTTCTTATAATATCTGCACAATATGATCTACTGTATTAATATTCATAGAAATCTATAAACCAAAAGACTTTAAGTTAACAAGTCAAGAACTTCTTGTATTACTTCTCTAGCTGAGGGAAAAGAAAAGTAAAGAGGCAGGTTGGGGGCACAGGGCCATGCTAACTAAGGGTTGTGTCTAACGAACCCACCAACTCTTGGCTGGGGGTGTCTGATGTGATTTGGGATGAAGCAAAGAGAGTCAACCATTCTACAACCGTTGGGTTACTGGTCAAGACACGACCACTAGCCGACACTGGGAGCTCAGACCACTGTGAGTGCCACGCCCCCTTACTTTGCTGCGACCTGTGCCTGCACCAGTAACATTTTCCCAAAACAATGATCCCCATTAGCCAATACAAACTTGCAAGTCTTTCACTCATATACCAACTGCCATACACACTGTCACTCCACATGCACAATCCAACACTGATATCCAAACTGAGATACACGCATCAGAGGATTAGATACATGGCTCAGCACACAGAACCACATGACGGAGGATTAAATACCCGCATCTGCAGAAAGTACCACACACCGGAGGATTAGAATTGCATGTCAGCACACAGTAACTCACACCGGAGGATTAGATACGTTCTTCTACACACACTACCAAATGCTGGAGGATTAGATACATGGCTCAGCTCACAGTATCACATGCCGGAGGATTGGATATGTGCATCAGCACACAGTTCCACACGCCGGAGGATTAAATATGCGTGTCTGCAAACAGTACCACATGCCAGAGGACTAGATATGCGCGTCAGCACACAATACTACACGCCGGAGGATTAGTTACGCGTGCCAGCACACAGTACCACACGCTGGAGGATTAGATAAGTGCATCTGCACAAATTACCACACGCTGGAGGATTAGATACACACATCTGCACACAGTTCCACACGCCGGAGGATTAGATATGTGCATCTGCACAAATTACCACATGCCGGAGGATTAGATACGCACGTCTGCACACAATACCACATGCCGGAGGATTAGATATGTGCATTTGCCCACAGTTCTACACACTGGAGGATTAGATATACGCAGCTCTGCGCATAGTACCACATGCTGGAGAATTAGATACACGCCTCTGCACACAGTACCACACGCTGGAGGATTACATACGTGCATCTGCACAAATTACCACACGCTGGAGAATTAGATACGCACATCTGCACACAGTTCCACACGCCAGAGGATTAGATATGTGCATCTGTACAAATTACCACATGCCGGAGGATTAGATACACACGTCTGCACACAATACCACATGCCGGAGGATTAGATATGTGCATTTGCACACAGTTCTGCACGCTGGAGGATTAGATATACGCAGCTCTGCGCATAGTACCACATGCCGGAGAATTAGATACCCACCTCTGCACACAGTACCACACGCTGGAGGATTAGATTCGCGCGTCTGGACACAGTACCACAAGCCGGAGGATTAGATACACACATATATATATATATGTACTAAACTGTGTACTATTCAGTGTATTATGCTGTGGTACTATACCGTGTACTATCCTCTGGTAATATACTATGTTCTATACTGTGTACTATACTGGGTTCTATACTTTGATACTATACTGTGGTACAATACAATACAATACAAAGAAGCTTTATTGGCACATACAAATAGGTATTTGGCATTACTAAAGCAAGTAGAGTTGGTGGGGTTGGGGTGGGTGGATGGGTGAGAGGGTGGGTGGTTTGGATGTACAATAGTCCTGTGAGTCTCGTTCTCGTTTGGTGGCAGGGGAACAATGGACATGTGGTGGGTATGGGCAGGCGTAGGGTGGATGGGTGGGTGATTTGGGGTATAATAGTTTTTGGGATCTCACCTTCCCCTCAGTTGGTGGCAGGTGGACACATATTGGGCAGCGATCTCCACAGTGGACTCCTCTTTTCCTAGTAGGATGTAGAGTTTCCTCTTCTTGTCTGCAGATGTGAAGTTTGGGATGTGAGCTGGGAGTCTTTGGTAGTAGACGACCCTCACAGCTGAGTATTTGTTTCAGTGTAGCAGGAAATGGGTCTCGTCTTCTACGGTCCCCTGGGCACAGTGTTGACAGAGTTTGTTCTCCCGTGGCTTGAACGTCTGCCTGTGTCGCCCCGTTTCTATCTCTAGGTTGTGGGCGCTCAGTCTGTGCCGGCTCTGGGTCTGTCTGTGTTTGGGGTGGAGTATTTTTTCCAGGTAGGTGGCCATGGTGTAGTCCCTTTTGTAGTGACTGGTACACGGTGAGTTTCTTGGAGTTATTTATTTTGTTTCTCCACTTTTCGATGTACTGATCTTTGCTTCTCTCTATGGCCCCCTTTATTTGGGCCTTGATCGTAGCTTGTTGTGGTTTTGGTGTGGCGGTTGACTGTTGTTGGGAAGGAGGGTGCCAGGTTTATTCAGGGCTCTGTGGCTTAGCCAGGCTTAGTGGTGTAGTAGTCGGGGTTGCTGCCCTGGATGTGTGCCTGGAATGATAGTGCCCTCTTCTGCATAGTGAGCCATAGGGGGAGCCTGCCTAATTCTGTCCAGCATGCTATGTTGGAAGCGCTGTGGTGGACACGGGGCAGGTATTTGCAGAACTCCAGGTGGAAGGTCTCTGTTGGGCTAGAGTCCTATTTTGGCTGGTCTGGGTAGTTTGCTGAGCCCCAGACATCGCTGCCCTAGAGCTGCCAGACCCTCACCGGTGGTTTGAGGTGGTACAGTTGTCTTCTGATGGCGTAGAAGGTTCTGCAGGCTTTTCCTTTCAGGGTTTCTATTGCTACTTTGAAGCTCCCTGATTGGTTGAGCTCCAGCCCCAGGTAGCTGTAGCTGCTGTTTCTCTCCAGTGTGGAGCCGTTTAGTGTGAGGTGGGGGATGGGTTTTTTTGTTGCCCTTGTTCTGGAACACCATGACTTTGGTTTTCTTGTGGTTTATGGGAAGTGCCCATGTGGCGCTGAATTTATCCAGCACTGCCAGGCTGTCTTGGAGGCTCCTCTCTGTGGGGGACAGGAGTAAGAGATCGTCTGCGTATAGTAGGAACTTCACCTTACGGTGAATTTAATTAAATTTACTTGAGAAAGGAGCCTAGAGTTCCGAAACGTTGTAATCTGTCATCATTATTAGTTAGCTATTAAAAAGGTATCAACTACTGAAGACTATCAAGTTTTTTGTTTTTTTATATTGTCTAAGTTCTTTGATTTCTGTAGGATGACATGAACCCATGTGAGACATTCATTCCATTCTCCAGAGTGTTAAATAAGGTCATGCTCTTGTACTCATAAATCCGTCTGTTCTTCTTGGATTTAAAATTCCCTCTTAAAATCAAAATTTTCATGTCACTGGTGATATTATGATCTTCGTTACAGAAATGTTTTGGCACGGGAAGGTCCATTCTTTGTTCTCTAATTGTATGGCGGTGTGCGTTCATTCTCATTCTGAGCTTCTGACCTGTCTCTCCAACATACAGATTATCAGTGGAACATTTGGTGCACATTATTAAATACACTACATTAGGTGTGTTACAGGTGAACGTACCTGGGATTTTATATTCCCTGTTAGAGTTTGGTATCTCTATCCTGTCAGTGGTCAGTATGTGCGGGCAGGTTTTGCATCTTTTCTGTCCGCATGGGAATGTTCCTGTGTTAGTTGGAGGTGACAGTGAGCTGCTGACAACCATATTCCTGAGGTTTGGTGGTTGTCTGTAGCACAGGAGAGGGGGATCTGGAAATATGGATGTTAGATGGTGGTCTTTTTGTAGTAGTGGATGTCATTTGCGTGTGATTCCTCTCTGCGTCTCCAGGTGTGAGTTATATGTGACGACCAGGGGCACCCGATTGTTCTCCTGTTTGGTATTGTATTTTAATAAATCCCATCTTGGTACTCTGGTGGCCCTGGTGATTTGGTTATCAATTGCTCTTGGATGGTAACCCTGCCTCAAGAATGTGTTTTTGAGGCCTCCAAGGTGTTTGTCTCTATCTGCAGGGTTTGAGCATATGCGATGGTATCTGATGGCCTGGCTGTATACAATGGAGTTCTTTATGTGTTTCAGATGAAAGCTATCCCATCTCCTTCTCTGAAATAAATTTCCTAGACACAGTGATCAAGATACAGGACAACAAAATTGAGACATCACTGTATCGGAAACCAATTGACCGCCCTACCTACCTAAGATGGGATAGCTTTCATCCGAAACACATAAAGAACTCAATTGTAACGTATATAGTTGGAGATAACCTACCATCTAGGTTGCAGGAATTGCAGTTTTCACCGCAGCCTTTTGTTATCTCCAACTATATACGTTACTCTCCTGATGAACCGATAGGTGAAAGGCGTTGAGAGATTATAGAGAGAGAGGTACATGTCTCTCAGAAGTTCATAGGCAGTGTAGCTTACCTCCAGAGAGGAATGTGCCAGCTGGGTGTATATTGAAGGGAGTGAACCTCATTGACGGTTGGGCTTGTGCTCACCGACCCACAGGTGGCAGTATAGGCGCAAACTCCCTAGTCATCCTCACCACAGCAGCTAAGGAATACATTGATACTTTCCTCACTAAATATCTGGAATATTACACTACCTTAGTAGGTTGGAGCTTTGTATATGGGCGAATGGAGTGGGCGACCCTTTGCTATCTGAGGCTGAACCGTGTTACACATTACTCTTTGGTATATCAGCCCCGATTCTAGCGGGATCTCTCTACCCACTTATTTCTATTTACTGATTGACATTTGAAAAGGGACTAGGTGTTCATATGGAGTCCAATCTATTTTTAATGGGGGGGGGGGGACATAATGCCTTATTTTACCCTTTAGATGAAAGCTATGTTTTAGCCTGCTATCACTAGAAAGAAGGGGTACCCTTTGTGATTTTTGTATAAGTTTTGGTATTACCTACCCAGTGTATACAAGTTTTGTCCAAAAAAGGCAGAGACAGTTCCTTCGGCTGGGAAAGTGATGGCAACTGTTTTCTGGAATAGTCATGGAGTTATCTTCATAGATTTTCTTGAAAAAGGAAAAAACTATTACAGGAGCGTACTACGCGACATTACTTGACAAGCTGGAAGCGAAAAATGAGGAAAGAAGAAGAAAATTCTGTTTCACCAGGACAATGCGACAACCCACACCTCAGCGGTGGCCATGGCGAAAATCCATGAACTGCGGTTTGAACTGCTTGACCACCATCCATACTCACCAGATCGAGCCCCAAGCCACTTTTTTTTTTGTTCCCTCGGCTAAAAGTTGAGCTCGGAGGACAGAAATTTTCGTCAAATGAAGAAGCCATCACTTTCATAAACAACTATTTTGAAGAGAAAGATACCAACTTTTTTTTGGACGGGTTAAAGAGATGGGAACGTCGCTGGGAGAAGTGTATACAATTACAAGGAGATTAGGTTTAAAAATAAATTTGAAGAAAAAACGTCTTATTTCTTTGTTAGGTCGGAAACTTTTCAGACTACCCTCGTAGATGCTAGTGCTTTAGACCAAGCGAAGTGCCCCCTAGTGATCAAATGTCTCAACCGGGCACATCCAAATAGGCAACACTTATAAAGGTTTATAAAATACGGCTTTGTTTGGAGCCTTCAGTAACAGTTATTTGATGGCCCCCTCAGTGCAGCCCCCCCCCACCCCCTTCGGTGCCCACATTTAATATAATGGCCCCACAGCGACCAACATGTTATACAATGGCCCTTACTCTGCCTCTGCATGTATGCAGCCTGCAGTAGAAATGCCAATATTTTGTAATGCATTACATTAGGGATCAGACTCCTTTAAGGGGTCTAATAAATGCAAGAAAAAGAGTAGAAATTAAAATCGCCCCCTTTTTCTACAACACACATAAAAATACTGTGAAACACATACACATTAGTCATCCCTGCATCTGAAAATGCCCGGTCTATAAAAATATTTTTCCCATACAGTGAACGCCATAGCAGGAAAAACATCAAAAGTACCAAACCGATATTTTTTCACTATTTATCTCTGATAAAAATTGGAATAAAAAGTGATCAAAGCAATAATAGTCCCCAAAATAGTAAAACTAAAATGTACAGCTGAATCCACAAAGAAAGACGCCCTCTGCATCCCCGTACACAGAAGTATAAAAAAGTTATGGGTGTCATAATATGGCGACTTTAAGAAAAAAAATTGGGGGCACAATTTTGGATTTTTGTTAAGGGGTTAAAATGTAAATAAAACCATAGAAATTTGCTTTCACTGTAATTGTACTGAAACATAGAATACAGGTGACGTCATTTTTAGCTACAAAGTAAATGCCGTAAAAACAAAGCCTGTAAGAAAGTTGCACAAATGCAGTTTTTCTCAAATTCCACCCACTTCTGAATTTTTTTTCCCAGCACATTGCACAGAATAATAAATGGCACCTTTATGAAGAACAAATTTGTCCCGCAAAGGAGTTATCCAGGATAAAATATAATTCCTGCACTAATATAAACCCCCCCCCTTTCTAAATTACATAATTTATCAAAAATATATATTTACCCATATCCCTAGGGCGGCCATGTGACATTTTCTGGTTACTGGGGATGTTCCGTTTCCGGAAACAGAACGTTAGTACTACTCCCCCACCCCATCATACTTACCTCTCTTCCTTCCAGACTTCCTCCTGCGGGATGGCTCCTCCCTCTTTGCTGACAATCCACCTCTACTGCGCAGGTGTGGGAGCAATAGCCTCTGATGCCTGCGTTGTAGAGGTCGATTGCCGACTGCAGAGCAATGAGCAGCGGCGGGACTATTATGTGCTCCGGCAGAGTCAGAAAAGAGGGAGGAGCTGTCTCGCCAGAGGAAGTCTGGAAGTAAGAGAGAGGTAAGTATGATGGGGCGGTGGGCTGTTAGTTGGGAGGGTCTAGTAGTGGGCGGGATAGCTAGAGAGACGGAAGGGGAGGTAATGAGAGGGAGATAGTGCGAGTCAGCCTACACATACCGTGATACATTAGCTATGGCCTGGTTCACATCAGTGTTCGGTATTACATTTGGGGAGTCCGCTTGGGGATGCCCCTCCAAATGGAATATTGAACGCATTAAAAAGCGATGAGCAATGAAATCACATGGACCCCATAGGCTATAATGGGGTCTGTGTATTTTCCGCACGAATCATGTGGAGAGAGAAGTATTGCTTGTAGGATTTTTCTCTGCACATTTTTCAAGCAGAATAGGGGACAGAGACCCCCAAAGGAAATATTGCAGGTGTGAATCCACCTATTGCTAGTAACAACCAATCCCAGTGCATTGTAGGTGCGGCCTCTCAGGATCTGACACTAGCTATTACCCCGGCCCTATCAGATGTCCATTATTAAGTATATACTATATACTCTTTTAACATGATGTGGTCTAGAATTCCCTTCCCCTGCCTCTCTCCATCCCTTTTTTATTTGGGTCTTCCCCTCCTCCTCCTTGGTCTCCCTTTTATAGGTTTTTACATTTTTTTTCCTTACATTATGCGGTGTGTAAGCCGGGACAGTTCGGAGTAGAATGGGGTTTATTTTGTTTCTCTCTCTTTTTTCTAGCCTGAGTTATGAGGAGAAATGTAAAGGCAGCAACACAGAAATTCACACTTTTTCTGAACTTTGTAGATTGTGCGCCCCACACAGAGCTCACAAGGTTCTTTTTTTCCCTATCAGTATGTCTTTGGAATACGGGATGGAAATCCAAGCAAACACGGGGAGAACATACAAACTCCTTGCAGATGTTTTTTTTGCCGTTGGCGGGATTTGAACACCAGGACTCCAGCGCTGCAAGGCTGCCGTGCTAACCACTGAGCCACCGTGTGGCCTCCTAGAATTTCTTCCTTCACATTTTGCATTTTCTGACACACTATTACCAAATAACAAAATCTCAAGAGAATTCTGACTACAGCGGTAAAAATCATTGGTTCACGTGACATGGAACGACCCAATCACAGAAATGCGGCCAATACATCGGCCATTTTGTTCAGACCACACGTGGACGTCTAAATGTGCCAATGGGATCAAACAATGAGAGGAGATGCAGATCCGGAGCAGGAGACAAATTGTACTAGGATTTACCATCTCTATACAGGGCAGGCTAAAGCCAAGAGGGCAGAGGAGCGGGGCCGAATACTGAAAACTCCCCATCTCTAGGGAACCAGGGCCTGTATCCCACTAGGACAGGGGTAGGGAACCTTCGGCTCTCCAGCTGCTCTGAAACTACAACTCCCAGCATGCTCCATTCACTTCCATGGGAGTTCCAAGAACAGCAGAGCAAGTATGCATGCTGGGAGTTGTAGTTTTGCAACAGCTGGAGAGCCGTACGTTCCCTACCCCTGCACTAGGAGTTAGACTCTCCCATCCCCCCTCTTGCTGTTTCCTGTCCCTGCAGCTTCCTCTTCCTGTGTAACGCGGCACTGTATAGCTCCGCCCACACCAGAGGCTGATCACATGGTCATGACGTCATCACAGGTCCTTTAGCATCTACGGAGGCTGCATTGTACACAGACGGGTCCCAGTACAGGAGCAGGTATATACAGTATATAGATAGATACTTAGGGCAGTACTACCGGTACTGGCGTCAGGGGCCCGGCCACATTGAAAAATTGGGGGGGCCCGGCCCCTGGCGCCAGCAGCAGCAGTCCAAGGGCTGGATTGGGGGACGGAGACCGATCGGGGCCCTGACATTTCGATCGGGCCCCAGGTCAGAGGAGGTCGTTTTAGCCGCCGCCCGCCGCTACGCTACATAAAAATGGCTGTAGCGCAGCGGCGGGATAATGTCCCGGACCTTGGGCCCGCCCCCTGTAGCAACGTTGTAGCCAATCCAGCCGCAGCTCTTTTCCTGATGCCCAGACGCTGAGCGCGGCGGCTGCATTTTGGACCGGAGAACAGACCTGCAAAGGTAAGTGACAATTTTACAAACAGCAAACCCCAAAAAACGGATTTTATTGCCCCCAAATCTTTCAATTACTTCAACTGTTGTAGTTGTAGTGCACCCACCCTATAGATAATGTCCCACACTATTGTTATGCTGGTGACCTTTTCTAGGGCTCCAGCATAACAATATCCAAGTTGCAGAAACCACTCAGGACTTATATGCCTGTCACTTTGAAAATGGCTGACACCTGGCGGACTTCATTATGTTAATGAGGTCTGCCACTGTCTGTGTGTAACCGCCATTTTGGCAGCCCACCTCTCCGTCATTCTGGTCCCATTGTGGACCTGTATGACGGAGAGCTTGCCGCTGTTGTGAACCTAGCATAAGGCTATGGCTACACTACTACTTCTGTCATACAACCAAAGAGTTGTGTTAGTGAATGGAGTCACATTGCAACCTGAGGGACCCAATGCGACTCCATTCACTAATGTGAAAGAGTCCCAAAGCGACACTGGTTGCATGACGGAAGTAGTAGTGTAGCCATAGCCTTATGCTACGTTCACATCAGCGGCAATCTCTCCATCATACAGGTTTTTTTTTTTTTATCTTTCAGGTTATGATGGATCGCTTGGATTACATCGGATTCGTTGGACTCCATCGATGATCATCGTTTTTTTTGTTTTTTTTTTTAAATAAAATGGTCAACGAGGGTTTTCTGATGGAGTTTTTATTTCAGTAAAAAAAATTTCTCTCATGTCTCTTGATTTATTTATTTTTTTAAATACTTTCTTACCCCCTTAGTAATGGCGACTGTCTGATAGACAGCATCCATGACTAAGGTGTGGCTTAGTGTTAGCTGGTGAATAGTCTAGCACTAACCCTCCAATTATTACCCCGGTACCCAACACCATCAGGGGTGCCGGGAAGAGCTGGGTATCGTCCAATACCCAGCTGTCTAAAGAGACTGCTGGGGATTGGGGTGGTCGCAGGCTGGTATTATAAGGCTGGGAAGGGCCAAAAACCATGGCTCTTGCCACCCTTGTAATGTCAGGCTGCTGCTGCTTGTTATATCAGGCTGGTTATGAAAAATTGGGGGGACCCTATGTCATTTTTTTTTTCTAATTATGATGCAACATAGGGTCCCCCCAATATTTCTGAGCCAGACAGATATAACAAGCAGTATCCTGACATTACAAGGGTGGAAATGGCATGCTTTTTGGCCCTTCTCAGCCTTATAATACCAGCCTGTTGTTTTCGGCCTTTTCCAGCCTAAGGGTCAGTGCACACTGAGTTTTTTGGTGCTCATTTTGGGTTCTATTGGGAGGCTTTTTTTGGAGGCGGATTTAGCGTCAAAATCAGCACCAAAAAATTCAGTGTGCACTGACCCTAATAATTCCAGCCTGCGACTGCCCCAATCCTCATCAGTCTCTATTAAACAGCTGGGTATTGGATGATAACCAATTCTCAGCATTAGGTATCGGGGTAATAATTGTAGGGTTAGTGCTAGAATATTCACCACTAACACTAAGCCACACCTTAGTAATGGATGCCGTCTATCAGTCACCATTACTAAGGGGTAAGAAAGGATTTATAAAAACTCGAGACATGAAAGAAATTTGTTTTTATTGAAATAGACAAATCGTTGACCATTTTATTAAAGAATTTAAAAAAAATAAAACAAAAATGATGATCATCAATGGAATCCAATATAATCCAATGGATCATCATAACCTGAAAGAGAAAAAACAGCATAATAAAAAAAAATATACTCATGTTATGTCCTCACCCGTTCGAACTCCTGCACCATTCTCTTGCCGCGTTGTACAGTGCAGGAGGCCTGTCTGCTTATGATTACCTGCTCCCGGTCTCTTGTTATTGTGTTGTTATTGTTAGGGTGCATTCACACAGAGGAAAATACCGGTGAATTTGGTGTGGAATCTGCGTTAGATTCAGCGCTGAAAAAAAAAGCCTCCCATTGACTTCACTGGGTTGATTTGCAGAAAAAGGAACCCATTGAAGTCAATGGGAGGCTTTTTTTTCAGCGCTGAATCTGTCATGGATTCCACACCAAATTCAGCGCCATTTTCCTCCATGTGAATGCACCCTTAGGGGTGTTTGTGTTGTGTTTGAAAGCTTATCTGCCAATCAAGCCTGAGACGGGTTCTGGGCTTCATTAAGTAGCCATCAGGCCACAAATGTTTGCTGGATATTGTATCTGACCTTGCTTTGTCCTTGCTCTTGTTTTGTATTTACTGACCTCTGCTACTTGGCTTTTTGACTACTCTTTTGGATTGTGATTTGGTACTGTTTTGCCTCTCTGGTTTGACCTCGGTTTGCTGACTCCTCTTCTGTGTTGTTTTGGCTTGTCCTGTTCTGTGTAAGACATATTTAGAGAAGGGACTTTAACCCAATCAGCTACCCACTTATCCCTGCACGGAGAACTGCAGGCCCCCCTTTTTTTTTAATGGACAGTTCTTCATGCAGGGATAAGTTGACAGCTGATTCTGACTGGTTACCAACATATCCCGGCAATTGAGGCCAAAAACGCAATGTGAAAAAAGCCCTGAGGATTTATTAAGAGGGCTCTTTTAAATGGTGTTTGTTCTCTATAGGTGCTTTCACACGTAGCAGATTTTACGTGCAAATAGAATCTGATTAAGGGGGCGTTCACACTACCGTCAATGTCCGACATGTAGTGTCCAATGCTAGTGTCCATGAAAAATCATGCGCAGACACTAGCAGCGGACACTAGCTGTGTCCGTGACATTCTGCACTCATTTCAATGGCGCACGGGTGCATTGTTTTACACTCCGTGCCTGTGCTTAAGTGTCCATTCTCAAAGATGTCCGACTTTTCAAGCGGACAGAAAAACCTGACATGTGGGGGGGGGGGGGGGGCAGACACTTAGGCTGTATGGGGCCCCAAAATTCCTGATGGCGGGAGATGTAGCATTAACCCCTCTACACCTGGTCAGTTCTGGACCACCAGGGGGTTGTGACTAAATTCTGGACGCCATAGGGATCTGCTCCTTACCAGTGATAGTATTAGCCGGCTCAGTGTGAGCTGTCTATTTCCCATTACTGGTAAGGACCTTTATGCCCCCTAGTGGTCGGGTCCTTTCCAGTGATAGTATTTAGCCGTCTCACACTGAACTGGTTATTTACTATACTCCGTAAGGACCTTTTCTTATGTCTCACACTGTATCCATGTATCATATACTGTACTTAGGAGGTGTCAGATGGTATAAGATAGTATATAGTCAGTGTATGAAGAGATCTGTGAGGATAGAGAACATGTTGTATTGTTTAACGGTCCGTGACCCGGATATGTGAATCCCCTCATTGAATGTAAGACTGCCATGTGATGACATGACCATTATTCAGTGTGGTGTGAATGTAGGCTTATAATATGAGTACTGTATACTGCTTATATATAGTAGATAATTGCTGTATTACCCAGAAGCCGCACGGCTTGTAACATCGGCAGCAGTTTTGTGAGTGAAGCCGCTGTTTTCCGGTAATATCCAGTATTCACTATACAATTGTATAGTAAACTGTGCTGAATGTATATTAGGGCGGGTTCACACCTGCACCCAGTCTCCGCTTTGCAGGTTTCCATCTTCTGGAAACTGGACAGGAGACGAAAACTGGCGGTCACTTTTCATTTGAATGGGTTTGCAAAGTGTCCACCCGTGAGAGTCTTCTGGTCTCCGTGGCTAAACCGTTTTTTTTTTTAACTGGACACAAAGTCGGACATGTGGGACATTTTGTCTGGTTAAAAAATAAAAAACGTTTCCATCGCGGAAATCAGAAGATGCTCACCAGCGGACACTGAATTCCGGGTTTCCATCTGGGTTTCTCGGGCACAAGACGGAAACTCACAAAGCAGAGACCGGGCGCAGTGTGGAGCCGCCCTTAGATCAGTCCTATTTTGTGTGGCCTCAGCCTAGAGTTACATGAAGGTATTAATTAAAGGGATTATTGGGACTACGATATTGATTGCTGCGGTCTCTTCTCTACTTACCAAGCACAGCGCCATACACTGTACAGAGGCCGTGCTTAGTATTACAGCTCATCCACATTCATTTCAATTAGAATGAACTGCAGCATGGCCGTGTGACATACAGATACTACCTGAGTAGAAGTGGAGCTCTACAGCATATTCCTGGAATACTCCTTTAGGCTAAGGCCCCACGTTGCAGAAACGCAGCTTTATTTGCTGCTGTTTTTTGAGCCAAAGCCAGGAGTGGATTGTGCAAAAGGTAGAAGTATAACAACTTCCTATATATTTCCCATCCTCTTGTAGCCATTCTTGGCTTTGGCTCCAAAAACTGCAACAAAAAAAAGCTGCGTTTCCGCAACGTGGGGCCTCAGCCTTAAGGATCTCCGTAGTGGAGTTACTTAATTACTGCCTCCAGGTACCTCACATATTAGTAACCCTTAAGGTGAGTTCACATGGAGTAAAGTGCCGCGTGATGTGGCACGTATGCGCTATTTTGTGGTCGCAAAATAATGCCACGTATACGATCCCGGCTCCCATTGAAATCAATGGGAGCGTATACGGCCCGCAAAAGCTCACGCGGCGTATACGTGCCACATCACGCGGCGTATACGTGCCACATCACGCAGCACTTTACTCCGTGTGAACTCACCCTTAGGCCGGGTTCACACAGACATTACAGTATGAGACACTGAAGCTGCGACGAAGCAGAGACTCCTAACATCATAAACAACTATACTGCTGACAACCAAATGTGTCCATGTGAAGCCGGCCTTAGGGTGCCATTACACATGTGGTCTTTATTCACATTAGCGCATGTGCTGCTGTTTCTACTCTGATCAAAAACACACCTGTGTAATAGCAGCCCTAGGGCGGGTTCAGGCTACCCTTGTTAATGTCCATTGATGGATGAGAGCAACGAACATTAACTGCAGCAGAGAAATGGACAGAGACAGTCAGTGACCATTCCCATTAACACTAATGTAAACAACATGATGGACGCTGTCTCCCGTCTCTCCTCCGTCTCCCGTCTCTCCTCCATCTCCCGCCTGTCCTCCGCCTCCCGCCTGTCCTCCGTCTTCCATCATTTATGTTGAGTTTTCTGACTGAAGAATAAGTCGCGCGCACCGGACATTTTCCTTCCTTTACAAAAATAACAGAAGAAACACAAGAGACAGAAAAAGGGAGACAGAAGACGGCGTCCTTAATGGGGTTTTTGTAACATTCTAGTCAATGGGAACAGACGCAGGAGGACGAGGAGGCTCCATCTATGTCTGTTGCTCTCATCCTATGACAGATGACAGTAACGGACATGTATAACAGTAGTGTGAACGTAACCTTACTCCATCATGTTCTAGGTCTTCCACTACTTTATGCAGAGATCTTGTTGTGCCTTCATGGGTCAGAGTCGTTTTGGTGACACAAGGGGGGGAAGGGGTTAAGTTATGGCTAATTGGCTGCTAAGTTATGGCTTACTATTAAAGTTATGACACTCAGAAAATACTATTTACACTTATTTTTATTAAATTTTATTTTGGGGGCAAAAAAATAAAAAAAATACATAAAGTAAAAACAACAAAATAACAGCAAAACATGAACAAAGTCAGAGGTCACTTTTTAAAGGGATCCTATCATTCAAATGCATTTTTTTTATGACTTACACGTCGGAATAGCCTTAAGAAAAGCTATTCTTCTCCTATGTTCGCCTGAAATCCCGTTTTTTTGTCTGTATGCAAATTAGTTCTCTCGCAGCACTGGGGGTGGGCCCCAGCGCTCAAACAGCACTGGGGCCGTCCCCAATGCTGCGAGAGAGCTCTCTCCAGCGTTGCCTCCATCTTCGTCAGCAACGGCCTCTTCATCTTCTTCCGGTGCACGGTGGGTCAAAATTCAACGCATGCGCATGTCGGCTTTGCCAGCGGCCTTTTTTTGTGGCCGCTTACGCGAGCAGGCGCAGTACACTCCTGTAGTTCTATGGAGTTCTTACTGTGCCTGCTCGTGTAAGCAGCCACAAAAAAAGGGCCATCCGCATGTGAAGTTGGCTCTGCCCAAGGCCCACTGGCAGAGCCGACTTGCACACGCGTTGAATTTTGAGCCACTGAGCACCAAAAGAAGAAGATGAAGAGGCCGTTGCTGATGAAGATGGAGGCAGCACTGCAGAGAGTTCTCTCGCAGCATTAGGGCCGCCCCCAGTGCTGCAAGAGATCCATTTGCATACTGACAAAAACCAGGATTTCAGGCAAACGGCGGCGCGGAGAAGACAACGAAACGTAGGAGACAAATAGCCTTTCTTAAAAGGATCCTATCATTTAAACACTTTTTTTTTTCTAGTTGACACGTCGGAATAGCTTTAAGAAAGGCTATTCGTCTCCTACCTTTATCAGTCGTCTCTGGCCCGCAGTTCGGTAGAAATACCAGGTTTTTACTGGTATGCAAATGAGTTCTTTCGCAGCACTGAAGCACTCTCTCCAGCGACACCTCCATCTTCAACAGCAACAACCTCTTCTACGTCTTCTTCCGGCTGAGGTCACACTCCGGCGCCTGCGCAGTCTGCTCTGCCATTGGGACGCAGGCAACAGCCGAGCACACAGGCTGTCCGGCGCCCATTATTTTGGAGGCCACTACGCGCGCATGCACAGTACGCTCCTGTAGTTGTATGGAGAACAGGAGCCTACTGCGTATAAGTGCGTAGCGGCCTCCAAAAAAATAGCTGCCAGCCGGCCTGTGCACTCCGCTCTTGCCTGCGTCCCGATGGCAGAAACGACTTCGCAGGTGCCGGAGTGTGACCCAAGAGAAGACGCAGAAGAGGCGGTTGCTGTTGAAGATGGAGGCGTTGCTGGAGAGAGTTCTCTGGCAGCATTGGGGACGCCCCCAGTGCTGTCTGAGCACTGCTGCGAAAGAACTCATTTGGTAGATCACAGCTACCCGTAAGGAGAGTGGGTGGAAAAGTCTGATAGCATGGACTTCAAATGAGGAGAATGTGAGTGAGGGTAGTGGGGGAATGGACTGAAAAATGCACTGTGGCGACAGAAGTAAGCCTACCCCACCACCCAGCCTATTGTCAGGCCTAGAGGTATGTGAGAATTGTAGGACACCATGAGACAGAGCAGCAGGGGAGGCCGTATCTGCCTGCTGGATCCAAGTTTCAGTAAGGGCGAGCAGGCTGAGGGATTTACTAAGGAATAAGTCATTGATATATTCTAGTTTGTTACACACTGAGCGGGCGTTCCAGAGAGAGCAGCTAAAAGAGACAGGGGAGAGATGAGGAGAAGGAACACGGTAGATATTGATGAGGTTTATAGACCTTCTATGTATGCAGGAAGAAGAGTTAGTGAAGGAAGGAGGGCCGGGGTTAGGAGAGATGTCCCCAGCAGCCAGGAGGAGTAACATGGACAGAGACAGAAGGTGGTTCAGGGATTTATGTGGGCGCTTATGTTTGGTTTCACTGCTAAAAGAAGTAAAGAGACTGAAAAGTGTGTGAGAGCTGTACATGGGAGAGGGAAGAAGAGAGGGACTGACATGGATGGTGTGTACTGGTGGTAGAGGTGGAGGAGAGATCTGCAGGAAGACAATGGCTAAGATAGTAAGAGACAGTGTAGCTATAGCATACCATGTGGTAAAACGTGTTGTTTTAGGTTGTAAGTTACCTGGTGTTCTGCCATGGTTAGCCTGTTTCGTGCCCTGTTTAAGTGCCATATATAAGTGCACTTCGGTTAAGATGCAATTTGGTTAAGATGAATGTTGCAAATGAAATGCTGTCCCATAAGCTATATCTACTTATATAGGAAAGCAGAGCTTCAGAACTAGCAGTAATTTAGGTTGTTAACTAATTAGTCTACAAACTGTGACACATGAGGAGACTGGCAGTGTGGCTCCAAGTAAACACTTGGTCAGGATCAGCTATAAAATCAGTGAGGATCAAAAGAAATGACACTAGTACAGATAAGAACACATGGAAATGCTAGAATATAGTTCAGGGATCAAGCAGAGGTGGATGAAATAGATGATCATATACCATTCAGTATTACAGCAGATGATTGAAGGGAGATGCAGAACAGCAAGCAGGGGTGGATGAAATAGATGATCATATACCTGTGTGATGAGAAGAATAGTGAAGGTCATAATCATGCCATGTATAAGTGCACTTTGGTTAATCTGCACTTCGGTTAAGATGCAATTTGGTTAAGGTGCATGCTGCAAATGAAATGCCCCCTGCATATAAAATGAATGGAACCAGCCGGCACACAGCATTAGCTCCCTGCGCGCCGACTCATTCTAATTGGGAGACTAGCTAACATCTCTAGTAGCTACTTACCTGCAGAGATGGCTGGTCCGGTGCCCGGTGTTCTCGATCTTCTTCGCCTCGCTGCCCCCACCTCCCAGGTTAGTGTTTAAAGATCTAGGAAGAAGGCGGGGCTTGTGGCTTAGGAGAGTGTGGGCGGGGAGATGTGACATCTCCCCTCGCCAATGCCCGCCCACACTCTCCTAACCTGCCCACACTCTCTTCACCTGGGATGCAGGGGGCAGCGAGGCAAAGAAGAACGAGAACACCGGGCACCGGACCAGCCATCTCTGCAGGTAAGTGCACACCAGGGGGGACTAAGTAGCCAGAGGATTTAAAAAAAATCCTCTGGCTACTTAGTGATTAAAAAAAAACACTACACAGCGTGGATTCTAACAATTAAAGCGTTCAATTGTTAGATTCCATGCTGTATAGTGAATAGGATTGTTTGCAAAATCCGACCTCCGATTAGTAAGAAAATCCCTTTGACTTGTATTGGGATCGGAATTGGGATCGAGATCGGGTTCGAATTAAAAATGATTGGAAATCGGATTTCAAAATCGATCCTGAAAAGTCAAGATCGGCTCAACCCTAATCACTACCCTAAGGTGCTGCCACATAGAGCTCCTGGGCACAAACATTGGGGGCTGCACATGATCTTAATAGGAAAGAATAAGAGCGTCCCGTAATAAGACCGTGGCAGTAAATGCACCTGGTGGCAGCACTTCTGTGTTATGGTGTGTGGTATATGACGGTAGTATAGGGGAAGTCAGCCTTACAATTATTAATCCGCACTCACAGGAACAACATCTGCAAAGAGTTTGTATGTTCTCCCCATGTTTGCGTGGATTTCCTCCCATTCTACAAAGACATACTGATAGGAAATAATGTACATTGTAATTCCTATATCATATATCCCTATATGGGGCTCACAATATACATTAAAAAAATATTACACCGCACTCCGAGTACCTGATCTATACAATAAAAGGTAAAAGGTTTCCTACCCTGGTATATACTATATACTGTGTAGGACACTTGTTCCGTCTCACTGCTCAACAAAGGGGAAGAGTCTGATACAGAGAGGAGGAATGTGCCAGGTATCTTCACATACTAGAGCCTGATCCGGAAGCCCCCCTTATACTCCTGTTAAATATTATATATTTACAATATTCTCTAGCAGACATGGGGTTAACACTCTACTGACATCATAGTCTTATATTTTGGGTGCATGGGTGCGGTTAGAGTAGACCATTTTAGAAATCTCCTTACATAGCTACAAGATGGAAGGTAACACCCACTCTCATGAATATAAATGAGTAAGAAATACACATGTCTGGGTCTGTCTTTGGGAAGACCAGGGGAAGACCAGGAGGTCTGTCTTTGGGAACACCAGGGTGGGTGGTCCAGGCAGATGGACATCCATGGACGTCGTAACCAGCCCAAGTCCACCAACCAGATGACAAGCATGAACCAAGCTGTAACTACAAGATATCCAGATGATTTAACTTCTCTGAAGATGTAAGCTATTGACAATTGACTGATATTTGTGTTATTTGGACATTTTCCCTGTTCCTGTGTTTTCCTTCAAGATATTAATAAACCTCTACACTGATTTATAACAAGCTGACTTCTTCCTATCGTGGACAAGGCCAGGTCCGGATATTTAACAGTGGCGAGCCAGCCTTCCTCCGTTAATTCATGGCTATTTAACAGTGGCGAGCCAGCACGGTTGGTTTTTTCCTGTTTTTCTTGTTCCGTTCACTTGCAATTAAGGGGGAAGAGAGGAGTATTTTGCAAGTTGTATGAATTGCAAGATTCAGGAAGACTTCGAAAAAGAACTTATATTGGTGAGATACAGATGACTGTTGCACGTGTTATATGATACGGAAGCCTGTGTGAGGAAAGCCAGTGAGGAAACACAGAAGGACCACAAGTGCCAGACGTACTGAGACGTTCTGATGACAGGGACCAACTGTTCCAAGGATAAGCTGAAGGTGAAGCTTTCTACAGTGGTGAGTAAAGATTTTACTTTTAAAGTATGGAAAAATTTGAGTCATTGTCTAAAAAAGTGTAACGTTGAGTTTAAAATTGTGTCTAGTGACAATTTAGCGAGTATATGGCAAGATTTGTATACACAATGTGAGCAGGCAAATTCTAAGATTGAAAATAGAATTTGTTCTACAAAAGAGAAGCAGGTATTTAGGAATATAGCTTCTTTGGTAAAGATTTTTAATGACATGGTAACAGAAAAGAAATTAAGTAATAGTATGCATAAATCTGTTCAGACATATGAGAAATCTCAATATGTTGATAAAGAGCACCATGTGGCAGTAATGGCCATAGATGGTGAGGAACAAATGATACAAGAAACTAAATTGAAATTAAAATCTCAGGAATATTTGATGAATCTGAGTAAAGCCATTCCCACATATGATGTAAAGATCCATGTGTGTAGAAACTCAGAAATTTTTGAAAGCCATGCAGAGAAATTTGATCTATATATTGAACAGAGAAATAAACTGTTTAAATTATGGCTTCCTATTGATTTTACAGAACGTTTGTCTGCAAAAATGTCTTATGATAATGAGTCAGATGAATGGTTAAAAGACAGTGATGTGGAGAGATTAAAGAAACTAATCTGGTGCACTAGAGGTGACAGCGTGCCAACACCTGATATACTGAATGAGATAAAGATTGGCAGAAAAGAATGTACATATGCATTCATGTCTAAATTTGAGAGAACATACAAAACTGTCATTCAAAAGGTGAACTCTTCATCTATGGTGAAAAGTTTTGTTAAAAAGTTCAAATTCTTGGATGCAGTCACCCTTGCCAGTGCCTCAGATAAGAAGACTTTATTTGAAGCTGCTAGTTTATTGGACATGGCCAGAAGACATCAGAAACATATGTCAAATGTAAATCGAGTATGTCCAAAGCAAAAAGCAAAGCCTATTAAGAGACATCTGTCAAATCATGTTAAAGTGTCCCCTATTTATAGGAGGGAAAGTGACAAAATCTATGAGAAACGTAGGAAATTACATGTTGCATATAAACCATATGCCATGCAGGAAAGTCCACAAATTGAAATTCCAGTATTAACTGAAATTAAAGAATTGCAGCCAACCAAATCTATTGATAGTCAAAAGATTGTATCTGGGAATGTACCAGTTGTCTCCAAAATGTCAGATCTTTTCAGTAACCCAATGGCATCTGACCTGTCTTATATTCTTAGGAAAAGGGCAAGCTTGGCATTCTCTCATGACCTGGCGAGGCTATTATGGATGGACGTGTTGACAGGAAGTTCATGGGTTTAACTTAAAAATATATATCTGAAAGGAGGTCAGGGGTCGAATTTAAAAGTATCTCTGAAGGAATGACTGTCTATTGAGATTTACTTACGTACTATTTGGCTATGTAAAGAGAAATCCCTTTTATATGAGGAGAAGTCCAATGATCAGGTATAATCCACATGATTATGTGATGATGTTCATAAATAATCCTAATTATGCTATTGTGAATAATACTATGGATCATATTATATACACTATATATATATACACACAGGAGGAGAGTCTCATGTGTGGTGACAGATTTTCGTCATAGTCCACTCTCTAGATGCAGAGAGAGAAGGAGCATGTTATATACAATATATGAATATATGACATGTATATGAATATATGTACAATATATTAATATGATCAAATAGTATTAGGAATCCATAAAGTTATTAAATTTTCCATTGGTTAAAATCATTATTGTATTAATTTGGTTTTTGCTAAAGTTTATCTATTTTTCAGATCAGAAATGTCATATATGGAAAAATGGATCAGTTCAATCAGTGATGTCCATTCATTCATTCATTCTTTCCTTATAGTCAAAAGAATACATGGAGTGTCTAACTATTAATGAGTAAACTAATTTCACATGGTGTGACTAATAACAATGCATGATAAAGTGATAGAAGTTCTAACTTACCTCAAGCATGTTTTTCAATAGTTTCATGTAAAGTCCATGTTTTTAGGATTTTCAAGTTATAATCCATTTTGTTTAAAGGCATGCAACTAGGCATGGAGCTCTTACTTACTGTGAGAATAAGTGTTCGTTCATGTGGTCAGTTGATTGACAGCAACACATTGTGACCTGTGACCCTGATGGGCTGGTCAGTATAAGTGTTATGTGTGTTATGTGTCCACTGGTGTATACAACAGATCTGTGACATCACAAATAGGCCTAAGAAAATCAGGATGCATCCAACAAGGAAAAAAGGAAAATATATCCAACAAAGAGACGTCTATTTTCTTTCTATTTTCTATTTCTTTCTATTTTCTATTTCTATTTTCTTTTTCTATTTCTTTCTATTTTTTATCTTATATGATCCTCTATATTAAACTGGGAAATTAGCAAATATATGTGAAATCCATTGAAAGGAACCTCATATGTTTATACCTACAGGAAAACCAAGTGTTTAAGTCACATGAGCTGAGAGAAAAGGTGACAGCTGCACTACAAAGCAAGGTTATTTTAGGTGAACATTCTGTAGGAAAAAGTAGCTTTTGAGAAGATACAGATAATCTTCAATATATTTGTTCAAACCTGACAAATAATAAAGGTTTATTGTGGTAATTGGATCATGGGATAATAAATATATTAGTTATGGTGGGAAAATCTAGTTAGCTATAGCCAGTATTGATTTATTGTATTATTATTGATTATGTATTCTTACATGTACACACACACTTGCATACACTTACACACATCAACATCCACAAACATTGGGAAAACAACATCGGGTAAACATAAATGTCTTATATGCAAATGAGATAAGCTAATCATCTTCATGAAAGGAGACGTATAAGATCATCAAAAGATATGGGATATCAAGAGTGATAGTCTCTGGTTTATTCTTTAAACTTCTGATTATAGGATGTGACATTTTGAAATGCTTATGTTTTATATACTTATTTAATATATATGGTATTCACATACAGCCAGTACACAAGAATATATACAGTTAAGTTAAAGACAGTCAAGTATGTTAAGTCTTGTCTCTATTCTTGGTATTGGAGGTATCTGAAAGGTGAAAAAGGTCACAGGAGTCTGTGAAGAGACGAGGTGTTAAGAGGAAACTTTAGGCACATACGTTTTATGAATAAAGGGTTAATATTGTGTCTCAGATAAAGAACACAATGATATTTAATAAAGTAATGTTCAAAATAAAATTATTTCTTATTAAAAAAGGTAAATAAAGTGACTAAACTTTAGAAAATGTATGATTAAGTATAATATAACACATTCATATAGGAACATATGTTTAGTATAATTGGTGAAAAGTTCTAACTAAAGAATAAATATTGTGATTGTCTATAGAATGGTAATTAATAATCACATTATATTTCAGAGTTATGTTGCAATTTGTCATCACAAGTAAATTACACATATATATTCATACATATAGATATAAAGATATATATGTTGATATATGATGTTTATATAGATTATTGTATCCAAAGTACTATTATCTGATAGTTTGATAAATGTATTGAATATCAATATTTTAATAAGTCAAATATAAATATTGATACAATGTAAAGAGAAGTATGATATATAAATGAGTGGTATGGTACACTGTGATATTATAGTTTAGTTAATTGCCTAGTTTGGCTTAGTTATTAGGGAAAGAAAACTTATCTTCAATCAAGTCCAAGATTATGATAAAGTTTGATATCAAATGTTAATAAAAAGACTTTAACAGTTACAAGAAGAAGATGTGCGGGAAAAGACAAAATCTGAAGGTATGATGCTATATGCTTAAGCTTATGCCAAGGACTGTGTTTAAAAATTATTACTGGAGGTTGGAACCTTTGATCAGCTGATGATTGGACAGATATAAAGACGTCCTCATCAATGTTTGGTGGAATCCTCTCTATTTCAAGACTTCAAGTTGTTTGGTGAGCAAAAGGGTTGTGAATGATAAAACCCGAATACAGATATTGTGTATCCAAGAGACTGAGATTCCAGGACTGAACCTTACTGACAAGCAGCAGGGATGATGTCAGAATTCACACTTGCCTTGCTTTTGCAGTATTGCTCCAGAAGTGTCACATTGTTGTTCTACAGTGACAGGTGGTAAAGGTAAATACCAAAGGAAACTCCTCTACAGTCTATGTCTTGGTGAAGTGAAACATAACATATGGACTTTGTTGTTATATCAATATCTTCATAATATGAACTTTAATGGACAATGTTATAATATCTGCACAACACGGAGGAAATCTAAAGGACTTTAAGTCAAGAACTACATTTGTGGTAATAAGCCTTCTATTATGACGGAAAAAGAGATGACCAGAAGACCAGACGATGAAAGAAGAGCCTTCATCAGGTGTAGGTTAGATAGTGGATCAAATTGTTTTCATCTTTGATCACAGTTTACCATAACATAACATAACATTTATTAATGTCAAAATGTATTGCAAATTGATGAAATTATTGTTACATGGACAATCAATGAAAATTAAGTTCCAGCAAAGAAGAAAGAAGATATAATCTAATTGTATGAATATTGTTGTATGGTATATCTTGAGAGTTCAAACAGATATTTCACTCTCAAAAGGGGGAAATGTTAAATATTATATATTTACAATATTCTCTAGCAGACATGGGGTTAACACTCTACTGACATCATAGTCTTATATTTTGGGTGCATGGGTGCGGTTAGAGTAGACCATTTTAGAAATCTCCTTACATAGCTACAAGATGGAAGGTAACACCCACTCTCATGAATATAAATGAGTAAGAAATACACATGTCTGGGTCTGTCTTTGGGAAGACCAGGGGAAGACCAGGAGGTCTGTCTTTGGGAACACCAGGGTGGGTGGTCCAGGCAGATGGACATCCATGGACGTCGTAACCAGCCCAAGTCCACCAACCAGATGACAAGCATGAACCAAGCTGTAACTACAAGATATCCAGATGATTTAACTTCTCTGAAGATGTAAGCTATTGACAATTGACTGATATTTGTGTTATTTGGACATTTTCCCTGTTCCTGTGTTTTCCTTCAAGATATTAATAAACCTCTACACTGATTTATAACAAGCTGACTTCTTCCTATCGTGGACAAGGCCAGGTCCGGATATTTAACAGTGGACACAAGTCTCACCGGCAAATACAAGATATTTAACAACTCCCTACTAATCCTATTTATTCCATGGGATTCCGTGTAGTGATTACATTGTCTCATCTTCTCTCCATTCAGGTTCCTACAATATAGAATCCTCTCAGTATCTTCTATATAAGAGAATATTCCTGATTGATCCATCAAGGATGGAAAGAGACAGGAACAAGATGGCGGAAAGTCTATTAAATCTCACCCTAGAGCTCATCTACCAGCTTACTGGAGAGGTGAGAGATTCTGATGATGTCATCATGACATCATTCTTATCTATAGTAATAACAGATGATATGACTGGAGAGGTGATGGACTCTGGACATGTATGTAGTGAGATTTATTAATGTGTCTCCCCATAACCAGGATTACACAGTAGTGAAGAAGCCCTCTAGTGGGCGCTGTCAGACCCTTGTATTTGATGGATGGAGAGGAACCCTGAGCCCATTCCCGGGGCCTCCAACTCACCCCCTGATACAGGAGGAGATCAATGGACAGAAGATCCTAGAACTCACCAACAAGATGCTGGAGCTGCTGACTGGAGAGGTGACACTGCTGGGAATGCTGGGACATTATACAGTAACTGGAGGGGTCGGGGTGATGACTGTATCATTGTGTTGTCAGGTTCCTATAAGGTGTCAGGATGTCGCTGTCTATTTCTCCATGGAGGAGTGGGAGTATTTAGAAGGACACAAGGATCTGTACAAGGAGGTGATGATGGAGGACCAGCAGCCCCTCACATCAGCAGGTAATAGACATGACTATATACACATGGACTTCCATTATTTGTATGTACAGAATGAATTCAGTCCCTGTCTGTGTTTCCTACAGGTAGATCCAGTAAGAGGACAACACCGGAGAGATGTCCCAGTCCTCTTCTTCCACAGGATGATGATCAGGTAGATGGAGATATTCCCTATGATGTGTAGACGGGCTGTGAAGTCCTTGTGGTCAGTCTTGTTGTATCCAGCAGTATTATATGGTTATATACATGGGCGGTGTCATTGAGCCGCCATCTAATATGTTTATCCGGCTTCTCACAGACCTGCAGCTACTGTCAGGACATCTTTCATCTTCATGCGGATTAATGATCTAGAACATTCTCTGTGACTTCCCCATTTGTCCGGTGACTTTTACATTATTTGTTTCCCAGATTTTCCATCAGGATAAAGATGTGAGCGACATGAATGCTATATCTATGAGAATAAAGGAAGAGCCCTATGTGAGTGGTGATGAGGAGTGTGAGGAGGACATTCCTACAGGGACCCGCCCAGGTGAGGAGTCACCACTATATAAAGCACAGAAGGGTCACTGATTCTATTCAGACATTGTTTAGACTATTTGTTGTTCCCCGATTCAGGTAAAATACTAATAATACCTGAATATAAATGTGATACCGCTATAGGGGGTAATAAATGTAGTATAGAATAGAACGGACAGCAGGAATATGGACTGGACATCGATGTGAACGAGGCAAATTTCTTCCTCCCCGGCTGTCAGTCCTCGTGAAGGGAAAGAATTTATCAGAATTATATAGCAGATTATTTCAGGTAGCGGAAAAATAATCCTTCTCGATCTTCAGGCAGATTCCACCTCAGAGCTCTATGGAAATAAATGGGAGGTGGAAAATCCCGCCTGGCCAGTAAGGAATCTGATGGAGATTCGGGGGCTGATTTGGTAAAACAGAAAAATTCTTCTTCTGAATTCCTGAAGCAGCTTCTACAAATGTCACTGTGTAAACCTCACCTTAGACCCCAATCACACTATGGAATCCGGACTAGAAAATCTGGTCTGTACATCAGTCACATTTCCCAGCCTGAACTCTGTCCACACACCAGGTCTCCCCGTATCTTAGTGATCTATGACGCTAGGAGTCCCTGCTTCCTTGTGACTCCACAGACCCTACTACATACTGTATGGGACAGCAGATCCGCGGTGAGTTCAGGCTGGGAAATCCAGCAGATGTGGTTTGGATTCTATTGTGTGTATGGGGTGTAATACAGTAAGATTTATGGCATCCTACGGTATTATTCCACATAAGTGGTCATATTTAAGCAGCCATGGATTGTGTTCACCTCTACAGTGACCTAGAGCAGTGGTGGCGTCTCCTGCCCCGCTTCATTACTCGTCACTATCACTGACCTCCGTCTCAGCACAGTGAATACTAATGAAGTAGGCCGCGCTGCCGTCGTTTGCTGCCTGTGCCACTGACTTCACTTCTTCACACGGTCTGAAGCGTCTCAGGCAGCGGCAGCTCAGTGGGGAATATACTTATGAGGTTATGTTATTCAATAATAGTAACATCAGTTTTCTTCTTGTCAGATGATTGTACCAAGAGCTCAGAGGGACATCTGATATCTACAGATTATAAAGCAGAGGATCATGGTATCACACAAGATCCATATGAAGAACATGTCAATACCCCAGATATACCCTCAGCCCTTCAGGAGAAAGATCTTTCTTCTAATTCATCACAGTCCGTTAAGCAAAATGAATTATCCAAAAAAGGTGTTATACATCAGAGAACTAACACAGGGGAGAAGCCATATTCATGCCCAGAATGTGGGAAATGCTTTACCTTTAAAGCAAAACTTGTTATACATCAAAGATCTCACACAGGAGAGAAGCCATATTCATGCCCAGAATGTGGGAAATGTTTTTCCTCTAAATCAAATCTTGTTCACCATCAGAAAACTCACACAGGGGAGAAGCCATATTCATGTGTAGAATGTGGTAAATGTTTTACTAAAAAATCATGTCTTGTTGCACATCAGAAAACTCATACAGGGGAGAAGCCATATTCATGCCCAGAATGTGGGAAATGCTTTACCTTTAAAGCATTACTTGTTATACATCAAAGAATTCACACAGGTGAGAAGCCATATTCATGCCCAGAATGTGAGAAATGTTTTATTTCTAAAGCAAAACTTGTTATACATCAAAGATCTCACACAGGAGAGAAGCCATATTCATGCCCAGAATGTGGGAAATGTTTTTCTCAGACATCAATTCTTGCTCGACATCAAAAGATTCACACAGGAGAGAAGCCTTATTCATGCCAGGAATGTGGGAAATGCTTTATCTGTAAATCAGCACTTGTTAAACATCAGAGAACTCACACAGGAGAAAAGCCTTATTCATGTGCAGAATGTGGAAAATGTTTTACATGTAGATCAAATTTTGATAGACATCACAGAATTCACTCGGGAGAAAAGCCTTATTCATGTGCAGAATGCGGGAAATGTTTTAACAGTAATGCACGTCTTGTTATGCATCAGAGAATTCACACAGGGGAGAAGCCATATTCATGCCCAGAATGTGGGAAATGCTTTACCTCTAAATCACTCTTTATTAGACATCATAGAAATCACACAGGGGAGAAGCCTTATTCATGCACAGAATGTGGGAAATGCTTTATCTCTAAATCAGAACTTGTTAATCATCAAGGAATTCACACAGGGGAAAAGCCATGTTCATGCCCAGAATGTGGGAAATGCTTTATCGCTAAAGGAAAACTTATTAGACATCAAAGATCTCACACAGGAGAGAAGCCATATTCATGTCCAGAATGCGGGAAATGTTTTTCTCAGAAATCACATCTTGTTAGACATCAGAGAATTCACACATAATCTTTGATACTGTTTTGTATCTGTTGCAGTTGTAAATCTGAGAGGAGGCCTCTAAGGTTGTAGAGATTTCAGTAGTAGTCTCCGAAACATTAAGCTATAGTGTCAGGGTGGTCACTACAACAAATTTCCTCTAATCAAAATTTCAATTGAGTCCCATAAACAACCTATAGAGATATCCAAAGCACATATGGAAACAAGCAGAATAAAGTATTTATATATTCATTTTATTCACGTAAAATACGTTATAAAGTTTAATTTTAGCTATACTGACACTAAGAAATACGAGGATACAAACAATTGTGCTGTAAAACATCTCTGATGGTACCTACACCCCTCCCACCAAGTAGCAGCACAGAAATGAATCCTAAATTATAATATGTAACCTGATACAAAATACATCAGAGGATACAAAAGAGTAAGAAATATGTCAGTGTCATGACCTGGTGTGTGTGTGTCAGCTGGGGATTTGATCCGGGCTCCTATTTTCTGCTGGTGGTTGCTTTGCCACTGCACCATCTGGTTTGGTATTGGTGTCAGTCCTCTTAGCATACTTGAGGTTCCAGGAATCGAACCTCAGGTGTTTAATATTGCCATCATCCTATGGGAGGATTCTGGGGCCTTTTTAAGGAAGAGGGCTGGCCCCACATGTTGCCGGTTTTCATGGTTTACACCTTAGGATTCTTGGCTCTAGGAGGAGGATTGTGTTGGTGAAGGTTCCAGCAGATTAGGAAGTGGTGTGAAAGTTGCCTGTTGTGTGAATCTAGTTTGTTTCCTCACACTTCATCTCCACCCTGTCCTTCTGCTCTGTGTGCCTGGCACTTTCTTGTGGTTTGAGAGGTTTTGGGTTCCAGTGTTTTGCCCCAGTCCTGTGTTAACCCTTTCCTCACCTCTCCACTGTCCCTCTCCTCATTCTCTTGTTGTGTATTGTGTTGTGCTGCGTGTCCGTTGTCCAGCACATCCCATCCTGCTTGTTTGTCTGCAGCTGCACCTTGATTTCCGTAGGGGTCACCACCTTAGAAACCCCAGTCCCTAGCTCTCCTATAGCTCTTGTCCTATCTGTCTGCTAGGTATTCGTGCTAGAGAGCCAGGAGTTGTCGGGGCCAAGACTAGCTTGGGGACAGCTGACCACCGCCCATAGGCAGGGCCTAGCTAGCCACCGTAGTGCCAGGGATAGTCTCCTTCCCCTGTTTCCTTAGTGGTGCAACCTGCAGTCCGGAATCTGGGTCTGGACTCAGACACGATCGTAACAGTCAGTCCTATAATAAGAATATATACAGGTCCTAAACACAGCAATCTAGTCCTGAGCTATCGGTATAATACCTCAAGATGGCCGTGTAAACATTATACCCGGGACCCGGCATAAACTCCAGACATCAGATATAAGCACATATATATATATATTGGCCCAGGGAAATATAATCCGACTCAATCCCAGTATAATCCTCCCAAAGTGCCCAATACTTACATACCCAGTGCCATTGTGTAAGATGTCTAAAGGGCTCAATAGCATGCAGCAGATCCACGGAAATGGCGATCAAGCCAGAGGCACGTTTCACCAGTGAATGGCTTCAAGAGACAAGGTCACATGAAAAAGGGGGGATATAAATACCATAAAGTGATTAATAATAGACAGAATGTGAACAAGAACTAAGACAAGATTATAAAAAGTCAGAGCACATTAAGTGGAAAACATAAAATCAATTAGATAATTAAGTGACAAATATAATAAGTGAATGTGAACCCAACAATTTAGCCCCAAATATTATAAAGTGTAAAGCTTGACAGACAATCTCGAAACGACTTGTTCCAAAAAGATGAGGCAAAGAAACAAAACTCCTGAATCTACAAAAATCTACAAAAACCGCAGAATCGGGGGATGAAGGGTCCACCAGAGGTCGACAAGCCTCATGTCAGCCATCTTAGATTTCAGGGCCTGTGAATGTGACAACGGAATGGGGAATCTGCTTGTCAAAGACTCAATTATTACATCCATGTTTAGGTTCAGCTCTCCTGCCATGACCACTGATCTTTCACCAAACTCCGCTAAAGGCCAAAGAAAGGAGCGAAAGACTTGGGCTGGGCTCTGGTTGAGGAGATTGAGATTGGGTTTCTCATTTCTTATGGTTTCGTATTTTTATTATTAAAGGGGTTTTCCAGCCAAAAAATGTTTTTTGTTTTTTTTTTATGTTTGTTTTTTTTTAATTTCTGTTAGTGCTATTAATGGGTTAATAAATGCAACCAAATACCTTTAGCAGTGTTTTGAGTTATTTCTGGGTGTCTCTGGGAGCTCCTGGTATCTTCTGCATTTGTTTACTTGGTTCAGCTTCCTGCTATGGATTTTCCACCCTACCTGTCACCTCGCTTCCCCCTCCCACACACCCCCACCCTGTCTCTCACTATCCCACCCACTACTAGTGATAAGGTGATTACTGGTGTTTATGACTAATCGACCAATAATCCTGGGTAACCGTTGTCATAGCCTAATTAATTAGGCTGAGTGCCAGCAGTAAAGAAGTCACACCACTCGTGATGTTGGTATTAGTTCCTCTCTCAGCTGAGGCGAAAGTACGACACACTTTTATTAAAACAACGTTGGGTTGGGGGGCGTGGCTTGGCATACAGGCGAGCGGTCACTTACCTTAAGAGCTCCGCTTTGTGCTTCGACACAGGTACTCTATTTGGTGGCGAAATGGGCAAATCCCGGGCAAGAAGAAATCCAGGGGATCCTTCTAACCCCCTGCAGCCCGCTGGCACGATTCCGGCTTTCTTCACCCTGCTGGCTGGACGTCCTGAGCCGGAGAACGCTGCGGCCTACAGCACAGAGCGGACGCCATCTTCTTCCTCCGCACGTGGGCGCCTGAGAGAGCAGCACAGCTATGTGTCTGCATCTCTACCCGACCTCAGATGCCGGGATGTGACTGCTCCGGGCCCCTCTGCTCCTGTTCCAGACCTTGCTCAGGAACCACCGACACCCCCTCCAGCCTTGGGCCCTGATATGGCCCCCTCCCAGACCCCTGCTCCATCTGAGGCTATGGCTCACCAGGGATCAGCGGCGTCAAGGGTGCCGCTGCTCTCCTCTACAGCATCTCCACACTCTGACATCAGAGACACCCCCAGGTCACTCCAACTGACTCCCGCGCTGCTCCGCCAGACTCCTTGGCCACCTGGGACCTCTACCAGGGACACTAACTGGGGTGCTAGCCCACCATATAAACGGTCCCTATTTCAGCCTTCTAGCTCAACCTGGATGTACCCCTTGCCAGGAGCTGACCTTTCCTCTGATGGGGACCTGCCACCCCCAGCCACCTACAGAAGGATTCCTGGGCCTAGTCTCTCTTCTACTGAGTCACTGAAAGGGGATTTGACTTATCCACCAAAGGAAATAATGTATAAAACTTACTTTTATTAGATAATTTAAAACATGTAACCAAATGCTTAAAACATGTCCTACACCATAACCCGCTGTGCAACGACAGGTGAGTGTATGAAGAGGAGAGCTAGTAGCGCTATCTCTATTGCGCCCTACATAAACATTATCTCTACCTCCCTCATCCAATGCACGATGTGCACCAATGACCTCACAGATTTAAATAAGAACGTGACCAAAAATGTTATAGAAAGCTCAATGGAATGCTCCCCCACCCCTCCGAGGATACTGGCCTAACGCCACACCAACAGAGGAGGAAAGGTACCACTGGCTTGGTCACTGTTCAGATTATCTGCGTGTGGGTGCTACATCTATAACTGCTTTATCTGACCCTACGCGTTTCTTCACTCAAGGTGATTCATCAGGGGTCTCTTTACTGGGTCCTAAACATCGGACCCTCTCCACAACAATTCGTGCAAGAAGAATCAGCGGTAGGTGTTCTGACCGCTAGCAGGACCGCCGCTCAACTCCCAGCGGTGAGTTGCCCTGCTCTCTTCAAAGTATTTAAACCCTACTCCACGCCCCTCCACTTCTCTCAACCAATCTCCTCCATTGGTCGAGCACGCCCATGTGCGCATGCGCACAGTAACACGTACGTCACAAGAAAAGATTCCGTACGTTCCTCAATAGGGATACAGCACGCATGCGCAAAGGTCATACAGGTTTTCTACGCTATTCTATCTAATACCCTGAACTCGCGCATGCGCCTGGTTAAAATGAAAGACACACTTTTTCTGTTTCGTGTCAGATACATAGCGTTTGCTAGATGACAGAAACTCAGATCCCTTCTTCCTGCATCTACATAACTACAGATCAATTAAGTACCATAGCCATCCTTCAATGTATCCACCTCAACATTACTATATTCTTAACGGTGAGTATCGTATCAATACATGAATGGCCATGAATACTTCTATTATTTTTACTATACGGAATGAGATTAATAACATTTATTATCCCTATTTATTTATGGACGTACTCGTAGAGCTGTGGATTTAGGCTTACGGGAAAGGTAATTGGTATACAGGGGATCTAGACAAAAAAATTTTTTTTCTTTGCCCAACAGGGTCCATGTAATGGTGAATTTCTCACTAATCATAATCTATAGATTTTGCATATCCATTCTCACATCGGGATACAGGTTGAAATATAAAAGATCGTGATTTTAAGAAATATGTTTATTCAAGGGTATATTCAAAACAAGTCTATAACCATCTAGTTCATTAAGGTGAACTTTGAGTGAGATAGGTAATAGGTATACCAAGGAGCTCAACTAACACTCCGCATCACCCTTCATTTTGGGACAATCTTCTCATTCTAAAAAGCACATATAATCCATCTGTTCGTTTAATCCCTTAGGAGATAGACTCTCCATACGGTAGATCCACTGTGCTTCTCTCCTCAAGATAAAATTATCCCAGTTTCCTCCTCTAGGATGAGGTTTCACTACTTCGATAACCTGCACCCTAAATCCGGAGGTGTCACCTGAGTGAAAATTCACAGTGTCGTGCCACCGGAGTGTCTCTCCCATTTGCAATATCACAGATGTGATCCCTGACTCTTCTCCTCAGCTGTCTGATGGTCTTGCCCACATAGTTTAGTGGGCATGGACAGCTAAGGAGATAGACCACTCCCATCATTTCACAGTTGGCAAAGCTCCTACATTGAAACGTAGCACCCGTTGCTGCACTTGTGAATTGAGGGTTCTTATCCACAAACGGGCATGCAGTACACCTCCCACATTTAAATGTACCCATAGGTTTACCCTGGGTCAACCACATTTTCTCATCACTGTCTGTGGGTAAATTGCTATGGACCAACCGATCCTTAAGATTTTTCCCTTTTCTAAAGGTAATCATTGGCCAAGTGCCTACCTCTTCACTCAAATCCGAGTCAGCCTTCAGAATGTCCCAATATTTTTGCAGAACACCCCTCACTTCCATATGTCGGACATCAAAAGTCACAACAATTCTTGTGGGGCCTTTTTGTTCAGTTTTTTTGTCTTGGGACCAAAAGTTGACCTCTATTCATTCCCTTGGCTCTAACAAACGCCTTATTCACCATTCTCTCAGGATAACCTTTTTGGGAGAACATAGCTGAAAGATTTTTTGATTCCTTCAAAAAATCTCCATACGAGGAGCAATTCCTTTTGGCCCTGATGAATTGGCCAACTGGTATGCCCCGTTTCAGGGGCTGTGGATGGCAACTCTGCCAGTTAAGGAAACCATTTGTTGATGTAGCCTTTCTGTATATATTAGTAGACACTCTCCCATCCCTCTGCTTAGTCAGTTTTAGATCCAAAAATGTAATGGATTCTCTTTGAAACTCAGCCGTGAATTTCAGGCCCAAGTCATTTCCATTAAGAGCCCCCACAAACGAGTCAAATTGTGCCCTCGAGCCCCTCCATAACAGGAGGATGTCGTCAATATATCTGATCCATAGGTCAATATGACCTGACCAGACCTCATTTTCTTCAGAGTGGACAACGGTTTCCTCCCATCAGCCGAGGAACAAATTGGCGTACGTGGGAGCCACAGGGCTCCCCATCGCCGTGCCCCTCAGCTGGTGGAAGGTCCGCCCCTCAAAACCAAAAACATTTCTCTCTAGCACAAATGCTAACAGCTTTAGAATAAACTCGTTGTGACCCTGTAGTCCTGTTCTGCGTGTTTTCAGGTAATAACTGATAGCCTCATATCCCTTGTTGTGCGGGATGGAAGAGTATAATGCCTCTACATCCAAACTGGCAAATGCCACATCGTCCTCCAATATTATACCCTCCAGTCTATTCAAAACGTCCGTGCTGTCCCTCGTATAGGAAGCCAAACCTAACACAAAAGGCCTCAGCACCATATCAAGATATTTACTCGCATTTTGAGTAAGGCTTCCTATTTGGGACACAATTGGCCTGCCCCTCAAAGGGACAAGCCCTTTGTGAATCTTCTAGTCTCTCTTCTACTGCGCGCCAAGCGGAGGTGCCTGCACTTGTATCAGAACTCCTTCCAACTGAGGAAGCTGCTCTTACCCTGCAGAAGTTTCCAGAACTACAAGCCTTGCTGGCCCTGCGTAGGAGAGAGATATGGACAGTCTTGCGACCGATCTAAAGCACGTCTGGCGCCAAGACCTGCGGGTGGTTAAAGCTGACGTTTCTGATCTGCAACAAAGGGTGAGAGCCCTTGAGGAATTCCAGTCCTCTGCTTCTACTTCTCTTGATACCCTGCAACAAGTGACAGTTCATTCCTCACAAGTCTGCAACCTTGTCTCTCACATGGACGATATTGAGAACCGCAACCGTCGCAACAATATACGTAAACGAGGTCTCCCAGAGTCAGTCCAAACAGCGGATCCTGTCCCTGCTCTCACTGACATCTTTAACTCTCTACTGAGCCGACCTCCTGACTCTCGCATCGAGATGAATCGAGCCCACCAGGCGCTTCATCCTTGCAGCGCAGACCCTGGCAAACCTAGGGATGAGATCTGTATGATTCATTTCTACGCTATTAAGGAGGCAATTATGCACAAGGTCAGAGATAACGGACCGGTGGACTTTGAGGGCTCCTCTCTATCTATTTTTCTGGATCTATCCAGATACACTCTCCAGCAACATGCAGCCCTGAAGCCTCTCCTCTCCCTTCTTCAGGAGCGCAGGATTCCCTATCTCTGGGGCTTTCCGTTCTCTCTACAAGTCCAACAGACCGAGTGTTGTCCCTAACTCATCCGGACGACCTCCCGACCTTTCTCCGAGCCTTGAGCCTTCCGACCCTTCAGCTTCCCGAATGGTCCGCCTTCCACCGACCCCAACCGTTCCGGCCCCTTCTGTTTACAGTGGGATGCCATAGACAACCTTGGCGGTCCCGCTCCCAAAGGCCGCAACACCAGCGTAGATCTCCCTCAGACCGGGGGTCTCAAGCGTAATATGCTCTGTTCTCACTGGATGCCTGTCGCTGGACTCTGAGTTTGTTCCATGTACTGTTTGGTTAATGTGATTTCTCCGTTCTGGGCTTTTCTGTATATATATTTTTGCCCTCAGTTCTATGATCTCAGTTCTGGATAAGTAGCCAATTCAGTTTTTCTCTTGGCTTTCTTATTTCTGTTTTCATGTGTCAGAGCCGGTGCTGCTCTGTTCCCCCATATTGTCTGTTTTTTTTGCTGAAATCCTGAGCAACACCTCGTGGCTTGCCTTCTCCGCTCTCACATAGCTAAGACCCTGTAGTGCGGGGCCGTTTGGAGACTAGTGCTCCCGTCCTTTATTTTCCCCCTGAGGGTGTACCGCTAGCCCTCTCACTGTGTTCTTGTTTAGTGTCTTATCCCCTGTTTCAGGTTTTTTGGTGTTTGTGTGTGTTATGTGTCGTTGTTATCCCCTCCACCTCCTGTTTTCCCCTTTTTCGCTGTGCCCATCCCTTTTCCCCCCTGATGTCAGATATCTCCATCTCCTCCTTTATTGTCAAGGGGCTTAACATCCCAGAAAAACACTCTCAAATTTTGGATGATGCGCATAAAACCCCCCGATTGAAGCGCAGCTTCGATCGAGGGTTAAGGAGCAGGATGTTAGCTGTGTGTTACAGCTAACTCCAGCTCCCGATGCCACCGGCATTTTTACTTTCGCTTTGAAACACCTATGATGCGGCTATTACTATTACAAATAAGAAAGGGGGAGGGGTTTGCTTATACGTAAAATCAGGCCTTAAGCCAGTCCTGCGTGAGGACATCTTGGAGGAAAATGAATATGTGGAGTCCTTATGGGTGGAAATTACGGGAGGAACAAAAAATAATAAAATACTGATAGGGGTTTGTTATAAATCTCCAAATATAATGGAAGAAGCTGAAAATATACTAATAAAACAAATAGATGAGGCCGCAAAGTAGAATAAAGTCATTATTATGGGGGATTTCAACTACCCTGATATCAACTGGGCATGATGTTCAGGGTGCTTGCTATAGAAGGCAGCAAAACAGAGGCACTGGCTCCCTGTTTACATCTTGGGAGACAGATTTGCATATTCTTCCCATGATCCCTTGCAGTGGAGCAACTATGGCTGTATAAGTCTTCACACACCTGAGAAGGTGGTCTCTCCCTAAGGATAGACATTATCCCCATAATCTATCGCAACTAGTGCAGGACCTAACAAGAGGAGAGGCACGACTAGACCTAATTTTAACAAATGAACCTGACACACTGTCAAAAGTGGAGGTTGGGGGGCATCTGGGTAATAGTGACCATAACATAATACGTTTTCTTGTACACATTAAGAAGATGTTCATTAGAGGGGGTACAAAAACACTAAACTTCAGGAAGGCCAATGGTCACCAGCTGAGAGAGGAGCTGAGCAGCATAAACTGGGACAATGTCCTCAACGTGACCAGAACACAAACTAAATGGGACATCTTCAAAAATATACTAAATAAGAGCACTAGAAAACACATACCCTATGGGAATAAGCGGGCCAGAAATCATAGAAAACCAATATGGCTAACTAAAACGGTACAGAATGCACCCTCACCCCCTCCAGTCCACCCTAAACTGCGTTGCTCGCTTAATCCACCTCACCCCCCGATCTTCATCAGCTGCTCCCCTCTGCCAGTCCCTCCACTGGCTACCTATAGCCCAGCGAATTGAGTTCAAGCTACTAACGCTAAAATACAAAGCCATCCACAACCTGTCCCCTCCGTATATCTCTGAACTAATCTCCCGCTACCTGCCCACACGTAACCTCAGGTCCTCCAATGACCTCCTACTCCGCTCTGCTCTCATCCGCTCCTCACACAACCGTCTCCAAGATTTCTTCCGTGCATCCCCCATACTCTGGAACTCCTTACCAAGACACATAAGACTGACCCCCACAATCACAGGCTTCAAGAAGGCCCTGAAGACTCACCTATTCAGGAAGGCCTACAACCTCCAATAACACTGTCACCTCACTGCCATCTGTACAGTCTCCCCCTCTCCTTCTGTCTCTACCCCTTCCCCCATAGATTGTAAGCCCTCGCGGGCAGGGCCCTCTACCCCACTGTGCCAGTCAGTCATTGTTAGTATTATATCTACCTGTATATTCTGTGTATTGTATGTAACCCCCAAATGTAAAGCACCATGGAATTAATGGTGCTATATAAATAAATAATAATAATAATGCAATGGGGGATAAAAAGGAAGCATTTACTGTACTAAAACAAGAGAGTAGCAACACAGCATTAAATACTATAAGGAGGAAAATAAAGTGTGCAAAAGACAAATAAAGGAGACGAAGATTGAGGCTGAGAGTAAAATTGCCAAGGAAAGTAAAAGTAATCCAAAATTATTCTTCAATTACATAAATAATAAGAGAATAAAAACTGACAATGTGGGCACGCTCAAAAATAATCTGGGTGTAATGGTGGAGGAGGATGAGGAAAAAGCACAAGTATTAAATGCCTTCTTCTCTACAGTGTTTACACAAGAAAATCCATTGGCCAACAACATGATTAGGGGGAATGTAAATTCTCAATTAAATGTCACCTGTGTAACCCAGGAAGAAGTGCGGCGCCGTCTGCAAAACACTAAAATAGAGAAATCGCCCAGTCCAGATGTAATACACCCCCGAGTTCTGAGGGAATTAAGCATGGTCATAGATAGACCCTTGTATCTAATATTTAAGGATTCAGTAATGACTGGGTCTGTTCCACAGGATTGGCGAATAGCAAATGTGGTGCCAATTTTCAAAAAGGGGTGTAAAAGTGAACCTGGAAACTATAGGCCAGTAAGTTTAACTTCTGTGGTGGGAAAGATATTTGAGGGCTTTCTAAGAGATGCCATACTGGAGTATCTCAATGTAAATAATGTTATAACACCAAATCAGCATGGGTTTATGAGGAATCCGTCCTGTCAGACTAATCTGATCAGCTTCTATGAGGAGGTCAGTTCAAGACTGGACATGGGTAATGCAGTGGACGTGGTGTATCTGGACATGGGTAATGCAGTGGACGTGATGTATCTGGACATGGGTAATGCAGTGGTCTTGTTGTATCTGGACATGGGTAATGCAGTGGATGTGGTGTATCTGGACATGGGTGATGCAGTGGACATAGTGTATCTGGACATGGGTGATGCAGTGGACATAGTGTATCTGGACATGGGTAATGCAGTGGACGTGATGTATCTGGACATGGGTAATGCAGTGGACGTGGTGTATCTGGACATGGGTAATGCAGTGGACGTGGATTATCTGGACATGGGTAATGCAGTAGACGTGGTGTATCTGGACATGGGTAATGCAGTGGACGTGGTGTATCTGGACATGGGTAATGCAGTGGACGTGGTGTATCTGGACATGGGTAATGCAGTGGACGTGGTGTACCTGGACTTTTCAAAGGCTTTTGATACTGTTCCACATAAACAGTTGGTATGTAAAATGAGAATGTTGGGACTGGGGGAAAACATGCATTTGGGTTAGTAACTGGCTCACTGACAGGAAACAGAGGGGACTTGTTAATGGTAAATATTCAGACTGGGCCACAGTCACAAGTGGGGGGCCGCAAGGGTCAGTATTAGGTCCTATGTTGTTTAATAAATTTATTAATGACCTGGTAGAGCGTTTACAAAGCAGGGTGTCCATATTACAGAGCAGGGGGTCCATATTTGCAGATGATACTAAACTTTGTAGGGTAATTAATAATGAGGAGGATAGTAGAATATTACAAGGGGATCTAAGGAAACTGGAAGCATGGGGGGGTGGAGATTTGGCAAATGAAGTTTAATGTTGACAAATGTAAGGTAATGCACTTTGGGCGACGTAATAAAATGTATGACTATGTACTTAATAGTAAATTACTGGGTAAGACTGATAATGAAAAAGACTTAGGGATTTTGGGGGACAGTAAGCTTACCTTTAGTGACCAGTGCCAGGCAGCTGCTGCCAAGGCAAATAAAATTATGGGATGCATCAAAATAGGTCTAGATTCTCATGACAAGGACATAGTTATGCCAATATACAAATCACTGGTACGGCCACACTTAGAATATTGTGCGCAATTTTGGGCCCCGATATACAAGAAAGACATAAGTGAACTTGAAAAAGTGCAAAGACGGGCAACCAAAATGATTAGGGGAATGGGTGGACTGGAGTACAACAATAGGTTAACAAACTTGGGGTTATTCAGTTTAGAGAAAAGACGTCTACGGGGAGATCTAATAACAATGTACAAATACATGAAGGGACAATACAAAGAACTTTCTAAGGTTCTCTTTACTCCTAGGCCAGTGACAGTGACAAGAGGACATCCTCTACGTCTGGAGGAGGGAAGGTTTCACCAGAAACATAGAAGGTGATTCTTCACAGTAAGAAAAACAAGGTCCTGGAACTGCCAGATTTGGAGTCGGGAAGGAATTTTTTCCCCTGAAATAGGGCAATTGGCGTGAGCCTCATGGGGTTTTTTGCCTTCCCCTGGATCAACACTGTAGGGATTGTAGGGTTATAGGTTGGACTTGATGGACTCATGTCTTTATCCAACCTCATCAACTATCTTAGGGGTTAAACAGCGGGGATCGGTGTTATCACTGTCCCTGTGTTATGTCAGTCCAGGTAGCTGCAACGGGGCTAAGGGATAGCAGTAGGGAATCTCGCCCTGCACTACTCCCACTAGCTATCCTGGTCCCTGCCTCACGGGTGTGGGTCGGCTGTACTCAGGCTAAGCCTGACCCCGACAGCTCCTCTCTCACTGATTCCGTAGGCCTAGAGGGAAGTGGGAGAAGGAATGCCCTATAAGATCTCTAGGGACTGGAGACTAAAGGGGGTCACCCCTAACGAACAAGTGAAGCTGCTACTGACAGGGACTGACAAGGGTGTGTGCTGACTAACAACACAAGCAGCACACAGGAAACATGTGGGAAAGGATTCCCCCAAACCAATATGGGAAGGAACCTTACACTAGGAAACAAACACAGGGAAACTGAATAGAAATCAAAGGATAAGGCAATTCACTCACACAGTCAATTATACACAGAGGGAGGATTGGTGAACACAGAAGGGAAAACACACAAACCAACTCGTTCACCCAAACCTCCCAAAAATCAACCACGGAACTTCCTCTATCCCAGAACACCACCTACTCCTCCTGCTAAGGCCTAGCTCTGTAAAAGCGACACTCAGCACAGAACCATGGGAGGCATGGGTTTAAATACAGAGTAGAGACCACTCCTCCCAGGTGCAAATGGGAGGACAGACTAATCAACCAGGAGATAAAGCTGCCTACCAGCAGTGCGCGCATGCAAGTCAGAAGGTGTGCACCAATACCCACGACAGGACAACCCCGCAGCGCCAGGATGCCACCCCAGACACTGCGCAGCCAAAAACTCCCCAGGTAAGAAAAATAGAAATTAAAGAACCTAAATACTCCTAACAGGATCCTCCCCTCAAGGAGAAGACTCCGGATTCTCTAGGAGCATCCTTCTTCGGGAACTCCTTGTGGAATTTCTCCACGAGTCTGGGAGCTGACACATCCGACTCCAGGACCCAAGAATTATCCTCAGGATCGTATCCCTTCCATGCCACCAGATACCATAGCTTCCCCCGAACATATTTGCTATCCAGAACTCGGGATATCTCATACTCCCCGGACTCAGAAACTGGTGGAACCTTAACTGGAGACGTTCCCTTCTTGGCCTTCTTTAACAAGGAGACATGGAAGACCCGGTTTATCTTCCACCTTTTAGGTAGTTGCAGCTGCGCCGCCACTTCATTTACCATCTTGTTGATCTTAAAAGGACCCACAAATCTGGGACCCAGCTTCTTGCTAGGAACCTTCAACCTGATATTCTTGGTGGACAACCAAACCATCTCACCAGGGAAGAACTGCAACTCTCCTCTCTTCCGATCCGCCTGGACCTTAGCCTGGTGCGACGCCCGCACCAGATTCTCTCGGATACGGGACCATACCCCTTGCAGCTTTTTAGAAAATAGCTCCTCCTCCGGAACTGGGGAAGAAATGGAAGAAAATACTCCGAAAACAGGATGTCTACCACCGGAGCAAAAAAAAGGTGTGGTACCTGTGGCATTGGAATCATGGTTGTTTAGGGAAAATTCTGCCAGGGGGAGAAAGGCAGCCCAATTATTCTGGTTCTCTCTAACAAAACACCTCAAAAACTGTTCCACATCCTGATTCTTCCTCTCTGTTTGTCCGTTAGACTCTGGGTGAAACCCGGAGGAAAACGACAGTGTAACTCCCAACCTGCTGCAAAAAGCCCGCCAGAATTTAGCCACAAATTGCGGTCCCCTGTCCGAAACGATCTCCTCAGGAAGACCATGCAACCTTACAATCTCTTTAATAAACGCCTCAGATAGTGTCTTGGCACATGGCAGCCTGGAAAACGGGATCAAATGGCACATTTTCGTGAAGCGGTCAACGACTACCCAAATGACCGTGAAACCCTTAGACACCGGAAGGCCCGTGATGAAATCCATAGACAGATGAGTCCAAGGTGCCTTAGGAGGTTCCAATGGATGTAGAAGACCGTGGGGACGGGTATGCGACGCCTTGGCTCTTGCACAGACCGAACAATTTTGAACAAACTGCAAGACCTCCTTACTCCACCCTGGCCACCAAAAATTCCTAGACACCAATCTCATGGTCTCTGAAACCCCCGGGTGACCAGCAAGAACCGACTCATGACACTCCCTCAGGAGACTTTGTCGGAGAGTAGTTGGGACAAAAAGCTTGTTTCTAGGTATCTTGGAAGGTGCAGCGTGTTACGCTTCGATCAAGGCCTTCTCCAATTTCGCGCCCAATACTGCTACCACCACTCCATCCCCAAGAATAGTGGCAGGCGCCTCTCGTTCCTCCTCAGTCGACATATACCGGGATAAAGCATCAGCCTTAACATTCTTTGAACCCGGCACATAAGTCACGTTAAAATGGAACCGCGCAAAAAATAGAGCCCATCTGGCCTGCCGTGCATTTAATCTCTTCGCCGACCCAAGATAAATCAAATTCTTGTGGTCAGTAAATACCTGGACTGGCCTTCTGGCCCCCTCCAGGAAATGACGCCAATGTTCGAACGCTAGTTTTATTGCTAGTAGTTCCCTATCTCCGATGTCATAATTCCGTTCAGAGGCAGAGAATTTCTTAGAAAAGAAGGCACAGGGATGCGTACCCTCCTCGAACTCCTGAGAAAGTACTGCTCCCACCCCCACCGAGGAGGCATCCACCTCCACTCGGAAGGCCAACCTCTCATCCGGCTGTCTCAAAATGGGAGCGGACGAGAATCGCTTCTTCAGTTCTTCAAACGCAGCTAGCGCCTCTGGCGACCACTTAGCACAGTCAGCCCCCTTCTTAGTCAAGTCCGAGATAGGTTTTACAACCTCAGAAAATCCCTTGATAAACTGGCGATAATAGTTGGAGAACCCCAAGAACCGTTGGACCGCCTTTAGGTTCTCAGGTCGTGGCCACTCCAAGACTGCCCTGACCTTCTCAGGGTCCATCTCGAACCCCTTGTCCGATAGGATATAGCCAAGGAAACATAATTTATTGACCGCGAACACACATTTCTCCAGCTTAGCACTTAATTGGTTAACCCTCAGGAGATCTAAAACCTCTCTCACTCTCTCCCAATGAGTCTCCAAATCCGGGGTGTAAATGAGTATATCGTCCAGATAGACCACAACCCCCCTCCCTATGATGGCACTTAGCACATCATTAATAAAATTCTGAAAAAACACAGGTGCATTGGTTAGACCGAAAGGCATCACAAGATTCTCAAAGTGTCCTAGGGGTGTGTTAAACGCTGTTTTCCACTCATCCCCCTTCTTGATTCTCAGCAAGTTATACGCCCCACGTAAATCTATTTTACTAAACCAGCGGGCTCCCGTAATCTGGCTGAATAGATCCGAGATCAACGGAATGGGATAGGGATTCCGCACCGTGATTTTGTTAATCTCCCTAAAATCCAAACAAGGGCGCAACCCTCCATCTTTCTTCTTTACAAAGAAAAACCCCACTGCTACTGGGGACTTAGATGGGCGAATATGCCCCACCTCTAGACTCCCCTCAATATACTCTTTGAGCGCCTCCCTCTCCGGAATAGTGAGATTGTACAACCTTGTCTTGGGTAACACTGCATTTGGTATAAATTTAATCGAGCAATCATAGGTGCGATGTGGTGGTAATGTCTTGGCTGCCCTTTCCTCAAAGACCTCCCTGAACTCACATATTTCTTGAGGCAAATTGTCTATAGACAAAGACATAACGGATATGGGCAGACATCGACCATTACACCCCTGCCCCCAAGAAACTACTGACTCGGTCTCCCAGTTGATAATAGGGTTATGCTGCTTCAGCCAGGGCCACTCCAACACTACTTGTGCTGGTAATTTAGACAACAAGAACAAGTCAATCTCTTCCCTGTGGCCACCCACAATAAACTCCAAACCCTCCACCTGTTTGGAGATGACAGCTTGCTGTAGAGGGGTCTTATCAATAGCCCACACCGGTATCTGAGACTCCAAGACCAAAGGACTCACCCTTAATTGCTCACAAAACTCTGAGTCAATAAGGTTGACTGCCGAACCACAATCAACCAAAATCCGGCACTTCTGCCCATTTATCCATCCTTCAAGGGTCAACCCGGCAGTCTGAGTACAGGAAACATGCACACCTCCCTCCTTAGTAGGTTTTCTCCCTTTACCCTCAATAGACCTGGGGTTATTACTCTCCTTGGCGAACCATTCTCTGGAGGGGCATACCCTTGCTACATGTCCCATCCCTCCACACACAAAACAGCGTACTGTGCGGGACCCTTCACTCTTGGGTCTTGCACTTCGCACAGTGGCCCCAATCTGCATGGGTTGGTCCCCCGGGTCCTCTCTAAAAACAGAGAATTGAGGAGGGCTAACCCCCCTAAGACTCTTGTCTCCACGCTCCCGGAGGCGCCGTCCAACTCTAATTGCCAGCTGCATGGCCTCATCTAGATCTCCCGGAACAGGGTGAGAAACTAGATGGTCTTTAACCTGGTCCGAGAGCCCTGTCTCAAACTGACTAAGTAGAGCGGGGTCATTCCAATGTACTTCTGCTGCCCACCTACGAAACTCGGTGCAATATTTCTCTATAGCGTGATCCCCTTGCACCACACGTCGAAGGTTATACTCAGCCGTGCGTACCCTGTCTGGGTCGTCATACAGTAACCCCATTGTGGAGAAAAACGCCTCTACAGTTAGTAAGCAAGCTGAGTCGGCTGGTAACGAATGTGCCCAGATGAGGGGATCATCTCTCAATAAGGTAATAATAATCCCAACTCTCTGTACCTCAGAACCGGAGGAAAACGGCCGTAGCCGGAAATACAAAAGACAGTCCTTTTGAAATCGGAAAAAATCTGACCTCTTACCTCGGAAGGGTTCAGGTAAGCTGACTTTTGGCTCCAGAGGCCGACCCACAGGGGCGCTACTCACCTGCCTCTGTATGCCCTCCACCTGAGAGGCTGTGTGTTGAGCCAACTGCTGTACTTGAGATACGCCAGAAGCTTGGATGGCATCCATTCGTAGCTTGATCCCCTCCATCTCAGTGGAAATCTGCTGCACCGCCTGGTACAACTGTTTCAGGTCCGTCATAATGCAAACGAACCTCTTTTTTTTTTTTTTTTTTTTTTTTTTACCGGCTGAGTGTACTGTTATGTCAGTCAGGTAGCTGCAACGGGGCTAAGGGATAGCAGTAGGGAATCTCGCCCTGCACTACTCCCACTAGCTATCCCGGTCCCTGCCTCACGGGTGTGGGTCGGCTGTACTCAGGCTAAGCCTGACCCCGACAGCTCCTCTCTCACTGATTCCGTAGGCCTAGAGGGAAGTGGGAGAAGGAATGCCCTATAAGACCTCTAGGGACTGGAGACTAAAGGGGGTCACCCCTAACGAACAAGTGAAGCTGCTACTGACAGGGACTGACAAGGGTGTGCGCTGACTAACAACACAAGCAGCACACAGGAAACATGTGGGAAAGGATTCCCCCAAACCAATATGGGAAGGAACCATACACTAGGAAACAAACACAGGGAAACTGAGTAGAAATCAAGGGATAAGGCAATTCACTCACACAGTCAATTATACACAGAGGGAGGATTGGTGAACACAGAAGGGAAAACACACAAACCAACTCGTTCACCCAAACCTCCCAAAAACCAACCACGGAACTTCCTCTATCCCAGATAACCACCTACTCCTCCTGCTAAGGCCTAGCTCTGTAAAAGCGACACTCAGCACAGAACCATGGGAGGCATGGGTTTAAATACAGAGTAGAGACCACTCCTCCCAGGTGCAAATGGGAGGACAGACTAATCAACCAGGAGATAAAGCTGCCTACCAGCAGTGCGCGCGTGCAAGTCAGAAGGTGTGCACCAATACTCACGACAGGACAACCCCGCAGCGCCAGGATGCCACCCCAGACACTGCGCAGCCAAAAACTCCCCAGGTAAGAAAAATAGAAATTAAAGAACCTAAATATTCCTAACACCCTGCAGTTATAGTGGGAGCCTGGCTGTTAGTTATGGTGCTTCTGAGCCCGTGCGATCTCTAACATGTACATGCACATGGGAATGTGGGAACTAACCATATTCCCTGACGTGCATGTATGTGAAATAGCGCTAAGGGGTTAATAAAGAAATGGGCCTAAAACTTTGGGGCACATTTAGATCCTTGTTGGGTTTAGGCAAAGTAACCACTAGCACTCCACACCACAGCTCCAGAGATCTTGTGCAGTTGATGGCAGAACATGGACCAACCCAAAGCACAGGTAAATGACAGCGCTCACCCTAGCAATTAAAGGCAGTCTTCTTTATTGAAAATGGTAGGCACAACTCGTTTCAGACAAAAACATGTCCTTTTTCAAGTGCGCAATCACTTGCCTAATGGGCTCGATGCTTCAGCCTATTAGGCCAGTGATCATACATTGAGCCAATTAGGCCAGTGATTGTGCACTTGAAAAAGGACATGTTTTTGTCCGAAACGCGTTGTGCCTACCATTTTCAATAAAGAAGACTGCCTTTAATTGCTAGGGTGAGCGCTGTCATTTACCTGTCCTTCGGGTTGGTCCATGTTCTGCCAGTGTACTACATGTCCTCGAGACATTCCTGCAGCTTCTGCCACAGCACTTCCACTTGGGACTTACGGGTGTTCAAGGCTCTTTGGGTTGTTGTGATTCCTCACAACCCATCAAGGTGAGCAGACATCTGTTGGTAACTATTTGTCACAATACTTATCTAGTGATAATACACGAGGATCAGCTCGGTATTTGTTCTTCTTGTTCTTGTGCAGTTGATGTCTTGATGGGTCTGAGCCGTTCGAGTTGAACAAGATGGTGCTACACAATATTAGGCAGGTGGTTTTATAGTAATGGCTGATCTGTGTTTGCCAATGTTTTAGTGATCAGAATAATAAATGCAAGAAAAAAAAGTAGAAATTAAAATCAACCCCCCCCTTTTTCTAGAACACACATAAAAATACTGTGAAACACATACACATTAGTCATCCCTGCGTCTGAACATGCCGGTCTATAAAAATATTTTTCCCATACGGTGAACGCCATAGCAGGAAAAACATCAAAAGTACCAAACCGATATTTTTTCACTATTTACATCTGATAAAAGTTTGAATAAAAAGTGACCAAAGCAATAACAGTCCCCAAAATAGTAAAACTAAAAAGTACACCTGAATCCGCACAAAAAGATGCCCTCTGCATCCCCGTACACAGAAGTATAAAAAAGTTACTGGTGTCATATTATCGTGACTTTAAGAAAAAAAATTTTGGCATAATTTTGGATTTTGTTAAGGGGTTAACATATAAATAAAATTATAGAAATTTGTTTTCACTGTAATCGTACTGAAACATAGAATACAGGTGACATGTCATTTTTGGCTCCAGAGTAAATGCCGTAAAAACAAAGCCGGTAAGAAAGTCGCACAAATGCAGTTTTTCTCAAATTCCACCCACTTCTGATTTTTTTTTCCCAGCACATTGTACTGAATAATAAATGGCACCTTTATGAAGAACCGACCCAGGAACATTTTCTGGTTACCGATGATGTTCCGTTTCCGGAAACAGAACATTAGTACTACTCCCCCCACCCCATCATACTTACCTCTCTTCCTTCCAGATTTCCTCCTGCGGGATGGCTCCTCCCTCTTTGCTGACAATCCACCTCTACTGCGCAGGTGTGGGAGCAATAGCCTCTGATGCCTGCGTTGTAGAGGTCGATTGCCGACTGCAGAGCAAAGAACAGCAGTGGGACTATTGCTGCTCCGGCAGAGTCAGAAAAGAGGGAGGAGCTGTCTCGCCAGAGGAAGTCTGGAAGTAAGAGAGAGGTAAGTATGATGGGGCGGTGGGCTGTTAGTTGGGAGGGTCTAGTAGTGGGCAGGATAGCTAGAGAGACGGAAGGGGAGGTAATGAGAGGGAGATAGTGCGAGTCAGCCTACACATACCGTGATACATTAGCTATGGCCTGGTTCACATCAGTGTTCGGTATTACATTTGGGGAGTCCGCTTGGGGATGCCCCTTCAAACGGAATATTGAACGCATTAAAAAACGATGAGCAATGAAACCACATGGACCCCATAGGCTATAATGGGGTCTGTGTATTTTCCACACGAATCATGTGGAGAGAAAAGTGCTGCTTGTAGGATTTTTCTCTGCACATTTTTCAAGCGGAATAGGGGACAGAGACCCCCAAAGGAAATATTGAAGGTGTGAATCCAGCTATTGCTAGTAACAACCAATCCCAGTGCAGTGTAGGTGCGGCCTCTCAGGATCTGACACTAGCTGTTACCCCGGCCCCATGAGATGTCCATTACTAAGTACTGTATATACAGGGTGGCCATAAAATAACCTCAGGTGTTTGGAGTCGTGTGCAGGCTGACCCAATAGATGGAATTGCCTGAAAATTTGTATATGTGCTAATCAAGGCATGGGGAAATGGACGGCATGAAAAAGAAATTTAATTCCAAAACTCCCCACCAGGGGATAATGTGGCGCTGTACAGTGAGCGCGCGGCGCAAAACCCATCTGCCGATACTTGGGGATGTCCCATTTGGACCACCAACTAGCATGACTGTTCATGCATGGTGAGCATGGTCATCCTATGCAGAACGTGCTCGATGCTTGCGTGTAACGTCTCTGGTGAGATGCTGCGCACTTCCAACGTGATGCAGTCTTTGAGGTCAGGTAGGGTTTTGACATTCCCCCGATAAACACGCTCCTTCAAGTGTCCCCACAACCAGAAATCACAAGGAGTGAGATCTGGAGAGCACGGTGGTCATGCTGTAGGGAATGAGCGGCTCAAAATCCTGTCATCAGGAAAATATGCACGAAGAGCGCTCTTCACAGGATTTGCGATGTGAGGAGGGGCTCCATCCTGCATGAAGGTGATCGTCTGCAGACACTGCCACTGTTGGGGAACGACCACTGTTTCCAGCGTCGTCCGGTACCTCGCTGCTGTGACGGAACAGGTGGCAACCCAAGTTGGGTCCAAATCTTCGAAAAAGAACGGTCCGATCATGAACGATGAGGTGAACCCACACCAAATGGTCACCTTGGGCGAATGCAGCGGAACCCCCTCAAACGCACGTGGGTTTTCGGTGGCCCATATGCAACAGTTTTGTGTGTTGACCGTTCCATTCAGGTAAAAATGCGCTTCGTCGCTCCACAGGATATTCCATGGCCAATTGGTATCCACTTCCATTCTGGCCACAAACATTAATGCAAATGTCATGCGGGTGTCATTGTCACGAGGAAGCAGTTGGTGATGAAGGCTAATTTTGTATGGGTATGCCCGCAAGACTTTTCGCAGAACTTTCCACACAGTACTTTATGGGAGGCCCAATTGCCTAGAAACACTGTGTGCACTGCAGTTACCACTATGACTACTGTTGCAGCAATATCCTCCACGACCTCGGTGCGTACAGGTCGTCGGCCGTAACTTGGTTGCACACTCAGTAACCCAGTTGCCTCAAAACGTTTCATCATTTGTCTCAGCGACGTTACAGACATTGGGCCAGCACCTGTATGCAAGTCTTTCAAACGACGAAAAGCTCTCAGGGCAGCTGTGGCGTTCCCGGCATTCTCATAAAACAACCTTACTAGACGCACACGATCTGGCAAAGAGACAGCCATCGTTATGACTGAGTAGAGAATAAGGGACGTTTACTGTACAGCGCCACATTATCCCTTGGTGGGGAGTTTTGGTATAAAAAAATTTTTCATGCCATCCGTTTCCCCATGCCTTGATTAGCACACATACAAATTTTCAGGCAATTCTGTCCTATGGGTCAGCCTGCCCACGACTCCAAACACCTGAGGTTATTTTATGGCCACCCTGTACTATATAATCTTTTAACGTGATGTGGTCTAGAATTCCCTTCCCCCGCCTCTATTCCCTGTTTATTTGGGTCTTTCCCTCCTCCTCCTCGGTCTCCCTTTTATAGTTTTTTACATTTTTTTTCCTTACATTATGCGGTGTGTAAGCCGGGACAGTTCGGAGTAGAATGGGGTTTATTTTGTTTCTCTCTCTTTTTTCTAGCCTGAGTTATGAGGAGAAATGTAAAGGCAGCAACACAGAAATTCACACTTTTTCTGAACTTTGTAGATTGTGCGCCCCACACAGAGCTCACAAGGTTCTTTTTTTCCCTATCAGTATGTCTTTGGAATACGGGATGGAAATCCAAGCAAACACAGGGAGAACATACAAACTCCTTGCAGATGTTTTTTTGCCCTTGGCGGGATTTGAACACCAGGACTCCAGCGCTGCAAGGCTGCCGTGCTAACCACTGAGCCACCGTGTGGCCTCCTAGAATTTTTTTCTTCACATTTTGCATTCTCTGACACAGTATTACCAAATAACAAAATCTCAAGAGAATTCTGACTACAGCGGTAAAAATCATTGGTTCACGTGACATGGAACGACCCAATCACAGAAATGCGGCCAATACATCGGCCATTTTGTCCAGGCCACACGTGGACGTCTAAATGTGCCAATGGGATCAAACAATGAGAGGAGCAGGAGACAAATTGTACTAGGATTTACCATCTCTATACAGGGCAGGCTAAATCCAAGAGGGCAGAAGAGCGGGGCCGAATACTGAAAACTCCCCATCTCTAGGGAACCAGGGCCTGTATCCCACTAGGAGTTAGACGCTCCCATCCCCCCTCTTGCTGTCTCCTGTCCCTGCAGCTTCCTCTTCCTGTGTAACGCGGCACTGTATAGCTCCGCCCACACCAGAGTCTGATCACATGGTCATGACGTCATCACAGGTCCTTTAGCATCTACGGACGCTGCATGGTTCAATTTCCACCTGCCGCCCCGTAATAATACAGAAGCTCCGGCCATTACAGTGACAGTAGGTGCAGATAACAGATATTGGAGAGATGTCACAATTTCAGGATCTTTTCGTTTCCGTCCTCTGTGCGGAGTGATCTCTGCTTGGCCTGATGTAGATTATACAGCCTGACCGGGGTTGGAAGGATCTCCGATAGCTCCTTCTCACATTTGGGGTGAAGCAGTCGGTCGCTGACAGGACTACCTCAGAATAGGAGCTTCACTCTCAGTTACACAGGGCAGCTGCCATTGCAGGACAAAGCAGCCGCTAAATGAATACTAAAGTCTTAGCAGTTACTTCACCATTAGACAACTAACAATGAGCGAGTGCTCTCAGCAGCTTACTGGGCCGCACACACACCTCAGCCCCCTGCTATGGAGGACCACAGATACCAGCCTGCCTAAGGTACTGACACACTGTAACACATATAACAGTGCCGGGTCACACACACAGCCGCAGCACATGATACAATGGAGATTAGAGGCTAGCTAGGTGGCAATTCTAGGGCAAAAATCCTAACTAAGCCCTACCTAGCTAAGGCAGTACTCTGCCAAACTAAGTTCTGCACTGCCGTGCAGCATGATGTATTTGGTTTGATATTAGAGCACCCGGCATCCAAACCAGCCTCCTTACATGGAGGGAAGGTGGGACTGATCAACCAGCCCAGGTGCTTCAAGCCAGATGCCGATAGGCTGACACCAGTGTCGGTCAGCATGCCAACCACACCTATCAGCTGCAAGGGGATTAACCCCATGCATGTTGGACTGAGCAGAGACAGCAGAACAACCTGTGACCCTAATACAGGGGTAGGGAACGTACGGCTCTCCAGCTGTTGCAAAACTAAAACTCCCAGCATGCATACTGGCACTGCTGTTCTGGGAACTCCCATGGAAGTGAATGGAGCATGCTGGGAGTTGTAGTTTCACAGCAGCTGGAGAGCCAAAGGTTCCCTACCCCTGCCCTAATATCTTGGCCACAGCTGCCGCCCAGTCCTAACAGTCCTTCTGTCACCCACCATGTGTATTGAGTCCAGGGGGCTCTCCAGGACATAGCTGGCCCTTCTGATCAGCCTGTCAAGCCTATTTCTGAGGACTTCTGTAAGTAGGAGCTAGATGAGTTGTGCCTAAAGTCAACAGTGTGAAGAGAAATGGGGCAAGAACTGTACTTTGTGGTGCCCCCGTACTACAGATCACAGTGTCAGACACAGTCCCGGGCTCTCGCATACTGAGGGCGGTAGCCCTGGCTGTATGGTGGTAAAAGCACTGGAGAAATCACAGAACATTATTCTCACAGTGTTCCCGGATTTCTCCAGGTGAGATGGATGATGGCGTCACCCACCCCAATGCCTGGCTGATAGGCAAACTGGAGGGGTCCATGGCAGGGATCACTGTAGAGCGGAGATGTGCCAGGACCAGTTTCTCTAGGACCTTCATCAGGTGGGATGTCAGTGCTACAGGTCTGCAGCCATTAAGGTCTGTTGAATGAGGTGTCTTTGGATCTGGTATCACACAAGATGATTTCCATAGTTATGGTACCACATCCAGCTTCAGGGAGTTTCACAATCAATCGCACCATGTAAACACGGCTTTGTATTGAAGTGAATGTACCAGGGTCATATGACTGTATACAGCTGTATCTCAAAAACACAAAAGATTACTCATGCTAAACAGCTAGCCAGACACAAGGCAAATGCCAAATCGACACACAGGCCGCATATTATTATTATTGTTTATATAGCACCATTAATCCCATAGTGCTGTACATTATTCTATTAATTCCCTGGTGCTTTACATTTGGGGGTTACATACAATACACAGAATATACAGGTAGATATAATACTAACAATGACCAACTGGCACAGTGGGGTAGAGGGCCCTGCCCGCGAGGGCTTACAATCTGTGGGGGAAGGGGGGAGTAGAGACAGAAGGAGAGGGGGAGACTGTACAGATGGCGGTGCGGTGATAGTGTTATTGGGGGGTGTAGGCCTTCCTGAATAGGGGAGTCTTCAGGGCCTTCTTGAATCCTGTGATTGTGGGGGTCAGTCTTATGTGTCTTGGTAAGGAGATCCAGAGTATGGGGAGACAGTTGTGTGAGGAGCGGATGAGAGCGGAGTAGGAGGTCATTGGAGGATCTGAGGTTACGTGTGGGCAGGTAGCGGGAGATTAGTTCAGAGATATATGGAGGGGACAGGTTGTGGATGGCTTTGTATGTTAGCGTTAGTAGCTTGAATTAAATTCGCTGAGCTATGGGTAGCCAGTGGAGGGACTGGCAGAGGGGAGCAGCCGATGAAGATCGGGGGGTGAGGTGAATTAAATGAGCAGCACAGTTTAAGGTGGACTGGAGGGGGGCGAGGGTGTTAGCTGGGAGTCCATGGAGAAGGGTGTTACAGTAGTCTAAGCGGGAGATTATGAGGGCCTGGACGAGCATCTTACTGGTTTCAGGGGTGAGGAAGGAGCGGATTTGATGCATGTTCTTGAATTGGAGGCGGCAGGAGGTGTTGAGGGTTTGAACGTGTGATTTGAAGGATAGGTCGGAGTCCAGGGTTACCCCAAGACATCGGGCGCATGGGACAGGGGAAAGTGGGGTTCCATTAATTTTGATAGATAGGTCAGGTGGAGGGGCCATGCGGGGTGGGGTGAAGATGAACTTCGTTTTCTCCATGTTGAGTTTGAGAAAGCGGGAGGAGAGGAAGGAGGCTACGGCCGGTAAACAATCTGGAACTCTGGCCAGCAGGGAGGTAATGTCTGGTCCAGAGATGTAGATTTGGGTGTCATCGGCATAGCAATGGTATTGAAAACCATGAGATTCTATGAGTTGGCCCAGGCCAAGGGTGTAGATGGAGAACAGGAGGGGTCCTAGGATGGAGCCTTGGGGGACACCAACAGAGAGAAGGCGAGGTGAGGAGGTGGTGTGCGAGTGGGAGACGCTGAATGTGCGGTTGGTGAGGTATGAGGAGATCCAGGAAAGGGCCAGGTCTGAGATACCAAGGGATGAGAGAATTTCTAACAGGAGGGAGTGGTCAATGGCAGAGGAGAGGTCAAGAAGGAGGAGGACAGAGTAATGGCGCTTAGCTTTGGCGGTTAGCAGGTCATTAGTGACTTTGGTTAGGGCAGTTTCAGTGTAATGAGGGGTCTGAAACCTGACTGTAGTCTGTCAAAGAGCAGGTTAGACGAGAGATAGGAGGAGAGTTCAGAGTGGACATGTTGGATACAAATACACATAGCAAGAATTCGCATAACAGTGTATATAAAAAGTATGAATTGTATTACCGTATATACTCAAGTATAAGCCGAATCTTTCAGCTCAATAACTGTGCTGAAAAATTCGGCTTATACTCGAGTCAGCAAAAAAAAATAATATTTTTTTTATTTATTTATTTATTTATTTATTTATATTTTTTTTTTTGGGGGGGGGAGTCTATGACCAGCCACAGTATCAATTTATAGAATCTCCCATAAAATAGTGCAAAAAAAAAAAAAAGATTAAAAAAAAAAATAAAAAAATAAAAGTTCTAAATCACTCTCACTTTCACTAGAATACATACAAAAGTAGAAAATTACGGTGAAACACATACACATTAGGTATCCCTGTGTCTGACAGTGCCTGGTCTACTGAATATTGGTTATCTGCAGTGCTCCTGTTCCGTCGGGAAGGGGTTAATAGGAGCACTGCAGATACACTATATTCAGCCAGGCTGAATTCCAAGTGGGGGAAGAAAAAACAGTCCTCAAGCTCAGGGAAGGGGCAGACAGACAACCAAAACACCCCCTCCCCTTCCCCAGCATCTACTGCACCCAAAAACTCCGACCATTTTAATTTTTGAAATTTTCCAATAGCTGCTGCATTTCCCCCCCTCGGCTTATACTCGAGTCAATTAGTTTACCCAGTTTTATGTGGTAAAATTAGGGGCCTCGGCTTATATTCGGGTCGGCTTATACTCGAGTATATACGGTATTCAATAATCATAAAACGGAATCAGCAAGGCAGATGGAATCAGATAGTGAGTACACAGATAGAAACCAAGGTAGCCAAAAATAGACCAAACACTACCACACTATATGGATAGTAATAAATCAATTGCACATATCAAGTGAAGATCCATTCATCTAGTTATACACAACACAGGTGAATATATTCAATTATGTACCAATGCACACTCACTAGTAAGCAGCTACGCACACAAAGTACAATGAAGTACCGATATAGAATAATGACCAATCGATGTGATCACCCTAGACTTTAAATGGAATGCCTGTGTGTGCAGGTGGTGAATTTCAGCAAAAGATACTAGTTTGCCATTACAGAAGTCACTTAATGTGCATATATATGAAATACTAAATACCTGTAGACATAGCGATAGGTCTGGTCCGCGCTACCCACAATGAAGACGCTAAGGGCCGAACGCCTCGACGCGTTTCGCCTGGTGTCAGGCCTCCTCAGGAGGCAGACAGTAAATGTAGACAAAGCAGCCCGTTTATATACTCTTTTCAAGATTGATTCATTGGTGGTGGTTCAGCGTCTGGTGCGCACCCACTCCGTGATGGCGTCATGCGAGACTGCCCGCGCATGCGCATCAGTGTCGGCAATGTCATAGACGTGCCAATCACCTGACTGCAGAGGCACGTGACCATGTCACATGAAGCCAGCGCATGGAGGAGGCGTGCCTCCCACTGAGTGAGCGTAAATGTATCAGCTGCAACAGGTTACAAAGCAGCTAATATGACACGGAGCAACATAGCCCCAAGTACCTCTAAAAACAAAAATGCACATAATACTCACATGTATCACCAGACTATTATGTGCATTTTTGTTTTTAATTAGAGGTAATCGCTGAATAACATTCCATCTCATGCCGACATCAATTATGCGTTTTATGAGCAGTTACTTGGGGCCATGTTGCTCCGTGTCATATTAGCATATAGTGTGGTAGTGTTTGGTCTATTTTTGGCTACCTTGGTTTGTATCTGTGTACTCACTATCTGATTCCATCTGCCTTGCTGATTCCATTTTATGATTATTGAATACAATTTATACTTTTTACATATACACTGTTATGCAAATTCTTGCTATGTGTATTTGTATACAGCTATAGCGCCATCCAGATACATAAAGTGTCACTACTAGGGTTGAGCGATTGTGTTCGGAAAAGATCGGATTCCGATCGGCGATCGACAAAATTTCAGGAATTTCTGAAACGATTTTTAATCCTCTGGCTACTTAGTCCCCCCTGGTGTCCACTTACCTGCAGAGATGGCTGGTCCAGTGCCCGGTGTTCTCGTTCTTCTTCGCCTCGCTGTCCCCGCCTCCCAGGTTAGTGTTTAAAGATCTAGGAAGAAGGCGGGGCTTGTGGCTTAGGAGAGTGTGGGCGGGGAGATGTGACATCTCCCCTCCCAATACCTGCCCACACTCTCCTAATCCGACCACACTCTCCTAACCTGGGATGCAGGGGGCAGCGAGGCCAAGAAGAACGAGAACATCGGGCACCGGACCAGCCATCTCTGCAGGTAAGTGGACACCAGGGGGGGGCTAAGTAGCCAGAGGATTAAAAATAAAGTGTTCAATTGTTAGATTCCATGCTGTATAGTGAATAGGATTGTTTGCAAAATCCGATCTCCGATTAGTAAGAAAATCCCTTTGACTTGCATTGGGATCGGAATTGGGATCGAGATCGGGTTCGAATTAAAAATTATTGGAAATCGGATTTCAAAATCGATCCTGAAAAGTCAAGATCGGCTCAACCCTAATCACTACCCTAAGGTGCTGCCACATAGAGCTCCTGGGCACAAACATTGGGGGCTGCACATGATCCTAATAGGAAAGAATAAGAGAGTCCCGGGAAATGGCAGTAACTGCATCTGGTTCTGTGTTATGGTGTGTGGTATATGACGGTAGTATAGGGGAAGTCAGCCTTACAATTATTACACCGCACTCACAGGAACAACATCTGCAAGGAGTTTGTATGTTCTCCCCGTGTTTGCGTGGATTTCCTCCCATTCTACAAAGACATACTGATAGGAAATAATGTACATTGTAATTCCTATATCATATATCCCTATATGGGGCTCACAATATACATTAAAAAAATATTACACCGCACTCCGAGTACCTGATCTATACAATAAAAGGTAAAAGGTTTCCTACCCTGTTATATACTATATACTGTGTAGGACACTTGTTCCGTCTCACTGCTCAACAAAGGGAAAGAGTCTGATACAGAGAGGAGGAATGTGCCAGGTATCTTCACATACTAGAGCCTGATCCGGAAGCCCCCCTTATACTCCCTACTAATCCTATTTATTCCATGGGATTCCGTGTAGTGATTACATTGTCTCATCTTCTCTCCATTCAGGTTCCTACAATATAGAATCCTCTCAGTATCTTCTATAGAAGAGAATATTACTGATTGATCCATCAAGGATGGAAAGAGACAGGAACAAGATGGCGGAAAGTCTATTAAATCTCACCCTAGAGATCATCTACCAGCTTACTGGAGAGGTGAGAGATTCTGATGATGTCATCATGACATCATTCTTATCTATAGTAATAACAGATGATATGACTGGAGAGGTGATGGACTCTGGACATGTATGTAGTGAGATTTATTAATGTGTCTCCCCATAACCAGGATTACACAGTAGTGAAGAAGCCCTCTAGTGGGCGCTGTCAGACCCTTGTATTTGATGGATGGAGAGGAACCCTGAGCCCATTCCCGGGGCCTCCAACTCACCCCCTGATACAGGAGGAGATCAATGGACAGAAGATCCTAGAACTCACCAACAAGATGCTGGAGCTGCTGACTGGAGAGGTGACAGTGCTGGGAATGCTGGGACATTATACAGTAACTGGAGGGGTCGGGGTGATGACTGTATCATTGTGTTGTCAGGTTCCTATAAGGTGTCAGGATGTCGCTGTCTATTTCTCCATGGAGGAGTGGGAGTATTTAGAAGGACACAAGGATCTGTACAAGGAGGTGATGATGGAGGACCAGCAGCCCCTCACATCAGCAGGTAATAGACATGACTATATACACATGGACTTCCATTATTTGTATGTACAGAATGAATTCAGTCCCTGTCTGTGTTTCCTACAGGTAGATCCAGTAAGAGGACAACACCGGAGAGATGTCCCAGTCCTCTTCTTCCACAGGATGATGATCAGGTAGATGGAGATATTCCCTATGATGTGTAGACGGGCTGTGAAGTCCTTGTGGTCAGTCTTGTTGTATCCAGCAGTATTATATGGTTATATACATGGGCGGTGTCATTGAGCCGCCATCTAATATGTTTCTCCGGCTTCTCACAGACCTGCAGCTACTGTCAGGACATCTTTCATCTTCATGCGGATTAATGATCTAGAACATTCTCTGTGACTTCCCCATTTGTCCGGTGACTTTTACATTATTTGTTTCCCAGATTTTCCATCAGGATAAAGATGTGAGCGACATGAATGCTATATCTATGAGAATAAAGGAAGAGCCCTATGTGAGTGGTGATGAGGAGTGTGAGGAGGACATTCCTACAGGGACCCGCCCAGGTGAGGAGTCACCACTATATAAAGCACAGAAGGGTCACTGATTCTATTCAGACATTGTTTAGACTATTTGTTGTTCCCCGATTCAGGTAAAATACTAATAATACCTGAATATAAATGTGATACCGCTATAGGGGGTAATAAGTGTAGTATAGAATAGAACGGACAGCAGGAATATGGACTTGACATCGATGTGAACGAGGCAAATTTCTTCCTCACCGGCTGTCAGTCCTCGTGAAGGGAAAGAATTTACCAGAATTATATAGCAGATTATTTCAGGTAGCGGAAAAATAATCCTCCTGCTCGATCTTCAGGCAGATTCCACCTCAGAGCTCTGAAAGAGGACCAAGGGCTGGGCCCACAGGTTCAGCAGGTACACGATGCCACACAGACGCACACAGTGTTTTAATCCCCAGGACAAAGTTTACTGAATAAGTCACAGAATAGCGATCTGGGAAAACATGTAACACGGTATAAACAGAGAAGAAATACAAACTAATATGCAACAGAATATTGCAGCAAACTAACACTATACTCCTAGTTCCCACAGTTACTTAACAGGTACCAGATACAAGTCCTTTAAGAACACGGTTCTCCTGGATCGGTCCCTCGTTGGGGTGCACCCTAAGTATTGTGCAATACTATTTGTAATCCACAGTGAAATGGGGTCTTCACATAAAAGTACAGTTATATCCTATGCTCCAGCTCTCCACTTAACAGACAGGCCAATTTCCCAGATGATAAGGTGTCAGCGTAAGAGTCCCTTATATATCACCACGTGGAACACGTGGACGCGGCCAAGCCGTACTTACAAGTCCTTGAGGCCTTCCTCTCATGTGGTCTCCTTTACCTTCTGAGTTTCAGAGCTTTCCAGACTCAGTCCCAAAAGTAGCACCACAGACTCTGTGTCTCCAGACTCAGTCCACAGCCAGCATGGCAGTTCTTCCATCCAGCAGAGCACAGGCTGCCTTCCAGCATGTCAGGTCTCCACTGTCCCCTCAGCACATCACCTCCAGCCAGGACCCTTCTCTCCACAGAACTCTACTTCCTGTTTCCTGGTAATGGATGATGCAGATGACTATCTCCAGTGCAAGGTATCAAAACTGCAATCCCAGCACACTGCCAGACTTGTAGGAGTCCAAAATGTCCCAGTAATTATCTGTAATCAGAGTTTGCAACCTCGAACAATATTTACATTCTGAAGAATTAATTGCATTAATTCCCTATGGGCATTTATTAATGTGCTGCCACCTACTGACCAAAGTTAGTTACTGACAGTTTACTACATCACACCCTTACATGCCACCCCACTAAAATGTTGGCGTCCCGACAACTCTACCAAATAAAATCATCAGCTGCATAGCGCTGAGGGGGGATACCTGCCGTGGAGCGCTCCGACCTGCGAATGCCTGGGTTTGGTGTCACTGGTGTAGGAACTGTATTCAACTCCTCTCGGGGTAGTACTGCAGTTTCTGGGGTATCATTTGTCACAGGACATTCAGGAGTAGGCACTTCATTCGTCTGTACAGGCGGCATAGTGACCAGCCACCACTCGGTGTCTCTTGAACGCACTGGGTCTGGACGTCTTTGCTCAACTTCTCCAGTATTTTCAAGCAAGGACCGTCCCTCAGAAAGACATGGTCTCAGCATGTTACGGTGTAGCCTCCGAGTTGGCCCATCAGAGTTTTCTGCTTGGACATCATAGACTGGACCTTCTGAAAACACTTGTCGTTTCACAATGTAGGGCTGTGATTCCCAGCAGTGATCCAATTTGTTAGTGGGCCGCTTTTCACGAACCAGTACTCTTTCACCTGGTAACAATGGTACTGTTTGCACCGGTTGATGATCTCTAGGGACTTGCTTTTGCAATCTCTCATTGACCACCCGTTGGATGGTTCTCAGTTTGTCTCGGTGTTCCTGCACCCAAGAGTCAGCGGTTCTAGTTATCTCTTCAGAAGGTGGGTTGAGATTCATTTCCGTGATTTCCTGTCCAGGACGACCAAACAGCAGCATGTACGGGGTATAGCCAGTAGTGTTATGAACACGATTATTGTATGCCCAGAGCAGCTCGGGCAAATATTCAGGCCAGCGCCTTTTACGATCTGTTTCCAGAGTACGGAGCATCTGTAGAAGTGTTTTGTTGAACCTCTCACAGGCTCCATTGCCCTGCGGGTGGTACGGAGTTGTTCTTGACTTCTCCATCCCATACAGTCGACATAGCTCTTCCATCAGTTTCCCTTGAAAGCAAGCTCCTTGGTCAGAATGAATTCGTTTCGGGCATCCATACACCTGGATGAAGTGTCTGCACACTGCACGGGCGGCTGACTCTGCCGTCTGGTCACGGGTTGGTACTGCCACAGAGAACTTTGTGAAGTGATCCGTCATCACAAGGCAATACTGATGCCCACTCACTGATTGTCCGATTAAGATGTAGTCAATCATCAGAATTTCTAGTGGTGCGGATGTATGAATCACTTGAATGGGGGCCCGCTGCTCTGGAGGTTTCGCCAGCTCACAAACTCGGCATTTTTGGCACACTTCCCTGACAATTTGCTCCAGCCGGGGACAGTATACGAATCTCTGCACCCACCTGTACGTTTTCTCTGCTCCAAAGTGGGCACCCTTCTCATGTCCCTCAAGGGCTACTCTTCGGGCCAAGACACCTGGGATCACTATTTGCCACCTCTCTTCAAGATCTGTCGGCAGGAACACTCTCCGATACATGACCTCATTTTGAATTATTAGCCGGTCCCATTGTTGTAACAGTTTCCATCCGTCTGAAGACAAATGACTTCGCATGTCAAGATTAGGCCAGGTTTCCATTTTAACCCAGTATTTTATTTTCCGTAAGTCCGAATCATCATCCTGCACCTGTGCCCATTCTTCTTCAGTCTTCCCTAATAGCACCGTGCCACCAGTAGCCACCCCACTTGAGCTTGCCAAGGGTGACCGTCGGGGCACTCGACTGAGATCAGGTATTTCAGTTCCTTCATTTTCTTCATCGACCTCTCTGACTGGCACCTCCCAGGTGACTCTAGATAGTGCATCAGCATTGGTATTGTCTTTGCCAGCACGATATTTGATGGTATAGTTATACTTCGCTAGTCTAGCCATCCACCTCTGTTCTAGAGCACCAAGCTTTGCATTCTGCAGGTGGGCCAATGGATTATTTGTCTGTTCGTACTAGTACATGGGCCCCGGTCAGGTACCCTGAGAATTTCTCGGTCATCGCCCAAACCAACGCCAACAACTCGAGCCTGAAGGAGCTGTAGTTATCCGGATTCCGCTCAGAGTCCCGTAGGGATCGACTAGCATATGCGATGACTCGTTCTTGGCCTTCCTGTTCTTGAGCTAACACTGCTCCTAATCCGTGCAGGCTTCCATCGGTATACAGGATGAATGGCCTGTCAAATTGAGCAAATGCCAGGATGGGAGCGCTAGTCAGGGCCTTCTTTAGTTCATCAAATGCTTGTTGCTGAGGCGGCCCCCATGAGATAGGGCGTGTCTTCGGACCCTGGGAAGTCCCTCTCAAGAGTTCATGTAGTGGACCAGCGATTTTCGCAAACCCTTTTATAAATCTTCGGTAGTAACCGGCCAGTCCCAAAAACGCTCTCACTTCCCGAAGTGTCTTGGGCTGAGGCCACTTGCTCACGGCCTCCACCTTACTATCTGCAGGACGAACTCCTTCAGCAGATACCTCATGTCCCAGATACTCTATGCTGGTTTGAAAGAGATGGCACTTTCTTGGTTTGATTTTAAGGCCATGAGCGCGGAGCCTACTGAGCACTTGCCGCAATCTCCTCAAATGTTCTTCAAATGTGGGTGCATGGACTATCACGTCATCCAGGTATATCAGTATCGACTCGAAGTTCAATTCACCCAGGCAGTGTTCCATCAGACGTTGGAAGGTACCCGGAGCATTCGTCAGCCCAAATGGCATTCTGTTGAATTCGTACAGCCCCATCGGTAGAATAAAGGCAGTTTTCTGCCTATCCTTTTCTGCAACAGGTACCTGCCAGTAGCCGCTTGCCAGATCTAGGGTTGAGAAATACTTGGCACGCTGCAAAGCCGTCAGTGACTCTTCTATCCTTGGCAGGGGAAAGGCATCCTTCACTGTGGCTGTATTCAATTTTCGATAGTCCACACAGAACCTCAAGGACCCATCTTTTTTCCGCACCAAAACCACCGGCGCAGCCCATGGGCTTTGGCTTTCCTTCACTATCCCACTGTCTATCATCTGAGACAGCATGGTCTTCACCTCTTGGTAGAGAGTAGGTGGGATCTGCCGGTATCTTTCTCGTATTGGGGGAGTATCCCCAGTGGATATTTCGTGCTCAATGGCTGTTGTGCACCCAAAGTCTTCCTCACTCCGGGAGAAAGCAGATTGAAACTCCCACAGTACGGCTTCAATTCTTTCCATTTGATCAGAGGTGAATTGGCTTGCATCAATTTCCATTTGCTCCAAAATTCGCTGGCCATTCCACTCAGGTGTGGGCTCCTCTTCAAAATTCTGGTCCACTGCCAAAGTCCAAGCATCACCTTTCACTACCCGTAGGGCTAACTGTCTACCTGTGAGTGTCTCTGCTTGGAGCACATGCAATTCAGCCACTTTCTCTCCTGCATGAAATGTAACTTCATAATCATGTACGTTGATACACCGGACTAGCACTTGTCCATCTGCAACTGATACAATTGTTCTGGCGATCACTGGACTTCGGCTAGCTTCTGACAAGCCCAGGGGTTCAATTAGCACATCTATGCCATTCAGCTTCCGGTTTCCTCCAATCGGCATACGTATTATCTTCTCCTGACGTGGGGGTACGGTGCAAGTAGTCCCATATGGAGCATATACTGTTCCAATGGGTTTACCCACAGGGGTGCTTTTACAGATACCGCATGCTCTGATCAAGCGCTGGAATGCTCTCTGGGTGGGCTTATGGGAAGTTGCTTTCTTCCAATAACCAGGGCCCTCTTTTGAAAACATGACTTGATCTAGTTCTCGCAGGATATTCATTCCCAATACGACTGGGGCTTCATCTCGAGCTGGCTTCTCCACCAGCACCACTCCCTTCTTGCCAACGTCTTGTCCGCATAGCTCTATTCTCATCCAAGCTACTCCGAACACAGGTATAGCAGTCTGGTTCACAGCCGTCAACTTAATCAAAGTGTCCTTTTCAGGTTTCATCAGATGGCCGAAGTTTCTCTCAAAGAATTTCAAAGGCATCGTGGTTACTTCTGATCCTGTGTCTATAAGACATCTCACCCATTGTCCTTCAATCAGCACTTCCAAGTAAGGGCTTTCGGCCACAAGGTCCCAGGGGTCTTCAGGGGCGTCCTGGCACTTTACTTCCCCCGCGGCATGCCCCGCTGCCACAGGGAGTTCCCGTTTAACGGAAGACGTTCTGGGTTTGCGTGGTTCCTCAGGCATTGCCGGGCGATATGTCCTCTTTCTTGGCATATCCAACACTGGGGGCCCCTTGCCCTCGAATAACTTGCAGAACCCCAAGTCTGTCCAGGTGTAGGTGGATACAGACTGGGGTGATGCATGGTGAAGTTTCTTGTTCCCTCCTCCAGAGGAGCTTGACATGGTGCAGTAGCCATCAGAGCAGCACCCCTTTCCCAGTGTTCAGGCGGAACTGGGGCCTGTAACCGTTCCAACTGTCTCTGAATTTCTCCCACCGATGTGCTAAGTACCTTCACCAACTCTCGCAAATCTTCTTCATTGGAAGGAGTTCTCTGACTTGCTGCAGACTGCATTCTCACGTTGTACACTCCATACTCTTCTTCTTTATCTCGAGTCACCGCTTCTGCTTGTATCCTCTGGAACTGTAAAGTAGCATCCACCCGGATACGGTCCTTGAGCACCTGGCGCAGAGGAGGGCTTCGCAAACCGAGGATGAACTGATCCCGGAGGATTTCATCTCCATTTCCAAGGTCATTAGCACCCCTGGCCTCTCTCTTTCGTACATGTGACCAAATCTCCTGGAGGGCATTGGCAAATTGGGGGATGGTCTCATCTTCACGCTGGAAGCAAGTGAAGAAGCGGGATCTAAGGCTACCGGTACTGGATGTTTCTCCATAAATGGACTCGAGGATCGAGATTATAGATTCCAGTGTCTTCCTTTCTTCCTCAGGGCGCAGCATTACAGTGCGTCGGGCATCTCCTTCCAAGGCATTCAGCGCCACATCTGATTGCAGATCAGGAGCCAAATTATATAACCGGAGGGTGCTTTTAAGATGTGCAACCCAGTCTTCTAGTGGCCTATTCTGACCATCATATCGTACTAATTGACTCAAGATCGCCCCTGCAGGCAGACACATAATCGGAGCTGCTGCCATGGCAGGAGGGTTGACTGGGGCCTCAGGTGGAGCTTCCCCGGACTCTGAAGCGTTCTGCATGGCGATCAATGTACCCTGCTCGCAGCGCCAAATGAAAGAGGACCAAGGGCTGGGCCCACAGGTTCAGCAGGTACACGATGCCACACAGACGCACACAGTGTTTTAATCCCCAGGACAAAGTTTACTGAATAAGTCACAGAATAGCGATCTGGGAAAACATGTAACACGGTATAAACAGAGAAGAAATACAAACTAATATGCAACAGAATATTGCAGCAAACTAACACTATACTCCTAGTTCCCACAGTTACTTAACAGGTACCAGATACAAGTCCTTTAAGAACACGGTTCTCCTGGATCGGTCCCTCGTTGGGGTGCACCCTAAGTATTGCGCAATACTATTTGTAATCCACAGTGAAATGGGGTCTTCACATAAAAGTACAGTTATATCCTATGCTCCAGCTCTCCACTTAACAGACAGGCCAATTTCCCAGATGTTAAGGTGTCAGCGTAAGAGTCCCTTATATATCACCACGTGGAACACGTGGACGCGGCCAAGCCGTACTTACAAGTCCTTGAGGCCTTCCTCTCATGTGGTCTCCTTTACCTTCTGAGCTTCAGAGCTTTCCAGACTCAGTCCCAAAAGTAGCACCACAGACTCTGTGTCTCCAGACTCAGTCCACAGCCAGCATGGCAGTTCTTCCATCCAGCAGAGCACAGGCTGCCTTCCAGCATGTCAGGTCTCCACTGTCCCCTCAGCACATCACCTCCAGCCAGGACCCTTCTCTCCACAGAACTCTACTTCCTGTTTCCTGGTAATGGATGATGCAGATGACTATCTCCAGTGCAAGGTATCAAAACTGCAATCCCAGCACACTGCCAGGCTTGTAGGAGTCCAAAATGTCCCAGTAATTATCTGTAATCAGAGTTTCCAACCTCGAACAATATTTACATTCTGAAGAATTAATTGCATTAATTCCCTATGGGCATTTATTAATTTGCTGCCACCTACTGACCAAAGTTAGTTACTGACAGTTTACTACATCACACCCTTACAGCTCTATGGAAATAAATGGGAGGTGGAAAATCCGGCCTGGCCAGTAAGGAATCTGATGGAGATTCGGGGGCTGATTTGGTAAAGCGGAAAAATTCTTCTTCTGAATTCCTGAAGCAGCTTCTACAAATGTCACTGTGTAAACCTCACCTTAGACCCCAATCACACTATGGAATCCGGACTAGAAAATCTGGTCGGTACATCAGTCACATTTCCCAGCCGAACTCTGTCCACACACCAGGACTCCCCGTATCTTAGTGATCTATGACGCTAGGAGTCCCTGCTTCCTTGTGACTCCACAGACCCTACTACATACTGTATGGGACAGCAAATTCTATTCTATTGTGTGTATGGGGTGTAATACAGTAAGATTTATGGCATCCTACGGTATTATTCCACATAAGTGGCCATATTTAAGCAGCCATGGATTGTGTTCACCTCTACAGTGACCTAGAGCAGTGGTGGCGTCTCCTGCCCCGCTTCTTTACTAGTCACTATCACTGACCTCCGTCTCAGCACAGTGAATACTAATGAAGTAGGCCGCGCTGCCGTCGTTTGCTGCCTGTGCCACTGACTTCACTTCTTCACACGGTCTGAAGCGTCTCAGGCAGCGGCAGCTCAGTCGGGAATATACTTATAAGATTATGTTATTCAGAAATAGTAATATCAGTTTTCTTCTTGTCAGATGACTGTACCAGGAGCTCAGAGGGACATCTGATATCTACAGATTATACAGCAGAGGATCATGGTATCACACAAGATCCATATGAAGAACATGTCATTACCCTAGATATACCCTCAGCCATTCAGGAGAAAGATTTTTCTTTTACTTCATCACAGTATGTTAAGCAAAATGAAATATCCAAAAGAGGTGTTATACAACAGAGAACTAACACAGGGGAGAAGCCATATTCATGCCCAGAATGTGAGAAATGTTTTATCTCTAAAGCAAAACTTGTTAGACATCAAAGATCTCACACAGGAGAGAAGCCATACTCATGCCCAGAATGTGGGAAATGCTTTACCTCTAAAGCAGAACTTATTAGACATCAAAGAATTCACACAGGTGAGAAGCCATATTCATGCCCAGAATGTGGGAAATGCTTTAACTCTAAAGCAGAACTTCTTAGTCATCAAAAAATTCACACAGGGGAGAAGCCATACTCATGCCCAGAATGTGAGAAATGTTTTATCTCTAAAGCAAAACTTATTAGACATCAAAGATCTCACACAGGAGAGAAGCCATATTCATGCCCAGAATGTGGGAAATGTTTTTCTCAGAAATCAAGTCTTGTTCAACATCAAAAGATTCACACAGGAGAGAAGCCTTATTCATGCCCAGAATGTGGGAAATGTTTTAGCTCTAAATCAGAACTTGTTAGACATCAAAAGATTCACACAGGTGAGAAGCCATTTTCATGCCCAGAATGTGAGAAATGTTTTACATCTATATCAAATCTTGATAGACATCACAGAATTCACACAGGAGAAAAGCCTTATTCATGTGCAGAATGTGGGAAATGTTTTATCAGTAATGCAGATCTTGTTATGCATCAGAGAATTCACACAGGGGTGAAGCCATATTCATGCCCAGAATGTGGGAAATGCTTCACCAGTAAATCACAGCTTGTTAGCCATCATAGAACTCACACAGGGGAGAAGCCATATTCTTGCACAGAATGTAGGAAATGCTTTACCTCTAAATCAGTACTTGTTAATCATCAAGGAATTCACATAGGGGAAAAGCCATATTCATGCCCAGAATGTGGGAAATGCTTTACCTCTAAATCAGAACTTGTTAGCCATCAAAGAATTCACACAAGGGAAAAGCCATTTTCATGCCCAGAATGTGGGAAATGTTTTATTAATAAATCAAGTCTTGTTGACCATAAGAGAATTCACACAGGGGAGTTTTCATGCCCAGAATGTGGGAAATGTTTTATCTCTAAAGGAAAACTTGTTAGACATCAAAGATCTCACACAGGAGAGAAGCCATATTCATGTCCAGAATGTGGGAAATGTATTAGCTCTAAATCACATCTTGTTAGACATCAGAGAATTCACACATAATCTTTGATACTGTTTTGTATCTGTTGCAGTTGTAAATCTGAGAGGAGGCCTCTAAGGTTGTAGAGATTTCAGTAGTAGTCTCCGAAACATTAAGCTATAGTGTCTGGGTGGTCACTACAACACATTTCCTCTAATCAAAATTTCAATTGAGTCCCATAAACAACCTATAGAGATATCCAAAGCACATATGGAAACAAGCAGAATAAAGTATTTATATATTCATTTTATTCACGTAAAATACGTTATAAAGTTTAATTTTAGCTATACTGACACAAAACACACAAGAAATACGAGGATACAAACAATTGTGCTGTAAAACATCTCTGATGGTACCTACACCCCTCCCACCAAGTAGCAGCACAGAAATGAATCCTAAATTATAATATGTAACCTGATACAAAATACATCAGAGGATACAAAAGAGTAAGAAATATGTCAGTCCCATAATAAGAATATATACAGGTCCTAAACAAAGCAATCTAGTACTGAGCTATCGGTATAATACCTCAAGATGGCCGTGTAAACATTATACCTGGGACCCGGCATAAACTCCAGACATCAGATATAAGCACATATATATATATTGGCCCAGGGAAATATAATCAGACTCAATCCCAGTATAATCCTCCCAAAGTGCCCAATACTTACATACCTAGTGCCATTGTGTAAGATGTCTAAAGGGCGCAATAGCATGCAGCAGATCCACGGAAATGGCGATCAAGCCAGAGGCACGTTTCACCAGTGAATGGCTTCAAGAGACAAGGTCACATGAAAAAGGGGGGATATAAATACCACTGCAAAAGGATGAGGCAAAGAAACACAAAACTCCTGAATCTACATAAATCTATAAAAAACGCAGAATCGGGGGATGAAGGATCCACCAGAGGTTGATAAGCCTCATGTCAGCCATATTAGATTTCAGGGCCTGTGAATGTGATAACGGGATGGAGAACCTGCTTGACGAAGAATCAATTATCTCCTGCCATGACCACCGATCCTTCACCAAACTCAGCTAAAGCCAAAGAAAGGAGTGAAAGACGAGCTTGGCTCTGGTTGGGGAGATTGAAATTAGAGATTGTGAATAATTTCTCATGGTTACGTATTTTTATTATTAAAGGGGTTTTCCAGGCAAAAAAATTTTTTTTTTTTTTTTTCTTCTAAATGTCTGTTATTGCTATTAATGGGTTAATAAATGCAACCAAATACACTTAGCCGTGATTTGAGTTATTTCTGGGTGTCTCTGGGAGCTCCTGGTATCTCCTGAATTTGTTTACTTGGTTCAGCTTCCTGCTATGTATTTTCCACACTACCTGTGACCTCACTCCCCCCTCCCACACACCCCCACCCTGTCTCTCGCTATCCCACCCACTACTAGTGATAAGGTCATAGCCATGTTTATGACTAATCAACCAATAATCCTGGGTAACCGTTGTCATCCTAATTAATTAGGCTGAGTGCCAGCAGTAAAGAAGTCACACCACTCATGATGTTGATATTAGTTCCTTTCTCAGCTGAGGAGAAAGTACTGACTAACTTTTATTAAAACAACGTGGGTTTGGGGGGGCGTGGCTTGGCATGTATGCGAGCAGTCGCTTACCTTAAGAGCTCCGCGCTCCGAAACAGGTACTCTATTTGGTGGTGAAATGGGAAAATCCCGGGCAAGAAGAAATCCAGGGGATCCTTCTAACCCCCTGCAGTCTGCTGGCATGATCCCGGCTTTCTTCACCCCGCTGGTGGGACATCCTGAGCCGGAGAACGCTGCGGCCTACAGCATAGAGCAGGCGCCATCTTCTTCCTCCACATGTGCCTGAGAGAGCAGCGCAGCTATGTGTCTGCATCTCTACCCGACCTCAGATGCCGGGATGTGACTGCTCCGGACCCCTCTGCTCCTGTTCCAGACCCTGCTCAGGTACCACCAGCATCCCCTCCAGCCTTGGGCCCTGATATGGCCCCCTCCCAGACCCCTGCTCCATCTGAGACTATGGCTCACCAGGGATCAGTGGTGTCAGAGGCGCTGCTGCTCTCCTCTACAGCATCTCCACGCTTTGACATCAGAGACACCCACAGGTCACTCCAACTGATTCCCCGCTGCTCCGCCAGACTCCTTGGCCACCTGGGACCTCTACCAGGGACACTAACTGGGGTGCTAGCCCACCATATAAACGGTCCCTATTTCAGCCTTCTGGCTCAACCTGGATGCACCCCTTGCCAGGAACTGACCTTTCCTTTGATGAGGACCTGCCACCCCCAGCCAACTACAGAAGGATTCCTAGGCCTAGTCTCTCCTCTACTGCCCGCTGAGCGGAGGCGCCTGCACTTGTGTCACAACTCCTGCCACCTTAGGAAGCTGCTCTTACCCTGCAGAAGTTTCCACAACTACAAGCCTTGCTGGCCCTGTGTACGAGAGATATCGACAGTCTTGCGACCGATCTAAAGCACGTCTGGCGCCAAGACCTGCGGGTGGTTAAAGCTGACGTTTCTGATATGCAACAAATTCCAGGAATTCCAGTCCTCTGCTTCTACTTCTCTTGATACCCTGCAACAAGTGACAATTCATTCCTCACAAGACTGCATCTCGTCTCTCACATGGACGATATTAAGAACCGCAACCGCCGCAACAATATACGTATACGAGGTCTCCCGGAGTCAGTCCAAACAGCGGACCCTGTCCCTGCTCTCACTGACATCTTTAACTCTCTGCTGGGCCAGCCTCCTGACTCCCGCATCAAGATGGACCGAGCCCACCAGGCGCTTCATCCTTGCAGCGCAGACCCTAACAAACCTAGGGACGAGATCTGTAGGATTAATTTCTACGCTATTAAGGAGGCAATTATGCACAAGGTCAGAGACAACGGAGCGATGGACTTTGAGGATACCTTTCTATCTATTTTTCCGGATCTATCCAGATATACTCTCCAGCAACATGCAGCCCTGAAGCCTCTCCTCTCCCTTCTTCAGGAGCGCAGGATTCCCTATTATTGGGGCTTTCCGTTCTCTCTACAAGTCCAACAGACCGAGTGTTGTTTCTAACTCATCCGGACGACCTCTCGACCTTTCTCCGAGCCTTGAAGCCTTCCGACCCTGCAGCTTCCCGATTGGTCTGCCTTCCTGGCCCCTTCCATCTGCAGTGGGATGCCGTAGACAACCTTGACGGTCCCGGTCCTCCTCTCTCCCAAAGGCCGCAACACCAGCGTAGACCTCCCTCGGACTGGGGGTCTCAAGCGTAATATGTTCTGTTCTCATTGGATGCCTGTAGCTGGACTCTGAGTTTGTTCCATGTACTGTTTGGTTAATGTGATTTCTCCATTCCAGGCTTTTCTGTATGTATATTTTTGCCCTCAGTTTCTGTTTTCATGTGTCAGAGCCGGTGCTGCTCTGTTCCTCCCCTGTTCCCCCATATTGTCTGGTTTTTTTTGCTGAAATCCTGAGCAATACCTCGTGGCTTGCCTTCTCCGCTCCCATATAGCTAAGACCCTCCAGTACGGGGCCGTTTGGAGACTAGTTCTCCCGTCCTTTAGTTTCCCCCTGAGGGTGTACCGCTAGCCCTCTCACTGTGTTCTTGTTCAGTGTCTTATCCCCTGTTTCAGGTTTTTCTGGTGTTTGTGTGTGTTTTGCGTCGTAGTTATCCCCTCCACCTCCTGTTTTTCCCCTTATTGGCTGTGCCCATCCCCTTTCCCCCCCTGATGTCAGATATCTCCATCTCCTCCTTTAATGTCAAGGAGCTTAACGTCCTGGAAAAACGCTCTCAAATCCTGTACGATGCACATAAACGTAGGTTGCAGATTCTATGCCTTCAAGAAACTCACTTTCTAGCCGACCGTGTACTTGTAATTAGGAATAGATACTACCCATAGTGGTTTCATAGCAGTAGCACGCTGGGTAATGTCAAAGGGGTTGCCATGTTTTTCCATAAGAACCTTCCAGTGAAGGTCCTGGATACTCTGTCAGAGGCGAAATATTTGTTTCTGATATGCGAAATTTCAGGTACTATTTATACGATACAATAAATGAAAAAATAAACAAGAAAAAAGAATTTGATACTCAGCCCAACGGATGGTTGAATCTCAGTTGAATTCCTTCCCACCAGGGTGTATTCGATGTGGCTATGCCCGGAAGAAAAACTCCCTCGACTTGGAGCAACGTATGCCAATGTTAACGATAAAAATGATCCAGCAAAAGCCGTGGTGGTTAGTTGAATATGGAGAAAAATTCTTTCTTTATTGATTCACATCCTCATAATAAAAACCGCAATTGGTACAAACATTTCAAGCAGATAACGTCAGACTGACGCGTTTCGGATTTTTCGTCCTTTCTCAAAGTCTGAACTCCAGACTTTGAGAAAGGACGAAAAATCCGAAACGCGTCAGTCTGACGTTATCTGCTTGCAATGTTTGTACCAATTGCGGTTTTTATTATGAGGATGTGAATCAATAAAGAAAGAATTTTTCTCCATATTCAACTAACCACCACGGCTTTTGCTGGATCACTATTTATACGATAGCCAACATATATGCCCCCAATTCTGACCAAGTTTCGTTCCTCTTGTCGTCCCTGTATGCATTTCAGTCCTTTGCTAGGGGTCATATGATTGTATGCAGAGACTTCAACCTCCCTTTAAATCCTCTGCTTGATACCTCGACGGGTAGGTCTCAGATCTCTTATAATGCCCTGAATAGGGTCAGGAAGCTCTTGAATGCCATGCTTTTATGTGATGTTTGGTGAATCCTCCATCCGACTGACAGAGACTACTCCTTCTTCTCCCACCCCCATGGCTCGTATAGTAGTGTAATGTCCCGGTACTGCTAGTCCAATTCGCTCTACTGCAGACCGAGATAGCATGGACATTTTCATATAAGGTAAATATTTTCCTCCCCCTTCATTCCTTCTATATATTTCTATTCTTCCAGAGCCATCACACAGGGGGTCTATTAATGCGCCATCTTGTGGATGTTTTTGTGAACTGCACCTGCCTATACTTTGCCATTGTAATTTGAGTTGTTACTGAAAAGGGAGTGTCCATTATGATTAGCTGACCTCCAGGACCAATCAGGCTCCCTTGACTGGCCTGGAGGGAGAGTTGAGTGACCACCCCTCTAGAGGGGGTTGGGGACGTTTTTGGCTGATTTCTTTTGTGTGGGGCTACAAGGCTAAGACAGGAGACAGCTAGCAGACTGAGCACATGGAGCATGGATGATGGCTGCCCACTATCAGGGTACACCAAACAGAGATGCCTTCTCCTCTGTCCTCAAGGCCCTTCTCAGAGAGTGTTTTCCTCTGAAGCTCTAATCTTACAAGCGCTGAAGTTGATGGACTTGTCTTATCCGTACATCTGGGACCTCACACGTATATCTCTATCCAAGTAAGTCCTTGGGACAAATCTATAGTTAAGAAACCCATAGCTAGTCTGGCAGAAATTGAGGGTCTCCCGCTGCCGAATTGTATCTCCTCTTCTATATACGTGTACCCAGTTTGTGAGGACTAACCCCCCTGGATACAGGCCATCTTTACAAGTATATACAAGTTAACTGCCAAGCAACTACTATCCAAAGCATTCTGCCCCATCCTCTGCTAATTGGACACTACCTACAAAGATCGCTGTATTGTATGTGAAGAAGTCCTCCATATGTACATTTGTATTACTTTGTCCTGCTAGTAAAAAGAAAAGCAACGATTACCCCCGAAGCCTGGTTGTCTGTTGTCATTGTCAGATATCACGCAGGGGAGGGTAGTCGGGGACATCAAAAGGGAGAGTTTGTGCACATTTGGGACCCAGGATTAATCCCCTGAAAGCTGGCCACATCGGATATTACCTGTGATACCAGCCCTGGCCCTCCTGAGTGTTGCAGTAGGATCAACTATATACTCCTTTCCCATATCCTTCTCCCTTGTGTGATGGTTGCCAGAATTGATCTTGCCTTTCTCTCTGAACACTCCCCGGTCTCCTGTGGTTTCCATCCACCTTCCTCCTGCCCTTGCTCTAACACCTGGAGACTGAAAGAGCCGCTCCTTCTTGATCCTCAATGCCTGGAAGATCTGAAGCTTTCTACCTCTCACTTTCAGGACCACTCTTGTGACGCCATTGCTCCACCAATACAGTGGGAAGCCCTAAAATGTGTGCTTTGTGGAGTACTTATGAAACATGGTGCTAGCCTGCAGAGGGAGGCAGGTCAGAAACTCCGCACTCTCTTGAGCGATTTGGCAAACCTGGAAGCTCAGCGTAAATGAACGCTTCAACAGACAACCTTAGCTTCTTTGACGGCCACTTGTCAAGAGATCAGGTCCCTCCTTGAGCACAAGCAGCAGCAACTTCGACTGTTAGGCCAGCGTTCATTTTACGAGTGGGGCAATAAGGCGGGTCGTCTTCTGGTACTTGCGGTATGGGAGCATCAGGCGGCTTTGCATGTCATGGCCATCAAGAAACCCTCGGGCGCTGTGACCCATGTCACGGCTGAGATTGCCTCTACTTTTCAAGAATATTATAGCTCGCTCTATCACCTACGCCCGCCGGGATCCATTCACCCGGCCCCGCTGCCAAACTCTCCCTTTCCCAATATGTTGTCAGCACGGCTCTCCCTTCCCTCCGACCTGAGGATGTGACTCTGCTTGAAACACAATTCTCTGATCGGGAATTGGAGTTGGGTATCACCTTCCTCCCGGGGAGTAAGACTCTGGGTCCGGATGGCTACACGGCGCGGCTCTTCAAGGTGTTATAGGCTGAGCTGACCCCACCACTATTGAAAGCCTTTAATTCCATTTCTTCTGGAGTCCCCTTTCCCCCGTCTTTCCTGCAAGCCCATGTCACAGTCATCCCTGAAGAGGGAAAAGATCACCTACTTTGTGCTAACTATAGACCGATCTCGCTCCTGAACACAGATTCTAAGCTTTATGCCAAATTAATTGCCAACCGTTTGAGCCCGTACTGTACATGGGAGACTTTGTACATCCTGATCAAGTGGGGTTTATCCCTTGTAGGGAGGCCCGGGATAACACCCTGAGGGCCTTCTCTGCGATCCACCACGCTCAGCGTTCGCAAACCACTATGATGTTTTTATCCTTGGATGCGGAGAAGGCCTTTGACAGGGTGGATTGGAAGCTACTCTGACTCAGATCGGTCTCGGTCCCGCCATGCGTGCATGCATTCAGGCGCTCTACAACTCTCCCCTGGTGCGGGTCAACTGTTAGTTTTCTCCCCCCTTCTCCGTACACAACAGTACTCGGCTGGGCTGCCCGCTATCTCCGCTCCTATACGCTCTTGTGATGGAGAACCACTTAGTTGCCATCAGAAACAACCCTGATATACAGGGCTTGTGGATCCGCAATCGGCATTTAAAAGTATCCGCTTTCCCAGATGACGTACTCCTTTTTGTCATAAGCCCATTCTCCTCGCTCCCGTCTGTTCTTAAAAAAATTAACGCCTATAGTTTCTTTAGCAATTATAAAATTAACTCGACTAAGAGTACCGCCCTGGATGTCTCTCTGCCGCCGTCGACCCTTGGTGTTCTGCACTCATTGTTCCCGTTTGTGTGGTCCCTGAATTCTATTAGGTACTTAGGGGTGCAGCTTCCTCGGAACCTGGCGGATACGTACTCTCTGAACTTCCTTCTGATCCTACGCACTTTGCGGGCTGATCTTGAGCATTGGGATACCAAGGGTCTCTCGTGGTTGGGAAGCATCAATCTGTTAAAAATGACTGTTCTTCCCTGATTGCAATATCTCTTCCAGACTGTCCCAGTGGTCATGCCCTCGTGCTTCTTTTTGGTGGTTGGCCAAGCCTTTAACAAGTTCATCTGGGCATCAAAACCCCCTTGTGTCGTCTGTAGTACCCTGGCCAGATCCAAAAGGGAGGAGGCCTGGCGGTCCCAGATTGTGCAAGATACTTCCTCGCAGCGGTATCCCCGCGTATACTAGATGGGCATCACTGTACACATACCAAGCTCTGGGTTGCTTTTGAGGAATCATTGAGCCTCCTTCCACTTACCGTTCTTCCTTGGCTTTACAAGAGGTTTTGGACTAATGAAAAATTGTACCCGCTCCCCTATGTAGCACGTCAGACTATGGGAGTATGTCGCAGGTATGGTGTGCTATGGCAGCTCTTCAGAAATGATGGCCCCATGACTCCTATCTCGGGCAACCCAGATTTCCCTGTGGCCCTCCGCTCTCCTTTTTTGCATCACCGAGTGGGCTCTCCACCCTGCGGTTTCCACATGTCACGTCGCCCTCCTCGCTTCTCTCCCACTCTGAGCTTTTGATCCAGACCTCTCTTCCTGACTCAGTTGCCTTTCACTGGCAGTATACCCAACTCTCTCACTTCTACACTTCCTTGAGGCCTTCTCATGATCTCCATAGACCCCTGCTAGCATTTGAACGTCTCTGTATCTCTCCCTCGCACACGATCTTCTTTCTATATGGTCTGCTGATGGACGATACTGATTCACTTCCAACATTCACGGCTGGCTGGAAGAGAGAACTGGGAGTCTCCTTCCCGCCGGGTGTGTGGTCATCGGCCTTTTGTACGTGTCATAAATTCTCCATCTCATGTAGAGCGCAGGAGACTAACTACAAGATACTCTCTGGATGGTATAGAGTCCCTGCCCTTCTCCACGAAATTTACCCCTCCACTTCTGATAGGTGCTGGAGATGTCTCTCTGAGCGAGGCATGATGGCCCACATCTGGTGGTGATGCCCCCTCCTACATCTCTTCTGGACTGGAGTCAGGCAGGTTATTTTGCATGTGACAGGAGAAGACTTGGAAGACGACCCGGCCCCGTTGCTTCTTTCCATATTCTCCCATGAGTTTCGTAAGTCCACCTGGAGACTCCTTGGGTTCCTATTAGTGGAAGCACGGTCGGCCATTCCTAGACTATGGAAATCCCCAACCCCCACTCATATCTTGGTTAAACAAAGTTCTCACTGCGCACAATGGAGAGCTTGGTAGCTGAGCTTTGTCAGGATGATGGAATGCATCGACAGATGTGGCTCCTCTGGAATCAATTCTATTATTCTGCTGACTTCCAAACCCTCTTTCCTTCTGTGTCCCCCTGTTGACGCCCCCCTATCTGTCGTGCCTGTCTTTTGTGATTTCAATTTTACTTGGTGACCGTTATCCGATATTTTTTGGTTGTTCAGATGTTTTGTTTCTCCTTCTGATGTGCCTTCAGTTGATATTTCTGCATGCCTTCACAGTTTTGCTCCTCCTTCCCACTCCCCTTTACTCCCCCTCCTTGCCCCCCCTTCTTTTTCTTTGTAAAAATTGCAAAAACTTCAATATGTTTTTAATGGAAAACAACGTGGGGTTAAATAGTAGCAGAGAAAGAAAGAGATATAACAACAAAGTTTTGATATTCATTGCTGATTGGTATGATACATCTCAGTCAAACAGAAAAAGTTTAAGCAGTGCCATATATAGCCAGCTACTCCCGGTCCTGCATGGTAACCTTGAGGAGCTGTCTACTGGCAGCAAGCCAAGCATGTTTTTCTTCCACCCATCCTGGATACAGACACCATCTTATCATATAACATTATACCACTTTCAAGCATAAGCAACTATATCTAGCATTCAGATTTTAAGGATTACAATGTTTTTCATACAAGATTATAACTTCCAGACTAGCTCTTACCAACCTACTCATCCTAACCCCGAGCCCATTATATGTTTACCTCTCTCTCTCCCTTCCAGGCTTCTTCCTACAGGACGGCTTCTCCATCTTTTCTGACTGCCGATGCGCGCTTTTGTCCCAGCGCTGGCCTGTGCTCTGCAGCAACGATCTGGAGCTGTGCAGTAGAGGTGGATTATCGGCAGCAGAGCAGCGTTGGGACAAGTGCACGCACCAGCAGTGAGCAAAGAGGGAGGAGCCTGGAAGGTAATTATGATAGAGTGGATGGGGGGGAATAGTAGTGATGCTCCGTTTTGGAATGGGGGAATGTATCCACACCGGACAACCAGCAAATTTCAATAGGGTGGACACATGACTGCACCAGGGATATGGGTAAATATACATTTTTGATTATGTTATTTAGAATGTAAGAGGGTATATAGATTAGTGTAGGGATTTCCATTTATCCTGGATAACCCTTTTAAGTATCTACCCTGCGCATCAGTGCACTGGGAAATCACTATGGCTTGGAGGTGTTTATGTAAGCCAACACTCTCATCTCTTTAATTTACTGTCAGGGTTGGAGCTGTGGAACCAGCGAGAGAAATATCAGTTTACTATTGTGGGCACATGGCACATCTTAAAGTAGGTTTCCTGTAGCAGTAGGATGTGAACCCTTAGCTTGTACATGTTGTAGAGTACCTGGGTCCTCTTCTGTGGTACGTGGAAGCCTCTGATGTTCAGGGAGCACAACTGAAGTTTGGCCATTCTTCTCCGGCAAGGCAATATCTGTAAAAGGGGAGAAGAGTAAAAGAATAGAGGGGAGGAAGGAAAGAAGATGGCGGAGAAGGGGGAGGGGGAGGTTAGGTAGTCAAGGTATTTAGTGTAAAGGCAGAAATGTTTTATGAACAAACCTTAAGGACAGGAATCTCCAAGTCATTATGTTTCTACTACACCAACCTTGTTATCAAGAAAAAATAAAAAAAAATGCTGATGTTGGGCGTTCTTGGACAGAAACGTTGCTTATCGATTATACGTTCGAGCTCTGTGATTATGTGACGTTACACTGCAGCTTCTTATCATACATGAAGTCTGATATGTTGGAATAAAATACACAAGATCAAAGAAATCATTTGGAGTGCTGTCCATACTTTTCCTAAGGCTGGGTTCACACTGGGTTTTTTGGTCCGGAAACTGATTTGTCACAATACTTATCTAGTGATAATACACGAGGATCGGCTCGGTATTTGTTCTTCTTGTTCTTGTGCAGTTGATGTCTTGATGGGTCTGAGCCGTTCGAGTTGTACAAGATGGAGCTACACAATATTAGGCAGGTGGTTTTATAGTAATGGCTGATCGGTGTTTGCCAATGTTTTGTAATGTATTACATTAGTGATCACAGTAATAAATGCAAGAGAAAAAAGTAGAAATTAAAATCACCCCCCCTTTCTCTAGAACACATATAAAAATACTGTGAAACACATACACATTAGTCATCCATGCGTCTGAAAATGCCGGTCTATAAAAATATTTTTCCCATACGGTGAACGCCATAGCAGGAAAGACATCAAAAGTACCAAAATGATATTTTTTCACTATTTATTGCTGATAAAAATTTGAATAAAAAGTGATCAAAGCAATAATAGTCCCCAAAATAGTAAAACTAAAAAGTACAGCTGAATCCGCACAAAAAGACGCCCTCTGCATCCCCGTACACAGAAGTATAAAAAAAAGTTACTGGTGTCATAATATTGTGACTTAAAGAAAAGAAATTTGGGGTACAGTTTTAGATTTTTGTTAAGGGGTTAAAATGTAAATAAACATCAGGAACATCTTCTGGTTACCGGTGAGGTTCCGTTTCCGGAAACAGAACGTTAGTACTACTCCTCCCACCCCATCATACTTACCTCTCTTCCTTCCAGACTTTCTCCTACGAGAAGAGAGGAAAAAGACACCGAGCGCTCTAAGTGTAGTAGATCTGTTAAAATGGTGGTAGACAATATTCATTAATATTAATTCAGACCAGTTGGCCTCTCACCTGAAGGGTTGTGGGATATCACAACCCCAATGTGGATTTAAGTTAGTAAACAATCCAGGTGAGAGTGGCAGCAGAATCCACGATGTACCGGAATCCCGGAGAGAAGACAGTGGAAGGCAAGAACCAGAGGTTCAAGATGAAGTGGAAAAACTGCGCTCCCTGGTTGTTGATAGATAGTGACACAAAGACCAATTGTCCACGTATGGATTTATTGAGAAACAAAAGCACGACGCGTTTCGGACCTTCAAGGGTCCTTCTTCAAGTGCAAGAACAAAGCTAAAAGAGAATACATACATATACACAAGTAAAACCTCATGGAGAGGGATGCATCTTGCCTAGTTAGCTAAAAAAGTATGAAATACTGAACATATAATATAGTTCAAATAAAAAACATATAGCATTGAAATAAATAAACAATAGCAAGAAGAATTACAGTTTAAAAAATAGTGAGTCAAGCTCAAAGCAATACTTCCAATTAAAAAATAGGAGAGACTCAATCCTTCATCATAAGTATTGTGACCCCCTTGGGTGAACATACCTTAGCAGAAGCTCATTTAATATACAGCCTTAAGCTTCAGGCATAGTCATAAAAACATATTGGTATAGATGTAAAATACACTTCCAAGATAACATATTGAGGGGTCGAGACCTCTAGAGATGGAACTATATCACTATTAGGGGGATGTTATGGCGATATCAGGGTACTCTATGTCAAAAATACACTTTCGGTTTGCCTCTTTGAATTGCCTGTCCCTTTAAAATTAAAGACCATTAAAAACAGACCTCAAAAACAGATATAAAAGAGCCAATGGCTCTTTACTGCTGGGAGAGAAAGTTCTCTCATCTACATATTCGTAGAGCATTACCATAAATAAACATAAATGATGTCTTACCTTGACACGTCAGGCTAGATGCATAGCTGTCTGGATCGTGTCACTGTCTTATAAAGCCGGGTATTTCCTGCGCGCGCCCTTTTGCTTATGGAGACGCATGGAGCTCCAGTGGCGTCCCGGAGGTTGTGGTGCGCATGCGTCAAACTAAAAACGTGCGCATGCGCACTAGCTGCGGGATCGGACTATGCAATTCTGGTGTATATCCACCCCGAGTAACGGGGAAGCACCGCTTCAATATCAGACACATGGAGCATGTCTGTCTCCCATGTGACGCTCTCATGTGCTTCATTGAAAAGGAAACTGATATATTACAACAGACAAACATCAACCATATGTAAAGGTTCAATATCAATATCTGAAAAGAAACTGTTGCAAGTTGATCACTTGATAAGTCAAAACAATGAATTAAAGAGTACATTGTGATGATTGAATGAAAGAATGGAGTGGCTGTGTTAATGTGAGAAGTTAAAACAGGTCATGGCTTGTGCATATCCAATGAACCCTTATAGGAAGAGAAATCTAAATAAATAGTAGACGGAAGAGGACTGTATAACTAATGTTGAAAGTATAGTAGATAAACTGGGGGAAAAAATGACATATGGAGAATAGAGGGGGAGGAGGGGAAAAGGGAAAAACAGGGTACTGTGGAAAAAGTGTGTAGAACCTAATTTTTGGTCACATCCTCGGATGCTATATTTAGACCAGCTGGTTGGAGGGTGTTGAGTCTAAACATCCAAAACATTTCTTTTCTATTGAGAGTGTGTAATCTATCTTTTACTGATGGAGGTACTGTATCTATTGGTGTGACTCGAAAATTAGAAAAATCTTTCTGGTGATATTGAGTGGCATGACGTGAAACACTATGTTTGGTGAAGCCGTTAGTGACATTGCATCTGTGCTGGCTGATGCGTTGTCTGAGAGGTCTGGTTGTCCTGCCCACGTATTGGAGGCCACACAGGCACTCCAATACGTAGATGACCCATGAGGATGAACAGTCCAAACGATGCTGTAGTTCGAAAGTGTCGCCTGTGGTGAAGCTTTGAACATGGACTAATCCATGTTGGATGGAGACACAACACTTGCACCGTCGCCCTCCGCAGGAAAAACTACCCCTGGAGGGCTTACTATCTATAGTGTTGCTGTTATCATATGGTTTGAGGCGGCTAGGTGCTAGTACATTTTTGAGTGACCTCGCTCTCCTGTAAGTTATTCCCGGTAATACGGGCAGAATACCCTTCAGGAATGGGTCATTTAGGACCACGTGCCAATGTTTATTGAGAATATCTCGAATATGATTATAAAATATAAAAAACAAAAAAAACTTTGCAAGTCTTCAGTAGGTGATACCTTTTTTAATGGCTAACTCATAATGATGACAGAATATGACGTTTCGAAGCTTTCCTCTGAGCTTCTTCTTCAGATATAACTAAAAGACACCTTCTAGAGGCTGCATATTTATGTACAACAGGACACAGGGCTAGAATTACAGGAGGGAGGGGGGAAGAGGCTTATTACTATATACTTATAACAACAAACAATCAATTGCCAGATCCCTCAGTTCTTATCTTAATGGCTGTCTTAATGATGTGTATAAAAAGACATAAACCCACGTGAGATGTTCATTCCATTGTCCAACGTCTGGAATAGGGTCATGGCCTTGTACTCATAAATCAGTCGCTGTTTCCTTGATTTAAAGTTCCCTTTTAAGATCAAGATTTTCATGTCATTGGTGATATTATGATCTTCCTGGCAAAAATGACTTGGCACGGGAAGATCAGTTCTTTGTTGTTTGATTGTATGGCGATGTGAATTAATTCTCATTCTGAGTTTCTGACCAGTCTCTCCAACATACAGATTTTCAGTGGAACATTTGGTGCAAATGATCAAATACACTACATTAGGTGTGTTACAGGTGAACGTACCTGGGATTTTATATTCCCTGTTAGAGTTTGGTATCTCTATCTTGTCAGCGGTCAGTATGTGCGGGCAGGTTTTGCACCTCTTCTGTCCACATGGAAATGTTCCTTTGTTAGTTGGAGGTGACAGTGAGCTGCTAATAATCATATTCCTGAGGTTTGGTGGCTGTCTGTAGCACAGGAGAGGGGGGTCTGAAAATATGGATTTTAGACGATTGTCTTTTTGCAGTAGTGGATGTAATTTGCGTGTGATTCCTCTCAGCGTCTCCAGGTGGGGGTTGTATGTGACGACCAGGGGCCCCTGATTGTTCTCCTGTTTGGTATTGTATTTTAATAACTCCGATCTTGGTATCCTGGTGGCTCTGGTGATTTGGTTATCAACTGTTCTTGGATGGTAACCCTGCCTCAAGAATGTGTTTTTGAGGCCCCCAAGGTGTTTGTCCCTATCTGCAGGGTTTGAACATATGCGATGGTATCTGATGGTATCTCACTGTCACCTCCAACTAACAAAGGAACATTTCCATGTGGACAGAAGAGGTGCAAAACCCGTGCCAAGTCATTTTTGCCAGGAAGATCATAATATCACCAATGACATGAAAATCTTGATCTTAAAAGGGAACTTTAAATCAAGGAAACAGCGACTGATTTATGAGTACAAGGCCATGACCCTATTCCAGACGTTGGACAATGGGATGAACATCTCACGTGGGTTTATGTCTTTTTATACACATCATTAAGACAGCCATTAAGATAAGAACTGGGGGATCTGGCAATTGATTGTTTGTTGTTATAAGTATATAGTAATAAGCCTCTTCCCCCCTCCCTCCTGTAATTCTAGCCCTGTGTCCTGTTGTACATAAATATGCAGCCTCTAGAAAGTGTTTTTTAGTTATATCTGAAGAAGAAGCTCAGAGGAAAGCTTCGAAACGTCATATTCTGTCATCATTATGAGTTAGCCATTAAAAAAGGTATCACCTACTGAAGACTTGCAAAGTTTTTTTTGTTTTTTATATTTTATAACCACTGGCTAACACGGTACCAAAACAAACATTTTCCTTTTATCGAATATGATTATGCATTGAACTGTATGTAGTTATGAAATTGCAATGAAAATCTTTTTCTTCAGGCTTGGATTTGGGTTTTAAACAATCTACCTGAGACAGTGTGCCTGCTTTTTGTTGTGCAGCCTGTATAATTTGTGAAGGATAACCTTTCTCCAAAAAGCGGTTCTCATTCAAAAACGTGCAGTAAGAGTTGAATGACTCCTCCGTTCCTTCCCATATAAATATGAGATCATCAATGTATCTCTTATAATACTTGATGCAACCTGACCAGGGATGGTTGGACTGTATGAGTGATTTTTCGAAAATGCCCATAAAAAGGTTAGCGTAGCTGGGGGCCATACGGGTCCCCATTGCTGTGCCTTTTTTCTGTAAATAAATCTGGGAATTAAACTCAAAAGTGTTGTGATGTAAAATAAATGAAATAGCTTTAAGTAAAAATTTAAGTTGTTTAGTGGGAAGCAAAGGGTCTTGTTTCAAGAATTGTTCGACAGCATTGATACCCAAGTCATGTATGATGTTGCTATATAAGGCGTTCACATCAAGGGTAGCCCATCTATATCCAGGCTCCCAAGTAAATGGCAGAAGGTCCTCAATTAAACTAGTGGAATCTCGAAGGTAGGATGGTAACTTTGTGACGTATTTTTGCAATATAATATCAACATATTGTGACAAATTCCTTGTAATAGAATTAAGACCAGAGTCTTCCAGGGGGGTTGGACGGATCTTTATGTAGTTTTGGTAAATGGTAGAATATTGCCATAGTTGGATCTTTAATGTTGAGGAATGCATATTCCTTTTCTGATAGGATGCCATCAATATGGGCATCTGTAATTAGAGTCTTATATTCCTCCAGATGTTCCTTAGAGGGATCTGTATTAAGGGTAACATAATATTCCTTGTCAGATAAAATGCGTAGCGCTTCATTAATATAGGTTTGACGGTCTTTTTCCACTTCATCTTGAACCTCTGGTTCTTGCCTTCCACAGACTTTCTCCTACGGGATGTCTCCTCCCTCTTTGCTGACAATCCACCTCTACTGCGCAGGTGTGGGAGCAATAGCCTCTGATGCCTGCGTTGTAGAAGTCGATTGCCGACTGCAGAGCAAAGAACAGCAGTGGGACTATTGCGTGCACCGGCAGAGTCAGAAAAGAGGGAGGAGCTGTCTCGCCGGAGGAAGTCTGGAAGGAAGAGAGAGCATACCTCCCAACTTTTGAAGAACTGAAAGAGGGACAAAATGTGCGGCGCGCTTAGCGCGCCGTGGCAAATTAGGCCCCGCCCACTTTTATGTTGACTCCGCCCACTCGTTAATTTTTCATGTGCCCGCACACAATATAATCCTCCTACAGTCACCCGTAAATTATATGTCCCCCCTCTATCTCGCCCCCAGTTTCATATACACCCTTCATCTGCCCCCAGATTCATTTCCCCCATCTCTTCCCCCAGATTCATGTCCCCCATCTCTGCCCCCAGATTCATGTCCCCCCATCTCTGCCCCCAGATTCATGTCCCCCCATCTCTGCCCCCAGATTCATGTCCCCTCCATCTTTGCCCCCAGATTCATGTCCCTCCATCTCTGCCCCCAGATTCATGTCCCCCATCTCTGCCCCCAGATTCATGTCCCCCATCTCTGCCCCCAGATTCATGTCTCCACATCTCTGCCCCCAGATTCATGTCCCCCCATCTCTGCTCCCAGATTCATGTCCCCCCATCTCTGCCCCCAGATTCATGTCCCCTCCATCTTTGCCCCCAGATTCATGTCCCTCCATCTCTGCCCCCAGATTCATGTCCCTCCATCTCTGCCCCCAGATTCATGTCCCCCATCTCTGCCCCCAGATTCATGTCCCCCATCTCTGCCCTCAGATTCATGCCCCCCCATCTCTTCCCCCAGATTCATGTCCCCTCCATCTCTGCCCCCAGATTCATGTCCCTCCATCTTTGCCCCCAGATTCATGTCCCTCCATCTCTGCCCCCAGATTCATGTCCCTCCATCTCTGCCCCAGATTCATGTCCCCCATCTCTGCCCCCAGATTCATGTCCCCCATCTCTGCCCCCAGATTCATGTCCCCACATCTCTGCCCCCATTGTCATGCCGTCCTCTCCTTCATCTGCCCCCAGATTCACGTTCCACCTCCACATTAAAATTACCTTCTCCTCCGCTCCCTCGCCGCTCTCTGCCCGCCTCTCTCGCTGACACATGCGGCTGAAGGAAGGAGCTGACACAGGTCAGCTCCTCGCTTCGCCGCTGCGTGTCTCTCTCGCTGACACATGCGGCTGAAGCGAGGAGCTGACCTGTGTCAGCTCCTCGCTTCGCTGCTGCCGCCGGCTCCTGGCTTGTAGACGTGATGTGTCACATCACATGTGTCACATCGCGTCTACAAGCCAGGAGCCGGCGGCAGCAGCGAAGCGAGGAGCTGACACAGGTCTGCTCCTCGCTTCAGCCGCATGTGTCAGTGAGAGAGACACGCAGCGGCGAAGCGAGCTGACCTGTGTCAGCTCCTTCCTTCAGCCGCATGTGTCAGGGAGAGAGGCGGGCAGCGGCGAAGCGAGGAGCTGACCTGTGTCAGCTCCTTGCTTCAGCCGCATATGTGTTCAACTCAGATCTGCGTCCTCTGGACGCAGATCTGAGTTGAAATCGGGACATACCTCCCTCCAACCGGGACCGCGGGACATGTCACCCAAATCGTGACTGTCCCGCGGAAATCGGGACGGTTGGGAGGTATGAGAGAGAGGTAAGTATGGTGGGGCAGTGGGCTCTTAGTTGGGAGGGTCTAGTAGTGGGCGGGATAGCTAGAGAGACGGAGGGGGAGGTAGTGAGAGGGAGATAGTGCGAGTCAGCCTACACATACCATGATGCATTAGCTATGGCCTGGTTCACATCAGTGTTCGGTATTACATTTGGGGAGTCCACTTGGGGATGCCCCTTCGAACGGAATATTGAACGCATTAAAAAACGATGAGCAATGAAACCACATGGACCCCATAGGCTATAATGGGGTCTGTGTATTTTCCACATGAATCATGCAGAGAGAAAAGTGCTGCTTGTAGGATTTTTCTCTGCACATTTTTCAAGCGGAATAGGGGACAGAGACCCCCAAAGGAAATATTGCAGGTGTAAATCCACCTATTGCTAGTAACAATCCCAGTGCAGTGTAGGTGCGACCCAGTGGCGTAACTACCGCCATAGCAGCAGAGGCAGCTGCCACAGGGGACGGGACATTAGGGGCCCGGCGACAGCCGCTGTTATCATTATACTCGGGGGTCTTTTCAGACCCCCGAGTATAAAGATTGGCAGAACGGGAGAGGTAAGAAACATAAAAAACACTGTTACTTAATTCTCCACGATCCGTGCAGACTTCGGCCTAGTCGTCTGACGTCTCATGACCCCGGCCTGCATCCCGGGTCATGTGATGTCTGACCTCATTGAAGATCGACTACTTCGGAGGCCAACAGCGTAGGAGACGGGAGATAGGTGAGTAACAGAGTTTTTTAAAATGTTTTTCTGGGTCTCCGATTATTATACTCTGGGGTCTGAAGAGACCCCAGAGTACAATAATTGTTTATGGGTGTCCACAGTGGGACATAATGCTGTGTGCAGGGGCCACTATGGGGGATAATACTGTGTGCAGGGGCCACTATGGGGGATAATACTGTGTGCAGGGGCCACTGAGGGACATAATACTGTGTGCAGGGGCCACTATGGGGGATAATACTGTGTGCAGGGGCCACTGAGGGACATAATACTGTGTGCAGGGGCCACTATGGGGCATAATACTGTGTGCAGTGGCCACTATGGGGGAAAATACTGTGTGCAGTGGCCACTATGGGGGATAATACTGTGTGCAGTGGCCGCTATGGGGGATAATACTGTGTGCAGGTGCCACTGAGGGACATAATACTGTGTGCAGGGGCCACTATGGGACATAATACTGTGTGCAGGGGCCACTATGGGGGATAATACTGTGTGCAGTGGCTACTATGGGGGATAATACTGTGTGCAGGGGCCACTATGGGGGATAATACTGTGTGCAGAGGCCACTATGGGGGATAATACTGTGTGCAGGGGCCACTATGGGGGATAATACTGTGTGCAGGGGCCACTATGGGGGATAATACTGTGTGCAGGGGCCACTATGGGGGATAATACTGTGTGCAGTGGCCGCTATGGGGGATAATACTGTGTGCAGGGGCCACTATGGGGGATAATACTGTGTGCAGAGGCCACTATGGGGGATAATACTGTGTGCAGGAGCCACTATGGGGGATAATACTGTGTGCAGAGGCCACTATGGGGGATAATACTGTGTGCAGTGGCCGCTATGGGGGATAATACTGTGTGCAGGGGCCACTATGGGGTATAATACTGTGTGCAGGGGTCACTATGGGACATAATACTGTGTGCAGGGGCCACTGAGGGACATAATACTGTGTGTAGGGGCCACTATGGGGGATAATACTGTGTGCAGGGGCCACTATGGGGGATAATACTGTGTGCAGGGGCCACTATGGGGGATAATACTGTGTGCAGGGGCCACTATGGGGGATAATACTGTGTGCAGTATGTTTTTCCTTACATTATGCGGTGTGAAAGCCGGAACAATTCTGAGTAGAATGGGGTAGAAATGTAAAGGCAGCAACACAGAAATTCACACTTTTTCTGAACTTTGAAAATCAATTAGAAATAAAAAAAATTTCTAGAATTTTTTTCTTCACATTTTGCATTCTCTGACACACTATTACCAAATAACAAAATTTCAAAAGAATTCTGACTACAGCGGTAAAAATCATTGGCTCACGTGACATGGAATGACCCAATCACAGAAATGTGGCCAATACATCGGCCATTTTGTTCAGACCACACGTGGACGTCTAAATGTGCCAATGGGGTCAAATGATGAGAGAAGATGCAGATCCGGAGCAGGAAGAAGGAGACAAATTGTACTAGGATTTACCATCTCTATATAGGGCAGGCTAAAGCCAAGAGGGCAGAGGAGCGGGGCCAAATACTGAAAACTCCCTATCTCTAGGGAACCTGGGCCTGTATCCCACTAGGAGTTAGACTCTCCCATCCCCCCTCTTGCTGTCTCCTGCCCCTGCAGCTTCCTTTTCCTGTGTAACTCGGCACTGTATAGCTCACACCAGAGTCTGATCACATGGTCATGACGTCATCACAGGTCCTTTAGGATTTAGCATCTCCCGCGACAACAAAGCCTTAGGGTAAGAGCTGAACAATGAGGTGGCCGTCATGGATTGGCTTCTCTCAATGCGCTCGGATTGGTTGTCATAAATGCTCTCTGATTGGCTGGCTTCTATGCTCTCTGATTGGCTGGCGTCAGTGCTGTGGGATTGGCTTCCTCCCCACCTTTTTCCAGTGCTCTTCAATTGAAAATGTCCACTTCTCTTGCAAGCATAGTAATAACGTAGGCAGCTGAGGATCCAGGAACTTCCATGTGTTTCGCCCCATTGTTTTTCACAATCACTTGCTTAGCAGATTGTTGCTCCTTTTCTTTCCAGCCAAAAAAATCTGTGAATAAAATGCATGAAATAGGATAACTGAATGTCAAATATCTCCCTGTATAAAAATTAGTTTCTGTCTGTGGTTTATGTGCGACCAAACGACAAGACCGCTCTTTACCAAATTTGGCACACAGATTCGGTAAGGTTTCCCAAAACAATGACCCCCCCCCATTAGCCAATACAAACCTGCAAGTCTTTTACTCATATTCCAACTGCCAGACCACTTGTACAATCCAACACTGGTATCCAAACTGAGATACACGCATCAGAACATGCACACAGTTCACCGCACGGCAGAGGATTAGATACGAGTATGTGCACACAGTATAATATGCCAGCGGATGGGATACGCGCATGTTAAGGTAATTTGTATTTGAGCTGCTATATATACGGTGTTGTGAGAAACTTTACATAGTGACTTTGGGACAGAAGTATTTGAAGTTAACCCTTTCCCACCGATGGCATTTTTTGATTTTGGTTTTTCGTTTTTGACTCCCCTCCTTCTAAACCCCATAACTTTTTTATTTCTCCACTCCCAGAGCCATATGAGGTCTTAATTTTTCTGGGACAAATTTTTCTTCATGATGCCACCATTATTTATTCTATATAATGTACTGGGAAGCAGGGAAAAAATTCAGAATGGGTGGATTTGACGAAAAAATGCATTTCTGCGACATTCTTACGGGCTTTGGTTTTACGGCGTTCACTGTGCAACCAAAATGACATGTCCCCTGTATTCTGTGTTTTGTTACGATTCCGGGCATACCAAATTTATATGGTTTTATTTACATTTTGACCCCTTAAAAAAATCCAAAACTGTGTTAAAAAATTTTTTTTTTGAAAAGTCGCCATATTCCGACAGTCGTAACTTTTTTATACGTCCGTGTACGAGGATGCATAGGGCGTCTTTTTTTGCGGGACGGGTGTACTTTGTAGTTCTACCATTTTCGGGAAATGTTATTGCTTTGATCACTTTTTATTCAAATTTTTATCAGAATCAAAACAGTGAAAAAACGGTGGTTTGGCACTTTTGACCATTTTTCCCGCTACGGCATTTACCGAACAGGAAAAATATTTGTACAGCTTTGTAGAGCGGGCGATTTAGGACGCGGGGATACCTAACATGTACAGTCCTATGAAAAAGTTTGGGCACCCCTATTAATCTTAATCATTTTTAGTTCTAAATATTTTGGTATTTGCAACAGCCATTTCAGTTTGATATATCTAATAACTGATGGACACAGTAATATTTCAGGATTGAAATGAGGTTTATTGTACTAACAGAAAATGTGCAATATGCATTAAACCAAAATTTGACCGGTGCAAAAGTATGGGCACCTCAACAGAAAAGTGACATTAATATTTAGTAGATCCTCCTTTTGCAAAGATAACAGCCTCTAGTCGCTTCCTGTAGCTTTTAATCAGTTCCTGGATCCTGGATAAAGGTATTTTGGACAAACAATTCAAGTTCAGTTAAGTTAGATGGTCGCCGAACATGGACAGCCCGCTTCCAATCATCCCACAGATGTTCAATGATATTCAGGTCTGGGGACTGGGATGGCCATTCCAGAACATTGTAATTGTTCCTCTGCATGAATGCCTGAGGATTTGGAGCGGTGTTTTGGATCATTGTCTTGCTGAAATATCCATCCCCGGCGTAACTTCAACTTCGTCACTGATTCTTGAACATTATTCTCAAGAATCTGCTGATACTGAGTGGAATCCATGCGACTCTCAACTTTAACAAGATTCCCGATACCGGCATTGGCCACACAGCCCCAAAGCATGATGGAACCTCCACCAAATATTACAGTGGGTAGCATGTGTTTTTCTTGGAATGCTGTTTCTTTTTGGACGCCATGCATAACGCCTTTTTTTATAACCAAACAACTCAATTTTTGTTTCCAAAATGAAGCTGCCTTGTCCAAATGTGCTTTTTCATACCTCAGGCAACTCTATTTGTGGCGTACGTGCAGAAACGGCTTCTTTCTCATCACTCTCCCATACAGCTTCTATTTGTGCAATGTGCGCTGTATTGTTACCGATGCACAGTGACACCATCTGCAGCAAGATGATGCTGCAGCTCTTTGGAGGTGGTCTGTGGATTGTCCTTGACTCTTCTCACCATTCTTCTTCTCTGCCTTTCTGATATTTTTCTTGGCCTGCCACTTCTGGGCTTAACAAGAACTGTCCCTGTGGTCTTCCATTTCCTTACTATGTTCCTCACAGTGGAAACTGACAGGTTAAATCTCTGAGACAACTTTTTGTATCCTTCCCCTGAACAACTATGTTGAACAATCTTTGTTTTCAGATCATTTGAGAGTTGTTTTGAGTAGCCCATGATGCCACTCTTCAGAGGAGATTCAAATAGGAGATCAACTTGCAATTGGCCACCTTAAATACCTTTTCTTATGATTGGATACATCTGGCTATGAAGTTCAAAGCTCACTGAGGTTACAAAACCAATTTTGTGCTTCAGTAAGTCAGTAAAAAGTAGTTAGGGGAATTCAAATCAATAAAATGATAAGGGTGCCCATACTTTTGCACCGGTCAAATTTTGGTTTAATGCATATTGCACATTTTCTGTTAGTACAATAAACCTCATTTCAATCCTGAAATATTACTGTGTCCATCAGTTATTAGATATATCAAACTGAAATGGCTGTTGCAAACACCAAAATATTTAGAACAAAAAATGATTAAGATTAATCGGGGTGCCCAAACTTTTTCATAGGACTGTATGTGTTTCACAGTTTTTAACTACTTTTATATGTGTTCTAGGGAAAGGGGGCTGATTTGAATTTTTAATCCTTTTTATTTGTTTTTATATTTTTTTTACTTTTTTTTAAACTTTTTTTTTTGCATTTATTAGACCTCCTAGGGGTATTGACATGGGTGGGCGGTGTCACGGATTGTCAGAGCGGTGGGGATCGGCAAACATGGCTGCTCCAGAGCGTTAAAGAGAACCTCCTGGAGTATCGTTAAGGTGAGGGGCGAAGTGGTAAAGTATATGTATATGTGATTGTGTGGGGTTAGGGGCGAGGCTGTAGAGGGCAATATGAATTTTGTGGCTTGCTATGGTCCAAAGTCTGTGAGATTGCAGAGATGGTGGTGTGAGTTTGGGTTTTGTGGGGGTCCTGGCACAAACGTATGTGCGCTATTGTGACGAAAAGTAGCCTATTGCGCAATCGGGTGTATTAACTATGTTTGTGGAAACTTTCAGCCAAATCTGTCGAGCGGGTTTTGTGTGATTGACTAACAAACATCCGAACATCCAAACCCACAAACATCCAAACTCACAAACTTTCACATTTATAATATTAATAGGATATATATACATACACACACACATCAGCAGACAGTATAACATGGCAGATGGATTAGATAGATATAGTACATGGAGGATTAGATAGATAGATCGCTGCCCAATATGTGTTCAGCTGTCACCAAACAAGAGGAAGATGACTCCACGGACTGTTATAACCCAAACCATCCCCCATACCCACCACTCACCCACCCAAATCCAACCCCCTCCCCCATACCCACTACTCACCCACCCGAATCCAACCCCCCCCCACACACACACACACACACTTTACTAGCTTTGGCAATGCCAAATATCTATTCGGACGTGCCAATAAAGCTTGTTTGATTTGATATAATCATCAGCAGACAGTATAACATGGCAGAGGATTACATTATTATTTTTATTATTATTGTTTATTTATATAGCACCATTAATTCCATGGTGCTGTACATTATTATATTAATTCCATGGTGCTTTACATTTGGGGGTTACATACTTACACAAAATATACAGGTAAATATAATACTAACAATGACTGACTGGCACAGTGAGGTAGAGGGCCCTGCCCGCGAGGGCTTACAATCTATGAAGGAAGGGGGATAGAGACAGAAGGAGAGGGGGAGACTGTACAGATGGCAGTGCGGTGACAGTGTTATTGGAGGTTGTAGGCCTTCCTGAATAGGGGAGTCTTCAGGGCCTTCTTGAAGCCTGTGATTGTGGGGGTCAGTCTTATGTTTCGTGGTAAGGAGTTTCAGAGTATGGGGGATGCACGGGAGAAATCTTGGAGACGGTTGTGTGAGGAGCGGATGAGGGAAGAGTGGAGTAGGAGGTCATTGGAGGATCTGAGGTTACGTGTGGGCAGGTAGCGGGAGAATAGGTCCGAGATATATGGAGGGGACAGGTTGTGGATGGCTTTATATGTTAGCGTTAGTAGCTTGAACTCAATTCGCTGGGCTATAGGTAGCCAGTGGAGGGACTGGCAGAGGGGAGCAGCCGATGAAGATCGGGGGGTGAGGTGGATTAAGCGAGCAGCGCAGTTTAAGGTGGACTGGAGGGGGGCGAGGGTGTTAGCTGGGAATCCATGGAGAAGGGTGTTGCAGTAGTCTAGGCGGGAGATTATGAGGGTCTGGACCAGTATCTTGGTAGTTTCCTGGGTGAGGAAGGGGCGAATTCGGTGGATGTTCTTGAGCTGGAGGCGGCAGGAGGTGTTGAGGGTTTCAACGTGTGACTTGAAGGATAGGTCAGAGTCCAGGGTTACCCCAAGGCATTGGGCCTGTGAGACAGGGGTAATTGTGGTTCCATTAACTTTGATAGATGGGTCAGGTGGAGGGGCCATACAGGATGCACTGAAGATGATAAACTCTGTTTTCTCCATGTTGAGTTTGAGAAAGCGGGAGGAGAGGAAAGAGGCTATGGCCGCTAAACAATCTGGAACACTGGCCAGCAGGGAGGTAATGTCTGGTCCAGAGATGTAGATTTGGGTGTCATCGGCATAGCAATGGTATTGAAAACCATGAGATGAGATTGTATGTGTCTGGGGCGGAAAGCCAGCAGGTTTGTGAGGAGCTGTGCAGAGAAGGTTATGTGGTGAGGTAGGAGAGAGGCAGAGATGAGGATTTCTTTACTGACAAGGCTGGTTTGGGGTGGAAAAGTGGTTTTTACAAGGATTGGGAGAACAGTGATTAAAGTGAGAAACATTTCAGTTAGACAAGTGAGCAGTTTACAGCAGTTGGATTATGTTACCTTCTGTTCCCTTCTGGTTCAATTCTGGCATAATTCTGAAGACTACACTTAGATGCACTTGGATTGCACACTGAATAGCACAAATGACCTAGGCCAAATGACCAGAGGCCTTACATTTATACAAGCCAAGGTTTATATATATATATATATATATATATATATATATATATATATATACCTACCTACACAGTATACAGCATCAGCAGACAGTATTACATGCCAATATTACTTACATTACAATGCCAGGCACAGGCCACAAGCTGCCAAACAACAACTTTCCATTGTTCACAAAACGAAAGTGGAGGGAAAGGGAGGGGAGGAAGCCAATCCCACAGCACTGAGGCCAGCCAATGAGAGAGCATAGAAGCCAGCCAATCAGAGAGGATTTATGACAACCAATCCGAGCGCACTGAGAGAAGCCAATCCATGACGGCCACCTCATAGTTCAGCTCTTACCCTAAGGCTTCCTCACGCGGGTCCCAGTACAGGAGCAGGTATATACATGAGTCCCCCTGCGAACTTCCGGTTGGCACATGCGCAATGGAAGGGCGGCAAGAAGACTTCCTGTTCCTTAGTGAATTAACCAGGGTTGGGTATGTACTTCAGGGTATGGTCCGCGGGTAACGACGAGCCTGCTGCAGAACCTCATTTTCTGAATGCTATACAGTGTATAGCATTCGGCAAATGAAGGCTGATTGTGTAGCAGGCTCGTCCTTGCTACAAGCAGGTAAGTATGCTGTTACCAGTTGACTTTTTCTCATTGAAATGAATAGACCAGCGTTGATTGGCCAGTTGCCAGTGATTTGGCCAATCAACGCTGGTTCTGCCAGAGGCTCGTCTGAGGAGGCGGAGTCTAACATCGGACTATTCATTCCAATGAGAAAAACTCTTGCCTGCCCGTGGCAAGGACGTGCCTGCTGCAGAATCAGTGTTCATTTGCCGAATGCTATACATATATATAGCATTCGGCAAATAAATATATATACTGTATAGCATTTAGCAAATGAGGTTCTGCAGCAGGCTCGTCGTAACCACGAAACAGTATGCCTATACCCCTGCTAGACATGGCAAACTCTCAAAACCGGAAAGAGATCTTCGACCGGAAATAGGAAGGGCGGGACTTAATCCTTTGTTATTGTTGTCAAAGGGGGACTCATGTATACAGCATATATATATATACAGGGCGGGAGATGTAGCATTAACCCCTTTACCCCCGGACAGTTCTGGACCACAAAGGCCTTGTGTACATGTGCAGGTAATTCCTAGTGATGACTCCTCTGCAGCCCCTCAGTATCACATGGCTCAGGCTCTGACCCCCCGGCCCAGCACATGGATCAGGTATATTCTAGTGTATGGGGAGGGTTGTGACTAGAATGGAGCTGCTCCCAGTGGTGTAACTACCGCCATAGCAGCAGAGGCAGCTGCCACAGGGCCTGGGACATTACGGGCCCAGTGACAGCTGCTACCGCTGCTATCATTATACTTTGGGATCTTTTTAGACTCCCGAGTATAATGATTGGCAGACCGGGAGAGGTAAGAAACATAAAAAACACTGTTACTTACCTCTCCACGATCCTGCCAGGCCTCCTTCCTGACGTCCTTCCTGACATCTCTTACGTCACATGAACACGGCCTGCGTCCCGGGTCATGTGACGTCCGACGACATTGTACAAGGACAGCAGCGGAGAAGACCGCAGAGGAGCCGGGGGAAAGGTAAGTAACAGCAGTATTTTATGTTTTTATTCACCCGGGTCTCCGATTATTATATGGTCTGAAAAGACCCCGGAGTATAATAATTGTTTATGGGTGTCCACAGTGGGACATAATACTGTATACAGGGGCCACTATGGGGGATAATACTGTGTGCAGGGGCCACTATGGGACATAATACTGTGTGCAGGGGCCACTATGGGACATAATACTGTGTGCAGGGGCCACTATGGGACATAATACTGTGTGCAGGGGTCACTATGGGACATAACACTGTGTGCAGGGGCCACTATGGGGGATAATACTGTGTGCAGAGGCCACTATGGGACATAACACTGTGTGCAGGGGCCACTATGGGACATAATACTGTGTGCAGGGGCCACTATGGGGGATAACACTGTGTGCAGGGGCCACTATGGGGGATAAAACTGTGTGCAGGGGCCACTATGGGACATAACACTGTGTGCAGGGGCCACTATGGGGGATAACACTGTGTGCAGGGGCCACTATGGGGGATAACACTGTGTGCAGGAGTCACTATGGGGGATAACACTGTGTGCAGGGGCCACTATGGGGGATAATACTGTGTGCAGGGGCCACTATGGGGGATAAAACTGTGTGCAGGGGCCACTATGGGGAATAATACTGTGTGCAGGGGCCACTATGGGGGATAATACTGTGTGCAGGGGCCACTATGGGACATAACACTGTGTGCAGAGGCCACTATGGGACATAACACTGTGTGCAGGGGCCACTATGGGGGATAATACTGTGTGCAGGGGCCACTATGGGACATAATACTGTGTGCAGGGGCCACTATGGGGGATAAAACTGTGTGCAGGGGCCACTATGGGGGATAATACTGTGTGCAGGGGCCACTATGGGGGATAATACTGTGTGCAGGGGCCACTATGGGGGATAATACTGTGTGCAGGGGCCACTATGGGGGATAATACTGTGTGCAGGGGCCACTATGGGGGATAATACTGTGTGCAGGGGCCACTATGGGGGATAATACTGTGTGCAGGGGCCACTATGGGGGATAATACTGTGTGCAGGGGCCACTATGGGGGATAATACTGTGTGCAGGGGCCACTATGGGGGATAATACTGTGTGCAGTATGTTTTTCCTTACATTATGCGGTGTGAAAGCCGGGACAGTTCTGAGTAGAATGGGGTAGAAATGTAAAGGCAGTCTCATCTTCCTCTTATTTGGTGGCAGCTGGACACGTATTGGGCAGCGATCTCCACAGTGGCCTCTTCTTCTCCCAGTAGGATGTAGAGTTTCCTCTTCTCGTCTGCGGATATGAAGTCTGGGATGTGGGCAGAGAGTCTTTGGTAGTAGACGGCCCTCACAGCTGAGTATTTGGTGCAGTGTAGCAGGAAGTGGGTTTCATCTTCTAGGGCCCCCTGGTTACAGTGCTGGCACAGTCTGTTCTTCCATGGCTTATACGTCTGCCTGTATCGCCCCGTCTCTATCTCTAGGTTGTGGGCGCTCAGTCTGTATCGGCTCAGGGTCTGTCTGTGTTTGGGGTGGCGTATTCTCTCCAGGTAGGTGGCCATGGTGTAGTCTTGTTGTAGGGATTGGTACACGGTGAGTTTCTTGGAGTTATTTATTTCGTTTCTCCATTCTTCAATATACCGCTCTCTGTTTGCCTCTGTGGTCGCCTTTATTTCGGCCTTGGTTATCATCTGTTGGTGTTTTTGGTTTGGTGGTTGGCTGTTGTTTGGTTGGTGAGTGTCTGGTTTGCTCAGGTGGCTTAGCCAAGCTTGGTGGTGGTAGGAGTCAGGCTTGCTCCCCTGGATGTGTGCCTGGAAAGCTAGCGCCCTCTTCTGTATGGTGAGCCATAGGGGGAGTCTGCCTAGCTCTGCCCTGCAGGCCATGTTGGAGGTGTTGCGATGGACATGGAGCAGGTATTTGCAGAACTCCAGGTGGAAGGTCTCTGTTGGGCTGGAATCCCACTTTGACTGGTCTGGGTAGGTGGCTGGGCCCCAAACCTCGCTGTCTATGATTCTGGCTTCATTGTGTCTCCATATATCCACACCCCCATTCACACCTGATAGGCATCTTACAAACCCTGGGTTGTATAAATGTAAGCACTCTGGTCATTTGGCCTCGGTCATTTGTGCTATCCAGTGTGCAATCCAAGTGTGAATCTAAGTGTAGATTCAGAATTACACCACAATGAAGTAGAAGGTAACAAAACCACCTACTGCAAACTGCTCACTTGTCTAACTGAAATGCTTCTCACTTTAATCACTGTTGTTCTCCCGATCCTTGTAAAAACCACTCTTCCACCCCAAACCAGCCTTGTCAGTAACGAAATCCTCATCTCTCCCTCTCTCCTACCTCACCATATAACTTTCTCTGCACAGCTCCTTACAAACCTGCAGGCTTTCCGCCCCATACACATACAACCCCCCCCCTCCTGTCCTCTCCGGTGCACAATGGAATGCCCGCTCTGTACGTAATAAACCAGACTACATCCACGACCTTTTCATTCTTAATGAACTCGCATTTCTTGGTCTCACAGAAACATGGCTGACACCCCCAGACACAGCCTCCCCGCCGCCCTCTCCTATGGAGGTCTGCAATTCTCACATTCGCCCCAACAATAAACCTGGTGGAGGTGTAAGTGTCCTGTCAGACAATTGCTCATTCGCCCCTATCCAAGCAATACCTACCCACACCCCCCCTCCTTTGAAGTGCACTGTGTCCGTATCTACTCACCCTCCAACCGACAACTGGCCATCATATATCGACCACCGGGACCTACCGCTGCCTTTATCGACCACTTCACCACCTGGCTCACACACTTCCTATCCACAGACACCCCCACCATCATCATGGGTGATTTCAACATCCCAATTAACACAGACTACCCCCCCCCCCTTCCTGCCTCCTGTCCCTCACCGCCTCCTTTGGTCTCTCCCATTGGTCCTCCTCTGCCACCTACATAAAAGGGGGGCACACTAGACCTAATATTCACCCGCCTCTGCTTCATATGCAGCCTCTCTAACTCTCCGTCCATACTCTCTGACCACAACCTGCTGACATTCTCTGCCCTCTCCTCTCCAATAGAAAACCCAACCTCTAAACCAACACACCCAGCAGGAACCTCAACCGCCTTGACACCTGCACCCTCCCAGACTCTCTCCTACCACTCGCTGATATAGCCTCACTCCAGGACACAGATGCCGCTGCTGCCTTCTATAATACCACCATTACCTCAGCCCTTGATTCTGTGGCCCCCTACACAAACACCAGAGCCCGACCGATCAATAGACAACCCTGGCACACCGACCTGACTAAAAAACTGAGACGTGCCTCGCGGGTTGCAGAACGCCTCTGGAAGAAAAGCCACTCCCAGAAAGACTTCCTCAGTTACAAAGAGGCAGTTCTCACATTTAAGAACGCACTCACCTCTGCAAAGCAGGTCTACTTCACCATGCTCATATCTGCACTCTCTTGCAACCCCAAACAGCTCTTCTCCACCTTAAACTCCCTCCTCCGTCCTCCCGCCCCCCCCTCCGACATAACTTATCTCAGCTGACGACTTTGCCTCCTACTTCAGAACTAAAATTGACACCATCAGAGACAGTCTCACCCTATTCCCCCCCGACAACCCCTCCACCCAACTACTTACTGCTCCTCATCCCTGACCTGTTTCCCCACTATCACTGACGAAAAACTCTCCTCCCTAATCTCCAAATCCCACCTCACCTCCTGCGTGCTCGACCTGATCCAGTCACATCTTATCCCCAAACTCACTGAAGTCATTACTCCGGCCCTAACTGATCTCTTCAATCTATCCCTAACCAATGGATCCTTCCCCTCTGCCTTCAAACACGCCACTGTCACTCCTATACTTAAGAAACCGTCCCTTGACCCGTCCTCTCCAGCCAACTATCGTCCCATCTCACTGCTCCCGTACGCCTCAAAACTGCTTGAGCAACATATCCACTCCGAACTCTCCTCCTATCTCTCGTCCAACCTGCACTTTGACAGACTACAGTCAGGCTTCAGACCCCGGCACTCCACTGAAACTGCCCTAACAAAAGTCACCAATGACCTGTTAACCGCCAAAGCCAAGCGCCACTACTCTGTCCTCCTCCTCCTTGACCTCTCCTTTGACACAGTTGACCACTCCCTCCTATTAGAAATTCTCTCATTCCTTGGTATCTCAGACCTGGCCCTTTCCTGGATCTCCTCATACCTCACCGACCGCACATTCAGCGTCTCCCACTCGCACACCACCTCCTCACCTCGCCCTCTCTCTGTAGGTGTCCCCCAAGGCTCCATCCTAGGACCCCTCCTGTTCTCCATCTACACCCTCGGCCTGGGCCAACTCATAGAATCTCATGGTTTTCAATACCACTGCTATGCCTATGAAACCCAAATCTACATCTCTGGACCAGACATTACCTCCTGCTGGCCAGAGTTCCAGCCTCCTTCCTCTCCTCCCACTTTCTCAAACTCAACATGGAGAAAACAGAGTTCATCATCTTCGCCCCACCCCGTATGGCCCCTCCACCTGACCCATCTATCAAAGTTAACGGAACCACAATTACCCCTGTCTCACAGGCCCGATGCCTTGGGGTAACCCTGGACTCTGACCTATCCTTCAAGTCACATGTTGAAACCCTCAACACTTCCTGCTGCCTCCAACTCAAGAACATCCACCGAATCCGCTCCTTCCTCACCCCTGAAACTACCAAGATGCTCGTCCAGGCCCTCATAATCTCCCGCCTAGACTACTGCAACACCCTTCTCCATGGACTCCCAGCTAACACCCTCTCCCCCCTCCAGTCCACCTTAAACTGTGCTGCTCGTTTAATTCACCTCTCCCCCCGATCTTCATCGGCTGCTCCCCTCTGCCAGTCCCTCCACTGGCTACCTATAGCCCAGCGAATTGAGTTCAAGCTACTAACGCTAACATACCAAGCCATCCACAACCTGTCCCCTCCATATATCTCTGACCTCACCTGTCCCCTCCATATATCTCTGACCTCATCCACAACCTGTCCTCTCCATATATCTCTGACCTCATCCACAACCTGTCCCCTCCATATATCTCTGACCTCATCCACAACCTGTCCTCTCCATATATCTCTGACCTCATCCACAACCTGTCCTCTCCATATATCTCTGACCTCATCCACAACCTGTCCCCTCCATATACCTCTGACCTAATCTCCCGCTACCTGCCCACACGTAACCTCAGATCCTCCAATGACCTCCTGCTCCGCTCTGCTCTCATCCGCTCCTCACACAACCGCCTCCAAGATTTCTCCCGTGCATCCCCCATACTCTGGAACTCCTTACCACGACACATAAGACTGACCCCCACAATCACAGGCTTCAAGAAGGCTCTGAAGACTCCCCTATTCAGGAAGGCCTCCAAACCCCAATAACACTGTGACCTCACTGCCATCTGTGCAGTCTCCCCCTCTCCTTCTATCTCTACCCCCCTTCCCTCATAGATTGTAAGCCCTCGCGGGCAGGGCCCTCTACCCCACTGTGCCAGCCAATCACTGTCAGTATTATATCTACCTGTATATTCTGTGTATTGTATGTAACCCCCAAATGTAAAGCACCATGGAATTAATATAATAATGTACAGCACTATAGGATTAACAATAATAATAAATAATTATACAGCCTGACCGCGGTTGGAAGGATCTCCGATAGCTCCTTCTCACATTTGGGGTGAAGCAGTCGGTCGCTGACAGGACTACCTCAGAATAGGAGCTTCACTCTCAGTTACACAGGGCAGCTGCCATTGCAGGACAAAGCAGCCGCTAAATGAATACTAAAGTCTTAGCAGTTACTTCACCATTAGACAACTAACAATGACCGAGTGCTCTCAGCATCTTACTGGGCCGCACACACACCTCAGCCCCCTGCTATGGAGGACCACAGATACCAGCCTGCCTAAGGTACTGACACACTGTAACACATATAACAGTGCTGGGTCACACACACAGCCGCAGCACATGATACAATGGAGATTAGAGGCTAGCTAGGTGGCAATTCCCTGGGCAATTCTAACTAAGCCCCACCTAGCTAAGGCAGTACTCTGCCAAACTAAGTTCTTTTTTTTTTTTTTTTTTTTTTTTAAATGTAGATTGTGAGCCCCACATAGAGCTCACAATGTACACTTCACCCTATCATTATGTCTTTTTTGGAATATGGGATGGAAATCCATGCAAACACGGGGAGAACATACAAACTCCTTGCAGATGGTTTTATGCCCTTGGCGGGATTTGAACACCAGGACTCCAGCGCTGCAAGGCTGCAGTGCTAACCACTGAGCCACCATGTGGCACCTGCCAAACTAAGTTCTGCACTGCCGTGCAGCATGATGTATTTGGTTTGATATTAGATGGTAAGTAATAGAGCTCCACATGTAGATTGTGTTCAAGATAATTTATTGTAGCGAATTCGCTACAATAAATTATCTTGAACACAATCTACGTGTGGAGCTCTATTACTTACCAGTTTTGACGGGGCGGGACCCTATCTCCACCAACGGGACAGCAACTGTATCCCTAATTCAACTGGTTTGATATTAGAGCACCCGGCATTCAAACCAGCCTCCTTAAATGGAGGGAAGGTGGGACTGATCAACCAGCCCAGGTGCTTCAAGCCAGATGCCGATAGGCTGACACCAGTGTCAGTCAGCATGCCAACCACACCTATCAGCTGCAAGGGGATTAACCCCATGCATGTTGGACTGAGCAGAGACAGCGGAACAACCTGCGACCCTAATATCTTGGCCACAGCTGCCGCGCAGTCCTAACAGTCCTTCTGTCACCCACCATGTGTATTGGGTCCAGGGGGCTCTCCAGGACATAGCTAGCCCTTCTGATCAGCCTGTCAAGTCTATTTCTGAGGACTTCTGTAAGTAGGAGCTAGATGTGTTGTGCCTAAAGTCAACAGTGTGAAGATAAATGGGGCAAGAACTGTACCTTGTGGTGCCCCCGTACTACAGATCACAGTGTCAGACACAGTCCCGGGCTCTCGCATACTGAGGGCAGTAGCCCTGGCTGTATGGTGGTAAAGGAGTTCCAGAGTATGGGGGATGCACGGGAGAAATCTTGGAGGCGGTTGTGTGAGGAGCGGATGAGAGCAGAGCGGAGTAGGAGGTCATTGGAGGATCTGAGGTTACGTGTGGGCAGGTAGCGGGAGATGAGGTCAGAGATATATGGAGGGGCCAGGTGAGGATGAGGTCAGAGATATATGGAGGGGACAGGTTGTGGATGGCTTTGTATGTTAGCGTTAGTAGCTTGAACTCAATTCGCTGGGCTATAGGTAGCCAGTGGAGGGACTGGCAGAGGGGAGCAGCCGATGAAGATCGGGGGGTGAGGTGAATTAAACGAGCAGCGCAGTTTAAGGTAGACTGGAGGGGGGCGAGGGTGTTAGCTGGGAGTCCATAGAGGAGGGTGTTACAGTAATCTAGGCGGGAGATTATGAGGGTCTGGACGAGCATCTTAGTGGTTTCAGGGGTGAGGAAGGAGCGGATTCGGTGGATGTTCTTGAGTTGGAGGCATACAAAACAATCATGGTAAAGAAAGGGGAATCATGACATTACTGCAAAATATAGTTTCCCTAAATAAAGGTCCAAGTAACTAGTTGGTCCCAGTAGTCACAAAAGCAGTACAACCAAACAGAAAAATTGTGACTGGGACACCAGAGTAATCAAAATACAAAAACTTTATTAGACAAATTGTTTTAAAAGTTATATAAGGGAGGATAGCATACCAACAGAATGGAGGGCCGACTCAGGTAAGTATGAAAAGAGTATACACATGGGTAAGTCTGTAAATAATGGCAATAATGTGTGCCTGAGTACACATCCAGACAATATGCAAAGAAGTCAGCAAAACAAAGATGACACTAAATATACCTTATAGACATCATATAAAGTGACATTATATATTCAACAGCGACATATAGCAATTGTATAGGGAAGTGTCACAATGGTGCCAACAAGTATATATAGTTCCGTCATAAATATAACCAAATAAGATGCGTATAAGGTAGAACATGATGCAGTATGGGAAAGGGCAAAGTGCATGATGACTAGTAAACAACAATGACAATGAGAAGGCAGTGATCTAACAAGTAGCCATTACTCAGGCAAAAACAAAGCCCATGGTGTCAAAGTAACAGGTAAAACATTACCAGGCAGAGACTGCGCTCCACGGATCCCCTGAAATGGGATTGGAAACGGAAACCTGCAGAACGGAGTACGGGCGCAGATGTGAACGAGCCCTTACTAGTGAGTGTGCATTGAGACTTAATCACATTTATATATAATTGAATATATTCACCTGTGTTGTGTATAACTAGATGAATGGATCTTCACTTGATATGTGCAATTGATTTATTACTATCCATATAGTGTGGTAGTGTTTGGTCTATTTTTGGCTACCTTGGTTTGTATCTGTGTACTCACTATCTGATTCCATTTTATGATTATTGAATAATACAATTTATACTTTTTATATATACACTGTTATGCGAATTCTTGCTATGTGTATTTGTATACAGCTATAGCGCCATCCAGATACATAAAGTGTCACTACCCTAAGGTGCTGCCACGTAGAGCTCCTGGGCACAAACATTGGGGGCTGCACAAGAACGTCCCAGGAAATGGCAGTAAATGCACCTGGTGGCGGCACTTCTGTATTATGGTGTGTGGTATATGACGGTAGTATAGGGGAAGTCAGCCTTACAATTACTACACCGCACTCACAGGAACAACATCTGCAAGGAGTTTGTATGTTCTCCCCATGTTTGCGTGGATTTCCTCCCATTCTACAAAGACATACTGATAGGAAATAATGTACATTGTAATTCCTATATCATATATCCCTATATGGGGCTCACAATATACATTAAAAAAATATTACACCGCACTCCGAGTACCTGATCTATACAATAAAAGGTAAAAGGTTTCCTACCCTGTTATATACTATATACTGTGTAGGACACTTGTTCCGTCTCACTGCTCAACAAAGGGGAAGAGTCTGATACAGAGAGGAGGAATGTGCCAGGTATCTTCACATACTAGAGCCTGATCCGGAAGCCCCCCTTATACTCCCTACTAATCCTATTTATTCCATGGGATTCCGTGTAGTGATTACATTGTCTCATCTTCTCTCCATTCAGGTTCCTACAATATAGAATCCTCTCAGTATCTTCTATATAAGAGAATATTCCTGATTGATCCATCAAGGATGGAAAGAGACAGGAACAAGATGGCGGAAAGTCTATTAAATCTCACCCTAGAGATCATCTACCAGCTTACTGGAGAGGTGAGAGATTCTGATGATGTCATCATGACATCATTCTTATCTATAGTAATAACAGATGATATGACTGGAGAGGTGATGGACTCTGGACATGTATGTAGTGAGATTTATTAATGTGTCTCCCCATAACCAGGATTACACAGTAGTGAAGAAGACCTCTAGTGGGCGCTGTCAGGCTCCTGTGTATGAAGGATATGGAGGAACCCTGAGCCCATTCCCGGGGCTTCCACCTCATCCGCTGATACAGGAGGAGATCAATGGACAGAAGATCCTAGAACTCGCCAACAAGATGCTGGAGCTGCTGACTGGAGAGGTGACAGTGCTGGGAATGCTGGGACATTATACAGTAACTGGAGGGGTCGGGGTGATGACTGTATCATTGTGTTGTCAGGTTCCTATAAGGTGTCAGGATGTCGCTGTCTATTTCTCCATGGAGGAGTGGGAGTATTTAGAAGGACACAAGGATCTGTACAAGGAGGTGATGATGGAGGACCAGCAGCCCCTCACATCAGCAGGTAATAGACATGACTATATACACATGGACTTCCATTATTTGTATGTACAGAATGAATTCAGTCCCTGTCTGTGTTTCCTACAGGTAGATCCAGTAAGAGGACAACACCGGAGAGATGTCCCAGTCCTCTTCTTCCACAGGATGATGATCAGGTAGATGGAGATATTCCCTATGATGTGTAGCCGGGCTGTGAAGTCCTTGTGGTCAGTCTTGTTGTATCCAGCAGTATTAGATGGTTATATACATGGGCGGTGTCATTGAGCCGCCATCTAATATGTTTATCCGGCTTCTCACAGACCTGCAGCTACTGTCAGGACATCTTCCATCTTCATGCGGATTAATGATCTAGAACATTCTCTGTGACTTCCCCATTTGTCCGGTGACTTTTACATTATTTGTTTCCCAGATTTTCCATCAGGATAAAGATGTGAGCGACATTAATGCTATATCTATGAGAATAAAGGAAGAGCCCTATGTGAGTGGTGATGAGGAGTGTGAGGAGGACATTCCTACAGGGACCCGTCCAGGTGAGGAGTCACCACTATATAATGCATAGTGAGGGACTGCAGGTGCAATTGGGCCTAAATGCCCAACAAAAGCCTATAAAATGAAACCTAAGATTTCTCTGTAGAAGTCTCTGGGTCTCAAAAAGTGATTTGATGCAGAAGGGGGTGTTGATCTGCCACGGGCTACACTCATGATACTGGGAGTCCAATAGGGGAAAAACAACAGAAGGAAGAATAACCCAGCAACAGAAGGGGGGGGGGGAAGAGGAGAAGGGCACCATGGAACCCATCAGTGTAGGAAAGAACTGACTGAGGAGTAAAACTTTCCCTCCCAAATAGAGGAGTTCAAGTTAGAAAACTTGTCAAACTCCTGAAACCGAATCTATGGCTTTCAAACAGTTATAGCTTTCAAGGATTGTGGAGGAATCTTCCACCACAAGTGTCTCCATTCTCTGGATTTTCTTTAATCCACTCAAGTACAGTAGGGGCGCGAGAGCTACACCAATGGCTAGGAATAACTGATTTAGCAGTCATAAGGAAATGTCTTCTCTTTGTATCAGAGACGGATTTCACAGTGGAAGATCAGTGTAGAAGATATTTCTAAGGTTATGTCATTCAAAAATAGTAAGAATTTTTTTTTCATGGCAGATGACTGTACCAGGAGCTCAGAGGGACATCTGATACCTACAGATTATAAAGCAATGGATCATGGTATCACACAAGATTCATATGAAGAGCATGCCATTACCCCTGATATACTCCCAGCCCTTCAAGAGAAAGATGTTTCTTCTAATTCATCACAGTCTGTTAAAAAAAATAAAAAATACAAAATAGCTGCTATTCATCATAGAACTCACACAGGGGAGAAGCCATATTCGTGCCTAGAATGTGGGAAATGTTTTGCTGATAAATCACATCTTGTTCAACATCAAAGAATTCACACAGGGGAGAAGCCATATTCATGCCCAGAATGTGCAAAATGTTTTGCTCGGAAATCACATCTTGTTGATCATCAAAGAACTCACACAGGGGAGAAGCCATATTCATGCCCAGAATGTAGAAAATGTTATACACGGAAATCACATCTTATTGAACATCAGAGAATTCATACAGGAGAGAAGCCATATTCATGCTCAAAATGTGGGAAATGTTTTACCTGTCAATCACTTCTTGTTGAACATCAGAGAATTCATAAAGGGGAGAAGCCATATCCATGCCCAGAATGTGGGAAATGTTTTACCTGTCAATCAATCCTTGTTGAACATCAGAGAATTCATACAGGGGAGAAGCCGTATTCATGCCCAGAATGTGGGAAATGTTTTGCTCGGAAATCACATCTTGTTGGTCATCAAAGAACTCATTCAGGGGAGAAGCCATTTTCATGTCCAGAATGTAGAAAATGTTATACGCAGAAATCGCATCTTGTTGAACATCAGAGAATTCATACAGGAGAGAAGCCATATTCATGTTCAGAATGTGGGAAATGTTTTACCTGTCAATCACTTCTTGTTGAACATCAGAGAATTCATAAAGGGGAGAAGCCATATCCATGCCCAGAATGTGGGAAATGTTTTACCTGTCAATCAATTCTTGTTGAACATCAGAGAATTCACACAGGAGAGAAGCCATATTCATGCCCAGAATGTGAGAAATGTTTTGCATGTAAATCACATCTTGTTACACATCAGAGAATTCACACAGGAGAGAAGCCATATTCATGTTCAGAATGTGAGAAATGTTTTACCGATAAATCACAGCTTGTTACACATCAGAGGAGTCACACAGGAGAGAAGCCATATTCATGCCCAGAATGTGAGAAATGTTTTACCTCTAAAGCAAAAATGATTATACATCAGATACTTCACACAGGGGAGAAGCCATTTTCATGTTCAGAATGTGGGAAATGTTTTGCTCAGAAATTCTATCTTTTTAGACATCAAAAGATTCACATAAAGGAGAAGCCATACTGAATGTGGGAAATGTTTTGCCTCTAAATCATATCTTGTTATACTTCATAGAACTCACACAGGAGAGAAGCCATATTCATGCCCAGAATGTGGGAAATGTTTTACCTCTAAAGTCAATCTATTTAAACATCAAGCAAATCACGCAGAAGAAAACTCCTTTTTCTTGAATGTTTTACCCCCCCCCTTCACATCTTAAAACATTAACAGCTCACCTAGAGAAGGAGCCATTTTCTTTTATTTATTAAACTCCTTGACAATTAGAATAAGAATAATATATTTGGATTAGAATCACATCGTCATTTTTGTGGCAGTCCTTTAGATTTAGACAAGAGGCATAAATCACTCAGTGGCTTACATTTTTATATTGGTTTCCTAGTGAGTCCTTAGTGAAGTAACTTACCGGTCCCATAGTACAGTTATTTGCAGGACAATTTATATCATATACTTCATCCTGGGTTTAGGTTTCTACACCTACCAGAATCAGGCTATTAGGTTGATGGCCGAGCCCAGATGATTTGATAATTTGTCCTTGTACGGTTACATGCACTCTATATCTTTAACGGTTTATATTCTGGTCCTAATTGGGTACAATAATCTCTAGGGCATCAGGGTTATCATTTATTCTACAGTCATGGCCAAAAGTTTTGAGAATGATACAAATATTAATTTTTACAAAGTCTCCTGCTTCAGTTTTTCTAATGGCAATTTGCATATACTCCAGAATGTTATAGAGTGATCAGCTTAACAGCAATTACTTGCAAAGTCAATATTTGCCTAGAAAACAAACTTTATCCCCCAAAACACATTTCAACATCATTGCAGCCCTGCCTTAAAAGGACCAGCTAACATCGTTTCAGTGATTGCTCCATTAACACAGGTGTGGGTGTTGATGAGGACAGGGCTGGAGATCAATCTGTCATGATTAAGTAAGAATGACACCACTGGACACTTTAAAAGGAGGCTGGTGCTTGGCATCATTGTTTCTCTTCTGTTAACCATGGTTATCTCTAAAGAAACGTCTGCAGTCATCATTGCACTGCACAAAAATGGCCTAACAGGGAAGAGTATCGCAGCTAGAAAGATTGCACCTCAGTCAACAATCTATCACATCATCAAGAACTTCAAGGAGAGAGGTTCCATTGTTGGCAAAAAGGCTCCAGGGCGCCCAAGAAAGACCAGCAAGCGCCAGAACCGTCTCTTAAAAGTGTTTCAGCCGCGGGATCGGGCTACCAGCAGTGCAGAGCTTGCTCAGGAATGGCAGCAGGCAGGTGTGAGTGCATCTGCACGCACTGTGAGGCGGAGACTCTTGGAGCAAGGCCTGGTCTCAAGGAGGGCAGCAAAGAAGCCACATCTCTCCAGAAAAAAACATCAGGGACAGACTGATATTCTGCAAAAGGTACAGGGAGTGGACTGCTGAGGACTGGGGTAAAGTCATTTTCTCTGATGAATCCCCTTTGCGATTGTTTGGGACATCTGGAAAACAGCTTATTTGGAGAAGACGAGGTGAGCGCTACCACCAGTCTTGTCTCATGCCAACTGTAAAGCATCCTGAAACCATTCATGTGTGGGGTTGCTTCTCAGCCAAGGGAATCGGCTCTCTCACAGCCTTGCCTAAAAACACAGCCATGAATAAAGAATGGTACCAGAATGTCCTCCAAGATCAACTTCTCCCAATCGTCCAAGAGCAGTTTGGCCATCAGCAATGCCTTTTCCAGCATGATGGAGCACCTTGCCATAAAGCAAAGGTGATAACTAAATGGCTCAGGGAACAAAACAGAGAGATTTTGGGTCCATGGCCTGGAAACTCCCCAGATCTTAATCCCATTGAGAACTTGTGGTCAATCATCAAGAGACGGGTGGATAAACAAAAACCTACCAATACTGACAAAATGCAAGCATTGATTGTGCAAGAATGGACGGCTATCAGTCAGGATTTGGTCCAGAAGTTAATTGAGAGCTGCCAGGGAGAATTGCAGAGGTCGTGAAGAAGAAGGGTCAACACTGCAAATATTGCAACGCTGCATTAATTCATTCTAACTGTCAATATAAGCTTTTATCACTCAGAATATGATTGCAATTCTATTTCTGTATGTGACAAAAACATCTGACAAACACACAGAAAAACCAGAGGGATCAGATCATGTGACAATAGAAGATTTGTGTCATTCTCAAAACTTTTGGCCATGACTGTATTGTAGCTGCTATCGTGTAACATACTGGGACTGAGGCTAATATTGTCCAGGTGTTACATACAATTTTTAGTTTACTTGCACCTGTTCCTATATCATATCTAATAAAGGTTATGTTGTAGGGGTCCTATTTTCATTGGGTTTTGTAATATTATTGGCTCCTCCCACCATCAGTGGTTTAGTCTTCTGTATATTCTTCTAAACTACCATATGCAGTAAAACCTCTCCAGACCATCAATCCTTGGAGAAATCCCTATAATATTAAATGGTGCAGTAACAGACATTGATGATGAGATGTCAATCTGTCCTATGTAATTCCTATGTAATAGGTATGGTAAGGACTATGTGCAGGCTAAATGCTAAGTCAATTAGTGGTCATCTAATTAGCCAGCCAGGGGCACTGGCCCTGTTATGATTGCATATGGGTGAAATCGTTGATTATGTAGATAATCTGTTTTCCCTTAGTCATAACAGCAGCACAATTGGTGTATTTCTACTCAAGACTGACCGCCCAAAGGCAGTAGCGTCCGAAGTCTGAGAGCTGAATCTGTAGTGATTCACAAAAGTATAATGAGAGGACCATGAAGCTTCCGCACAGAATTGTTCCAATGGTACCGCTCTCCTCTCTGCCCATGACGTCGAGACTGCCCTCGTGGAATGCGCCGTAAGAAGAGCTGGGGGAGATAATCCCTGTGACGTGAAAGCCACCTTTATGGCCCCTTTAACCCATCGAAAAATAGAGGCACTAAGACCCATAAGTCTTCCTGCCAGATTAACCAGAAGTTTGTCTGTTCTTCTTAAGGATCACGTACGTTCGAGATAGACCCGTAGACATTTACCTAGGTCTAGTGTGTGGAGCTTCACGTCCTCATACGAGGAGGGAGCAGGGAAAAAAACTTGCAAGGTGATCAGTTGATTTATATTCACCAGAGAAGGCGCCTTGGGCCTGAACTTTGTGAGAAAACGTAGCTGTACTCTCCTTGAAGAAAGAGATGTAAGGTTCCTCAGAAGACAAGGCTTGCAGCACTCCTACCCTTTTGGCTGAGGTGATGCCTAAAAAAAAAAACACGTTATAAAGGTTAAATACTTTGAGTCCACTTCCTCTAGCGGCTCAAACGGGGAGTCGCAGAGAGCTGACAGGACCGTACCAAGATCCCACTGTTGTACAGGGGCTGATACTGAGGGTTTAATCCTTGTGGCACCCTTCAGAAACCCACTTACCAAAGCGTGTTGAGTCAAACGCCTCCCCAGACAGGACAAAGTAGCAACATGTACCTTCAAGGTGGAAGGAGATAGCCCTTTGTCTAGGCCATCCCGAAGAAAATCCAAGATTGTCCCCAACAGGGGATCGGAAAAGGCCATATCATGTCCAAGGCACCAAAACTTGAAGATTTTTCAAATCCTTTGATAGTTCTTGTTCGTAGATTCTGCCCTGGCACAGGCAAGGGTCCTCAGCATGGCCTCTGACAGTCCTCTATTCAGTAATAGGGACTGGTCAACCTCCAGGCTGTCAGGTTGAATCTCCTCAGATCCTGGCATCTCTGTCCTTCGTGAGTGACCAGGTTCTGGGAGGGAGGAAGCCTCCAGTATACGCCTTGACTCATCTGTATGAGCTGGGTGAACCAAGTCCTTTTTGGCCAGAAAAGGATTATGGCAATTGCTTGGACTTGGTCCTTATTTTCATCAATACCTTGGGTATGATGAGAATTGGAGGGAATATTTAAACTAGCCTGAACCTCCAAGGGATGGACAGGGCATCCACTGCCAAGGGATCGTCCTCCTGATACAGAGAGCAGAACTTCTCCACCCTGGCTTTGAGTTGGGTTGCCATGAGGTCTGGACAATTTGTTGGAACACCTCTGGATTGAGGGACCATTCTCCTGATATGGTAATTCCCTGACTCAACCAATCCGCTACTATGTTCAGGGAGCCCTTGATGTGAACAGTAGAAAAATGGGTCAGATTCTTTTCTGCCCAGGAAAAAAATCAGATTTGTTTCTTTCAGGAGAGCTTTGGATCTGGTTTCTCCCTGTTTATTCAGAAACAACACTGTGGTTATGTTGTGCGACCGGACTCTAACAGCCTTCCCCTTGAGGTATGGGGTGAAGTGCAGCAATGCCAGGTATACCGCCTTGAGTTTCCTCTTGTTGGAAGATCCTACTTCCAGGCTGCGCCAATGATCTTGCACAGTCCTCTCGTCCACATGAGCTCCCCATCCCGACTGGGATGCATCTGTTGTCGTCAAAGTCCAAACTGGTTGGACCAAGGACATTCCTTCTTTCAGATATATCCACCATCTGAGGGAAATATGAGTACTGGGAGAAAGGCAGATCCTCTTGTGGAGTCCTCCTAGAGACCTGTTACAGGTCTTCAATACTTCCGTCTGGAGAGGACGGGAATGCATAAAGCCCGAGGGATCGCCATGGCTGAAGATGACATTAGGCCTACGACTCTTATGGCGGTTCTGATGGATACACACCGAGTTCTGTATAGAAAATGGGCAGCCGCCTCTATTCTCAGCCTCCTTGGGGCAGATAATGAGATCTGCAGAGCCTCTGAGTCCAGAAGAAAATCTAGAAATTTTGTCTGGGTGGATGGCACTACCTCGGATTTCTCCCAATTGATTATCCAACCTAGCCTATGAAAGAAGGAGATGGCTATCTGTAGATGTTGTTGGAGGACTGGTACTGACCGAGCTATTATGAGCCAGTCATCTTAACAGGGAACTATGAACAGACCTTGAAGTCTGAGGGCGTCAGCGATGGGAGCCATCACCTTGGTGAAAGTGTGAGCAGCAGAAGAGCTGCCGAAGGGTAGGGTGGCAAACTGGTAATGCTCCCTGTGACCGGAAATTTGGATGACAATCCTGAGGTATTTTCTGTGTGGCCTTTAGATGGGTACGTGCAAGTATGCGTCCTTCAGGTCTAGTGTTACCATGACCTTGCCTCGTTGGAGAAGGTGGATAATTCTCAGAGGAAAAGCTGAAAGAGGATTCAGCTCACCTTACTGCTGTGAACGAGCTGCAACAGCTGAAAAAAATGTCAGTAACAACCTGCAAATGCAGGTAAGACAAAAGACTGCAATATAAACCTAGATCTTTCTCTCAGAAAGAAATAAAAGGAAAAGAAGAAGGTTTGCAGACACCTTCCTTCAACCCATACAGGAGGCCACAGCCTCGAACACCTGTCCCACCATCACAGGACAGAAAAAAACATGCGGTGGAAGGTCTCCTAGTCAGGCATATTAATTATTGCTGATTAAAAATTCCACCTGTCCTACCAGCACACATAGGCAGAAATATCCCACATTGTGCTGCTGGTATGACGATAGGGAATGTTTGTTTGGTGAGTAAGGTCCACGGAGAACCCCCAGAACTGGTATGTAGTGAGCGCATATTAATACTTGCAGTGCTGTCACATAGTGACAAGTGGTCGTTATAATTACTTATCAAAATAAGGACAAGAAAATTCCGGAAATGAGTTTGTGCACAAGAGATCCTTATTATTATAGGACAGACATCAGTACATGCAACATCTTATATCAACATCTTCACAATAGGAACCTTTTTTGAACAATGTTCTTATAATATCTGCACAATATGATCTACTGTATTAATATTCTTAGAAATCTATAAACCAAAAGACTTTAAGTTAACAAGTCAAGAACTTCTTGTATTACTTCTCTAGCTGAGGGAACAGAAAAGTAAAGAGGCAGGTTGGGGGCACAGGGCCATGCTAACTAAGGGTTGTGTCTAACGAACCCACCAACTCTTGGCTGAGGGTGTCTGATGTGACTTGGGATGAAGCAAAGAGAGTCGACCATTTTACAACCGTTGGGTTACTGGTCAAGACATGACCACTAGCTGACACTGGGAGCTCAGACCTCTGTGAGTGACCCCTGCTGCCACGCCCCCTTACTCTGCTGCGACCTGTGCCTGGACCAGAAACATTTAGGCCTGTGTCCTCCCCTGTTCATGTCCTGCTGCTTCTCTGTCTGTCATACAAAATGGCCTATAATTTTATGCTTTGAAGAGAATGGCGAATAAGCCACTTATTTCTTTTCCTACTAATAGACAAAGGTAAATCTCTCTATATTATAAACTAGCAGGAGGACCCGTCTTCACACGGGTACATATAATTTTTGTTTGTGTAGTGGCCCCATAAGAATTGCCCAGTTTTGCACTGGTGTATTTATTATGTCCTTTGTGTGTGTGTGTCCATACGTGTCATGTGAGCATGTGTATCTCATTTTGTATATCAGTGAAAAACCTGCAATAGGTTGTTATGGATACCTGGAGTAAAGCTGTGTGTATGTGACCTTGTGTAACAGTGTCATCCACAGCGCACAGCCTCTTTAAAGCTGACATACAGCAGTGAAGAAAAATTGCTGGATTACTATGGAAACCTAGACTAAAGCTCTGATGAGTGGTAGTGTGTACTGACTACTCCACAACAGTATCTGGGACCTGCCTGGTGTGTTCCTTGGTCTTCATGATGCTCTCTGCGCTTTATACAGACCCCTAAGCCTATCACAGAGCAGGTGCAGTTATACGGAGACTTGGTTACACACAGGTGGATTCTATTTATCATCATCAGTCATTTACGACAACATTGGATCATTCAGAGAACTGAACTGAACGGAGTTTGCTGCACTAAAAGTAAAGGGGCCGAATAATTTTGCACGCCCCACGTTTCAGTTTTTTAGTTGTTAAAAAAGTTTAACATATCCGATAAATTTCGTTCCACTTCACAATTGTCTCCCACTTGTTGTTGAATCTTCCCCCAAAAATTTAAATTTGATATCTTTATGTTTGAAGCCTGAAATATGGCAAAAGGTTGAAAAGTTCCACGGGGCCGAATACTTTGCAAAGCACTGTATATGAGATTTTCCCAACCCGTTCATCTCTTTGGGACTGCCAGAGATAATGGAAGACTGATCTCTCCTTCCTATCAGCCTTCCCATAGAAATGACTGGAGCAGTATTGCAAATACAAGAGCCCTGTTCTGGTGATGGCGGGGTCAGGATAGGTGATAAGTGTCAGAGCAGTGGGGGATGGCTGCTGGCATAGATGAGAAATTTAGGAAAAGGATGGACGAAACTCCAAATGATTTCTTCGATCTTGTGTATTTTATTACAACATATCAAACTCCATGTATGATAAGAAGCCGCAGTGTAACTTCACAATGTCATGGAGCTCGTGGACATAATCGATAAGCAATGTTTCTGTCCAAGAATTTAATAACATTTTTTGTTATTTTTTTTATTGATAACAAGTTTGATGTAGTAGAAACATATTGACTTGGACATCCCTGTCCTTAAGGTTTGTTCATAGAACAGTTTTGCCTTTACCCTTCCCCTGGGTTAGGTCTCAGGGTTAAAGAGGTAACAATAAATGCCTTGACTACCTAACCTCCCTCCAAACACTTCTTCTCTGCCCTCTTACTTTCCTCCCTCCCCTCTTTCTCCCCCCTATTCTTTTTTCTCTTCTCCTCTTTTACAGGTATTGCCTTCCCATTGAAGAATGGCCAGACTTCAGTATACAGACTCCCTGAACATCAGACGCTTCAATTTTGCCGCAGAAGAGGACCTGGATACTCTACAACATGCACAAGAAAGGGCTGACATCCTACTGCTACAGGAAACCTAATTTAAGACGGGCCCGTGCTCACAACAGTAAACTGATATTTTCCTCACTTGTTCCACAGCTCCAACCCTGACGGTAAATCAAAGGGAGTTACTTTTGGCTTATATACAGACCTCCAAGCCATGGTCATGTCCTAGTGCTCGGATGCACGGGGTAGATGCTGGTTTCAAACTACCTGTTTTTGACCTGCACTTAATTTTTCCTTGCTATTGAGTCAGAGAATCTGATGAAGGTCACTCTGGCACATACACATATCTCTACTATATTTGGATATATTGTCTGTAAATATCCTCCACACTGGATCAGTGATAAAGGATTCTAATAATTTCACCTGCAACTGAAGTTTGAAGTCTCTATGATCATTATTTGTTTCAAAAAATACCTATAAATGAGAAATTATTCCCGATCTTTAATTTCAATCTCCCAAACCAGAGTTAATTTAAGTCTGTCGCTCTGTTCTTTATGTCGTGTGCTGAATTTGCTGAAGGGTCGGTGGTCATGGTAAGAGAGATGAACTTAACCATGGAAGCAATAATGGATTCCTCGTCAGGTAGGTTCTCCATCCCTTTGTCACATTTACAGACCCTGAAATCTAAGAATGCTGACATGGGGCTCTTCGACATCTTATGGACCCTTCATCCCCAGGTGACAGACTGCACCTATTTTATACAAGTTTACAACACTCACAGTAGATCACTACTCTCTTATCAATCACCATTTGCTGGCATGGGACCCTCGTACTAACATAGATCCTACCAAGTGGTCTGATCAAACTCTCAATCTCTTTTCCTTGCCAATCCCTGATCAGACTAGAGGTGAATGGGGCTGGACTGTTAACTGCAGCCTTTAAAAAACCCAGCATGTACAATGTCGATTTCACAAACCATTATGGACTTTCTTCACCATAACAAATGTGAAAAGACTCCTCTCCGCATACCACTGGAAGCATTAAAGAGTGTCACATTCAACAAGGCGCCTTCTATCTCAAATACAAACAGCTGAATCCTCCCATAAATGCAAAAGGGAATCACAAACACTGGGGGTTTCCCAAGAAAACGTTCTCCACCCACAGGCACCCGCTGAGTTTGTTCCTACCATTAAAAACGATACTGAGGAGTCCCTGGCTACCCTGACGCTAGAGTTCAATCTTTCTGACACTACTTACGAAATCTCTGCAATTTCAGATTTACAATTTCAGACCCCTTTCAGATTTACAATTGCTTGAAATGCAAAACATGAATTGACGATTATGTGTGAATTCTCAGATGTCTAACAAGATGTGATTTCTGAGTAAAACATTTCTCACATTGTGGGCATAAAAATGGCTTCTCCCCTGTATGAATTCTCTGATGTCTAACAATAGTTGATTTCTGAGTAAAACACTTCCCACATTCTGGGCACGAATATGGCTTCTCTCCTGTGTGAGTTCTTTTATGTTCAATAAGATTTGATTTCTGAGTAAAACACTTCCCACATTCTGAGCATGAAAATGCCTTTTCCCCTGTGTGAGTTCTTTGATGTTCAACAAAATGTGATTTGTCAGTGAAATATTTCCCACATTCTTGGCATGAATAGGACTTCTCGCCTGCATGAATTCTGTAATGTTCAACAAGATGTGATTTCTGAGCAAAGCATTTCCCACAGTCTGGGCATAAATACGGCTTCTCCCCTGTGTGAATTCTCTGATGTCTACCAAGAGTTGATTTCTGAGTAAAACATTTCCCACATTCTGGGCATAAATACGGCTTCTCCCCTGTGTGAGTTCTTTTATGTTCAAAAAGATAAGATTTGGTGTTAAAACATTTCTCACATTCTGGGCATGAATATGGCTTCTCCCCTGTGTGAATTTTTTGATGTTCAACAAGACTTGATTTACGAGTAAAACATTTCTCACATTCTGGGCATAAATATGGCTTCTCTCCTGTGTGAGTTCTTTTATGTTCAACAAGATGTGATTTGGTGATAAAACATTTCTCACATTCTGGGCATGAATATGGCTTCTCCCCTGTGTGAATTTTTTGATGTACAACAAGACTTGATTTAAGAATAAAACATTTCACACATTCTGCACATGAATATGGCTTCTCTCCTGTGTGAGTTCTCTGATGTATAACACCACTTTTGCATCTTTCATTTTGCTTAACAGACTGTGATGAATTAAAAGAAAGATCTTTCTCCTGAAGGGCTGAGGGTATATCTGGGGTAATGACATGCTCTTCATATGGCTCTTGTGCTTTATAATCTATAGATATCAGATGTCCCTCTGAGCTCCTGGTACAGTCATCTGACAAGAAGAAAAGAGACATAAGGTTATATTATTAAAAAATTGTAATATGTATATTCCCCACTGAGCTGCCGCTGCCTGAGACGCTTCAGACCATGTGAAGAAGTGAAGTCAGTGGCACAGGCAGCAAACGACGGCAGCGCGGCCTACTTCATTAGTATTCACTGTGCTGAGACGGAGGTCAGTGATAGTGACTAGTAATGAAGCGGGGCAGAAGACGCCACCACTGCTCTAGGTCACTGTAGAGGTGAACACAATCCATGGCTGCTTAAATATGGCCACTTATGTAGAATAATACTGTAGGACACCATAAAGCTTACTGTATTACACCCCATACACACAACAGAATCCAAACCACGTCTGCTGGATTTCCCAGCCTGAACTCACCGCGGATCTGCTGTCCCATACAGTATGTAGTAGGGTCTGTGGAGTCACAAGGAAGCAGGGACTCCTAGCGTCATAGATCACTAAGATACGGGGAGTCCTGGTGTGTGGACAGAGTTTAGGCTGGGAAATGTGACTGATTGTTAGGATTGTGCAGAAGCTGCGGCCATGAGATGGGCATCGCTGCCTGTTCTTCTGCGTAGTTCAGGGTTGCAGGGGTTAATCTGCCTTGCAACAGCCAGGCGTGGTCGACTCTTTGATGGACTGGTGTGTCGACCAGTGGATGCTCGGATTGTGCAGCTGGGCTATTTGCTGGTGACCGCCCCTTGGCTATATAAGGTGGCTGGCCTGATCGCCTGGCGCTCTAAGATCCATTCACAAACCTGATATAATGTGTGTGCGTGTGTGTATGGTTTCCAGCCTGTAATTCCTTAGTTGGCCCAGCTAGCAATTTTACCCTGACGCTAGGTTCACACCTGCGTTCAGCCTTCCGTTCTGTGCCTTCCGTCTTCTGCATGCCAGCTGTGAGCGGCGGTGAGCGTTTTATGCTCTCCGCCGCAAAACCGTATTTTTTAATCCGGACACAGAGTACTGCATGTCCGACTCTGTGTCCGGATTATAAAACCCGGTTTTGCGGCGGAGAGCGCAAAACGCTCACTGCCGCTCACGGCCAGACATCTTTCTCACCCATTCAAATGAATGGGTGAGATAGACTCCTGCAGGTTTCCGTCTCCTGCTCTGTTTTATGCAGGAAACGGAAACCTGCAGAACGGACCCCTTGAACGCAGATGTGAACGAGCCCTGAGACAGCAATGCCACTGTTAGTCAGGCAGCATGCTGCCTTGTATGGTGTGTGGTAGTACTCAGTAAGCTTAGCTAGCATTACTTCTCAGTCAGGGTTTACTGGAAGTGGGATTGGGAGTAGTGGCCTTGGTTGTTGGGTTGAACAGCAACACGCAAGGTTTAGTTGGTCTCTGGCTAGTCCAGGAGTTCTGGCTAGCCAGTTTGTTTATTTGTAGCGGCTGCTCTAACTGCACTGATCTCTGTGATTGGCAACAGAGCACACCTGGTGGTTTAATTTAGCTGGCAGTGACACCAACTGTCATACAGTGTTCGCACTAGGTGTTAGCAGTTCAGAAGCCCAGAGGGCTCCGCAGGGTTTTCATTTATTTAGTTTTTTTTTTTTTTAATAAACCCTGCTGACCATAACACTGATGTACAGACCAGAATTTCTAGTCCGGATTACATAGTGTGATTGGGGTCTAAGGTGAGGTTTACACAGTGACATTTGTAGAAGCTGCTTCAGGAATTTAGAAGAATTTTTCCGCTTTACCAAATCAGCCCCCGAATCTCCATCAGATTCCTTACTGGCCAGGCCGGATTTTCCACCTCCCATTTATTTCCATAGAGCTCTGAGGTGGAATATGCCTGAAGATCGAGCAGAAGGATTATTTTTCCGCTACCTGAAATAATCTGCTATATAATTCTGGTAAATTATTTCCCTTCACGAGGACTGACAGCCGGTGAGGAAGAAATTTGCCTCGTTCACATCGATGTCAAGTCCATATTCCTGCTGTACGTTCTATACTATACTACATTTATTACCCCCTATAGTGGTGTCACATTTATATTCAGGTATTATTAGTATTTTACCTCCTCACCTGGGTGGTTTCTAAATTTACTAACTCTTCTCTGCCCCTCTCTGATCATAATCTTCTGTCTCTCACCATCAGTGCCCTCTCTCCTTCACAGGATACACCTGCCCATCACACATATAGGAATTTGCGTGCTATCGACACCCAGCACCTCTCAGACACTCTACAGTCCTCTCTGTCCCCCATCTCCTCAATCTTCTGTCCCAATCTGGCCACCAGTCATTATAATGAAGCCCTTAAAAATGCATTGGATAAGGTGGCTCCCTCTCCACTCGCAAAGTTCGACGTAGGAGGCAGCAGCCCTGGCACACACCACACTTTTTTTCAGCGGTGCTCTAGGTGTGCCGAACGTCTCTGGAGAAAATCACGTTCACCTGCAGATTTCCTCCACTTCAAATTTATGCTTAAAACATATAGTTCTGCCCTTTACCTCGCCAAACAAGACCATTTCACCGCCCTCATCTCTTCACTCTCCAGCAACCCTAAAAGGCTTTTTGAAACTTCACTCCTTACTCACACCCAAGGTGCAGACGCCATTCACAGACCTTAGTGCTGATGGCATGGCCACTTATTTCCATGACAAAATTGATAAGATCCATCAGGAAATAACTGCCCAATCACCAACCGCACTTCAGACTGTCCATTCTCATCTTTTGAACCTGTTACAGAAGAGAAAGTCTCTCAGCTACTTTCTTCATCTTGCCCTACAATCTGCAATAGTGACACCTTCCCCTCACACCTTCTCAAATCTCTGTCACCTGCTGTTAAGACTTCCCTTACTAATATATTTAATCTCTCTCTCTCTTATGGAATTTTTCCCATCCTCCTTCAAGCATGCTGTTATAATCCCGCTATTGAAAAAACCCTCTCTGGACCCATCCTGTGCTGCTAACTATCGACCCGTCTCTAACCTCCCCTTCATCTCTAAACTCTTGGAATGCATGGTCTATTCTCATTTAATCCACTATCTCTCTCCTAACTCTAGGCTTGACCGCTTATAATCTAGTTTCTGCGCTCTGCACTCTACTGAAACAAAAGTCTCCAATGATCTCCTAATGGCTAAATCTAATGGTGACTTCTCTCTTCTTATTCTTCTGGACCTCTCTACAGCTTTTGACACTGTTGACCATCAACTCCTCCTCACTATGCTCCGCTCAGTTGGCCTCAAGGACACTGTGCTCTCCTGGTTCTCCTCTTATCTCTCAGACCGCACTTTCAGTGTATCATTTGCGGGCTCTGTTTCCTCCCCTCTTTCCCTTGCTGTTGGGGTTCCTCAGTGCTCGGTCCTAGGCCCCCTGCTTTCTCTTTCTACACAGCCCCCTTCGGACAAACCATCACCAGATTTGGCTTCCGGTACCATCTTTATGCTGATGACACCCAATTATACACATCTGCCTGTAACATCACCACTGCACTAATACAGAACACCAGTGACTGTCTCTCTGCTGTCTCTAATATCATGTCCTCGCTGTATCTGAAACTAAATCTCTCTAAGACTGAACTACTACTGTTTCCACCATCTAATAGATCTGTCCCTGATATATCCATTGCAGTCTCAGGCCTTACTATAACTCCTAGGCATCAGGTCTGCTGCCTCGGGTTCATGTTTTTTTTGACGCAGACCTTTCGTTCACTTCTCATATTAAATCATTTGCACGCTCATGTCACCTCCACCTCAAAAACATCTCCAGAACACACCCTTTCCTTACCAGAGATACATTAAAGATACTTATTGTCTCTCTGATTCATTCTCGTCTTGACTACTGTAACTCCTTACTAATCGGTCTTCCTCCCAGTAAACTCTCCCCTCTACAATCTATTCTGAATGCAGCGGCCAGGCTCATCTATCAAGCTAGACGCTACAGCGAGGCCTCCAGTCTGTGCCGGTCACTACAGCGAGGCCTCGGGTCTGTGCCAGTCGTTACACTGGCTGCCTATTCATTATAGAATACAATATAAAGTTATCACTCTCATCCACAAGGCTCTCCATAATGCCGCACCTCCCTACATTTCCTCCCTCATCTCTGTCTATCGCCCAACCCGTGCTCTCCGCTCACTCAATCACCTAACACTTACATCTTCTATTATCAGAACCTCCCACGCTCGTATACAAGACTTCTCCCGAGCTGCACCACTTCTCTGGAATGCTCTACCCCGGACAATCAGATTACTTCCCAATTTCTACAGCTTCAAGTGCAAATTAAAGACACATCTTATCAGACAGGCCTATCACAATTCCTAATGTAAACCCTTCTGTACCGTCATTAGAATCCCCAAAATTTAACCCTCCTCTGTTCCCGCTCCCACATTACCCCACATGATATGAGGCCATTTCAGTCTAACTCTGTATGTCCAAGCTCCATCCACATGTTACAGGACACGACTGGTGACAGCTCAAAGTTTTATGTCTGACCTCTGCATAAGCAATGCCGCCCCTGCTACCTCTTGTGTCACCCCCTCTACCTCATAGATTGTAAGCTCTTGCGAGTAGGGCCCTCAGTCCCATTGTGTGAAATGACTTTCTTTGCAATGTATCTGTGAGATATATACAGAGAAAGATCCACCACACACAAATTTGATGTTACCTAGTGTCAGGATAGCAGTATACAGGACCTGTAATATGACACTAGAATGGGACCATCTATCTCAGAAGTGTGTTTCTGGTGGGACACTTATTGTAGTGCACCTCAGATAGCAAGAAGAAGGGAGGTCCTACTCTCCAGTTTGATGCATGTCCCTTATGATTACAGATAAAAGTTAAAGAGGTTGGCCACTTTCAGACCAATATTGACAAACAAATGTACAATAAAAAGTTATACAATTTTCCCATATACTTTCTGTATCAATTCCTCACGGTTTTCTAGATTTCGGCTTGCTGTCATTCATTCTGTTACTTCTGGAGGATGAAACTCTGACCATGGTCATGTGATTTACGGTCCGTGGTCATGTGATGAGGACACGTGCTGCTCGTTACCAGGCAGCCGTCTGAATATTGTGCTGTGACTGTAACGAGCGGCACCTGTGTCCTCATCACATGACCACGGACCGTAAATCACATGACCATGGTCAGAGTTTCATCCTCCAGAAGTAACAGAATGAATGACAGCAAGCCGAAATCTAGAAAACCGTGAGGAATTGATACAGAAAGTATATGGGAAAATTGTATAACTTTTTATTGTACATTTGTTTGTCAATATTGGTCTGAAAGTGGCCAACCCCTTTAATAAAGAATATAAACCCCCCCAACCACACCAGTGTCAACTCATTAGGTGTGCAACATATCTGTCTGTCTATATTTGACTCCTACTAATTGTACAGTACTGCAGAATATGTTGGTGCTATAAAAATAAAATTTATTATTATTACCTGTAGGAATGTCCTCCTCACACTCCTCATCACCACTCACATAGGGCTCTTCCTTTATTCTCATAGATATAGCATTAATGTCGCTCACATCTTTATCCTGATGGAAAATCTGGGAAACAAATAATGTAAAAGTCACCGGACAAATGGGGAAGTCACAGAGAATGTTCTAGATCATTAATCCGCATGAAGATGGAAGATGTCCTGACAGTAGCTGCAGGTCTGTGAGAAGCCGGATAAACATATTAGATGGCGGCTCAATGACACCGCCCATGTATATAACCATATAATACTGCTGGATACAACAAGACTGACCACAAGGACTTCACAGCCCGTCTACACATCATAGGGAATATCTCCATCTACCTGATCATCCTGTGGAAGAAGAGGACTGGGACATCTCTCCGGTGTTGTCCTCTTACTGGATCTACCTGTAGGAAACACAGACAGGGACTGAATTCATTCTGTACATACAAATAATGGAAGTCCATGTGTATATAGTCATGTCTATTACCTGCTGATGTGAGGGGCTGCTGGTCCTCCATCATCACCTCCTTGTACAGATCCTTGTGTCCTTCTAAATACTCCCACTCCTCCATGGAGAAATAGACAGCGACATCCTGACACCTTATAGGAACCTGACAACACAATGATACAGTCATCACCCCGACCCCTCCAGTTACTGTATAATGTCCCAGCATTCCCAGCACTGTCACCTCTCCAGTCAGCAGATCCAGCATCTTGTGGGTGAGTTCTAGGATCTTCTGTCCATTGATCTCCTCCTGTATCAGGGGGTGAGGTGGAGGCCCCGGGATTGGGCTCAGGGTTCCTCCATATCCATCATACACAGGAGCCTGACAGCGCCCACTAGAGGTCTTCTTCACTACTGTGTAATCCTGGTTATGGGGAGACACATTAATAAATCTCACTACATACATGTCCAGAGTCCATCACCTCTCCAGTCATATCATCTGTTATTACTATAGATAAGAATGATGTCATGATGACATCATCAGAATCTCTCACCTCTCCAGTAAGCTGGTAGATGATCTCTAGGGTGAGATTTAATAGACTTTCCGCCATCTTGTTCCTGTCTCTTTCCATCCTTGATGGATGAATCAGGAATATTCTCTTATATAGAAGATACTGAGAGGATTCTATATTGTAGGAACCTGAATGGAGAGAAGATGAGACAATGTAATCGCTACACGGAATCCCATGGAATAAATAGAAGAGTTGAGTCCCATTATTATCACCACCTCCTACTTCTGACATCGGCAGCGTGTAGCTCAGGAAGGATGTGACTTGTTGTGGGCCGGCTTGGTGGGTATATAAGGTGTGTGATAGGCTGAACAGAATCTCATTGTTGTCTCGGGTAAAGGGGGCGATTTATCAGAGTTGCACAAGGGATGATTATTGGCTGTCGGACCAAGGGTGACCATATTTCTCCAACAGCGCAGGTTGTGAACTGTCCATTCGCTGCTTTGGTGAAAGTGTATTGTGAGCGGAGAAATGGCGCCATTGGGAATAACCAACGTGGAAACTGTGGAGAATCACATGCCACTGATGTGACAATAGGTTCATAGTGGAGATGAGCAAACCGATTCATTACGAGCTGAAGTAAAACCGAATATTCCACATAGTTAATTTTTTTTTAAACAAAACAGATACCAAATACTTAACTACTAATATGTCCCTTTCTAACATGCACTGCGCAGCGAATATACTGAGGAGACACGTGTTTGAGACATGGGCTGTGGTTCTCGCATCACCTTACAGCCTCGCAGCCAAAGACATGACATAAGGTTTTAGCTGAGGTGGACAGGGCCATTTTGGGATGTGTTCATACTGAGAGACACTCCGACTCCTCTGCCAGTGCCAAAGTAACAAGTAGCTGGAGGACGAGCAGCAGCAGCCAGAACAGTATCTGGAACATGAGGAACCAGAAATGTGTCACCTCACAACAACAACTAGACCCACAACAGGCCACTGACACCCACCGGCTGCACCAGCAGGTACAGTCATAACTATGTGTGCCGTGAATCCCGAAAGAACATACACCCGATGAAAAAGAATATATATAGGTAAGTGGAACTTTAGTTTTTTCTAATACAGTCATAACTAGTTGGTTCCTATGTTCCAGCAGATAACTCTGACCACATGGAATTCTGGGCCAATAGGTTAGAGCTGTAGAAGGAGCTGGCCCAGATTAAGGAGTAGAAAGATACCCTCAAGAAGGTGAGGAAGAGTCCAAAGATACGGAGCTGACACTTGTACAGATGACACTGACTTTCCCTGCAGCTTCAGTCACAACAAGTGATGGTTCGTCCATCGATCTCTTGGAACAGCCACAACTGTCACAGATAGATCTCCCACATTTCTGTCTGGACTACAATCTACTGGCCATAGAGGTGAAGACACTCGGCCCCTGATATTACCAGCACACTGGAACTAACTGTACAGTCCTCCCTGACCCTGACAGAAGAGGAAGTATTACAGCCTAGTACGCAACGTGCAACAACAAGTTACTAATGCAGAGGAGAAAGTGGCCAACGGGAATCTGTAGGTTTGTGACTTACTGAAATGAGCAGAATCTTACATGTTGGTATAGAAGACGCAGAGAATGGGCCCCGCTGTAGGGACATATGAGGAATGAGTGTCCCGGAGTATGTTCCATCCAGAGATCTAACACTGATACAGAGGCTGAACTTTGACACATTTTGTCAAAACCACAAACTTAAATAGGACCTTTCATGAGTTGGGGCACATGCGGTTTTATATACCGCTAGAAATCCAAACATTGCGCTGAATTCAGCGCACTGTCAGCTTTCACGATCTGTGCCCCCAGTGAAGAGCTATCAGTGCTGGTACCGTATCTCTTCACCGTCATAATATCATTTCTGACAGTCAGGAACGCCCTTCCTCACAGCAACGCCTATAAGCGCTGTATTGTGAGAGCAGGGAGGACCGCCCCCCCCAGTACTCGTCTATGGCCGAGTACTGTGAGGAGAGGGAAGGCTCCCGGCTGTCATGCCAATGTGACGTCGGCCCTGGAGCATGCCGGCAAAATGGCGCCTCACTCTGGTTTGACTGAGGCGCCGGAAGGGTTAATGCCTCCAATTGGTCTGGGCATCGACCGGAGGCATTAGCACTGGGTGTCTACTGAGTAAAACAGTAGGCACCCAGCAGCTATAGCGACTGCCCGACTCCCGGGCGGCCGCCATAGTTAAACACCCGATGTCCGCCGTACTAGTACGGTGGATGTCGGGAAGGGGTTAAATGTATTTTCTTGAGATATTCAGTGATAACAACACAAAGTATCAGATAATTGTGAAGTGGAAGGAAAATGATACAAGGTTATCAACATTGTAATCCAATAAACATCTGACAAGTGTGGCGTGCAAAAGTCTTCATCCCCCTATAGCAATACTTTGTAGAGCCGCCTTTGGCTACAATTCCAGCTACAAGTCTTTTGGGCTCGGTCTCTACCAGCTTTGCACATCTAGAGATGAGATTTCTGCCCCTTCTCCTTCTTTGCAGCCAGATTGGATGGAGCGTCTGTGAACAGCAATTTTCATGTCTTGCCACAGATGCTCAATGGGATTTAGGTCTGGACTGTGACTGGGCCGTTCTAAGAGCGGAATATTCTGTGATCGAAACCATTCACTGGAGCTCAGGCTGGAGGTTTAGGGTCATTGCTGGAAGGTGAATCTCCTTCCCAGTCTCAAGTCTATTGTAACCTCCAACAAGGCCACAAGGAGGACATTATAGTGTGTGGGGGCCACAATGAGAACATTATAGTGTGTGGGGGCCACGGGGAGGACATTATAGTGTGTGGGGGCCACAAGGAGGACATTACAGTGTGTGGGGGCCACAGGGAGGACAATATAGTGTGTGGGGGCCACAAGGAGGACATTATAGTGTGTGGGGGGCCACAAGGAGGACATTATAGTGTGTGGGGGCCACAAGGAGGACATTATAGTGTGTGGGGGGCACGAGGAGGGAGACTGAATGTATGAGAAGGGCTGAGAGCGAGCATTTACCTCCTCGGGTACAGCAGCCGTCTGCTCACAGGACCTGTGATGATGTCATAGATGTGGGAAGAGTCAAGGAGTCACATGATCAGGTCCTGCTGTTATCACTTCATCTGTGCAGAAAATACTGTACTTTAAATCCTAGTGAGCTAAAGGACCTGTGATGATGTCACCTGTGTGGGAGAAGTCACAGAATCAATCCCACTTTTTTCGTGCACTTGATGTGATGTCGGCCCAGATAGAGGCCTTCGATAAAAAATAAAAAAAAAGCTGTGTGTGACGTGTATGTAGCGGAGCCGTCTGTGAGTGATGTGTATGTAGCAGAGCCGTCTGTGTTTGATGTCTATGTAGCAGAGCTGTGTGTGACGTTTATGTAGTGGAGTCGTCTGCGTGTGACGTGTATGTAGCAGAGCTGTGTGTGACGTTTATGTAGCGGAGTCGTCTGCGTGTGACGTGTATGTAGCAGAGCCGTCTGTGTGTGATGTATATGTAGCAGAGCTGTCTGTGTGTGACGTCTATGTAGCGGAGTCGTCTGTGTGTGACGTGTATGTAGCGGAGTCGTCTGCATGTTACGTGTATGTAGCAGAGCCGTCTGTGTGTGATGTGTATGTAGCAGAGCTGTGTGTGACGTTTATGTAGCGGAGTCGTCTGCATGTGACATGTATGTAGTGGAGCCGTCTGTGTGACGTGTATATAGCGGAGTCGTCTGCGTGTGACGTGTATGTAGCAGAGCCGTCTGTGTGTGATGTATATGTAGCAGAGCTGTCTGTGTGTGACGTCTATGTAGCGGAGTCGTCTGTGTGTGACGTGTATGTAGCGGAGTCGTCTGCGTGTTACGTGTATGTAGCAGAGCCGTCTGTGTGTGATGTGTATGTAGCAGAGCTGTGTGTGACGTGTATGTAGTGGAGCCGTCTGTGTGTGACGTGTATGTAGCAGAGCCGTCTGTGTGTGATGTGTATGTAGCAGAGCAGTCTGTGTGTGACGTGTATGTAGCAGAGCCCTCTGTGTGTGATGTGTATGTAGCAGAGGTGTTTGTGTGTGACGTGTATGTAGCAGAGCCGTCTGTGTGTGATGTATATGTAGCAGAGCTGTCTGTGTGTGACGTGTATGTAGCAGAGCTGTGTGTGACGTGTATGTAGTGGAGCTATCTGTGTGTGATGTGTATGTAGCAGAGTCGTCTGCATGTGACGTGTATGTAGCAGAGCTGTGTGTGACGTGTATGTAGTGAAGCCGTCTGTGTGTGATGTGTATGTAGCAGAGCTGTGTGTGACGTGTATGTAGTGGAGCCGTCTGTGTGTGATATGCATGTAGCAGAGCCGTCTGTGTGTGACATGTATGTAGCAGAGCCGTCTGTTTGTGACGTATATGTATCAGAGCCATTTGTTTGTGACGTATATGTAGCAGAGCCGTCTGTGTGTGATGTGTATGTAGCAGAGCCGTCTGCCGTCTGTGTGTGACATGTATGTAGCAGAGCCGTCTGTGACGTATATGTAGCAGAGCCACCTGTGTGTGCTGTGTATGTAGCAGAGCCCTCTGTGTGTGATGTGTATGTAGCAGAGGTGTTTGTGTGTGACGTGTATGTAACAGAGCCGTCTGTGTATGATGTGTATGTAGCAGAGCTGTGTGTGACGTGTATGTAGTGGAGCCGTCTGTGTGTGATATGTATGTAGCAGAGCCATCTGTGTGTGACATGTATGTAGCAGAGCCGTCTGTTTGTGACGTATATGTATCAGAGCCGTTTGTTTGTGACGTCTATGTAGCAGAGCCGTCTGTGTGTGATGTGTATGTAGCAGAGGTGTTTGCAGTGGCGTAACTAGGAATGGTGGGGCCTCGTGGCGAACTTTTGACATGGGGCCCCCCCGACACCGAAGATCTCGACCGAGTCCCTCCTACGCATTCCTGCGCGCTCTATTATGTTCCATAGTGGCCCCTGCACACAGTATTATACCCAATAGTGGCCCCTGCACACAGTATTATACCCAATAGTGTCCCCTACAGGACTGACCGCTATACCAGGACAAATTGTGGATAAAAAATCTGGTCATGTGCATTACAATTTAGTAACTCCATGTGCCTCATATTAATAGCAGTTAACCCCATCATCTCCCTCACATTAACCCCTGTGTGCCTCACCATAAGAGTTACTGATATGTGAGAGACATGGAGGTAATAATAAAGTATCTTCATTATTATTACCCCCATATGTCTCACATATCAGTAACTCTTATGGTGAGGCACACAGGGGTTAATGTGAGGGAGATGATGGGGTTAACTGCTATTACTATGAGGCACATGGAGTTACTAAAACACAAGTAATCACCCCATATGCCTGACATTAATAAGTAACCCCAGTACGTACCTGTGTAGCTTTAGTTTCACTTTCCTTCTTCCTTTCTTCCTCCAGTGCAGGACGGCAGGAGCTCGGCAGGGATAAGCCCCGCCTCCTCCTCTCATTGGTGGGCAGAGGACAGCAGAGAAAGGGAGGGGGGAGAGAGGGGGAGCATCCTGAAGCGCTGACAGGAGCCAGAGCTGCAGCTCCTGTGTCTCAGCCGTTGCTGCAGCTTCGGGGCCCCCTGTTGGTGGAAAGTATTCCACCAACAGGGGGCCCCGATCATTATACTCGGGGGTCCGAAAAGACCTCCGAGAATAATCATAGCAGCGGTAGCAGCTGTCACCGGGCCCCTAATGTCCCGGGCCCTGTGGCAGCTGCTACCGCTGCTATGGTGGTAGTTACGCCACTGGGTGTTTGTGTATGACGTGTATGTAGCAGAGCCGTCTGTGTGTGATGTGTATGTAGCAGAGGTGTTTGTGTGTGACGTGTATGTAGCAGAGCCGTCTGTGTATGATGTGTATGTAGCAGAGCTGTGTGTGACGTGTATGTAGTGGAGCCGTCTGTGTGTGATATGTATGTAGCAGAGCCGTCTGTGTGTGACATGTATGTAGCAGAGCCGTCTGTTTGTGACGTATATGTATCAGAGCCGTTTGTTTGTGACGTCTATGTAGCAGAGCCGTCTGTGTGTGATGTGTATGTAGCAGAGGTGTTTGTGTATGACGTGTATGTAGCAGAGCCGTCTGTGTGTGATGTGTATGTAGCAGAGGTGTTTGTGTGTGACGTTATGTAGCAGAGCCGTCTGTGTATGATGTGTATGTAGCAGAGCCATCTGTTTGTGACGTATATGTATCAAAGCCGTTTGTTTGTGACGTATATGTAGCAGAGCCGTCTGTGTGTGATGTGTATGTAGCAGAGCCGTCTGCCGTCTGTGTGTGACATGTTTGTAGCAGAGCCGTCTGTGACGTATATGTAGCAGAGCCACCTGTGTGTGCTGTGTATGTAGCAGAGCCCTCTGTGTGTGATGTGTATGTAGCAGAGCTGTGTGTGACGTGTATGTAGTGGAGCCGTCTGTGTATGATGTGTATGTAGCAGAGCTGTGTGTGACGTGTATGTAGCAGAGCTGTGTGTGACGTGTATGTAGCAGAGCCGTCTGTGTATGATGTGTATGTAGCAGAGCTGTGTGTGACGTGTATGTAGTGGAGCCGTCTGTGTGTGATATGTATGTAGCAGAGCCGTCTGTGTGTGACATGTATGTAGCAGAGCCGTCTGTTTGTGACGTATATGTATCAAAGACGTTTGTTTGTGACGTATATGTAGCAGAGCCCTCTGTGTGTGATGTATATGTAGCAGAGGTGTTTGTGTATGACGTCTATGTAGCAGAGCCGTCTGTGTGTGATGTGTATGTAGCAGAGTTGTTTGTGTATGACGTGTATGTAGCAGAGCTGTGTGTGACGTGTATGTAGTGGAGCTGTCTGTGTGTGATGTGTATGTAGCAGAGTCGTCTGCATGTTACGTGTATGTAGCAGAGCCGTCTGTGTGTGATGTGTATGTAGCAGAACTGTGTGTGACGTGTATGTAGTGGAGCTGTCTGTGTGTGACATGTATGTAGCAGTCGTCTGCATGTGACTTGTATGTAGCAGAGCCATCTGTGTGTGATGTGTATGTAGCAGAGCTGTCTGTGTGTGATATGTATGTAGCAGAGCCGTCTGTTTGTGACGTATATGTAGCAGAGCCGTCTGTGTGTGCTGTGTATGTAGCAGAGCCCTCTGTGTGTGATGTGTATGTAGCAGAGGTGTTTGTGTGTGACGTGTATGTAGCAGAGCCGTCGGTGTGTGATGTGTATGTAGCAGAGCTGTGTGTGACGTGTATGTAGTGGAGCCGTCTGTGTGTGATGTGTATGTAGTAGTGCTGTCTGTGTTGTGTATGTAGCGGGGCTGTCTGTGTGTGACATGTATGTAGCGGGGCTGTCTGTGTGTGACGTGTATGTAGCGGAGTCGTCTGTGTGTGATGTGTATGTAGTGGAGCCGTCTGTGTGTGATGTGTATGTAGTAGAGCTGTCTGTTTGTGTTGTGTATGTAGCGGGGCTGTCTGTGTGTGACATGTATGTAGCGGGGCTGTCTGTATGTGATGTGTATGTAGCGGAGTCGTCTGTGAGTGACGTGTATGTAGTGGATCTGTCTGGGTGAAAAAAATAAATTCATTTGTGATAAAACCAACTATGGAGTACGGACAGATTTACAGGTGGAAAGTTTCCTCCTTGAGCTTCACTCTGGGATCTTAAAGAAGAACAAAAGATATAATTCATCTGGGGGCAGAACCAGAGTCTTGTAGCTCCTCTCAATCATAGATATCAGAGGGGGAGGGTCTGTTTGGTGGCAGTTCCTCTTCTAGAAATAGTTCCTCTAACTGGAACCAAACATCTAATAGTAAAGTGGATCCGACAAAAAAAGGAAACCTAGAGCGGGCCGCAAACAGCGCCAAAGGTCTGAGATACGTCACACGCAAGAGTCGGCAATCATTCCTGTTACAAGTGACAGTGTCCTAAATGTGTCTTCCTATTCTCTAAGGATATTATTTCTCGCGTCTTGGCTTTCTCCCTTCAGAGAAATTTGATTTTTTTCGAGATTTTGCTTGATATCAACAGATTTGTGCGTTCCTTGACTGTCAGGAGTCATTATTCTCAAGAGGCCACACGGTGGCTCAGTGGTTAGCACTGCAGCGTTGGAGTCCTGGTGCTCAAATCCTGCCAAGGGCTAAAAATCATCTGTATCTTAATATACGGGAATTACAGTCTGCACATGAAAGTGAAATCACTAGAGATGTCCATGTGACTAATGTCAGGACTTATCATCTGTTTTTTTACCTCATTGCTTCTAGACTATCTGTATTTGTTTCTTTCCAGTCGCTGTAGAGAGGGATCTTGGGCAGTTATTTGATATCTTTGCACAATCAATATATAGAGGTAACCTCTCTACCAATGAGAGACCGGCTCTTAAAGAGGACCTTTCACCACTTTTGGGCACATGCAGTGTTATATACTGCCAGAAAGCCGACAGTGCGCTGAGTTCAGCGCACTGTCGGCTTTCCCGATCTGTGCCCGCTGTACAGAGCTTACGGTGCCGGTACCGTAGTGCTCTATGGTCAGAAGGGTGTTTCTGACCATTAGCCAGAGACGTCCTTCTGCCTCGCGGCGCCAATCGCGCTGTGCTGTGGAGCCGGGAGGAACTCCCCCCTCCCTCTCCTGATAACACTCGTCTATGGACATGCAGTATATAACACTGCATGTGCCCAAAAGTGGTCAAAGGTCCTCTTTAAGGAATTACATAGTAACAAGTCTATGATTAGAAGGATGGCTGATAAGGGTGGCACGGTGGTGGTATTTAATAGATCCGATTATTTTACAGTGTGATGAATATCTTGAATGACGCCACCACGTATAGAGTCCTCAACTCCCATCCTACACCAACCTTTTTGGCCACCCTTGTGTCTGAGAAGGTCAAATTGGGAATTATTCCAGAGACACATGTGAAAAATCTTATAGTGGATCACTCTATGAGGACACCACAAGGAAATTTTTCCATCTCCCCTACGCCCGATAATTTCAGGCATAGGGTTCTTAAACGAAAAAGTTTGCGACTGGCTTGACGATATGATTCAACCTCTAGTTTTGCGTTCTCCCGGGCACCTTAAAGACACCAGGAAGTCCTTCGTATAATTGATTCTTTTAGAAGGGAGCTACGGTTGAGCAATCGGGATTGGATAAGATCGGATTCCGATCGGCGATCAAGTAAATTTCACAATCGCGATTAGAATTTCGATCCAGATCTTTTTCGGCGGGATCCAAATCTGACGTTAGTTCCCACAATGCTTGGCTACTGGCCTATAGGGCTGAGCAAGCGGGATCAGAAAAGATCGGATCCCGATCAGCGATCGAGCAAATTTCGGGATCGGCTGGAAAATTATCGAAAATCGGACTTTAAAAACGATCCTGAAATCTCAAGATCAGCTCAAACCTAAAGAGAGCCTAAGTATGTTTGGTTGACATGCGACGTCGATACCTTGTATTCTCACGCATCAGGGCTCGTTCACATCTGCGTTGTGCTTTCCGTACTTCAGGTTTCTGTTTCCTGCATAAAACAGAGCAGGAGACGGAAACCTGCAGGAGTCTCTCTCACCCATTCATTTGAATGGGTGAGAAAGATGTGCGGCGGTGAGCGTTTTGCGCTCTCCGCCGCGAAACCGTGTTTTTTAATCCGGACACAGAGTCGGACATGCAGTACTCTGTGTCCGGATTAAAAAATCCGGTTTCGCGGCAGAGAGCATAAAACGCTCACCGCCGCTCACGGCCGGACCCAGTCTGTGCTTTCCGTCTTCTGGCATGCAGAAGACGGAAAGCACAGAACGGAGAGTAGAACGCAGGTGTGAACCTAGCGTCACTTGTACAAGTATTCCAGTTATTCAGAAGAATTATGTGAATTCATCATGTCACTCACGGAATATTTATTGAAACATAATTTTTTTATGTTCCAGCTGTTACGACCTGATCTTTGCGCTCTCAGCCTGTTGGGTTCAGGCGTGGAGTGTCCGGGCGGCATTCGGCATGTGAATCACCAGATGCACTGCAGGGGAGTGTTCACACTAGGCGTGCTGTTTCTGCAGTCGCACTCAAGCATGGATCACGTGATGAGTTGCTCTGTGGATCAGTGCTTGGTGTGTCTTGGCCTCTGAAGGGGTTAAGGCTGGTCTTACACGGCCGTAATGTAAGTCCGCAAATGGTCCGCAATTGAGGGTTTTCAATTGCGGACCATTTGCGGACACATTATACTCAATGCGGCCTCTTACACCACCGGATATTTTATCCGTGGTGTGGCCGGGCCGCAACCGAGGTCCGCACTTTATAGAACATGTCCGTAATGGCTGTAATTCACGGCACTGCTTGGACTTGTCCATAAAACTCTATGGGCGAGTGCGGCAGTTTACGGGCACCTGCGGAGTCTATGTTGATGATCAGCAACTTGCGGACCGTAAAAGCATTACGGTCGTGTCAGACCAGCCTAAGTCCTCTGTAGTGCTGAGGGCTAATTACAGGCTGTGGGCGGTTCCTAGACCTGCTCTTCCTATTTAGATCCGCTGTGCATGCTGTCTGATGCCGGTCTTAATCTTCAGTTCCTGTGTCCCAGACATGGTCTGTTTGCCTGAAGCTGCTATTTCATCTGTATATGAGTCCTGGCCCATCCAGCTTCCTTTGCTGCCTGTTCACATTATCCTGAATTACAGTTAACTATTGAGCTTCCTTATCCAAGCATAGTTGCTCCGGGTGCAGTGCCCCCTAGTCCTTTTACTGTTTGGATGTTTGGACTTTTGTAGGGTTTTTTGTGTGTGATACTAAGATCTGCTTTTCCTATCCCTTTACATAATGTCAGTATTTCTGTGTTTCACGTTTATTTCCTCCTCTATACTCTGTGTTTCCTCATATTCACCGTTAGTCCAGTTGGACACCTGGGCGGGGCTTTCTCTGTATCTTTTCTCTCCTTCATAAATGTGAAAGTAGTCAGGGGTTTCTGTTATACTTGTAGGCTAGTTATTTCTCCGGCTGTGTCCGCGCCCACTCAGGCAAGTTTAGTCGGACCCACGGCTACTTCTACTTGTGCAAGGCAGGGTGTAGGAGTATCACACACTAGGTATTCCAAACTGCTCATTACTCTTGAATTTAGTTTTTTCTTTTATGGTTTTTTTTTTTTTTTTTTTTTCTATTTTTGACTGAGAAGTTATCAGTCAGGGGCCAGTCCATGGTCAGAGCTCCCCAGACCATAACACCAGGATGCCACAATTGAATAAAATGTAGCCTCACATTACCCATTCAGTCCAGTCATGGCTATGACTAAGGGACGTGTATGTATCCTGAAACGCGTAAGCTCCATCATGATCGTGTGTCCTGAATGGGCGATGTAATATCCCTTTTTACCTTTTTTTGATATGAAGTAAAGGTTACATTTTATCCAATTGTGGCACGTTGGAACATTTTTTCTATGCATTTCATGTCTGTCGGCTCCTTTACAGTTTGGAGCAGTCCCCCAAGTAGCCACACTGCGTCTCTGTTATCAACTGCCATACCAGGTGCAGCGGTTTTCCTTGTTTTTCTTCATTATTTTTTCATGTTTAATGAAGTTTTTTTTATTTACAGACTTGCGGTGCCCAGTTGGGGGCCTGTTTTTCACCCTCATTGGCAAACCTGTATATATCATGATGGGAGGAGAGATTCATATATACTGATCTTAACCCTTTTTTGGGTGAGCTTTGCTGGTATGGCCGCTACATCAACGACCTGCTTTTGGTACGGTTGGCAATGTGGCGGCCATACCGGCATTTGTTGATTATTTAAATAACAATGAGTTGAACCCCATTTCACCTATGCGGTTGAGCCTTTGAGGCTCCATTTTTTTGGATAGTACTTTATTGGGAGATAGAGTGAAACAAACAGTGTCAACCTCAAATTTTCGTAAAAAAACAATCAGGTAACACTATACGTCACGCGTTGAGTTGTCATCCTTTATATACTGTAAAATCGGCCCCAGTGGGTGAAGTCACCAGAGTGAGAAGGATTTGTTCCAGTGACAGTGATTATTCCGGAGGATATCCCTCATGGTCCTTGGATAGGGCCAAAAAATTGTGGGTTTGAAAGAAAGATCATCCTTGTTACACAGCACTCAAAAAAATAAAAATATCAAAAAAAAAGGGGGATTTTTCCGTACGGGTTATAGCTGCAAAGATATCCTTGAAATCATTCGCTAATATTTGCCTATTCTCTTGCAGGAGGATGTTTTTGCTAACAGGATGGTTGCCAGTTTGCGGCCTGCCCGGGAAAATCATTCGGGAATCTGTTATCTCTCAGTCTGTACATTGACCCCTCTTGAACTGTAAACAGAATTTGGCTTGACACCGATGGTTTCCACAAATTTGGGGCCCCCAGGTTTCAGGTTTGTCAGTATATTTTCAAGACATTCGTTTTTGAAAATTTGAACACACAGAGAAAGTATAGAAGAAGGTTTTTAGATTGCAAATTGAAATATGTCGTTTACGTGATGTGGTGTACTGCCTGTAATTTGTTTTATGTGGGGTGCACCATACGCCCCCCTTAAGTTTCCTATATCTGAACATATCTATGACTGCGGTCGCGCCAATACAAGTAAAGTCTTGGGTGTTTCAAAACATTTTGTTTTACATCATTGCGGTAACCGGTCATCACTGCGATTTTTCACTGTTGAACAGGTCACCAGACCGTTACATGGGGGAGATTGGAGGAGAAAGTTGCTCAAGAGAGAGGCCTGCTGGATATTTGTGCTTAACACTCGGTATCCAGGGGACCTAAATCATAAATCAGATTTAATTTACTTTTTATTGAGTTTGGGTGTTTTTTTCTTGTTTTTTTTTCCTATGCATTTTTGTTTATTTCATTTTTCCTTATCAACTTTATTTATTTATTTTTCTTCCTTGATTTTTTTTTTTCTTTTTCATATTTGTTTTTCATTTTTCCAAAATCCCCCCCCCCCCCATATGTTTTGTTCTCTTGGTATGTTGTCTTTCTGTTTTGTCTGTCTTGCTGTTTTTTCTTTTCATTTTCACTTATCAGCGGAGTATTCTATTCCAGGGTCCCCAACCTTTTTTCCACCAGGGACCAGTTTCAGCAAGACAATTTTTCTATGGCCCGGTGGGGGCGGGAAGGCGTGTGGATGGGGGCGGGGAAGGGGTGTGGATGGGTTAAGCATGGGGGTGTAGATTACTGATGACGAACACTGCAGGTTATGAAGATGGATACCGATGACGGATATCACTCCTAATGCTGCTATTAACTTCACTACAGCCTCACTACAGTTACATTACACATCACAGGGACAGGTAACGTGTAATGTAGTTGCCCAAAGTTTGGTAGGCGAGTGGGGGGGTGGAGCCAAGACCCGCTGCATGTCCTGCATAGTACTAGAATCTTGGACATACAGCGGAACCCTGCACTTTGCTCACCTTATCCCGACGAGCAACAACCAAGCGTAAACCAGCTGCTGACTCCTCGCCGCCGGTACGCGGACTGGTGCAACATGCCCCGCGGCCCAGTACTGGTCCGCGGACCGGCGGTTGAGGACCCCTGTTCTATTCCATACCAGCTTTCTGTTGACATCTAGTTTTCATATAATGTAGTAGTCATGTGACCTTTATAAATACGGGACTTGCTTCTTTGGCCCAGCGCAGCAGTTATGCCAGAAGGGACAAAGTTGAGTTCACCAGCTATAGTGAGGCAGTGTCCCAGGGTCACCAATGGCCAATCACACTCGAACACATGTTGTCATGTGGTAGTAGGGAGCTGGTGAGACAAGTCCGGTTGACTCAGCAGCAGACATAAGTAATCCTCTCCAGGGTGATGTTAAGGAGTCCCAAATGTAGTAAAATCCATCTTCAACCGTGATTCCAGATATCCAACACGTGTCGTATGATAAAAATTAACTTTTATTCAGTTTAAAAGTAAAAAAGTCACATATTGACTAGGAAGGTCAGTAACAACAAAGGCTACGCGTTTCGGGCTGATGTCCCTTCCTCATGGCATTCATTCCTATTCAACCCTGACTCTATTTAAAACACAATTAATTACTTGAATCCTCCCCACATTAACCTCTTCCTGTTATCATAATCTCTAATATTAATTTATTTAAATATACATATATATCATACCCACTATACAAACATTTTATAGAACCACACAGATTGTTAGTAACACTACACAATGCCGTATACAACATATATTTCATAACAATCAGTTCAATATATTGAAAGCTTAATTTACAGCGCTCATCATATTATACATTCCTCCTAAACATAAATAGCCGGAACACTTACCGCAATACACATGTACCATTCCACGATGATATAGGACCGAATAATATAGCCAAAAGTATAACATGTCCCACTACTGGCGCTTCCGCGTCACGTGACTAAACCACGTGACTCATGTTACCTAGCGACCAGTCTTACTTGATTCTATTGCCCATATCATGTGATCCAATCACATGATCTGCACTACCTAGCAACCTGACGCTTTTTCCCCATCAGTTTCCGTGATTACATACTCATCTGAAAGTTAAGCCAAAACTCTCACATCTATATAGACATTGAGAGACACAACATATATATATATATATATATATATGGGTTCCAATTATTTCTAAAAATAAATTAACCTAAGATTATATCACCATAAATACATACCGTATAATCCCCAGTTAGCGCTAATTCCGAATGTTCAATATATATAAGTAAGATCTGATCTTAGATATACCGTATTTTTTGGACTATAAGACGCACTGGACTATAAGACGCACCCAGGTTTTAGAGGAGAAAAATAGGGAAAAAAAAAATTCAGGCAAAAATGGTAAAATATTTAATGTATGGGAGTTGTAGTTTTGGAACAGCTGCAAGACCACATTGACAGGTGACCCTGCAGCTGTACGGGGATGTATAGGGCGTTTTTTTGTGGGGCCAGGTGTACTTTTTAGTTATACCATTTTGGGAAATGTTTATTGCTTAGATCACCTTTTATTTAATTCAGAGGCAAAACAGAGAGAAAAACCCGGCAGTTTAGCACTTTTGATTTTGACGTTCACTGTACATAAAAATATTAGTAGACCGGGCACTGTCAGACACAGGGATACCTAATGTGTATGTTTCACAGTAATGTTATACTTTTATATGTATTCTAGGGAAAGGAGGTGAACTTTTATTTATTTATTTTTTTTACTATTTTAATATCCCCCGCCTAGGGGGCTTGAACCTGCAATCATTTGATTGCAAGTCCCATAGACGGCAATACAAGTGTATTGCCGTCTATGGGAGATTCTATACATTACTATTGCGGAGGGTCATAGACCAGCCGCGATAGTAATATATATCTATGACAAGCCTCGGAGCCTTCATTAGGCTCCCGGCTGTCATCGGAACAGGTCGGCTCCTGCGGCCTCGCCGTGCAGGAGCCGGCCTGCATCACTAAAGGTATGGGGCCGGTGAGGGGGGCTAACTGACTGCCGGGACCTGCGGAGGAGGAGTGGATTTGCAGCATGGCTGCGCTACTGCCACCGCTGGTTTTCTTCAGCGGTAGTAGCGCGGCAATCTGCAGGCCCCGGGAGCTAAGACAGTCCCCGGCATCTGCTGTAATAGACCGGCGGATGCCGGGGAGTGTCTTAGCTGCCGGGGCCTGCAGTATTGTCACGCTCCTGCCGCTGAAGAAAACCAGCGGTGGCAGTAGCGCGGCCATGCTGCAAACCCACTCCTCCACCCACATTCAGACTATAAGACGCACCCTCATTTTCCTCCGAAATTTTGGGGAAAAAAAGTGCGTCTTATAGTCCGAAAAATACGGTAAGCCAACTGGGTACCTGGTATTCAACCTCATTATCCAGTATGCTTCACGCAAAAGTAATTTTTTACGCCAATCTCCTCCCCTTCTAGGTTTGTCCACTCGTTCTATGGCATAGAATCTAAGGCTAGACACATCACCTGCGTGAATTTGAAAAAAATGTTTGGACACACTGGAAGATTTCTCACCTTCTCGGTTACTACCCTGTATGTGTTCAGACACCCTGACTTTGACACTTCTGATTGAGCAACCCACATACTTACGATTACACTGTATGCATTCAATAATATACACAATGTGGTCAGTATTGCAATTTAAAAATGTGCATTTGTCAAATCTGTCCTTTTGTTTCGAATCAAAAAAACTTTTGGTCTTTTTAGCATATGTACACATCGTGCATCTTTTTGCACCACAATTGAAAAAACCTTTTAGGGCTATCCAGTTCTTACTACTTGCATTATCTCTGTTGACATACATGCTAGGGGATACCCAATCACCTATACTTTGTGCACGACGTGACACACACCAAACACCTTCTTTAAGTATGTTATTGGTTGTGGGATCTAATCTCACAATTGGGAAGTTACGATGTATTATATTAACTATTTTTGAGAACTGCCTACTGTAGTGGGTGGAAAAAACTATCTTTCTTCTGTGTGTTATTCACATATGTTTTATATTCTAATAAAGAAGCACGTGTTTTATTATCTACGATACTGCACGCTCTGTGAAGGGACCAATCTGGAAAACCTCGGTCTTTTAATCTCTTAATTGTAATCTCTCGTTGAATTTGATATTCACTCTCACTTGAGCAAGCCCAGGTTTGTATTAGTTCCCCTACAGGAATTGATTTCAACGTGTGTTTCGGATGATGACTGGATGCTAGTAGCATAGAATTACCAGCATTTTCTTTCCTAAAGATACTAGTGTCCACACAACCAGATAACACATTTCCTGTTAAAGTAATATCCAAAAATGTAACGGTCCTGTCATGATGGGAGGAGGTAAACTTCAAACTGACATCATTGTCATTAAGATATTTCACAAAACTAGACACAGTAATTTCGTCGCCTTTCCATATTATTAACACATCATCTATGTAACGACCATACCACATGATGTTATGGTGGTATGGGTTACTAGACGAAAAAATTTTCTCCTCCTCCCACCACGACAGGAACAGGTTTGCAAGTGATGGGGAAAAGGGCGCCTCCATTGGGGCCCCCTTAACCTGAAGAAAGTATTGGTCATCAAAAAAATTATGTTTCAAGAGAAATCTGTGATGTCCAGCATGTACTTGCATAAGTCATCTGAATAACAACTATATTTCTTAAGATGAAACGTCAATGCTCTCAATGCTAAATCATGGGGTATATTGGAGTACAATTGCTGGACGTCACAGGTGACCCACATAAATTCAGAACTCCATGAAACACCCTGTAAAATATTCAACAAAGATTTTGTGTCTCTAATGAAACCCGGTGTTCTTTTCACCATAGGTTGCAACAATTTGTCTAGCCATGAACAGATGTTTTCACTAATTGATCCGATACCTGCAATGATCGGCCGGAGGGGGACTAATATTTTTATAACCCATGAAAAATAGCTGTTACTGGGTTCATGGGGATCAAATGCTTGGCTTGTGATTGGGAAAAAACTCCCAATGTAACGCCTTTGAAGCTGGATTTTACTACATTTGGAACTATTATTGAGCCTTTTGGATCCTCAAAAGCTTCCGTGCACCCTGGATTCCTGAACTGATATAAATGTGGTGAGCTGGATTTTTGTGTATATCGACTAATGATGTTAAGGAGAGGAGCTTGCCAAGGAGGGACATTAGACCCCCCGTTGACGCCATTGGGACAGAAGCTGTGTAATGTCCAGAGCAAGCCAATTTGGAATGTCTATAAGGGCAACATCCAGGAAAGAGAATAAATCAGGTAGATCAGCTGACGTAGAGCCTTTGCAGACAATTTGGTGTAATGGATGTCCTCCTCTATCTTTGATGAGGATCAACAGGTGCCTCATAGCAAGCGTACATGTGGAGATATCTGGGAAGAGCTTGATGGAGGTGTCTTCGAAGGGTAGAGCCCCCATTGACCAGGCACAACTCAGAACATGTTTTTTTCTCAGAATAGTAGAATAGCCTGCAAAGGACATCCCTGGGATTGGCAGGGTCTACAGGGCCTGAACGCTGGACTTTATGCACTCAGTCAAAGGTATATGTTGCATCCAAGGGGTGTTGTGTGACCATATTGAAGCTTGTGTTCACTCTGGAGATGAGGTCATCTTGGGGGCCCTTCTCAGGGATACCACGCAGGCGACTATTGTTTCTGTAACCATGGATTTCTTGGTCGTCCAGTAGAAACACAATATTCTGAAGGTGTGCAGATGAGCGGGCTTGCTCCACTAATTAGAAACTAGGGTATTAGTTGTCAAATCTGCAGTAAATCCTGCTTGAGGATCCCAGAGCAGTTGCACAGCACCCCCTATTGTCTGTAGAGCACAGTCCATCAGTGACACCTCCTGGCAGGAAACCAGAGGCGGGTAGAGACAGGAGAGAGAACTGCAACAGTCTGACCGGTACCAGTCCTGATAGCTAGGGCCCCAAGGAGCCAATAGGGGGAAGTGCTTAGTTCCTTAGTTACAACTCCTGGCAGACATGGACAGAGAGATACTATAGTAACGTAGAGTAACGCCAGGAGGTGGGTATCACTGACCTGAGGAGCAAAGGTGGGGACCACTGCAGTAGGTCCAAGAACTAATGCAAGAATGTCAAATTAGTTAGCAGACTGCTAGGGTGAGAAGAGCCAGCAAATGACAATCAGGGCCAAGATCAGCACTCCAGAGCAGGCCGCAGGATTAATTCCAAGATGGCGGAAACCCCCTTCTCTCGTTGCTCCTGTGCAGCAAGTCAGGGTAGCAAGCCTAGACCAGGCAGAGCAGAGCCAGACAGTGACACAGAAGACCAGAGAGCCCACAGCACCAGCATCTCCAAGCACGCAGATGGATGGATAAATGGATGGACGGAGTTGCAGTAGTCCAAGTGGAAGTCCTGACTCAATGCCTCCAGGCCCAACAACACCCTCACACGATGACAACCCGGCAGACCGGCCCCCGGGAATAATCGGCGCTGCAGAGAGGTAACCTAGTAAGAAGTGACACACTGGCGTCTTGGGAGTAGGTGACGGGCCTCACTCGAGGGAGGGTCTGGCCAGCCAGCTAGGCCAAGCTTGCTCAGTAAGGAGGAGGGAGCATGGGAAGCTCCAATGGCGTCTCCGATACCAGCTTTGAAGCGGGAGAATCACCACAATGTCAGCAGGAGGGTACAGTGTACGTCGGGACCCCTGATGACAAACAATACCCACGGCGCGGGGGATGGAGCTCAGGGATGCGCGTCCATTCCTGATGATGGCTAGCCACGTCCCCACCGTATTCTTATCCTGAAAACTTTTAACCTCTCTCTCACTGACTTACAGAAAGATTGATAGATTAAAAAAGTATATTACAAAAATATTCACTCGCCTCGAAACTATAGCAAAATAAATAAAATGGGAATATATATGAAAATATTTAAAAAAAAATATATGGGATAATATGGAGACTCAAATTTTTTTATTATTTTTTTAATGTTTTTGATTTTGGATTTTAGTTAAGAATTAACACAAACTATATAAGACTGAAGCCCCAAATGGCGAAAATTCATTACATTATCTGCAAAGTGACATCCCAGACGTCACGTGGGCCAGGCCAACGTCATTATATGTGTCGTGATGCCAGCCTCTCTCATGTGACGTCTATACCAACAGTGATGAGAGCTGAAAGCAGTGAGGAGTGTGCTGGGGCTCGGTAACTCTCTCCAGGGAAACACAGAAGTGGACCCAGGTACTCTACAACATGCACAAGGTAAGGGTTGACATCTTACTGCTACAGTCCGTTACCTCTGTATGTAATGCAAACTGGCTCAAATCCAGCTCTGCTACATCAGCTTCACACTGTGGTAATTCATTTACAACCAATCCCGTGCAAGTGAAACCCCGCCCACCTATGTGCCGAGAGAAGCAGGAAGTGAAGAGAGCACAACAGCCTGCAGGTTAGTGAACAAGCATCATGGGAATACCCCTTTAACTTCAGGCAAACATAGTAACACAACCACCTGTATAACTAACACTCTAGCTATACATGTGGCTTGCTTCAGCCACACAGAAAAAGACAAACAAAACAGAAGCTGTTGTACACACACTGGTCTCACCAGATATCAGGTTGTAAGGACAGGACCTGGCTCCACTGCTCTCCCCCCGCAGGAACTGCTCAGGTCTAAAATCTTGGCAAGATTTATAGGCCTGTAATGAGGTCCAGCTCCCACCTGTACATGAGAGCTCCTCCCTGCAGTGCACACGATCCATAATTTCAATCTCTCCAACCAGAACCAAGATCAAATCTTTTGGCCCTTTCTTTGTGCCTTACAAGTTTGCTGAAGGGTCAGTGGTCATGGCAAGAGAGCTGAATTTAACCATGGATGCAATGATGAATTCCTCGTCGAGCAGGTTCTCCATTCATTTGTCACATTTACAGGCTCTGATATCTAAAATCACTGACATGCTTGATAACGTCTGGAGGATCGTTCATCTCCAGGTGAGAGACTGCACCTATTTTTCACAAATGCACAACACTCACAGTAGATGACCACTCCCTTATAAATCACCATTTGCTTGCATGTGACCCTTGTACTAACATAGATCCTACCATGTGGTCTGACCAAGCTCTCATACACCTTTTCTTGATGATCTCTGATCAATCTAGAGGTTAGTAGGAGCTGGACTCTTAGGCCGGGGTCACACGGGAGTTTTTTGGGCTGAACGACCATAGCTAAAGTAGCTAAATCAGCCATGGAATCCGCCTGAAGAAAGGGCAAGTCGCATCTTTTTCCAAGAGCGGGAAAAAAAACGCTTGCGGAAAAAGGAAATGACCGGCTCTCATTGAAGTGAATGGGAGGTGGATTTTTGAGCAGGATATTGATGCGGATTCCATGTTAAAATCCTGACAAAAAAATTCCGGTGAACTTAGCCTTAACCTAAAACTCTAAAAACCCCAGCATGCACAGCAGCAATTTCACAAGCCATTATGGACTTTTTTCACCATCACGAATGTGACAAGAACCCCCTCCCAATGCAATGGAAAGCAATAAAGAGTGTCGGCAGGTGTGTTCATTCAACAAGGCGCCTTCTATCTCAAATACAAACAACTGAGTCCTTCTATAAACACAACAGGGATTCACAAACACTGGTGGACCTACTGGAGACAGATACAAAGTGAAAGTTTAAGCACTGAATACGAAACAAACAAATTTCTCCACCCACAGGAGCCCACTGCGATTGTTCCTACCATTAAAAACGACACTGGAAAGTCCCTGTCCCACCCTCAAGCTATAGCACAACCTTTCCAAGACTACTACCAAAATATCTACAATCTTATACTCTGCAAGAGATGCAAAATAGGATCGACAATCAAGTATGAATTCTCTGATGATTAACAAGGTCTGATTTAGAGATAAAACATTTCCCACATTCTGGGCATGAAAGTGACTTCTCTCCTGTGTGAGTTCTTCGATGTTGAACAAGATTTGATTTCTGAATAAAACATTTCCCACATTCTGGACATGAATACGGCTTCTCCCCTGTGTGAATTTTTTGATGTTGAACAAGACTTGATTTCTGAGAAAAACATTTCCCACATTCTGGACATGAATACGGCTTCTCCCCTGTGTGAATCCTTTGATGTTGAACAAGACTTGAATTCTGAGTAAAGCATTTCCCACATTCTGGGCATGAATATGGCTTCTCCCCAGTGTGAAGTTTTTGATGATGAACAAGAACTGATTTCTGAGAAAAACATTTCCCACATTCTGAACATGAATATAGATTCTCCCCTGTGTGAATCTTTTGATGTCGAACAAGATGTGATTTAGAGATAAAACATTTACGACATTTTGGGCATGAATAAGGCTTCTCCTCTGTGTGAGTTCTTTGATATAGCTTCTGTCCTGTGTGAATTCTTCGATGTTCAACATGACTGGGTTTCTTAGTGAAAAATGTCTCACATTCTTGGCATGAATATGGTTTCTCACTTGTGTGAACCTTTTGATGTTGAACAAGATGTGATTTAGAGATAAAGCATTTCCCACATTCTGGACATGAATAAGGCTTCTCCCCAGTGTGAATCTTTTGATGTTGAACAAGACTTGACTTCTGAGAAAAACATTTCCCACATTCTGGACATGAATATGGCTTCTCCCCTGTGTGAATCTTTTGATGTTGAACAAGACTTGATTTCTGAGAAAAACATTTCCCACATTCTGAACATGAATATGGTTTCTCCCCTGTGTGAATCTTTTGATGTCGAACAAGATGTGATTTAGAGATAAAACATTTACGACATTTTGGGCATGAATAAGGCTTTTCCTCTGTGTGAGTTCTTTGATGCTTAACAAGATGAGATTTGTGAGTAAAACATTTTGAACATTCTGAGCATGAATATGGCTTCTCACCTGTGTGAGTTCTTTGATGTTCAATAAAATGTGACTTATGAGTAAAACATTTCCCACATTCTGGGCAAGAATAAGGCTTCTCCCCTGTGTGAATCTTTTGATGTTGAGCAAGATTTGATTTCTGAGTAAAACATTTCCCACATTCTGAGCATGAATATGGCTTCTCCCCTGTGTGAGTTCTTTGATGTTCTACAAGACTGGATTTCTGAGTAAAAAATTTCTCACATTCTGAGCATGAATATGGCTTCTCTCCTGTGTGAGTTCTCTGATTTATAACATCCCTTCTGCATCTTTTATTTTTCTTAACAGACTTTGATGAATTAGAAGAAAGATCTTGCTCCTGAAGAGCTGAGGGTATATCTGGGGTAATGGCATGTTCTTCATGTGGAACTTGTGTGATATCATGATCCTCTGCTTTGTAATCTGTAGATATCAGATGTCCCTCTGAGCTCCTGGTACAGTCATCTGAGAAGAAGAAAACTGATGTTACTATTATTGTATAACATAACCTTATAAGTATATTCTCCACTGAGCTGCCGCTGCCTGAGACGCTTCAGACCGTGTGAAGAAGTGAAGTCAGTGGCACAGGCAGCAAACGACGGCAGCGCGGCCTACTTCATTAGTATTCACTGTGCTGAGACGGAGGTCAGTGATAGTGACTAGTAATGAAGCGGGACAGGAGACCCGACCACTGCTCTAGGTCACTGTAGAGGTGAACACAATCCATGGCTGCTTAAATATGGCCACTTATGTGGAATAATACTGTAGGATGCCATAAATCTTACTGTATTACACCCCATACACACAATACAATCCAAACCACATCTGCTGGATTTCCCAGCCTGAACTCACCACGGATCTGCTGTCCCATACAGTATGTAGTAGGGTCTGTGGAGTCACAAGGAAGCAGGGACTCCTAGCGTCATAGATCACTAAGATACGGGGAGTCCTGGTGTGTGGACAGAGTTCAGGCTGGGAAATGTGACTGATGTACAGACCAGATCTTCTAGTCCGGATTCCATAGTGTGATTGGGGTCTAAGGTGAGGTTTACACAGTGACATTTGTAGAAGCTGCTTCAGGAATTCAGAAGAAGAATTTTTCCGTTTTACCAAATCAGCCCCCGAATCTCCATCAGATTCCTTACTGGCCAGGCCGGATTTTCCACCTCCCATTTATTTCCATAGAGCTCTGAGGTGGAATCTGCCTGAAGATCGAGCAGGAGGATTATTTTTCTGCTACCTGAAATAATCTGCTGTATAATTCTGGGAAATTCTGTCCCTTCACCAGGACTGACAGCCGGGGAGGAAAAAAATTGCCTCGTTCACATCGATGTCAAGTCCATATTCCTGCTGTCCGCTCTATTCTATACTACATTTATTACCCCCTATAGCGGTATCACATTTATATTCAGGTATTATTAGTATTTTACCTGAATCGGGGAACAACAAATAGTCTAAACAATGTCAGAATAGAATCAGTGACCCTTCTGTGCTTTATATAGTGGTGACTCCTCACCTGGGCGGGTCCCTGTAGGAATGTCCTCCTCACACTCCTCATCACCACTCACATAGGGCTCTTCCTTTATTCTCATAGATATAGCATTCATGTCGCTCACATCTTTATCCTGATGGAAAATCTGCGAAACAAATAATGTAAAAGTCACCGGACAAATGGGGAAGTCACAGAGAATGTTCTAGATCATTAATCCGTATGAAGATGAAAGATGTCCTGACAGTAGCTGCAGGTCTGTGAGAAGCCGGATAAACATATTAGATGGCGGCTCAATGACACCGCCCATGTATATAACCATATAATACTGCTGGATACAACAAGACTGACCACAAGGACTTCACAGCCCGTCTACACATCATAAGGAATATCTCCATCTACCTGATCATCATCCTGTGGAAGAAGAGGACTGGGACATCTCTCCGGTGTTGTCCTCTTACTGGATCTACCTGTAGGAAACACAGACAGGGACTGAATTCATTCTGTACATACAAATAATGGAAGTCCATGTGTATATAGTCATGTCTATTACCTGCTGATGTGAGGGGCTGCTGGTCCTCCATCATCACCTCCTTGTACAGATCCTTGTGTCCTTCTAAATACTCCCACTCCTCCATGGAGAAATAGACAGCGACATCCTGACACCTTATAGGAACCTGACAACACAATGATACAGTCATCACCCCGACCCCTCCAGTTACTGTATAATGTCCCAGCATTCCCAGCAGTGTCACCTCTCCAGTCAGCAGCTCCAGCATCTTGTTGGTGAGTTCTAGGATCTTCTGTCCATTGATCTCCTCCTGTATCAGGGGGTGAGGTGGAGGCCCCGGGGTTGGGCTCAGGGTTCCTCCATATCCATCATACACAGGAGCCTGACAGCGCCCACTAGAGGTCTTCTTCACTACTGTATAATCCTGGTTATGGGGAGACACATTAATAAATCTCACTACATACATGTCCAGAGTCCATCACCTCTCCAGTCATATCATCTGTTATTACTATAGATAAGAATGATGTCATGATGACATCATCAGAATCTCTCACCTCTCCAGTAAGCTGGTAGATGATCTCTATGGTGAGATTTAATAGACTTTCCGCCATCTTGTTCCTGTCTCTTTCCATCCTTGATGGATCAATCAGGAATATTCTCTTATATAGAAGATACTGAGAGGATTCTATATTGTAGGAACCTGAATGGAGAGAAGATGAGACAATGTAATCACTACACGGAATCCCATGGAATAAATAGAAGAGTTGAGTCCCATTATTATCACCACCTCCTACTTCTGACGTCGGCAGCGTGTAGCTCAGGAAGGGAGTGACTTGTTGTGGGCCGGCTTGGTGGGTATATAAGGTGTGTGATAGGCTGAACAGAATCTCATTGTTGTCTCGGGTAAAGGGGACGATTTATCAGAGTTGCACGACGGATGATTATTGGCTGTCGGGCCAAGGGTGACTATTTCTCCAACAGCGCAGGGTGTGAACTGTTCATGCGCTGCTTTGGTTAAAGTGTATTGTGAGTGGAGAAATGGCACCAATAGAAATAACCAACATGGAGACTGTGGAGAATCACGTGCCACTGATGTGACAACAGGTTCATAGTGGAGATGAACAAACAGATTTGTTACGAGTAGAGACGGCGTACACCGTATCGAGGCCGTTTGAGGTATTCAATTCCGATCAAATACCACGAGGCAAACACAGTAAAAATTCGTATCCCCTCCGACCTTCCCTATCGCGTTTTTTGCACCAATAACTGCGCAGGGGAGGTGGGACAGGAACTACGACAACGGAGGCATCAAAAAAAAATTGGAAAAAGGAATTGGCGGCCAGAAACAGATGACCTCCACTTTAGACGAATGGTGGATTTAACATTCGGTTAATTTGAGACTGTGAAGTATGTGACTGTGAGACAGGGATAGATGTAAATGTAGGGTTAGCTAGGGATTACCTTTATTTAGGGGGGACTGTAACTCAACCAGCTCTTTGGGGCTCTTTCTGGCCGGGATCCCTGTCAGCTTGCGATACGCGCGAGCTGACTTTTCCCCATAGGAATGCATTAACCACCGTTGATTGGCCGAATGCCATAGAGTACAGCATTCGGCCAATCAACGCTGGTTCTGCTGGAGGAGGTGGAATCTAAGATCGGTCCACAGCAGTTTCCATTGTGGCCTGATCTCAGATGTAGCAGTGCTACACAGCTACACAGAGAAGCAGCAGAGCTCAGCACACACAGAGATGCAGCAAAACTGAGTGTGCAGCAGGGTTCAGCGCACACTCAGCACTGCTACATCTGAGATGCAGCAGAGCTGAGTGTGCAGCAGGGTTCAACGCATATTCAGCACTGCTACATCTGAGATGCAGCAGAGCTGTGTGTGCAGCAGGGTTCAATGCACACTCAGCTGTGCTACATTGAGATGTACATCAGAGATCGGAGATGAAGCAGAGCTGGCCATGCACTGAGCTCGTCTGCATCTTCGGAATAGCCGTGCTCAGCGCACAGCCAGCTCTGCTACATCTCGGCATAGAAATGCATTGACCAGCGTTGATTGGCCGAATGCCATACAGAGTAGAGCATTCGGCCAATCAACGCTGTTTCTGCTGGTGGAGGCGGAGTCTAAGATCGGTTCACAGCAGTCTACATTTTGGTCCGATCTTAGACTCCACCTCCTCACAGACGAGCCTCCGGCAGAACCAGCGTTGATTGGCCGAATGCTGTACTCAGTATGGCATTTGGCCAATCAACGCTGGTCAATGCATTCCTATGGGAAAAAGTCAGCTCCCGCATACCGCAAGCTGACAGGGATCCCGACATAATACAGTGACTTGGGCATGTTAGATGCCCCCAGACATGCTTCCCCTGCTGTCCTAGTTGCATTCCAGGGTGTTGGCATCATTTCCTGGGGTGTCATAGTGGACTTGGTGACCCTCCTGAGTCGAATGGTGGGATCCCCTGAAACGAAGCATTTTTCCCCATAGACTATAATGGACAGACTGTGCTAGCACTGTGACCAGGGGGCCCTAGAAGACGAGACCCACTTCCTGCTACACTGCACCAAATACTCAGCTGTGAGGGCCATCTACTACCAAAGACTCTCTGCCCACATCCCAGACTTCATATCTGCAGACGAGAAGAGGAAACTCTACATCCTACTGGGAGAAGAAGAGGCCACTGTGGAGATCGCTGCCCAATATGTGTCCAGCTGTCACCAACGAAGAGGAAGATGAGACTCCATGGACTGTTATACCCCAAACCATACCCCACCAGTAGGCAGTGGAAGAGCAGGGAAGATAAATCTATGAAATGTATGTATACGAATGCCCGAAGCCTCACTAAGAAGATGGAGGAACTAGAAGTGATGATGTTGGAAGAAAATTATGACCTGGTGGGGGTAAGTGAGACATGGCTGGACTCCAGCTACGACTGGGCTGTAAATATACAAGGGTACAGTATGTTTAGAAAGGAGCGTACAAATAAGAAAGGGGGAGGGGTTTGCTTATACGTAAAATCAGGCCTTAAGCCAGTCCTGCGTGAGGACATCTGGGAGGAAAATGAATATGTGGAGTCCTTATGGGTGGAAATTACGGGAGGAACAAAAAATAATAAAATACTGATAGGGGTTTGTTATAAATCTCCAAATATTTATCTACTGCTCTCCTCTCTCTTTTAGCCCTTCCTCTTCCTCCCCACCTCTCAAATCACCTTGTGCTCTCCCTTCCCCCCCCCCCCACCCGCTTGCACTAATACAAGACAATGACCGATCACAACTAGTGCAGGAACCAACAAGAGGCTCTTCTAGGCCTAATTGTAACAAATGGACCTGACACATTGTCACAAGTGGAGGTCGGGGGTCATCTAGGTAATAGTGACCACAACATAATAAGTTTTCTGATACACATTAAGAAGATGTTCATTAGAGGGGGTACAAAAACACTAAACTACAGGTAGGCCAATGGTCACCAGAAGAGATAGGAGTGACCAGAACACAAATCAAATGTGACATTGTCAAGAACATTCTAAATAGGAGCACTAAAAAACACATACCCTATGGGAATAAGCGGCCAGAAATAGAAAGCCAATATGGCTAACTAAAACAGTACAGAAAGCAATGAGGGATAAAAGGAAGCATTTAAAGTACTAAAACAAGAGAGTAGCGACACAGCATTAAATACTATAAGGAGGAAAATAACCTGTGCAAAAGACAAATAAAAGAGGCGAGAACTGAGACTGAGAGACAAATAGCCAAGGAAAGTAAAAGTAATCCAAAATTATTCTTCAATTACATAAATAATAAGAGAATAAAAACTGACAATGTGGGTCCTGTCAAAAATAATCTGGATGTAATGGTGGTGGAGGATGAGGAAAAAGCACAAGTATTAAATGCCTTCTTCTCTACAGTGTTTACACAAGAAAATCCATTGGCAGCGACATGATTAGGGGGAATGTAAACTCTCAATTACATGTCACCTGTGTAGCCCAGGAAGAAGTGCAGCACCGCCAGCAAAACACTAAAATAGAGAAATCACCCGGTCCAGATGTAATACACCCCCCGAGTTCTGAGGGAATTAAGCATGGTCATAGATAGACCCTTGTATCTAATATTTAAGGATTCAGTAATGACTGGGTCTGTTCCACAGGATTGGCGAATAGCAAATGTGGTGCCAATTTTCAAAAAGGGGTGTAAAAGTGAACCTGGAAACTATAGGCCAGTAAGTTTGACTTCTGTGGAGGGAAAGTTTGAGGGCTTTCTAAGAGATGCTATCCTGGAGTATCTCAATGTAAATAATCTTATAACACCCAATCAGCATGGGTTTATGAGGAATCGGTCCTGTCAGACTAATCTGATCAGCTTCTATGAGGAGGTCAGTGCAAGACTGGACATGGGTAATGCAGTGGACGTGGTGTATCTGGACTGGACATGGGTAATGCAGTGGACGTGGTGTATCTGGACTGGACATGTGTAATGCAATGGACGTGGTGTATCTGGACTGGACATGGGTAACGCAGTGGACATGGTGTATCTAGAATGGACATGGGTAATGCAGTGGACGTGGTGTATCTGGACTAGACATGGGTAATGCAGTGGACGTGGTGTATCTGGACATGGGTAAGTATCCCCTCCCACCTTTCCTGGTGCTTTTCTTGCACCAATAACTGTGCAGGGGAGGTGGGACAGGAACTACGACAACTTATGCAGTGAAAAAAATTGAAAAAAAACATTGGCTGCCGAAAACATGTGACCTCCCATTCATAAGAATAGTATCAGCCATCTTCATCTCATTTCAGTTTTGGAGTGATAGGGAGAGCTTGTCAGGGCGATACAGTGCATTCTAGCTTTAGTTAGGCAGCTTAATAAATCTGCAAATCATGCAGCGTAGCAGCAGGGTACGTGGGCGAGGACGTGGATACCCAGCTAGATATCCAGTCCACAGTCCAGGTACTGGAGAGGGGCTGCCAGCAGTGTCCTTCATCTGTATGAGCAGGGGACATGGGCTAGGATGTGGATACCCAGCTGTATATTCACTCCACAGTCCAGGTACTGGAGAGGGGCTGCCAGCAGCAGCAGGGGACATGGGTGAGGACGTGGATATTCAGCTGGGTATCTACTCCAGAGTCCAGGTACTGGAGAGAAGCTGCCACCACCCAATTTACTCTTCCTCCTCATCCTCCTCCTGCAACGCCAGCCCCTACTTCTGAAGGTGATATATATATATATATATATATATATATATATATATATATATATATATATATGTTAAGAAAAAATTTCCATTATCTCTCCCCCCACCCCCAGGGGCTTGCAACTCAATTTTTTAGGGCTCCAGCCCAAGGGCCTGCAAAATAATTTTTTAGGGCTCCCCCCAAGGGCCTGAAATATAATTATTTAGAGCTCCCCCCCAAGGGCCTGAAAATTAATGTTTTAGGGTCCACCCCCAAGGGCCTGAAATCTAATTTTTGAGGGGTCACCCCAAGGGCCAAAAAATAAAACACTGCTGCTGCATGGCTCTAGTCACCAAAAGGGCCAAAAACACTGTATTTTAAAGGCTCTACTCACACCAAGGGCCAAAAGCAACTCAACTCACCCAAAGAACCAATAAATCTCTGTTGGTGGAAGGCTGAACTAAGTTAAAGGGTCTAAAACTCTGCAGGTAGAGGCTGAAGTCACCTGAAGGCATACCTCCCAACCGTCCCGATTTCCGCGGGACAGTCACGATTTGGGTGACATGTCCCGCGGTCCCGGTTGGAGGGAAGTATGTCCCGATTTCAACTCAGATCTGCGTCCAGAGGACGCAGATCTGAGTTGAACACATATGCGGCTGAAGCAAGGAGCTGACACAGGTCAGCTCCTCGCTTCGCCGCTGCCCGCCTCTCTCCCTGACACACGCGGCTGAAGCGGCTCGCGTGCTCGCTTCGCCGCTGCGTCTCTCTCTCTCGCTGACACATGCGGCTGAAGCGAGGAGCTGACCTGTGTCAGCTCCTCGCTTCGCTGCTGCCGCCGGCTCCTGGCTTGTAGAAGCGATGTACAAGCCAGGAGCTGGCGGCAGCAGCGAAGCGAGGAGCTGACATAGGTCAGCTCCTCGCTTCAGCCGCATGTGTCAGCGAGAGAGAGAGACGCAGCGGCGAAGCGAGCACGCGAGCCGCTTCAGCCTCATGTGTCAGGGAGAGAGGCGGGCAGCGGCGAAGCGAGGAGCTGACCTGTGTCAGCTCCTTCCTTCAGCCGCATGTGTCAGCGAGAGAGGCGGGCAGAGAGCGGCGAGGGAGCGGAGGAGAAGGTAAGTTTAATGTGAAGGTGGAACGTGAATCTGGGGGCAGATGAAGGAGAAGACGGCATGACACTGGGGGCAGAGATGGGGACATGAATCTGGGGGCAGAGATGTGGGACATGAATCTGGGGGCAGAGATGTGGGGACATGAATCTGGGGGCAGAGATGGAGAGGACATGAATCTGGGGGCAGAGATGGAGGGACATGAATCTGGGGGCAGAGATGGAGGGACATGAATCTGGGAGCAGAGATGGAGGGACATGAATCTGGGGGCAGAGATGGAGGGGACATGAATCTGGGGGCAGAGATGGAGGGACATGAATCTGGGGGCAGAGATGGAGGGACATGAATCTGGGGGCAGAGATGGAGGGGACATGAATCTGGGGACAGAGATGTGGGACATGAATCTGGGGACAGAGATGGAGAGGACATGAATCTGGGGGCAGATATGGAAGAGGGACATGAAACTGGGGGCAGATGAAGGGTGTATATGAAACTGGGGGAGAGCTAGAGGGGGGACATATAATTTACGGGTGACTATAGGAGGATTATACTGTGTGCGGGCACATGAAAAATTAACGAGTGGGCGGGGTCAACACAAAAGTGGGCGGGGCTAAATTTGCCGCGGTGCGCTATGCGCGCCGCACATTTTGTCCCTCTTTCGGTTCTTCAAAAGTTGGGAGGTATGTGAAGGGCCTCAATCTCTGCTGGCAGCTCAGCTTAAGGGCCTGTAACTTAATTTGGAAGGGCTCATGTTAAGGGCCTTAAAAGTGAATTTTGGAATGTCTTACCACGCCACACACACACACACACGACAGGTCAGGGTGGGTACTGTTGGATTTCCCATTGCCTATTCCATCTGTGGTTGTCATGGGCAACGTGATTTAAAGGGGTGCTTGTTAATGTTTTTTTAGCTTAAATTTGGGTTTGTGTCCATCCATTTGGGGAAGAAAGAAGGTTTCCAGGTATTTTCCCACTTTGATAGAGGTTTTTTTGAATGTGGAAAGTGTGTAGTTGTTAGGCTGTGATGTTGGGGTAATAGAGGGACTTTGGTGTGTTAGATGCCCCCAGACATGCTTCCCCTGCTGTCCCAGTTGTATTCCAGAGGTGTTGCATCATTTCCTGGGGTGTCATAGTGGACTTAGTGACCCTCCTGAGTCGAATGGTGGGATCCCCTGAAACTAAGCATTTTCTCCCATAGACTATAATGGCATTTGATATTCGTTCGAATAGTCCAATATTGAGATTCTATTCGAAACGAATAATGAACATCGAATATTTTACTGTTCGCTCATCTCTAATAGTTATGCCTCTATACAAATCACTGGTACGGCCACACTTAGAATATTGTGCGCAATTTTGGGCCCCGATATACAAGAAAGACATAAGTGAACTTGAAAAAGTGCAAAGACGGGCAACCAAAATGATTAGAATGGGTGGACTGGAGGACAACGATAGATTAACAAACTTGGTGTTATTCAGTTTAGAGAAAAGACGTCTACGGGGAGATCTAATAACAATGTACAAATACATGAAGGGACAATACAAAGAACTTTCTTTTTACTCCTAGGCCGGTGACCGTGACAAGGGAATAATATAATAATAATAAATTTTAATTATATAGCGCCAACATATTCCGCAGCACTGTACAATTTGTAGGGTTCAAATACAGACAGATACATAACAAAGAATGTCACTTCACACAATGGGACTGAGGGCCCTGCTCACAAGAGCTTACAATCTATGAGGTAGAAGGGGCGACACAAGAGGTAGCAGGGGCAGCATTGCTTATACAGAGGTCAGACACTTTTGTAATACAGGTTACTGTCATTACACAAACTTAAAACTTTATGAGCCGTCACCAGTCGTGTCCTGTAACATGTGGATTGAGCTTGGACCTATAAAGTTAGCCTGAGATGGCATCATATCATGTGGGGTAATGTGGGAGCTGGAACAGAGGAGGGTTCAATTTTGGGGATTCTAATTATAGTATGGAAGGGTTTACGTTAGAAATTGTGATCGGCCTGTCTGAAAAGATGTGTCTTTAGTTTGCGCTTGAAGCTGTAGAAATCGGGAGTTAATCTGATTGTCCAGGGTAGAGCATTCCAGAGAAGTGGTGCAGCTCGGGAGAAGTCTTGTATACGAGCGTGGGAGGTTCTGATAATAGAGGATGTAAGTGTTAGGTCATTGAGTGAATGGAGAGCACGGGTTGGGCGGTAGACAGAGATGAGGGAGGAAATGTAGGGAGGTGCGGCATTATGGAGGGGAAGACAGATTAGTAAGGAGTTACAGTAGTCAAGGCGAGAATGAATCAGAGAGACAATAAGTGTCTTTAGTGTATCTCTGGTAAGGAAAGGGTGTATTCTGGAGATGTTTTTGAGGTGGAGGTGACATGAATGTGCGAGTGATTCAATATGAGGGGTGAAGGAAAGGTCTGCGTCAAACATGACCCCGAGGCAGCGGGCCTGCTGCCTAGGAGTTATAGTAAGGCCTGAGACTACAATGGATATATCAGGGACAGATCTGTTAGATGGTGGAAACAGTAGTAGTTCAGTCTTGGAGAGATTTAGTTTCAGATAGAGCGAGGACATGATATTAGAGACAGCAGAGAGGCAGTCGCTGGTGTTCTGTATGAGTGCAGGGGTGATGTCACGGGAAGATGTGAGGGAACATCCTCTGCACCTAGACCAGTGACAAGGGGATGTCCTCTATACCTAAACCGGTGACAGTGACAAGAGGACATCATCTACGTCTGGAGGAGAGAAAGTTTCACCAGAAACATAGAAGGGGATTCTTCACAGTAAGAACAGCGAGGCTCTGGAACTCTCTGCCCCAGGAAGTGGTGATGGTGGATTCATTAAACAAGTTCAAAGAGGGCCTGCATGCCTTTCTTGAAGAGAAAATATAACAGGTTATGGACTCTAGATTTTAAGGACACGTTGATCCAGGGTTTTATACTGACTGCCAGATTTGGAGTCGGGAAGGAATTTTTTCCTCTGAAATATGGCAATTGGCATAAGCCTCATAGGGTTTGTTTTTTTTTGCCTTCCTCTGGATCAACACTGTAGGGATTGTAGGGTTATAGGTTGGACTTGATGGACTGATGTCTTTATCCAACCTCATCTACTATGCAACTATGTAAAGATACGGAGCTGACACTTGTAAAGATGACACTGACTTTCCCTGCAGCTTCAGTCACAACAAGTGATGGTTCGTCCATCGATCTCTTGGAACAGCCACAACTGTCACAGATAGATCTCCCACATTTCTGTCTGGACTACAATCTACTGGCCATAGAGGTGAAGACACTCGGCCCCTGATATTACCAGCACACTGGAACTAACTGTACAGTCCTCCCTGATCCTGACAGAAGAGGAAGTATTACAGCCTAGTACGCAACGTGCAACAACAAGTGACTAATGCAGAGGAGAAAGTGGCCAACGGGAATCTGTAGGTTTGTGACTTACTGAAATGAGCAGAATCTTACATGATGGTATAGAGGACGTAGAGAATGGGCCCCGCTGTAGGGACATGAGAGGAATGAGTGTCCCGGAGAATGTTCCATCCAGAGATCTAACACCGATACAGGGGCTTGTAAAAGTATTCACACCCATTTTGTCACAACTACAAACTTAAAGGGGTATTCCCATAACTCTTGTTCTGCAGCCTGCAGGGCTCTGTGCTCTCTTCACTTCCTGGATTTCTTGGCACATTGGTGAGAGGGGTTTCACTTGCTCTGCTATGTTTGTAGTTATTAATGAGAGATTGGTTGAAAATGCATTACCACAGTATAAAGCTGATGTGGAAACTGATGTAGCAGAGCTGGATTTGAGTCAGTTGCATTACATACAGAGGTAACTGACTCCTTATCTCAGCCCTTATCAGCCAAATTCAATTAAAGCGTCTGATAAGTGGAAAAGACAGCACAGTAATCCCAGAGCTCTCACCTCTCCCCTCCCCTATCTGAGGAGGTCCATTGCTTGTCAGCCCCTCCCTCCCCCCCTGAGAGCAGGCAGCTACATCACTTGGGAAATGAGCAGATAAGCCCAGTGGCCATAGAAACGCAGTGTCAACAATGAAGTGAATAAATTAAGATAGAGGCCAAACAAAGCAGTTTTGATAAAGCAATGTATTTAGGTAAAGTTGTTATGGGACAACCCCTTTAAATGCATTTTCTTGAAATTTTCAGTGATAACAACACAAAGTATCAGATAATTGTGACATGGAAGGAATATGATACAAGGTTATCAACATTGTAATCCAATAAACATCTGACAAGTGTGACATGTAAAAGTCTTCAGCCCCCTATAGCAATACTTTGTAGAGCTGCCTTTGGCTACAATTCCAGCTACAAGTCTTTTGGGCTCGGTCTCTACCAGCTTTGCACATCTAGAGATGAGATTTCTGCCCCTTTTTCTTTGCAGCCAGATTGGATGGAGCGTCTATGAACAGCAATTTTCATGTCTTGCCACAGATGCTCAATGGGATTTAGGTCTGGACTGTGACTGGGCCGTTCTAAGAGCGGAATATTCTGTGATCGAAACCATTCACTGGAGCTCGGGCTGGAGGTTTAGGGTCATTGCTGGAAGGGGAATCTCCTGCCCAGTCTCAAGTCTATTGTAGGATCCAACAGGGCCACAAGGAGGACATTATAGTGTGTGGGGGCCACAAGGAGGACATTATAGTGTGTGGGGGGCCACAGGGAGAACATTATAGTGTTGTGGGGCCACGAGAAGGACATTACAGTGTGTGGGGGCCACGAGGAGGACATTATAGTGTGTGGAGCCACGAGGAGGACGTTATAGTGTGTGGGGGTTATAAGGAGGGTGACTGAATGTGTGAGAAGGGCTGGGAGCGAGCACTTACCTCCTAGTGTACAGCAGCTGTATGCTCACAGGACCTGTGATGATGTCATAGACGTGGGAGGAGTCAAGGAGTCACATGATCAGGTCCTGCTGTTATTGCTACATCTGTGCATAAGATACCAAAGGACCTATGATGATGTCACGTGTCGGAGGAGTCACAGAATCACATGACCATATATTAGCTGTCTGTGTGTGTGACGTTTATGTAGCGGAGCTGTGTGTGTGCTGTGTATGTAGTAGAGCCGCCTGTGTGTAATGTGTATGTAGTGGAGCCGTCTGTGTGTGACGTGCATGTAGCGGAGTCGTCTGTGTGTGACGTGTTTGTAGCAGAGTCGTCTGTGTGTAACGTGTATATAGCGGAGCCGCCTGTGTGTGATGTGTATGTAGCAGAGCCGTCTGTGTGTGATATGTATGTAGTGGAGCCATCTGTGTGTGACGTGTATGTAGTGGAGTCGTCTGTGTGTAACGTGTATATAGCAGAGCTGTCTGTGTGTGATGTGTATGTAGCAGAGCTGTCTGTGTGTGACATGTATGTAGCGGAGCCATCTGTGTGTGATACGTATGTAGCGGAGCTGTCTGTGTGTGACGTGTATGTAGTGAAGTCATGTGTGTGTGATGTGTATGTAGAAGAGCCGTCTGTGTGTGACGTGTATGTAGCGGAGCCGTCTGTGAGTGACGTGTATGTAGTGGAGCTGTTTGTGTGTGACGTGTTTGTAGCGGAGCTGTTTGTGTGTGGCGTGTATATAGCGGAGCCGTCTGTGTGTGACGTGTATGTGGCAGAGCTGTGTGTGTGATGTGTATATAGCGGAGCCGTCTGTGTGTGACGTGTATGTAGCGGAGCTGTGTGTGTGACGTGTATATAGCGGAGCTGTCTGTGTGACGTGTATATAGCGGAGCTGTCTGTGTGTGACATGTATGTAGCGGAGCTGTCTGTGTGTGACATGTATGTAGCGGAGCCGTCTGTGTGTGACATGTATGTAGCGGAGCCGTCTGTGTCTGACGTGTATGTAGGAGAGTTTTGTGTGTGACGTGTATGTAGCAGTGTTGTGTGTGTGACGTGTATGTAGCGGAGCTGTGTGTGTGATGTGTATGTAGTGGAGCCGTCTGTGTGTGACGTGTATGTAGCAGAGCTGTGTGTGTGACATGTGTATAGCGGAGCTGTCTGTGTGTGATGTGTATGTAGCAGAGCTGTGTCTGTGACGTGTATATAGCGGAGCCGTCTGTGTGTGACGTGTATGTAGCAGAGCTGTGTGTGTGACGTGTATATAGCGGAGCTGTCTGTGTGTGACATGTATGTAGCGGAGCCGTCTGTGTGTGACGTGTATGTAGCAGAGTTGTGTGTGTGACGTGTATGTAGCAGAGTTGTGTGTGTGACGTGTATGTAGCAGGGCCGTCTGTGTGTGACGAGTATGTAGCGGAGCCGTCTGTGTGTGATGTGTATGTAGCGGAGCTGTTTGTGTGTGACGTGTATGTAGGAGAGCTATGTGTGTGACGTATATGTAGCGGAGCCGTCTGTGTGTGATGTGTATGTAGCAGAGTTGTGTGTGTGACGTGTATGTAGCGGAGCCGTTTGTGAGTGACGTGTATGTAGCGGAGCTGTGTGTGTGATGTGTATATAGCGGAGCCGTCTGTGTGTGACGTGTATGTAGCGGAGCTGTCTGTGTGTGATGTGTATGTAGCAGAGCTGTGTGTGTGACGTGTATGTAGCGGAGCCGTTTGTGTGTGATGCGTATGTAGCAGAACTGTCTGTGTGTGACGTGTATGTAGTGAAGCCATCTGTGTGTGATGTGTAATTAGCAGAGCCGTCTGTGTGTGGCGTGTATGTAGTGAAGCTGTTTGTGTGTGACGTGTATGTAGCAGAGCTGTGTGTGTGACGTGTGTATAGCGGAGCTGTCTGTGTGTGACGTGTATGTAGCGGAGCCGTCTGTGTGTAATGTGTATGTAGGACTTTGTGTCAGGTGTAAGGGCATTCCGAAGGGACCGCGACTTTGGGTCATCCTAGTTCCTAACCAGACAGCAGGAAGGTGACACCAGACAGTGGCCACCTGCTGTTCTGACTACATCTGTTCTGTTTAATACTATATGTATTCCCGAAATAGCCCCTGATGAGCCGGACGTTAGTCTAACGAAACGCGTAGGGAGGGAAAGACTGCAGCATGTAGTGACGGGATTTAATAGTGATCAGCACCAGGGTTAGGCTGTGTATCCTCCAGGGAATATTCATTAAAGGTGGGAATTAGGATTAGAATGAGGATTAGGGAGCCGGGAAACATAGGGGTGTCATGGAGTGCAGTTACCTGGTCCTCGGGGTGCCTCTTGGGCTGTAAGGCTTCCTTCTTTCCTGTCACCCCGATGGTTAGGATTATTCAGCAATCCCCTGGCTGATTACTTTTTCTTGTCCGTAACACATTGTGCCTGTGTGGTTACACTGTGGGCACTTTGGTAAATTGATACCACTTGTCTGGGTGAACCATTTAGGGAGCAGAGGGCTCTCAAGACAGCTAGATATACGCTAAGATTTTTACTAAAGATACTGAGGGGTATTTTCTTTCTCATAGGAGGGGAGGGTTGGAGTCTCTACACAAAGGAGTTTACAGTTTGGCTATTTGCTCTTTTGGATGATACTTAGAGCTCCTTAAATCCCATGTTGCACCTCCCCTCCCTTTTTTTTACCCAGCGCTAGTTTGCATCAATTTTATATGCCACAGCTGGCTAGTAGAGATGAGCGAACACTGTTCGGAACAGCCGATCCGAACAGCACGCTCCCATAGAAATGAATGGAAGCACCTGTGACGCCGGCTGCCGGCAAAGTCAGAGTCACAGGTGCTTCCATTCATTTCTATGGGTGCGTGCTGTTAGGATCTGCTGATCCGAACAGTGTTCGCTCATCTCTACTGGCTAGCTATTTTTAGGTAACTTTTCACAAGTTAGGTTACGTACCTAAAATAAAATACTTGAGTGTTCACTTTTCGTTTTCTTTGGCGCTTTATTTGGTGAACTTGTATAGGGAGACAATACTGCTACCATTATTCCCTTCTATTTTTTGTTTATTTGGATAGTGTTTTTTGTTTCGGGAGATGGCAGGTTTCTTGGGCGTTGACATTAATAGAGATAGGTGGCTCACGGATGCACAGGAGGCTTTTTCGGAAGCTGAATTAAGCACCAATGCACATAACATCAGCATTAACCCCTGTTTTAAAAATTTGACAAAAATCTATCCGGACCATCTTAAGTCTTGGTGGAAGGTGCAGGCATTGGAGACCTACCTTAAGGATAAAATTGTACCGCGTGGCTTAAGAATCTCATTAATACCTACACAAAGATTAAGAACTACTGAGCTAAATCAGAAGTTAGGAATTAGGATTGATAGAATCTTCGAAGCAATTCCTCCAAGATAGTACAAAAACCCTTAGTGAGGCCATAGAAGCAGCTAAAAAATTCGCAATGTTCGAATTTACGTTCGAATTCCCCTTCAGGTCCGGCCGGCCGAGGTTCTCCTTCGGGTCCGCCCCTCAGCCAGGGATTCTCCTCAGCGCTTATGTAAAGGTTCCCCGGCCGGCAGTGCTTTTCTTTTGTAGGCTGCTCTATGCAATGCATTTCATTAGTGATCAGGCCCCCTGGGGTTCAAGACCCCTAGGGGGTCTAATAAATGCAAAAAAAAAAAAAAGTAAAAAAAATAAAATAAAAAAAAATAAAAGTATTAAAAATTCAAATCCCCCCCCTTTCCCTAGAACACATATAAAACTAATACTGCTAATGCTGTGAAACACCTACACATTAGGTCTCCCTGTGTCCAAAAACCCTCTACATACTGTGACAATTAGGGGTAATTTAGCACCAAAGGTAAGCGGTTTTCCTGGATTTACTGAGGTGTTGGTGGCGCTTGGTGCCAAATAAACAGCAGATCAGGTAATATAAACCAAAATAAGTGGCTTTATTCATCTTACACAGGAACAAAGACAACAAACAGCCCACACACAGGGCACTATCTCACTTCTTGAACCCTCACTAATCTATTAGGGCAAGATACTCTCTGAGGTTTGTTCTCACCAGTCTGGTTCAAAGTCCTTTCTGAAATCCAGTCCTCTTGGGACAGACCACCTGTCTGTCTCTAACTGGTCCAAGGTCCACCTGCGCCTGCAGGTTACAATCCGTACTCTCTCTGGAGTTGGGCTCCTTCTGGAATCCAGCCTTCTTGGGACAGACCTCCTGTCCATCTCCAACTGGTCCATAGTGCACCTGCTTCTGCAGGCCACTAGCAGAAACACTCCCTCTCTGGAGCTGAGCCCCTTTTGGATTCCTCCTGTCTGTCTCCAACTGGTCCAGGCCACCAGCAGCAGACTCCTGCTGTTTACCCTCCCTCTGGTGTGGAGCCCCTTTCTCTCTGGGTGTGGTCAGAGTTCTTTTTAACCCTGCTTTTGGTCACTCTACAGAGCCCTCTAGGTTCACACCCTTACATCCCCCCCCCCCTCAGCTCACCACTTATGGGGTGAACGACAATGGGACAAGACATCATGACAACGTCCCTCTTCATTCAAGTAATCTTGCCCAGTGTCTCTCCAGATGTCCCGATCTGGCGGTCTCATTTTCCATATTCCGGTCACTTCACATTTTCGGTTTCTCAGCACTTTCGTCTTTTTGAAGACTAATTTAACATCAGCAATGTCATCTAACCATCTTTTACATCTGCATGCAAATGAGCACTGCTTAATCTCGGCCTTAGAGTCTCAACCACAGTTACTTCCGTCTGTTAGTGATATCTCTGTCTCTTCTTGCTATTAGCATCAGGCTGAAACACACTTTTTACCTCTTCTCTTTTTGAGTTGACAGTATTACTTCCTGGTTCCCAAATGTCTCCAGACACTTGATTTGTTGAGACACCATACCCATGGTCAGTCTTCTTTATTTACTATTTTACAGCTCTTGTAGCACTGGACCTGCTTGAACTTATGAAAGTCACTTTTCATCTGTTTTGACCATCTAGGTGAACTGCAACATTTGTTTAGAACAATAACACTTTTCTTTTTAACCGTTGCAGGCCTAGAGGGTGTCACGCTCTCAACTACTTTCTACACATTAACTTTGGAGAGCAGGCCTTTCCGCTGTTCGTCTTCATAACCTGTGACCTCAACAACCTTTTCTTCAGTTGGACCTTCTTTGGCCACCTTATATTTTTCAGGAAGTCCTCCTTTAGTAGTTACTACAACCAGCACCTGAGAAGGTTTGAGTTCTCCCAAACCACTTGGCTGTTCACCAACTTGCAGTGTCACAAACTGTGTATCATCCACTTTGGCATCATCTTCCTGGGGAACTATGCCGTACACCTGAAGCTTTACACAATTACACTGCTCCATTATAATCCGATCATTGTCATCACCATCACTGGACAGGACCCTCATGTCTGACTTTTTGGCTCTCCTGTAACATCCAGGCAGAGACCAGGAGATGAACACAGATTACATTCCACTTTTGTTGAATCAGCCAACGTGTATTTCAATGTCTACTTCTGTAATGGGGTTTTTCTGAAAGCATTCATAATACAGATCACATTCTGCAACATCATTTGTTACATACATCTTCTTGTAATTCCACTTTCCTTTCTTTGCCGGCAGCTTTCTTCAACTTCTTTGCAATTCACCTGTAATGTTTGGAAATTCTAGGCATGGACAGACAACAACTCCATCGTCTCTTTGTTTTTATTTTGCACCAGAACAGACAATTTTTCATTATCTTCATAAGACTCTGTGAGTGCCCCCTCTAGGCCACATATTGTAGCATGGAGTTCCATTTCTCTCTGTTCCAGATCTCCAGCTCTGCTCTGCTATTCCTTCACTTCATTCTTTAGTTGAACTTGCTTTAGTTCCTGAAGGTTCTGCTCTGACTGCAACATCTGCACCAAAGATTCTAATTCATCTTCTCGGTCAGACACCTCCTTCCTCAACTGGGCAACTTCAGTCTCTTTATCAGTTAGTTCAGCCAGAAGTTTTTCACACTTCATGACTTGGGCCTCCAAGTATTCTAACGTTTGGCACTGTCAAGCTCATCTCTCAATAAGGCACTCCTTGGCACTGGAGTCTCGGTTATGCTGCTCCTTCACATCATGAAGTTGCTTCTCAAGCACTTGCTTTTGCTCCACACCCTGTAGGACTTTATCAGCTAGGGCACATTTCATTTTATCAAATTCCTTTTTAGTAACATAGTCCATTCCAGGCAAACCCAGCACCACATTGCCACAATGACCAGGATATGAACTCTTTATGGCCTCAAGCTCTTTCTTTAACTTCAGGTTCTCTTTTTCTGATACCTCAAGTTGCCATTTCCAATCAGATATTTCACACCCATAAATCAAATCTGATGGCTTCAATCTCATCCTGAAGCTGCTGCACCACAATATTTTCTTCTTTGGCACTTTCACGCGCTCCAGTATGAGACACACAGTCCGCAGGGACATATTTGAGGTGCTTCAAAAAAAACGAAGTCACTCTCATGCAACTCATTTCCTTTACTTGCACTCCACAGGCTCCGTTCCAGGTTTTATGTTTCTCTTCCTTGAGACGTCTTCACTATCACACCTGTGCACAGCTTTTCTGCTTTCTGACACACTGCAGTTTTCTTTTCTTGCCCATGGTTTAGAACAACAGCACACAATATTCACCAGCAACCTTGGCTTCAACCAGCAGCAACTTTTTACTACCTTCTGTAGTCACGTTCATTCACCAAACAGTTTATTCATGTGGCACTACAACTACCAACATTTCCTTCTGTCTTCTACAGAAAACACAGTTATGGCACCATAAACTTTCACTGGACTTTCAAATTATTATTATTATTATTATTTATTTATATAGCACCATTAATTCCATGGTGCTCTGTACATTATTATATTAATTCCATGGAGCTCTGTACATTATTATATTAATTCCATGGTGCTGTACATTTGGGGGTTACATACAATACACAGAATATACAGGTAGATATAATACTGACAGTGACCGACTGGCACAGTGGGGTAGAGGGCCCTGCCCGCGAGGGCTAACAATCTATGAGGGAAGGGGGGTAGAGACAGAAGGAGAGGGGGAGACTGTACAGATGGCGGTGCGGTGATAGTGTTATTGGAGGTTGTAGGCCTTCCTGAATAGGGGAGTTTTCAGGGCCTTCTTTAAGCCTGTGATTGTGGGGGTCAGTCTTATGTGTCGTGGTAAGGAGTTCCAGAGTATGGGGGGTGCACGGGAGAAATCTTGGAGACGGTTGTGTGAGGTGCGGATGAGAGCAGAGCGGAGCAGGAGGTCATTGGAGGATCTGAGGTTACGTGTGGGCAGGTAGCGGGAGATGAGGTCAGAGATATATGGAGAGGACAGGTTGTGGATCGCTTTGTATGTTAGCGTTAGTAGCTTGAACTCAATTCGCTGGGCTATGGGTAACCAGTGGAGGGACTGGCAGAGGGGAGCAGCCGATGAGGATCGAGGGGTGAGATGGATTAAGCGAGCAGCGCAGTTTAAGGTGGACTGGAGGGGGGGGCGAGGGTGTTAGCTGGGAGTCCATGGAGGAGGGTGTTGCAGTAGTCTAAGCGGGAGATTATGAGGGCCTGGATGAGCATCTTGGTAGTTTCTGGGGTGAGGAAGGAGCTGATTCGGTGGATGTGTTTGAGTTGGAGGCGGCAGGAGGTGTTGAGGGTTTGAATATGTGGCTTGAAGGATAAATCAGAGTCCAGGGTTACCCCAAGGCATCGGGCCTGTGGGACAGGGGTAAGTGGGGTTCCATTAACTTTGATAGATGGGTCCGGTGGAGGGGCCATACGGGGTGGGCTGAAGATGATAAACTCTGTTTTTTCCATGTTGAGTTTGGGAAAGCGGGAGGAGAGGAAGGAGGCTACGGCCGCTAAACAATCTGGAACTCTGGCCAGCAGGGAGATAATGTCTGGTCCAGAGATGTATATTTGGGTGTCGTCGGCGTAGCAATGGTACTGGAAATCATGAGATTCTATGAGTTGGCCCAGGCCAAGGGTGTAGATGGAGAACAGGAGGGGTCCTAGAACAGAGCCTTGGGGGACACCAACAGAGAGAAGGCGAGGTGAGGAGGTGGTGTGCGAGTGGAAGACGCTGAATGTGCGGTTGGTGAGGTATGAGGAGATCCAAGAAAGGGCCAAGTCTGAGATACCAAGGGATGAGAGAATTTCTAACAGGAGGGAGTCGTCAACTGTGTCAAAGGCAGAGGAGAGGTCAAGAAGGAGGAGGAGGACAGAGTAATGGTGCTTGGCTTTGGCGGTTAGCAGGTCATTGGTGACTTTTGTTAGGGCAGTTTCAGTGGAGTGCCGGGGTCTGAAGCCTGACTGTAGTCTGTCAAAGTGCAGGTTGGACGAGAGATAGGAGGAGAGTTCTGAGTGGATGTGTTGCTCAAGCAGTTTTGAGGCGTACGGGAGCAGAGAGATGGGACGATAGTTGGTAGGAGAGGACAGGTCGAGGGACGGTTTATTAAGTATAGGAGTGACAGTGGCGTGTTTGAAGGCACAAGGGAAGGATCCATTGGTTAGGGATAGATTGAAGAGATGGATTAGGGCTGGAGTAATGACTTCAGTGAGTTTGGGGATGAGATGTGACTGGATCGGGTCGAGCACGCAGGAGGTGAGGTGGGATTTGGAGATTAGGGAGGAGAGTTTTTCGTCAGTTATGGAGGAGAAACAGGTCAGGGATGGGGAGCAGCTAGTAGTTGGGTAGAGGGGTTGTCGGGGGAGTAGGGTGAGGCTGTCTCTGATGGTGTCAATTTTAGTTTTAAAGTAAGAGGCAAAGTCGTCAGCTGAGATAAGTGATGTCGGAGGGGGGGCGGGAGGACGGAGGAGGGAGTTGAAGGTGGAGAATAGTTGTTTGGGGTTGCGAGAGAGTGCGGATATGAGTGTGGTGAAGTAGACCTGCTTGGCGGTGGTGAGTGCATTCTTAAATGCGAGAACGGCCTCTTTGTACCTGAGGAAGTCCTCCTGGGAGTGGCTTTTCTTCCAGAGGCGCTCTGCAACCCGCGAGGCACGTCTCAGTTTTTTAGTCAGGTCGGTGTACCAGGGTTGTCTATTGGTTGATCGGGCTCTGGAGTTTGTGTAGGGGGCCACAGAGTCAAGGGCTGAGGTAATGGTGGTATTATAGAAGGCAGCAGCGGCATCTGTGTCCTGGATTGAGAATATGTCAGTGAGTGGTAGGAGAGAGTCTGAGAGGGTTCAGGTGTCAAGGCGGTTGAGGTTCCTGCGGGGGCGTGGTGGTTTAGAGAATGGGGGGTCTGTTGGAGAGGAGAGGGCAGAGAATGTCAGCAGGTTGTGGTCAGAGAGTATGGACGGAGAGTTAGAGAGGCTGCATATGGAGCAGAGGCGGGTGAATATGAGGTCTAGTGTGCCTCCCGCTGCACAGCATCACATTCACAAACTGTTTGCAATATCCAGTTTGTGCACACAGTTTACTTTCTTGCGATCAGCAAACACTTTATAGACTTCTGTGCCACAGTAAACACAAAGTCCATTCCCTGGATTTCTCTTCCAGAGTTTTACTTTCACAAGTTTGCACACAGTTTGCAATTTTGTTCCACTCACCCACCTGGGTTTCTTACTTCAGCTGTAGGCCACAATTCACACCCGGCGATACTGCAGTTACCAAACACTTGTCTTCCAGGACGTGCGTGGATCTCTGTATGCCCGCATCCGAAGCACCATATGTGACAATTGGGGGTAATTTAGCATCAAAGGTAAGCGGTTTTCCTGGATTTACTGAGGTGTTGGTGGCCCTGGGTGCCCAAATAAACAGCAGATCAGGTAATGCAAACCAAAACAAGTGGCTTTATTCATCTTACACAGGAACATAGACTACAAACAGCCCACACACAGGGCACTATCTCACTTCTTGAACCCTCACTAATCTATTAGGGCAAGATACTCTTTGAGGTTTGTTCTCACCAGTCTGGTTCAAAGTCCTTTCTGAAATCCAGTCCTCTTGGGACAAACCACCTTTCCCCCTACGACCAACAGCAGCACAACTGGGGTATTCCTGCCCCTATGAGCTGTTAGGACAGGTGGAATTTTTAATTACCTAACAGCTTTGACCCCTATAAGAGGTCGGAAGACCAACTCCCCATTGTGTTTTTTTCTGTCCTGTGGGACAGGACAGGTGGCAGGGGGAGAGGTGTTTTGGCCTCTTACTGGGGTCAGGGCTTTCCCTCCCCCCTGGTCTCTTACCTCGGCTTGGCTCCTGGTCACTCTCCGGTCTGTCGGCTCTGTTCCAGCGGCCGCTCTATGCGGGCGGCCACTTCCGGCCCAGCCGCGCATGCGTGGTAGGTTGCGGCTCGGACAAGGCCGCGACCTAGGTCAGGGGCAATATTTTTTTCATTTTTCTTAGTCCTAGTGGACTCCCAGACATAGCCGGTCCCACCCCTCCTCCCTACAGCTGCTGCAAGAGGGGGTAGTGACCGGGATTTGGCCTGTCAAGACAGGTTGTGCTATTTAATGGTCTCCAAATGGAAGGGGAGGGCCAAGATCCGAAGCCACGCCCCTTCCATTGGAGACAAAAAAAACAAAAAAAAACCCCTCCACCACTCAGTCTTTGCTTGTCGCTCCGGTTACAAGCACCTACTCAAGCACCCTGTGTCAGAGTAGTATCCGCTTTGCTGTTTGCTTTGTGGAAGCAGAGTTACGCTGCGTGAGGTCTGGTGGAGGGTGTGGGTGGCTACCCTCTGTTTTTTTAAGGATATTGATTGTTTTGTCTCTTCTCTTCTAGAATGTCATCTTCATCCTCTTCCGCCCTTCCTCCCAGGAGAAAGAGTGCGTCCAAGTGGAAGCATCTGGCCTGCGCCAAATGCAGGATCCCGCTGCCAGACTCCTGTGAATACAGATTTTTGCCAGGGGTGCAGAGCTCCTCCCTCTGAAGCCATCCCCATCCACGAGGTGGTGTCGAGGGTTAAGGACTTTGTGTCCCACTCCATGAGGAAGGTGGAGGACACCGTCTCCCATCTGGCAAAGAGGCCCCGCCTGGAGTCATCCGAGCCCTCTCTCCCCCCCTGGAGAAGCTACATATCAGGGAGATGGATTCCTCCTCTGAGGATACGGAGAGGGAGATCTTCCCGCTGGAGAAGATGCCTAGGCTCTTCAAGATTATCAGGCCTAGAGATCGGGAAGCTGGCGAGTGGCCGAGCCACAGGTCTAAGACCTTCAGAGGCACCTTAGATCTGATTCGTACTATGGAGGGAGAGTGGAGACGTCCCGAAAGGGCATTTGTGCCATCCAAAAGATTCAGGGCACTGTTCCCTACCACTGAATCCCAGCAGGGGGCCTGGCGTCCACTACCTAAGGTGGACATTGCAGTTGCAAAACTCTCCCGGCATACGGTACTCAGAGGACGGCTCGGGTCTACGTGATCCCATGGACCAGCGGGCAGAAGGATCCTTGAGGCGTACTTATGCAGCCTCTTCCGCTCAGACCTCTGTGGCTATCGCGGCTAATGAGGTCGTCTCGGGCCTCCAGACAGAGTTGCGCTCCCTCAGTAGGGATATAGATGCAGGAGTCAACAGGGATAATCTCCTCTCTGCAGTTAAGGATATCGACCTCCTGGTGGATCACCTTTTGGAGGCTACGTGATTCCAGGCAAGACTGGCAGCTAGGGCTCTCTCCACAGCGGCCAGATGTCCCTTATGGCTGAAACCGTGGCGCGTGGACAACTCGTCAAAAGTTCAGCCTCTGCTCACTCCCCTTCGAACCAGGGAGGCTCTTCGGCAGAGAGCTGGACCGAAAAATGGAGAGCCTCGCTGACTCCAAAGGGAAGACACTAGCCGACCTGGCCGACACTAGCCCTGTCCTCTCCGATCCCTCTACGGCCTATACTTATTGGGTCTCCAAGTACTGTGTCGGTATTCATATTTATGATTGATTATATACCATTGAGTGCCAAATTTTAATCCATTGGTTATATTCACCTACATTTACCTGTATTCGCTACTGTTGTTACTCAACATAGCGCCTTAAGTCTTTATTCTGTGTGTCTACAATGTATGTCTTTGGCTAAATCCGTCTGCCCTGCTGTATTTTGATTTTAGTGGTAATTATTTATCAAAGATTTAATAAAATTGATATTTTTATAAATGGTTTGACCTTGTGCTGATTTGACGGTTGGCTTGTTCTTTTTCCGAGTTGTTTGCATGAACTAAGTTAAAGGGCCTAAAACTCTGCAGGTAGCTTAGCTTAAGGGCTAGAAAACTGAATTTTGGAAGGTCTTACCACATCACACACATCCACAATGACAGTTCAGGGTGGGGACTGAAGGATTTCCCATTGCCTATTCCATCTGTGGTTGTCATGGGGAATGTGATTTAAAGGGGTGCTTGTTAATGTTTGTTGAGCTTAAATTGGGGTTTGTGTCCATCCATTTGGGGAGTAAAGAAGGTTTCCAGGTATTTCCCCACTTTAATAGATGTTTTTTTGAGTGTGGAAAGTGTGTAGTTGTTAGGCTGTGATAGTGGGGTAATAGAGGGACTTTGGTGTGTTAGATGCCCCAGACATGCTCCCCCTGCTGTCCCAGTTGCATTTTAGAGGTGTTGCATCATTTGATGAGGTTTAAAAGTGGACTTAGTGACCCTCCTGAGTCGAATGGTGGGATCCCCTGAAACGAAGCATTTTCTCCCATAGACTATAATGGGGTTCCATATTCGTTCGAATAGTCCAATATTGAGATGCTATTCGGAACGAATAACGAACATCGAATATTTTACTGTTCGCTCATCTCTGCTTATATATAACACTGGAGGGAAGGGGGAAGGGCTGCACTATGTTGTTAATTGGGTGTAAATGTTTTATATGTTTGTGTAAGGGGCAGAAATTTTAATTTTTGATAAACAAATCGTTCAAAAAATAGTTGTAATAGTTTATACTACATAATAATGTGGCTGTTTACGTGAAAAGGGCCCAGATCGTCGATATGGAGTTCTTGGTATCATTGTAACGGTTATGGTGTAACATTGTCTGAAACAGCAAAAAAATTTTTATTGAAAGCACAATTGACATATTTTTAAATAAAATTTTTGCATAAAACAAAATTGTGATTTTTTTTACCCAAATATGTTTTGGACTATTTTCTCTATAATTAGTATCGACGATCTGGGCCCTTTTCACATAAACAGCCACATATGTATTGATTATATAAAATCAATAAAAATGTGGAAATTAAAAAATAAGTTGCTGTTCACATCAATGTAACGATAAGTTAGTAAAATGACAAAATAAAAATTTTAAGTGGAAAAAAAAGATTTACTGTAGCTCTGAGAAAATATCAATTTCAGTGTGACACGGAAAATTTTACTTTAGCTCGCATAGCCAACAATTTAACATATTTCCTGCGAGCGAAGCCGCGGGTATTCTACTAGTATTTAATATTTTAGCTATTTTGTTTTTGGTGATTTCTGTCTTTTGACATAGTAGTTTGTTCTGTTGTCTGAAAATTACCTTAACCCCTTAATGACCAGGCCATTTTTTGGTTTCACATTTTCGTTTTTCCCTCCTCTCATTTAAACAGCCATAACTTTTTTATTCTTCAGTTCACATGACGGCTTATTGTTTGCGGGACAAATCGTACTTTGTGATGGCACCATTCAATATGCTGTGCAATGTACTGGGAAGCTGGAAAAAAATTCAGAATGAGGTGCAATTGGAGAAAAAAAAATGCATTTGCGCCATTTTCATATAGGTTTAATTTTTACAGCGTTCACTGTTTGGTACAAATGACACGTTACCTGTGTTCTACATGTCAGTACGAACACGGTGATACCAAATTTATAGAGTATTTGAAATGTTTTGATACTTTTTTAAAAATGAAAAACATAGCAAAATAGAAAAAAAGAAATTGTGTCATCATGTTCTGACACCTGTAACTTTTTCATATTTCCATGTATGGAGCTGGGTGCGGTGTCTTTTTATGCGGGACAAGATGACGTTTCTATTGATACCATTTGGGGTAAGATCTGATGGTTTGATCACTTTTTATTCAATTTTTTTATAGGAGGCAAAGTGTTGAAAAAAACGCTATTTGACTATTTTTATTTTTTTTGCCGCTACGCCGTTCACAGTATGGAAGAAATGTTTTAATATTTTAATAGTTCGGGAGCTCGGGGATACCTAATATGTTTATTTTTAATGTTTTTTGTTTACTTTTATATCTGATCTAGGGAAAGGGGGGTGATTTGAACTTTTATATTTTTTTAATACTTTTAAAAACTTTTTTTTTCTTCTTTTACATTTATGATCAGACCCCTTAGGTACCTTGAAACCTAGGGGGTCTGATCGCTCATACAATACTACAGTATGGCAGTGAATAGCAAAATGCCATCACTTCTATTAGACGCTGCATCTGGCAACGTCTAATAGAAGTAATGCAGGGACAAGCCTGGAAGCCTTCAACAGGCTTCCGGCTGTCATAGCAACCGATCACCGCCCTCCAATGACGTTCAGGAGGGCGACGATCGGCGGAAAATGGCGGTGCCCGTGCCGCCTGCACCCTTTACACGCTGCGGTCGCGTTTGACCGCAGTGTGTAAACGGTTAACAGCAGCGATCGGCTCGGGCACCGACCGCTGCTGTTAGTGGCAGGTCCTGGCTGTATTATACAGCCGGCAGCTCAGCTCGTGAGCTCTCTCCATACATTCCCATGCGACCCATGACGTAGTCATGAGCAAGAATATGGCTTATCTCCTGTGTGAGTTATTTTGATGATTAACAAGGGCTGGTTTCCGAGTAAAACATTTCCCACATTCTGAACAAGAATAAGACTTCTCTCCTGTGTGAGTTCTTTGATGCCTAACAAGGTCTGATTTCCGAATAAAACATTTCTCACATTCTGGACATGAAAATGGCTTCTCTCCTGTGTGAATTCTTTGATGACTAACAAGGCGTGATTTACAGACAAAACATTTCCCACATTCTGAGCAAGAATATGGCTTCTCTCCTGTGTGAGTTATTTGATGATTAACAAGGTCTGATTTCCAAGTAAAACATTTCTCACATTCTGGACATGAAAATGGCTTCTCTCCTGTGTGAGTTCGTTGATGATTAATGAGGTCTGATTTCCAAGTAAAACATTTCCCACATTCTGAGCATGAAAATGGCTTCTCTCCTGTGTGAATTCTTTGATGATTAACAAGGCCTGATTTAGAGAAAAAACATTTCCCACATTTTGAGCAATATGGCTTCACTCCTGTGTGAGTTCTTTGATGATTAATAAGGTCTGATCTCCAAGTAAAACATTTCCCACATTCTGAGCAAGAATAAAACTTCTCTCCTGTGTGCATTCTTTGATGCCTAACAAGTTCTGATTTCGCAATAAAACATTTCCCACATTCTGAGCAAGAATAAGACTGCTCTCCTGCGTGAATTCTTTGATGCCTAACAAGGCCTGATTTCCAAGTAAAACATTTCCCACATTCTGAACATGAATACGGCTTCTCTCCTGTGTGAATTCTTTGATGAATAACAAGGTCTGATTTCTGAGCAAAATATTTCCCACATTCTGAGCAAAAATACGGCTTCTCCCCTGTGTGAATTCTTTGATGCTTAACAAGGTCTGATTTCCAAGTAAAACATTTCCCACATTCTGAACATGGATATGGCTTCTCTCCTGTGTGAGTTTTCTGAAGTATAACACCCTTTCTACATCTTCTATTTTTTTTAACAGACGCCAATGAATTAGAAGAAAGGTCTTTCTTCTGAATGGCTGAGGGTATATCTGGGTTAATGACATGTTCTTCATATGGATCTTGTGTGATACCATCATCCTCTGCTTTATAATCTGTAGATATCAGATGTCCCTCTGAGCTCCTGGTACAGTCATCTGAGAAGAAGAAAACTGATGTTACTATTATTGAATAACATAACCTTATAAGTATATTCCCCACTGAGCTGCCGCTGCCTGAGACGCTTCAGACCTTGTGAAGAAGTGAAGTCAGTGGCACAGGCTGCAAACGACGGCAGCGCGGCCTACTTCATTAGTATTCACTGTGCTGAGACGGAGGTCAGTGATAGTGAATAGTAATGAAGCGGGGCAGGAGACGCCACCACTGCTCTAGGTCACTGTAGAGGTGAACACAATCCATGGCTGCTTAAATATGGCCACTTATGTGGAATAATACTGTAGGACGCCATAAATCTTACTGTATTACACCCCATACACACAATAGAATCCAAACCACATCTGCTGGATTTCCCAGCCTGAACTCACCGCGGATCTGCTGTCCCATACAGTATGTAGTAGGATCTGTGGAGTCACAAGGAAGCAGGGACTCCTAGCGTCATAGATCACTAAGATACGGGGAGTCCTGGTGTGTGGACAGAGTTCAGGCTGGGAAATGTGACTGATGTACAGACCAGATTTTCTAGTCTGGATTCCATAGTGTGATTGGGGTCTAAGGTGAGGTTTACACAGTGACATTTGTAGAAGCTGCTTCAGGAATTCAGAAGAAGAATTTTTCCACTTTACCAAATCAGCCCCCGAATCTCCATCAGATTCCTTACTGGCCAGGCCGGATTTTCCACCTCCCATTTATTTCCATAGAGCTCTGAGGTGGAATCTGCCTGAAGATCGAGCAGGAGGATTATTTTTCCGCTACCTGAAATAATCTGCTATATAATTCTGGTAAATTCTTTCCCTTCACGAGGACTGACAGCCGGGGAGGAAGAAATTTGCCTCGTTCACATCGATGTCCAGTCCATATTCCTGCTGTCCGTTCTATTCTATACTACATTTATTACCCCCGATAGCGGTATCACATTTATATTCAGGTATTATTAGTATTTTACCTGAATCGGGGAACAACAAATAGTCTAAACAATGTCTGAATAGAATCAGTGACCCTTCTGTGCTTTATATAGTGGTGACTCCTCACCTGGGCGGGTCCCTGTAGGAATGTCCTCCTCACACTCCTCATCACCACTCACATAGGACTCTTCCTTTATTCTCATAGATATAGCATTCATGTCGCTCACATCTTTATCCTGATGGAAAATCTGGGAAACAAATAATGTAAAAGTCACCGGACAAATGGGGAAGTCACAGAGAATGTTCTAGATCATTAATCCGCATGAAGATGAAAGATGTCCTGACAGTAGCTGCAGGTCTGTGAGAAGCCGGATAAACATATTAGATGGTGGCTCAATGACACCGCCCATGTATATAACCATATAATACTGCTGGATACAACAAGACTGACCACAAGGACTTCACAGCCCGTCTACACATCATAGGGAATATCTCCATCTACCTGATCATCATCCTGTGGAAGAAGAGGACTGGGACATCTCTCCGGTGTTGTCCTCTTACTGGATCTACCTGTAGGAAACACAGACAGGGACTGAATTCATTCTGTACATACAAATAATGGAAGTCCATGTGTATATAGTCGTGTCTATTACCTGCTGATGTGAGGGGCTGCTGGTCCTCCATCATCACCTCCTTGTACAGATCCTTGTGTCCTTCTAAATACTCCCACTCATCCATGGAGAAATAGACAGCGACATCCTGACACCTTATAGGAACCTGACAACACAATGATACAGTCATCACCCCGACCCCTCCAGTTACTGTATAATGTCCCAGCATTCCCAGCACTGTCACCTCTCCAGTCAGCAGCTCCAGCATCTTGTGGGTGAGTTCTAGGATCTTCTGTCCATTGATCTCCTCCTGTATCAGGGGGTGAGGTGGAGGCCCCGGGAATGGGCTCAGGGTTCCTCCATATCCTTCATACACAGGAGCCTGACAGCGCCCACTAGAGGTCTTCTTCACTACTGTGTAATCCTGGTTATGGGGAGACACATTAATAAATCTCACTACATACATGTCCAGAGTCCATCACCTCTCCAGTCATATCATCTGTTATTACTATAGATAAGAATGATGTCATGATGACATCATCAGAATCTCTCACCTCTCCAGTAAGCTGGTAGATGATCTCTAGGGTGAGATTTAATAGACTTTCCGCCATCTTGTTCCTGTCTCTTTCCATCCTTGATGGATCAATCAGGAATATTCTCTTATATAGAAGATACTGAGAGGATTCTATATTGTAGGAACCTGAATGGAGAGAAGATGAGACAATGTAATCACTACACGGAATCCCATGGAATAAATAGAAGAGTTGAGTCCCATTATTATCACCACCTCCTACTTCTGACGTCGGCAGCGTGTAGCTCAGGAAGGGAGTGACTTGTTGTGGGCCGGCTTGGTGGGTATATAAGGTGTGTGATAGGCTGAACAGAATCTCATTAATTTTTTTTCTTATGTTGATTGTGAGCCCCATATAGGGATCACAATGGACTTTTTTTTTTTTCCTATCAGTGTGTCTTACAAACATATAAACTCCTTGCAGATGTTATTCCTGGTGGGATTCGAACCCAGGACTCAAGCGCTGCAAGGCTGCAGTGCTAACTACTGAGCCACCGTTTTGCCCCCAGAATCTCATTGTTGTCTCGGATAAAGGGGACGACTTATCAGAGTTGCACAAGGGATGATTATTGGCTGTCGGACCAAGGGTGACTATTTCTCCAACAGCGCAGGTTGTGAACTGTTCATGCGCTGCTTTGGTGAAAGTGTATTGTGAGCGGAGAAATGGCGCCATTGGGAATAACCAACATGGAGACTGTGGAGAATCACGTGTCCCTGATATGAAAGTTGAACCTCAGCTATGAAGGTGTGTGAGGGAAGATCGACACTCTACAGTGGAGCAGCTCAGCATAAAAATGAGTCTGGGCTACCAGATGTGTCTAAAACAACAGTTCAGTGAGCCCTGATGTGTATGGAGGTTCGATTGTCCCTACTCTAGCAAACAAAAGGCTTCACTTTACACGGCCATATTGGAATTGGACCACCAATGATTGGCTAAGGGTTGCCTTCTTCTAGGAGATGGACATCAACAGATTTGGGTATGAATCCATCCTTGCAGATCACATCCACCCGTACATGTCATTTGTCTTCTCTCGGGCAAATCGAATCTTCCTGCAAAATAATGACAAGAAATGTCCGACAGTGGTTGGAGGAGAATGACCAAGACTTCCAAGTACTTCCCTGACTCCCTTATTCCCTAGACTTGAACCCAGTTGAGCATCTGTGGGGCCACCTTTTTCGTTGTGTTTGTTCTATGGCTCCTCCCCATGTCCCCTCCAGTAAATGTGGGGTGCACTGCAGTCAACATGGCTCCAGATACCTGAGACAACCTACCAGTCACTCCCAGTCCATCTATCTGCTGTCCGGGCTGCACACGGCAAACTCAGCCAGTTGTGGCCACAAATCCAGTTTGGCTGCCGAAAAATCCAGCTAATGTTCCACGATGGGTGGCAGGGTGCACTACCTGCTGGTTCAAGTTCTGCTCTGTGTCTAGCTGCTGATGCGGGTGAAGAAAGCTGCTCATCAGCGACTCTAGGCTCAGACTGCTGCTGATGGAGCCGATACTACTCCTGCCACCCCCACCCCCTCTCACAGCTGCCATGCCAGTGTAAGCTGTGCGCTCAGGGCTCCCCTGGTAGGACATGTGAGAGGATGGATGGTGGTGCAGATAGTCGGTGACCAACTTACTACTTAGCATGTCTCTATAGTAGTTCAGTTTGTCCTCCCTCTAAGCGAGTGTAAAAACAGCCCCCATTTTTCCCCGGTAGTGAGGGTCTAACATTGCGGAGATCCAGTAGTCCTCCCAATTGTGGTCGGCTACATCGTGATCCAATAATGTCTGTAGGTCACTGATGTCCTCCTCAATGGTCTCTAAGCCAGGAACCTGACCACTCACAACACCAGCTCTCACACCACTCTCCTCATCACTACTAGCGGTGGAAGCAGCAGATGTCTCCTCCAGATCTGGTCCGGGCTCTAGATGATGACTGTCCAGTAGTAGCTCATCCTCACTGTATAGTGGATCTGAGCCCATAGCACGGGGGCAATTTCAGACAAAATGGGGCCCTGGGCAAAATAAAAAGTGGGGCCCCAAATTCTGAAATATTGTACCAACAACAATGTCACATTCTGTTAATTCAGTGTGCAGCAGTAGCTAAAGCTGGTACTTACAGGGGTGTTCCTATGTCTTTTATGGGGTTGTATGTAAAAAAAAAATTTGCCAAGTCAAACTTGTGAGCCTTAACATTAAAGACCCGGTGCACAAACAACAAGGCACGTGCCCGATCCCACACTAAAAAATACTGATATACCTACAGAGTTATCAAATAGGACCGCTATACCAGGACTAAACACTGTCACATCACCCACTGACCGCTATACCAGGACTAAATACTGTCACATCACCCGCTGACCACTATACCAGGACTAAACACTGTCACATCACCCGCTGACCGCTATACCAGGACTAAACACTGTCACATCACCCGCTGACCGCTATACCAGGACTAAACACTGTCACATCACACACTGACCGCTATACCAGGACTAAATACTGTCACATCACCCGCTGACCACTATACCAGGACTAAACACTGTCACATCACCCGCTGACCGCTATACCAGGACTAAACACTGTCACATCACACACTGACCGCTATACCAGGACTAAACACTGTCACATCACCCGCTGACCACTATACCAGGACTAAACACTGTCACATCACCCGCTGACCGCTATACCAGGACTAAACACTGTCACATCACCCGCTGACCGCTATACCAGGACTAAACACTGTCACATCACACACTGACCGCTATACCAGGACTAAACACTGTCACATCACCCGCTGACCGCTATACCAGGACTAAACACTGTCACATCACCCGCTGACCACTATACCAGGACTAAACACTGTCACATCACCCGCTGACCGCTATACCAGGACTAAACACTGTCACATCACCCGCTGACCGCTATACCAGGACTAAACACTGTCACATCACCCGCTGACCGCTATACCAGGGCTAAATACTGTCACATCATCCGCTGACCGCTATACCAGGACTAAACACTGTCACATCACCCGCTGACCGCTATACCAGGACTAAACACTGTCACATCACCCACTGACCACTATACCAGGACTAAACACTGTCACATCACCCGCTGACCGCTATACCAGGACTAAACACTGTCACATCACCCGCTGACCGCTATACCAGGACTAAACACTGTCACATCACCCGCTGACCGCTATACCAGGGCTAAACACTGTCACATCACCCGCTGACCGCTATACCAGGACTAAATACTGTCACATCACCCGCTGACCGCTATACCAGGACTAAACACTGTCACATCACCCGCTGACCGCTATACCAGGACTAAATACTGTCACATCACCCGCTGACCGCTATACCAGGACTAAACACTGTCACATCACACACTGACCGCTATACCAGGACTAAACACTGTCACATCACCCGCTGACCGCTATACCAGGACTAAACACTGTCACATCACCCACTGACCGCTATACCAGGACTAAACACTGTCACATCACCCGCTGACCGCTATACCAGGACTAAACACTGTCACATCACCCACTGACCGCTATACCAGGACTACATACTGTCATGTCAGCCACTGACCGCTATACCAGGAGTAAATACTGTTACATCACCCGCTGACCGCTATACCAGGACTACATACTGTCATGTCAGCCACTTACTGCCAGATTCCCCTCTGACCTCATAGCCACTAAACACTTCACTATCAGTTTCCTCCATTCCCCATATGAAGAATACAACTACCCCCCTTTTATTTGCAGATGCCCCCTCATAATACCAGCCAGCAATTAACCTCTTCCTGCCCTGCACTGTAATAGGACGCTGCAGTAAGCAGGTTGTTCCTAGGAGCCATGTACTATTCACTGGTGAGCGCTGCGCATTACAATGACATAAAATCACGGCCGCAAAATAACGCAGCGTATACAATCCAGGCTCCCATTGAAATCAATGGGAGCTTTAATGGCGCACACAGTATCACACGCCGTATACGTGCCACATCATGCGGCACGTTACTCCGTGTGAATGGATCCTAAGAGGACACGAGGCTGCGGCGGTATAAGAGGACACGAGGCTGCGGCAGTATAAGAGGACGTGAGGCTGCGGCGGTATAAGAGGACGTGAGGCTGCGGCAGTATAAGAGGACGTGAGGCTGCGGCAGTATAAGAGGACGTGAGGCTGCGGCGGTATAAGAGGACGTGAGGCTGCGGCAGTATAAGAGGACGTGAGGCTGCGGCGGTATAAGAGGACGTGAGGCTGCGGCGGTATAAGAGGACGTGAGGCTGCGGCAGTATAAGAGGACATGAGGCTGCGGCAGTATAAGAGGACGTGAGGCTGCCGCAGTATAAGAGGACATGAGGCTGCGGCAGTATAAGAGGACGTGAGGCTGCCGCAGTATAAGAGGACATGAGGCTGCAGCAGTATAAGAGGACATGAGGCTGCCGCAGTATAAGAGGACGTGAGGCTGCAGCAGTATAAGAGGACGTGAGGCTGCGGCGGTATAAGAGGTTTCCCACCTTACACATGTAAACAATTCTAATATCAACCCCTTATATCTGACTCAGGCAAGAAGTAACGTGCACATAAAGCAGGACACATGTAACAATGTAACAACTATACAACGAGCATTAGCCTCTATAGCCCCCTAGGCAAAAAGTAATAGCAGCTGTGCAATGAGCATTAGCATGTTGAGATGGGGTATCAGTGCATAAGGGCAAAAGCTGTGACCCTTGTAGCCATTTTTTCTTTTTGTGGCTACAAGTTCCACAGTACTCTAGCAGTATACTGTATATGGCCCACTTTGTTTTAGACCAGGGACAGCATATGACCCCCTTTTTTGCCCACACACAGTATATATGCTCGTTGCATAGGGACTATAGGGGTTAATGCTCGTTGCTAGGGGACTATTGGGTTAATGCTCGTTGCTAGGGGCTATAGGGGCTAATACTCGTTGTATAGGGACTAGTCCTAGGACCACAGGGTGTACTGGGCACGTCTGCTCATTGCTTAGGGGTTTCTTTCCTCACCTGTAGCGATGTCAGTGCAGTTCTCCTTCATCCACGGCCTGGGTCGCTTCTCCGCGTCTTCTGTGCAGCCCTGGGAAGAGACGACGGCCCGGTCACCAGAGCTCACAGCAGAAGCGGCGCCGACACTGTCCAGTGCTAATGACGTAGCAGTGGCGGATCCAGGGTTTGCGGGGCCCTGGGCAATTGACTTTGGCGGGGCCCTACTTACTGGGGGGTCTTGCACTTCTAACCTGTACTTCCCAACTGTTGAAGACTAGAAAGAGGGAACAAAACGTGCGGCGCAGGAAATTAGGCCCCGCCCACTTTTATGTTGACTCCGCCCATTCTCATTCAATTTTCATGTGATTCCACACAGTATAATCCTCCTACAGTCACCCATAAATTATATCTCCCCCCTCCATCTCCCCCCCATTTTCATATACACCCTTCATCTACCCCTAGTTTCATGTCCCCCCCTCTATTTCTGTCCCCAGTGTCATGCCGTTCTCCCCCCTCCATCTGCCCCAGTGTCATGCCGTTCTCCCCCCTCCATCTGCCCCAATGCCATGCCGTTCTCCCCCCTCCATCTGCCCCAATGCCATGCCGTTCTCCCCCCTTCATCTGCCCCAGTGTCATGCCGTTCTCCCCCCTCCATCTGCCCCAATGCCATGCCGTTCTCCCCCCTTCATCTGTCCCAATGCCATGCCGTTCTCCCCCCTTCATCTGTCCCAATGCCATGCCATTCTCCCCCCTCCATCTGCCCCAGTGTCATGCCGTTCTCCCCCCTCCATCTGCCCCAATGCCATGCCGTTCTCCCCCCTCCATCTGCCCCAGTGTCATGCCGTTCTCACACACACACTCACCATTCCTCGTTCCCTCGCAGACGTCATCACATCGCGGCTACAAATGCCGGAGCGCAGCGTTAAAGCAGGAGCTGAGCTGTGACAGCCGAATACATAGGCGTTTAAAGCAGGAGCTGTCAGCTCCTGCTTTAACGCTGAGCTCAGTTGGAATCGGGACATGCCGACGGGGACCATTTAGTTAGGTCCCGGCTGCACTGTGGGGCCCCGCTAAGTGCAGGGCCCTGGGCGGTTGCCCGGCTCGCCCGGCCCTGAATCCGCCCCTGTGACGTAGCTCTTGTCTTTATAGTCAGAAACGCCCTTCTGACACTGAACGGCTAATTAATATACAGGGCGCCAGAATTACCGGGGCTCAGAGCTCCAAAACCAGGGGGGGCCTAGGGAGATAATTCACCAGAGTCTGCACAGGCTGGGAGTGGTGAGAGCTCCTCTATACATGACAGTGTGAGCGGGGCTGGGAGCGAGCACTTACCTCCTCGGGTACAGCAGCCGTCTGAGCACGGGAGATGATAAATCCTAGTGGGCTACAGGACCTATGATGACGTCACGACCATGTGATCAGCCTCTGGTGTGGGCGGAGCTATTCCAGACAGTGCCGAGTTACACAGGAAGAGAAGGCTGCAGTGAGTGGAGGGAGGAGACAGCAGGTGTCAGCAGGGCGGAGTCTAGTATGCAGCGGCTCCTGGTAGCTCCTCCCTCCAGTAACTCCAATCTATTCCCCTCAGTACAGGAGCGGCGAGAGGGGCGTGTCTATAGGGAGGAGCCAGAACTGGCCAAGACAGACATTGTATATGTATATGATATCAATAGGAATATAGGAAATCACATTCCTGGACATAGATACATATGGCACTGATATATACAGATAGATAGACCTAGATTATATTACATATATAGTTATAAATATATATCTGCCATATGGTCTGTGCAGGGCGGTGACGCCGCAGCCTTACGTGCTTATTATAACTCGCGCCACTTTCTTGTAAGTGATAATGGAAATATATGGCAATTAATAACTGATATAGAGATAAATTCTGACGTATCGCTGTGCGCCTGATATATCAGTATATAGTGACTGCAGGTAGGTTCATGGTCTGGGTGTATTCTCTATAGGTTAGTCAGTATAGGACTTATATCTTATGATAAGCTCCGCCTACAGTAATATTAATAAAACAAACATACATTTTTAAAAATATATATTTTATTGAAATAAAACCATCCGCACAATCCTCATTATCCATACACCTCCACTAGTTACCAACATAGTCTATCCACCCCCCCACCCCCCGTTCCACCCACTTACCTGTCCTGGTCTAGTATTTCCTGCTCTCATGGAATAAACCAGCCACTGTCGTCTCATGTGATGGGGTTACTAGAGTACAGACAGGATCACATGTGCACCAGGTTCTATGTTGTTTAAAGAGGAGCTTTCCCTTTCTGAGCCGGTACCGTAATTCTTCACTGTCAGAGGGGCATTTCTAACAGACATTCAGGAACGCCTTTCTTCACAGTAGCATCTATTGCGCTGTATTGTGAGACTGGGGGGCATTGCTTACCGCCTAGCAATGATGTCTATGGACGAGTACTATCAGGAGGGGGCGTTCCTCACCGCTCTCACAGTACAGTGCTATAGACGCTAGTTTGAGGAAGGACGTCCCTGACTGTCAGAAACGTCCTTCTGACAGTGAAGAGCTACAGTACCGGCACCAATAGCTCTTCACCGGGGCACAGAACGTGAATTCAGCGCACTGTTGGCTTTCTAGCGGTGTATTACACTACATGTGCCCCAGGAGGTGAAAGGTCCTCTATAAATCTGTCATGTGACCTGAATGATGAAAAGCCAGATCGCTAAAACATCGGATACTCATGGACATCAGTGGACGCCATTGGCTTAATGGGGTCAGCCGTTTCCATACTGAAAGGGGCAGAGAGAACAATCCTCCGTGCAGGACTTTTCTCTCTGCCGATTTCTGCGGCCAATGTGAATCTAACCACAAATTTAGTCCAGTGACCTTCTTTTTTATTTAACCCCTTAACGACCGGCCCATAGTAAAATTACGTCGGCAGTGACAGGTCCTTCCTGACTGCCCTATAGGAAAACTACGTCGGGCAGTCAGGGAAGGATTCCCTGTCAGTGCCGACGTAATTGGAGCAAGTCTTAGCTGTATCTTACAGCTAAGACCCTGCTCCATAACCCCCCATCGGAGGGGGCTCCGTTGGGGGGGTTTTAACTCCTTCAGTTCCGTGATCAAACATGATCACTATAAAACTGAAATAATATTTAATGTATATGGTAAACGTCAGGAAAAAAAAAAGGGAAAAAACCCGCTGGAAGTAGTGATTTTTTGCCATCTCACCTTAGAAAATATGCTATAAAAAGTGATCAAAAAGTCATATGCACCCCGCAATAGTACCAATAAAAAGTATACCAGAATCCATCTATCATACATATGTTTTGAATGTGTTTTTTGTCTTTTTATATTTTAATTTCTTTGGGTTTAATTATTATATTTTTGAAAAGATTTATTTATTTATTCATGTATTCCAAGTATTTTGGTTCTATGTATGTATTTATTTATTTATGTATTCTAAGTGGTTTTTTCGTAATTTTTTTGTAATTGTTGTTTTGTATAATTGATTTTAAGGTTAATGTTGTGCACTTGAGAAAGAGCCGTTCAGGGCTCGAAACGCGTTGTGCAATAAAGCTTGTCCTACACCATATCGAGTGAGCGCTGGTGATCCTTCTGCCCAGTACTCCCAGCGGGCTGGTCCTATTCTTCTTGTCCCCTTAGGTTAAGGTCACCAATATTCGATCAGTGGGGCCCAGCACTCAGCACTTCCAGCCAGTCTCCAGTGCTAGAACCTCAAAGGCTCTGTAGACTGTATATAGGTGGGGTAGAATACTACAGCTCTGATCGCTGTATATAGGCGGTGGTTAATACTACAGTTCTGTTCACTGTATGGCTGGTCTTACACGACCGTAATGTAAGTCCACAAATGGTCTGCAATTGAGGGTTTTCAATTGCGGACACATTATACTCAATGCGGCCTCTTGCACCACCAGATATTTTATCCGTGGTGTGGCCGAGCCGCAACCATGGTCCGCAATTTATAGAGCATGTCCGTAATGCCCGTGAATTGCGGCACTGCACGGACTCGCCCATAGAACTGTATGGGCGAGTGCAGCAGGACACGGACGTCTGCAGAGTGTATGTTGCCGATGAGTAGAGATGAGCGAACACTAAAATGTTCGAGGTTCGAAATTCGATTCGAACAGCCGCTCAATGTTCGTGTGTTCGAATGGGTTTCGAACCCCATTATAGTCTATGGGGAACAGATACTCGTTAAGGGGGAAACCCAAATCCGTGTCTGGAGGGTCACCAAGTCCACTATGACACCCCAGGAAATGATGCCAACACCTCTGGAATGACACTGGGACAGCAGGGGAAGCATGTCTGGGGGCATCTAACACACCAAAGACCCTCTATTACCCCAACATCACAGCCTAACAACTACACACTTTACACACTCAATACCACCTCTCTGACAGTAGGAAAACACCTTGAAACATGTGTATTTGGCACTTGCAGTGAGGAGAGCTTGTCACCAGCAGTGAATTTGGCCCTTGTAGTAAGTTGAGGTTGGCACCAACATTTGTTTTGAAAATCAGGGTGGATTGAGCCTCTAACCAGCAGAGTTTGGGCAAATTCATGGTGGAGGGAGCCTCTAAACACCCTAGTTTGGGCAAATTCATGGTGGAGGGAGCCTCTAAAAACCCCAGTTTGGACCAATTCATGGTGGAGGGAGCCTCTAACCAGCCCAGTTTGGGCAAATTCATGGTGGAGGGAGCCTCTAAAAAACCCAGTTTGGACCAATTCATGGTGGAGGGAGCCTCTAACCAGCCCAGTTTGGGCAAATTCATGGTGGAGGGAGCCTCTAAAAAACCCAGTTTGGGCAAATTCATGGTGGAGGGAGCCTCTAAACAGCCCAGTTTGGGCAAATTCATGGTGGAGGGAGCCTCTAAAAAACCCAGTTTAGACCAATTCATGGTGGAGGGAGCCTCTAAACAGCCCAGTTTTGGCAAATTCATGGTGGAGGGAGCCTCTAAAAAACCCAGTTTGGACCAATTCATGGTGGAGGGAGCCTCTAACCAGCCCAGTTTGGGCAAATTCATGGTGGAGGGAGCCTCTAAACAGCCCAGTTTGGACCAATTCATGGTGGAGGGAGCCTCTAAACAGCCCAGTTTGGGCAAATTCATGGTGGAGGGAGCCTCTAACCAGCCCAGTTTGGACCAATTCATGGTGGAGGGAGCCTCTAACCAGCCCAGTTTGGGCAAATTCATGGTGGAGGGAGCCTATAAACAGCCCAGTTTGGACCAATTCATGGTGGAGGGAGCCTCTAAAAAACCCAGTTTGGACCAATTCATGGTGGAGGGAGCCTCTAAACAGCCCAGTTTGGGCAAATTCATGGTGGAGGGAGCCTCTAACCAGCCCAGTTTGGACCAATTAATGGTGGAGGGAGCCTCTAAACAGCCAAGTTTTGGGAAATTCATGGTGGAGGGAGCCTCTAACCAGCCCAGTTTGGACCAATTCATGGTGGAGGGAGCCTCTAAAAAACCCAGTTTGGACCAATTCATGGTGGAGGGAGCCTCTAACCAGCCCAGTTTGGACCAATTAATGGTGGAGGGAGCCTCTAAACAGCCAAGTTTGGACCAATTCATGGTGGAGGGAGCCTCTAAAAACCCCAGTTTGGACCAATTCATGGTGGAGGGAGCCTCTAACCAGCCCAGTTTGGGCAAATTCATGGTGGAGGGAGCCTCTAAACAGCCCAGTTTGGGCAAATTCATGGTGGAGGGAGCCTCTAACCAGCCCAGTTTGGACCAATTAATGGTGGAGGGAGCCGCTAACCAGCCCAGTTTGGACCAATTCATGGTGGAGGGAGCCTCTAAAAACCCCAGTTTGGACCAATTCATGGTGGAGGGAGCCTCTAAAAAACCCAGTTTGGACCAATTCATGGTGGAGGGAGCCTCTAACCAGCCCAGTTTGGACCAATTAATGGTGGAGGGAGCCTCTAAACAGCCAAGTTTGGACCAATTCATGGTGGAGGGAGCCTCTAAAAACCCCAGTTTGGACCAATTCATGGTGGAGGGAGCCTCTAAAAACCCCAGTTTGGACCAATTCATGGTGGAGGGAGCCTCTAAACAGCCCAGTTTGGGCAAATTCATGGTGGAGGGAGCCTCTAACCAGCAGAGTTGGTGGAAATCAGGGTGGAGGGAGCCTCTAACCAGCAGAGTTGGGGGAAATCAGGGTGGAGGGAGCCTAGTATTAGCAGAATTGTGCAACGCTTATGGTGGATGAGTATGAGGATGCGGAGGAATTGGAGAGGTTGAGTACAGACATGGAGTTTCATGTTGGGGTGCTTTACACAGGTGGGCACAAAAATGACGGCTCTACCCAGTGGTGGTTCATTTTTATCAAAGTGAGCCGGTCGGCACTCTCAGCTGACAGACGGGTGCGCTTGTCAGTGATGATGCCACCGGCTGCACTGAACACCCTCTCAGATAGGACGCTGGCGGCAGGACAGGACAGCACCTCCAAGGCATATAGGGCAAGTTCAAGCCACAGGTCCAACTTCGACACCCAATACGTGTAGGGCGCAGAGGGGTCGGAGAGGACAGGGCTGTGGTCGGAAAGGTATTCCCGCAACATGCGCCTATACTTCTCACGCCTGGTGACACTAGGACCCTCTGTAGCGGCACTTTGGCGAGGGGGTGCCATCAAGGTGTCCCAGACCTTAGACAGTGTGCCCCTCGTTTGTGTGGACCGGTGAGAACTTGGTTGCCTACTGGAGGAACTGCCCTCCCTGCCGCCAACGTCACATGCTAGAAACATCTCCATCATATTCTGCACCAATTGCCTGTGGCAAGCATTGATGCGATTGGCCCTCCCCTCTACCGGAATAAAAGACGAGATGTTGTTTTTATACCGGGGGTCAAGGATAGCAAAGATCCAGTACTGGTTGTCCTCCATGATTTTGACAATACGCTTGTCGGTTGTAAAGCTCCCCAACATGAACTCAGCCATGTCTGCCACAGTGTTAGTTGGCATGACTCCTCTGGCCCCACCGGAAAGTTCAATCTCCATTTCCTCCTCATCCTCCATGTCTACCCATCCGCGCTGCAACAATGGGACGATTCGAAGTTGCCCGGAAGCCTCCTGTATCACCATCACATCATCGGACAACTCTTCTTCCTCCTCCTCCTCCTCCTCCTCCTCCTCCTCCTCCTCCTCCATTAAACGCAGTGAAGCGGACAGATGTGTGGACCTACTCTCCAGCTGTGATGGATCGGATGCTATCCCTAACTCCTCTGTGTGATCTGAGTTATCCCTGATGTCAATCAGGGATTCTCTCAGAACACACAAGAGCGGGATTGTAAGGCTCACCATCGCATCCTCAGAGCTGCGGAATTTGCATTCTGCAAAGCGCGGAACTAAGGGCCCGCCTGATGTTGAGTGACACGTGCTGGTGCAAGGCGGGGACGGCACACCGGGAGAAGTAGTGACGGCTAGGGACGGCATAGCGAGGTGCCGCAGTTGCCATCAGGTCCAGGAAGGCGGGAGTTTCAACAAGCCGGAACGCCAACATCTCCTGGGCCAGCAGTTTAGCGATGTTGGCGTTCAAGGCTTGCGCGTGTGGGTGGTTAGCAGTGTATTTCTGCCGCCGCTCCAATGTCTGAGAGATGGTGGGTTGTTGTAAAGAAACGCCTGATGGTGCCTTTGATGGTGCAGGAGAAGGAGATAAGACAGGACCAGGGGAGGATGAGGTAGAAGTCAACAAAGTGGCGGAGGCAGATGAAGTGGTGTCCTGGCTCGTCCTCTGGAGTGCATCGCCAGCACAGTCAGCAGTGGCAGAGGCAGAGGCAGTGGCAGAGGCAGTGGCAGTGGCGTGAACGGCAGGCGGCCTTTGTCCTGCCGTTGCTGCCTGCCACTGATTCCAGTGCTTGGATTCCAAATGACGGCGCATTGAAGTGGTGGACAGGTTGCTCTTCTCAGAGCCCCTAATCAATTTCGAGAGGCAAATTGTGCAGACAACACTATATCTGTCCTCGGCGCATTCCTTGAAAAAACTCCACACCTTCGAGAAACGTGCCCTCGAGGTGGGAGTTTTTCGGGGCTGGGTACGAACTGGAACATCTTGGGAGATTCCGGGTGTGGCCTGGCTTCGCCTAAGCTGCTGACCTCTGCCTCTGCCTCTAGCTACCCTTTTTGGTGCTGCACCTGCCTCAACATCCACACTACTTTCCCCGCTTGACATCCCCCCTGTCCAGGTCGGGTCAGTTTCCTCATCATCCACCACTTCCTCTTCCAACTCCTGTCTCATCTCCTCCTCCCGCACAATGCGCCGGTCAACTGGATGCCCTGACGGCAACTGCGTCACATCATCGTCGATGAGGGTGGGTTGCTGGTCATCCACCACCAAATCGAACGGAGATGGAGGAGACTCTAGTGTTTGAGCATCTGGACACAGATGCTCCTCTGTTAGGTTCGTGGAATCGTGACGTGGAGAGGCAGGTTGAGGGACAATGAAAGGAGTGGAGAACAGCTCTGGGGAGCAGGGACAGTTTGGGTTATTGTTCTGTAAAGCTTCGGAATTTTGGGAGGAAGGAAGACAAGACTGTTGGGTAATAGGAGGAGAGGAGGCAGAGTCTGACTGGCTGCTGGACAATGTGCTGTAAGCGTTCTCTGACAGCCATTGCAAGACCTGTTCCTGGTTCTTGGGCCTACTAAGGTTTGTACCCTGCAGTTTAGTTAATGTGGCAAGCAACCCTGGCACTGTGGAGTGGCGCAATGCTTGCTGCCCCACAGGAGTAGGCACAGGACGCCCTGTGGCTTCACTGCTACCTTGCTCCCCAGAACCATTCCCCCGACCTCGCCCACGGCCTCGTCCACGTCCCTTTCCGGGAGCCTTGCGCATTTTGAATTCCTAGTTAGAAATTGGCACTGTATACCAGTAGTAAAAATTGTGGGTGCACGTAACCACAATATATTCTTTGAATTACCAGTCAGAAACTGGCACTATATGGCAGTAGCAAGAAATGAGGGTATTTGTATTCCCAATATATTCTTTGAATTCCCAGTCAGACAATGGCACTGTATACCAGTAGTAAAAATTGTGGGTGTATATAGCCCCAATTCTATTGCTAGGGGACTTGCAGGGTATTTCTGGGGTGAAGGTGGGGGGGCACACCGTTGGAACGGGTATCGGGGTATATATCGGGTATACGGGAATACACTGACAGTGTATTCCATTCAGGATCCTGGGAAAGCTGGGTTGCGGCGATTGAGCCCGTCAGTGCCACGTTACACTGACAAGCTTCTCCCTGGAATTTAGCTCTTACAAGAGCTGTTGGTTGTCTTCTCCTTCCTATCCTAGCCTGTCCCTGCCTACCCAGAATCTAAGCCCTAGCTAGCTGGATGGAAACCTCCGTCCTCGGTGAATTGCAAGCTCAGAATGACGCGAACCTGGGCGGCGCTGTTCTTTTAAATTAGAGGTCACATGTTTTCGGCAGCCAATGGGTTTTGCCTACTTTTTTCAACGTCACCGGTGTCGTAGTTCCTGTCCCACCTACCCTGCGCTGTTATTGGAGCAAAAAAGGCGCCAGGGAAGGTGGGAGGGGAATCGAGTAATGGCGCACTTTACCACGCGGTGTTCGATTCGATTCGAACATGCCGAACAGCCTAATATCCGATCGAACATGAGTTCGATAGAACACTGTTCGCTCATCTCTACCGATGAGCAACTAGTGTTGCTGATCAGCAACATGCAGACCGTAGAATCATTACGGTCGTATAAGACCAGCCTAAATAGGCGGTGGTTAATACTACAGCTCTGTACACTGTATATAAGTGGTGGTTAATACTACAGCTCTGTACACTGTATATAGGCGGTGGTTAATACTACAGCTCTGTACACTGTATATAAGTGGTGGTTAATACTACAGCTCTGTACACTGTATATAGGCGGTGGTTAATACTACAGCTCTGTACACTGTATATAGGTGGTGGCGAATACTGCAGCTCTGTACACTGTATATAGGTGGTGGTTAATACTGCAGCTGTGTTCACTGTATATAGGTGATGGTTAATACTACAGCTCTGTACACTGTATATAGGCAGTGGTTAATACTACAGCTCTGTACACTGTATATAGGTGGTGGTGAATACTGCAGCTGTGTTCACTGTATATAGGTGGTGGTTAATACTACAGCTCTGAACACTGTATATAGGTGGTGGTGAATACAACAGCTCTGTACACTGTATATAAGTGGTGGTTAATACTACAGCTCTGTACACTGTATATAGGCGGTGGTTAATACTACAGCTCTGTACACTGTATATAGGTGGTGGCGACTACTGCAGCTCTGTACACTGAATATAGGCAGTGGTTAATACTGCAGCTCTGTACACTGTATATAGGTGGTGGTGAATACTGCAGCTGTGTTCACTGTATATAGGTGGTGGTTAATACTACAGCTCTGTACACTCTATATAAGTGGTGGTTAATACTACAGCTCTGTACACTGTATATAGGCGGTGGTTAATACTACAGCTCTGTACACTGTATATAGGCGGTGGTTAATACTACAGCTCTGTACACTGTATATAGGTGGTGGTTAATACTACAGCTCTGTACACTGTATATAAGTGGTGGTTAATACTACAGCTCTGTACACTGTATATAGGTGGTGGTTAATACTACAGCTCTGTACACTGTATATAGGTGGTGGTGAATACTGCAGCTGTGTTCACTGTATATAGGTGGTGGTTAATACTACAGCTCTGTACACTGTATATAAGTGGTGGTTAATACTACAGCTCTGTACACTGTATATAAGTGGTGGTTAATACTACAGCTCTGTACACTGTATATAGGCGGTGGTTAATACTACAGCTCTGTACACTGTATATAGGTGGTGGTTAATACTACAGCTCTGTACACTGTATATAAGTGGTGGTTAATACTACAGCTCTGTACACTGTATATAGGTGGTGGTTAATACTACAGCTCTGCACACTGTATATAGGTGGTGGTGAATACTGCAGCTGTGTTCACTGTATATAGGTGGTGGTTAATACTACAGCTCTGTACACTGTATATAAGTGGTGGTTAATACTACAGCTCTGTACACTGTATATAAGTGGTGGTTAATACTACAGCTCTGTACACTGTATATAGGCGGTGGTTAATACTACAGCTCTGTACACTGTATATATGTGGTGGTGAATACTGCAGCTCTGTACACTGTATATAGGTGGTGGTTAATACTACAGCTCTGTACACTGTATACAGGTGGTGGTGAATACTGAAGCTGTGTTCACTGTATATAGGTGGTGGTGAATTACTGCAGCTGTGTACACTGTATATAGGTTAATACTACAGCCAACTACCACCATCGCAGCGGTAGCAGCTGCCACAGGGCCCGGGACATTAGGGGCCCGGTGACAGCTGCTATCATTATGCTCGGAGGTCTTTTCGGACCCCCGAGTATAATGATCGGGGCCCCCTGTTGGTGGAATACTTTCCACCAACAGGGGGCCCCGAAGCTGCAGCAACGGCTGAGACACAGGAGCTGCAAGTCTGTCTCCTGTCAGCGCTTCAGGACGCTCTCCCTCTCTCCCCCCTCCCTTTCTCTGCTGTCCTCTGCCCACCAATGAGAGGAGGAGGCGGGGCTTATCCCTGCACAGAAGAGAAGAGGAAGAAGCTGCTCCAGGAAAATGAAACTGAAGCTAAACAGGTACGTACTGGGGTTACTTATTAATGTCAGGCATATGGGGGGATTACTTGTGTTTTAGTAACTCCATGTGCCTCATAGTAATAGCAGTTAACCCCATCATCTCCCTCACATTAACCCCTGTTTGCCTCACCATAAGAGTTACTGATATGTGAGACATTTGGGGGTAATAGTAATGAAGATACTTTATTATTACCTCCATGTCTCTCACATATCAGTAACTCTTATGTGAGGTACACAAGGCTTAATGTGAGGGACATGATAGGGTTAACTGCTATTAATATGAGGCACATGGAGTTACTAAATTGTAATGCACAGGACCAGATTTTTTTTTATCCACAATTTGTCCTGGTATAGCGGTCAGCGGTGACAGTATTTAGTCCTGTAGGGGCCACTAAGGGACATAATACTGTGTGCAGGGGGCCACTATTGGGTATAATACTGTGTGCAGGGGCCACTATGGGACAGAATACTGTGTGCAGGGGCCAGTTTGGGACATAATACTGTGTGCAGGGGCCACTATTGGGTATAATACTGTGTGCAGGGGCCACTATTGGGTATAATACTGTGTGCAGGGGCCACTATGGGACATAATACTGTGTGCAGGGGCCACTATTGGGTATAATACTGTGTGCAGGGGCCACTATGGGACATAATAGAGCGCGCAGGAATGCGTAGGAGGGACTCGGTCGAGATCTTCGGTGTCGGGGGGGCCCCATGTCAAAAGTTCGCCACGGGGCCCCGCCATTCCTAGTTACGCCACTGACTACAGCTCTGTACACTGTATACAGGTGGTGGTGAATACTGCAGCTGTGTACACTGTATATAGGTGGTGGTGAATTACTGCAGCTCTGTACACTGTATATAGGCGGTGGTTAATACTACAGCTCTGTACACTGTATATAGGCAGTGGGGAATACTGCAGCTGTGTTCAATGTATATAGGCGGTGGCTAATACTGCAACTGTGTTCACTGTATATAGGCAGTGGCTAATACTGCAGCTCTGTACACTGTATATAGGCGGTGGCTAATACTGCAGCTGTGTTCACTGTATATAGGCGGTGGCTAATACTGCAGCTCTGTACACTGTATATAGGCGGTGGTTAATACTACAGCTCTGTACACTGTATATAGGTGGTGGTTAATACTACAGCTCTGTACATTGTATATAGACAGTGGTGAATACTGCAGCTGTGTTCACTGTATATAGGCGGTGGTGAATACTGCCGCTGTGTTCCTAGTCATTGGGGGCAGGGCTGCAGCACCACCGCTATACCAGGGACACAGATGTCGGCTTCCAGCACCAGAGGCAACAAGCTATTCCCTCTAGGAATAAGAAGTCGATCACTGGGGATCTGTCTATTGGGCCCCCACTGATCACATGTCCTGTTGCTCCCCTATATGATCCACAATGTGCACTGCTGATTTGTTCATCTCTTTGAGATGCCAGAGATAATAATTCTGATCTCTACTTCTTTTCAGCAGTCCCATAGAGATGAATGGAGCAGTAGTACAAATGTAGGACCCCTGTTTTGATGATGGTGGGGGTCCTAGTGGTCAGGATAGATTAGTGTCAGAGCTGTGGGGATTGGCCGCTGTAATAGGTAATAAGCTTAAAATAAAGCCCTGTAAATAGGATTTTTTATTTTTTATTTTTTTTTTTATGTAGATTGTGAGCCCCACGTAGAGCTCACAATGTACATTTTTCCCTATCAGTATGTCTTTTTTGGAATATGGGATGGAAATCCATGCAAACACGGGGAGAACATACAAACTCCTTGCATATGTTTTTTTGCCCATGGTGGGATTTGAACACCAGGGCTCCAGCGCTGCAAGGCTACAGTGCTAACCACTGAGCCACCGTGTGGCCCCTCCTGTAAATAGGATTATGCCATGAAAAGTATTTATCTGTCCACAGGATAGGCGACAAAAATCTGATGGGTGCGGGTCTGACGGCTGCGTCCCCCACCGGTCCTGAGAGTTGAGGGGGTTCTTTTCACCTGCCTTGCATTGAGCCTGATCAAAGTCTGGCCGAATGTAGGTGTATCTGGTGGTGGACGGCATCAGATATCACTGAATGCTGGACTTTGGCTATCTCCGGTGCACCCACTGAAGAGAATGGGGGCGCCGGCCACTACCAGTCATGAGGGGACAATAATCTCCTGTTCTTGGGATAAGTGGGGGGTCTCAGTGTTCAGACCCCACTGATCAGGGATTTATTCTCTATACCAGGGGTCGGGAACCATCGGCTCTCCAGCTGCTGTGAAACTACAACTCCCAGCATGCTCCATTCACTTCCATGGGAGTTCCAAGATCAGCAGAGCAAGTATGCATGCTGGGAGTTGTAGTTTTGCAACAGCTGGAGAGTCGTACGTTCCCTACCCCTGCTCTATACTATAGATGGGGCCTTAAATCCACATAAAGTAGCAGTATAGATAGGATCCTTGTGATGGGACAACCCCTTTAAATTACATTGGTACGTCCAGGTAACGTCTATCCTTAGGGAGAGACCACCTTCTCAGGTGTGTGGAGACTTATACAGCCATAGTTGCTCCACTGCAAGGGAACATGGGAAGAATATGCAAATCTGTCTCCCAAGATGTAAACAGGGCTGTATAAGTCTCCACACACCTGAGAAGGTGGTCTCTCCCTAAGGATAGACGTTATCCCCACAATCTGGTCTCACAGCCTCTCACTTAAACCAAATCAATTGTCTCTAGGCTGCGCAGATGAAGTCCAAAGAGACAGAAACGGTGCCGTCCGTAGCTGAGAAATTGATTTGGTTATAACCTCGCATCATGCAGTGAAGACTTCTGGGAAGTCGGGCATGTTGTTCAGGGTGCTTGCTATAGAGGGCAGCAAAACAGAGGCACTGTCTCCCTGTTTACATCTTGGGAAACAGATTTGCATATTCTTCCCATGTTCCCTTGCAGTGGAGCAATTATGGCTGTATAAGTCTCCACACACCTGAGAAGGCGGTCTCTCCCTAAGGATAGACGTTATCCCCATAACATGGTGGGACTAATAAAGGATTATCTTATCTTATCACGAGACATGAGTATGCCCATAGCACAACTAGCACACAGCAGGGTAACACGGCTTCACTCTTCGGGTTTGCGGGGAAATTAGAGACAGAGGACAATCCTATTCACTGTTAGATTCAATATATGTAAAAAAGGTAGAGTGCTTTACAATATAAAGATGGAAGAACACTGTGATGTTAGTCTAAAATCAGACTAATAGGTACATTGCATGGATAACAAATTACCAGTAGGGCCGGGCTGTCAAGTGATGCAATCCACACAGAGACAAGATGAATCAGAGCTAAAGCATAAGTTTATTGTGTACATCGAGCCTTCTTCCAGCCATTTTGGTAGGCGTTCATAGGCTATGGTACATATATAGGCGTACATTTGATTAATAATCAAATCATATCAAAATAAATCAAATCATATCAAAATAAAAATCAAATCAAAATAACATACAGGTATAGGTGTACATTTGATTAATCATGAAACATTCAACAAAAAGTTGTCTAACTGCCCCTTCCCTGAGACTGTTCCCCTCCCCCCCCCCACCCCACTTGGAATTCAGCCTGACTACAGCCAGGCTGAATATAGGGGATCTGCAGTGCTCCTGTTCCGTCGGGAAGGGGTTAATAGGAGCACTGCAGATGCGCTACATTCAGCCAGGCTGAATTCCAAGTGGAGGAAAAAAAACCAGTCCTCAAGCTCAGGGAAGAGGCAGACAGACAACCAAAACACCCCCTCCCCTTCCCCAGCAACTACTGCACCCAAGAACTCCGGCCATTTTAATTTTTGAAATTTTCCAGTAGCTGCTGCATTTCCCCCCTAGGCTTATACTCGAGTCAATAATACCCCAAATTTTTGTGGTAAAATTAGGGGTCTCGGCTTATATTCAAGTCGGCTTATACTCGAGTATATACGGTAATAGGTATATTGGATGGATTCCAAATTCTGGGTAGGCCTGGGCCGTCAAGTGAAGCAATCCACACAGAGACAAGATGAATCTGAACTAAAGCATAAGTTTATTGTGTACATCGAGCCTTCTTCTAGCCATTTTGGTAGGCGTTCATAGGCTATGGTACATATATAGGCGTACATTTGATTAATAATCAAATCAAAGAAAAAAAAAAATCAAATCATATCAAAATAAAAATCAAATCAAAATAACATACAGGTATAGGCGTATATAGGCGTACATTTGATTAATCATGAGACATTCTGAATCAGCAGTTTCAATATAAATGTATGACATAACCACTCCTAAATTCGGAAAGTCCCCCTTCGTCTGATATATTCTGGGGCTACTTCAGGTTATGTCATGTCGCGTCGTGGAAGGTTGAAGTCCTCATGACTACCTACTATTAACTCGATCTGTTCTGTATTAATAGAAGTTTATGACTTTATTACGATCTGGTTTATTATCTGTCCTGAGCACATATTCTGATTAATATGGAGAAGCAGATTTTTAACTCTTCAATCAACAAGAGAAATACAACGTATATGTATTCTATCATATATATTTACACGAACATATATTCGTTTCCCTATCAACACCAAGACAAATACATACAACCATACGGAGAATAAAATACAGAACTGATAAAGCCTGGCGGCGGAGAAAGGAGACAGGGACAGACCCCACAGTAAGTTGTGACTCCGAGAGTCTGACAACAGAATCATGAACCTCACCATATGTTTGGACCCCTCCCTCCCCAACCTCTAAGCTACTTCCTGCAACCTCTCACCTGCGACGTCATCTTTTTTGATCAGCCAGGTCCGCTGCCGCCATGTCTGCGATGGTCAGTGCCCCTGGTTTACTAATTAGATGAGCACTAATTGACTTAGCATTAGCCTGCACATAGTCCTTACCATACCTATTACACAGGACAGATTGAGATAGGCCTGCTGGGATTTCTCATCATCAATGTCTGTTACTGCATCTGCAGAGGTTTTATTGTATACGGTACTTTAGAAGAATATACAGAAGAATTTAAAACAGTATAGGGGGCAAAAAAAATGCCTCTTGTCACCCCAGACTTGCCAAATATAAAGGACTGCCACAAAAATACAGGTGTGATTCAAATCCAAATGTATTAGTCTTATTCTAATTGTCAATGAGTTTAAAGGGGTCTTCCCATCTCAGTGTCTCAGCAGTCTGCCTGCAGTGTCTTCTGCTCGTTTCCCGTATCTCTCTTCTCTCCCCCTCCCTCTTGCTGAACACACAACACTTATACACATCAGATAATCTTGTACAGAACACTCAATGATATCTGTGTTTTTACTTAGAGAGATAACAGACAGAGATATCAGCAAACTGCAATTATCTCAGTTAATTGTCCTGCCAGCAACAGCAGTCAGTGATGTCACTTGTCCTATCTCCCAGGTCCCTGGTTATAGCAACGCAGTGTAAACAATGGCAATACTAAAGTCACATACCAGGCAAACAAAGCAGAATTTCTAAAGCAATATATTTAGGAAAGGGCTTCAATTTACATAGTATTATTTATTATGCTTACTTGTATAACGCCATCATATTCCACAGTGATTTACAGACATTGACAGTTACTGTCCTATATAGGGCTCACAATCTACAGTCAGTATGTCTTTGGTGTGTGGGAGAAAACGGGAGTACCCGGAGAAAACCCATGCAAACACGGGGAGAACATACAAACTCCTTGCAGATGTTGTCCTTGGCAGGATTTGAACCAAGGACCCCAGCGCTGCAAGGCTGCAGTGCTAACCACTGAGCCACCGTGGTGCCTGTATATAACCTACCAATTTAGATAGGATCCTTGAGATGGGACAAACCCTTTCACAAAAAAAAAAAGAAAATGGCTCCTACTCTAGATGAGCTGTTTATGTTTTGTGATGTGAAAGGGGGCGGGTAAATAATTCATGAAAAAGGAATTTTCTTCTGAGTGATTTTCCTGATGTTTAAACAGATTGACTTTAAAGGTAAAACATTTCTCATATTCTGGGCATGAACATGGCTTCTATCCTGTGTGAATTTTTTGATGTTCAACAAGTCTTGATTTCTGACTAAAACATTTCTCACATTCTGAACATGAATATGGCTTCTCCCCTGTGTGAGTCTTTTGATGTCTAACAAGGTCTGATTTAGAGATAAAACATTTCCCACATTCTGGGCATGAAAATGGCTTCTCTCCTGTGTGAGTTCTTTGATGCCTAACAAGGACTGATTTCCGAGTAAAACATTTCTCACATTCTGAACATGAATATGGCTTCTCCCCTGTGTGAGTCTTTCGATGTCTAACAAGGTCTGATTTAGAGCGAAAACATTTCCCACATTCTGGGCATGAATATGGCTTCTCTCCTGTGTGACTCTTATGATGTAGAACAAGTTCAGAATTAGAGAGAAAACATTTTCCACATTCTGGGCATGAATATGGCTTCTCCCCTGTGTGAATTCTCTGATGTCTAATAAGTTCTGATTTAGAGATAAAACATTTCCCACATTCTGGGCATGAAAATGGCTTCTCTCCTGTGTGAGTTCTTTGATGTATAACAAGCTCTGCTTTAGAGGTAAAACATTTGCCACATTCTGGGCATGAATATGGCTTCTCCCCTGTGTGTATCTTTTGATGTTTAAAAAGATGTGACTTCTGAGCAAAGTATTTCCCACATTCTGAACATGAAAATGGTTTCTCCCCTGTGTGAATTCTTTGATGTCCAATCATTTGTGATTTAGTGTTAAAACATTTCTGACATTCTGAACATGAATATAGCTTCTCCCCTGTGTGAGTTCTTCGATGTCTAGCCACATCTGATTGACTAGTAAAACATTTCCCACATTCTGAACATGAAAATGGGGTTTCCCCTGTGTGAGCTCTTTGATGTATAACAAGTCCTCCTTTAGAGGTAAAATATTTCTCACATTCTGGGCATGAATATAGCTTCTCCCCTGTGTGAATTTTTTGATGTTCAACAAGTCTTGATTTACGACTAAAACATTTATCACATTCTAAACATGAATATGGCTTCTCTCCAGTGTGAATTCTTTGATGTATAACATGATCGGATTTAGAGATAAAACATTTCCCACATTCTGGGCATGAATATGGCTTCCTCCCTATATGTATCTTTTGATGTCTAATAAGTTCTGAATTAGATCTAAAACATTTCTCGCATTCCATGCATGAAAAGGGTTTCTCCCCTGTGTGAAGTTTATGATGTGCAATCATTTCTGCTTTAGAAATAAAACATTTTTCACATTCTGAACATGAAAATGGCTTCTCCCCTGTGTGAGTTCTTTGATGTTTAACAAGATGTGCTTTCTGAGCAAAACATTTCTCACATTCTTGGCATGAATATGGCTTCTCTCCTGTGTGAATTCTTTGATGTTGAACAAGTTGTGATGTAGAGCTAAAACATTTCTCACATTCTGAGCATGAATAAGGCTTCTCTCCTGTGTGAAGTCTTCGATGTTGAACAAAATTTGATTTCCAAGTAAAACATTTCCCACATTCTGGGCATGAATACGGCTTCTCTCCTCTATGAATTTTCTGATGTTGAACAAGATGTGATTTCTGAGTAAAACATTTCCTACATTCTGGACATGAATATGGCTTCTCTCCTGTGGGAGTTCTCTGATGTATAACACTCCTTCTGCGTCTTGTATTTTTCTTAACAGACTGTGATGAATTATCTTTCTCCTGAAGGGCTGAGGGTATATCTGGGGTAATGACATGTTCTTCATATGGATCTTGTGTGGTACCATGATCCTCTGCGTTATAATCTGTAGATATCAGATGTCCCTCTGAGCTCCTGGTACAGTCATCTGCCATGAAAAAAAAGTTTTTACTATTTTTGAATGACATAACCTTACAAGTATCTTCTACACTGATCTTCCACTGCCTGAGTCGCTTCGACTGTGGAATCCGTCTCTGATACAAAGAGAAGACATTTCCTTATGGCTGCTAAATCAGTTATTCCTAGCCATTGGTGTAGCTCTCACGCCCCTACTGTAGTTGAGTGGATTAGGGAACTCAGCCAAATCCAGAGAATGAAGACATTGGTGGCGGTAGATTCCTCCACAATTCTCGAAAGCTATAATTGTTTGAAAGCCTTAGATTCTGTTTCAGGAGTTTGACAAATTTTATAACTTGATTTCCTAAACTCCTCTGTTTGGGAGGGAAAGTTTTCCTCCTCAGCCAGTTCTTCCTACACTGATGGGCTCCATGGTACCCTTCTCTTCCTTTTCCTCCCTCTCCCCCCTCCCACCTCTGTTGTTGGTCTATTCTTCCTTCTGTTGTTTTTCCCTATTGGTCTCCCAGTATCATGAGCGTAGCCCGTGCCAGTCCAATACCCCCTTCTGCCTCGCTGGGCAGCACTTTTATAGACCCAGGGACTTCTACCGAGAAATCTTAGGTTTCACTTTTTAGGCTTTTGTTGGGCATTTAGGCCCAATTGCACCTGCAGTCCCCTTCTATATAGTGGTGACTCCTCACCTGGGCGGTTCCCTGTAGGAATGTCCTCCTCACACTCCTCATCACCACTCACATAGGGCTCTGTAGTATTAATAGTGCTCAGATCTTTATCCTGATGGAAATTCTGTAATACAGATAATGGAGATGTCAGCAGAGAGTACAGATGGGAGAATCGATTCGTTATGAGTCACATTCAACCTGAATATTATAAATTGGTCCGTTTTTTTACTAAACTGAATACTATGCGATTGCTCTAGGGGGAACTAAAACGGCCGTCATGACATGTATTGTGCAGTGAAAATACAGAGGAGACACGTGTGTGACATCCGGGCATCACATGACATCACCTGTCAGCCTCTCAGCCAATAATGAGTGGTAGGTGGAGAGATTACAATGATGATGTCACACAATATAAGATACTGGGGGCAGGAAGAAGAGACATCTTAGTGATAGTGAAACTATGGAACAGACGTGTTATTCATCACTGCAGGATTCAAAGCAATTGCTCCATTTTCTACTGGAAAACAACTGCAATAGAATTACAGAATAACAGGAGGGTCAGTCTGAGCAGCAGAATACGGTGAATGACTACGACATGCAGAAAACCACAGACACAAGGATGTCACAGCCCGTCTACACATCATAGGGAATATCTCCATCTACCTGATCATCATCCTGTGGAAGAAGAGGACTGGGACATCTCTCCGGTGTTGTCCTCTTACTGGATCTACCTGTAGGAAACACAGACAGGGACTGAATTCATTCTGTACATACAAATAATGGAAGTCCATGTGTATATAGTCATGTCTATTACCTGCTGATGTGAGGGGCTGGTGGTCCTCCATCATCACCTCCTTGTACAGATCCTTGTGTCCTTCTAAATACTCCCACTCCTCCATGGAGAAATAGACAGCGACATCCTGACACCTTATAGGAACCTGACAACACAATGATACAGTCATCACCCCGACCCCTCCAGTTACTGTATAATGTCCCAGCATTCCCAGCACTGTCACCTCTCCAGTCAGCAGCTCCAGCATCTTGTGGGTGAGTCCTAGGATCTTCTGTCCATTGATCTCCTCCTGTATCAGGGGGTGAGGTGGAGGTCCCGGGAATGGGCTCAGGGTTCCTCTAAATCCATCAAATACAAGGGTCTGACAGCGCCCACTAGAGGGCTTCTTCACTACTGTGTAATCCTGGTTATGGGGAGACACATTAATAAATCTCACTACATACATGTCCAGAGTCCATCACCTCTCCAGTCATATCATCTGTTATTACTATAGATAAGAATGATGTCATGATGACATCATCAGAATCTCTCACCTCTCCAGTAAGCTGGTAGATGATCTCTAGGGTGAGATTTAATAGACTTTCCGCCATCTTGTTCCTGTCTCTTTCCATCCTTGATGGATCAATCAGGAATATTCTCTTATATAGAAGATACTGAGAGGATTCTATATTGTAGGAACCTGAATGGAGAGAAGATGAGACAATGTAATCACTACACGGAATCCCATGGAATAAATAGAAGAGTTGAGTCCAAAGATACGGAGCTGACACTTGTACAGATGACACTGACTTTCCCTGCAGCTTCAGTCACAACAAGTGATGGTTCGTCCATCGATCTCTTGGAACAGCCACAACTGTCACAGATAGATCTCCCACATTTCTGTCTGGACTACAATCTACTGGCCATAGAGGTGAAGACACTCGGCCCCTGATATTACCAGCACACTGGAACTAACTGTACAGTCCTCCCTGACCCTGACAGAAGAGGAAGTATTACAGCCTAGTACGCAACGTGCAACAACAAGTGACTAATGCAGAGGAGAAAGTGGCCAACGGGAATCTGTAGGTTTGTGACTTACTGAAATGAGCAGAATCTTACATGATGGTATAGAGGACGTAGAGAATGGGCCCCGCTGTAGGGACATGAGAGGAATGAGTGTCCCGGAGAATGTTCCATCCAGAGATCTAACACCGATACAGGGGCTTGTAAAAGTCTTCAGCCCCCTATAGCAATACTTTGTAGAGCTGCCTTTGGCTACAATTCCAGCTACAAGTCTTTTGGGCTCGGTCTCTACCAGCTTTGCACATCTAGAGATGAGATTTCTGCCCCTTCTTCTTCTTTGCAGCCAGATTGGATGGAGCGTCTGTGAACAGCAATTTTCATGTCTTGTCACAGATGCTCAATGGGATTTAGGTCTTGAGAGGAAAGAGTTAACCAAAGATGAAGAACTCAAGGAGAACATTTTTGTCTTATCTGCTTTTTGCTATAGAAGAAGGTCACCCACGTAGGGCAAGGACTGATTAATAGTTTTTTTGGCTTTGAACCACCAAGTGCAGATGGCTCGTTACCTTGAATATATTTTTGTATAATCAATCACTTATTGCATATTTTAGATAACGCTTAAGAAACTGTGTATAAATAAAGCATGAACCTTTTCTTAGGCGCGCACACGCCATCTTATGTGCAGATACAGTTGTCTGTGTCTTCATTTTAAGTATATGGTGAGGGAGTAGGGATCCGGACCCTAGACTCCAACTAATTTGGAAACAGTCAACAACAGCTGGCCTTCTTTAGGAAAGCCAACTTATCAGTCTGGACTGTGACTGGGCCGTTCTAAGAGCGGAATATTCTGTGATCGAAACCATTCACTGGAGCTCGGGCTGGAGGTTTAGGGTCATTGCTGGAAGGGGAATCTTCTTCCCAGTCTCAAGTCTATTGTAAGATCCAACAGGGCCACGAGGAGGCCATTATAGTGTGTGGGGGCCACAAGGAGGACATTATAGTGTGTGGGGGCCACAAGGAGGACATTATAGTGTGTGGGGGCCACGAGGAGGGCATTATAGTGTGTGGGGGCCACGAGGAGGGCATTATAGTGTAGGGGGGCCACGAGGAGGACATTATAGTGTGTGGGGGTCACAAGGAGGACATTATAGTGTGTGGGGGCCATGAGGAGGACATTATAGTGTGTGGGGGCCACAAGGAGGACATTATAGTGTGTGGGGGCCATGAGGAGGACATTATAGTGTGTGGGGGCCACGAGGAGGACATTATAGTGTGTGGGGGCCACAAGGAGGACATTATAGTGTGTGGGGGCCACAAGGAGGACATTATAGTGTGTGGGGACCACTGTATGTATGAGAAGGGCTGAGAGTGAGCACTTACCTCCTCGGGTACAGCAGCCGTCTGCTCACAGGACCTATGATGATGTCATAGATGTGGGAGGAGTCACAGAATCACTTGTCCAGATCTTAGAGATCTCTCCAGCTGTCTGTGCGTGACCTGTATGTAGCAGAGCTGGGTGATGTGTATGTAAAATAGCACAATGTCAAAAGACAGAACCACCATTTGATAAAATAAAATATTTAATGAAAAAAAATCATGATGAAATCCAACATAAAACATGATGACAGGTAATAAAGAAAAAGGGAAAAAAAGGAACCAATGCTAAGGGAAAGATGTAACTTATGAACATGATACAGTGCCTTGCGAAAGTATTCGGCCCCCTTGAACTTTTCAACCTTTTGCCACATTTCAGAATTCAAACAAAGATATCAAATTTTAATTTTTAATTTTTTTGGGGAACAATCAACAACAAGTGGGAGACAATTGTGAAGTGGAATGAACTTTATTGGATATTTTCAACTTTTTTTTTTTTCTTTTTTTTTTTAATGTAGATTGTGAGCCCCACATAGAGCTCACAATGTACATTTTTCCCTATCAGTATGTCTTTTTTGGAATATGGGATGGAAATCCATGCAAACACGGGGAGAACATACAAACTCCTTGCAGATAGTTTTTTGCCCTTGGCGGGATTTGAAAACCAGGATTCCAGCGCTGCAAGGCTGCAGTGCTAACCACTGAGCCATTTTCAACTTTTTTAACAACTAAAAACTGAAAAGTGGGGCGTGCATTATTATTCGGCCCCTTTACTTTCAGTGCAGCAAACTCACTCCGTTCAGTTCAGTTCAGATCTCTGAATGACCCAATGTTGTCCTAAATGACTGATGATGAGAAATAGAATCCACCTGTGGGTAACCAAGTCTCCGTATAACTGCACCTGCTCTGTGATAGGCTCAGGGGTCTGTTTAAAGCGCAGAGAGCATCATGAAGACCAAGGAACACACCAGGCAGGTCCCAGATACTGTTGTGGAGAAGTTTAAAGCTGGATTTGGATACAAAAAGATTTCCCAAGCTTTAAAGGGGTTGTCCCATTACAAGGATCCTATCTATACTGCTTGTTAATGTGAATGTAAGACTTTTCCTAAATACATTGCTTCAGCAAAACTGCTTTGTTTGTCCACTATCTTACTTTATTCAATTTTTTGTGGCCACAGCCCTGACTTAGCTGCTCATGAGTCAAGTGATGTATCTGCTGCTCTCAGGGGGAGGGAGGAGGGGCTAAGTGCAGGAGCGAGCCTGTCTTTCTAGCTATTCCTGTGTCCACACTACGTAGGCTAGGTGACACGTAGGTCCTGCACTCAGATAGGGAAGAGGAGCTGCTTGCATTTCTTCTGTTCTCCCAGTTATCAGGCTAGCTAATTCAATTGTGTTCATTATGGCAGGGACAGGCAGTGTCTGTATGTAACACAGAATGGAGTTGCTGCTGCCTGTACTTCATAGTCAAATATGGGTGGGCGGAGCTACACGTGAATTTGGGGGCGGATCTAAACGGCAGGTTGCGTGGGAAACCCCGCCCACCAAATGATGCAAGAAACCAGGAAGAAAGAAGATTTTACAGCAGTAAAGACTGATGAGTATGTGAGGTGGGAATACCCCTTTAAACATCCCAAGGAGCCCTGTGCAAGCAATCCTATTGAAATGGAAGGAGTATCAGACCACTGCAAATCTACCAAGACCAGGCCTTCCCTCTAAACTTTCATGTAAAACAAGGAGAAGACTGATCAGAGATGCAGCCAAGAGGCCCATGGTCACTCTGGAACTGCAGAGATCTACAGCTGAGGTGGGAGAGTCTGTCCATAGGACAACAATCAGTCCCTGTACACTGCACAAATCTGCCCTTTATGGAAGAGTGGCAAGAAGAAAGACATTTCTCAAAAATATCCATAAAACGTCTTGCTTAAAGTTTGTCACAAGCCACCTGGGAGACAAAAAACGTGGAAGAAGGGGCTGGGAATTCCAATTTTTTGGCCACAATGCAAAACGATATGTTTGGGGTAAAAGCAACACAGCTCATCACCCTGAACACACCCCGATCCCCACTGTCACACATGGTGGGAGCAGCATCATGGTTTGCGCTTTTCTTCAGCAGGGACAGGGAAGATGGATGGAGCCAAATACAGGACCATTCTGGAGAAAACCTGTTGGAGTCTGCAAAAGACCTGAGACTGGGACGCAGATTTATCTTCCAACAAGACAATGATCCAAAACATAAAGCAAAATCTACAATGGAATGGTTCACACATAAACGTCTCCAGGTGTTAGGGTCAGTTCACACGTGAACTGCCCGCATGGGTTTTGACACGGAGAGAGACGCGGTGAGCCGTGTCTCTCTCTTGTCAAAACCCGCCTGTCGCGACCATCGCGGTCGCGGCTTTCCCCTCCGCTGTCGGCTCAAATGAATGGGCCGACATAGGAGGGAGCTGCCAGCAGCGCGGCTTCCGCCTGAAGAAAGGGCATGTCCTTTCTTTTCCCCGCTAGCGGAAAAAAAAAGCCCGGTGGTCTACATAGACCACCATTGTAAAGGGGCGGATTTTGAAGCGAAATCCGCTGTCAAAATCCGCCCCTTTGTTCACGTGTGAACTAGCCCTTAGAATGGCCAAGTCACAGTCCAGACCTGAATCCAATCGAGAATCTGTGGAAAGAGCTGATGCTGCTGCACAAACGTCTCCATCCAACCTCACTGAGCTCCAGCTGTTCTGGAAGGAAGAATGGGCAAGAATTTCAGTCTCTCGATGTGCAAAACTGATAGAGACAAACCCCGAGTGACTTGTAATCACAGCAAATGGTGGCGCTACAAAGTATTAACACAAAGGGGCCGAAGAATTTTGCATGCCCCACTTTTCAGTTTTTTATTTGTTAAAAAATAAATATTGTTCCACTTCACAATTTTGTCCCACTTGTTGTTGATTCTTCCCAAAAAAAACTAAAATTTGATATCTTTATGTTTGAAGCCTGAAATGTGGCAAAAGGTTGAAAAGTTCAAGGGGGCCGAATACTTTCGCAAGGCACTGTATTTTAACAGGCATGATGGGAGGAATACATGTATAAAGTCACTATAGAAATGGCCATTAAATCACTATTCATCCTACTAATATTATAAATGTGAATGTGATTGTGTGTTTGGATGTTTGTTCTTCAATCACGCAAATATCGCTGAACGGATTTGAATGAAATTTAGCACATTGATAGTTTGTAACCTTGATTAAAACTTTTTGCTACTTTTTATGATGGTAGATGACATGGATTCACGACTGTTATGAATTTATGTTCACATACTATATTACACTGTTCCTGCAGCAGCCTTATGTCAGGTCCCAGGTCTGTTATCTCTATGTGTAAACACACTCTGACCCTCAGTGTACATGCATTTGCATATTATTTGATCTGCTCCAGGCAGTGCTGACACACTAACATGGACAAACACCTTTCATCCAAATTGGCAGTTTGTCAATTTTAAACATGCCGGGAAAAAGAGAATCTAAATTTTCTCAAACATCGAGAGCTATGAAGGAAGCCAGAAGTCACAGACTTCTCCTCAAGCGGAGCTTATGGGGATCATCAACGTCAACAACATACTCATTATATGGTGTCCCAGCGAGTTGCTGAGATACTGGAACAATTACAGACACAGTGCGAAGGACAACTTCAATGCCAGGCCAACTTGAGAGCTGCTGAAATGCCGGAGCAAGCGGATCATCAACGCCAACAACACGCTCATTATATGGCATCCCAGCGAGCTGCTGAGATGCCGCAACAATTACGGGCACAGCGCGAGGAATGAGTTCAGCGGTAGGCCAGCTTCAGAGTTGCCGAAACGCCGGAGCATGCGGATCATCAACGCCAACAAAACACTCATATGGCTTCCCAGCGAGCTGCTGAGATGCTGGAACAATCACTGGCATGGTGTGAGAAACAAGTTCAGCAGCAAGACAGCTTAAGAGCTGTCAAAACGCCGGACCAGGCAAACCATCGACGGCAGCAATTTGCTGAATATAGGCGGATCATCCACTCCAACAACACGCAGACAAAGTCACGGGCAGAGGCTAGTAATAAATAAGTGAATAAAATAGACCAAGCCATAATAGTATTAATAAATGAGTACAAATGGCCATACAAAGTTTACAAGGTGAAAGCAACTCCGCACCACTTTGCCCTCATAGACATGATGCAAGTACAAAAAGACGGAAATCCAGCAGACTGAAGACTCTTTCTTGATTAAAGTATCAAATTTTCTCTATATTAGGTACAAAAAACATATTAAAAGTTTTTCATAAGTCCAATGGTATAGCCTTTAAGGTGTACAACAGATTCATTTTATGTTTTTAATGTTGTATATATGTTGTGTGATTCTGCAGCATGAGATCGGGTATATGTGCCATGTCTGTTTGCCATTTCTGTGATCATTTGACTCAGCTGTGTTAACACGCATTATGGACCATACAAATGGGAACAGGATTCAGTTAGAATTTGACTATGACTAAGGGAGGTATACTCCTGAAACGCGTAAGTCGTTGAATCTGTTGTACACCTTAAAGGCTATACCATCGGACTTATGAAAAACTTTTAATATGTTTTTTGTACCTAATAAAGAGAAAATTTGATATTTTAATCAAGAAAGAGTCTTCAGTCTGCTGGATATCCGTCATTTTGTACTTGCATCTGTGACTTCACATTCTCAAGCCAGGAGAACTAATTGGAATCATCCGTGCAGCACCGCCATACGATAAGTGAGTTTTTTTCTTTTTCTAAGTTTTTGCATTGAGTGAACCAAATACTTTTGGACTATTTATATCACAACACAGTAGTGGAGGCTGTTACTTTTCCTCTTCCCCTTTCCGCTTTTTCATGTGTATTTTTCTCATAGACATGATGGTGATAATAATAATAAAGATCTTACCATATGATAACGCGCTCCGACGCACCTTTGGCCATACTGGCTTTGTCAGTATGGCAAAACACCAATTGTGACTCACCTGCGATCAGGTTTAATGCGATTCTCTCCTCCTTCTGCCCCTCCTGGTTGGCTTTGCCCTTGATTCTCTTGTCTTGGTCTGAAGGGGTGTGTCTTTGGCGTCTGTTTAAAAAAGGTACATGGTCAGATTCCCTTGATGTGTTGCTGCCCGAACTTGATGCTAACCCCTGTGACGTGCCGGTCCCAGCACTAGTGGGAAACCGGAACCTCCGCATACTCAAGCGGAGGCTTCAGTCCTACCCCAGCGCCGGAACCAGCAGTCATCCTGGCGCTGGACAGAGATCAGGTTGGATGCCTCCGCGCAGCACAGTAGAGGCCCCAGCCCGTTCCAACGTTAATATTACTTGCACTCCTGAGCATTTCTGCTGTGACTCCTTTTATGATCTTCTATATACCTGTGTCTGTATACCTGTGTCTGGACATCTTCTCTTATCAGTGTTTTATATATCTGGTTTGTGTAACCGTGTGCCTTGGTGTTCTAGTATATACTTTCTAGCTGTTGTCTTTTACATTTTTTCTGACCTTTTTTTTCACTTTTTTCACATTTCGTATTATATTGTTGACTTGGGTGTTTGGTTGATACGTTGTCTGTGTAGTAATTGACTTTCATTATTCTTGTAGATCTAGCGTGAGGAAGGGCCGTGGACCGAAACGTCCCGTTGTTACTACTGATTTTCCATCCCCTATGTGCATTGTGACCGCTCATAGATGGCGTATCAACCTGTGTAATTACATTGTTATCACAAATAAAAACTTTTTTTCACTTGAATACATTGTGTGTGAGGAAGAATTTTTTTTTTTTCATTCATGGGCTGAACTCTTGACTCCAACCTATTCAAACACCCAGCGTGCACAACAGAGATTTCACAAGTCATTACAGACTTTCTTCACCATCACAAGCACGATGTGACCCCTTTTACAATACAATGGGAAGCACTAAAGAGTATTGGTGGGGGGATTTGGGGGTGAAGGTCAATTAACAAGGAGCAAGGGCGAAGCAAGAGAGGGCCTTTGAGATGTCATACTTAGGGTTGAGCCGATCTTGAAATTTCAGGATCATTTTTAAAATCCGATTTTCGATCATTTTCCAGCCGATCACGATCGTGAAATTTGCTTGATCGCCGATCGGGATTCAATCTTTCCCTATCGCTCAACCCTATTAATAATATATACATGAATAGAGTTGGGCCGATCTTGAGATAACCTCTGACCTCGATCCGGCCGGAAAAAATCGGGATGGGAATTCTGATCGTGATCGTGAAATTTACTCGATCACCGATTGGAATCCAATCCTGATCGCTCAACCCTACTCATACCTTTTTACTCAAATACAAACACCTGAATCCTCCCATAAACGCAACAGGAACTCACAAATGCTGGTGGACCTACTGTTAGCCAGACGCAGATTGAAAGGCGTTTTAGATACCAAATATGAAGCAGACAAATGCACTAGAAGGTTCTAATACGAGTTCTCTAACAAGTGCAGCAGCTCCCTAGAAAAATTTCTCCACCCATGGGCACCCACTGCGTTTGCTCCTACCATCAAAAACGACACTGGGGAGTATCTGTCCCACCCTGACGCTATAGCGCAATCTTTCCGAGACTACGACTGAAATCTCTACAATCATAGGAGACCCCTATCAGAGTTACAACCACAAGAGATGCAAAACAAGATTGACAATTCTCTATCACAAGGTTCCCATTGGCCTGTCATGCTCAGGAAAAAAAACTTTTAATTTCTGATGACATGGTATAGATGCCTTGCTCCTTTCCAGAAACTCTTCCCAGAGGTCTTGGCCCGCTGCTGGAAGTGTAGGATTTTGCTGTCCGCTTGAAAAATCGGACACCTTTGTAAACGGACACTAAAGGACACTACATGGTGTCCTATTTAAAATCATGCAAATTGCAAACAGACACAGCTAGTGTCCGATCCTAAAATCTTCAGCGGACATTAGTATCGGACGCCGATACCCCTTTATGAGTTTATGAGATGAGTAAATACTATGTAAGCGCCCATTTTTCTTGTGGCCGCGAGCATGCGCAGTCGGCTTGCCCTAGGCCCGAGACCTAGAAGTTACAAGCCGCCACCGGAAGAACACGCAGTGAAGACCTCACTGCAAAAGAAGATGGAGGTGGCGCTGGAGAGTTCTATGGCAGCATCGGGGCTGCCCCCAGTGCTTTCTGAGCGCTGGGGCCCGTCCCCAGTGCTGCGAAAGAACTCATTTACATATCGACACAAACCGGGATTTTAGGCAAACGGTGGTGCAGAGAAGACAACGAAAGGTAGGAGACGAATAGCCTTTCTTAAGGCTATTCCGACGTGTTAGTTAGAAAAAAAAGTGATTGAATGATAGGATCCCTTTAAGCTGGGGGCAACTAGAGGCAGACAGTTCCCCTTCCAGCTACTCCCACGGTTTAATGCCCCCCTCTAGTTGTCCCCAGTTTAATGTCCCCCCCCCAGTTTAAGTGCCCCCCTTCATCTACCCCCCAGTTTCATGTCCCCCCTCCATTTCTGCCCCAGTTTCATCTACCCCGTCCATTTCTCCCCTAGTTTCATATCACCTTTCAACTGCCCGAGTTTCATCTACCCCTCTATCTCTCCCGCAGTTTCATGTCCCCACTCCATCTGCCCCTAGTTTCATGCTCCCCCTCATCTCTGCTCCCAGTTTCATGTCCCCCCTCATCTCTGCCCCCAGTATAATGATACTCACACACACAGTACAACACACACACACACTTACACTCTACCCTGCATCTCACATCCCCCCTCCCCTCTCAGTACCTTAGCGCACACATCTCTCCATCTCTTGACTGCACAAGACACTGTCACGCCCACCTACACCGTGTTCCACATTATTATGCAAAAAGTGTTTTGGAGTGATCAGGTAAGAATTTTTTGTTTGTCAGTTAAACTCATTGATGGTGATGTGTGTCTGGGCTCTTTATTAGAGATGAGCGAACACTAAAATGTTCGAGGTTCGAAATTCGATTCGAACAGCCGCTCACTGTTCGAGTGTTCGAATGGGTTTCGAACCCCATTATAGTCTATGGGGAACATAAACTCGTTAAGGGGGAAACCCAAATTCGTGTCTGGAGGGTCAACAAGTCCACTATGACACCCCAGGAAATGATACCAACACCCTGGAATGACACTGGGACAGCAGGGGAAGCATGTCTGGGGGCATAAAAGTCACTTTATTTCATGGAAATCCCTGTCAGTTTGCGATTTTCGCAAGCTAACTTTTCCCCATAGAAATGCATTGGCCAGTGCTGATTGGCCAGAGTACGGAACTCGACCAATCAGCGCTGGCTCTGCTGGAGGAGGCGGAGTCTAAGATAGCTCCACACCAGTCTCCATTCAGGTCCGACCTTAGACTCCGCCTCCTCCGGCAGAGCCAGCGCTGATTGGCCGAAGGCTGGCCAATGCATTCCTATGCGAATGCAGAGACTTAGCAGTGCTGAGTCAGTTTTGCTCAACTACACATCTGATGCACACTCGGCACTGCTACATCAGATGTAGCAATCTGATGTAGCAGAGCCGAGGGTGCACTAGAACCCCTGTGCAAACTCAGTTCACGCTAATAGAATGCATTGGCCAGCGCTGATTGGCCAATGCATTCTATTAGCCCGATGAAGTAGAGCTGAATGTGTGTGCTAAGCACACACATTCAGCACTGCTTCATCAAGCCAATACAATGCATTAGCCAGTGCTGATTGGCCAGAGTACGGAATTCGGCCAATCAGCGCTGGCTCTGCTGGAGGAGGCGGAGTCTAAGATCGCTCCACACCAGTCTCCATTCAGGTCCGACCTTAGACTCCGCCTCCTCCGGCAGAGCCAGCGCTGATTGGCCGAAGGCTGGCCAATGCATTCCTATGCGAATGCAGACTTAGCAGTGCTGAGTCAGTTTTGCTCAACTACACATCTGATGCACACTCGGCACTGCTACATCAGATGTAGCAATCTGATGTAGCAGAGCCGAGGGTGCACTAGAACCCCTGTGCAAACTCAGTTCACGCTAATAGAATGCATTGGCCAGCGCTGATTGGCCAATGCATTCTATTAGCCCGATGAAGTAGAGCTGAATGTGTGTGCTAAGCACACACATTCAGCACTGCTTCATCACGCCAATACAATGCATTAGCCAGTGCTGATTGGCCAGAGTACGGAATTCGGCCAATCAGCGCTGGCCAATGTATTCTATTAGCCCGATGAAGTAGAGCTGAATGTGTGTGCTAAGCACACACATTCAGCACTGCTTCATCAAGCCAATACAATGCATTAGCCAGTGCTGATTGGCCAGAGTACGGAATTCGGCCAATCAGCGCTGGCCAATGCATTCTATTAGCCCGATGAAGTAGAGCTGAATGTGTGTGCTAAGCACACACATTCAGCACTGCTTCATCAAGCCAATACAATGCATTAGCCAGTGCTGATTGGCCAGAGTACGGAATTCGGCCAATCAGCGCTGGCTCTGCTGGAGGAGGCGGAGTCTAAGGTCGGACCTGAATGGAGACTGGTGTGGAGCGATCTTAGACTCCGCCCCCTCCAGCAGAGCCAGCGCTGATTGGTCGAGTTCCGTACTCTGGCCAATCAGCGCTGGCCAATGCATTCTATTAGCTTGATGAAGCAGAGTGTGCACAAGGGTTCAAGCGCACCCTCGGCTCTGATGTAGCAGAGCTGAGGGTGCACAAGGGTTCAAGTGCACCCTCGGCTCTCCTACATCAGAGCCGAGGGTGCGCTTGAACCCTTGTGCAGCCTCGGCTCTGCTACATCAGAGCCGAGGGTGCGCTTGAACCCTTGTGCACACTCTGCTTCATCAAGCTAATAGAATGCATTGGCCAGCACTGATTGGCCAGAGTACGGAATTCGGCCAATCAGCGCTGGCCAATGCATCCCTATGGGAAAAAGTTTATCTCACAAAAATCACAATTACACACCCGATAGAGCCCCAAAAAGTTATTTTTAATAACATTCCCCCCTAAATAAAGGTTATCCCTAGCTATCCCTGCCTGTACAGCTATCCCTGTCTCATAGTCACAAAGTTCACATTCTCATATGACCCGGATTTGAAATCCACTATTCGTCTAAAATGGAGGTCACCTGATTTCGGCAGCCAATGACTTTTTCCAATTTTTTTCAATGCCCCCGGTGTCGTAGTTCCTGTCCCACCTCCCCTGCGCTGTTATTGGTGCAAAAAAGGCGCCAGGGAAGGTGGGAGGGGAATCGAATTTTGGCGCACTTTACCACGTGGTGTTCGATTCGATTCGAACATGGCGAACACCCTGATATCTGATCGAACATGTGTTCGATAGAACACTGTTCGCTCATCTCTACTCTTTATATCACTGAAAGCAATTGCAGACGCCTGTGCTAATTAGTTTGGCAGGTGTGTCCAATTAAAGGCAAAACTACTTAAGAAAGATGTCCCACATTATTAAGCAGCCTACATTTTCAGCCAAATGGGAAAGAAAAAGGATGTGTCGGCTGCTGAGAAGCAACAAATTGTGGAGTGTTTAGGTCAAGGAATGACTACAATCAACATTGCCAAGACACTTCATCGTGATCATCGCACAATCAAGAAGTATGTAGCTGATTCACCAGGACACATGTGTGTGCGTGCTGAGAAGGGAAAATTGAGGACTCTTTCCAACAGACAATTACGTCAGGTTAAAAGAGCAGCTGCAAAAATGCCTTGTCATAGCAGAAGACATGTTTGTGAAGCTGCTGGTGCCTCCAACGTCCCCCGAACAACAAGATGCAGGGTCCTTCAGAGGTTTGCAGCTGTGCGTAAGCCGCCCTGTCCACCTCATCTATCCACTGCACACAAGCAGAAACGGCTCCAGTGGGCCAAACAATACATGAAGACTGACTGCAAAACTGTTTTGTTCACAGATGGGTGCCGTGCAACGCTCGATGGTCCAGATGGATGGAGTGGAGGATGGTAACAAGGAGGAGGTGGAGTAATGTTTTGGGCTGGAGTCATGGGGAGAGAGATTGTTGGCCCCTTTAGGATCCCTGAAGGGGTAAAGATGAACTCCATAATGTATGTGGAGTTTCTCATCAGCACTTCCTGCCATGGTTCAAGAAGAAGAACCGCGCAATCCGCAGCAAGATCATATTCATGCAGGATAATGCACCAATGTCTCAGGCTGCAAATAACACATCTGCATCTCTGACTGCTATGGGCATAAAAGGGGACAAACTTATGGTGTGGCCCCCATGCTCCCCTGACCTCAACCCCATTGAGAACCTCTGGAGCATCATCATCAGGAGTGTCTATGATGGCGGGAGGCAGGTCACATCTAAGCAACAGCTCTGGTGGGGATTCAGTCCTCATGCAAAATAATTGGAGCAGAAACCATCCAAAACCTGACAAATTCAATGGACAAGAGAGTTCAGAAGCCCCAACAAGGCTCCGATGTGCAAATGGAACGTCACCTAGAAGAAAGTTTGGCCTTGAAAACTGTTTGATTTCAGTTTGTAATAACCTGCTAAGGCTGAGAATCTCACAAATGACCATTTTTTTTTTTGTTCTTTATAAAAATAAAAAGGTCGAAAACTCTGCTGTGCATAATAATTTAGAACGTACATTTTGGTTTTTATTTCTTTTTTTTAATAAAATATTCTGTTATCATAGGCAGTTTGTTCAAAAACCTTTCAATTGTACTCTAATAGTTGGTGACTGGAAAATTACAATGACTGCGATTCATAGATGTCATTTTTGAAAATAGGAGAAAATATTGTTTGCATAATAATTTGGAACACAGTGTAGTCACGGGGCCGTCTGATGTCACCGAGGTCCTGGTACAATAGTGAAACTTTCTTCCGATCACCACGGCCTTATCTGTTATAAGAACAGAGGGCGATCGGGGGAAAGATTGTTAAGTAAAACGCTTCAGGGAGCTACGCGGGACTTTCCCACTAAATGCAGGATGGTGACACACAAACACAGTATATATATATGTATGTGTGTGTGTGTATGAATATCTCAAACATTGTGGTTCAGGTTTCATATATTTGCGTTACTTTTCCTAACTTGGCTATAACACTCGCTTTTGCTCTTTCATTACTAGACATAATTAAGGAGAAAAATACAAATATTTATTTCAGGATGTCGCGTCCAGCAGAAGTTACTGGGATCAATTTCAGACTATCAAAGGCCAAGTTCACATCAGTACTGGAGGCTCCGTTGGATACTGCGCCGCAGAAAAAGTGGAAAATCGACATGGAGGACTTTTCTCTCCGCCAGCTTCAGTATAAAAATGGCAGAAACTCAACAGCCAACATTATAGACTATGGGGTCCGCTGCTTTACCAGTCTAGGCCTAAGGGCCAGTTCACATCTGCGTTGGCTATTCTGCTTGGAGACCCCCCCCAAACTGAATACCGAACACATTAAAAAGCGGTGAGCAATGAAACCACACGGACCCCGTAGACTGTAATGGGGTCTGTGTGTTTTCTGCACGAATCATGCGGAGAGGAAAGCGCTGCTTGAAGTCCATTTCTCTCCGCATGATTCGTGCAGACACCGCACAGACCCCATTATATTCTATGGGGTCCCTGTGTTTTCTTAGCTAACCGCGTTTTAATGCAATCGGTATTCCGGTCGGGGGGTCTGAGAATGGACTCACATGTGAAGCGGCCCTAAGTTTTCACTGTCTATTAGTATATCGGGAGCCGATACCTATAGGGAAAGTTTTCTAGGCCTGCTGTGATTAGTCAGAGGTATAAGCTGGACCACCTAATGTGAATGGGGGCTACTTCCTAATCTACATACAGATGTTTACCTTCCTTTGTAATCTTATGTCTGATAATGTGATCACTGCTGATCATTTCTGATAACATGTTCCATTTAAAGGGGTTTTCAAGGCCAGAGCTACAGACCCCTGCACCGCCATTATCAGGTGTGTCCTCAGCACGGAGAAGAGAGCGCTTAGCACAAACTCTTTGAGGCCGAGGCCCCATCTTGCAAAAATACAACTTTTTTTGGTTGTGTTTTTTTTCAGCCAAAGCCAGAAGTGGATTGAGCAGAAGGGAGAAGTAGAAGAACTTCTTAGATAGTTCTCATTACTTTTGTAGCAATTCTTAGCTTTGGCAACAAAATCTTTATTTCCGCAACCTGGGGCGTCATCCTAAAACAGCTATTTGTGTGTGCATGGAGGGGGGATGGCAGTCACTCTTCTACCCCCACTGATCTTTTGTTGATGACCTATCCAGAGGATAAGAAACTGAATTACGCCTATAATATGACTTATTACAGACGCAACATTGGTGTCAGGCTAGGTTCAGATTTTCACTTACATCCTGCCAGCGCCGCACCTCCCATGAGGCGACCTGAAGCTACCGCTTCAGGCGGCACTATGGGAGGGCGGCATTTTTGCTGATGTAAGCCAGTCTAGGACAAGCTGTCCTGGACTGGCTTAGCGTCACCATCTCGGCAGCTCGGCACGGGAAGCGAGCGGTGGATTGGGGTGGCTCTGTGGACGCAGCGCTGCTCCAGCGGCCGCCTCTCACGCTTAGCAGAGAGTAGGTCTTCTCCCTGCCTGCTCTCGACGCTCACTCCGCTTGGCCCCACCCCCTCCGCCGGAAAGGGGGGGGGCTTTCTGACATCCGCCTCAGGCGGTACAAACCCTAGGTTCACCCCTGCATCCTGTTCAGGAATTCCATTCCCCCATTCTGCTTATAAAACACTGAGACAAAAGTCCTGTAAGCAAGCGGATTGGGTTTCCGTTTTTTAAGCTGATTGGGATTCTGTTTTTTGAGTCCGCGAGTCGACCCAAAGAACGGAAACCCAATTACAGGTGTGAAGCTCGTGTCCCTTGTACAACTCATCACACATCTAATCCCCCGACCTCTCACCTGTCTATACACATACTCCAATACAAGGGGGCATTCACACGGAGTAAAGTGGCGCTGATTCTGCCATGATAACTCGCGGCAGAATCAGTGCTGATAAAAAGACTCCCATTGACTTCAATGGGTTCTGTTTTCCACATAGAACACATTGAAATGAATGGGAGTCTGTTTATAATCGCTGATTCTGCCGTGAGTTATAATTCCCACATCCCCGCACACTACACATGTACAGCTTCAGCCGCCTCCCAACATGCAGACTCATGTAAAAAGTATTACCCCTCTCCCCTCATCCACCTACCATATGGGACTACATGCAGACCCCATTCTCCCCTCTCCCTGCTTCAGCTCCATCCAGCAGGCAGTCCCATGAATAAAGCTGCCCCTACAATGCAGTCCCGTGAATAAAGCCGCCCCTACAATGCAGTCCCATGAATAAAGCCGCCCCTACAATGTAGTCCCATGAATAAAGCCCCCCCTACAATGTAGTCCCATGAATAAAGCCGCGCCTACAATGTAGTCCCATGAATAAAGCGGCCCCTACAATGTAGTCCTATGAATAAAGCCACCCCTACAATGTAGTCCCATGAATAAAGCCGCCCCTACAATGCAGTCCCATGAATAAAGCGGCCCCTACAATGTAGTCCTATGAATAAAGCCACCCCTACAATGTAGTCCCATGAATAAAGCCGCCCCTACAATGTAGTCCCATGAATAAAGCCGCCCCTACAATGTAGTCCTATGAATAAAGCCGCCCCTACAATGTAGTCCTATGAATAAAGCCCCCCCTACAATGTAGTCCCATGAATAAAGCGGCCCCTACAATGTAGTCCCATGAATAAAGCCGCCCCTACAATGTAGTCCTATGAATAAAGCCCCCCCTACAATGTAGTCCCATGAATAAAGCGGCCCCTACAATGTAGTCCCATGAATAAAGCCGCCCCTACAATGTAGTCCTATGAATAAAGCCCCCCCTACAATGTAGTCCCATGAATAAAGCGGCCCCTACAATGTAGTCCTATGAATAAAGCCACCCCTACAATGTAGTCCCATGAATAAAGCCGCCCCTACAATGTAGTCCCATGAATAAAGCCGCCCCTACAATGTAGTCCTATGAATAAAGCCGCCCCTACAATGTAGTCCTATGAATAAAGCCACCCCTACAATGTAGTCCCATGAATAAAGCGGCCCCTACAATGTAGTCCTATGAATAAAGCCACCCCTACAATGTAGTCCCATGAATAAAGCCGCCCCTACAATGTAGTCCCATGAATAAAGCCGCCCCTACAATGTAGTCCTATGAATAAAGCCGCCCCTACAATGTAGTCCCATGAATAAAGCCGCCCCTACAATGTAGTCCTATGAATAAAGCCGCCCCTACAATGTAGTCCCGTGAATAAATCCGCCCCTACAATGTAGCCCCATGAATAAAGCCACCCCTACAATGCAGTCCCATGAATAAAGCCGCCCCTACAATGTAGTCCCATGAATAAAGCCGCCCCTACAATGTAGTCCCATGAATAAAGCCCCCCCTACAATGTAGTCCCATGAATAAAGCCGCCCCTACAATGTAGTCCCATGAATAAAGCCGCCCCTACAATGTAGTCCCATGAATAAAGCCGCCCCTACAATGTAGTCCCATGAATAAAGCGGCCCCTACAATGTAGTCCCATGAATAAAGCCGCCCCTACAATGTAGTCCTATGAATAAAGCCGCCCCTACAATGTAGTCCCGTGAATAAATCCGCCCCTACAATGTAGCCCCATGAATAAAGCCACCCCTACAATGCAGTCCCATGAATAAAGCCGCCCCTACAATGTAGTCCCATGAATAAAGCTGCCTCTACAATGTAGTCCTGTGAATAAAGCTGCCCCTACAATGTAGTCCCATGAATAAAGCTGCCTCTACAATGTAGTCCTGTGAATAAAGCCGCCCCTACAATGTAGTCCCATGAATAAAGCCGCCCCTACAATGTAGTCCCATGAATAAAGCCGCCCCTACAATGTAGTCCCATGAATAAATCCGCCCCTACAATGTAGTCCCATGAATAAAGCCGCCCCTACAATGTAGTCCCATGAATAAAGCCGCCCCTACAATGTAGTCCCATGAATAAAGCGGCCCCTACAATGTAGTCCTATGAATAAAGCCACCCCTACAATGTAGTCCCATGAATAAAGCCGCCCCTACAATGTAGTCCTATGAATAAAGCCGCCCCTACAATGTAGTCCCGTGAATAAATCCGCCCCTACAATGTAGCCCCATGAATAAAGCCACCCCTACAATGCAGTCCCATGAATAAAGCCGCCCCTACAATGTAGTCCTATGAATAAAGCCGCCCCTACAATGTAGTCCTATGAATAAAGCCACCCCTACAATGTAGTCCCATGAATAAAGCCGCCCCTACAATGTAGTCCTATGAATAAAGCCGCCCCTACAATGTAGTCCCATGAATAAAGCCGCCCCTACAATGTAGTCCCGTGAATAAAGCCCCCCCTACAATTCCTGCAGTCCCATGAATAAAGCCCCCCCTACAATTCCTGCAGTCCCATGAATAAAGCCGCCCCTACAATTCCTGCAGTCCCATGAATAAAGCCGCCCCTACAATGTAGTCCCATGAATAAAGCCGCCCCTACAATTCCTGCAGTCCCATGAATAAAGCCCCCCCTACAATTCCTGCAGTCCCATGAATAAAGCCGCCCCTACAATTCCTGCAGTCCCATGAATAAAGCCCCCCCTACAATTCCTGCAGTCCCATGCACCCTCTCCAACATGGAATCTCATGGAACTTATCATTACAATTACTTCCAAAATTCAGCAAAATGCAGTTTTAAAAACTCTCTTTGCCACATCCGCCAGGTCTCTGCTGCGTCTCCTCCCCCCACCGCTGACTCCTCTCGGGACCTCCCATTGAGCCAGGAGAGAAGATTAACTCATGACCTATGAACCTTCCTCCTCTACAGCCCAGTCCAGCACAGAGCAAAGCAAAGCTGAACTACCTGGCAGCGTCTCCCTGTGTAAGTAGTAACACGTCTGTGTGGGTGAATCAGGTGTCCAGTGTTATTGCTTCACAAACCTGCAATCTGTGCACTAGAGGGGGAGATGGCGGACAGGGTGTGCACTGTTTATTTAATAGGAGCACTGCAGATCCCCTACATTCAGCCAGACTGAATTCCAAGTGGCAGAATAAAACCAGTCCTCAAGCTCAGGGAAGGGGCAGACAGACAACCAAAACACCCCCTCCCCTTCCCCAGCACCTACTGCACCCAAAAACTCCGACCTTTTTAATTTTGGAAATTTTCCAGTAGCTGCTGCATTTCCCCCCTCGGCTTATACTTGAGTCAGTAAGTTTTCCCAGTTTTTTGTGGTAAAATTAGGGGCCTCGGCTTATATTCGGGTATATACGGTAGTATAGTATATAAAGTGGTGTATATAGTGTAGTATATATAGTGGTGTGTATAGTATAGTTTATATAGTGCTGTATATAGTATAGTTTATATAGTGGTGTATATAGTATAGTATGTATCTCTCTCTTATTTGGGCACAGTGGCAGAGTGTGGAGGGTGCAGTAGCCTTATGAGGCCATACAGTGACCCAGTGGCAGAGTGGAGTGGTGGCAGTGTGAGTTATCTCTCTGTGTAAACACTCAGCTAACCCTCAGTGGATTGTGTACATTTACACTCACCGGCCACTTTATTAGGTACACCTGTCCAACTGCTCGTTAACACTTAATTTCTAATCAGCCAATCACATGGCGGCAACTCAGTGCATTTAGGCATGTAGACATGGTCAAGACAATCTCCTGCAGTTCAAACCGAGCATCAGTATGGGGAAGAAAGGTGATTTGAGTGCCTTTGAACGTGGCATGGTTGTTGGTGCCAGAAGGGCTGGTCTGAGTATTTCAGAAACTGCTGATCTACTGGGATTTTCACGCACAACCATCTCTAGGGTTTACAGAGAATGGTCCGAAAAAGAAAAAACATCCAGTGAGCGGCAGTTCTGTGGGCGGAAATGCGTTGTTGATGCCAGAGGTCAGAGGAGAATGGCCAGACTGGTTCGAGCTGATAGAAAGGCAACAGTGACTCAAATAGCCACCCGTTACAACCAAGGTAGCCAGAAGAGCATCTCTGAACGCCGCACAGTACGTCCAACTTTGAGGCTACAGATGGGCTACAGCAGCAGAAGACCACACCGGGTGCCACTCCTTTCAGCTAAGAACAGGAAACTGAGGCTACAATTTGCACAAGCTCATCGAAATTGGACAATTGAAGATTGGAAAAACGTTGCCTGGTCTGATGAGTCTCGATTTCTGCTGCGACATTCGGATGGTAGGGTCAGATCCATCCTGCCTTGTATCAACGGTTCAGGCTGGTGGTGGTGTCATGGTGTGGGGAATATTTTCTTGGCACTCTTTGGGCCCCTTGGTACCAATTGAGCATCGTTGCAACGCCAAAGCCTACCTGAGTATTGTTGCTGACCATGTCCATCCCTTTATGACCACAATGTACCCAACATCTGATGGCTACTTTCAGCAGGATAATGCAATGCCATGTCATAAAGCTGGAATCATCTCAGACTGGTTTCTTGAACATGACAATGAGTTCACTGTACTCCAATGGCCTCCACAGTCACCAGATCTCAATCCAATAGATCATCTTTGGGATGTGGTGGAACGGGAGATTCGCATCATGGATGTGCAGCCGACAAATCTGCGACTGCAACTGTGTGATGCCATCATGTCAATATGGACCAAAATCTCTGAGGAATGCTTCCAGCACCTTGTTGTATCTATGCCACGAAGAATTGAGGCAGTTCTGAAGGCAAAAGGGGGTCCAACCCGTTACTAGCATGGTGTACCTAATAAAGTGGCCGGTGAGTGTATTTACATATTATCTGATCTGCTCCAGGAAGTGCTGACACACTGGATTGGAAAACACCTTTAACCCAAATTGGCAGTTTGCTACTTTTAAACATGCCGGGAAAAAGAAAATCTAATTTGTCGCTAAATTCTAAAACTACGAGAGCTATGAAGGAAGCCAGAAGTCACAGAGTTCTCCTCAAGCGGAGCTGACGGGGATCATCAACGCCAACAACACACAAACACACAGACAAAGTCGCGGGCAAAGGCTAGGTATATATACGGGGGCTATTATAAATGTAAACTATTATATATAAAGTTGATTTTTTATAAGGAGGAGATTTATGTATAAGGGAGGAACTATCTCTCTATATTATAAAAATGAATTCCTGTCTGTCTGTCTGTTCTCTATGTGCAAACAAACGACTGCACCGATCTTCACCAAATTTGGCACACAGATACTTCAGGTGTCCGGGAAGGTTTTAGACGAGGCCCCAACTCGCTCGGACGTACCGTTCCGGAGATACAGCTTTCCCAAAACCCTGACCCCCCATTAGCAAATACAAACCTGCAAGTCTTTCACTCATATTCCAACTGCCATGAACACAGTTACTCCACATGTACAATCCAACACTGATATCCAAACTGAGATACACGCATCAGAGGGTTAGATACACAGGTCAGCACACAGTATCACACGCCAGAGGATTAAATATGCACATCTGCACACAGTTCCACAAGCCGAAAGTTTAGATACATGCGTCTGCACATAGTTCCACATGCCAGAGGATTAGATAAATGCATCTCCACACAGTTCCACACGCCAGAGGATTAGATACGCGCATCCGTGCAAAGTACCATACGCCAAAAGATTAGATATGCGCGTCTGCACACAGTTCCACATGCCAGAAGATTAGATACACATGTCTGCACAAAGTACCACACGTTGGAGGATTAGATACACAGGTCAGCATACAGTATCACATGGCAGAGGATTAGATACACGCGTCTGCACACAGTTCCACACACCAGAGGATTAGATACGCACGTCTGCACAAAGTACCACACGCGGAAAGATTAGATACGTGTGTCTGAACACATTTACACATGCCTGATGATTAGATACATGCATCTGCACAAAGTACCACACGCTGGAGGATTAGATACGCGCGTCTGCACACAGTTCCACACGGCAGAGGATTAAATTGCATGTCTGCACAGAGTACCACATGCCGGAGGATTAGATACACAAGTCAGGACAGTATCACATGCCAGAGGATTAGATACACAGGTCAGCATACAGTAAGACACACCAGAGGATTAGATCCGTGCGTCTGCACAAAGTACCACATGGCCAAAGATTACATACGTGCGTCTGCACACAGTTCCACATGCCAAAGGATTAGATATGTGCATCTGCACAAAGTACCACACGCCGGAGGATTAGATATGCACCTCTGCACAAAGTACTACACACTGAAAGATTAGATACATGCGTCTACACACAGTTCCACATGCCAGAGCATTAAATACACGCGTCTGCACAAAGAACCACACGCTGGAGGATTAGATACACACGTCTTTACACAATACCACACAATGGAGGATTAGATACACGCCATTGCACAAAATACCACACGGCGGAGGATTAGATACACAACTACTGCACACAATACCACACGGGGAGGTTTAGATACACGCATCTGCACACATTACCACATGCCAGAGGATTAGATACACAAGTCAGCACACAGTACCACAAGCCGGAGGATTAGATACGTGCATCTATACACAGTTACAAATGCCACAGAAGTAGATACACATGTCTGCGTACAGTTCCACATGCCGGAGGATTAGATACACACATCTTTACACAATACCACACAAATATACGCACCACTGCATACAATACCACACACTGGAGGATTAGATACATGCTACTTAACACAATACCACATGGGGAGGGTTAGATACACGCATCTGAACACAGTACCACACGCCAGAGAATTAGATACATGCGTCTGCACACAGTACCACATGCTAGAGAATTACATACACAAGAGCACACAGTATCACATGCCAGAGGTTTAGATATGTGTGACTGCACACCGTACCACATGCCGGAGGATTAAATATTCACATCTGCACACAGTACCACAAGCCGGATGATTAGATACAGGCCTATGCACACCGTACCAAGCGCCAGAGGATTAGATACATGCGTCTTCACACAATTCCACATGCTGGAGGATTAGATATGCGCCACTGCACACAGTACCATACACCAGAGGATTAGATACGCATCAATGCACACAATATCAATACGCCGGAGGATTAGATACATGACTCTGCACAGAGTACCACATATTACAGGTTTACTCCAGATTTCCATAGCAACCCATTTTTCTTCACTGCTTTATGTCAGCTTTAAAGGGGCAGGGCGCTGTGGATGACACTGTTACACAAGGTCACATACACACAGCTTTACTCCAGGTCTCCATAACAACTGATCGCAGGTTTTTCACTGATATCCGAAATGAGATACACATGATCACATGACGCTTATGGACACACACACAAACCACATACAAAATACACCAGTGCAAAACTGGACAATTCTTATGGGGCCACTACACAAACAAAAAGTGAAATATACCCATGCGAAGCTGCGTCCTCCTGCTAGTTATATATAAGGAAGATTGTTATAAGGGGAAGACTGTTATATTTAAGGGGGCTATTATGTATAAGGGAAGAAACTTACATATAACGGGGTTATTATAAGGTGGAATCATTAGGCGGAGCTATTATTTATAAAGGAACTATTTATAATAGGCCTATCATAAGGTGTGATATATATAATAATTGTGTATTATTTATAATAGGTGATATATATATATATATATATATATATATATATATATATATACTGTATATGGAGGCGGCTATTATAATGTGGTCGCTTTTATTTATAAGAGGGAGGCTTTATAAGGAGGGAAGGGTTATAGAGCCTGTGATTTATTGGGGGGGGGCTATTACTGATTTGGGGCGCTGTTTATAAGCAGAGACTATTAGTTATAAGGAGGTGCTGCAATAACTGATGAGGGGTACAAAAATCTATTAGGCGGTACACAGGTGGTTATTTGAAGGGGGGATGGTTGTTACTGTTTTGGGGACAGAAAGGTTTTTTTTAATTAAAGGGGCCGACACTGTATATATGATGGCGTTGTTGGTATATCAGCATTTGGGGCCCCGCTTTTAATTTTGCCCAGGGCCACAGTTTGTTTAAAACCAGCCCTGCCAGTGACACTCAGAGTCACAAGTAGGGCAGGTTTTCATGGAGATGATGAGGAGGAGGAAGGGGAGGGGCTTAAGGCAGCAGAAGCAGTTTTATTAAGGTGGCACCAGCAGCTGCAGTAGGGAAGTACAGGGAACTTTCCAAACTGCTATGAGCTGCTGCTGCAGCCCCCTCCTCCTGATCTAATGGCAAACTGCCTTCATTGGGTTAACATCCCACTAGCAGGGGCCCCCCGTGTGTTCTGGGCCCTGGGCATTTGCCCAGTTTGCCTCTTCCTAAAACCAGCCCTGGATGTTAGGGGTGCAGATGAGACATGGCACCTGAAAGCTAATCCAGTAAAATCTGCTTTTCATACCCCCAATCTCGCTTATTCCCTTCAGTGTCGTGTTCCCAAACATCAGTGTACACCCACATGGGGGGGGGGCATTTCTGTGCTCGGGAGAAATTATATAACAATCTGTGAGATGTATTTTCTCCTTTAAACCTTTGTGAATGTGATAATTTTAGGACTAAATGAATGTATAAATGCATGACATTATAGTGTGTGGGGGCCACGAGGAGGGCAATATAGTGTTTGGGGGCCACGAGGAGGACATTATACTGTGTGGGGGCCACGAGGAGGACATTATAATGTGTGGGGGCCACGAGGAGGACATTATACTGTATGGGGGCCACGAGGAGGACATTATAGTGTGTGGGGGCCACGAGGAGGACATTATAGTGTGTGGGGGCCACGAGGAGGACATTATAGTGTGTGGGGGCCACGAGGAGGACATTATAGTGTGTGGGGGCCACGAGGAGGACATTATACTGTGTGGGGGCCACAAGGAGGAAATTATAGTGTGTGGGGGCCACAAGGAGGACATTATAGTGTGAGGGCCACAAGGAGGACATTATAGTGTGAGGGGGCCACAAGGAGGACATTATAGTGTGTGGGGGCCACAAGGAGGACATTATAGTGTGTGGGGGCCACAAGGAGGACATTATAGTGTGTGGGGGCCACAAGGAGGACATTATACTGTGTGGGGGCCACAAGGAGGAAATTATAGTGTGTGAGGGCCACAAGGAGGACATTATAGTGTGAGGGGACCACGAGAAGGACATTATAGTGTGTGAGGGCCACAAGGAGGACATTATACTGTGTGGGGGCCACAAGAAGGACATTATACTGTGTGGGGGCCACGAGGAGGACATTATAGTGTGTGGGGGCCACGAGGAGGACATTATAGTGTGTGGGGGCCACGAGGAGGACATTATAGTGTGGGGGCCATAAGGAGGACATTATACTGTGTGGGGGCCATAAGGAGGACATTATACTGTGTGGGGGCCATGAGGAGGACATTATAGTGTGTGGGGGCCACGAGGAGGACATTATGCTGTGTGGGGGCCACGAGGAGGACATTATAGTGTGTAGGGGCCACGAGCAGGACATTATACTGTGTGGGGGCCATGAGAAGGACATTATAGTGTGTGAGTGCCACAAGGAGGACATTATACTGTGTGGGGGCCATGAGAAGGACATTATAGTGTGTGGGGGCCACAAGGAGGAAATTATAGTGTGTGGGGGCCACAAGGAGGACATTATAGTGTGAGGGCCACAAGGAGGACATTATAGTGTGAGGGGACCACGAGAAGGACATTATAGTGTGTGGGGGTCACGAGGAGGACATTATAGTGTGTGTGGGCCACAAGGAGGACATTATACTGAGTGAGGGCCACAAGGAGAACATTATAGTGTATGGGGGCCACGAGGAGGACATTTTAGTGTGTGGAGGCTACAAGGAGCGCATTATAGTGTGTGGGGGCCACAAGGAGGACATTATAGTGTGTGGGGGCTACAAGGAGGACATTAAAGTGTGTGGGGGCCACGAGGAGAACATTATAGTGTGTGGGGGCCACAAGGAGGACATTATAGTGTGTGTGGGCTACAAGGAGTGCATTATAGTGTGTGGGGGCCACAAGGAGGACATTATAGTGTGTGTGGGCTACAAGGAGTGCATTATACTGTGTGGGGGCCACAAGGAGGAAATTATAGTGTGTGAGGGCCACAAGGAGGACATTATAGTGTGAGGGGACCACGAGAAGGACATTATAGTGCGTGAGGGCCACAAGGAGGACATTATACTGTGTGGGGGCCACAAGAAGGACATTATACTGTGTGGGGGCCATGAGGAGGACATTATAGTGTGTGGGGGCCACGAGGAGGACATTATAGTGTGTGGGGGCCACGAGGAGGACATTATAGTGTGTGGGGGCCATAAGGAGGACATTATACTGTGTGGGGGCCATAAGGAGGACATTATACTGTGTGGGGGCCATGAGGAGGACATTATAGTGTGTGGGGGCCACGAGGAGGACATTATGCTGTGTGGGGGCCACGAGGAGGAGATTATAGTGTGTAGGGGCCACGAGCAGGACATTATACTGTGTGGGGGCCACAAGGAGGAAATTATAGTGTGTGGGGGCCACAAGGAGGACATTATAGTGTGAGGGCCACAAGGAGGACATTATAGTGTGAGGGGACCACGAGAAGGACATTATAGTGTGTGGGGGCCACGAGGAGGACATTATAGTGTGTGGGGGCCACGAGGAGGACATTATAGTGTGTGTGGGCCACAAGGAGGACATTATACTGAGTGAGGGCCACAAGGAGAACATTATAGTGTATGGGGGCCATGAGGAGGACATTTTAGTGTGTGGAGGCTACAAGGAGCGCATTATAGTGTGTGGGGGCCACAAGGAGGACATTATACTGAGTGAGGGCCACAAGGAGAACATTATAGTGTATGGGGGCCACGAGGAGGACATTTTAGTGTGTGGAGGCTACAAGGAGCGCATTATAGTGTGTGGGCGCCACAAGGAGGACATTATAGTGTGTGGGGGCTACAAGGAGGACATTATAGTGTGTGGGGGCCACGAGGAGAACATTATAGTGTGTGGGGGCCACAAGGAGGACATTATAGTGTGTGTGGGCTACAAGGAGTGCATTATAGTGTGTGGGGGCCACAAGGAGGACATTATAGTGTGTGTGGGCTACAAGGAGTGCATTATAGTGTGTGGGGGGGGGGCCACAAGGAGGACATTATAGTGTGTTTGGGCCACAAGGAGTGCATTATAGTGTGTGGGGGGCCACAAGGAGGACATTATAGTGTGTTTGGGCCACAAGGAGTGCATTATAGTGTGTGGGGGGCCACAAGGAGTGCATTATAGTGTGTGGGGGGCTACAAGGAGTGCATTATAGTGTGAGGGGCCACAAGGAGGACATTATAGTGTGTGTGGGCTACAAGGAGTGCATTATAGTGTGTGGGGGCCACAAGGAGGACATTATAGTGTGTGTGGGCTACAAGGAGTGCATTATAGTGTGTGGGGGGCCACAAGGAGGACATTATAGTGTGTGGGGCCACAATGAGAACATTATAGTGTGTGGGGGCCATGAGGAAGACGTTATAGTGTGTGGGGGCCCCAAGGAGGACATTATAGTGTGTGTGGGCTACAAGGAGTGCATTATAGTGTGTGGGGGCCACAAGGAGGACATTATAGTGTGTTTGGGCCACAAGGAGGACATTATAGTGTGTGGGGGCCACAAGGAGGACATTTTAGTGTGTGGGGGCCATGAGGAGGACATTATTGTGTGTGGGGGCCATGAGGAGGACATTATTGTGTGTGGGGGCCACAAGGAGGACATTATAGTGTGTGGGGGCCCCAAGGAGGACATCCTAGTGTGGGGGGGCCACAAGGAGGACATTATGACATGTTTGAGCCACTAACAGGTCTTTATGCTGTGTGTTTCTGGATTATGTTCTCTCTCTAGATTTGGAGAATTTACAGGGAGATTCACTTTCTATTACTCGGCTCCACTGAGAAGTTTGGGCGTGCATTAGTGTCCATGTAGTACAGATAGATATGGAGCTATAGAAGAGGGTGTCACCCCCTAGAACATGTGGCCAGTACTAGGGGGTGACACCGAGCCAAAAGTCTGACCATAGAAGAGGCTGCAGCCTGGAAATGAGGGAGACTGAGTGTATGAGAAGGGCTGAGAGCGAGCACTTACCTCCTCCTCGGGCACAGCAGCCGTCTGCTCACAGACGATTCTATTTCCTTGATTACATCAAGACTATGTGACCAGGCTCTTGTGTGGGTGGAGAAGTTCTGCATTGTACAGGAATGTGTGTAAGGAAGTTGCTGAGGGCAGAGACTGATAAGGAGATAATGTCTGCGCCTGCGCCATCCACCCTCAGGGCTCTCTTACACTTTGTTACATGTCTTGGAAGTTGTACTTGTGGTTATCAGTAGAATAACGTCCTAGATACAGAATCTGCACATCTTGCATAACAGCATGTTTCTGGTTTCTTCATCTAGGACAGCAGTCAGATATAGCTTACCTGCACAGAATGGCCGCCTTGTATACAGGGGCGCACCTAATAAACTAGTCATGAAGTGGTTAATTCTATGATTCTATCCAACAACTTATATACGGTCATGTATCACATAACTTATATACGCTCATGTATACTTATATACGCTCATGTATCACACAACTTATATACGCTCATGTATCACACAACTTATATACGCTCATGTATCACACAACTTATATACGCTCATGTATCACACAACTTATATACACTAATGTATCATACAACTTATATACGCTCATGTATCACACAACTTACAGTGTTGGCCAAAAGTATTGGAACCCCTGCAATTCTGTCAGATAATACTCCTGTTCTTCCAGATAATGATTGCAATCACAAATTCTTTGGTATTATTATCTTCATTTAATTTGTCTACAATGGAAAACCACAAAAAGAATTGTCAAAAAGACAAATTGGATATAATTCCACACCAAACATAAAAAAGGGGGTGGACAAAAGTATTGGCACTGTTTGAAAAATTATGTGATGCTTCTCTAATTTGTGTAATTAACAGCACCTGTTACTTACATAAGGCACTTAACAGGTGGTGGCAATAACTAAATCCCACAGCCAGTTGAAATGGATTAAAGTTGACTCAACCTCTGTCCTGTGTCCTTGTGTGACCACATTGAGCATGAAGAAAAGAAAGAAGACCAAAGAACTGTCTGAGGACTTGAGAAGCAAAATTGTGAGGAAGCATGAGCAATCTCAAGGCTACAAGTCCATCTCCAAAGACCTGAATGTTCCTGTGTCTACCGTGCGCAGTGTCATCAAGAAGTTTAAAGCCCATGGCCCTGTGGCTAACCTCCCTAGATGTGGACGCAAAAGAAACATTGACGAGAGATTTCAATGCAAGATTGTGCGGGTGGCGGATAAAGAACCTGGACTAACATCCAAACAAGTCCAAGCTGCCCTGCAGTCCGAGGGTACAACAGTGTCACCCCGTACTATCCAGCGTCAGCGTCTGAATGAGAAGGGACTGTATGGTAGGAGACCCAGGAAGACCCCACTTCTTACCCACAGACATAAGCCAGGCTGGAGTTTGCCAAAACTTACCTGAGAAAGCCAAAACCGTTCTGGAAGAATGTTCTCTGGTCAGATGAGACAAAAGTAGGAAAAGGCCTCAACATAGAGTTTACAGGAAAAAAAGAGGCCTTCAAAGAAAAGAAGACGCCCCCTACAGTCAGACATGGCGGAGGTCCCTGATGGTTTGGGGTCGCTTTGCTGCCTCTGGCACTGGACTGCTTGACCGTGTGCATGGCATTATGAAGTCTGAAGACAACCAACACATTGTGCAGCATCATGTAGGGCCCAGTGTGAGAAAGCGGGGTCTCCCTCAGAGGTCAGGGCTCTTCCAGCAGGACAAGGACCCAAAACACACTTCAGGTCAGCACTAGAAAATGGTGGTGAGAGAAAGCCCTGGAGACTTGTAAAGTGGCAGCAATGAGTCCAGCCCTGAATCCCATAGAACACCTGTGGGGGGGAGGAGAGATCTCTTGGTGGCAGTTTGGAGAAGGCCCCCTTCACATCTCAGGGGGGACCGCGAGCAGTTTGCCAAAGAAGAATGGTCTAAGATTCCAGCAGAGCCTTGTAAGAAACTCATTGCTGGTTACTGGAAGCGGTTGTGCGCAGTTATTGTGTCTAAAGGTTGTGCGACCAAGTATTAGGCTGAGGGCGCCAATACTTCTGTCCGCACCAGTTTTGGAGTTTTGTGTAAAATGATCAATGATGTGACTTTTTTTCATTCTCTTTTGTGTTTTTTCATTGAAAGCAAAATAAATGAAGATATTACCAAAGAGTTTGTGCTTGTAATCATTATCTGGGGGACATCGAGTATTATCTGACAGAATTGCAGGGGGGCCAATACTTTTGGCCAACACTGTATATACACTCATGCATCACACAGAGCCGTAACTGTAGGGGTAGCAGCTGCCACAAGGCCTGGGACATTAGGGGCCCGGCGACAGCCGCTATCGCTGAATTGTTTTTGCTTAATAAGCCGTAAGCAGCTGGAGTTACTCCAGCCGATAACGAACCTTATTTACTTACCGATCCTGGCAGGGGCCGGGATCGGTAAGTGACGCCACAGGCCCCACAAACACTATTATTATACTTGGGGGTCTTTTCAGACCCTCTAGTATAAAGATCAGAGGCCCAGGAGAGTTAAGCGAACGTAAAAAACTGTTACTTTATTATTATTATTATTATTATTATTGTTTATTTATATAGCGCCATTAATTCCATGGTGCTGTACATTTGGGGGTTACATTCAATACACAGAATATACAGGTAGATATAATACTAACAATGACCGACTGGCACAGTGGGGTAGAGGGCCCTGCCCGCGAGGGCTTACAGTCTATGAGGGAAGGGGGGTAGAGACAGAAGGAGAGGGGGAGACTGTACAGATGGGGGTGCGGTGATAGTGTTATTGGAGGTTGTAGGCCTTCCTGAATAGGGGAATCTTTAGGGCCTTCTTGAATCCTGTGATTGTGGGGGTCAGTCTTATGTGTCGTGGTAAGGAGTTCCAGAGTATGGGGGATGCACGGGAGAAATCTTGGAGACGGTTGTGTGAGGAGTGGATGAGAGCAGAGCGGAGTAAGAGGTCATTAGAGGATCTGAGGTTACGTGTGGGCAGGTAGCAGGAGATGAGGTCAGAGATATATGGAGGGGACAGGTTGTGGATGGCTTTGTATGTTAACGTTAGTAGCTTGAATTCAATTCGCTGGGCTATAGGTAGCCGGTGAAGGGACTGGCAGAGGGGAGCAGCCGATGAGGATGGGAGGGGGGGTGAGGTGAATTAAGCGAGCAGCGCAGTTTAGGATGGACTGGAGGGGGGCGAGGGTGTTTGCTGGGAGTCCATGGAGAAGGGTGTTACAGTAGTCTAAGCGGGAGATTATGAGGGCATGGACGAGCATCTTAGTGGTTTCAGGGGTGAGGAAGGAGCGGATTTGATGCATGTTCTTGAGCTGGAGGCGGCAGAAAGTGTTGAGGGTTTGAACGTGTGACTTGATGGATAGGTCAGAGTCAAGGGTTACCCCAAGGCATCGGGACTGTGGGACAGGGGTAAGTGGGGTAACTTTGATAGATGGGTCAGGTGGAGGGGCCATATGGGGTGGGGTGAAAATGATGAACTCCGTTTTCTCCATGTTGAGTTTGAGAAAGCGGGAGGAGAGGAAGGAGGCTACGGCCGCTAAACAATCTGGAACTCTGGCCAGCAGGGAGGTAATGTCTGGTCCAGAGATGTAGATTTGGGTGTCATCGGCATAACAGTGGTACTGAAAGCCATGAGATTCTATGAGTTGGCCCAGGCCAAGGGTGTAGATGGAGAACAGGAGGGGTCCTAGGACGGAGCCTTGGGGGACACCTACAGAGAGAGGGCGCGGTGAGGAGGTGGTGTGCGAGTGGGAGACGCTGAATGTGCGGTCGGTGAGGTATGAGGAGATCCAGGAAAGAGCCAGGTCTGAGATACCAAGGGATGAGAGAATTTCTAACAGGAGGGAGTGGTCAACTGTGTCAAAGGCCGAGGAGAGGTCAAGGAGGAGGAGGACAGAGTAATGGCGCTTGGCTTTGGCAGTTAGAGTGGAGTGCCGGGGTCTAAAGCCTGACTGAAATCTGTCAAAGAGCAGGTTGGACGAGAGATAGGAGGAGAGTTCGGAGTGGATATGTTGCTCAAGTAGTTTTGAGGCGTACGGGAGCAGTGAGATGGGACGATAGTTGGTTGGAGAGGACGGGTCGAGGGACGGTTTCTTAAGTATAGGAGTGACAGTGGCGTGTTTGAAGGCGGAGGGGAAGGATCCGTTGGCTAGGGATAGATTGAAGAGATGGGTTAGGGATGGAGTAATGACTTCAGCTTGGGGATGAGATGTGACTGGATCAGGTCAAGGTGTTACTTACCTTTCCACGCTCCTGGCAGGCTTCAGGCCTAGTTGTGTGACGTCGAACGTCAAGGAAGATGGCCGACACCACCAAGGACTGCAGCAGAGCCAGGGATAGGTAAGTTTTTTATGTTTGTATCCCCAACTTGGGTCTCCGATTATTATACTCTGGGGTCTGAAAAGACCCCAGAGTATAATATTTGTTCATGGGTTTCCACAGTGGGCATAATACTGTGCGCAGGGGCCACTATGGGGGAAATAATACTGTGTGCAGGGGCCACTGTGGGACATAATACTGTGTGCAGGGGCCACTATGGGACATAATAATGTGTGCAGAGGCCACTATGGGGCATAATAATGTGTGCAGGGGCCACTATGGGGCATAATAATGTGTGCAGGGGCCACTATGGGATATAATGCTGTGTGCAGGGGCCACTATGGGGCATAATACTGTGTGCAGGGGCCACTATCCTACTCATATTATAAATGTGAAAGTATGTGTGTTTGGATGTTTGTGTGTTTGCAGGTTTGGATGTCACGCCAAGTAACACACTGGCACACATGTCTGACTTCATGTTAGGTTGCTTTTCAAGAGACAAAGGCATAGTTCACATCATGGAGAGCAAACAATAATGGATTTTTGCAATCCTCAACCCCCGGTATAAGTTAAAAATCTTATCCTTTGTTCTGGTTCAGGAGAGGAAAAAAATTGCACAAATGATATGTAAATATGAAGGCAGGCTAAGCAGGAAAAAACATGGCTAGAAGCAGAGGCATGGACAGGGGTGATGTATAGCGGGGAAAGCACTGTAGATGTGGAGGCAACCTAAGCAGGAAAAAAGGTGGCTACAGGCATAGGCATGGACAGGGGTGATGTCTAGGGGCGAAAGCAGTGTAGGTGTAGATGCAAGCGCAGCAGCAAAAAAGGTGGATAGAGGCAGAGGCATGTCCAGAGGCAGCAAGGCCACTCATGCAAAACTCGCCCATATTGCTACAGTTATGCCAGGTCTTTGAGGAGTCCACTCATGAGTGTTACAATGCCGCTCCTGTGTGTGATGCAAGAATCCCTCATCGCCATCATGGATAACGCATTGTACGCTGAGGAGTCGGGCATAGGAGCAGAACCTACCAGCAGGATAGTCAGTGCACACTCCTGTCCGCTTCACAGCGTATATTGATGGGGGAAGAGGAGGATGACGAAGTGGCAGATGATCTCATTGTCACACAGGAGGCTAGCGTCACCCCCTGGCCAAACTACTGCCACTGAGGTGCCTAGTGTCACCAGTTACATGATAAATTTAGTGCGGTTTGCACACTTTGCAAGTCTAAACTGAGTAGGGACTCTGAAAAGAGCAACCTTACCACCTTTTGTGTGCGCTGTCATTTGGAAGGCAAGCCCTGGGCTCAGTGGGAGAGAGCAAACGCAGAACAATCATCGCCCGGCGTTGCCGACACTGCCTCTTCCACTGTTTACACCAGCCTGGACACCTACACATCTGTCTCTGACACACTGGGGAGTTCACCCTCATCTGCCCTTTTGGCCTGCACCATCATGCACCTCTTCCCAGCCACTCCCCATCTCTCAGGCGTTTCATTGCAGGCAGAAGTACAGCGCAAGCCACCCACATGCCCAAGCCTTCAACAGCCTCATCTAAAAACTGCTGGCCCTGGAGATGTTGGCATTTATGCTTCTGGATACTCAGGCCTTCCGTCATTAGATGGCAGCTGGCGCACATCCCTATGCTGGGCCTAGCCGTTACTACTTCTCTTAGTGTGCTGTCCCCGCCTTGCGCCTGCACGTGTCCAGTTGAGTCGGGGTATTACCCTATCCGGAGAATGGTCTCTACATCCAGACGTGTTTCAACAGATCGTTCAAAAATGGGGTCTCCCAGAGGTCGATCTTATGGCGACCCGATTCAACGCCAAGGTGGAAACCTTCTGCTCTCTGTACCAGGAGGACAATCCCTTGGCAGTGGATGCCCTGTCCATCCCACGGAGGTTCAGGCTGGTACATTTTCCCTCCAGTTCCCATCATACTCAGGGTATTGATGAAGATAAGACAGGACCAAGTCTCGGGAATCGCCATAATCCCGTTCTGGCCGAAAAGGACTTGGTTTGCCCAGCTCATGAGGATGAGTCAAGGCATTTACTGGAGGCTTCCCCCCCTCCCAGACCTGGTAACTCAAGGAGAGCTGACCTGCCAGGATCTGAGGAGATTCAACCTGACAGCCTGGAGGTTGACCAGTCCCTATTAAGGAATAGCGGACTCTCAAGAGCCGTCATGAAGATGCTTACATGTGCCCGGGCGGAATCAACTAACAAAAATTCGGTAATCGGTAATCTGTGTTTGTAAGACTTTGTGTCCGTTTAAAAAAAAAAAAAAAAAAAAAAGGTTTCCAGGTGGAGGTGGCTGCATATGGACAACGGCGGTTAGCTTTATAAACCCAAGCTGTCCCCTGTCCAGTTTCTCTGGGGTGTAGGATGTAAACCCCTGGGCGGACAGCTTACTTATTAGGGTAACTGTTAATATGGCCGGGGGGAACTATTATTAATAAGGGAGGTGTGAGGGGAAACATATGTGTGTAAAGAGAGAGATTAGCTTTCCGCCATCTTGATCTGAAAATCTCCATTTTGTTTGAATATTTTCCATTATATAATAAATTGTCCGTCATGCAGTTTGCTTAAACCTTGAGATTTGCAGTTCTGCTGTGTTTGTCTTATTTAGGGAGCGTTCACACTGTAATCGAAACCCCAAACTGGGTTCATCATCCTGATTGTCAAGCGGTGCCAAATTGTGTATAGTTGGGTATATATATATATCTATAATGAGCTCATGTGGAAATCAACCAAACTGACACACACACAATTGGTGATATCAGCAAGTTCCTCCTTTATTGTACATCGCATAAGATTTTATACAGTAAAATAAATGGTCGTGTCCATTATAATGAAACATGCCCAACAATTTATGATTATGATTTATCATTGGCGGGATGAGTTCCGTGACCCTCCCATTTTAATCATCTCTATATCTGTACAAGCAATCATTGTGATATTCCTTATAGGGCCTTAATCTTAACAGTTTCCGTTAGTCCTAAAAATAATCATGGCAAAGATCATTTGTCAGCTTGTGTTAGGTTTCACCCTTGGCCTAGATATCAAGATTCAGACAACTCTCCTTTGCCCCCCTTCTGCCCTGGGTCAGTTATGCTGACACAAGGTGTCTGATACTTCAATGGCTAGAATCGAAAGAGGAAGGAGAGAGAGAGTTGTGAAATCATATGGTGTAATGCAAGCATCTCTTTCTGCAAATCTTTATATTTTTAGAATAAGCCAAGCTGGATATAAAATGTTCTCCATATCTCTTAAAGGGACATTGCATATCGATCACAACACTACCGTCGGTGTCCGACAGGTAGTGTCCGCTCCTTGTGTCCGCTCAAAATCTGGCACGGACATTAGGAGCGGACACTAGCTGTGTCCGTGACACCTGCATGCAGGGTTCTTCTGTCCGCTTGAGAAGTCGGACATCTTCACTTGCGGACAGGGAAGGACGGGCACGGAGTGCAAAAGAACGCACCCGATGCCCATTTAAGTGAATGACAGGTGTCACAGACACAGCTAGTGTCCGCTCCTAATGTCCGTGAGAGATTTTGAGCGGACACTAGGAGCGGACACTACCTCTCGGACACCGACGATAGTGTGAACGCCCCCTTAGAAGAAAAAGTTGGAAGTTTATCATGTTCCATAACAAGACACAGAATGTTCACAAGATATGAAGTTAGTATTAATCTCTTGTTTTGTTTAGCATCTGCTAGATTGAAACCTGGAAGATCATGGCATCCATTTTATCAGACTGTGCTAAGATAATTACACACTAAATGGATGACACGGACAACCATGTGTTAACTCATTTATTGCTTATGCGCGTATTACGCCCATTTTGTACTCTGACCAATGATAATTCATATTTCTATGTGAGGTAGTTTGTTATGCCTAAATTAGCATACAGCCATTATTCCTCTAAAAAGCTAAATAACGTGATAAATGTCAGAACATTTAGATATACATCTGAATATGTGTGGCTTTGTGTTCTCCCCGTACGGGCAACCATTTTATTTTTAATTTGGAACCGACAACATGTGCTCCCAGGGGTGTTCCCCCAACAGGGGGCTATTTATAAGGGGGAACTATTACTGATAAAGGGAGGGGGGTATCATTTATTCGAGAGAACTATTATTAGTAAGGGGGATTGATTTATAGGGGGTGCTATAATAACTCATAAGGGGATACAAAGGTGGTGATTTCTATGGCATATGGGCAAAAAGGGTTCTGTTATCACTGAGGGCAGAGGATTATTATTACATCACTATTATCACATCACTATTATTACCTCACTATTATCACATCACTATTATTGCCTCACTATTATTACATCACTATTATCACATCACTATTATTGCCTCACTATTATTACATCACTATTATTACCTCACTATTATCACATCACTATTATTACCTCACTATTATCACATCACTATTATTACCTCACTATTATTACATCACTATTATTACATCACTATTATTACCTCACTATTATCACATCACTATTATCACATCACTATTATTACCTCACTATTATTACATCACTATTATTGCCTCACTATTATTGCCTCACTATTATTACCTCACTATTATTACCTCACTATTATTGCCTCATTATTACCTCACTATTATCACATCACTATTATTACCTCACTATTATTACATCACTATTATTGCCTCACTATTATTACCTCACTATTATTACATCACTATTATTGCCTCACTATTATTACCTCACTATTATTACATCACTATTATCACATCACTATTATTGCCTCACTATTATTACCTCACTATTATTACCTCACTATTATCACATCACTATTATCACATCACTATTATTACCTCACTATTATTACATCACTATTATTACATCACTATTATTACCTCACTATTATTACCTCACTATTATCACATCACTATTATTACCTCGCTATTATTACCTCGCTATTATTACCTCGCTATTATTACCTCACTATTATTACATCACTATTATTACCTCACTATTATTACCTCACTATTATTACCTCACTATTATCACATCACTATTATTACATCACTATTATAAAGGAGTTTTCTGGCCACAAACTGATTTTTGATACTAATGACTTGTCCACAGGATAGGACCTCGGTCTGTGATCTGTCGGGTCTGTCTGTTCCAGCCGCCTCCATGTGCTGATAGCTTATAGTGGACTGGATGCTGCACCGCTACTATTCAAGTAATAGGACTGGCACAGCAGCGCCATCCTCTGTATAGTGGTGGTTCTGGGTAATTGCGGCGCCAATTACTTGAATAGTAAGGGTGCGGCATCCTGTCCAGTAGCAGAGTCTGGCACCCGGAAGCTTCTAGTACAGCTGATCTGTGTGGGGTTCGGGTGCTGAACCCTGACAGATTATATACTGAGTTGTCCTGTGAATAGATTATCAGTATAAAAAGAAAGCCAGAGAAGGGATCTTTACTCGATCTGATGCTTGTTAGAATAGAAGTGTGTGCAGTGCACGACTAAGACATGGAGGTCATCACCCTGAGGAGGTAGTGTGCTACTGGGGCCTAGTATAGAGGTATTACTGGTCTTTATATGATGTGTTTGGTTTGGTAATTGTCTGTATGGCGGTAATAATTCTCCCCAATAGTGATGCACACAGTATGTTTACAATTTTTTTTCCCCTTAATCTTTTAAGACTAGATCAATGCCACTGTGCAGCCCTGAAATGACAGAATATGACAGTATGTCAGGATTTGGGGCCCCGCTTTCAATTTTAATAACTCATAAGGGGATACAAAGGTGGTGATTTCTATGGCATATGGGCAAAAAGGGTTCTGTTATTACTGAGGGCAGAGGATTATTATTACATCACTATTATCACATCACTATTATTACCTCACTATTATCACATCACTATTATTGCCTCACTATTATTACATCACTATTATCACATCACTATTATTGCCTCACTATTATTACATCACTATTATTACCTCACTATTATCACATCACTATTATTACCTCACTATTATCACATCACTATTATTACCTCACTATTATCACATCACTATTATTACATCACTATTATTACATCACTATTATTACATCACTATTATCACATCACTATTATTACCTCACTATTATTACATCACTATTATTGCCTCACTATTATTGCCTCACTATTATTACCTCACTATTATTACCTCACTATTATTGCCTCACTATTATTGCATCACTATTATTACCTCACTATTATTACTTCACTATTATTACATCACTATTATTACCTCACTATTATTACATCACTATTATCACATCACTATTATTACCTCACTATTATTACATCACTATTATTACCTCACTATTATCACATCACATCACTATTATTATCTCACTATTATTACATCACTATTATCACCTCACTATTATTACATCACTATTATTGCCTCACTATTATTACCTCACTATTATCACATCACTATTATTACCTCACTATTATTACATCACTATTATTACATCACTATTATTGCCTCATTATTACCTCACTATTATTACCTCACTATTATCACATCACTATTATTACCTCACTATTATTACATCACTATTATTGCCTCACTATTATTACCTCACTATTATTGCATCACTATTATTGCCTCACTATTATTACCTCACTATTATTACATCACTATTATCACATCACTATTATTACCTCACTATTATTACATCACTATTATTGCCTCATTATTACCTCACTATTATCACATCACTATTATTACCTCACTATTATTACATCACTATTATTGCCTCACTATTATTACCTCACTATTATTACATCACTATTATTGCCTCACTATTATTACCTCACTATTATTACATCACTATTATCACATCACTATTATTGCCTCACTATTATTACCTCACTATTATTACCTCACTATTATCACATCACTATTATCACATCACTATTATTACCTCACTATTATTACATCACTATTATTACCTCGCTATTATTACCTCGCTATTGTTACCTCACTATTATTACCTCACCATTATTACCTCACTATTATTACATCACTATTATCACATCACTATTATTACCTCGCTATTATTACCTCGCTATTATTACCTCACTATTATTACATCACTATTATTACCTCACTATTATTACCTCACTATTATCACATCACTATTATTACATCACTATTATAAAGGAGTTTTCTGGCCACAAACTGATTTTTGATACTAATGACTTGTCCACAGGATAGGACCTCGGTCTGTGATCTGTCGGGTCTGTCTGTTCCAGCCGCCTCCATGTGCTGATAGCTTATAGTGGACTGGATGCTGCACCGCTACTATTCAAGTAATAGGACTGGCACAGCAGCGCCATCCTCTGTATAGTGGTGGTTCTGGGTAATTGCGGCGCCAATTACTTGAATAGTAAGGGTGCGGCATCCTGTCCAGTAGCAGAGTCTGGCACCCGGAAGCTTCTAGTACAGCTGATCTGTGTGGGGTTCGGGTGCTGAACCCTGACAGATTATATACTGAGTTGTCCTGTGAATAGATTATCAGTATAAAAAGAAAGCCAGAGAAGGGATCTTTACTCGATCTGATGCTTGTTAGAATAGAAGTGTGTGCAGTGCACGACTAAGACATGGAGGTCATCACCCTGAGGAGGTAGTGTGCTACTGGGGCCTAGTATAGAGGTATTACTGGTCTTTATATGATGTGTTTGGTTTGGTAATTGTCTGTATGGCGGTAATAATTCTCCCCAATAGTGATGCACACAGTATGTTTACAATTTTTTTTCCCCTTAATCTTTTAAGACTAGATCAATGCCACTGTGCAGCCCTGAAATGACAGAATATGACAGTATGTCAGGATTTGGGGCCCCGCTTTCAATTTTGCCCAGGGCCCCATTTTGTCTAAAACCAGCCCTGATCAGAGCCCACTGTATTGATTTTCATTTCATCTTTCACATCACCCTTTTCCAGTCTTCTTCTCTCCACTTTTCATATGTTTTTGCAAACTAGAGCTGATGCTTCTTATGACGATGTTGAAGTCGAGGCAGCAGGCAGCATGGCAGACACTTTCCTGACAACCTTCCACCAACGGAAAATAAACAGAACCCCCAGAAAGGGTGCAGGGTTTGTGTAAAACAAGAGGGGAGACCCCAGATACTACTGCCCATCATACAGGACATTAGGAGGATTCCAGATACTACTGGCCATCATACAGGATATGAGGAGAGACTCCAGATACTACTGCCCATCATACAGGACATTAGGAGAGACTCCAGATACTACTGCCCATCATACAGGACATTAGGAGGACTCCAGATACTACTGGCCCATCATACAGGACATTAGGAGAGACTCCAGATACTACTGCCCATCATACAGGACATTAGGAGAGACTCCGGATACTACTGCCCATCACACAGGACATTAGGAGAGACTCCAGATACTACTGGCCATCATACAGGATATGAGGAGAGACTCCAGATACTACTGCCCATCATACAGGACATTAGGAGAGACTCCAGATACTACTGCCCATCATACAGGACATTAGGAGGACTCCAGATACTACTGCCCATCATACAGGACATTAGGAGAGACTCCAGATACTACTGCCCATCATACAGGATACGAGGAGAGACTCCAGATACTACTGCCCATCATACAGGATACGAGGAGAGACTCCAGATACTACTGCCCATCATACAGGATACGAGGAGAGACTCCAGATACTACTGCTCATCATACAGGACATTAGGAGAGACTCCAGATACTACTGCCCATCATACAGGACATTAGGAGAGACTCCAGATACTACTGCCCATCATACAGGATACGAGGAGAGACTCCAGATACTACTGCTCATCATACAGGACATTAGGAGAGACTCCAGATACTACTGCCCATCATACAGGACATTAGGAGAGACTCCAGATACTACTGCCCATCATACAGGACATTAGGAGAGACTCCAGATACTACTTGTCACTGGATGGTTAGAGTCTATACTATAGGCAATGTGTAATATATATTTCATGTGGAATGTATTCTCTAACCTGTTGTAAACATCAGTGTGTAGTTGGCTGATTAGGGTCTAGTGTGTTAGCACATTGTATGCAAATCCCTCTAACTAGTGAGGACCAGTGAGGACAATGGGTGGAGATAATCTGATCCGTGTCTCCAAGAAGATGTTGGACTGTGCATTGTTCAAAAGAGACAGGGAGTCTGCTCTCCTTGGCATAGGTGAGGGGGGGAAGGATCTGTGACTCAGCCCTTCCCACCCCCAGGTATAGGATGTAACAGTCTTAGTATATAGTATATAGCTAGCAGTTAGTATGTGTTAGCCGGCCTGTGCACAGCTCTGTAGAGAGCCAGGATTTAGTTACAGGACCAAGGAGCCAAAGCTATCATTGGATTGTGACTTCTGTGGACTTATTGTTATTACGGTTGATGTGACCGCCGCCGGCTACTAACTTTGTGGATTACAATAAATTGCTGTTGTCTCCTGACCTCTTGCGTCCATGTTGATTCAAGATATCCTCCGGAGGAAGACGTATACCTTTGCTCCGTGACAACTGGTTGGCAGCGGTGGGATCAACAGCGGACAGCGAGATGGACTACAGCAGCCCAGCGATTAATGGAGCCACAACCTCAGAATACAGGAACTGGACTATGGCAAGTCTAAAATTAAGGGCCCGGGAACTAAACCTGAGTTACCAGGGAAGAACGAAAGAGCAACTGATCGAGGCACTGGAGGAGATGACCCTGCAAAGCGACCATGAGGAGGGCTGCCCCCAGGAGACAGTAGAGATACGGGAGTGGCAGGTACAGACCCAAAAGAGCAGATGGGTTGTTTTGTATGAGGAGGAATTGGCAGTGCTGGGGCTAGAAGCAACTGCAGAGCAAAGGAGTAGAGCGTTACAGAGGGCTCAGGAAACGGAGAAGGAGGAACAGAGAATGGCGCATGAAAAGGAAAGAATGGCGCATGAAATGCGAATGGCTGAGATAACTATGAGGAATTATAATCAAACGTCGACCCCCAGCCCAACAGTGAGAGAACCACCATATGTCTCCCATAAACACTTCAAGACCTTTGAGGAAGCGGCTGGGGATGTTGATGGATATTTTCAGGACTTCGAACACCAGTGCCGCCTGATGGAAGTCCCAGAGAAGGATTGGGTCCGGTATCTGGTGGGACACCTACGAGATGGGGCTGCGGAAGCTCTCAGAGCCATGGACCCTAGTGATCAGCGGGACTATGAGGCCATTAAAAGAGCGGTGCAGAAGTATTATGCAGTCACTCCAGAGACCTACCGAGTTCAGTTCCGCTCTTTGTCTTACAATGGGGGAAGCTCCTTCCACATGTTCGCCCACAAGTTGAAGCAAGCATGCAAGCGCTGGCTAGAAGGAGAGGAGGCTGTCACAGTCGATAAGATCCTCCAAGTCATACTTAAGGAACAGTTCTTTTCCCAGTGCCCCGCTGAGATCCGTGAGTGGGTGCTGGAACGGAACCCAGCCACAGTGGAGCAAGCTGCTTCCCTGGCAGATGAGGGCCTGACCATCAAGCCGCAGTGGAAGAGGTTGTTTGCAGAGGAGCGGAAAACTACCACAGTCCGCCAGACACCCTTCAGCCAGCCACCCACCTTTCGTGTCCGGCCTCAGGATTACAATTCCCCCTCTACCCCTGCCCCAGCCCATCGGCCTCCAGCTATGAACAACCCTGTCCCTAGACAACGACCCACTGGAAGAATGCTAGAGCGCAGATGTTTTGGGTGCGGGCGGCCTGGACATTTGCAAGCTAGTTGCCCTGCTAACCTGGGGGCACGGGCCACCGTGGCATCCCGGCCTATTCACTACCTGGGAACCACTCCTAGGACAGAAAGTTTGGCCCCATTTCCAGATGACTCCATGAATGACACATCTGTTCCACCTCCAGGGGTCTATGGGATTCAGCCTTCCGCCACACATCCCGCAAACCTTCAGAGGAAGCACTTGCAGGAGGTCCTACTGGATGGCCGAACAGTTGTTGGATTCCGGGACTCGGGAGCTTTCCTAACGGTAGCGGACCCCCGAGTTGTGCGACCCGAGGCCCTAGAGGAGGGCCCTGGCATTTCTATCAAGTTGGCAGGGGGTACTCAAAGACGTATTCCTAAAGCTACCGTGGAACTCGACTATGGTTATGGACCAAAACGATGCACAATTGGTGTGATGAGCGGGCTGCCGGCCGATGTTCTGTTAGGCAACGATGTTGGAAATCTACAGTGCCACTTTGTGGGAGCAGTGACCCGAAGCCAAGCTCAGGGAGAAGCCAACATGGATCCACCGGATTTTCTGACAGATGCCAGCCCTTCAACCCTACAACTTTACCATTCAGTACCGCCGAGGGAACCAACACCAGAACGCAGATGGGTTATCCCGGCAGGAGGACATATGAGCTATAGAGACTGATGTGCATTCCCCAATTTACCTGTGTAGGCCAATTGTGTCATGCACATGTTTTGAGAGGGGGAGGGGTTGTCACGGGATGGTTAGAGTCTATACTATAGGCAATGTGTAATATATATTTCATGTGGAATGTATTCTCTAACCTGTTGTAAACATCAGTGTGTAGTTGGCTGATTAGGGTCTAGTGTGTTAGCACATTGTATGCAAATCCCTCTAACTAGTGAGGACCAGTGAGGACAATGGGTGGAGATAATCTGATCCGTGTCTCCAAGAAGATGTTGGACTGTGCATTGTTCAAAAGAGACAGGGAGTCTGCTCTCCTTGGCATAGGTGAGGGGGGAAGGATCTGTGACTCAGCCCTTCCCACCCCCAGGTATAGGAAGTAACAGTTTAGTATATAGATGTAGCTAGCAGTTAGTATGAGTTAGCCGGCCTGTGCACAGCTCTGTAGAGAGCCAGGATTTAGTTACAGGACCAAGGAGCCAAAGCTATCATTGGATTGTGACTTCTGTGGACTTATTGTTGTTACGGTTGATGTGACCGCCGCTGGCTACTAACTTTGTGGATTACAATAAATTGCTGTTGTCTCCTGACCTCTTGCGTCCATGTTGATTCAAGATATCCTCCGGAGGAAGACGTATACCTTTGCTCCGTGACACTACTGCCCATCATACAGGATACGAGGAGAGACTCCAGATACTACTGCCCATCATACAGGACATTAGGAGAGACTCCAGATACTACTGCCCATCATACAGGACATTAGGAGAGACTCCAGATACTACTGCCCATCATACAGGATACGAGGAGAGACTCCAGATACTACTGCCCATCATACAGGACATTAGGAGAGACTCCAGATACTACTACCCATCATACAGGACATTAGGAGAGACTCCAGATACTACTGCCCATCATACAGGACATTAGGAGAGACTCCAGATACTACTGCCCATCACACAGGACATTAGGAGGACTCCAGATACAACTGCCCATCATACAGGATATGAGGAGAGACTCCAGATACTACTACCCATCATACAGGATACGAGGAGAGACTCCAGATACTACTGCCCATCATACAGGATACGAGGAGAGACTCCAGATACTACTGCCCATCATACAGGACATTAGGAGAGACTCCGGATACTACTGCCCATCATACAGAACATTAGGAGAGACCCCAGATACTACTGCCCATCATACAAGACAATAGGAGGACTCCAGATACTAGTGCCCATCATACAGGACATTAGGAGGACTCCAGATACAACTGCCCATCATACAGGATATGAGGAGAGACTCCAGATACTACTACCCATCATACAGGACATTAGGAGAGACTCCAGATACTACTGCCCATCATACAGGACATTAGGAGAGACTCCAGATACTACTGTCTATCATACAGGACATTAGGAGAGACTCCAGATACTACTACCGATCATACAGGACATTAGGAGAGACTCCAGATACTACTGCCCATCATACAGGACATTAGGAGAGACTCCAGATACTACTGCCCATCATACAGGACATTAGGAGAGACTCCAGATACTACTGCCCATCATACAGGACATAAGGATAGACTCCAAATACTACTGCCCATCATACAGGACATTAGGAGAGACTCCAGATACTACTGCCCATCATACAGGACATTAGGAGAGTCTCCAGATACTACTGCCCGTCATACAGGACATTAAGAGAGACTCCAGATACTACTGCCCATCATACAGGACATTAGGAGAGTCTCCAGATACTACTGCCCGTCATACAGGACATTAAGAGAGACTCCAGATACTACTGCCCATCATACAGGACATTAGGAGAGACTCCAGATACTACTGCCCATCACACAGGACATTAGGAGAGACTCCGGATACTACTGCCCATCATACAGGACATTGGAGAGACTCCAGATACTACTGCCCATCATACAGGACATTAGGAGAAACTCCAAATACTACTGGCCCATCATACGGGACATTAGGAGAGACTCCAGATACTACTGCCCATCATACAGGACATTAGGAGAGACTCCAGATACTACTGCCCATCATACAGGACATTAGGAGAGACTCCAGATACTACTGCCCATCACACAGGACATTAGGAGAGACTCCAGATACTACTGCCCTCAGTGTCCATCATACAGGACATTAGGAGAGACTGCAGATACTACTGCCCATCATACAGGACATTAGGAGAGACTCCAGACACTACTGCCCATCATACAGGACATTAGGAGAGACTCCAGATACTACTGCCCATCATACAGGACATTAGGAGAGACTCCAGATACTACTGCCCATCATACAGGACATTAGGAGAGACTCCAGATACTACTGCCCATCACACAGGACATTAGGAGAGACTCCAGATACTACTGCCCATCATACAGGACATTAGGAGAGACTCCAGATACTACTGCCCATCATACAGGAAATTAGGAGAGACTCCAGATACTACTGCCCATCACACAGGACATTAGGAGAGACTCCAGATAATACTGCCCATCATACAGGACATTAGGAGAGACTCCAGATACTACTGCCCATCATACAGGACATTAGGAGAGACTCCAGATACTACTGCCCATCATACAGGACATTAGGAGAGACTCCAGATACTACTGCCCATCACACAGGACATTAGGAGAGACTCCGGATACTACTACCCATCACACAGGACATTAGGAGAGACTCCAGATACTACTGCCCATCATACAGGACATTAGGAGAGACTCCAGATACTACTGCCCATCATACAGGACATTAGGAGAGACTCCAAATACTACTGGCCCATCATACAGGACATTAGGAGAGACTCCAGATACTACTGCCCATCATACAGGACATTAGGAGAGACTCCAGATACTACTGCCCATCATACAGGACATTAGGAGAGACTCCAAATACTACTGGCCGATCATACAGGACATTAGGAGAGACTTCAGATACTACTGCCCATCATACAGGACATTAGGAGAGACTCCAGATACTACTGCCCATCATACAGGACATTAGGAGAGACTCCAGATACTACTGCCCATCATACAGGACATTAGGAGAGACTCCAGATACTACTGCCCATCATACAGGACATTAGGAGAGACTCCAGATACTACTGCCCATCACACAGGACATTAGGAGAGACTCCAGATACTACTGCCCATCATACAGGACATTGGAGAGACTCCAGATACTACTGCTCATCATACAGGACATTAGGAGAGACTCCAAATACTACTGGCCCATCATACGGGACATTAGGAGAGACTCCAGATACTACTGCCCATCATACAGGACATTAGGAGAGACTCCAGATACTACTGCCCATCATACAGGACATTAGGAGAGACTCCAGATACTACTGCCCATCACACAGGACATTAGGAGAGATTCCAGATACTACTGCCCTCAGTGTCCATCATACAGGACATTAGGAGAGACTCCAGATACTACTGCTCATCATACAGGACATTAGGAGAGACTCCAAATACTACTGCCCATCATACAGGACATTAGGAGAGACTCTAGATACTACTGCCCATCATACAGGACATTAGAAGAGACTCCAGATACTACTGCCCATCATACAGGAAATTAGGAGAGACTCCAGATACTACTGCCCATCATACAGGACATTAGGAGAGACTCCAGATACTACTGCCCATCATACAGGACATTAGGAGAGACTCCAGATACTACTGCCCATCATACAGGACATTAGGAGAGACTCCAGATACTACTGCCCATCATACACGACATTAGGAGAGACTCCAGATATTACTGCCCGTCATACAGGACATTAGGAGAGACTCCAGATACTACTGCCCATCATACAGGACATTAGGAGAGACTCCAGATACTACTGCCCATCATACAGGACATTAGGAGAGACTCCAGATACTACTGGCCTATCATACGGGACATTAGGAGAGACTCCAGATACTACTGCCCATCATACAGGACATTAGGAGAGACTCCAGATACTACTGCCCATCATATAGGACATTGGAGAGACTTCAGATACTACTGCCCATCATACAGGACATTAGGAGAGACTCCAGATACTACTGCCCATCACACAGGACATTAGGAGAGACTCCAGATACTACTACCCATCACACAGGACATTAGGAGAGACTCCAGATACTACTGCCCATCATACAGGACATTAGGAGAGACTCCAGATACTACTGCCCATCATACAGGACATTAGGAGAGACTCCAGATACTACTGTCCATCATACAGGACATTAGGAGAGACTCCAGATACTACTGCCCATCATAGAGGACATTAGGAGAGACTCCAGATACTACTGCCCATCATACAGGACATTAGGAGAGACTCCAGATACTACTGGCCCATCATACGGGACATTGGAGAGACTCCAGATACTACTGCCCATCATACAGGACATTAGGAGAGACTCCAGATGTTACTGCCCATCATACAGGACATTGGAGAGACTCCAGATACTACTGCCCATCATACAGGACATTAGGAGAGACTCCAGATACTACTGCCCATCATACAGGACATTAGGAGAGACTCCAGATACTACTGCCCATCATACAGGACATTAGGAGAGACTCCAGATACTACTGCCCATCATACAGGACATTAGGAGAGACTCCAGATACTACTGCCCATCATACAGGACATTAGGAGAGACTCCAGATATTACTGCCCGTCATACAGGACATTAGGAGAGACTCCAGATACTACTGCCCATCATACAGGACATTAGGAGAGACTCCAGATACTACTGCCCATCATACAGGACATTAGGAGAGACTCCAGATACTACTGCCCATCATATAGGACATTGGAGAGACTTCAGATACTACTGCCCATCATACAGGACATTAGGAGAGACTCCAGATACTACTGGCCCATCATACGGGACATTGGAGAGACTCCAGATACTACTGCCCATCATACAGGACATTAGGAGAGACTCCAGATGTTACTGCCCATCATACAGGACATTGGAGAGACTCCAGATACTACTGCTCATCATACAGGACATTAAGAGAGACTCCAGATATTACTGCCCATCATACAGGACATTGGAGAGACTCCAGATACCACTGCCCATCATACAGGACATTAGGAGAGACTCCAGATACTACTGCCCATCATACAGGAAATTAGGAGAGACTCCAGATACTACTGCCCATCATACAGGACATTAGGAGAGACCCCAGATACTACTGGCCCATCATACAGGACATTAGGAGAGACTCCAGATACTACTGCCCGTCATACAGGACATTAGGAGAGACTCCAGATACTACTGGCCTATCATACGGGACATTGGAGAGACTCCAGATACTACTACCCATCATACAGGACATTGGAGAGACTCCAGATACTACTGGCCTATCATACGGGACATTGGAGAGACTCCAGATACTACTGCCCATCATACAGGACATTGGAGAGACTCCAGATACTACTGCCCATCATACAGGACATTAGGAGAGACTCCAGATACTACTGCCCATCATACAGGACATTAGGAGAGACTCCAGATAGCACTACCCTTCACACAGGACATTAGGAGAGACTCCAGATACTACTGCCCATCATACAGGACATTAGGAGAGACTCCAGATACTACTGCCCATCATACAGGACATTAGGAGAGACTCCAGATATTACTGCCCGTCATACAGGACATTAGGAGAGACTCCAGATACTACTGCCCATCATACAGGACATTAGGAGAGACTCCAGATACTACTGCCCATCATACAGGACATTAGGAGAGACTCCAGATACTACTGCCCATCATACAGGACATTAGGAGAGACTCCAGATACTACTGCCCATCATACAGGACATTAGGAGAGACTCCAGATACTACTGCCCATCATATAGGACATTGGAGAGACTTCAGATACTACTGCCCATCATACAGGACATTAGGAGAGACTCCAGATACTACTGCCCATCATACAGGACATTAGGAGAGACTCCAGATACTACTGCCCATCATACAGGACGTTAGGAGAGACTCCAGATACTACTGCCCATCATACACGACATTAGGAGAGACTCCAGATACTACTGCCCATCATACAGGACATTAGGAGAGACTCCAGATACTACTGCCCATCATACAGGACATTAGGAGAGACTCCAGATATTACTGCCCGTCATACAGGACATTAGGAGAGACTCCAGATACTACTGCCCATCATACAGGACATTAGGAGAGACTCCAGATACTACTGCCCTTCATACAGGACATTAGGAGAGACTCCAGATACTACTGCCCATCATATAGGACATTGGAGAGACTTCAGATACTACTGCCCATCATACAGGACATTAGGAGAGACTCCAGATACTACTGGCCCATCATACGGGACATTGGAGAGACTCCAGATACTACTGCCCATCATACAGGACATTAGGAGAGACTCCAGATGTTACTGCCCATCATACAGGACATTAAGAGAGACTCCAGATACTACTGCCCATCATACAGGACATTGGAGAGACTCCAGATACCACTGCCCATCATACAGGACATTAGGAGAGACTCCAGATACTACTGCCCATCATACAGGACATTAGGAGAGACTCCAGATACTACTGCCCATCATACAGGACATTAGGAGAGACTCCAGATACTACTGGCTTATCATACGGGACATTGGAGAGACTCCAGATACTACTACCCATCATACAGGACATTGGAGAGACTCCAGATACTACTGGCCTATCATACGGGACATTGGAGAGACTCCAGATACTACTGCCCATCATACAGGACATTGGAGAGACTCCAGATACTACTGCCCATCATACAGGACATTAGGAGAGACTCCAGATACTACTGCCCATCATACAGGACATTAGGAGAGACTCCAGATAGCACTACCCATCATACAGGACATTAGGAGAGACTCCAGATACTACTGCCCATCATACAGGACATTAGGAGAGACTCCAGATATTACTGCCCGTCATACAGGACATTAGGAGAGACTCCAGATACTACTGCCCATCATACAGGACATTAGGAGAGACTCCAGATACTACTGCCCATCATATAGGACATTGGAGAGACTTCAGATACTACTGCCCATCATACAGGACATTAGGAGAGACTCCAGATACTACTGCCCATCATACAGGACATTAGGAGAGACTCCAGATACTACTGCCCATCATACAGGACATTAGGAGAGACTCCAGATACTACTGCCCATCATACAGGACATTAGGAGAGACTCCAGATACTACTGCCCATCATACAGGACATTAGGATAGACTCCAGATACTACTGCCCATCATATAGGACATTGGAGAGACTTCAGATACTACTGCCCATCATACAGGAAATTAGGAGAGACTCCAGATACTACTGCCCATCATACAGGACATTAGGAGAGACTCCAGATACTACTGCCCATCATACGGGACATTGGAGAGACTCCAGATACTACTGCCCATCATACAGGACATTAGGAGAGACTCCAGATGTTACTGCCCATCATACAGGACATTGGAGAGACTCCAGATACTACTGCTCATCATACAGGACATTAAGAGAGACTCCAGATACTACTGCCCATCATACAGGACATTGGAGAGACTCCAGATACCACTGCCCATCATACAGGACATTAGGAGAGACTCCAGATACTACTGCCCATCATACAGGATATTAGGAGAGACTCCGGATACTACTGCCCATCATACAGGACATTAGGAGAGACTCCAGATACTACTGCCCATCATACAGGACATTAGGAGAGACTCCAGATACTACTGCCCATCATACAGGACATTAGGAGAGACCCCAGATACTACTGGCCCATCATACAGGACATTAGGAGAGACTCCAGATACTACTGGCCCATCATACGGGACATTGGAGAGACTCCAGATACTACTGCCCATCATACAGGACATTAGGAGAGACTCCAGATGTTACTGCCCATCATACAGGACATTGGAGAGACTCCAGATACTACTGCTCATCATACAGGACATTATGAGAGACTCCAGATACTACTGCCCATCATACAGGACATTAGGAGAGACTCCAGATACCACTGCCCATCATACAGGACATTAGGAGAGACTCCAGATACTACTGCCCATCATACAGGACATTAGGAGAGACTCCAGATACTACTGCCCATCATACAGGACATTAGGAGAGACCCCAGATACTACTGGCCCATCATACAGGACATTAGGAGAGACTCCAGATACTACTGCCCGTCATACAGGACATTAGGAGAGACTCCAGATACTACTGGCCTATCATACGGGACATTGGAGAGACTCCAGATACTACTACCCATCATACAGGACATTGGAGAGACTCCAGATACTACTACCCATCATACAGGACATTAGGAGAGACTCCAGATACTACTGCCCATCATACAGGACATTAGGAGAGACTCCAAATACTACTGCCCATCATACAGGACATTAGGAGAGACTCCAGATATTACTGCTCATCATACAGGACATTGGAGAGACTCCAGATACTACTGCCCATCATACAGGATATTAGGAGAGATTCCAGATACTACTGCCCATCATACAGGACATTAGGAGAGACTCCAGATACTACTGCCCATCATACAGGATATTAGGAGAGATTCCAGATACTACTGCCCATCATACAGGACATTAGGAGAGATTCCAGATACTACTGCCCATCATACAGGACATTAGGAGAGACTCCAGATACTACTGCCCATCATACAGGACATTAGGAGAGACTCCAGATACTACTGCCCGTCATACAGGACATTAGGAGAGACTCCAGATACTACTGCCCATCATACAGGACATTAGGAGAGACTCCAGATACTACTGCCCATCATACAGGACATTAGGAGAGACTCCAGATACTACTGCCCATCATACAGGATATTAGGAGAGACTTCAGATGTTACTGCTGATAAGGAAATGAATACGTTCATATATATTCCCTATATGTGTATACATTCTTTCAATAACTTAAGCTGGTAACATGCATCTCCAGGTCAGCTTGACCCATATTCCGTATTAATCAGAATATTTGCAGACATAATGCCGCACCCCATAATAAACAGAGTAATAAAGTGGCTGGAATAAAGTGATAAGATGGTTATTAAAATAGCTTAAGATGAGACTAATGGAAAAACCCATGTCAAAATAGACTTTGTTATGCCACGCGGTAAGGTGACTAAAATATACACTACGCAATGCGCGCTGAGTTAATCTCATCATCAGATGTCAGAACAGTTAGAATATTCATAATTAGGGGTGGGATATTCTTGTAATACTCATGTATAGAAATTGCTGAATCCTAACGGTTAATGATTACTCAATGACACACCCATATACGCCTACCGAGTTAATGATTACTCTATAATACACCATGTATGTACGCCCACTTCTTTGGGTATAAGAAGAGATGATTTGTTCAATAAACCTTATGCTTTAGCTCAGATTCATCTTGTTTCTGTGTTGATTGCATCATTGCGAACCTCGAGGTTTGACGTAATTTGGAATCCATCCAATATACTTAAGTGGTCCCATTGAGACCACCACCCTGACACTGCCCACAGTGGCCATCATACATATACATATAGTATACAGTATACATATCAGTCCCTCTCTTCTTCCTTTTCCCATGTACAGCTCTCACATACTTTTCACTTGTAACATCTTTGTCCATTCAGGCCTCTGTGCCATCCTCTGGTCGTATGCTATTGTGCAGGAGAATAGGAGATATGTCCATTTATGATCTTCTGCTCCTATGGTTTAGCACTCCTGGGTATTCGTTGCCGTGTGTCAGGCCAGCCAGTGCTTGAGCTCCTCTGGTTACTAAGGAGTTAACTCTAGTAGTTCTTTGTCTGACATCCTCACTTGCCATTCAAGCTTGGGTCGGGTTCTTGTTACCCTTTCTATTGTTCTCTAGCCCCAACTTTGGTTGCTTGCTATTGCCTTGTGCATGCTGGCTGTATACTGTTTTGTTATCTATACTTATATTTCTGACCTTGGTTTTTACTAGAGATGAGCGAACAGTGTTCTATCGAACACATGTTCGATCGGATATCAGGGTGTTCGCCATGTTCGAATCGAATCGAACACCACGTGGTAAAGTGCGCCAAAATTCGATTCCCCTCCCACCTTCCCTGGCGCCTTTTTTGCACCAATAACAGCGCAGGGGAGGTGGGACAGGAACTACGACACTGGGGGCATTGAAAAAAATTGGAAAAAGTCATTGGCTGCCGAAATCAGGTGACCTCCATTTTAGACGAATAGTGGATTTCAAATCCGGGTCATATGAGAATGTGAACTTTGTGACTATGAGACAGGGATAGCTGTACAGGCAGGGATAGCTAGGGATAACCTTTATTTAGGGGGGAATGTTATTAAAAATAACTTTTTGGGGCTCTATCGGGTGTGTAATTGTGATTTTTGTGAGATAAACTTTTTCCCATAGGGATGCATTGGCCAGCGCTGATTGGCCGAATTCCGTACTCTGGCCAATCAGTGCTGGCCAATGCATTCTATTAGCTTGATGAAGCAGAGTGTGCACAAGGGTTCAAGCGCACCCTCGGCTCTGATGTAGCAGAGCCGAGGCTGCACAAGGGTTCAAGCGCACCCTCGGCTCTGATGTAGGAGAGCCGAGGGTGCACTTGAACCCTTGTGCACCCTCAGCTCTGCTACATCAGAGCCGAGGGTGCGCTTGAACCCTTGTGCACACTCTGCTTCATCAAGCTAATAGAATGCATTGGCCAGCGCTGATTGGCCAATGTATTCTATTAGCCTGATGAAGTAGAGCTGAATGTGTGTGCTAAGCACACACATTCAGCTCTACTTCATCGGGCTAATAGAATGCATTGGCCAGCGCTGATTGGCCAGAGTACGGAACTCGACCAATCAGCGCTGGCTCTGCTGGAGGAGGCGGAGTCTAAGATCGCTCCACACCAGTCTCCATTCAGGTCCGACCTTAGACTCCGCCTCCTCCGGCAGAGCCAGCGCTGATTGGCCGAAGGCTGGCCAATGCATTCCTATGCGAATGCAGAGACTTAGCAGTGCTGAGTCAGTTTTGCTCAACTACACATCTGATGCACACTCGGCACTGCTACATCAGATGTAGCAATCTGATGTAGCAGAGCCGAGGGTGCACTAGAACCCCTGTGCAAACTCAGTTCACGCTAATAGAATGCATTGGCCAGCGCTGATTGGCCAATGCATTCTATTAGCCCGATGAAGTAGAGCTGAATGTGTGTGCTAAGCACACACATTCAGCACTGCTTCATCAAGCCAATAGAATGCATTAGCCAGTGCTGATTGGCCAGAGTACGGAATTCGGCCAATCAGCGCTGGCTCTGCTGGAGGAGGCGGAGTCTAAGGTCGCTCCACACCAGTCTCCATTCAGGTCCGACCTTAGACTCCGCCTCCTCCGGCAGAGCCAGCGCTGATTGGCCGAAGGCTGGCCAATGCATTCCTATGCGAATGCATACTTAGCAGTGCTGAGTCAGTTTTGCTCAACTACACATCTGATGCACACTCGGCACTGCTACATCAGATGTAGCAATCTGATGTAGCAGAGCCGAGGGTGCACTAGAACCCCTGTGCAAACTCAGTTCACGCTAATAGAATGCATTGGCCAGCGCTGATTGGCCAATGCATTCTATTAGCCCGATGAAGTAGAGCTGAATGTGTGTGCTAAGCACACACATTCAGCACTGCTTCATCAAGCCAATACAATGCATTAGCCAGTGCTGATTGGCCAGAGTACGGAATTCGGCCAATCAGCGCTGGCTCTGCTGGAGGAGGCGGAGTCTAAGGTCGGACCTGAATGGAGACTGGTGTGGAGCGATCTTAGACTCCGCCTCCTCCAGCAGAGCCAGCGCTGATTGGTCGAGTTCCGTACTCTGGCCAATCAGCGCTGGCCAATGCATTCTATTAGCCCGATGAAGTAGAGCTGAATGTGTGTGCTTAGCACACACATTCAGCTCTACTTCATCAGGCTAATAGAATACATTGGCCAATCAGCGCTGGCCAATGCATTCTATTAGCTTGATGAAGCAGAGTGTGCACAAGGGTTCAAGCGCACCCTCGGCTCTGATGTAGCAGAGCTGAGGGTGCACAAGGGTTCAAGTGCACCCTCGGCTCTCCTACATCAGAGCCGAGGGTGCGCTTGAACCCTTGTGCACACTCTGCTTCATCAAGCTAATAGAATGCATTGGCCAGCACTGATTGGCCAGAGTACGGAATTCGGCCAATCAGCGCTGGCCAATGCATTCTATTAGCCCGATGAAGTAGAGCTGAATGTGTGTGCTAAGCACACACATTCAGCACTGCTTCATCACGCCAATACAATGCATTAGCCAGTGCTGATTGGCCAGAGTACGGAATTCGGCCAATCAGCGCTGGCTCTGCTGGAGGAGGCGGAGTCTAAGATCGCTCCACACCAGTCTCCATTCAGGTCCGACCTTAGACTCCGCCTCCTCCAGCAGAGCCAGCGCTGATTGGTCGAGTTCCGTACTCTGGCCAATCAGCGCTGGCCAATGCATTCTATTAGCCCGATGAAGTAGAGCTGAATGTGTGTGCTTAGCACACACATTCAGCTCTACTTCATCGGGCTAATAGAATGCATTGGCCAGCGCTGATTGGCCGAATTCCGTACTCTGGCCAATCAGCACTGGCTAATGCATTGTATTGGCTTGATGAAGCAGTGCTGAATGTGTGTGCTTAGCACACACATTCAGCTCTACTTCATCGGGCTAATAGAATGCATTGGCCAATCAGCGCTGGCCAATGCATTCTATTAGCGTGAACTGAGTTTGCACAGGGGTTCTAGTGCACCCTCGGCTCTGCTACATCAGATTGCTACATCTGATGTAGCAGTGCCGAGTGTGCATCAGATGTGTAGTTGAGCAAAACTGACTCAGCACTGCTAAGTCTGCATTCGCATAGGAATGCATTGGCCAGCCTTCGGCCAATCAGCGCTGGCTCTGCCGGAGGAGGCGGAGTCTAAGGTCGGACCTGAATGGAGACTGGTGTGGAGCGACCTTAGACTCCGCCTCCTCCAGCAGAGCCAGCGCTGATTGGCCGAATTCCGTACTCTGGCCAATCAGCACTGGCTAATGCATTGTATTGGCTTGATGAAGCAGTGCTGAATGTGTGTGCTTAGCACACACATTCAGCTCTACTTCATCGGGCTAATAGAATGCATTGGCCAATCAGCGCTGGCCAATGCATTCTATTAGCGTGAACTGAGTTTGCACAGGGGTTCTAGTGCACCCTCGGCTCTGCTACATCAGATTGCTACATCTGATGTAGCAGTGCCGAGTGTGCATCAGATGTGTAGTTGAGCAAAACTGACTCAGCACTGCTAAGTCTGCATTCGCATAGGAATGCATTGGCCAGCCTTCGGCCAATCAGCGCTGGCTCTGCCGGAGGAGGCGGAGTCTAAGGTCGGACCTGAATGGAGACTGGTGTGGAGCTATCTTAGACTCCGCCTCCTCCAGCAGAGCCAGCGCTGATTGGTCGAGTTCCGTACTCTGGCCAATCAGCACTGGCCAATGCATTTCTATGGGGAAAAGTTAGCTTGCGAAAATCGCAAACTGACAGGGATTTCCATGAAATAAAGTGACTTTTATGCCCCCAGACATGCTTCCCCTGCTGTCCCAGTGTCATTCCAGGGTGTTGGTATCATTTCCTGGGGTGTCATAGTGGACTTGGTGACCCTCCAGACACGAATTTGGGTTTCCCCCTTAACGAGTTTATGTTCCCCATAGACTATAATGGGGTTCGAAACCCATTCGAACACTCGAACAGTGAGCGGCTGTTCGAATCGAATTTCGAACCTCGAACATTTTAGTGTTCGCTCATCTCTAGTTTTTACCACTGACTAATATTTTGGATTCAGGCTCTGAACTTCGCTGCTTGGCTGGTTCCGACCCCCTGACTAGCTGACCACCCATTTCTTGTTGTTTGTCAACAAGAACTTTGTTCTTTGTTGTTTGCGGTGAGCGATAGGGAGAGAAAGACATCTGCTGAGGGCTAGATAAGCATTAGCTTGTAGTAGGCAGGGAAAACAGAAGAAAAACAACAGCTCTTTTCAGAGCTATATACTAAAGGGAGAGGAGTATAGAGTTCTTGCTATATACGTTCCAACCAGCTTTTATTAGGGGTGTTCGCACACAAAATAGCCCGATTCCACAGCAGTTACTTCTTGCTATATACGTGACAAACAGCTTTTATTTAGGGGTTTTCCCCCCTACAAATTAGCAGGAATACAGAGCAGTTACTTCTTGCTATATACGTGACAAACAGATTTTTTTGGGGGTTTCCCCCCACCACCACAAATTAGCAGGAGCAGTTACTTCTTGCTATATGTGCAAACCAGCTTTTCAGGCTGTGTAACCCCAAAACAGGGATACAGAGCAATTAGCTCAGGCTATGTACGCTCAATCCAGATATCCAGGGTGTGTATCCCCCAAAACCTAGGTGGGAGACACCGAAATTCAGTCCAGCTATGTCCGCTCAATCCAGTTGTTCACGGTGTGTAACCCCAAAATCTAGGTGGGAGAGACAGAAATTCAGTCAAGCTATGTCCACTCAATCCAGTTTTTCACCGTGTGTAACCCCAAAACCTAGATGGGAGAGACAGAAATTCAGTCAGGCTATATCAGCTCAATCCAATTTTTAAGGGTCTACCCCCTAAAGCTAAGTGTGATACACAGCAATTCTTGTATAAGTCTCCACACACCTGAGAAGGTGGTCTCTCCCTAAGTATAGACGTTATCCCCACAATCTGGTCTCACAGCCTCTCACTTAAACCAAATCAATTGTCTCTAGGCTGCGCTGATGAAGTCCAACCAGACAGAAACGGTGCCGTCCATAGCTGAGAAATTGATTTGGTTATAACCTCGCATTATGCAGTGAAGACTTTTGGGAAATCGGGCATGATGTTCAGGGTGCTTGCTATAGAGGGCAGCAAAACAGAGGCACTGTCTCCCTGTTTACATTTTGGGAGACAGATTTGCATATTCTTCCCATGTTCCCTTGCAGTGGAGCAATTATGGCTGTATAAGTCTCCACACACCTGAGAAGGTGGTCTCTCCCTAAGGATAGACGTTATCCCCATAAACACAGCAATTCAGTCACACTATATCAGCTCAATCCAATTTTTTGTTTAATCCAGTATTGTTTGCTCTCCATGATATGAACTATGCTTTTATCTCTTGAAAAGCAACCCAACATGAAGTCAGCCATGTGTGCCAGTGTGTTACTTGGCATGACTTTGCTGCCCCCAACTGTAACTCTCCATTTTCTCCATTTTCCACTTCACACCATCCGTGCTGAAGCAATGGGATGCACTGAACTTCACCCTCAAGCCTTGTGTGGGACAGTGACATAAAATGCCACTTCATCCTCCTCGTCTTCCTCCACCAGCCAACGGTGCGAAGATGACAGGAGTGTGCTCTGAATGTTTTCTGCCTAGTAGAGGCTACTTCTCACCTACGAAAATGCCCGCACTTTGACCAGTATATCAGGCACAATGGTGTAGGTTTCAAAGAACCTTTGCACCAACAAGTTGAAATTGTGGGCCATGTGTGGACCGTGTTTGAGTCTGGCAAGCTCCAGATCTGCTACCAGGTTCCGGCCATTATCACATACGCAAACCTGCACCTGGGTCCAGGTGCAGCGGGGAAAACCATATTGCCATATCATCCTGGATGGCATCCCTCACCTCGGAAGCAGTGTGCTGTCCGTCCCCGAAGCTGATGAGCTTCAGCACGGCCTGCTGACATCTCCCCACGCTAGTGGTACAGCGTTTCCAGCTCGTAGTTGGGGTCGAGGTTGCATCACAGGAGTAGGGTTTCAGAGAAACCCTGCCATGAATTTTGGGCTGGGAGAGGAGATAGGCCACCCCAGTTTGCACCCCAGGCCCAGACTCCACTACATTCACCCGGCCTGTCATTAAAGATAAGAAGAATCCCTGACCGCAGGCGCTTGTCGATGTGGACCAAGTGGACCTTGCAGCAAAACGCGGAACTCTGGGTCCGACTGTTGTTCTGGGACACATGCAGGCGCAAGGCAGGGACAGCACACCAAGAGAAGTAGTAACGGCTAGGCCCAGCATAAGTGCCCCAGCTGCCATCTGGTGATGGAAGGCCTGGGTATCCAGAAGCATAAATGCCAACAACTCCAGGGCCAGCAGTTTTTAGATGAGACCGTTAAAGGCTTGGGCATGTGGGTGGCTTGCGCTGTACTTCTGCCTGCAATGAAATGCCTGGGAGATGGAGAGTGGCTGGTGTCAGGGTGGTCCTCAAATCAGACCAATAGGTATATTGGGTGGATTCCAGATTATGTCACACTCCGGAGCGTCAGTGATGCAATGACAGAAACAAGCTGAATCTGAGCAAAAGCATACTTTATTGAACAAATCATCTCCTCTTATACCCAAAGAAGTGGGCGTACATATGAATAAGCAATTTTAATATCCAATGACAATTTTTGGAAAAAGGTAAATTCTATCACACCACATGAAGTAATGTTAGCTGAAATCATCGTGTTACGTGACAAGGCAAAGTCCCAATGACTCGCCACTATTAATTTTATCTGAACTGTATTAATAGAAGTTTATGACTTTATTATGATCTGGTTTATTATAGGGTGCAGCATTATGTCTGCAAATATTCTGATTAATATGGACGATGGGTCAGGCTGACATGGAGAGGCATGTCACCAGCTTAAGTTATGGGAAAGAATGTATACACATATATGGAATATATATAAATGTATTAATTTCCCTATCATCATGAATGTCCTAACTACCGTTCTCACCTAATGAGGTTGATCAAGTGCCTATTAGTCACTCAACCGTGTGATATATCAAAGTTTATTCAATGTTCTATTCTTCCCAATGCTCAACAGTATTTGCTCTCTAATCATATTTAATCACTCACTTATCAATTTTATTCCAGACACTTTATTACTCTGATTCTGCTAAATGGGTCCATGGGTCACAGACAACTTAGAGAACGACAACTTAGAGAACTAGTGTTTCAGAGGAAAACTTATATTTCTAACTTAAAGGGACAGGGCAGATGAATATACATTAACATATATGGATTTCATATTGATTTCCTTATCACTGGGAAGAGGCGCATGATGGTGCAGGCCAAAAGGGCGGATGAGGGTGAAATCCCCAATGTGTCAGAGACAGATGTGTAGGTGTCCAGGCTGGTGTAAACAGCGGAAGAGGCAGTGTCGGCAACGCCGAGCGACGATTGTCCTGCGTTTGCTCTCTCCCACTGAGCCCAGGGCTTGCCTTCCATATGACAGAGCACAAAAAAAGGTGGTAAGGTTGCTCTTTTCAGATCCCCTACTCAGTTTAGACTTGAAAAGTGTGCAAACTGCAGTAAATTTGTCATGTAACTGGTGACACTAGGCACCTCATCACACAAAGGAGTGGGATTGTTAAAATCAGTAGTGCGTCGTCAAAGCTGACCCTCTTGGTGGACTCCTCAAAGACACGGAGAGATCTCGCGTAAGTCTGGAAACATGGGCGAGTTTTGCATGAGTGGCTAGTACACGGAAAATCTTTGGCCTTGCTGCCTCTGGACATGCCTCTGCCTGTAGCCACCTTTTTTCTTGCTTAGCTTGCCTCCAAATCTATACTGCTTTCCCCGCTATACATCACCCGTGTCCGTTTAGGGTCGGTGGCCTCTTCATCCACCACCTCCTCTTCCAATTGCTCACTCTCCTCTTACTGCAAACCGCACATGACAACAGCATGCCCTGATGGCAACTGTGTCTCATCATCATCATCACAGAGGATGGAAAATGCTGGTTGCGGGTCCACAACCACAAAATTGCCAGGTGATGGCAGATGCTCCAGTGTTTGGGCATCAGTACACACAAAGTCGTCTGGTAGCTCCTGGGATTCGGGAAGTGGTTCAACAGAGGGAGAGACAGTAAAAGGACCCGAAAAAAGATCCTGGGAGTGGGCAAGGGTGGGATGACTCTGTTGGGAAGATTGGGCATGTTGGGAGGAAGGAGGGGGAGGGGCAGACTCTTGGGTATGAACACGACTGCAGGTAGTGGCTGACCGCCTGCTGGAAAAGCAGCTGGAAGCATTATTCTCTAGCCATTGTAACACCTGTTCCTGGTGCTCGGGCCCGGTCTGCGTTGTACCCTGCACCCTGCTTAACGCAGCTGTCATATCAGGAATTGTGATGAGCGCATGCAAATGTTTCTTGTCCAGTGGAAAGGATGGGATAGGATTTCACATATATCTGCCACCCATGCAGATTTTGGTGAGGTTTTGTGAACCAAGGCCAAGACTAGATTGAGCAGACGTTAGAAGTATAAAAGCTTTCTATATATTTCGGATTCTATTTGTAGCCATTCTTGGCTTTGGCTCAAAAAACACAACAAAATCTGCAACAAAAAAAGCTGCATTTCCGCAATGTAGGGCGTTAGGCTAAGGCTGGGCCTCATGTAGCGTAAAAAATGCCGTGGTGTGGCCACAGTGTAAACGTCACCGAAAAAAATGCAACATTTTACATTTACATTTCCTGCAAAGTGAATGGGATTTTAGTGAATTCCATCCACACATTGGGGGAAAATGTGCGGAGTGGACATGCTGCGATTTCCAAAACCCTTTCGGTTTTGTAAGAAATTCATTGTTCAACCTTAGCAGGACATCCCCGCTCACTGGTACTAACTACCTACTCTTCCGCTCTTACTAGTGGCCTTCCTGGTCTCAAGCTATACATGAATTTGTTTCTGCCTGTGAGACATGTGCTAGGATGAAGGTACCTAGGTTACCTGAGGGCCTTCTCCATCCTCTTCCGATACTTAAATGCCCATCAACTAGCACACAGCAGGGTAACATGGCTTCACTATTTGGATTTGTGGGGAAATTAGAGACAGAGGACAATCCTATTCAATGTTAGATCCTTACTAATATTATAAATGTGAAAGTTTGTGTGTTTGAATGTTTGTTCCTCAATCACACCCAAACAGCTGCATGGATTGGTTTGAAATTTCACACACACCTACATATTGGCCAGGAAGGATACTTAGGCTATTTTATATGTGTCTCACTCACCCCAAATCGGTACCGCGACCCCCAAAAGTTGTCTCCGGCTCCACGTCGCCCCTGCCATGAGCCGCCCGTTCCTGTGAACTGTGCGGCCGGGAATATAGACGTCTTGCCAAACTCCCCGCTGCTGCCGACTCATGTTGCGGTCACCACACGCAGACCTCACCAGCAGTGGCGTAACTAGGAATGGCGGGGCCCCGTGGCGAACTTTTGACATGGGGCCCCCCCAAACTGACGCCGAAGACCTCAACCGACCCCCTCCTCAGAACTCTATTATGTCCCATAGTGTCCTCTGCACACAGTATTAACCCCAATAGTGTCCCCTGCACACACAGTATTAACCCCAATAGTGTCCCCTGCACACAGTATTAACCCCAATAGTGTCCCCTGCACACAGTATTAACCCCAATAGTGGCCCCTGCACACAGTATTAACCCCAATAGTGGCCCCTGCACACATAGTATTAACCCCAATAGTGTCCCCCGCACACAGTATTAACCCCAATAGTGGCCCCTGCACACAGTATTAACCCCAATATTGGCCCCTGCACACAGTATTAACCCCAATAGTGACCCCTGCACACAGTATTAACCCCAATAGTGGCCCCTGCACACAGAATTAACCCCAATAGTGGCCCCTGCACACATAGTATTAACCCCAATAGTGGCCCCTGCACACAGAATTAACCCCAATAGTGTCCCCTGCACACAGTATTAACCCCAATAGTGACCCCTGCACACAGTATTGTACCCCATAGTGACCCCTGCACACAGTATTATGTCCCACTGTGGACATCCATAAACAATTATTATACTCCGGGGTCTTTTCAGACCCCAGAGTATAATAATCGGAGACCCGGGGGAATAAAAACATTTTAAAAAAAAACAGTTGCTTACCTGTGCCTGGCTCTTAGGCTGTCAGCTGCCGCTCTTGTCCTGCATTAATGACGTCGGACGTCACATGACCCGGGAAGCAGACCCGGGTCATGTGACGTCAGAGACGTCAGACACGAATGAGGGAGGCCGGAGGCAGGATCGTGGAGAGGTAAGTAACACTGTTTGTTATGTTCCTTATGTCTCCCGGTCCGCTGATCATTATACTCGGGGGTCTGCAAAGACCCCCGAGTATAATGATAGTGTTTGTGGGGCCCGCGGTGTATGGTGTAATGGGGCCCGTAACGGACTATTTAAAAAAAAAAAAAACGCAGCGGTAGCGGCTGTCACCGGGCCCCCTAATGGCCCGGGCCCTGTGGCAGCTGCTACTGCTGCTACCACGGTAGTTACACCCCTGCTCACCAGCATCTACAAGGTGAGTACTGCGAGTTCTGTGAACGGCACTTTCCTTAGGGGGGTTCAAGAGTTGGTGTGTTGGGTGGGGGGTTCATGAGTTGGTGTGCTGGTGGTGGGGGTTTGGGAGAGGGCCTGGGGGGGTTGATTGGGGAGGGGGATTGGGAACAGAGAGCTGAGGGTGCGTAGGGAGGGAGGCCGATTGCATAGGTTAAATGGGGGGATGGGAGGATCACTGGTGTCATGGGTGGGTGGTGGTGGGCGCAGGGGTGGCAATGTGAAAGGTCACTGTAGGCTCTAAAGAGGGGAGGGGGCACGGGTGGGAGGTAAGGATGGGGCTGAGAGCGCGGTTAGGTAGTTAGGGGGGAGCTGGGAAAACAGCAGCGGGGCTGTGTGGGAGAGGCCCACGGCGGCCGCAAGGAAAGGGGTGTGGGGGACAAAAGGCCGCACAAGGATGAAGTCACGGGTATAGCTAGTTTAATATATGTAAAAAAATGTAGAGTGCTTTACAATAAAAAGATGGAAGAACACTGTGAAGTTAAAATCTAAAATCAGACTACCGTATATACTCGAGTATAAGCCGAATTTTTCAGCACAATTTTTGTGCTGAAAAAGCCCGCCTCGGCTTATACACGAGTCATTACAGCAAATTATAGTTACAGACCCAGCATCCAGACCAAGCATCCAGACACCGGGGTGGGTACCGGGCAGCAGCATCATCACGTTCCTGGTAGGAGCGTGGCGATGCTATTTATTTCAAACTGCAGAAGTACTTACGGTACTTCTGTTAGCAGGCCCGGAACGCAGACTCTACCCCCCCACATCTCAATCATACGTTGGGTTACGTGACCACGTAAGCTCAGGCCCGCACCCTGCGTGTGTCTGCTAGCAGAAGTACTGCAAGTACTTTTGCAGTTTGAAATGAATAGCATCACCACACTCCTGCAGCCCGGCACCCGCCCCGGTGTCTGTATGCCAGGTCCTTAGCTATAATGGCGCTGGTCTGGTCTGCTCCTGTAACTCTTAGGCTGGTCTTACACGACCGTAGTTTTGCACCGCAAATGGTCCGCAATTGCGGGTTCAAAATTGCGGACCATTTACGGTCCCATCATTTTCTATTAGGCCTCTTACACGATTGTTGATTTTGTCCGTGGTGTGGCATGCCGCAACCGTGGTCTGGACAGTATACCGCATGTCCGTAATGGCCGTGCTTTTACGGCACGACACGGAAGGTCCAATAGAAGTCTATGGGCGCGTGCATTTTTGTGGATATACACTGAACATACATCAGTGTATATCCGCAATTGCGGATATCAACATGTGTGTTTTGTGGTGTGTTTTGTTTTTTGCGAATCCGCATAATACTGATACACACGGAACGTTGCAGATGCACTTTGCGGATGTCTGCGGAATTAATTTTTAAAGTGAAATTTGTGTTGCGGATCCGCAAAAACCACTACGGTCGTGTAAGACCAGCCTAACAGTGGTAATGCCGGAGCTCATGAGCTCTAGCATCTCCGCTGTAAGAGTTACAGCAGAGGTGCCCTCCGCGGGTGGAACTTGAAGCCTCTGAGGGGGAACCTCTGCGGGGAAGCGGCAGGTGCTGCCATGCCCCTGGAGAGAGGAGGGAGTGGGCCTGACCGCTCTCTCAAGTGTGAAACTTAAGCACTGAGGGGGATCCCCTGCCGCCGGCAGGAGCGCTGAGGACGGACCTGAAGGAAAACCTCGGCCGCCGGACCTGAAGGGGAACTGCGGCTGCCTGGCAGCCGGGGATTCCCCTCAGCGCTTCTGTACAGGTTCCCCGGCCGGCAGTGCTTTTCTTTTGCAGGCTGCTCTATGTAATGCATTTCATTAGTGGGGTTCACTGGGGTTCAAGACCCCTAGGGGGTCTAATAAATGCAAAAAAAAAAAATAAAAGTTAAAAAAAATAAATAAATAAATAAAAGTATTAAAAATTCAAATCACCCCCCTTTCCCTAGAACACATATAAAACGAATACTGCTAATGCTGTGAAACACACACACGTTAGGTCTCCCTGTGTCCAAAAACCCTCTACATACCTATCAAATATTTTTCCTGTACGGTAAACGCCGTAGCGGGAAAAAAAAGTTGTCTAACTGCCCCTTCCCTGAGACTGTTCCCCTCCCCCCCACACACACACACTTGGAATTCAGCCTGACTACAGCCAGGCTGAATATAGGGGATCTGCAGTGCTCCTGTTCCGTCGGGAAGGGGTTAATAGGGGCACTGCAGATGCGCTACATTCAGCCAGGCTGAATTCCAAGTGGAGGAAAAAAAAACAGTCCTCAAGCTCAGGGAAGAGGCAGACAGACAACCAAAAACACCCCCTCCCCTTCCCCAGCAACTACTGCACCCAAGAACTCCGGCCATTTTAATTTTTGAAATTTTCCAGTAGCTGCTGCATTTCCCCCCTAGGCTTATACTCCAGTCAATAATACCCCAAATTTTTGTGGTAAAATTATGGGTCTCGGCTTATATTCAAGTCGGCTTATACTCGAGTATATACGGTAATAGGTATATTGGATGGATTCCAAATTCCGGGTAGGCCTGGGCCGTCAAGTGATGCAATCCACACAGAGACAAGATGAATCTGAGCTAAAACATAAGTTTATTGTGTACATCGAGCCTTCTTCTAGCCATTTTGGTAGGCGTTCATAGGCTATGGTCAGTGGCGTAACTAGGAATGGCGGGGCCCCGTGGCGAACTTTTGACATGGGGCCCCCCCCATCCCAACTGACGCCGAAGACCTCGACCGACCCCCTCCTCCGCACTCTATTATGTCCCTTACTTGCCCCTGCACACAGTATTAACCCCAATAGTGTCCCCTGCACACACAGTATTAACCCCAATAGTGTCCCCTGCACACACAGTATTAACCCCAATAGTGTCCCCTGCACACACAGTATTAACCCCAATAGTGTCCCCTGCACACACAGTATTAACCCCAATAGTGTCCCCTGCACACACAGTATTAACCCCAATAGTGTCCCCTGCACACACAGTATTAACCCCAATAGTGTCCCCTGCACACACAGTATTAACCCCAATAGTGTCCCCTGCACACAGTATTAACCCCTATAGTGTCCCCTGCACACACAGTATTAACCCCAATAGTGTCCCCTGCACACACAGTATTAACCCCAATAGTGTCCCCTGCACACACAGTATTAACCCCAATAGTGTCCCCCGCACACACAGTATTAACCCCAATAGTGTCCCCTGTACACAGTATTACGTTCCTCTGTGGACACCCATAAACAATTATTATACTTTTCAGACCCCAGAGTATAATAATCGGAGACCCGGGAAATAAAAACATAAAAAAAAACAAAAAAACACTGTTGCTTCTTACCTGTTCCCCGGCTCCTGTGCTGTACTATCCTCCTCTCGCGTCCTTCGTTAATGACGTCGGACGTCACATGACCCGGGAAGCATGCCGGGTTCATGTGACGTCAGAGACGTCAGACAGCAGTAGGACGGAGGCCTGGCAGGATCGCGGAGAGGTAAGTAACAGTTTTTTTATGTTCCCTTACCTCTCCGGTCCGCCGATCATTATACTCGGGGGTCTGCAAAGACCCCCGAGTATAATGATAGCCCTTGTGGGGCCCGCGGTGTCACTTGCCGATCCCGGCCCAGCCAGGATCGGCAAGTGAATAGGGCCCGTAACTGCCTATTGAAAAAAAACCGCAGCGGTAGCGGCTGTCACCGGGTCCCCTAATGGCCCGGGCCCTGTGGCAGCTGCTACTGCTGCTACCACGGTAGTTACGCCACTGGCTATGGTACATATATAGGCGTACATTTGATTATAGGCGTATATAGGCGTACATTTGATTAATAATCAAATCAAATCAATCAAATCAAAATAAATCAAATCATATCAAAATAAAAATCAAATCAAAATAACATACAGGTATAGGCGTTGATAAGTTGGCTTTCCTAAAGAAGGCCAGCTGTTGTTGACTGTTTCCAAATTAGTTGGAGTCTAGGGTCCGGATCCCTACTCCCTCACCATATACTTAAAATGAAGACACAGACAACTGTATCTGCACATAAGATGGCGTGTGCGCGCCTAAGAAAAGGTTCATGCTTTATTTATACACAGTTTCTTAAGCGTTATCTAAAATATGCAATAAGTGATTGATTATACAAAAATATATTCAAGGTAACGAGCCATCTGCACTTGGTGGTTCAAAGCCAAAAAAACTATTAATCAGTCCTTTCCCTACGTGGGTGACCTTCTTCTATAGCAAAAAGCAGATAAGACAAAAATGTTCTCCTTGAGTTCTTCATCTTTGGTTAACTCTTTCCTCTCAGCGTACATTTGATTAATCATGAAACATTCTGAATCAGCAGTTTCAATATAAATGTATGACATAACCACTCCTAAATTAGGAAAGTCCCCCCTCGTCTGATATATTCTGGGGCTACTTCAGGTTATGTCATGTCGTGTTGTGGAAGGTTGAAGTCCTCATGACTACCTACTATTAACTCGATCTGTTCTGTATTAATAGAAGTTTATGACTTTATTACGATCTGGTTTATTATCTGTCTTGAGCACATATTCTGATTAATATGGAGAAGCAGATTTTTAACTCTTCAATAAACAAGAGAAATACAGTGTAATTTGTAAGTTGTGACTCCGAGAGTCTGACAACAGAATCATGAACCTCACCATATGTTTGCCCCCCCCCCCCCCAACCTCTAAGCTACTTCCTGCAACCTCTCACCTGCGACGTCATCTTTTTTGATTAGCCAGGTCCGCTGCCGCCATGTCTGCAATGGTCAGTGCCCCTGGTTTACTAATTAGATGAGCACTAATTGACTTAGCATTAGCCTGCACATAGTCCTTACCATACCGATTACACAGGACAGATTGAGATAGGCCTGCTGGGATTTCTCATCATCAATGTCTGTTACTGCATCTGCAGAGGTTTTATTGTATACGGTACTTTAGAAGAATATACAGAAGAATTTAAAACAGTATAGGCCAAAAAAATGCCTCTCGTCACTCCAGACTTGCCAAATATAAAGGACTGCCACAAAAATACAGGTGTGATTCAAATCCAAATGTATTATTCTTATTCTAATTGTCAATGAGTTTAAGGCTAAGGCCCCACGGGCCGTAATTGCAGAGCTAAAGCGCTGCGGAAAGAACCGCGGCGTGAACGCACTGCAGTTCTTTCCGCAGCACTTTCAACAGAAAGTTCGCAGAGTTTTCCTCCGCGGATTTTCTCTTAACATTATATCTACGGGAAAGCCACCGGCGTTTCCGTACATATAATTGACATGCTGCGATTTGCAAAGCCGCAGCAATTTCTTCCACAAATTGGCCATGGAATTCGCATGAATCCCACCCCCTTTGCTTGCACTGTAAAACACAGCGATTTTTCCACGCAGCGTCTCCGCTGTGGGCAAATTGCGGCGTTTACGTCCCATGGGGCCCCGGCCTAAAGGGGTCTTCCCATCTCAGTGTCTCAGCAGTCTGCCTGCAGTGTCTTCTGCTCGTTTCCCGTATCTCTCTTCTCTCCCCCTCCCTCTTGCTGAACACACAACACTTATACACATCAGATAATCTTGGACATAACACTCAATGTGTTTTTACTTAGAGAGATAACAGACCGGGCTTTATCAGCAAACTGCAATTATCTAAGTTAATTGTCCTGCCAGCAACAGCAGTCAGTGATGTCACTTGTCCTATCTCCCAGGTCCTTGGTTATAGCAACGATGTGTAAACAATGGCAATACTAAAGTCACATACCAGGCAAACAAAGCAGAATTTCTAAAGCAATATATTTAGGAAAAGGCTTCAATTTACATAAACTACCAATTTAGATTTAGAATCCTTGAGATGGGACAAACCCTTTAACAAAAAAAAGAAAATGGCTCCCACCCTAGATGAGCTGTTTATGTTTTATGATGTGAATGAAAAAGGGGGGGGGATAAAACATTCATGAAAAAAATAATTTTCTTCTGAGTGATTTTCCTGATGTTTAAACAGATTGATTTTAAAGGTAAAACATTTCCCACATTCTGGGCATGAACATGGCTTCTATCCTGTGTGAATTTTTTCATGTTTAACAAGTTTTGATTTACAAATAAAACATTTCCCACATTCTGAACATGAATATGGCTTCTCTCCTGTGTGAGTTCTTTGATGTATAACAAGGTATGATTTAGAGATAAAACATTTCCCACATTCTGGGCATGAACATGGCTTCTATCCTGTGTGAATTTTTTCATGTTTAACAAGTTTTGATTTACAAATAAAACATTTCCCACATTCTGAACATGAATATGGCTTCTCTCCTGTGTGAGTTCTTTGATGTATAACAAGGTATGATTTAGAGATAAAACATTTCCCACATTCTGGGCATGAATATGGCTTCTCTCCTGTGTGTATCTTTTGATGTCTAGTAAGTTCTGAATTAGATATAAAACATTTCTCGCATTCCATGCATGAATATGGCTTCTCCCCCGTGTGAGTCTTTTGATGTCTAACAATTTCTGATTTAGAGATAAAGCATTTCAAACATTCTGGGCATGAATATGGCCTCTCTCCTGTGTGTATCTTTTGATGGCTAAAAAGTTGTGATTTCTTAGCAAAGTCTTTCCCACATTCTGAACATGAAAATGGTTTCTCCCCAGTGTGAATCTTTTGATGTTGAACAAGACTTGATTTCTGAGAAAAACATTTCCCACATTCTGAGCATGAATATGGCTTCTCCCCAGTGTGAGATATTTGATGTTTAACAAGATTTGATTTCTGAATAAAACATTTCCCACATTCTGGGCATGAATATGGCTTCTCCCCAGTGTGAATGTTTTGATGTTGAACAAGACTTAATTTCTGAGAAAAACATTTGCCACATTCTGGGCATGCATATGGCTTCTCCCCTGTGTGAACCTTATGATGTATAACAAGTTCAGAATTAGAGAGAAAGGATTTCTCACATTCTGAACATGAATATGGCTTCTCCCTCGTGTGAGTCTTTTGATGTCTAACAAGGTCTGATTTAGAGATAAAGCATTTCAAACATTCTGGGCATGAATATGGCTTCTCTCCTGTGTGTATCTTTTGATGTCTCAAAAGTTTTGATTTCTTAGCAAAGTATTTCTCACATTCTGAACATGAAAATGGTTTCTCCCCAGTGTGAATCTTTTGATGTTGAACAAGACTTGATTTCTGAGAAAAACATTTCCCACATTCTGGGCATGCATATGGCTTCACCCCTGTGTGAATCTTATGATGTTGGACAAGTTTAGAATTAGAGAGAAAACATTTCTCACATTCTGAACATGAATATGGTTTTTCCCCTGTGTGAACTCTTTGATGTATAACAAATTTTGCTTTAGAGGTAAAATATTTCTCACATTCTGGGCATGAATATAGGTTCTCCCCTGTGTGAATTTTTTGATGGTCAACAAGTCTTGATTTATGACTAAAACATCTCTCACATTCTGAACATGAATATGGCTTCTCTCCTGTGTGAGTTCTTTGATGTATAACAAGGTATGATTTAGAGATAAAACATTTCCCACATTCTGGGCATGAATATGGCTTCTTCCCTATATGTATCTTTCGATGTCTAGTAAGTTCTGAATTAGATCTAAAGCATTTCTCGCATTCCATGCATGAAAAGGGCTTCTCCCCTGTGTGAAGTTTATGATGTGCAATCATTTCTGCTTTAGAAATAAAACATTTTTCACATTCTGAACATGAAAATGGCTTCTCCCCTGTGTGAGTTCTTTGATGTTTAACAAGATGTGCTTTCTGAGCAAAACATTTTTCACATTCTTGGCATGAAAATGGCTTTTCTCCTGTGTGAGTTCTTTGATGTTGAACAAGTTCTGATGTAGAGCTAAAACATTTCTCACATTCTGGACATGAATAAGGCTTCTCTCCTGTGTGAAGTCTTCGATGTCTAGCAAGATTTGCTTTCTGAGTAAAACATTTCCCACATTCTGGGCATGAATATGGCTTCTCTCTTGTATGAATTTTCTGATGTTGAACAAGTTGTGATGTAGCGCTAAAACATTTCCCACATTCTGGACATGAATAAGGCTTCTCTCCTGTGTGAAGTCTTTGATGTCGAGAAAGATGTGATTTCCGAGTAAAACATTTCCTACATTCTGGGCATGAATATGGCTTCTCTCCTGTGTGAGTTCTCTGATGTATAACACTCCTTCTACGTCTTGTATTTTTCTTAACAGACTGTGATGAATTAGAAGAAATATCTTTCTCCTGATGGGCTGAGGGTATATCTGGCGTAATGGCATGTTCTTCATATGGATCTTGTGTGATACCATGATCCCCTGCTTTATAATCTGTAGATATCAGATGTCCCTCTGAGCTCCTGGTACAGTCATCTGCCATGAAAATTTTTTTTTTACTATTTTTGAATGACATAACCTTAGAAGTATCTTCTACACTGATCTTCCACTGCCTGAGTCGCTTCCACAGGTTATGGTTGCTAAATCAGTTATTCCTAGCCATTGGCATAGCTCTCACGCCCCTACTGTAGTTGAGTGGATTAGGCAACTCAGCCAAATCCAGACAATGGAGACATTGGTGGCGGTAGATTCCTCCACAATTCTCGAAAGCTATAATTGTTTGAAAGCCATAGATTCTGTTTCAGGAGTTTGACAAATTTTGTAACTTGATTTCCTAAACTCCTCTGTTTGGGAGGGAAAATTTTCCTCCTCAGCCAGTTCTTCCTACACTGATGGGCTCCATGGTACCCTTCTCTTCCTTTTCCTCCCTCTCCCCCCTCCCACCTCTGTTGTTGGTCTATTCTTCCTTCTGTTGTTTTTCCCTATTGGTCTCCCAGTATCATGAGCGTAGCCCGTGCCAGTCCAATACCCCCTTCTGCCTCGCTGGGCAGCACTTTTATAGACCCAGGGACTTCTACCGAGAAATCTTAGGTTTCATTTTTTAGGCTTTTGTTGGGCATTTAGGCCCAATTGCACCTGCAGTCCCCTTCTATATAGTGGTGACTCCTCACCTGGGCGGTTCCCTGTAGGAATGTCCTCCTCACACTCCTCATCACCACTCACATAGGGCTCTGTAGTATTAATAGTGCTCAGATCTTTATCTTGATGGAAATTCTGTAATACAGATAAAGTAGATGTCAGCAGAGAGTACAGATGGGAGAATCGATTCGTTAGGAGTCACATTCAACCTGAATATTATAAATTGGTCTTTAACTAAACTGAATACTATGCGATTGCTCTAGGGGGAACTAAAACAGCCGTCATGACATGTATTGTCCAGTGAAAATACAGAGGAGACACGTGTGTGACATCCGGGCATCACATGACATCACCTGTCAGCCTCTCAGCCAATAATGAGTGGTAGGTGGAGAGATTACAATGATGATGTCACACAATATAAGATACTGGGGGCAGGAAGAAGAGACATCTTAGTGATAGTGAAACTATGGAACAGACGTGTTATTCATCACTGCAGGATCCAGAGCAATTGCTCCATTTTCTACTGGAAAACAACTGCAATAGAATTACAGAATAACAGGAGGGTCAGTCTGAGCAGCAGAATACGGTGAATGACTACGACATGCAGAAAACCACAGACACAAGGATGTCACAGCCCGTCTACACATCATAGGGAATATCTCCATCTACCTGATCATCATCCTGTGGAAGAAGAGGACTGGGACATCTCTCCGGTGTTGTCCTCTTACTGGATCTACCTGTAGGAAACACAGACAGGGACTGAATTCATTCTGTAGATACAAATAATGGAAGTCCATGTGTATATAGTCATATCTATTACCTGCTGATGTGAGGGGCTGCTGGTCCTCCATCATCACCTCCTTGTACAGATCCTTGTGTCCTTCTAAATACTCCCACTCCTCCATGGAGAAATAGACAGCGACATCCTGACACCTTATAGGAACCTGACAACACAATGATACAGTCATCCCCCCGACCCCTCCAGTTACTGTATAATGTCCCAGCATTCCCAGCACTGTCACCTCTCCAGTCAGCAGCTCCAGCATCTTGTGGGTGAGTCCTAGGATCTTCTGTCCATTGATCTTCTCCTGTATCAGGGGGTGAGGTGGAGGCCCCGGGAATGGGCTCAGGGTTCCTCTCCATCCATCAAATACAAGGGTCTGACAGCGCCCACTAGAGGTCTTCTTCACTACTGTGTAATCCTGGTTATGGGGAGACACATTAATAAATCTCACTACATACATGTCCAGAGTCCATCACCTCTCCAGTCATATCATCTGTTATTACTATAGATAAGAATGATGTCATGATGACATCATCAGAATCTCTCACCTCTCCAGTAAGCTGGTAGATGATCTCTAGGGTGAGATTTAATAGACTTTCCGCCATCTTGTTCCTGTCTCTTTCCATCCTTGATGGATCAATCAGGAATATTCTCTTATATAGAAGATACTGAGAGGATTCTATATTGTAGGAACCTGAATGGAGAGAAGATGAGACAATTTGGCCCCTTTGCATTCAGTGCAGCAAACTCACTCCGTTCAGATCTCTGAATGATACAATGTTGTCCTAAATGACTAATGATGAGAAATAGAATCCACCTGTGTGTAACCAAGTCTCCGTATAACTGCACCTGCTCTGTGATAGGCTCAGGGGTCTGTATAAAGTGCAGAGAGCATCATGAAGACTAAGGAACACACCAGGCAGGTCCCAGATACTGTTGTGGAGAAATTTAAAGCCGGATTTGGATACAAAAATATTTCCCGAGCTTTAATCATCCCAAGGAGCCCTGTGCAAGCAATCATATTGTAATGGAAGGAGTATCAGACCACTGCAAATCTACCAAGACCAGGCCTTCCCTCTAAACTTTCATGTAAAACAAGGAGAAGACTGATCAGAGATGCAGCCAAGAGGCCCATGATCACTCTGGAACTGCAGAGATCTACAGCTGAGGTGGGAGAGTCTGTCCATAGGACAACAATCAGTCCCTGTACACTGCACAAATCTGCCCTTTATGGAAGAGTGGCAAGAAGAAAGACATTTCTCAAAGATATCCATAAAAAGTCTCATTTAAAGTTTGCTACAAGCCACCTGGGAGACACCAAACATGTAGAAGAAGGGGCTCTGGTCAGATGGAACCAAAATCCAACTTTTTGGCCACAATGCAAAACAATGTGTTTGGGGTAAAAGCAACACAGCTCATCCCCCTCAACACACCCCGATCCCCACTGTCACACATGGTGGGAGCAGCATCATGGTTTGGGCTTTTCTTCAGCAGGGACAGAGAAGATGGATGGAGGCAAATACAGGACCATTCTGGAGAAAACCTGTTGGAGTCTGCAAAAGACCTGAGACTGGGACGCAGATTTATCTTCCAACAAGACAATGATCCAAAACATAAAGCAAAATCTACAATGGAATAAACGTCTCCAGGTGTTAGAATGGCCAAGTCACAGTCCAGACCTGAATCCAATCGAGAATCTGTGGAAAGAGCTGATGCTGCACAAACGTCTCCATCCAACCTCACTGAGCTCCAGCTGTTCTGCAAGGAAGAATGGGCAAGAATTACAGTCTCTCGATGTGCAAAACTGATAGAGACAAACCCCGAGTGACTTGTAATCACAGCAAAAGGTGGCGCTACAAAGTATTAATGCAAGGGGGCCGGATAATTTTGCACGCCCCACTTTTCAGCTTTTGTTAAAAAAGATTTAAATATTCAATAAATTTAGTTCCACTTCACAATTGTGTCCTACTTGTTGTTGATTCGTCCCCCAAAAATTAAAATTTGATATCTTTATGTTTGAAGCCTGAAATGTGGCAAAAGGTTGAAAAGTTCAGGGAGGCCGAATACTTTCGCAAGGCACTGTATTTTAACAGGCATGATGGGAGGAATAGCAAGAGCATTCCACAGCCCAAGCTTCGTGCATTCATAAGGATCATGAGAGGGAGAGAACACACTGTGCACGGAGAAACCACCTCCCGGTCCAGGCAACCAAACCATGAACCAAAAACATTTACAGAAAATCCAGCACTGCGGTCTCCAAATTATATAAAACGTAACTTCTAATTATTGGAAAAGTGTCCATAAAATCACAAGATAACCAGCGTAGGAAGTGAAAAAACATTAAAAAAAAAAACCTTCCAAGATGACTTCACAAATAGACTGACCTACATGGTGTAGCGGCACTTCCTACGCTGGTTATCTTGTGATTTTATGGACACTTTTCCAATAATTAGAAGTTATGTTTTATATAATTTGGAGACTGCAGTGCTGGATTTTCTGTAAATGTTTTTGGTTCATGATGGGAGGAATACATGTATAAAGTCACTATAGAAATGGCCATTAAATCACTATTCATCCTACTAATTTTATAAATGTGAAAGTTTGTGTGTTTGTTCCTTAATCTTAATCCGCTGAACAGATTTGAATGAAATTTGGCACATTGATAGTTTGTAATCTCAATTAAAACATCAGCTACTTTGCATGTTGGTAAATGACATGGCTTCACAACTGTTATGAATTTATGTTCACATACTATATTACACTGCTCCTGCAGCAGCCTTATTTCAGGTCCCAGGTCTGTTATCTCTATGTGTAAACACACTCTGACCCTCAGTGTACATGCATTTGCATATTATTTGATCTGTTCCAGGCAGTGCTGACACACTGACATGGGCAAAACCTTTCATCCAAATTGGCAGTTTGTCAATTTTAAACATGGAATAAGAAAATCTAATTTGTTGCAAACATCAAGAGCTATGAAGGAAGCCAGAAATCACAGACTTCTCCTCAAGTGGAGCTGAGGGAGATCATCAATGCCAACAACACACACATTATATGGTGTGCCAGCGGGTTGCTGAGATACCGGAACAATTACAGACACAGTGCGAAGAACAACTTCAGTGCCAGGACGACTTGAGAGCTGCTGAAATGCCGGAGCAGGCGGATCATCAACGCCAACAACACACTCATTATATGGCGTCCCAGCGAGCTGCTGAGATGCCGGAACAATCACGGACACAGTGCGAGGAACAAATTCAGCAACAGGCCAGCTTGAGAGCTGCCTAAATGCCGGAGCATGTGGATCATCAACATCCCACTCATTATATGGTGTCCCAGCGAGCTGCTAAGATGCCGGAACAATCACTGGCACGGTGTGAGAAAGAAGTTCAGCAGCAAGACAGCTTAAGATGTATTTTCTCCTTTAAACCTTTGTGAATGTGATAATTCTAGGACTAAATGAATTTATAAATGCATGACATTATAGTGTGTGGGGGCCACGAGGAGGACAATATAGTGTGTGGGGGCCACAAGGAGGAAATTACAGTGTGTGGGGGCCACGAGGAGGACATTACAGTGTGTGGGGGCCACGAGGAGGACATTACAGTGTGTGGGGGCCACGAGGAGGACATTACAGTGTGTGGGGGCCACGAGGAGGACATTACAGTGTGTGTGGGCCACGAGGAGGACATTACAGTGTGTGGGGGCCACGAGGAGGACATTACAGTGTGTGGGGGCCACGAGGAGGACATTACAGGACATTATAGTGTGTCATTATAGTGTGTGGGGCCACGAGGAGGACATTATAGCATGTGGGGGCCACGAGGAGGACATTATAGCGTGTGGGGGCCACGAGGAGGACATTATAGCGTGTGGGGGCCACGAGGAGGACATTATACCATGTTTGGGCCACTAACAGGTCTTTATGCTGTGTGTTTCTGGATTATGTTCTCTTTCTAGATTCGGAGGATTTACAGGGAGATTCACTTTCTATTACTCGGCTCCACTGGGAAGTTTGGGCGTCCATTAGTGTCTGTGTAGTGCAAATAGATATGGAGCTACAGAGGAGGGGGGAGCGGAGCTGAGGCCATGCTGGGGAGAGGGAGGAGAACATGTGGCCAGTACTAGGGGGTGACACCGAGCCAAAAGTCTGATCATAGAAGAGGCTGCAGCCTGGAAATGAGGGAGACTGAGTGTATGAGAAGGGCTGAGAGCGAGCACTTACCTCCTCCTCGGGCACAGCAGCCGTCTGCTCACAGGAGATTCTATTTCCTAAGGGGTTAAAGGACCTCTGATTACATCAAGACTATGTGACCAGGCTCTTGTGTGGGTGGAGAAGTTCTGCATTGTACAGGAATGTGTGTAAGGAAGTTGCTGAGGGCAGAGACTGATAAGGAGATAATGTCTGCGCCTGCGCCATCCACCCTCAGGGCTCTTTTACACTTTGTTACATGTCTTGGAAGTTTTACTTTTGGTTATCAGTAGAATAATGTCCTAGATACAGAATCTGCACATTTGCATAACAGCATGTTTCTGGTTTCTTCACCTAGGACAGCAGTCAGATATAGCTTACCTGCACAGAATGGCCGCCTTGTATACAGGGGCGCACCTAATAAACTAGTCAGGAAGTGGTTAATTCTATGATTGCAACGTTACATATAATAAACTATCCAACAACGTATATACGTTCATGTATCACACAACTTATATACGCTCATGTATCACACAACTTATATATGGTCATGTATCACACAACTTATATACGGTCATGTATCACACAACTTATATACGCTCATGTATCACGCAACTTATATACGCTCATCTATCACACAACTTAAATACGCTCATCTATCACACAACTTATATACGCTCATCTATCACACAACTTATATACGCTCATGTATCACACAACTTATATACGGTCATGTATCACACAACTTATATACGCTCACGTATCACACAACTTATATACGCTCATGTATCACGCAACTTATATACGCTCATGTATCACGCAACTTAAATACACTCATGTATCACACAATTTATATACGCTCATCTATCACACAACTTATATACGCTCATTGTTATCGGAACCCAAGTGGTTCCAGTCTCAGATTGTCAGGAGATGTCCAGATTAATGAATTATTACGAGCTCAGAAAAGAAAGATCACCAGGACACAACGTGTGTTCTCTATGATAATTCCCTCAGGAAATAATGGCTTAATGCCAATTTACTCATCACACAATACATCATATATAAATGCATGTTATGATTGGTTAAAGAATAAAATGGGTGTTTAAATATGATGAGCACGTAGACAACACATTAGTTAACACGTGAATGTCCGTGTCCGCCATCTTGTGCACCTGCCAACACTGGCTCATTGTCAGTAGACCTTGGAATTAGAGATGATCGAGTACTGTTGGGATCAGCCGATCCGAACAGCACGCTCCATAGAAATGAATGGATGCACCTGGTACTTCCGCTTTGACGTCGGCTGGCCACTTAACCCCCTGCGTGCCGGCTACGTCCATTCATTTCTATGTGAGCGTACTGTTCGGATCGGCTGATCCGAACAGTACTCGCTCATCTCTACTTGGAATGTTTCACAATAAGGCCAAGCTCTTGTATCTTGTTTCCCACATGAAGTGAATATGGGAGTGAGACCTTGGTAATAAGCTGTGAGAAGAACTTGCTGAACAATAAGACATTCTAATGACTCAGCTTCTCATCATATACTGAGTATATTCTCTTAAAGCCATAGACACTATTACCATGGATTATTGATTCTCAGGACATTTTCTAATATTTTTCCACCACACTCATGTATCACACAACTTACATACACTCATAGAGAAAAAACAAAGAAATAGGTATACAGACACTCAGAATGGTGAGGTCAGAAAAAGACCAAAACTCGTAATAGGAATATACAAACTTTAATAGTATCACATTAAAAAGTTATACAAAATATATGATGCGAGTGACACACAGGTAAATGTACAGAAAAGAGCACAGCAAAGAATCCAATATTGCCCAGGGTAGTTATTAGATGTAGTTACACGTGAGTGGTAAACAGAATATATATTATTATTATATATCTATTAGTTTGTGGTATAGACACGATTTTGGATGTAGGGCCCTACTTTGGGAACATATTATGTGTCTCAAAACTATATTTAGTTTTTCCCTCTTATGTGCTAGGTTTGTTTTTATCTTGCTTATATACGCTCATGTATCACACAACTTATATACGCTCATGTATCACACAACTTATATACGCTCATATATCACACAAGTGGTGCAACTATGGAGAAGTCTTGTATACGAGCATGGGAGGTTTTGATAATGGAGGATGTAAGTGTTAGGTATGTCGCACTTGCACCGCATAGGGAAAAGGGCTAGGACTGCTGGGTCAGGTTCTGGCTGTACAGTTGCCAGGGAATAGTGTTTTTTTCAAATCTTAGCCCACCCCCATTACCAGGTAATGTTGCAATTTTGGTATGTTATATATTTATGGGCACGTGGCTATGGCCTCATTCCTTTGGTCTGGAATAGGCTGAAAGCACTGCTCTCTGATCACTCGCATGATGGCGGACTTGGAGAGGCAAATCCTGGATCATATCAAGGCTGGAGGCCGGCGTTGGATTGAGGACCTGCTGAGGAGGGCACCTGAGGATGAACTCCATCTTCCGTAACGTCAGGAGGCGATTGGTCTGGCCTCTCGTAGGACTCACCGCATGAGCAGACCTCCTCTGCATCTCAGCCCCAGTCCCCCGGGCGTGGATTGAAGAGGAAGCCGCAGGGGGCTTCGGATGCGGAGCTGTCAGCTCCTGGACGCGTGTGCCGGTCTGGAGGCCGGAGCGGGGCTGCTGTGCGCGGAGGCAGCAGCCCCGCCTGCGACCGCCGGCATGCGGCCGAAGGGAGAAGTGCACACGCGGCTCACCATGCGTCTAAGATGGCCGCCGGGCCTCCTGCTGGAGCGAGGGGCGTAGTTCTTCAGGATGCCGAGCAGAGCAGGTGGTTCGGGAAGGGGGAGGGGGGTGGTTCAGCAGGGTGTAGGGCGGTTTAGGGTCCTAGCTCGGGTCACTTGCCTGGGGGGGAGGGTGTCCTACCCTTTACTCTCGCCGGTCCTCCAGGACCTCTGGGAGGTATGGCCGTAGTGGGGGTCGTCGCGGGGAGCGGTCACGGGGGTCTTCACGTGGAACCCGCGGGTCTGCTAGCCCCAGGTCTGGTGTTGGAAGGTCGAGTTCCCGGGCTAGGGGTTCCCTGGTGCTGTCGCCTCGTTCCTCTAGGACTTCATACTGGTCAGATTGCTCTTCATAGGGGAGGGGGGGTGGGGAGGGTTTGGTCTCGGAGCAGGTGGTTCGGGAAGGGGGAGGGGGGGTGGTTCAGCAGGGGGTAGGGCGGTTCAGGGTCCTAGCTCGGGTCACTTTCCTGGGGGGAGGGTGTCCCAGCCTCACTGCACTGGGATGGGGTTAGCCCATCTCCTGTATCTCAGACCACTAGTGCCTCCCTTTTTGATTACGCCACGCTGGGTAGGGCATCTACGGAATGGCCTGCTGGGGTCGCCAACACGAGGATAGGGGCTGCTTCACGGGGTCCTTCCCTTTCCTCTTGCAGGTCCTCCAGGACCTCTGGGAGGTATGGCCATAGTGCGGGTCATCGCGAAGAGCGGTCACGGGGGTCTTCACGTGGAACCCGCGGGTCTGCTACCCCAGGTGTGGTGGTGGGAGGTCGAGTCACCAGGCTAGGGGTTCCCTGGTGCTGTCGCCTTGTTCCTCTAGGACTTCATACTGGTCAGATTACTCTTCAGGGGGGAGGGGAGGGTTTGGTCTCGGAGCAGGTGGTTCGGGAAGGGGGAGGGGAGTGGTTTAGCAGGGGGTAGGGCGGTTCAGGGTCCTAGCTCGGTCACTTGCCTGGGGGGGAGGGTGTCCCAGCCTCACTGCACAGGGATGGGGTTAGCCCGTCTCCTGTATCTCAGACCACTAGTGCTTCCCTTTTTGATTACATCACGCTGGGTAGGGCATCTACGGAACGGCCTGCTGGGGTCGCCGACACGGGAATAGGGGCTGCTTCACGGGGTCCTTCCCTTTCCTCTTGCAGGTCCTCCAGGACCTCTGGGAGGTATGGCCATAGTGGGGGTCATCGCGGGGAGTGGTCACGGGGGTCTTCACGTGGAATCCGCGGGTATGCTAGCCCCAGGTCTGGTGGTGAGAGGTCGAGTCACCGGGCTAGGGGTTTACTGGTGCTGTCACCTCGTTCCTCTAGGACTTCATACTGGTCAGTTTGCTCTTCATCTTCAGGTCAGAGCCGTCACAGCTGTTGCAGTAAGGGGGAACGTCGGGACCGTTTCCCTTGCAGGGACCACCGCTCTCGCCATGGGTGCTGCAGGGAGCGAGCCCCCTCCAGGTGCTCTGGAAGGCTCTCTTCCGCCGGACCAGATGTTCAACCACGTGCCTCTTCTTGGCCTTCGTCTCGCCATGGCAACGCATCTTCTTCCCGTCAGGAATCCAGGCTTTCTCCAGTCGCTGACCGACGCCCCTCAGTGTCCCATACCTGCGCTGCGGGTACTCCGGCGACAGACCAGCGCCCCTTGAGCGACTCGCCGCGACTCGCCGATGGATGCTCCTCCGCCTGCAGTGCCTGGGCCGGATACCGGGAGCACAAGAGCCGGTGAGTTGACCTGCTTCCCCTCTTGGGCTGCCCTTTGTAACCTGTACCCTGGCAAAGATTTTGCATCAGTCCTTAGGTGCACGCTTGCTCCTGTAGAGAACACAGCTAATGTTTCACCGTCTGGGGCCGGGGTGGCAGGAGGTTCCCTTTTACTCACGGCCCCTTTGCAAGGTTTAGCTTTTAGGGATTCTATTTTTTTTTTTTAAACTCGTTTTATTGAAGAAGATATAACAAAATAAACAATACAATCAGGAGAGTGCATACACAATACAAAATTAAGGAAAAGAAAAGGGTTCCAAACAAACAAACAAAGATCTGCCACAGCGCCACCCCAACCCAGGTCCGACCATTTCGCACAAATGAAGTGAAACAGGAATGAAGCACCTCGGCGTCGACGGCCGCATAGAAACCCAACATAAGGGGGCTACAGCCCATTCAACAAGTCTCCCTCTCAGGATTCAAAGGCGCCCAGTGCTGAGCGCATCAAGGAGGCAGAGTACTGGGTAAGAGAAGAGTCACACCACGCTCCCCAAACCTTGATGAATTTCTGGGGGCAGCCCCGACCTTTATATATAGTCTGGTTGAACGGAAGGATCGAATTAACCAATTTCCTCCATTGAGACACAGACGGGGATCGTGAGGCCATCCACCGCAGGGCGATGGCCTTCCTGGCGTAAAATAAACACTCCCGAAGGAAAATCCGAGTATGATGAAGCCACACCTCCTCATCCAGTACACCGAATAGACAAAATGGGACAGGGCAATTTAGGACAGCTGTCAGGAGATCTACCACCTCCCTCCAGAAGTCATGTATAACCGAGCAACTTCATACCATGTGCCAGAAGTCTGCCCGGGGATGCAGGCACCTAAGACAATTCGGAACCACGGCCGAAAACCCGGGACCACGGCCATGGGACCACCGCGGATGACCGACCCGCGCAGGACCCTGGACGCCGTCTCACCGACGCGAGGCCTGATCACCCTCATTAGAGTCACGGTAAGTGTATGCATATTCACATGAATATGTGTCATTTGCCTGTGACTGTCGGTGTGTCGTTGTCTGGCTGACAGGTGATCCAGTTGGATCGATTGTCCGGTCTGAGTGATACGGATAGGTGGGTCCTAGAGCCGTAGTCTGAACTTGTTTTTCCTCACTGGTATATATATATATCACCGAGTGTTCAGTCACCTGTGGTGCTGCAGATTCCAGGAAGTGAATTTCTTGCCCTCTTTGATGTAGAGTAGTGCATGTGACCTTTTGGACGATTGCAGCATTTGGTCTGGGCACGGGCCGTCGGTAAAGAGGACGGGTGCTGTAATTTACTTATTTATTGATCCCTAGCATAAGGCTGTCAGCTGGTGGATTGCTTCTGCTTATTCTTTCCTATCTGATATTGCCCAGTGACCGCAACCTTTGGTCAGCGGAGGACCTGTCAGCAAGAGTCTGAGACCGGTAAAGGTGACTTTTGTTGGTGGTTGTGGGGTCACATATCTGCCGTGCGCACGCAGATAAGCAATATTGGGACCGTAAGAATGTTGCGGTTGTTCAAGAGGGAACATGTTCTGCCTGACGGGGCACAGACTGCTGTTGATTTAGTTCGAATCAGGGAGGGCAAGAGATATGTGAAAGAAGCTTTGAGAATGTATAAACTGGCTGAGGTGCCTCCTACGGGCCGATTGCAACCTAGTATGTGGAGAAAAATTTTAGAAGAGTCACGGGGAGTGTTAGAAGATAAAGGTTTGCTGGAAGCCGCCCAAGCTCATTACAGGGTCGCAAGGACTCTAGAACGTGAGGGATATGAAAATGCTGAACCTTTGTTTCTTTGTTTGGTTATCTGAAACTTAATGATAAAAAGAATATGCCGAGTATAATTGCTTGTGCGCCACTGCCCTAAAATGGCGCCGAGAGTAGTGGAGATGGGTGGATCTGTGACGTCCGTAGGCAGCTGAATCCTGATTTGCAAGATGTCTGTGTAGCCTGTGGAGCTCCCCGCCCATCCCCTGTTGTCTCTTCTTCCGGACCAACGCCCAGGGATGGCAGAAGTGAGGTTATGGCTGTTCCCACTGGCAGCCATGTTAGTACACCCAGACCAACATCTCCGGCCCTCACCACCCCTCAGATCACGCCCCCTTTATCCGGTGATTCCAGTGATAGCCACATCCAGTTCCTATCACAAACCCTCAAGCCCGGAAGGTCAAACCCCCGGTAGCCCCCTTTTCCGAGTGTCCGAGTGTCTATGCCCAGTTCAGCTATAAAAGACCTCACTGTATACCATTATTATGATGTTTAGAGGATTATCCGTTCAAAACTTTGGTTGGGATCTAGTAAAGAAAAGGAAAATTGGGAAGGAAGGAAATTTCCCTTAACGTCAATTATAGTTTAAGAGATTCTGAACACTTGTGGTAATTACTAGAGTGAGGTTTGCTATGAAAATAAAAAATTGTGCAAAAATATTAATGTGTAATTTTGGTGTCAGTATATTAACTGCTGTTTGAGTTTTATTCCTATTTTATTTCTGTAGAGGGCAATCAAAGCATTTCAATTGACTGCCAAGAGCTTCAAGGTCGTTTTATCTCATAGACTGCCAGATGCTGGAGGACGCGCAGAGAAGATGAAACTTGGCTTTGTGCCAGCACCACAGTCCACAATCTATGCATTATATCCAAAGGAGTGATTTAGTACAAAAAAAAAAAAAAAAAAGGGGGTTAACTTGAGTAACGTATAATGACAATGTGTATACAGGGATATCCAAGCATATGATGTCATGGTTATTTTTTGAATTATTGTTTGTCTGGTATTGTCTTTCAAACTGTTGTATCCACAAAAGAGCAAAAAGGTGATAGTTAAAATCTTTGTGCAGAAGTTCAAGGCACACAGAGATTGGATTACTGGTATCATCTATGTATTACAGAGAATATTCTGATTTTTACTTGTTTGTTTATATATCTATGTGTTTATGTTCTATTTATGGGAATGGGGAATAATGAGATGAAACTCCTTCTTTGTGTCTTATTGCATGGGTATGTGTTGAAATTTATGTTGGAATTTTATATCCCGTTATGCTAATTATTCTAATGTGTCTTCTTCTTGTCTAAAAAATTTACCATAAGAGACCAGAATCCTTTTCCTGAGCTGACTCAGATCACGGTTATGAGGGAAGGTAACTCATCTGGTCTGTGCCGTATTTTAATCTTTGTATATTAATCTTTATAATTTGTATCATACAGAAGCGTGCACAATATCACACTAGCTTCCGTTCTCTTCTTATGTAGTCACTGATCCCACATAGAATTGTCTTAGTAAAGCATTTGGTATTGCCTTCTTTAAAGCCGTACCCGACCCCTTAAGATAGTTGGAAAAACATATAGTGCAATAAGAGGGGTACGGTAGAAGGTTTTTCTTGTTAGGACTGTGTTGTTAGCAACATTTTGCTCTTAAAAGTAAAATTCTAGGTAAATTCTGATAATCTGGAATTTTGAGACGTCCATCCGATAATCCGGAATATAGTGTGAAATTGTGTTAAACATGTATCTTAGTCAATGAGTGGTCACAATGTGGTAGATTATGTGAATCGTGAAATGAATGGTTGAAAAATGTTGATGTAATGAAGAGGTGCCAGAAAGTGGAAAGAAACAGGAGGTTTAAGTATGTTGCCTAAGTTTAGGATGTCAAAGAGATGGAACTTGGAATGTTGAACCATAAAGTGATGTGATAATATGCACATAATAGGATGGGTATCAGATTTTAGGGTGAAGCGAGTGGAAAGATTTCGCAAGAAAGTGAACATAGGTTGAGATAAGCTGATTGAAACCAGGATTGTCCCCATTGTAGGAAAACCGTTATTAAAACTTAGAAACTCAGTAAGGTGTCCGAATTTGAAAACGTGTATGTGTATGCTGATTGATAAAAAGACGTAGCACAGATTATCTTTGTAATGATGTTTTGGTTTTAGGAAAAAGAAAAAGAGAGAGAAAAATTCCTGTGTCTATACTAAGTGAATTAGAAGTCACTCTCATACCTGTTGTGTAATGTCCTGTGTGTATGATTGTGTTGTGTGAACAGGAGATTGATTGGATACCTCCGTTAATGTTTCTGCTTTCTCTGCTGATATATATATATATATATATATATATATATATGTGTGTGTTCTGAATATGTACCTAACCTTATTGTATTGATATTATGAGATTGTACAAGTGTGTTTCTGTTTCTTTAAGAGAGATTGCTGAAGTCTGTAGTCCTACACAAGACACAGCTATGAGATACAGGGGGGGGATACCCAGCCGCAGCTATGAGTGGGATGAGCAGCTATGTGAGCTGCAGCATGATAAGATAGTACTGGCTCTTCTTGTATTGTCTAGCTTTGACCTTGCAGAGACTCTCTCACAGAACATGAAGTACTTGTGGAAAAAAAAAAAAAAGATCCAGTCCATGGAACATTAAGATTATGTTAAAGTTCATTTCTCTGACAAGTCACATTTGCTTGCTGCATTAGAAGGTTTTTGTTTTGGTTTTGTTTGTGTTTTTTTTTTTCCAGGGGGGGAAAGACAGCACAGCCATTGTTGTTTGTTTTCCTGCACGCCCCATCCTATTTGTTACCGTTGGCAGCTGCACCTATTCTTTCATTAGGGGTGACCATCTTTAGTATCCCAGTCCCTAGCCTCTTTCAGCTCTCACCCCACCTGTCTGTTAGGTCTTCGTGTTTAGAGAGCCAGAAGTTGTCGGGGCCAAGTTTAGCTTGGGAACAACTGACCAACACCCGCAGGCAGGGCCTAGTCAGCCAGTAGTGCCAGGGAGAGTTTTCCTACCCCATTCCCATAGAGGTGCATGCAGCATTCAGTGTATGGTTGTTTGGGCATTGACACAACCGAACCGTGATGTTATCAATATCTTCAAAGGGGGGTGGGGTGAAGAAGCCTAAGATAACTTAAGAAAACTTTGCTGATATGAATCTGTTGATAACTTTTTTGATTGAGCTCTATTATAGATGGTCTTATATTTGGGGAAAGATGGTGAATCCTGCATCAGATATGCCACAGTCACCGTATATGAGGTAAACCAAGTGTAAGGAGACCTATTATGGGACTCCACGGGTCTCAGCTGAACTTGAAGCCATCGCTTGAACATGGTACAATGTCTGAGGGTAGGTGTTGGATATATAGTAGAATTATGGTCCGATCTGGAGGGCAAGGACTTTTGTGTGATGGAGACCCTGCAGCTGCTCATAGGTTGGTATAGTCAGAAGTCATGTACAAGTCCTGGTGTCTGGTGGTAAGAGAGTATGTACGGAGAACATTGTTCCCACTGATGGCATAAGCAGATTATTATTATTAAGTGCACTGTTTAGTAGTAGCCATGTGTGACCTGGTGAGCGGAGGATGGGCAGCTGCAGGATTTAGCATCACTATAGTCAGATATATATGTGAGCCCGCACGGCATGTGCTAGGCCAGTGAGCCAGGCCTGAAGCCCTTGTACCTGTTCCAGAGATTGCAGGTTGAGTATATACAGTGAGACGGTATGAGTACCGTATTTTCCGGACTATAAGCTGCACATAAAAACCTACGATTTCCTCAGAAATCGTAAGTGCGGCTTATAGTCCGGTGCGGCTTATATATGGATGGAAGCGGCGGCAAAGACTGCGTGCCGCTTCCATACATACATAAAAGGCACCGTAAGGGTGCATTCACACTACGGAACGCCGGCGTGTATCACAGCTGTACACGCCGGCGTTACAGCAGGGCTGCCGGACACTTCCTATTCATTTCTATGGGAGCCGGCATGCGAGCGCTCCCTATAGAAATGAATGGAAAAAAGCAGTCCATTCATTTCTATGGGGAGCGCTCGCATGTCGGCTCCCATAGAAATGAATAGGAAGTGTCCGGCAGCCCTGCTGTCACGCCGGCCTGAAACAGAACGTGAAACTTACCCAGCGGTGCAGGGCGGGCGGGCGGGCATTCAGGCCTCCTCTGCCTCCGATGTTCCGTCCTTCTCCTCCGGCGCTCGCTGATAATGGCCGGGGCGCATGCGCAATATCATAATGCTTCTACTGCGCATGTGCCCTGGCCATTATCAGCTTGCGAGCGCCGGAGGAGGACGGAACATCGGAGGAAGAGGAGGCCTGAATGCCCGCCCACCCTACACCGCTCGGTAAGTTTGACATTCTGTTTCAGGCTTTTATTTTAAAACGGGGGGGTAGTTTAACCTAACGTTTACGGTTGGGCTCTATCAGCATGATTTTGCTGATAGAGCCCCTCCTCGCCTGCCGAGCGCTTCCAATAGAAGCGGCTGGCACGCGGGGGGTTAAGCGGCTGCTGGCAAAGTCTGCCTGCCGCCGCTTTCAATAAGATATAATGCGCACCAGACTGCGGCTTATAGTCCAGTGCGCCTTATATATGAACCGAGACGGACTATAAGGCGCTCATGGGCAATGCGGCTTATAGTCCAGTGCGCCTTATAGTCCGTAAAATACGGTACGTGCTTGGGTGTAGTTGTCTCCCTTCAGGATGGCTTGGGGCATATCTGGTGAGGAAAAACCATCACAAACAGTCTGTGTACAAAGTCCACTAGTTCTGAGGCAGACGTGTCTACGTGTGTCATTATTGGTTACCTGAATCTATTGTCCATAAGTATGCGGTGTGTTTCACACTAAGTTGAAAAGAGGAAAATTGATATTTAGCCCTGTCTTTGGATTGTATTCTTTTATAAATGTTCCAGATGTAATATGTTGTGCTGACTGACTATGTGACGAATCATCAAAGACATATGATTAATGTATATTCTCGAGTTTTTCCCTTTTTCCCTCCAGATTCTAAGTCAGTGGAAGAAACCTATAAACTAAAACCCAAGGATTGGATGGTGATGAGGAGATATATAAGATTCAATGGTCACTTCCGGTTCCTGTTGATCGCCAGTACAGCTGTGAGAGTACAAGGAAAACCTTAAACCTTTGCCCACTTGATGATGTTCTTAAAAATAAATGGGACAATAAACTGTTAGAGGATATGGGCCTTGAGAAGAGAAAATTTGAAGACTGTTGGATCTATCTGAACTTATATTCCTGTTATGTTTCTATAGTTATTATATTCATATTGTATATAGGTCTGACAATAGTCAATGTATATGCTTTTTATGAGATCTGAAGGGTATTTCCTTACAGTCCGGTAGTGAGAGATAGGGACAGACATCCCACCCTGCATTCCCTTTGTCTGGAGCTGTTTCAAGGGGGGATTATTAAGGTCATGTGTATATACATGCTGGTAACTACACCTGTTTTACTGCCAATGAAACATCTGGAGTCAAACTAGGCATATTTGGCTCTGACTTCTGCATGGAAAACTCAAACCACACCCTCCTCCTCTCTCCAAAACCGACTAGCTATAGATATGATCACAGCAGGAAGAGGTGGAGTCTGCTCCATGATTGGTGAAGAATGTTGTACTTACATTCCAGATAACACTGTGTAGAAATTTCAGGGAAAGAAAAATATAATTTAGGGGGGAATGTGAAGGTAGACCATGTCTATTCTTATTTTTATACATGCTTTATACTGCTTAAGAAATTATATTTTTCTTTGTGCAACGTTTATACATTAAGATGGCGCCTGTATCCAGTACCGCACCCAGATGCTGACGCACATGATCGTCATGTGGTTTACAGGAAAGACAGTATCATTTCCTGGGAACTCGAAAGCTAAGAGATGTTGAAATTTAACAGCCAATGACTGATCGCCAGTGTATTCGGATACAAGACGTATATGCTTACAGCCTGCCTTTTTCTTATCTTTCTTGCATTCCTGTATAAAAACTGTAACTTCCTCAATAAACCTCAGTTCTGTGTGAACAGGCATCTCGCTCGTTGCATGGACTGGGATTAACCCTGACATATGTGTCAGAATTCATTCTAGTCAGCGCGCACATGCATGATTGATTTGGAGCAGGTGACTGACCACTGTAAGTGACCCGTACTCTGGCGGGGATTCTCCCTCAACACTACCACCTCCCTCCAGAAGTCATGTATAACCGGGCAACTTCATACCATGTGCCAGAAGTCTGCCCGGGGATGCAGGCACCTAAGACAATTCGGATTCGGCAGCCGACCCATCTTATGAAGACGGGCCGGGGTCAAGTAGTATTGATGCAGAATAAATATTTGGATCAGCCTGTTATTGACCGAGGGTGAAACATACAGGGGGGATTCCAAAATATCCTTCAATGTCTCATCCGTCAGCTCACGAATATTGGTGCGCCAGAGTGTCAGAGCCGGGGCCTCAGATATGGACACCTTGGCGTGGATTAAATGATCATAGAGAGCCCAAATAAGGCCCCCAGGACCCTGAGAGCGCAGCACACCAATCAGCGGATATTCGGAGATAGCACTCGGCTGGGTGGGAAATAAAGAGGAGAGAGCATGGCGTATTTGGAGGAATCAAAAAAATTGGTGGCGGGAGATCTCATGGGAGGCAGTCAGAGAATCAAACGTAACGAAGATTCCCTGCACATACAGGTCCGACAGGGAGGATACTCCATAACGGGACCAAGACCGGGCATCAGACAATCCATAAAGGTCAGGTAGGCTAGGATTGTCCCACAGGGGGGTCTCCGCAGGGGTATCAGAATAGGAAGACACCTTCTGGGCTTGTTGCCAAACTCGTGCTGCCAGAGTGTGGAGGGGTAAAAGTCTACCTTTAAACAATTGAGGGCGAGCTAGCACCGGCCACAGAATGCGCAAGTCCAGATGGTGAGCCAAATGTGTCTCGGGGCCTCGGAGAGGCTCCGAGGTGAGCCAGGGTCTAAGGAAGCAAAGCTGGCCAGCTAAATAGTAAAGGTACAGGTCATCGAGGGAAGCCCCCCCCAAGCTGTTTCGGTCTCTGGAGGGCAGCCAATCTCTATTTGGGTCTGGAGTGGCCCCACACAAAAGAAGTCATCAGAGAATGCAGGTGTTTGAAAAATCGGAGGGGCACAGGCACAGCTGAGTGACTCAATATATATAAGCACTTGGGTAAGACAATCATTTTTATCAAATTATTCCGGCCCACTACAGACAGGGGCAGAGCAGCCCAAGTATGGAGCTTAACTCTAAAGTGTGATAAAAGCGGGAATACATTCAGATCTAAGAACCTCTCATGGTCACTGGAGAGTACTATGCCCAGATACTTGCAGGAAGAAACTACTGGCAGCCCACATAACATCCCATCCCCCACCGCTGCTGAAGCACGACCAATATACATATAAGAAGATTTGGCCCAATTAGTACGTAAACCGGAATAGCTGCCAAATTCAAGGGCAAGGATACAGAATTAGATTAGACAAGAAAAGGAGGAGGTCGTCGGCATAGAGCGTGACTCTCTCCTCTCGGAGGCCAATGAATATTCCCCGGTAAATAGAGTCCCGTCTAAGGATAATGGCTAGAGGCTCTATAGCTAAAGCAAACAGCAGCGGTGAGAGTGGACAGCCCCGTCGCTTGCCCCTACCTAAGGAGAAATATGGAGACAGTGAACCATTAAGAGATAACGCTGCCCTGGGGGAATGACACAGAAGGGACACCCAATTAGTGAAGCCATCCCCAAACCCATATCTACGCAGAGATTGCAAAAGAAAAGGCCATTTGACCGAATCAAAGGCTTTGGTTGCATCGAGGGAGGCTATCGCCCAATCCTCAGAAGAGACCGAGCCAATCTGGGTCACCACCTGGACGCGACGCAAATTGTCAGACGTGGACTTACCTGGCATAAAACCTGCCTGGTCCGGATGGACCAAATCTAGGATCACCGAGTTGAGTCGGTTAGCCAACATTTTAGCCAGCAATTTATAACCAACATTCAACAAACTTATAGGCCTGTACGAGCCACAGTCCAGCGGGTCCTTGTCAGGTTTAAGAAGTAATATAATAGTCGCATCATAGAAGGACACCGGGAGACCATGGTCCGCAAAGGCCGACTTATAACACTCCAGCAGCACAGGGAGGAGCGCATCTTTATACTGGGCGTACACCTCCACAGGGATGCCATCCGGGCCCGGAGATTTCCCCGTTGCCATGCCCAACAGCGCCTCCGTCAACTCCTCCAGAGTGAAGAGGGAGTCCAAAAAAGCGCGCTGCTCAGCAGACAAGGTGGGAAAAGGGATGGAGTCAAGATAGGTAGGCATCTCCTGGGCACTAACCCGGAGTTTGGAACAATACAGCTCGCTATAATATTGGTGAAATCTGTCGCGGATGTCACAGCTTTTGGATACAGTGTCGCCCGTGGCCGAGCGCACACGAAGAATGGCAGGGGAGGCCGTGTTCTGATGCACCAGATGGGCTAATAAGCTACTTGATTGATTGCCCAGTTCATTAAATCTCTGCCTATTAAAAAACAAGGACCTACGAGCTTTGTCATGCAGAACATGTAAATACTGCCTACCCGCATGCAGCCATTGGGACCTAGACTCATCAGTCGGATTAGCAATATAGGCCGCCTCAAGGTCGGTACACTGAGTAGCTAAAGTAGTCTCCAATTGGGAAGATTCCCTCTTAATAAAGGAAATGGAAGATTTAATACAGCCTCTAAGATATGCCTTAGTAGTCTCCCACAAAAGAGAAGGAGGGGTGACCGGAGAGTTAATCTCCAGAAAAACTTGTAGTTGGTCGGGTATCCTGTCATTAGGCAAAAACAATTTAAGCCAGAAGGGGTGTATGCAACAGCTCTGGTGCGTCCTAACAGTGTCACCATGATTCAGCATAACTAGCAATGGAGAGTGGTCTGAGACCGCCCTGGGCAAATAGGATGCCGAGTGCAGGGCGGAACATGCTTTCACATTCCCAAAGGCATAGTCTATACGGGACAGAGCATGCCTATGGGCAGAATGGCAGGAGAAGACTTGAGAGTCAGGAGACAGTATCCTCCACAAGTCCTGCCAACTACAGAGCAATAAGTACAGATGGGAAACATCAGGGCACAGGGACAAGATAGCGCCCGGCAGATCAGACACCAAACAAAAACAGAAGTATAACATAACTTACACCCATAAGAGGTGCAAACAATTGTACAGTCTTAGAATACTGGACATACCAGTATCGCGGCTACAACAACGGGGGAGAAAGTGCACCCAATACCAATGGAGTCCTGGGCGCTCTCTCAACGAAAATAGCGCAGTGAAGCTAAATGCAGACACGTAGCAGAGCCAAAAATACAAAAACATAATAATGTAAGCATATAAGGCACCTGGATCAAGTAAAACATCATAACGCAACATCCACCTGGGGAATAAAATCCGAAGAGCGCATAACAGACATGGCAAAAGAAGGGTTCATTTCAAAGTGGCTCAAAAAAAAACATACTAGGCCACACGGACGGTCCGGCAGGACCTCTCACCACCATGAAGCAGGGTCAACGCCGCGGGGATCCAGGCAGAAGGGATAGCCAGTCCTCAGCATCCTTAGGAGAAGTAAAAAACATAGAACGGTCACCATGAATAACCAGAAGCCTGGCCGGGTACACCATGGAGTATTGTATAGCCTTTTCCCGTAGTCGTCTCTTAACTGCCATAAAGGATGCCCGGGTCTTCTGGAGGGCGGCCGAAAAATCAGGGAAGATTGCCACCGTGGCTCCGTTGAACTTAATATCGCCAGCCTGGCGTGCAGCCCGCAGAATAGCATCCCGGTCAGTACTGTTGATCAAGCGAGCCAGCAGAGGGCGTGGGGTGTTCCCTGAGGAGGAGGTTTGGCAGTGACTCTGTGGGCCCTCTCAATAGTAAATATCGGTGAAGAAATGTGCAGCCGGAAGAGTATCACGCAACCACTTCTCAACGAAGGAACGGGGGTCGGCGCCCTCCGGAAGACCCAGGATACGAAGGTTGTTGCAGCGTAGTCTATTCTCCAGGTCGTCCACTCTCTGTGTCCAAAGGCTCGCTGCCCGCTCCAATTCCTGAATTTTAGCAGGGAGGGGCTGAATAGAATCTTCAGCCCGGGAAACACGGTCCTCCACCTCACTGACTCTGTCCCATAAAGTATGAAAGTCTTGGCTACTTGTTAATATTAAAAAAATGGCTTCTAATGATAGAATCCCTTTAAATTGGGTTTCTCCGCATCCGAAGCCCCAGATGTGAGGAAGTTAGCTCGGTAGCAGCAATGGTGCGGACCCAAATAGTCAAGACATGGACACAAAATATGCAGCAAACTGGTTTATAGAGAAAAAACAGGAAAACAAATAAACCTTAACTTCAGGCACAAAATGAGCAAAATAGAATACAGCCTTAACTTCAGGCAAAAACAAAATAAATCCCTGCTCGTCTGAGCCACTAGCTAAACAGAAGTGATAACCTAACTATATGCGTTAAAAAAAACCCGCAGAAGTTTGACGAGAATTGGCTTCATCCAACCACTAAACATGAGTGGAGAAAAAGTTTTTGTGTTATCATTTATATTCTCTGAAAAAAGGCCAAAAAATTTGCCGGGGTAAGTAAACCTTTTAGCACAACTGTGCATTCGTTTGAAATCTCAAGATACAAAGGTGGTTGTAATCCAGGTTATTATACATGGAAGGATCACCGGGGGAGGGGCAGGAGCAAGGAAGAGAGATCTAAGGTACATACATGTCACACACACAGCTTTGCTACATACACGTCACACACAGCTCTGCTACATACATGTCACACATAGACGGATCCAAAACATACACATCACACGCAAACGGCTCTGCTTCATACAAGTCATGCAGAAAGCTGTACTAAACACACGTCACACACACTACTCTGCTACATACACGTTACACACACAGAAAGTTCAGCTACATACACGTCACACACACACCTCTCTGCTACATACACATCACACACACACTGCTCTGCTACATACACGTCACACACAACTATGCTACATACACGTCACATGCAGATGGCTCCGCTATATACACATCACACTGACAGCTCTGCTACATACACATCACAAACAGAAGGCTCTGCAGATAGCTCTAATATCTGGTCATGTGATTCTGTGACTCCTCCCACACAGGTGATATCTTCACAGATCCTTCAGTTCACTAGGATTTAGTCTCTTCTACACAGATGAAGCTATAACAGCAGGACCTGATCATGTGACTCCTTGACTCCTCCTACACCTATGACATCATCACAGGTCCTGTGAGCAGACGGCTGCTGTACCCGAGGAGGTAAGTGCTCGCTCTCAGCCCTTCTCATACATTCAGTCTCCCTCCCTGTGGCCCCCACACACTATAATGGCCTCCTCGTGGCTCCCACACACTATAATGTCCTCCTCGTGGCCCCCACACACTATAATGTCCTCCTTGTGGCCCCCACACACTATAATGTCCTCCTTGTGGCCCTCACACACTATAATGTCCTCCTCGTGGCCCCCACACACTATAATGTCCTCCTTGTGGCCCCCACACACTATAATGTCCTCCTCGTGGCCCCCACACACTATAATGTCCTCCTTGTGGCCCCCACACACTATAATGTCCTCCTCGTGGCCCCCACACACTATAATGTCCTCCTTGTGGCCCCACACACTATAATGTCCTCCTTGTGGCCCTGTTGGATCTTACAATAGACCTGAGACTGGGCAGGAGATTCACCTTCCAGCAATGACCCCAAACCTCCAGCCCGAGCTCCAGTGAATGGTTTCGATCACAGAATATTCCGCTCTTAGAACGGCCCAGTCACAGTCCAGACCTAAATCCCATTGAGCATCTGTGGCAAGACATGAAAATTGCTGTTCACAGACGCTCCATCCAATCTGGCTGCAAAGAAGAAGAAGGGGCAGAAATCTCATCTCTAGATGTGCAAAGCTGGTAGAGACCGAGCCCAAAAGACTTGTAGCCAAAGGCGGCTCTACAAAGCATTGCTGTAGGGGGCTGAAGACTTTTGCACGTCACACTTGTCAGATGTTTATTGGATTACAATGTTGATAACCTTCTATCATTTTTCTTCCACTTCACAATTATCTGATACTTTGTGTTGTTAGCACTGAAAATCTCAAGAAAATACATTTAAAGAGGACCTTTCATGAGTTGAGGCACATATACCGTTAGAAAGCTAACAGTGCGCTGAATTCAGCGCACTATCAGCTTTCACGATCTGTGCCCCCAGGGAATAGCTATCAGTGCTGGCACTGTATCACTGTATCTCTTCACCGTCAGCGCCTATAGCGCTGTACTGGCCATAGACAAGTACTGGGGGAAGGCGTTCCTCCCCCTCTCACAGTACAGAGCTATAGGTGCTGCTGTCAGGAATGCCCTTCTGACGGTGAAGAGATACGGTATCGGCACGATAGCTTTTTCCCCGAGGCACAGATCGTGAAAGCCGACAGTGCGCTGAATTCGTGAGAGGTCCTCTTTAAGTTAGTGGTTGTGACAAAGTGTAATAAAGGTCAAGGGGTGTGAATACTTTTACAAGCCCCTGTATCGGTGTTAGATCTCTGGATGGAACATTCTCCGGGACACTCATTCCTCTCATGTCCCTACAGCGGGGCCCATTCTCTACGTCCTCTATACCATCATGTAAGATTCTGCTCATTTCAGTAAGTCACAAACCTACAGATTCCCGTTGGCCACTTTCTCCTCTGCATTAGTCACTTGTTGTTGCACGTTGCGTACTAGGCTGTAATACTTCCTCTTCTGTCAGGGTCAGGGAGGACTGTACAGTTAGTTCCAGTGTGCTGGTAATATCAGGGGCCGAGTGTCTTCACCTCTATGGCCAGTAGATTGTAGTCCAGACAGAAATGTGGGAGATCTATCTGTGACAGTTGTGGCTGTTCCAAGAGATCGATGGACGAACCATCACTTGTTGTGACTGAAGCTGCAGGGAAAGTCAGTGTCATCTGTACAAGTGTCAGCTCCGTATCTTTGGACTCAACTCTTCTATTTATTCCATGGGATTCCGTGTAGCGATTACATTGTCTCATCTTCTCTCCATTCAGGTTCCTACAATATAGAATCCTCTCAGTATCTTCTATATAAGAGAATATTCCTGATTGATCCATCAAGGATGGAAAGAGACAGGAACAAGATGGCGGAAAGTCTATTAAATCTCACCCTAGAGATCATCTACCAGCTTACTGGAGAGGTGAGAGATTCTGATGATGTCATCATGACATCATTCTTATCTCTAGTAATAACAGATGATATGACTGGAGAGGTGATGGACTCTGGACATGTATGTAGTGAGATTTATTAATGTGTCTCCCCATAACCAGGATTACACAGTAGTGAAGAAGACCTCTAGTGGGCGCTGTCAGGCTCCTGTGTATGAAGGATATGGAGGAACCCTGAGCCTAATCCCGGGGCCTCCACCTCACCCCCTGATACAGGAGGAGATCAATGGACAGAAGATCCTAGAACTCACCAACAAGATGCTGGAGCTGCTGACTGGAGAGGTGACAGTGCTGGGAATGCTGGGACATTATACAGTAACTGGAGGGGTCGGGGTGATGACTGTATCATTGTGTTGTCAGGTTCCTATAAGGTGTCAGGATGTCGCTGTCTATTTCTCCATGGAGGAGTGGGAGTATTTAGAAGGACACAAGGATCTGTACAAGGAGGTGATGATGGAGGACCAGCAGCCCCTCACATCAGCAGGTAATAGACATGACTATATACACATGGGCTTCCATTATTTGTATGTACAGAATGAATTCAGTCCCTGTCTGTGTTTCCTACAGGTAGATCCAGTAAGAGGACAACACCGGAGAGATGTCCCAGTCCTCTTCTACCACAGGATGATGATCAGGTAGATGGAGATATTCCCTATGATGTGTAGACGGGCTGTGAAGTCCTTGTGGTCAGTCTTGTTGTATCCAGCAGTATTAGATGGTTATATACATGGGCGGTGTCATTGAGCCGCCATCTAATATGTTTATCCGGCTTCTCACAGACCTGCAGCTACTGTCAGGACATCTTTCATCTTCATGCGGATTAATGATCTAGAACATTCTCTGTGACTTCCCCATTTGTCCGGTGACTTTTACATTATTTGTTTCCCAGATTTTCCATCCGGATAAAGATGTGAGCGACATGAATGCTATATCTATGAGAATAAAGGAAGAGCCCTATGTGAGTGGTGATGAGGAGTGTGAGGAGGACATTCCTACAGGGACCCGCCCAGGTGAGGAGTCACCACTATATAAAGCACAGAAGGGTCACTGATTCTATTCAGACATTGTTTAGACTATTTGTTGTTCCCCGATTCAGGTAAAATACTAATAATACCTGAATATAAATGTGATACCGCTATAGGGGGTAATAACTGTAGTATAGAATAGAACGGACAGCAGGAATATGGACTGGACATCGATGTGAACGAGGCAAATTTCTTCCTCCCCGGCTGTCAGTCCTCGTGAAGGGAAAGAATTTACCAGAATTATATAGCAGATTATTTCAGGGGCAGAAAAATAATCCTCCTGCTCGATCTTCAGGCAGATTCCACCTCAGAGCTCTATGGAAATAAATGGGAGGTGGAAAATCCGGCCTGGCCAGTAAGGAATCTGATGGAGATTCGGGGGCTGATTTGGTAAAGCGGAAAAATTCTTCTTCTGAATTCCTGAAGCAGCTTCTACAAATGTCACTGTGTAAAGCTCACCTTAGACTCCAATCACACTATGGAATCCGGACTAGAAAATCTGGTCTGTACATCAGTCACATTTCCCAGCCTGAACTCTGTCCACACACCAGGACTCCCCGTATCTTAGTGATCTATGACGCTAGGAGTCCCTGCTTCCTTGTGACTCCACAGACCCTACTACATACTGTATGGGACAGCAGATCCGCGGTGAGTTCAGGCTGGGAAATCCAGCAGATGTGGTTTGGATTCTATTGTGTGTATGGGGTGTAATACAGTAAGATTTATGGCATCCTACAGTATTATTCCACATAAGTGGCCATATTTAAGCAGCCAGGGATTGTGTTCACCTCTACAGTGACCTAGAGCAGTGGTGGCGTCTCCTGCCCCGCTTCATTACTATTCACTATCACTGACCTCCGTCTCAGCACAGTGAATACTAATGAAGTAGGCCGCGCTGCCGTCGTTTGCCGCCTGTGCCACTGACTTCACTTCTTCACACGGTCTGAAGCGTCTCAGGCAGCGGCAGCTCAGTGGGGAATATACTTATAAGGTTATGTTATTCAATAATAGTAACATCAGTTTTCTTCTTGTCAGATGACTGTACCAGGAGCTCAGAGGGACATCTGATATCTACAGATTATAAAGCAGAGGATCATGGTATCACACAATATCCACATGAAGAACATGTCATTACCCCAGGTATATCCTCAGCCCATCAGGAGAACAATCTTTTTTCAAATTCATCTCAGTCTATTAATCAAAATAAAAGTTTCAAAAGAGGTGTTTTACATCAGAGAATTCACACAGGAGAGAAGCCATATTCATGCCTAGAATGTGGGAAATGTTTTACTTACAAATCACATCTTGTTGAACATCAAAGAACTCACACAGGAGAGAAGCCATATTCATGCTCAGAATGTGGGAAATGTTTTGCTAACAAATCACATCTTGTTCAACATCAAAAAACTCACACAGGAGAGAAGCCATATTCATGCCCAGAATGTGGGAAGTGTTTTGCTCACAAATCGCATCTTGTTCAACATCAAAGAACTCACACAGGGGAGAAGCCATATTCATGCCCAGAATGTGTGAAATGTTTTACTCGTAAATCATATCTTGTTGAACATCAGAAAATTCACACAGGAGAGATGCCATATTCATGCCGAGAATGTGGGAAATCTTTTACTCGCAAATCAAATCTTGTTGAACATCAAAAAATTCACAAAGGAGAGACTCCATTTTCATGTCCAGATTGTGGGAAATATTTTATTGGTAAATCAGATCTTGTGATACATCAGAGAACTCACACAGGGGAGAAGCCATATTCGTGTCCAGAATGTGGGAAATGTTTTACTCACAAATCAAATCTTGTTCAACATCAAAAAATTCACACAGGGGAGAAGTCCTTTTCATGCCCAGAATGTGGGAAATGTTTTACTTACAAATCACATCTTGATGAACATAAAAAAACTCACACAGGAGAGAAGCCATATTCATGCCCAGAATGTGGGAAATGCTTTACTCACAAATCAAATCTTGTTGAACATCAAAAAATTCACACAGGAGAGAAGTCCTTTTTATGCGTAGAATGTGGGAAATGTTTTACTCGGAAATCATATCTTGTAGAACATCAGAGAATTCACACAGGCGAGAAGCCATTTTCATGCCCAGATTGTGGGAAACGTTTTACTCAGAAACCAATTCTTGTTAAACATCAGAGAATTCACACAGGCGAGAAGCCATTTTCATGCTCGGATTGTGGGAAATGTTTTACTCAGATGTCAACTCTTGTAAGACATCAGAGAATTCACACAGGAGAGAAGCTATATTCATGCCTATAATGTGGGAAATGTGCTATCTTTAAATTAGTATTTGTCAAACATCAGAGAATTTACATATAATCGTCGATCCTGTTTTGCATCTCATGCGGTTGTAAATCTGAGTGGAGTACCCTAAGAATGTAGAGATTTCGGTAGCAATCTTGGAAAGATTAAGCTACAGCGTGAGGGTGGGACAGGGACTCCTCAGTTTGTTTGTTTGTTTTTTTTTGTTTGTTTTTTTATGGTAGGAACAAATGCAGTGTCCTCCCATGGATAGCGAAATTTTTTTTTAGTGATCTGCTGTACTTGTTAATTAATGAACTCCTAATTAAACCTTTTAGTGCATTCGTGTGCTTCATATTTAGTGTCTTGATGGCTTTTCATTTTGCATCTGTCTCCAGTCGGTCCACAAGTGTTTGTGAATCCCTGCTGCATTTATGGGAGGATTCAGGTGTTTGTATTTGAGTAAGAAGGTGCCTTGTTGAATGAAAACTCTTTAGTACTTCACATTGCATCAAAAGAGGGGTCGATAAGCCTCATGTCAGCGATCTTAGATTTTAGGGCCCATAAGTGTGACAAAGGGCTGGGGAACCTGCCCGACGTGGAATTCATTATTGCAAACTTAGCTTTGGCACAAAGAAAGGAACGACAGACTTGAGCTTGGCACTGGTTGGCAAGATTGAACTTAAGGATTGTGAATAGTGTTATCCTGAACTAAACAGTTTGGGTCTGTGTCAAACATTGTGGGTTCGAACCAGCTTTAAGACCACAGACATCACAGGCATGCTCAGTATGTGAATGGCTGTTATTTTCCAGGCGGGACATGTGACCCATCTGTATAAGAGACCGGTTCACAGGTCCCATCTCCATTCCAGCTAGTTAGGCTGGGCAGGGAGAGGTTGCAGCTGAAGAGAGGGACAGCCAGGGCCTGAACTAAATTTAATAATTGTCCTTTTCAGGGCTTGGCGGCGAGTTAGGGAGAGGAGCCAGATACTGTGAGGGGGAGGTAGCCCAGAATTAATAATTGTCCTTTTCGGGGCAGTGACAGCAAACTGTGCATGTGTACCCATACTGTCTCCCAGTGCAGTAACAATAACTGTGTTTGTATGAGCGTAGTATCTTCTAGCGCAGTGAAAATAACTGTGTACCCAAGCCATCTCCTATTGCAGACTTTGTCTCCAATACTTAGTCAAAGTCACTTGTCAACAAGTCTCCTAGTACTGAGTGATGGGTCCTCCCTTTTCAACTTCTGGGTTGGTAAATTGGACACCCTGGCCTGCCCTGCGGAAAGTGTTGTGTCAGAACGTGTGTTCAGCACCACATGGGGTGTTATCACCAATAAGAAGATCCACCTATCCATAGACAACGTGGAAATACTTACGTTCATTAAGCTGAAGCAGGCATGAATCCCACAGGACTTGGCTGTGTCATCACCTGAGTGAGTGGTTAAAGTGTTGGCTACCTCCTCCACCGCCTCTTCCACTTACACCACCACATCCACCTCCTCCTCTTGAACCTTTACCACGTGTTTTAAAATTATTTTATTTCTTTATTTTATTATTTTAAATACTTTCCCTACCCCATTTTTTGAAAATCACTTGCCCTGTTATTATCTCCATTTTGAAGGCCTTTTTTAGGTCACCAAGTTTGGGTCCCCATTAATTTTAATGGGGCATGGGTTTGGGTCAAGATAGGGTACCCGGACCAAACTTTTGAGCAAAGTTTGGCTGAGCTTCTCAAACCTGAAATTTTATGGTTTCACTTAAAATTAATCATGAATAATTTCTGATGGATTTGTATTTTTATAAACAAGTATCTAGCCCATGCTTCAGAGCACTGGGACATGACCGTGGTTTGGAGGTCTTTATATAAGCCAACTCTAACTTCCTTTGATTTACCGTCAGGGTCGGAGCTGTGGAACCAGCGAGGGAAGTATCAGTTTACTATTGTGGGCACGTGGCACATGTTAAAGTAGGTTTCCTGTAGCAGTAGGATGTCAACCTCTAGCTTGCGCATGTTGTAGAGTACCCTGGTCCTCTTCGGTGCCTCGTTGAAGTTTCTGATATTCAGGGAGCAGAACTGAAGTCTGGCCATTTCTCTACGAGAAGGCAATACCTGTAAAAGAGGAGAAGAGAAAAAAAGAATACTGGCACTGGGCCCTTGTGACATTCTCTCTCTGAATTTTATCTGCTGTTGGTTTCTCCTCCTCTGGACCATCGACCCCCCCCTCCCCCCTTTCTGTCCAAGTGGGAAGCTGACCTTAACATGTCTTTCACTGACTCACAATGTACCAGGATTCTCGAATTTGCCCACAAAAGCTCGATTGCTAGTAAATACCAAGAGGCAGGCTATAAACTTCTGAAACGTTGATACCTTGCGCCGGTGAAATTGCATCAGATTTTCCCGTCTGCCTCCCCTTTCTGTTGGCGTTGTGGTTCGGAGGAGGGGACCCTCTTGCACATTTTTTGGGAGTGTGCTGTTCTACGGACCTTCTGGGAAAGCGTTCATAGGGTGACTTGTTAGGTCTTCCAATTGTCTCTCCCTTTCTCCCCGGCCCTCTTCCTGCTTGACCTCTCAGACCTCCCTCTCCGCACCTATCGTAGGTCTGCCCTGCACCATGTGATCAATGCCGCCCGTGCATGTGTCCCTGCCCTTTGGAAGTCCTCTAACACCCCCCCCCCCTCTCTCCGACATTGGCTTTGCAAGGTGGAAGACATTAGGGTGATGGAGGACCTCACTGTGTCATTGCGAGATGCACATGAGGCCTACATGGAGGCTTGGACCCCGTGGATTCTCTTTCAAGGAACCTGACTGTACAAAGACTTGGTCGGTTAATGTGTTCTTATGACAGCTGGTTTCCTGGTCAGGGCTCGGAGCTGGCCCCCATTCCTCCCCCCCCCCCCTTTTTTTTTTCCAGCTCCATTTTCTCTGGCAGTCATTGGCATCATTCTATTCATTGGGAAGAAACAGGACCCCTCTTCTCGAGATAAGGGGGGTGGTGGCTTTTGACTAAAGTACTTCTTTCTCTTACTTGTGTAGCGCCAACATAGTCTGCAGCGCTGTACAGAAATCCACTTTCAATGATCCTCTGCTAACATCTTGGTACCAGATTCCACATGACAGCTCCAGCGATCTTGTGTAGTTGATGCCTTGATGGGTCTGAGCTGTTTGAGTGGCACAAGATGGACCGACACAATATTAGGCAGGTGGATTTATAGTAATGACTGATCGGTATATGTATAGCATATCCAATTTCTATAGGTTCACTTAATCTGTAGGCACCAGATAGACCTATATTTATAGGCAATTTCCATAGATGGTCTTAACCTGTAGGGGGCAGATTGCCTGTAGGTCCTGCCACTGATTGTTATAATTGGTAATACATTTTACCTCATTAATTTGTGGTTTTGGTTATAAAGTGTCTGATCTAAAGCTCCCCTGTGTCCCCTCTTTCTCACACATTTTCTCTATGACACTGCACTATCCTGTACAATTCAGAACATCTCTGCCCACACCAGCGTCTGATCACATAGTAGTGATGACATCATCAGAGGTTCTTTAAAGGGATACTACCATTGAAATGAATTTTTTTTGGCGATCACACGTCGGAATCGCCTTTAGAAAGGCTATCCGTCTCTTACCTTTAGACGTGGTCTCCGCTGTGCCGTTCCTTAGAAATACCGGTTTTCACCGGTATGCAAATTAGTTCTCTCGCAGCGATAGGGGCGGGCCCCAGTGCTGAACATGCGATGGGAGCGTCCCCACTGCTGCTCGAAAACACGCTCCAGCAACGCCTCTCTCTTTGGCTGGATCCTCTCCTTCTTTCGTCATCTTCCTTTGCGTCACCTCCGACGCCTGCGCAGTTGGCCCTGCCAGTGAGACACCAGCAGAGTCAAGCGCACATGCCAGCCGGCGGCCATTTTTGGGAGACCGCTCTTGCTCTTGTAGTTCAATACAGGAGCGGCCTCCCAAAAATGGCTGCCGACCGCCATGCGCACTCGGCTCTGCAGGTGTCTCAGTGGCAGAGCCAACTGCGCAGGCGTCGGAGGTGAAGCAAAGGAAGACGACGTAAGAGACGAATAGCCTTTCTAAAGGCTATTCCGACGTGTGATCGCCAAAAAAATTCATTTCAATGGTAGAATCCCTTTAAGCCCCTAGAAAATAGAATCTACCGTGAGCAGACGGCTGCTGTACCCGAGGAGGTAAGTGCTCACTCTCAGCCCTTCTCATACATTCAGTCACCCTCATTTCCAGGCTGCAGCCTCTTCTATGGTCAGATTTTTGGCTTGGTGTCGCCCCCTAGTACTGGCCACATGTTTTCCTCCCTCTCCCCAGCATGGCCTTAGCTCCGCTCCCCCCTCCTCTGTAGCTCCATATGTATCTGAACTACATGGACACTAATGGACACCCAAACTTCCCAGCGGAGCCAAATAATAGAAAGTGAATCTCCCTGTAAATCTTCTAAATCTAGAGAGAGAACATAATCCAGAATCACACACAGTATAAAGACCTGTTAGTGGCCCCAACATGGTATAATCAAGAAAAAGAGAGGAGGCCACACCGAGCGGATCCTTGTCTTTGTCTCAAATTGAGGAAGCAGTTGCTTCACCAGCTAAGACCAACAAACAGAATAATTGTGTCTTTTTTAGCGCTTCCCACCGCGCTGACCCCCCTCAGCGCGGTACACACCAAGGAACATCCTCTCTATACCAGAATCACAAAGATGTTGGACTATTACAGTCCCCTATGCTCTGTCAAGAAAAGAAAAAACACAGAACCCGACGAGGTTGCCGAGGAGGGACAAAACGAAGAAGCCAATCCACCAGACGCAACCCATGAGGCCAAGTCACAAACGCAACAGACCACAAGATGTTCCATCTTCAACCTGTCAGATCACACCCTAACTAAGGCAGAAGAACAACTACTCACTAGAGGATTGTCCTTCTGCCCAGAAGCACGTCTAGATTACCTGCAACTATTTATAGACCTAAATGAATTCGCGAGAAGGTTATCACTAACGAGACACTTCAACTTGAAACCTTATACGACACCTCAAGCACAGTCAAGTATTACCTCTGGTGAAAATCCATCTAGCACTTCGGATGTGATAAATAATTCCCAAACTGTGATACCCTCTGGTTTAAAACCAAAGTCTAACTTCTATCCCATATACCATAAGGGATGCCATCTGGAAACATTTTATTCACTAGTATCCACCGAATTTAGAGGCCTCAGCCAAAAGTTGGGGGTCCAGAACCTCAATTTAAGTATGGAGGAGAGACAAGCCGTTCGCACTCTAGGGTCCAATAGGAATATTGTTATTCGCAGCGCAGATAAAGGTGGGGGCACTGTGGTACAGAATAGACAGGATTACCTAAGAGAAGCATGGCGACGCTTAGCGGATGAAGAATACTATATGGTCCTACCATCAGACCCTACCAATCTACATGCTGCAGAGTACCATGAGTTGATCAAAGAGGGGTAAAAAAAGGTCCTAAACAAGAAAGAAAAGGAATTTCTCAGTATCTCCAACCCAATGGTGGCCCTATTCTACCACTTGCCCAAAATTCATAAAGGGCTGGTAGATCCCCCAGGAAGACCCATCATCTCGGGAATGAAGTCTTTAACTCGGAACTTATCCCAATACGTAGATGTTCATCTACAGAACTTGGTTACGGAATTACTTTCCCATCTACGTGATACTTCTCATCTACTGTGTGACATCCTAGATAAGCCCTGGGAGCCTACATATCTCTGGGCAACCTTGGACGTCACCTCATTATATACAAATATCCCTCATGACAAAGGGATAAGGGTGATCCAGGAAAGTCTGGCTAATGATTCAAAATTACCAGAAAACCAATGTTCGTTTATTCTCAGAGTCATTAGATTCATCCTTGAACATAATATCTTTGAGTTTGAAAATAAAATCTACATGCAGAAGCGAGGGACCGCAATGGGTTCCCGCTTCGCACCAAGTTATGCAAACTTATACGTCGGTCGGTTTGAAGAGGAATATATTTATGGACATAAAGAATGGTTCACGAAAATCATATACTATAAAAGGTATATAGATGATTTATTGTTTATTTGGAATGGTTCCACAGAAGATTTCTCTGAGTTTACAAACTACCTTAATCAGAAAGATTGGGGTCTTCAATTCTCTGGTAAAGCTAATAAGGTTGAAATTGAATATTTGGATTTGACCCTTATGGCCGTTAATAACATCATCTGCACTAAGACTTATTTCAAGACGGTCGACTGTAATGGGCTATTGGACTTCAGGAGCTGTCATTTACGGAAGTGGAAGGAGAACGTGCCATTCGGGCAATTCAAAAGGATTCGCAGGAATTGCACACAGACATCCGATTATCTCCTACAGAGCAACATCTTGGCTGCTAGGTTTAATGAGAAGAACTATCCTAGAGAAATTGTTACAGCGGCTAAACAGAAGGCCTTGAAATTGTCCCAACAGGAATGTCTAAGATCACGTCCAAAGGACACAAGAGCTGACTTCACATGTAACTTCCTTACAACATATAATGGGGCCCACAACAATATACGGTCTATCATTAAGAAATTCTGGCCACACCTTAGGAAATCCTTGCCCACAATACCACGCTTCACATTTAGGAGAGCAAGGACTTTGAAAAGCATACTGGCTCCCAGCCAATTGAAAAAAACTACGGGTCTTGCCACAAGTTCTACAGAACATGTCAAGAAAGGTAGCTTTTGCTGTGGCAAGATGTGGCATTTGCTGTGCAAATGTTGTTCTTGTATTTTGCACAATATAGACCAGGTGGCCAGCAGTTCAACAAAAGAAAAATTTACACTTAGGAGCCGTTTGGACTGCTCCACATCTTATGTCATCTACCTACTGGAATGCCCCTGTGGTCTACAATACATTGGCCGTACCACCATGGCTTTAAGGGTACGGCTCAATAAACACAGGTCTAATGTAATCAATGGCTACATCAAACATAGTGTCTCTAGGCACGCAGCCCAGTTGCATAACAAAGAGTTTATAAACTTTAAAGTAACACCAATTGAGTCCATACCAGCAAATTGTCACGATAGGTTTGATGTATTAAGACGGAAAGAAATATATTGGATTTATAAATTCGACTGTCTGGCACCAAAGGGCTTGAATGAAACATTAGAAGACATAACCGATTAATTATGGTCTTGTCAGGGTTGTGGACTACTAGGCTCCCCGACCCCTAGCCCTTTTTTCCTGAGGGTGATGCACTTTGCGCCTTCTTCCCCCTCTTGTTATATTATTTATTAATCATTTATTATACAATTCTTTACCAATTTTAATGATATTTATATATTTCTTTATTCATTAGTGTAATGTGTTCCTTTATTCCATACTTATCCTGGTTTTGTATATGTATACTGTTTTATATACTGTATGTATACCTATTTATATATTTATTCTATGTTTAAACTCTGTTAAGTGTTTTATATACAGAGTTGGTTACACCAGCCATCCTGTTTTTTATACACTTGAGAAAGGGCTATTTGCCAGAAACGCGTTGTGTATGCCAATAAAGGAGTTTCATTTTATCTACTGGCGATCGCTGTTTTATCCTCGACCCAATCCCTTGAGGAAGTCGGTCCATTACATACCAACATGGTATAATGTCCTCCTTGTGGTACACACACACTATAATGTCCTCTTGTGGTACACACACTCTAATGTCCTCCTTGTGGTACACACACTGTAATGTCCTCCTTGTGGTACACACACTGTAATGTCCTCTTGTGGTACACACACACTCTAATGTCCTCCTTATGGCCCCACATAGTATAACGCATCCATTTGTAGTCCTCACACACTATAATGTCCTCCTTGTGGCCCCGACATACATGTCAGGAGCGTCTCTTCAGATGTTGCTTCTTTAATGTTGCCGTGACAACTTAGGGAAGCATTTCTGTTGTATACTTCCATGCCTTGACCTATTTGCAGCTTAAGAGGCCTTTAGAAGACCCCTCTTTTTTTATACCGGCACCGACTAATTTCGTGCTCAGTAGTTTGGCTCTTCTACTGTCTGTGAATACCTGCTTGCTTACTGACCTCTGATTTTCAACTTGGATTCTCCTTTTGCCTCTTGATTCTGTATTGATGTGTCCGGCTGGATTTGTGACCCTTGCCTAGTTTCCCAGATATTGCTTTTGTCTCCCATCTCTGCTTACTAAGTTCTCTCCAGGTTTTTTGATCCTGCTGGTATGACTCCTCTGGTATCCACGCCACTTTGTAAGATTTGTGGACTTTGTGTTGGCTTCTGCAGCATAGCATATATTATTAGTACATTTATCTGGTAACCATCCACATCCCCAGATCCAGCTCAAGTCCATCTCTCCCTGCAGCAAGCTCTGGTGAAGGTGTCTGGGGGTCTGTCTTGGTTCGCTGAGGTGTGCCAGTTGTAAATAGTTGTCTCTGCTGCTCAGAGTTATCAGCCAATTTCTTGATTAGTCGACCCGCAGTCACCATATATCAACTCTGGTGGATCAGATGCAAGGTATGTCTCAGGTGGCTCAAGATTTAGCTGAGAATGTTCAGTACCAAGAGTTATCCTTGATCTGAGCCTCAAAAGCTTCCTCTGTTCCAATTGAACCTAAGATAAATCTGCCAGAAAGATTCTCTGGAGATAGAAAATCTTTTGTCAACTTCCAAGGGAGTCACAAGTTAACTTTTTGTCTGCGACCTCATTCTTCTGGAGATGAACAGCAGGGAGTTGGACTCTTTCACTCCTGCAGGGTGATCCCCAGGCCTGGGCCTTCTCATTAAAGTCCCATGCTCCTGAACTCCTGTGGACACATTGTTTGATGCCCTGGGATTTCTCTATGATGAACCCGATATCCAAATTGTTGCTGAGTCTCTCCAGCACGGTCATCAGATAGCAGAGGCAGGGCTGGCGTCAGCACACGATATAGTCGGGCAAGTGCCGGGGCCCACAGAGCCTCTGGGGCCCCCCAGCACTTGCCTGCCCCAGCACAGAACACAGGTGCAGCATTCTGTGCAGTGGCGTAACTATCACGGAAGCAGCGGAGGAAGCTGCCACAGAGCCCGGGACATTAGGGGGCCCGGTGACAGCTGCTACCGCCACGTTTTTTTTTCTTTTTTCTTAATAGGTCGTTACCGGCTGGAGTTATTCCAGCCGGTAACGGGCCCTATTTACTTACCGATCCTGGCTGGGTCGGGATCGGCAAGTGACACCGCGGGCCCCAAAAAGACTATTATTATACTCGGGGGTCTTTGCAGACCCTGCCCGGGAGAGGTAAGAAACATAAAAAACTGTCTTACTTGCCTCTCCAGCCTGCGTCCCGGGTCATGTGACGTCTGACGTCATTGAAGAATGCTGACAGCAGAGGACTGCAGCGGAGCCGGGGGACAGGTAACAGTGTTTTTTATGTTTTTATTCCCCTGGGTCTCTGATTATTATATTCTGGGGTCTGAAAAGACCCCAGAGTATAATAATTGTTTATGGGTGTCCACAGTGGGACATAACTGGTGGTAGAGATGGAGTAGAGGACCGATATGTATAGTGTGTACTGGTGGTAGAGATGGAGGAGAGGACTGATATGTATAGTGTACTGGTGGTAGAGATGGAGGAGAGGACTGATATGTATAGTGTGTACTGGTGGTAGAGATGGAGGAGAGGACTGATATGTATAGTGTACTGGTGGTAGAGATGGAGGAGAGGACTGATATGTATAGTGTGTACTGGTGGTAGAGATGGAGGAGAGGACTGATATGTATAGTGTACTGGTGGTAGAGATGGTGGAGTGGACTGATATGTATAGTGTATACTGGTGGTAGAGATGGAGGAGAGGACCGATATGTATAGTGTACTGGTTGTAGAGATGGAGGAGAGGACTGATATGTATAGTGTATACTGGTGGTAGAGATGGAGGAGAGGACTGATATGTATAGTGTATACTGGTGGTAGAGATGGAGGAGAGGACCGATATGTATAGTGTATACTGGTGGTAGAGATGGAGAGGACTGATATGTATAGTGTATACTGGTGGTAGAGATGGAGGAGAGGACCGATATGTATAGTGTACTGGTGGTAGAGATGGAGGAGAGGACTGATATGTATAGTGTATACTGGTGGTAGAGATGGAGGAGAGGACCGATATGTATAGTGTATACTGGTGGTAGAGATGGAGGAGAGGACCGATATGTATAGTGTACTGGTGGTAGAGATGGAGGAGAGGACTGATATGTATAGTGTGTACTGGTGGTAGAGATGGAGGAGAGGACTGATATGTATAGTGTGTCCTGTATGTATTTGTATGTTCGGCACTGTGGGCAGGAGTATCTAAGATAATAATCCTTTAATTGTCCTACCATGAGGAGATTCAGTTACAGCAGCAGGATAATAGAGTAATATAATAGCTCGGAGCAGATAGAAGATACCAGGAGTCAGAGCAACTAAGAAGAGAAAGACTCAGGACCATTTAGTTCTCTGTGCGGAGTGTCTTCGCTTGGTCTGATGTAGATTATACAGCCTTACCATGGTTGGGAGGAAGGACCTCCTCTCACACTTGGGGTGAAGTAGTCGGTCACTGACAGTACTATCATGGTCTCATTCAAGGGATGGGATTTATTCTCCCGCATGGAGCTCACCACAGACAGTGTCCTTCTGTCACCCACCACCTGTACTGGGTCCAGGGGGCTCCCCAGGACAGAGCTGGCCCTCCTGATCAGCCTGTCAAGTCTATTTCTGTCCCTGGTTGATATACTGCTCCCTCAGCAGGCTACACCGAAGAAGATGGCTGAAGCAACCACAGAGTTGAAAAAGACCCTAATAAGTGGCCCCTGGACTTCAAAGACCCTCATCCTCCTGAGTAGGTAGAGTCTGCTGTGACCCTTTCTGTGCAGCGCCTCCAGGTGATCAGCCCAGTACAGCTTATTATTGAGGAGCACGCCGAGATACTTATAGGTCCTGACTATCTCAATGCTTGTCCCTTGGATCTCCACCGAATTTAGGAAACTTCTCCGCTTAATAAAGTCCACCACCATCTCCTTGGTCTTCCCAGCAGTTGTGTACTGCAGCAAAAAAACTCTGTTGGAAAATCAGCAATGCATCGGGGTTCTTCCTGTAGCGCTTTGCAATGGTTTTCTCTACGGACTTTCTGCTTCAATTTCACCAATAGGGAAGCCGCCGGCATGTTCTAGGTTATAATTGGCATGCTGCGATTTCTAAAACAATGACAGTTTTGGAAACAGCTGCATGTATCTTGGTGGGAAATGGGGATGGGATTTGTGCTTTTTTCCACTACATTTCTAACAGTGTGTTTAAGCCATGTTGTGAGCCAGCTTCAAGCAGTTATCCACTTTCTCAGGATAGGCCATCAGTATTAGACCTGCAGGGGAACCCCAACACGTGAAACCCCTGCAGATCTCCAGTACAGAGATTGTAATGGGACAGCGCTGCAGTAGCTACACTCACCATTACAGTTTGTACAGCACCAGAGATCTGCAGGGGCCCCCGCACATCTAATACTGATGGCCTATCCTGAGGTACTATCCTGTCAGTAGGAGGAGGCCTCACATTCTGGTTCTCCATTAACCAAAAAAGATCACTGGACTAAATATGTGGCTAAGTTCACATGAACCACAGAAATCGGCAGAGACATACACTGTACTATATACACGTCACAAACAGATGGCCCCACTGCATACACGTCACACACAGACAGCTCAGCTATATACACGTCACACACAGACTACTCCGCTACATACACGTCACACACAGATGGCCCCGCTACATACACGTCACACACAGACAGCTCAGCTATATACAGTCTGTGTGTGACGTGTATGTAGCGGGGCCATCTGTGTGTGACGTGTATGTAGCGGAGTAGTCTGTGTGTGACGTATATATAGCTCAGCTGTCTGTGTGTGACGTGTATGTAGCGAAGCCATCTATGTGTGACGTGTATGTAGCGGAGCCGTCTGTGTGTGACATGTATGTAGCGGAGCCGTCTGTGTGTGACGTGTATGTAGCGGAGCCGTCTGTGTGTGACATGTATGTAGCGGAGCCGTCTGTGTGTGACGTGTATGTAGCGGAGCAGTCTGTGTGTGACGTGTATATAGCTGAGCTGTCTGTGTGTGACGTGTATATAGCTGAGCTGTCTGTGTGTAACATGATTATTGAGATGAAATTTTGTTACTGACCAAATACTTATTTTCCACCATAATTTGCAAATAAATTCTTACAAAATCAGACAATGTGATTTTCTGGATTTGTTTTCTCATTTTGTCTCTCATAGTTGAGGTCTACCTATGATGTAAATTACAGACGCCTCTCATCTTTTTAAGTGGTGGAACTTGCACTATTGGTGACTGACTAAATACTTTTTTGCCCCACTGTACACGTTACACACAGACTACTCCGCTACATACACGTCACACACCGATGGCCCCGCTACATACACCTCACACACAGACGGCTCAGCTATAGACACGTCACACACAGACGGCTCCGCTATAGACACGTCACACACAGACGGCTCCGCTACATGCACATCACCCAGACGGCTCTGCTACATACACGTCACACACAGACAGCTCCGCTACATACACGTCACAGACTGTTTCACTACATGTACCTCACACATAGATGGATCCAAAACATACACGTCACACACAGACAGCTCCACTATATACACATCACACACAGACAGCTCAGCTATATACACGTCACACACAGACTACTCCACTACATACACGACACACACAGACGGCTCAGCTATATACACGTTACACACAGACGAATCCGCTACATACACGTCACACATAGATGGCTTCGTTACATACACGTCACACACAGACAGCTCAGCTATATACACGACACACACAGACGGCTCAGCTATATACATGTTACACACAGACGAATCTGCTACATACACGTCACACATAGATGGCTTCGCTACATACACGTCACACACAGACTACTCCGCTACATACAGGTCACACACAGATGGCCCCGCTACATACACGTCACACACAGACGGCTCCGCTACATACACGTAACACATAGATGGCTTCGCTACATACACGTCACACACAGACAGCTCAGCTATATACACGTCACACACAGACTACTCCACTACATACAGGTCACACACAGATGGCCCCGCTACATACACGTCACACACAGACACTCAGCTATATTCACGTTACACACAGACTGCTCCGCTACATACACGTCTCACACAGACGGCACCGCTACATACACATCACAAACAGATGGCTCCGCTACATACATGTCACACACAGATGGCCCCGCTACATACACGTCACACATAGACGGCTCAGCTATATACACACGTTACACACAGACTACTCCACTACATACACGTCACACACAGATGGCCCCACTACATACACGTCACACACAGATGGCTCAGCTATATACACGTTACACACAGACTGCTCCGCTACATACACGTCACACACAGACGGCTCCGCTACATACACGTCACACATAGATGGCTTCGTTACATACATGTCACACACAGACAGCTCAGCTATATACACGTCACACACAGACTACTCCGCTACATACACATCACACACAGATGGCCCCGCTACATACACGTCACACACAGACGGCTCAGCTATATTCACATTACACACAGACTGCTCCGCTACATACACGTCACACACAGACGGCTCAGCTATATACATGTTACACACAGACGGCTCCGCTACATACACGTCACAAACGGACGGCTCCGCTACATACACGTCACAAACGGACAGCTCCACTACATACACATCACCCAGACGGCTCTGCTACATACACGTCACAGACGACTTCGCTACATGTACCTCACACATAGATGGATCCAAAACATACACGTCACACACAGACAGCTCCGCTACATGCACATCACACACAGATGGCCCCGCTACATACACGTCACACACAGACGGCTCAGCTATATTCACATTACACACAGACTGCTCCGCTACATACACGTCACACATAGACAGCTACACTACCTACATGTCACACATAGACGGCTCCGCTACATACACGTCACACACAGACGGCTCCGCTACATACACATCACACACAGATGGCTCAGCTACATACACGTCACACACAGACAGCTCAGCTACATACACATCACACGCAAACAGCCCCTCTATATAGACGTCACACACAGACTACTCCGCTACATACACGTCACACACAGACGGCTCCACTACATACACGTCACACATAGATGGCTTCGTTACATACACGTCACACACAGACAGCTCAGCTATATACACGACACACACAGACGGCTCAGCTATATACACGTTACACACAGACGAATCTGCTACATACACGTCACACATAGATGGCTTCGCTACATACACGTCACACACAGATGGCCCCGCTACATACACGTCACACACAGACTGCTCCGCTACATACACGTCACACACAGACGGCACCGCTACATACACATCACAAACAGATGGCTCAGCTACATACACGTCACACACAGACAGCTCAGCTACATACACATCACACGCAAACAGCCCCTCTATATAGACGTCACACACAGACAGCTCCGCTACATACAGGTCACACACAGACAGTTCTGCTACATACACGCCACACACAGACGGCTCCGCTACTTACACGTCACACTCAGATGGCTCCACTACATACAAGTCACACACAGACGGCTCCGGTACATGCACATCACCCAGACGGCTCTGCTACATACACGTTACACACAGACAGCTCCGCTACATACATATCACAGACGGCTTTGCTACATGTACCTCACACATAGATGGATCCAAAACATACACGTCACACAGAGTCGGCTCCGCTATATACACATCAAACACGAAGCTCTTCTACATACACGTCACACATAGATGGCTACGCTACATACATGTCATATACAGACGGCTCTGCTAAATGCACATCACCCAGACGTCTCTGCTACATACACGTCACACACAGACGGCTTCGCTACATGCACGTCATACATAGATGGATCCAAAACATACATGTCACACACATACAGCCCAGCTACATACATGTCATATACAGACAGGTCCGCTACATACCCGTCACACACACACGGCTCCGCTACATACACGTCACACACATACAGCTCAGCTACATACATGTCATATACAGACAGGTCCGCTACATACCCGTCACACACACACGGCTCCGCTACATACACGTCACACACAGATAGCTCAGCTACATACATGTCATATACAGACGGGTCCGCTACATACCCGTCACACACAGACAGCTCCGCTACATACACGTCACAGACAGCTTCCCTACATACAGGTCACACACAGACAGCTCCGCTACATACAGGTCACACATAGACGGCTACACTACCTACACGTCACACACAGACAGCTCCGCTATATACACATTACACACAGACAGCTCACTTATATACACGTCACACATAGATGGCTTCGCTACATACACGTCACACACAGACAGCTCCGCTACATACCCGTCACACACAGATGACCCCGCTACATACACGTCACACACAGACAGCTCCGCTACATAAACGTCACACACAGACGTCTTTCGCTACATACATGTCATATACAGACGGCTCCGCTACATACACGTCACACACAGATGACCCCGCTACATACACGTCACACACAGACGGCCCCACTACATACAGGTCACACACAGATGGCTCTGCTACATACACGTCACAGATAGATGGCTTCGCTACATACACGTCACACACAGATGGCCCCGCTACATACACGTCACACACAGATGGCTCTGCTACATACACGCCACACACAGAAAGCTCAGCTACATACACATCACATGCAAACAGCCCCTCTATATAGACGTCACACACAGACGGCTCCACTACATACAGGTCACACACAGATGGCTTCGCTACATACACGTCACACACAGACAGCTCCGCTACATACCCGTCACACACAGATGACCCCGCTACATACACTTCACACACAGACAGCTCAGCTATATACACGTCATACTCAGACGGCTCCAGTACATACAAGTCACACACAGACTACTCCGCTACATACACGTCACACAGATGGCCCCGCTACATACAGGTCACACACAGATAGCTGCGCTACATACGCGTCACACACAGACGACCCCGCTACATGCACGTCACACACAGATGGCTCTGCTACATACACAGCACACACAGACAGCTCAGCTACATACACATCACATGCAAACAGCCCCTCATGTCATATACAGACGGCTCCGCTACATACACATCACACACAGATGACCCCGCTACATACATGTCACACACAGACGGCCCCACTACATACAGGTCACACATAGATGGCTCTGCTACATACACGTCAGCAAACAGCCCCTCTATATAGACGTCACACACAGACGGCTCCGCTACATACAGCTCACACACAGATGGCTCCACTACATACACGTCACACACAGATGGCTCCGCTACCTACACGTCACACATAGACACACATAGACGGCTTTGCTACATGCAAGTCATACATAGATGGATTCAAAACATACATGTCACAAGAAGACGTCTTCGCTACTTACACGTCACACACAGACAGCTCCGCTACTTACACGTCACACTCAGACGTCTTTGCTCCATATACGCCACACACAGACAGCTCTGCTACATACACGCCACACACAGACGGCTCCGCTACTTACACGTCACACACAGACGGCTCCACTACATACATGTCATATACAGACGGCTCTGCTACATGCACATCACCCAGACGTCTCTGCTACATACACATCACACACAGACGGCCCCACTACATACAGGTCACACACAGACAGCTCTGCTACATACACGCCACACACAGACGGCTCCACTATATACAAGTCACACACAGACGGCTCCGCTACATACAGGTCACAAACAGATGACTCCGCTACATACAGGTCACAAACAGATGACTCCGCTACATACACGTCACACACAGACGTCTTTGCTACATACACGTCACACACAGACAGCTCCGCTACATATACGCCACACACAGATAGCCCCGCTACATACAGGTCACACACAGACAGCTCCGCTACATGCACATCACCCAGACAGCTCTGCTACATACACATCACACAGACGGCCCCGCTACATACAGGTCACACACAGACGGCTCCACTACATACACGTCACACACAGACAGCTCCACTACTTACACGTCACACTCAGACGGCTCCACTACATACAAGTCACACACAGACGGCTCCGCTACATGCACATCACCCAGACGGCTCTGCTACATACACGTCACACACAGACGGCCCAGCTACATACAGTTCACAGACGGCTTCGCTACATGTACCTCACACATAGATGGATCCAAAACATACACATCACACAGAGTCGGCTCCGCTATATACACGTCAAACACGCATCTCCTCTACATACACTTCACACATAGATGGCTACGCTACATACACGTAACACAGATGGCTCTGCTACATACACATCACACACAGACGGATCCGCTACATACATGTCGTATACAGACGGCTCTGCTACATGCACATCACCCAGATGTCTCTGCTACATACACATCACACACAGACGTCTTCGTTACATCCACATCACACACAGACAGCTCCACTACATGCACATCACCCAGACGGCTTTGCTACATACACGTCTCGCACAGACGGCTCTGCTACATACACGTCACATACATAACTTTACCTCATTCAGAATATACCTGATCACGTGACTGTGACATCATTAAAGGTTCTTTGACCTACTAGTTTGTGAAGAAATAACAGCAGGACCTGATCATGTGACTCAATGACTCCTCCCACAAATGTGCCATCATCACAGGTCCTGACAGGATTATTATTAACCTCTTTACTCTTTACAACCGGACAGTTCTGGACCATAAAGGCCTTGTGCACATGTGCAGGTAATTACTAGTGATGACTCCTCTGCAGCCCCTCAGTATCACATGGCTCAGGCTCTGACCCCCGGCCCAGCACATGGATCAGGTATATTCTAGTGTATGGGAAGGGGGCGCAGCTCCAGAGACCCCAATACAGAGCTCCATAGACTGTATAAAGCTACCGGTATATACACTATATATATATATACAGCTACTGGTACATACACTATATATATATACAGCTACCGGTGAATAGACTATATATATATATATATATATATATGTATATATTCAGCTACCGGTACATACACTATATATATATATATATATATATATATATATATATATATATATATATATACAGCTATATACACTCACCGGCCACTTTATTAGGCACACCTGTCCAACTGCTCGTTAACACTTCATTTCTAATCAGCCAATCACATGGCGGCAACTCAGTGCATTTAGGCATGTAGACATGGTCAAGACAATCTCCTGCAGTTCAAACCGAGCATCAGTATGGGGAAGAAAGGTGATTTGAGTGCCTTTGAACGTGGCATGGTTGTTGGTGCCAGAAGGGCTGGTCTGAGTATTTCAGAAACTGCTGATCTACTGGGATTTTCACGCACAACCATCTCTAGGGTTTACAGAGAATGGTCCGAAAAAGAAAAAACATCCAGTGAGCGGCAGTTCTGTGGGCGGAAATGCGTTGTTGATGCCAGAGGTCAGAGGAGAATGGCCAGACTGGTTCGAGCTGATAGAAAGGCAACAGTGACTCAAATAGCCACCCGTTACAACCAAGGTAGCCAGAAGAGCATCTCTGAACGCCGCACAGTACATCGAACTTTGAGGCAGATGGGCTACAGCAGAAGAAGACCACACCGGGTGCCACTCCTTTCAGCTAAGAACAGGAAACTGAGGCTACAATTTGCACAAGCTCATCGAAATTGGACAATTGAAGATTGGAAAAACGTTGCCTGGTCTGATGAGTCTCGATTTCTGCTGCGACATTCGGATGGTAGGGTCAGAATTTGGCGTCAACAACATGAAAGCATGGATCCATCCTGCCTTGTATCAACGGTTCAGGCTGGTGGTGGTGATGTCATGGTGTGGGGAATATTTTCCTGGCACTCTTTGGGCCCCTTGGTACCAATTGAGCATTGTTGCAACGCCAAAGCCTACCTGAGTATTGTTGCTGACCATGTCCATCCCTTTATGACCACAATGTACCCAACATCTGATGGCTACTTTCAGCAGGATAATGCAATGCCATGTCATAAAGCTGGAATCATCTCAGACTGGTTTCTTGAACATGACAATGAGTTCACTGTACTCCAATGGCCTCCACAGTCACCAGATCTCAATCCAATAGAGTATCTTTGGGATGTGGTGGAACGGGAGATTCGCATCATGGATGTGCAGCCGACAAATCTGCGACTGCAACTGTGTGATGCCATCATGTCAATATGGACCAAAATCTCTGAGGAATGCTTCCAGCACCTTGTTGAATCTATGCCACAAAGAATTGAGGCAGTTCTGAAGGCAAAAGGGGGTCCAACCCGTTACTAGCATGGTGTACCTAATAAAGTGGCCGGTGAGTTACAGCTACCGGTACATAGACTATATATACAGCTACCAGTACTTACACTATATATACAGCCGGTAGCTGTATATATAGTGTATGTACTGGTAGCTGTATATATAGTGTATGTACCGTTAGTACATACACTATATATACGCAGCTACCAGTACATACACAATATACACAGCTACCGGTACATACTCTATATATACAGCTACCAGTATATCTCTCTATATTATAAAAATGAATTCTTGTCTGTCTGTCTGTCTATCTGTTCTTTATGTGTGACCAAACGACTGGACCGATCTTTACCAAATTTGGCACACAGATACTTCAGGTGTTCGAGAATGTTTAAGACGAGGCCTCAACTCAATTGGACGTACCATTCCGGAGATACAGCTTTCCCAACACCCTGACCCCCATTAGCCAATACAAACCTGCAAGTCTTTCACTCATATTCCAACTGCCATGAACACAGTTACTCCACATGTGTACAATCCAACAGTGATATCCAAACTGAGATACACACATCAGAGGATTAGATACACAGGTCAGCACCCAGTATCTGCACACAGTTCCGCATGCCAGAGGATTAAATATGCGCGTCTGCACACAGTTCCACAAACCGAAGGATTAGATATGCACGTCTGCACACAGTTCCACACACCAGAGGATTAGATACATGCATCTGCAGAAAGTACCACACGATGGAGGATTAGATACACAGGTCAGCACACAGTACCACACGCCGGAGGATTAGATACACAGGACAGCACACAGTATCACATGCCAAAGGATTAGATACTCGTGTCTGCACAAAATACCACATGGCTAAAGGTTAGATGCGCGTGTCTGCACACAGTTCCACATACCAGAGGATTAGATACGCGCGTCTGCACAAAGTACCTTGCACCAGAGGATTAGATACTAAGGTCAGCACACAATATCACACGCCAGAGGATTAGATACGCACGTCTTCACACAATACCACAAGCCGGAGGATTAGATGCGCACGTCTTCACACAATACCACACACCAGAGAATTAAATATGCATGTCTACACACAGTTCCACATGCCACAGGATTAGATGCGTGCCACTGCACATAATCCCACATTCCACACGCCAAAGGATTGGATACACACAATGCACACAGTTACACACGCCACAGTATTAGATATGCTCATCTGCACACAGTTCCACATGCCAAAGGATTAGATACACGCGTCTGCACACAGTTCCACATGCCAGAGGAAAAGATACGCACGTCTGCACAAAGTACCACACGACAGAGGATTAGCTACGCGCATTTTCACAGTACCACACGCCGGAGGATTAGATACGCTAGTTTGCACACAGTTTCACACACCGCAGGATTAGATGCGCGCCACTGCACACAATACCACACGCTGGAGGATTGGATACGCAAGTCTTCACACAGTTCCACATGCCGGAGGATTACATACGCACATCTGCGCACAGTTCCACACGCTGGAGGATTAGATACGGACGTCTTTACACAATACCACACAATGGAGGATTAGATTCGTGCTTCTGCACACAATACCACACGGCGGAGTTTTAGATACACACTACTGCACACAATACCACACGGGGAGGGTTAGATACATGCGTCTGCACACAGTACCACACGCCAGAGGATTAGATACGCATGTCAGCACACAGTACCACATGCTGGAGGATTAGATACGTGTGTCTATACATGGTTACACATGCCGCAGTATTAGAAACGCACGTCTGCCCATAGTTCCACATGCCGGAGGATTAGATACACACGTCTTTACACAATACCGGAGGATTAGATACGCACATCTGCACATAGTACCACACGCGGAGGATTAGACACGTGGGTATGCACACAGTACCAAGTACCAGAGGATTAGATACACGCGTCTTCACACAATTCCACACGCCAGAGGATTATATATGCACCACTGCACACAATACCACACGCCGGAGGATTGGATACGCGCCACTGCACACAATACCACTCGCTAGAGGATTAGATATGCACCACTGCACACAGTACCACACGCCAGAGTATTAGATACATGCCACTCCACACAGTACCACATGCCAGTGGAATAGATATGTGCCTCAGCACACAGTACCATACACCGGAGGATTAGATACACGGCTCTGCACATAGTACCACATATTAGAGTTTTACTCCAGGATTCCATAGCAACCCAGCCATTTTTCTTCACTACTTTATGTCAGCTTTAAAGGGGCAGGGTGCTGTGGATGACACTGTTACACAAGGTGACATTCACACAGCTTTACTCCAGGTCTCTATAACAGCCGATCACAGGTTTTTCACTGATACCTGAAATGAGATACACATGAACACATGTAGAGAAGGACCAGAGGGTGAAAGGAAAACTGTGCTACTCCGTAGGTCTACAAACAACACGCACTTTATTATGATTTCTAATACACAACGCTCAGGATAGCGTTTCGGGGATTAGCCCCTTTATCAAGTGTACTATGAATACACACGAGTATCCTTACAGGCTATTGACACTGTCCTCCTGTATGGACTCAATATTGCAGCTGTGCGGTAACAGGGCAATTGTGTTGCGTGTGCTGATGCCCTTGCTGCTGCTGAATAGCTCCGGTGGAAACTTCCTGGCATTGTTTTGGCTTAATATCACCTCTGGGCAAACCGTTAGAGGTGATTATGAGTGATTGATCGGTACACCTGTTTTTTTTATACATGATCACATGACACTTATGGACACACACAAACGATATACAAAATACACCAGTGCAAAACTGGACAATTCTTATGGGGCCACTACACAAACAAAAAATGAAATATACCCGTGCGAAGCCGCGTCCTCCTGCTAGTATATATATATATATATATATATATATATATATATGATCCGGAAGCCCCCCTTATAATTCCTACTAATCCTATTTATTCCATGGGATTCCGTGTAGTGATTACATTGTCTCATCTTCTCTCCATTCAGGTTCCTACAATATAGAATCCTCTCAGTATCTTCTATATAAGAGAATATTCCTGATTGATCCATCAAGGATGGAAAGAGACAGGAACAAGATGGCGGAAAGTCTATTAAATCTCACCCTAGAGATCATCTACCAGCTTACTGGAGAGGTGAGAGATTCTGATGATGTCATCATGACATCATTCTTATCTATAGTAATAACAGATGATATGACTGGAGAGGTGATGGACTCTGGACATGTATGTAGTGAGATTTATTAATGTGTCTCCCCATAACCAGGATTACACAGTAGTGAAGAAGACCTCTAGTGGGTGCTGTCAGGCTCCTGTGTATGATGGATATGGAGGAACTCTGACCCTAATCCCGGGGCCTCCACCTCACCCCCTGATACAGGAGGAGATCAATGGACAGAAGATCCTAGAACTCACCCACAAGATGCTGGAGCTGCTGACTGGAGAGGTGACACTGCTGGGAATGCTGGGACATTATACAGTAACTGGAGGGGTCGGGGTGATGACTGTATCATTGTGTTGTCAGGTTCCTATAAGGTGTCAGGATGTCGCTGTCTATTTCTCCATGGAGGAGTGGGAGTATTTAGAAGGACACAAGGACCTGTACAAGGAGGTGATGATGGAGGACCAGCAGCCCCTCACATCAGCAGGTAATAGACATGACTATATACACATGGACTTCCAGTATTTGTATGTACAGAATGAATTCAGTCCCTGTCTGTGTTTCCTACAGGTAGATCCAGTAAGAGGACAACACCGGAGAGATGTCCCAGTCCTCTTCTTCCACAGGATGATGATCAGGTAGATGGAGATATTCCCTATGATGTGTAGACGGGCTGTGAAGTCCTTGTGGTCAGTCTTGTTGTATCCAGCAGTATTAGATGGTTATATACATGGGCGGTGTCATTGAGCCGCCATCTAATATGTTTATCCGGCTTCTCACAGACCTGCAGCTACTGTCAGGACATCTTTCATCCTCATGCGGATTAATGATCTAGAACATTCTCTGTGACTTCCCCATTTGTCCGGTGACTTTTACATTATTTGTTTCCCAGATTTTCCATCAGGATAAAGATGTGAGTGACATTAATGCTATATCTATGAGAATAAAGGAAGAGTCCTATGTGAGTGGTGATGAGGAGTGTGAGGAGGACATTCCTACAGGGACCCGCCCAGGTGAGGAGTCACCACTATATAAAGCACAGAAGGGTCACTGATTCTATTCAGACATTGTTTAGACTATTTGTTGTTCCCCGATTCAGGTAAAATACTAATAATACAGGAATATAAATGTGATACCGCTATAGGGGGTAATAAATGTAGTATAGAATAGAACGGACAGCAGGAATATGGACTGGACATCGATGTGAACGAGGTAAATTTCTTCCTCACCGGCTGTCAGTCCTCGTGAAGGGAAATAATTTTCCAGAATTATATAGCAGATTATTTCAGGGGCGGAAAAATAATCCTCCTGCTCGATCTTCAGGCAGATTCCACCTCAGAGCTCTATGGAAATAAATGGGAGGTGGAAAATCCGGCCTGGCCAGTAAGGAATCTGATGGAGATTCGGGGGCTGATTTGGTAAAGCGGAAAAATTCTTCTTCTGAATTCCTGAAGCAGCTTCTACAAATGTCACTGTGTAAACCTCACCTTAGACCCCAATCACACTATGGAATCCGGACTAGAAAATCTGGTCTGTACATCAGTCCCATTTCCCAGCCCGAACTCTGTCCACACACCAGGACTCCCCGTATCTTAGTGATCTATGACGCTAGGAGTCCCTGCTTCCTTGTGACTCCACAGACCCTACTACATACTGTATGGGACAGCAGATCCGCGGTGAGTTCACGCTGGGAAATCCAGCAGATGTGGTTTGGATTCTATTGTGTGTATGGGGTGTAATACAGTAAGATTTATGGCGTCCTACAGTATTATTCCACATAAGTGGCCATATTTAAGCAGCCAGGGATTGTGTTCACCTCTACAGTGACCTAGAGCAGTGGTGGCGTCTCCTGCCCCGCTTCATTACTAGTCACTATCACTGACCTCCGTCTCAGCACAGTGAATACTAATGAAGTAGGCCGCGCTGCCGTCGTTTGCTGCCTGTGCCACTGACTTCACTTCTTCACATGGTCTGAAGCGTCTCAGGCAGCGGCAGCTCAGTGGGGAATATACTTATAAAGTTATATAAATAACTAGCTTTTACCCGCGACTTCGTCTGCGGTGAGTTGAGAATTGGGCGGACACAGACGTGTGAAACTGTAAAAGTGCTTTAAAAAGTTTGGTGGGCTAGCAAATGTGATTTGATGTGTTATACTGTGTATGTTGTGATACAGACAATGTGATGTGTTATACAGCCTGTGTACAGGAGTATATATGTATCAGGTACTGTATATAGCAGTGATAGGAGATACATGTAATATATAGTATATACAGCCTGTGTACAGGAGTATATATGTATCAGGTACTGTATATAGCAGTGATAGGAGATACATGCAATATATAGTATATACAGCCTGTGTACAGGAGTATATATGTATCAGGCACTGTATATAGCAGTGATAGGAGATACATGTAATTATATAGTATATACAGCCTGTGTACAGGAGTATATATGTATCAGGTACTGTATATAGCAGTGATAGGTAATCCATGTAATTATATAGTATATACAGCCTGTGTACAGGAGTATATATGTATCAGGTACTGTATATAGCAGTGATAGGAGATACATGTAATTACAATGTGATGTGTTGTATTGTGTATGTATAGTGGAAAGCTATATGTAAATGTGAGTGAGTAGAGTGAGGGCTACTCCTGAGGTGACAGTAAGGAGTGTGCAGGCAGGTTGAGGCAGGAAATGCCAGGCAGTGTGTGTGAGTCTATAGCTGGGGCTAGGAGTCCTGCTTTTGTGAATCTCCTGCTAGGAAGCCATGTTGTTTAGTGGCACCAAAAGTAGCCTGTGACTCAGTCCTAAGGGAAAACTATGTTTGTGGAAAATTGCACGCAAATCCGTCCAGGCGTTTTAGCGTGATTGAGGAACAAACATCCGAACTCACAAACATCCAAACACACAAACTTTCACATTTATAATATTAGTAGGATAATACATTTTATTTCTATAGCGCCAACATATTCCGCAGCGCTGTACAATTTGTAAGGTTCAAATACAGACAGATACATTATAAAGAAAGTCACTTCACACAATGGGACTTAGGGCCCTGCGTGCAAGAGCTTACAATCTATGGGGTAGAGGGGGTAACACAAGAGGTAGCAGGGGCGGCATTGCTTATACAGGGGTAAGGCTATTTTGTAATAGAGGTTACTGTCATTACACAAACATAAAACGTTATGAGCAGTTACCTGTTGTGTCCTTTAACATGTGGTTGAGCTTGGACATATAGAGTTAGCCTGAGATGGCATCATATCATGTGGGGTAATGTGGGAGAGGGAACAGAGAAGGGTTAATTTTAGGGATTCTAATTACAGTACAGATGGGTTTACATTAGGAATTGTGATAGGCTTGTCTGATAAGTTGTGTCTTTAGTTTGCGTTTGAAGCTGTAGAAATTGGGAGTTAATCTGATTGTCCGGGGTAGAGCATTCCAGAGAAGTGGTGCAACTCGGGAGAAGTCTTGTATACGAGGGGGGGAGGTTCTGATAATAGAGGATGTCTTAGGTCATTGAGTGAGCGGAGAACACGGGTTGGGCGGTAGACAGAGATGATGGAGGAAATGTATGGAGGTGCGGCATTATGGAGAGCCTTGTGGGGGAGGGGGATAACTTTATATTTTATCCTATAATGAATAGGCAGCCGATGTAGCGACTGGCACAGACCGGAGGCATCGCTGTAGCGTCTAGCCTGATAGATGAGCCTGGCCGCTGCATTCAGAATAGATTGTAGAGGGGAGAGTTTAGTGAGGGGAAGACCGATTAGTAAAGAGTTACAGTAGTCAAGGCGAGAATGAATCAGAGAGACAATAAGTGTCTTTAGTGTATCTCTGGTAAGGAAAGGGTGTATTCTGGAGATGTTTTCGGGGTGGAGGTGACATGAACATGCGAGTTATTGAATATGGGTGGTGAAGGAAAGGTCTGCGTCAAACATAACCCCAAGGCAGCGGGCCTACTGCCTAGGAGTTATAGTAAGGCCTGAGACTACAATGGATATATCAGGGACAGATCTGTTAGATGGTGGAAACAGTAGTAGTTCAGTCTTAGAGAGAAATAGTTTCAGATAGAGCGAAGACATGATATTAGAGACAGCAGAGAGACAGTCACTTGTGCTCTGTATTAGTGCAGGGGTGATGTCACGGGAAGATGTAATAATAAAAACTATGTCAAAAAGACAGGATCACTTGTAAATAAATATAGGATATTTTATTGAAATGCATAAAAAACATAATATGACAATGTTAATGTTGTAATATATATGGGAAGGACCAAAAGAAACATGATAACCCCAATATGGGAGGCTCAATGTTGTACAATATAAATAATAAGCAGCAGGCAAGGTCTTACATGTAACCAATGTGAAACACCAACAAATACACCCAATGTAAAAACAGGTAATAAGAGTTACATAGTAACAAATAATGATAATGGTGAGGTGAACCACAGTAACATAAATAAACTATATACCCACACAAAAAGGTGAATACATATACAGACCACACACCTAGCACTGTTAATACAAATATTAATAATGAGCCTACCCAGATGAGGTGCGCGCGACGCGTGTTTCGCCACTTCCTGGCTTCGTCGTGTATAATTGGGTGTCATCAGCATAAAGATGGTACCGAAAGCCAAAGCTGGTGATGGTTTGTCCAATGGGGGCCGTGTAGAAAGAGAAGAGCAGGGGGCCTAGGATCGAGCCCTGAGGAACCCCAACAGCAAGGGGAAGAAACAGAGTCCGCAAATGATACACTGAAAGTGCGGTCTGAGAGATAAGAGGAGAACCAGGAGAGCGTCCTTGATGCCGATTGAGCGGAGCATAGTGAGGAGGAGTTGATGGTCAACGGTGTCAAATGCTGCAGAGAGGTCCAGAAGAATAAGAAGAGAGAAGTCACCCTTAGGTTTTGTTGTCAGGAGATCATTGGAGACTTTTGTAAGGGTCATTTCAGTAGAGCGCAGAGTGCGGAGGCCAGATTGTAAGGGGTCAAGCAGAGAGTTAGTACAGAGATAGCGGATTAAACGAGAATAGACCAGGCGTTCCAAGATTTTAAAGATGAAGGGGAGGTTAGAGACGGGTCAATACTTAGCAGCACAGGACAGGTGCAGGGAGGGTTTTTTCAATAGCGGGGTTATGACCGCATGCTTGAAAGAGGATGGGAAGATTCCAGAAGAGAGAGAGAGGTTAAATATTTTAGTAAGGTAAGCCGTGACAGCAGTTGACAGAGATTGGAGAAGGTGTGAGGGGAAGGGTCACTACTGCAGGTTGTAGGGCTAGATGAAGAAAGTAGCTGGGAGACTTCCTCTTCTGTAACAGGTTCAAAAGATGAGAATGGACATTCTGCAGTTTGTGAGGGGGTCAGTACTATGGTAGGTGAGGGAATCAATGCCACCTGGGGATTGGACAGTTATTTCCTGACGGATCTTATCAATTTTATCATGGAAATAAGTTATGGTTTTCAACAATAATAATATCAGTTTTCTTCTTGTCAGATGACTGTACCAGGAGCTCAGAGGGACATCTGATATCTACAGATTATAAAGTTGAGGATCATGGTATCGCACAAGATCCATATGAAAAACATGTCATTACCTCAGATGTACCCTCAGCCCTTCAGGAGAAAGATCTTTCTTCTAATTCATCACAGTCTGTTAAACAAAATGAAGGATGCCAAAGAGGTGTTATACATCTGAGAACTCACACAGAAGAGAAGCCATATTCATGCCCCGAATGTGGGAAATGTTTTACTCACAAATCACATCTTGTTGAACATCAAAGAACTCACACAGGAGAGAAGCCATATTCATGCCACGAATGCGGGAAATGTTTTACTCGTAAATCAAGTCTTGTTGAACATCAAAGAACTCACACAGGAGAGAAGCCATATTCATGTCCAGAATGTGGGAAATGTTTTATCACCAAATCATATCTTTTTGAACATAAAAGAACTCACACAGGGGAGAAGCCATTTTCATGCCCAGAATGTGAGAAATGTTTTACTCAGAAATCAACTCTTGTTAGACATCAGAGAATTCACACAGGGGAGAAGCCATATTCATGCCCAGAATGTGGGAAATGTTTTACTCAGAAATCACACCTTGTTGAACATCAAAGAATTCACGCAGCGGAGAAGTCATATTCATGCCAAGAATGTGGGAAATGTTTTTCTGAAAAATCACATGTTGTTGAACATCAAAGAACTCACGCAGGGGAGAAGCCATTTTCATGCTCAGAATGTGGAAAATTTTTTACTCAAAAATCAAATCTTATTGAACATAAAAGAACTCACACAGGAGAGAAGCCATATTCGTGCCCAGAATGTGGGAAATGTTTTACCCAGAAATCAACTATTGTTAGACATCAGAGAATTCACACAGGGGAGAAGCCATTTTTATGCCCACAATGTGAGAAATGTTTTACTCAGAAATCACATCTTGTTAAACATCAGAGAATTCACACATTGCAGAGATTTCAGTAGTAGTTTCAGAATGATTGAGCTTTGGAGGAATGGAGGAATCCATTATTGCATCTGTGGTCAAGTTCAGCTCCCTTGCCATGACTACAAACCAGGGCCACACCTCTAATGAGGCATCGTGAGACAGCCACCTCACAGTAAACAGTATTAAAGTTAAAGGACCTTTGATGATGTCAGTGATGATGTCATCAAAGGTCCTTTTGCAATTAGGCATCTATCCAGGGTCCGCGTTAGGAGAGGGGGGGGGGAACAAACATCCTCAGGGGCCCCATACTTTCTTTTCCATCAGGACTAGATCGGCAGCAGATAAATCACTGCCATTTGCAGGGGCTGCCAATCACTGTTAGTAATAGTTTCCCTGGGGAAAATGCTCATTTCAGGAGTAGGCAACATTCGATCAAATTATACTTACCAAGTCCACGAGTGAGGGTCGGGCTGGATCCTCCGAGAAGTCTTCTCCGTGCAGCGACCCCGCAGCATTTTCCGGCTCTGAATTCACTCTGCCAGGCATCGGGCCTGGGCAGAGCCGACTGCGCATGTCCGCACTACAAGAAAATGCCTGGCAGAGTGAATTCAGAGCCGGAAGATGCCGCGGGGAAGCTGCACGGAGAAGACTTCTAAAGTTAGGAGAAGAACCAGCGTTGATTGGCCGACTGTATAGCATTCAGCCAATCAATTCTGGTTCTGCATTGAACTTTTCCATTCGAATAGCGAGTGGTACTCGATCGAGTACGAGTATTTCGAATACCGTAGTATTCGATCGAATACTAGTCGCTCATCTCTAGTAAGTATATATTCTTGGGTAAAATATGTATATATGTGTTTACATTATGTGTCTTATACTGTGTGAGTCCTGTATGTGTGTATGTATGTTGTATATGACTGTATGTGTGTAAGTAGATGGGTATATGTGTAAGTATATGCAACTATCTCTCTATTTATTTATCTATCAATCTATCTCCTATCCAGTGGCGTAACTAGGAATGGCGGGGCCCCGTGGCGAACTTTTGACATGCCCCCCACCCCGACCGACACCGAAGACCTCGACCGACCCCCTCCTACGCATTCCTGTGCGTTCTATTATCCCCCATAGTGGCCCCTGCACACAGTATTATCCCCCATAGTGGCCCCTGCACACAGTATTATGTACCATAGTGACCCCTGCACACAGTATTATGTCCCACTGTGGACACCCATAAATAATTATTATACTCTGGGGTCTTTTCAGATCTATCTATCTATCTATCTATCTATCTATCTATCTATCTATCTCCCATCTATCTACAGTTTTGGCCAAAAGTATTGCCCCCCTGCAGTTCTGTCAGATAATCCTCGGTGTCCCCAGATAATGATTACAAGCACAAACTCTTTGGTAATATCTTCATTTATTTTGTTTGCAATGAAAAAACACAAAAGAGAATGAAAATAAAGTCACATCATTGAGCATTTTACACAAAACTCCAAAACTGGTGCGGACAGAAGTATTGGCGCCCTCAGCCTAATACTTGGTAGCACAACCTTTAGACACAATAACTGCGCACAACCGCTTCCGCTAACCAGCAATGAGTTTCTTACAAGGCTCTGCTGGAATTTTAGACCATTCTTCTTTGGCAAACTGCTCCAGGTCCCCCCTGAGATGTGAAGGGGGCCTTCTCCAAACTGCCACCAAGAGATCTCTCCTCCTCCACAGGTGTTCTATGGGATTCAGGGCTGGACTCATTGCTGCCACTTTACAAGTCTCCAGGGCTTTCTCTCACCACCATTTTCTAGTGCTGACCTGAAGTGTGTTTTGGGTCCTTGTCCTGCTGGAAGACCCCTGACCTCTGAGGGAGACCCAGCTTTCTCACACTGGGCCCTACATGATGCTGCACAATGTGTTGGTCGTCTTCAGACTTCATAATGCCATGCACACGGTCAAGCAGTCCAGTGCCAGAGGCAGCAAAGCAACCCCAAAACATCAGGGACCTCCGCCATGTCTGACTGTAGGGGGCGTCTTCTTTTCTTTTAAGGCCTCTTTTTTTTCCTGTAAACTCTATGTTGATGCCTTTTCCTACTTTTGTCTCCTCTGACCAGAGAACATTCTTCCAGAACGATTTTGGCTTTCTCAGGTAAGTTTTGGTAAACTCCGGTCTGGCTTTTTTCTGTCTCTGGGTAAGAAGTGGGGTCTTCCTGGGTCTCCTACCATACAGTCCCTTTTCATGCAGACGGATAGTACGGGGTGACACTGTTGTACCCTCGGACTGCATGGCAGCTTGAACTTGCTTGGATGTTAGTCGAGGTTCTTTATCCACTATCCGCATAATCTTGTGTTGAAATCTCTCGTCAATGTTTCTTTTGCGTCGACATCTAGGGAGGTTAGCCACAGTGCCATGGGCTTTACACTTCTAGATGACACTGTGCACGGTAGACACAGGAACATTCAGGTCTTTGGAGATGGACTTGTAGCCTTGAGATTGCTCATGCTTCCTCACAGTTTTGCTTCTCAAGTCCTCAGACAATTCTTTGGTCTTCTTTCTCTTCTCCATGCTCAATGTGGTCACACAAGGACACAGGACAGAGGTGGAGTCAACTTTAATCCATTTCAACTGGCTGCAAGTGTGATTTAGTTATTGCCACCACCTGTTAGGTGCCTCAGGTAAGTAACAGGTGCTGTTAATTACACAAATTAGAGAAGCATCACATGATTTTTCAAACAGTGCCAATACTTTTGTCCACCCCCTTTTTTATGTTTGCTGTGGAATTATATCCAATTTGGCTTTTTGACAATTCTTTTTGTGGTTTTCCATTGAAGACAAATTAAATGAAGAAAATACCAAAGAATTTGTGCTTGCAATCATTATCTGGAAGAACATGAGTATTATCTGACAGAATTGCAAGGGTGCCAATACTTTTGGCCAACACTGTATCTATCTATCTATCTATCTATCTCCTATCTATCTATCTATCTATCTATCTATCTCCTATCTATCTATCTATCTATCTATCTATTTATCTGTATTTGCTTCTATACATGTCTACCATTACACATACTAAAATTGTATTTTATAATGTGATGCTTAGGCCCGTTTCATATCTACGTTCAGGTTTCCGTTTGGGGAGTCTGATTGGACACTCCCTAAACAGAAACCTATATGCACCCCCTTGCGTCATACCTTTAAAAAAAAGAGTAGCAGCACCCTGCAACCACTATTATGCTCCACAGCCGCTGGAGTTGGGTGGGCCGCTATGGGACATAATATATATAGACACACACCTTCCACCTTCCTTCTCTCTCCCCCCCCCCCCCGCTAGCTAATGCGGACGATCAAAAGAAAAACTTAATTGCGCCGCCCCCCAAACTAACCCCCCACCCCCACCCCCCGGTCTTCAGTCCAGGGGAAGGGGGGCGTCTTTTGATCGACCGCCTCAGGCAGCAGAGGGGCTAGGTTCACCACTGCCACAAACCCTTCAGAAAATTCAGCAGAAGGCACAAAAAAAGGAGCAAAAGATTTGAGTGTGACTCTGGTTTGGGAGATTGAAATTAAAGCTCATAAATAATTTCTGATGGACAGGTATTTCTATAAACAAGTATCTAGCCCATGCTTCAGGACACTGGGACTTGGAGGTGGTTATGTAAGCCAACGCTAACTCCCTTTGAGTTACCGTCAGGGATGGAGCTGTGGTACCAGCGAGCGATATATCAGTTTACAATAGGTTTCCTGTAGCAGTAGGATGTGAACCCTTATCTTGTGCATGTACCCGGGTCCTCTTCTGTGGCACGTGGAAGCCTCTGATGTTCAGGGAGCACAACTGAAGTGTAGGCATTCTTCTCCGGGAAGGCAATACCTGTAAAAGGGAGAAGAGAAAAAAGAATAGGGCAAGCGGAAGAAGGGAGGGCGGAAAGTAAGAGGGTGGAGAAGAAGGGGCGAGGTTAGGTAGTCAAGGCATTTAGTGTTGCCTCTTGAACCCCAGGACCTAACCCAGGGGAAGGGTAAAGACAAAAGTGTTGTATGAACAAACCTTAAGGACAGGGATGTCCAAGTCAATATGTTTCTACTACATCAAACTTGTTATCAAGAAAAAAAATAACAAAAAATTTTATTAAATTCTCGGACAGAAACGTTGCTTATCGATTATGTCCTCGAGCTCTATGATTATGTGAGCTTACCAGCGGCTTCTTATCATACATGGAGTCTGATATGTTGTAATAAAATACACAATATAAAGAAATCATTTGGAGTGCCGTCCATCCTTTTCCTAAATTTCTCATCTATGCCAGCAGCCATCCCCCACTGCTCTGACACTTATCACCTATCCTGACCCCGCCATCACCAGAACAGGGCTCCTGCATTTATACTACTGCTCCAGTCATCTCTATGGGAAGGCTGATAGGAAGTAGAGCTCAGCCTTCCATTATCTCTGGCAGTCATTGGCATCATTCTATTCATTGGGAAGATGTAAACCTACAAATCTCATATACTAGGGGTTATAAACACACACCGTGCTGCTCAAAGAAACATATAATACCTATCAGGAATGGTAGTACTATAAATAATGGGACACGTTTTTATATCTATATTTCATCTTACAATATATGGATCCATAGCTGATCTTTATTTTCCCTTGTATAATTATCCACATTTTTTAGTGTTTATAAATTGTTGGCACTGCATATATTTATACACACATAAAATATATTGTTTAAGGGCTAGTTCACACGGACAAGAGGGGGCAGATTTTGTCACAAAATCCTCCTCACAATAGAGGTCTCTGTAGACCGCTAGCATTCTTTTTTCCACTAGCGGTTTGTTCCCACTAGTGGAAAAAAGAAGCGAGCTGCTCTTACTACAGGCGAATTCCACGGCTGATTCAGCAGCAGCGTCTACCTCGCTACAGCACCCTCCGGACTAGGCTCATTGATTTGGGCCTAATCCAGAGCGGAAATGTGCACACGCGGAATCCCCATGTGAAATAGCCCTTAGTGTGTGTGTATACAGTGGGGCAAAAAAGTATTCAGTCACCAATAGTGCAAGTTCCACCACTTAAAAAGATGCGAGGCGTCTGTAATTGACATCATAGGTAGACCTCAACTATGAGAGACAAAATGAGAAAACAAATCCAGAAAATCACATTGTCTGATTTTGTAAGAATTTATTTGCAAATTATGGTGGAAAATAAGTATTTGGTCAGTAACAAAATTTCATCTCAATACTTTGTTATATCCTTTGTTGGCAATGACAGAGGTCAAACGTTTTCTGTAAGTCTTCACAAGGTTGGCACACACTGTTGTTGGTATGTTGGCCCATTCCTCCATGCAGATCTCCTCTAGAGCAGTGATGTTTTGGGGCTGTCGCTTGGCAACACGGACTTTCAACTCCCTCCAAAGGTTTTCTATAGGGTTGAGATCTGGAGACTGGCTAGGCCACTCCAGGACCTTGAAATGCTTCTTACAAAGCCACTCCTTCGTTGCCCTGGCGGTGTGCTTTGGATCATTGTCATGTTGAAAGACCCAGCCACGTTTCATCTTCAATGCCCTTGCTGATGGAAGGAGGTTTGCACTCAAAATCTCACGATACATGGCCCCATTCATTCTTTCATGTACCCGGATCAGTCGTCCTGGCCCCTTTGCAGAGAAACAGCCCCAAAGCATGATGTTTCCACCCCCATGCTTTACAGTAGGTATGGTGTTTGATGGATGCAACTCAGTATTCTTTTTCCTCCAAACACGAAAAGTTGTGTTTCTACCAAACAGTTCCAGTTCCCAATACTCTTCTGGATCATCCAAATGCTCTCTAGCAAACTTCAGACGGGCCCGGACATGTACTGGCTTAAGCAGTGGGACACGTCTGGCACTGCAGGATCTGAGTCCCTGGCGGCGTAGTGTGTTACTGATGGTAGGCTTTGTTACATTGGTCCCAGCTCTCTGCAGTTCATTCACTAGGTCCCCCCGCGTGGTTCTGGGATTTTTGCTCACCGTTCTTGTGATCATTTTGACCCCACGGGGTGAGATTTTGTGTGGAGCCCCAGATCGAGGGAGATTATCAGTGGTCTTGTATGTCTTCCATTTTCTAATTATTGCTCCCACAGTTGATTTCTTCTATCCAAGCTGGTTGCCTATTGCAGATTCAGTCTTCCCAGCCTGGTGCAGGGCTACAACTTTGTTTCTGGTGTCCTTTGACAGCTCTTTGGTCTTCACCATAGTGGAGTTTGGAGTCTGACTGTTTGAGGGTGTGCACAGGTGTCTTTTTATACTGATATCAAGTTTAAACAGGTGCCATTACTACAGGTAATGAGTGGAGGAAAGAGGAGACTCGTAAAGAAGAAGTTACAGGTCTGTGAGAGCCAGAAATCTTGATTGTTTGTAGGTGACCAAATACTTATTTTCCACCATAATTTGCAAATAAATTCTTACAAAATCAGACAATGTGATTTTCTGGATTTGTTTTCTCATTTTGTCTCTCATAGTTGAGGTCTACCTATGATGTAAATTACAGACGCCTCTCATCTTTTTAAGTGGTGGAACTTGCACTATTGGTGACTGACTAAATACTTTTTTGCCCCACTGTACTTACTGTGTAAGCGGCCATTTTTCTTGTGGCCGCGGGCAAGCGCAGTTGGCTTTGCCCGAGGCCTAGAAGTTTGAACCCAGCTCCGGAAGAAGACGTGAAGACGCCGTTCCTGAAGAAGTTGGAGGCAGCGCTGGAGATTTTTCTCGCAGCATTGGGGACGCCCCCAGTGCTGCTTGAGCGCTGGGTCCCACCCCCAGTGCTACAAGAGAACTCATTTGCATACAGACAAAAACCGTGATTTCTACAGAACATCACGTCTGGGTTATATCATCGTTCATGACCAGGCAAAATGCCATTGCAGTTTTGGAGTTGATAGGATTCCATAAGAACTTTGATGAAACCAAAACTTCTAATAACTCAGTCCACTCATCATCTTATGAACATTTCCAAATTTTAGTAGTAATTGTCAATGATGAAAATAAAATAATAAACACAGTCCTTGGAATAAGCGGACATCTACAGGGTGTTAACGTTCCTTCAAGGTGTTGTGTAGAACATCGACCCCTTAGATCAGATTATTATTAATCAGTCTTTACCATTATATCGGACTCGAGGACAACTTTTCCTTCCCTAATCCTAAACCAAACATAGGTGAATTTCTATCCTATTATATAACAGTGTACAATATAATTTATATAACACATTTATCATCATACAAATAACGTAGAACAGGGCACTCACCGACCAGTAATTGTAAAAAATTTGGCAAACTTTATTTCATCGATTTTAAAACCAGCACTCGCATACGGGAGTCGAGTTAGATGGAACAAGTTAATCATGAAGCGACAGCTGTTTCGTGCATAGCGCACTTCATTTATCATCATAGTTGTGATTCGATGCATAATATTAGTATGATATATAACACTAATAATATTTCAATCACAGCTATGACATAATAGTACTTTAAGTATAATAAAATGATATATAGTTACACCATTGCCATGTTGGCTGGGAGTCTGTCATACAAATGACGGTATTTTCCAATGTCTTGCATTAGTGGTCAGAGCCAATCTATAAAGTTTTACAAAGCATGTTCGGAAACTAAAGAAGGTGCGTGTCCTATGAAAAATCTGCGCATGCACACTGCCTATAAAGTGCTTAGAGCACTATCTTAGATTCTCCTCGCCACTGATTCCTCCACACACGGATACTTACATCATATCTGTAAGGGAATTGCTAGAGTAGAAATTCCCAAGGAGCTGCAGGAAAAACCTAGAAGAAGGGGCACAACAAGACAGTGAGCCCTAAGCTGAACCCACCACTGCCCCTACCTGTTTGTCTCACTGCCCTAGGCAGCAGAGGACAACTGGTCGACAAAGCCCTTCCTGTATAGGTGACAACACAGAACAAAGACAAGACAAACAACAACAAAGGGAGGTCAACTAGCCAAGGGTCCGGTAACAGTCCAGCAATAGAGTACAGAATCAAAATCTAAGAGAATAGTCAAAAGGGTAAGCCAGAGGTCAGTAATATAATAGTAGCAGAAAGAGGAACTTAGCAGGGACAAGTCTAATGACAGAGTCTCAATAGCCAGCATGGCTGTGTGGGCTAATGGCTTGTATATAGGAAGCCAAAGACCCGCCCTAGGCTTGATTGGTAGACAGGCTGTCAATAACACAAGCCAGACTAGAATTAACCATTTGATGATCAGAGAGAAACATGATACAGGAGATGGTTGTGGTGAAAATTCAATTACAGAGGAGAGGTAATAGAGCAGTATTCACACAGTGCAATGAAAAACTCTAAGCAGAGAATCAAAATGAGCCCGCCTCCTGCGCCGCAACGTGCCTGCGGAGGGTGGTGCAGAGACCCGAAGAGGCAGAGACGTTACAATATGTGGGAATGTTTTTGCTTCTGCTTTTATGATTTTAAGCTGCTTTTTTTCATGTGATTTCTTTTCTATGTCTGTGGACACGTGGTCACTCACAGCAGAACTTACAGCCACGTGCTTGACATAGGCCTGCTGGGATCTCTCATCATCAATATCTGTTACTGCACCATTTACTATTTAAGGGGCAGAATTTCTCAAAGGATTGATGATCTGGAGAGGTTTCATTGCATATGGTAGTTTAGAAGAATATACAGAAGATATGAAAACATTATAGGCCGCAAAAATGCCACTCGTCAACCCCAGACTTGCCAAGAATAAAGAACTGCCACAAAAATGCAGGTGTGATTCCAATCCAAATATATTATTCTGTCAATGGGTTTAAGAAAAAAAGAAAATGGCTCCTACTCTAAATGAGCTGTTTATGTTTTAAGATGTGAATGGGGGTGGGGGTAAAACATTCGTGAAAAAGGAATTTTTTTCTGTGTGATTTCTCTGATGTTTAAACAGACTGACTTTAGAGGTAAAATATTTCCCACATTCTGGACATGAATATGGCTTCTCCCCTGTGTGAATCTTATGATGTCGAACAAGTTCAGAATTAGAGAGAAAACATTTCTCACATTCTGAACATGAATATGGCTTCTCCCCTGTGTGTGTCCTTTGATGTCTAATAAGTTCTGATTTCTCAATAAAACATTTCCCACATTCTGGGCATGAATATAGCTTCTCCCCCGTGTGAGTCTTTTGATGTCTAAAAAGTTTGGCTTTCTGTGCAAAACATTTCTCACATTCTGAACATGAATATGGCTTCTCCCCTGTGTGAATCTTTTGATGTTCTATAAGATTTGATTTTCCAGTAAAACATTTCTCACATTCTGGACATGAAAATGGCTTCTCTCCTGTGTGAGTTCTTTGATGACTAACAAGTTTTGATTTAGAAATAAAACATTTTCCACATTCTGAACATGAATATGGCTTCTCCCCTGTGTGAATTCTTTTATGTTTAACAAGTGTTGATTTACAGGTAAAGGATTTCTCACATTCTGGACATGAATATGGCTTCTCCCCTGTATGAGTCTTATGATGTTGAACAAGTTCAGAATTATAGAGAAAACATTTCTCACATTCTGAACATGAATATGGCTTCTCCCCTGTGTGTGTCCTTTGATGTCTAATAAATTCTGATTTCTCAATAAAACATTTCCCACATTCTGGGCATGAATATAGCTTCTCCCCCGCGTGAGTCTTTTGATGTCTAAAAAGTTTGGCTTTCTGAGCAAAACATTTCTCACATTCTGAACATGAATATGGCTTCTCCCCTGTGTGAATCTTTTGATGTTCAATAAAATGTGATTTTTTAGTAAAACATTTCTCACATTCTGGGCATTGAAGGGGCTGCTCTCCTGCGTGAAAATTTTGATGTAGAAGATCTAATTTCCGAGTTAAACATTTCCCAAATGTGTTCCCTGTATGAATTCTCTGATGTCTAACAAGTTCTGATTTAAAGGTAAAACATTTCTCACATTCTGGACATGAATGTGGCTTCTCCCCTGTGTGAGTTTTTTTATGTTTAAAAAGTGCTGATCTACAGGTGAAACATTTCTCACATTCCGGACATGAATATGGCTTCTCCCCTGTGTGAATCTTCTGATGTTGAACAAGTTCAGAATTATAGAGAAAGCATTTCTCACATTCTGAACATGAATATGGCTTCTCCCCCGTGTGAGTCTTTTGATGTCTAAAAAGTTTGGCTTTCTCAGCAAAACATTTTCCACATTCTGAACATGAATATGGCTTCTCCCCTGTGTGAAACCTTTGATGTTGAACAAGAATGGATTTCCTAGCAAAACATTTCCTACATTCTGAACATGAATATGGCTTCTCCCCTGTGTGAAACCTTTGATGTTGAACAAGATGTGATTTCCGAGAAAAACATTTCTCACATTCTGGGCATGAATATGGCTTCTCTCCTATATGAATTCTCCGATGTATAACAAGATATGATTTAGAGGTAAAACATTTCTCACATTCTGGGCATGAATATGTCTTCTCCCCTGTGTTATTTCTCTGGTGCATAACACTCCTTTTAAGTTTTTTAGTTCGCTTAACAGATTGTGATGAATTAGAAGAAAGATCTTTCTCCTGAAGCGCTGAGGATATATCTGGGGTAATGACATGTTCTTCATATGGATCTTGTGTGATACCATGATCCTCTGCTGTATAATCTGTAGATATCAGATGTCCCTCTGAGCTCCTGGTACAGTCATCTGACAAGAAGAAAAATGATGTTACTATTATAGAATAACAAATCTTTTTAAGTATCCGTGTAGCCGTGATCTACCGTCCACCTGGCTCACCCTACCAATTTTTGGACCACTTTGCTTCTTGGCTTCCCCACTTTTTATCCAGTGACATTCCTACCCTCATCATGGGTGACTTTAACATCCCTATTGCCCCCCCTCACTCCCCGGCTGCCTCACAGTTTCTCTCATTAACCACTTCTCTTGGTCTCTCACAATGTTCTTCTTCCGCCACACATATAGACGGTAACACGATTGATCTAGTCTTCCATCGACTCCTCACAGTCTCTAAATTTTCTAACTCTTCTCTGCCGCTTTCTGACCACAATCTTCTATCTCTCACCATCAGTGCTCTCTCCCCTTCACAAGACGCCCCTACCCATCACACATATAGGAACTTGCGTGCTATTGACACCCAGCACCTCTTAGATACTCTACAGTCCTCTCTGTCCCCCATCTCCTCAATCTCCTGTCCCAATCTGGCCACCAGTCACTATAATGAAACCCTCAAAAATGCATTGGATGAGGTTGCTCCCCCCTCCACTCGTAAAGTCCCACATAGGAAGCAGCAGCCCTGGCACACGCCACAGACACGATTTCTTCAGCGCTGCTCTAGGTGTGCCGAACGTCTCTGGAGAAAATCACGCTCACCTGCAGATTTCCTCCACTTCAAGTTTATGCTTAAAACATATAGCTCTGCCCTTCACCTCGCCAAACAAGACTATTTCACCGCCCTCATCTCTTCTCTCTCCAGCAACCCTAAAAGGCTTTTTGAAACCTTTCACTCCTTACTCACACCCAAGGTGCAGACGCCATTCACAGACCTTAGTGCTGATGACCTGGCCATGTATTTCCATGATAAAATTGATAAGATCCGTCAGGAAATTACTGCCCAAGCCCCAGGTGGCATTGACTCCCACACCTACGATAGTACTGTTCCCCTCACCAGCCGCACTTCAGACTGTCCATTCTCATCTTTTGAACCTGTCACAGAAGAGGAAGTCTCCCAGCTACTTTCTTCATCTCGCCCCACAACCTGCAGTAGTGACCCCTTCCCCTCACACCTTCTCCAATCTCTGTCCCCTGCTGTCACTATTTACCTTACTAAAATATTTAACCTCTCTCTCTCTTCTGGAATCTTCCCATCCTCCTTCAAGCATGCTGTTATAACCCCGCTACTGAAAAAACCCTCCCTGGACCCATCCTGTGCTGCTAACTATCGACCTGTCTCTAACCTCCCCTTCATCTCTAAACTTTTGGAACGCCTGGTCTATTCTCGGTTAATCCGTTATCTCTCTGCTAACTCTCTGCTTGACCCCTTACAATCTGGTTTCCGCGCTCTGCACTCTACTGAAACAGCTCTCACAAAAGTCTCTAATGATCTACTAAAGGCTAAATCCAATGGTGACTTCTCTCTTCTTATTCTTCTGGACCTCTCTGCAGCTTTTGACACTGTTGACCATCAACTTCTCCTCACTATGCTCCGCTCAGTCGGCCTCAATGACACTGCGCTCTCCTGGTTCTCCTCTTATCTCTCAGACCGTACTTTCAGTGTATCATTCGCGGGCTCTGTTTCCTCCCCTCTTTCCCTTGCTGTTGGGGTTCCTCAGAGCTCAGTCCTAGGCCCCCTGCTCTTTTCTCTCTACACAGCCCCCATTGGACAAACCATCGCCAGATTTGGCTTCAGGTACCATCTTTATGCTGATGACACCCAATTATACACATCTTCCCGTGACATCACCCCTGCACTCATACAGAACACCAGTGACTCTCTGCTGTCTCTAATATCATGTCCTCGCTCTATCTGAAACTAAATCTCTCTAAGGGTGCATGCACACTACGTAACGCCGGGCGTGTATGAGAGCCGTACACGCCGGCGTTACAGCAGGGCTGCCGAACACTTCCCATTCACTTCAATGGGAGCGCTCGTAACAGCGGCGTTTACGAGCGCTTCCATTGAAGTGAATGGGAAGTGTTCGGCAGCCCTGCTGTAACGCCGGCGTGTACGGCTCTCATACACGCCCGGCGTTACGTAGTGTGCATGCACCCTTAGACTGAACTACTACTGTTTCCACCATCTAACAGATCTGTCCCTGATATATCCATTGCAGTCTCAGGCCTTACTATAACTCCTAGGCAGCAGGCCCGCTGCCTCGGGGTCATATTTGACGCAGACCTTTCCTTCACCCCTCATATTGAATCACTCGCACGTTCATGTCACCTCCACCTCAAAAACATCTCCAGAATACGCCCTTTCCTTACCAGAGATACACTAAAGACACTTATTGTCTCTCTGATTCATTCTCGCCTTGACTACTGTAACTCCTTACTAATCGGTCTTCCCCTCACTAAACTCTCCCCTCTACAATCTATTCTGAATGCAGCGGCCAGGCTCATCTATCAGGCTAGACGCTACAGCGATGCCTCTGGTCTGTGCCAGTCACTACATTGGCTGCCTATTCATTATAGAATAAAATATAAAGTTATTACTCTCATCCACAAGGCTCTCCATAATGCCACACCTCCCTACATTTCTTCCCTCATCTCTGTCTACTGCCCAACCCGTGCTCTCCGCTCACTCAATGACCTAACACTTACATCCTCTATTATCAGAACCTCCCACGCTTGTATACAAGACTTCTCCCGAGCTGCACCACTTCTCTGGAATGCTCTACCCCGGACAATCAGATTAACTCCCAACTTCTACAGTTTCAAACGCAAACTAAAGACGCATCTTTTCAGACAAGCCTATCACAATTCCTAATGCACAAAATTGTCTGAACACTGTATAAGCAATGCCGCCCCTGCTACCTCTTGTGTCACCCCCTCTACCTCATAGATTGTAAGCTCTTTTGAGCAGGGCCCTCAGTCCCATTGTGTGAAATGACGTTCTTTGTTATGTATGTCTGTATCTGAACCCTATAAATTGTACAGTGCTGCGGAATATGTTGGCGCTATATAAATAAAATGTATTATTATTATTATAAGTATATTCTGCACTGAGCTGCCGCTGCCCAGTTCACTTCCACTGGGAAATCCGTCTGATACAAAGGGGAGAAATTTCCTTATGGTTGCTAAATCAGTTATTCCTAGATGTTGGTGTAGCCCTCGCACCTCTACTGTAGTTTAGTGAATTTAGGAACCCAACCAAATCTAGAGAATGAAGATCTTGGTGCTAGAGGATTCATCCACTCCCCCAAAAGCTATGATAATTTGGCAGCCAGAGATTATATTTCAGGGGTCTGACCAGCTTATCTAATTTGATTTCAAAAACTCCTCTGTTTGGGAGGGAAAGTTTTCCTCCTCTGCCAGTTCTTTCCTACACTGATGGGTTCCATGGTCCTCCTTTTCTTTCCTCTTCATTTTCCTCCCTTTTCCCCTCACCCCTCTGTAGTTGGTTTATCCTCCGTTCTGTAACCTTGCCCCATTGGCCTCCCATCAAGAGCTTAACTCAGAGCAATCATATACTCCTTCTGCATCGCTGGGTACCACTCTTTAGAGACTTCAACTCAGCAACTTCTACAGAGAAATCTTATTGTGTGGTTTTTTAGGCTTTTGTTGGGCATTTAGGCCCGATTGCACCTGCAGTCCCCTTCTATATAGTGGTGACTCCTCACCTGGGCGGGTCCCTGTAGGAATGTCCTCCTCACACTCCTCATCACCACTCACATAGGGCTCTGTAGTATTAATAGTGCTCAGATCTTTATCCTGATGGAAATTCTGTAATACAGATAATGGAGATGTCAGCAGAGAGTACAGATGGGAGAATCGATTCGTTAGGAGTCACATTCGACCTGAATATTATAAATTGGTCCGTTTTTAACTAAACTGAATACTATGCGATTGCTCTAGGGGGAACGAAAACGGCCGTCATGACATGTATTGTGCCGTGACACGTGTGTGACATCCGGGCATCACATGACATCACCTGACAACCTCTCAGCCAATAATGAGTGGTAGGTGGAGAGATTACAATGATGATGTCACACAATATAAGATACTGGGGGCAGGAAGAAGAGACATTGCAACGACACTGCTAATCTGAAAAATTTCTGTTTCTTAACCCCTTCCCTTCTCTCACCATACAGCCCAAAAGAGGTATCAGAAGGGGAGTATAAATGTTTTTTATTTTCATCACCTCCCCTGGACGTCCAGCAATTATATAATATTGTATAATAATTTTACTTCTTCTTGTAATCGAACCAAGCCGAGGGATTACTTTGTCTAAACGCGAGACAAACCAAATCTTCTGAGGTTTGTCCATCTTTACTGACTAAGTTGCTGGTTGAGCAGTTGCTGCCGTGCCACTTAATGAATCCTATTCCATGTTGCCAACTAATGTCATGTGCAGTCTTGAAGGAGGACACCTAGCCACCATTATTTCAATAGGAAAGCTGTCTCTTCTTGAAATCGTCATGTGAGCCTGTCCTTCTAAATGTCTATGGAGTAAAAGGTGCACATGACAGTCAATAGGCGGAACGGAAATAATGGGCAGAGGCAATAAATAGCTTTCATATCCCGCTTGGGATGTTTTTTGAGCACCAGTAGCCACAGCCTAGAAAGGCAGTAAGGCCCAGTGCTAGTACTAAGTTGCAGGCCCAGTTTCAACACCACATGGTACCCATCCAACTCCTCCAGTTTCTCCACACTAAACCATTTCCAAAAAACCACAGACACAAGGACTTCACAGCCCGTCTACACATCATAGGGAATATCTCCATCTACCTGATCATCATCCTGTGGAAGAAGAGGACTGGGACATCTCTCCGGTGTTGTCCTCTTACTGGATCTACCTGTAGGAAACACAGACAGGGACTGAATTCATTCTGTACATACAAATAATGGAAGTCCATGTGTATATAGTCGTGTCTATTACCTGCTGATGTGAGGGGCTGCTGGTCCTCCATCATCACCTCCTTGTACAGATCCTTGTGTCCTTCTAAATACTCCCACTCCTCCATGGAGAAATAGACAGCGACATCCTGACACCTTATAGGAACCTGACAACACAATGATACAGTCATCACCCCGACCCCTCCAGTTACTGTATAATGTCCCAGCATTCCCAGCAGTGTCACCTCTCCAGTCAGCAGCTCCAGCATCTTGTGGGTGAGTTCTAGGATCTTCTGTCCATTGATCTCCTCCTGTATCAGGGGGTGAGGTGGAGGCCCCAGGATTGGGCTCAGGGTTCCTCCATATCCTTCATACACAGGAGCCTGACAGCGCCCACTAGAGGTCTTCTTCACTACTGTGTAATCCTGGTTATGGGGAGACACATTAATAAATCTCACTACATACATGTCCAGAGTCCATCACCTCTCCAGTCATATCATCTGTTATTACTAGAGATAAGAATGATGTCATGATGACATCATCAGAATCTCTCACCTCTCCAGTAAGCTGGTAGATGATCTCTAGGGTGAGATTTAATAGACTTTCCGCCATCTTGTTCCTGTCTCTTTCCATCCTTGATGGATCAATCAGGAATATTCTCTTATATAGAAGATACTGAGAGGATTCTATATTGTAGGGACCTGAATGGAGAGAAGATGAGACAATGTAATCACTACACGGAATCCCATGGAATAAATAGAAGAGTTGAGTCCCATTATTATCACCACCTGCTACTTCTGACATCGGCAGCGTATAGCTCAGGAAGGGAGTGCCTTGTTGTGGGCCAGCTTAGTAGGTATATATCACTAATCACTGCATGGAATCCCATGTAATAAATTCAACACTTTTTATGAATACCAGGCGGGATCCATCCACCTCCTCCAGTTCTTACACACCAAGAAAACTAAAAATGTTATGCCTTTAAGAACATGGCAAAGCAAAAATAATAGATTTTTCCTTAAATGGATTTTATCCCGTGGAATTAGTAATGCCTAAAAAACACTATATAAATTTGGTATGGCATTAATTGTTCCGACCCATAGAATAATGATATCTTATTCATATTGTATGGGAAAGGGGGAAAAAAAGTAAAATGCAAAAAGCAATGCCATGTTCAATGTGTTCAAGCTGAGAGACACTTATGTCATCGTCACTTCATGTTACAAAAGAATTTCTCCATTCTGTCCTGGAAAACAACAGCAGCAGTGCAATAGAGCGACGGAACAGGAGGAGGACGAGAGGAGGGAAGTGCAGTTATATGTGACCGATTACAGGCAGAGAAATCATAGGAATAGGGGGAGGGAGAATTTCTGCACTGTGCTAGGAGAATGACTGCTGCAGTTTGTACAGGGTTCTACAGACACTGGGCAGTTAACCCTTTCATTGCCAATAACCTATATTATTTATTTTTTTAAAGTCTTTTTTTGTAATAGAGCAGTTTTTGTGGCTCTACATTGTCAGATTGATCTATGACTGTCCACAGAGTGTCTTACATTGTTTTTACTAAGTCAGTCCTGTTATTGAAGCATCTTTTGTAATGTTTTTTTTTTTGTTAAATTCATTCATTAAAAGTGAGGTTTTAATGAAAAAACACTGACACAGCCTGTACTACCCTGAACAATCTCAGTAGTTAAAACGTAACATCAGTTTCAGACAACTATTGACTTTCTGGCAGTATCTGTATCTTTGATAAATTCTGTTCTATACTTTAGTAACAAATTTTATCTCTTTCTATGAAACCCTGCATCACTTTCTTCTTTCCTTGCTTCTCTATTGAATTCTGTCCCTGTCTCGTGCCGGCTACGTCCATTCATTTCTATGCGAGCGTGATGTTCAGATCGGCTGATCCGAACAGTACTCGCTCATCTCTAATAACAATATGAAGTTCGGGTCACTCAGTCAGCGCTCCGCCTCCTCTGCCAGTGGCACAGGGACAAGTAGTCGGAGGACGAGCATCAGCAGCCAGTACAGTATCTGGAACATGAGGAACCCTCGTTTAAAAGAAAGAAAGAAAATCCCACAGTGGTCACAAAAATAACTGGAATCTGACAAAAGTAATAAGAAATAAAAATTCTATGAAAATGATCAAATGAAAGTCAGACTTTGCTTTTGGTTTCAAAAGAATTTTTTTTTAAAACTAAACCTCATGACACAGCCTGGACAGAAATGACGGTTCCCATAACTTAATATTTTGTTGCACAACCTTTTAAGGCAATCGCCGTGATCAGATGATTCCTGTAAGGGGGAGTTCACACGGAGTTTTTTGGTCCGGGTTTTGAGGCCGTATCCGCCTCAAAACCCGGAACAAAAAGATGGCTCCCATTGGTTTCAATGGTAGCCGCTCAGAAGAGCAGACGTGTCAATTCTTCAGGCTGAGTTGCCTCACGATTCGGCCTGAAGAAATCCCTTCTCCGGATTAAGCCCATTCATTGAGCCTAATCTGGAGGAGGGTGCGCGGCTAGATGCCGGTGCCGTGCACTGGCTTTCAGTTCCGTGACACGTTTTATAGATCTGAACCTGAGGCGGAGACCGCAAATAGGTCAGCAATCTGGGGCTGATATAGCGGGACTCTAGCTATTTTCGTGTCCCCTTCTCATACTATATATCTCAAAAAAGTAATTGTAGCGGCACCAGAAAATCTGCGTGTCATCCCATAAATTACACGGCAGAAACCCCTCTCCAGCCAAAAGGCTTCCTAATAAAATAAAGTGTACTGCTTCTCCAAGAAAACGACATTTTCCATCTATACAAGTTGCTGGCAGACGGGATTGTTTTTATACAGGGGGCTTCAGAGGCACTATATAATCCTATTCATATTATAAAGGTGAAAGTTTGTGAGTTTGGATGTTTGTGGGTTTGTTTGTTTGGATGTTTGTTCCTCAATCACAGCCAAACGGCTGAATGGATTTTGGGGAAATTTCACACACACACACACACACACACACACACACACACACACACACACACACACACACACACACACACATATTTGCCAGGAAAAGGTAGTAGGCTACATTAAATGTGGGTCACTCACCCCAAATCGCCACCGTGACCCTCCAAACAATCCTCTGGCTCGGCTGCAGCAGCTGGCATTCCGCCAGCAATGGTCTGTGCACGCACCTCCTATTGGTGCATGGCAGGCTGTGGGCGGGCTCTGGAGCCAGGGCTGCAGCACCATAGGTTGGGGGCTGAAGGTGGGCATGCCGATTCAGCAGGGAAACACTGAGGAAGATGGTGGCAGCCCACATGGTCCCGGCGCCGCAGCTGTCCCAGCCCACCTACACAGCTCGCGGACGGAGGAGGCTGCTGCAGCCGACACACCACAGGTAAGTGCAGCGGGTACAGTGGGTGTCCCTACGTCGGGGTCCCCAGTGATCAACCACATTCCCCAGCTTCATGTCCCCCCACCCTTCATCGGCCCCAGCGTAGTTGGCCTCACCTTGCCACGCTCCCCAGACGCTCTCTCCGCTCGCTCGCTCGCTGCACATAGGTGTCGGGCGGCTGGCTCCGTATGGCAGGTACACTGCAATACAGGCGCCGGTATTCGGCAATGCACTGTATAATACCGGCGCCTGTATTGCAGTCTACCTGCCTAGGCTGCAATACAACCGCACGCCTGACAGTCCAGGGAGGCAGCGCGAGGCTCCGGCTGTCATAGCAACCTGACGCCAGTCCTCGCTCTGCCTCCTATATGCCACACGCAGCCAGCCGCCCAACACCGATGTGCAGCAAGCGAGTGGAAAGAGCGACAGGGGAGCATGGCAAGGTGAGCCCAACTACACTGGGGCCGATATGTGTGGGGGGGGGACATGAAGCTGAGGGGACATGAAGCTGGGGGCAGAGATGGGGGGACAAGAAACTGGTGGCAGATGAAGGGGGGGACAAGACACCGGGGGCAGAGATGGGGGGGGGGACAAGAAACTAGGGCCAGAAATGGGGGGACAAGAAACTGGGGACAGAGATGGGGGGACAAGCAACTGGAGGCAGCAAAGGGGGGACAACAAACTGGGGCCAGAGATGGGGGTGGACAAGAAACTAGGGGCCGATGAAAGGGGGAACAAGAAACTTGGGGCAGAGATAGGGGAACAAGAAACTGGGGTCAGATGAAGGGAGGGACAAGAAACTGGGGGCAGAAATAGGAGGACAAGAAACTGGGGGCAGAGATGGGGGGCCAAGAAACTGGGGGCAGACATGGGAGAACAAGAAATATAAGCGGTTCAGCGCCACCGCCAACCCTCAGACGAAGTCGCGGGTAACTGCTAGTGTGTATATATATATATGTATCATCTTCTCAGTCTCTGCATTGGACCATTAACCGGTGCAGTCTCTGCATTGGACCATTAACCTCTTTTTTCAAAACTGACATGTGTCACTTTAAATGGCAATAACTTTGAGACGCTTTAACTTACACAAGTGATTTTGAGATTGTTTTTTTCGTAACACCTTATACTTCATGTTAGTGGTAAATACTAATCAATATTTTTGCATTTATTTATAAAAAAAAACTAGGAAATTTGATGGAAATTTGAAAAAAATTGCAATTTTCAAAATGTGAAATTCTCTGCTTTTCAGGCAGATAGTCATACCATCCAAATACATGAATAAATATTATCTCCCATATCTCTGCTTTATATTGGCATCATATTTTGATTGTCTTTTAATTTATTTTGGACGTCACAAGGCTTACAAGTGTAGCAGCGATTTTCCAGATTTACAAGAAAATTCTCCAAACCAATTTTTTAGGGACCGCTTCAGTTCTGAAAGGAATTATAAAGGCTTGTATAATAGAAACCCCCATAAATCACCCCATTTTCAAAACTGCACCCCTCAAATTATTCAAAACAGCATTTGGGATGTTTGTTAACCCTTTAAGCATTTCATAAGAATAAAAATAATATGGCAGTGAAATTTAGACATTTCATTTTTTTTCACTAATTCATTCATTTAGACCTAAAATTAACACATTCACAAAGGGTTAAAGGAGAAAATGCATCTGACAGTTTATTGTGCAATTTCTCCCGTGCACAGAAATACCCCACATGTGGGTGTAAACTGATTTTTGGGCACACGGCAGTGCATGGAAGGGAAGGAGCGACACTGGGTGTTTGAACAGCAGATTTTGCTGGAATAATTTTCAGCGCCATGCCTTATTTGCAGAGACCCTAGAGTACCAAAACAATGGAAACCCCCCAAAAGTGACCCCATTTTAGAATCCACACCCCTCACAGAATTCATCAAGGGGTATGGTCAGCATTTAGACCCTACAGTTGTTTCACAGATTTTACTAATATTGGGATGTGTAAATGAAAAATTACTAAAATGTCACTTTATCTCCAAAGTTTTAATTTTCACAAGGGGATAAAGGAGTAAAAGCCCCCCACAGTTTGTTAAACAATTTCTCCTGAACACGGCAATACCCCATGTGTGGCCATAATCTGCTGTATGGGGACATGGCGGGGCTTGGAATGGAAGGAGCGCTATTTGGCTTTTGGATGGCAGATTTTGCTGGAATTATTTTTAGGTGCCATGTCGCATTAGCAGAGCCCCTAGACTACCAATACAGTGGAAACCCCCTAAAAGTGACCCCATTTGGGAAACTACACCCCCCACAGAACATATTAAAGGGTAGAGTGAGCATTTTGACCCTACAGCTGTTTCACAGATTTTATTAACATTGGGCCATGAAAATGAAAAATTACTTTTTTTCCAACAAACTGTCAATTTAGCCCCAAATTTTTAATTTTCACAAGAGGATAAAGGAGAAAAAGCTCCCTAAAGTTCATTACACAATTTCTCCTGAACACAGAAATGCCCCATATGGGGTCATAATCTGCTGTATGGGAACATGGCGGGGCTCAGAATGGAAAGAGCGTTATTTGGCTTTTGAAGGGCAGATTTTACTGGAATATTTTTCAGATCCCATGTCGCATTTGCAGAGCCCCTAAAGTATCAATACAGTGGAAACCCCCTAAAAGTGACCCCATTTTGGAAACTACACCCCTCATAGAATTTATCTAGGGGTAGAGTGAGTATTTTGGCCTCACAGGTGTTTCACAGATTTTATTAACATTGGGACGTGAAAATGAAAAATTACTTTTTTTCCCAATAAATCGTCAATTTAGCGCCATAGTTTTAATTTTGCAAATAGTTTAAGAATTAAAAGCCCCCCACAGTTTGTTACACAATTTCTTCTGAACACGGCAATACCCCATATGTGGCCAAAATCTGCTGTATGGGTACATGGTGGGGCTCAGAATGGAAAGAGCGCTATTTGGATTTTGGAGGGCATATGTTGCTGGAATAGTTTTCAGGGGCCATGTCACATTTGCAGAGCCCCTAAAGTACCAGGACAATGAAACTCCCAAAAGTGACCCCATTTTAGAAACTACACCTGTCAAGGAATGTATCAAGGGGTATTATCATTTTGAGCCTAAAATGCTTCCCAAAAATTAATGTACAAAATGAAAATTGAAATTTTTAAAAATCTGCCATTTCGGTGCCCAATACGTTGCACCCACTTTGTGTTGTCAGAGACCTGCACTCCTAAAACTATTAAGTGGGCCATCCCGGGGGTCAAAAAATTATATATGTGGGTGTAAACTGCTGCTTGGGCACACAGCAGGGCTCAGAAGGGAAGGACCACTGTGCGTTTTAGCTTTTGGGATACAGATTTAGAGGGACTTTCTGGGCACCATGTTGTTTTTGCAGAGCACTGGAGGTGCCAGTAAACTGGAATTCACCAAGAAGTGACCCCATTTTGTAGGGGCAATTTTAGGGTCTCTGCAAATGTGACATGGTGTCCAAAAACAAAGAATCTAAATCTGCACTCCAAAAGCACATATTGCTCCTTCACATCTGCACCCTGCTGTGTACCCAAATGGCGGTGTATGCCCACATGTATGACACTGGTGTACCCCGGATAACGTACTTAATGCCATATGTGGGTAGAAATGGCTGTTTGGGCACAGCCGGGCACAGAAGGGAAGGAGCGCTATTTTGGTTTTTGGAGCACAGTTTGGTTTTTGGACGTCATGCCACTTTTGCAAAGCCCCTGAATTGCCAATAAAGTGGAATCCGCAGACATGTCACCCTATTTTGGACACTACCCCACCGATGGGATTTATCAAGTGGTGTAGCGAGAATTTTTAACCCTTGAGTGTTGCATTTATTTAGTTTCCAGAAATGAAATCGCAACTGATAGAGAAGTTAAAAATGAAAATTTTACAGATTTGCCATTTCAGTGTGCAACATGTTGCGCCCGACTTATGTCAGCAGAGACACTCCAAAAACTGTTAAATGGGTATCCCGGGCAAAACAGCTTTTAGAGCGTTCATCTCTGATACAAGTTGGGCACAACATATTACGCACAGAAATGACGTATTCCTGGAAAAATTGGTATTTTCACCTCTCACAATCAGCTGCGTATTCATTTATGGATAATACGTTATAGCAACACTTGGGGGTTAAAAATACTCTCTGTACCCCTGGATAAATCCTTCAGGGGTGTAGTTTCCAAAATAAGGTCACATATCAGGGGATTCCACTTTACTGGCATTTCAGCTCTGCAAAAGTGTCATGGCATCCAAAAACCAAACCGTCTGTGCTCCAAAAACCCAATAACCCTTCTTCCCTTCTGTGTCCGGCTGTGCCCTAATATCAGTTTATACCCACATATGACATTATGTCCGTTATCCCGGGTACACCAGTGTCATACATATGTCATACATGTGTCATAAACTGCAGTTTGGGCGCACAGCAGGGCGCAGAAGGGAAGGAGCGCGATGCGGCTTTTGGAGTACAGATTCAGATGTTTGGTATCTGGGCGCCATGTCATGTTTGTAGAGCCTGTAAGGTACCAGAAAAGTGGATTCCCCAAAGGAGTGACCCCATTTTGAAAACTGCACCCCTCAAAGAATGTATCAGGGGGTGTAGTGAGTATTAGTATCCCGGACGTGACTGCACAGCGGATGGCGAAGAGTGAATATATAAGCTGTGCGGAGGACATTGCAGACACCAAATTCCCTACTATGTCCCCGTAGCTCCTATGATTGGGGGAGTCACTCTGGGGGTCACTTTGGGGGTCACTTCTGGTGTCTGTTCCCTCATAAGCTGTAAATCTGGGGTGTCCCCTGATATCCGCTCGCACAGCTTATACATTCCCTTCCTGACGCAGCCAGTTGTGTTCAAATAATTTGGCGATTTTTGCGGACTTTTGTCTTCACATTGCTAGATGCTATATTTTCTTTATGTTTCTGGTGACGCGGCCATATAAGGGCTTGTTATTTGCGGGATGAGATGCATTTCGTAATGACACCGTTTTTGGGTGTCTACATCTTATTGAATACATTTTATTAACCCTTTTTTGCTGGATTTAGAAAAAAAAAATCAATCCTGGCATTGAGTTTTACTTTTTTAATTTTACACCATGCAGCGTACAGTATAAGTAACATGTTCCCTTTATTCTGCGGGTCGGTACGGTTACGGCGATACCTCATTTATAGTATTTTTTTATGTGTTACTAGTTCTGCAGAGGAAAAACACATTTGGGGACATAAATCAATGTTTTTTGCATTGCATCTTCTAAGAGGCGTAACATTTTTATTTTTCGGTTGACAGTGTTGGTTGAGGGCTTATTTTTTGCGGGACAACCTGCGTTTTTTATTGGTACTGTTGTCGGATGCATATGACTTTTTGATCACTTTTTATAGCATATTTTGTATGGTGAGATGGCGAAAAATCATTACTTCCGGCGAGTTTTTTCCGTTTTTTTTTTCCGGCGTTCGCCGTGTACATTAAATATTATTTCAGTTTTATTGTACAGATTGTTACGGACGCGACAATGCCAAATATGCATTGTTTTTATTACTTTTTAGTTCTTTTTTTATATAATTCATTTTCTATAGAGAAAAAGGGATTTTTGGGCTTTATAACTTTATTAGTTTTTTTCATACACTTCATTTTTTTTTTTTTTTCTTTTTTTTTTACTTTTTCATGTGTCCATTTAGGACACTTCAATCAGCAATACTTTGCTGATATAGAATGCCATGTGAGACACAGCCTGCAGATGTCCCACATGGCATTCCGTAGCAGGATGTCAGGCTGTGTAGACGCACAGCCTGGCATCAGAAGGTCCTGGCAGGATCACCAGGTATGTGGGGGCTCCGGGCAGTCTGGGGTCACTGGCCAGACCCCAGACTACCTTTTACTGCTATCGGCACCCTCCGATCTCGCCGCGGGGGGTGCCGATCAGCTTCAATTGTCGGCGGATGCCTTTCGATCGCGCCGTGATGTTTCACGGCGCGATCGAAAGGGTTAAAACGTCCAGTCGGACTCAGTTCCGACTGGACGTTATTGAGGAAGTCAATCCCCGCACCCCTCCCCCCGCGAAATAGGTACCTAAAGACAGGACGTATTTTGACAATAGTCCGATCTTTAGGTACCTGGACCGCAGGCCGTAAATTTACATACGGCGGTCCTTAACCGGTTAATAAAGATGAAAGTGTTCATTGCACGGCTAACCGTATAAGACCCTGTTCACATAGCGGAATTTGCGGCAGATTTTGCAGCAGATCCTACCCTCATTGTTTACTATTGGAGGCATAGATGGGAGCAGGACATTGACAATCTTTCCACGGATTCTTCAGCTGATTCAGCCAGGGAGGCCGCGGCTTCAGCTCCCCCACTGGTTAGACTCATTCATTTGGGCCTAGTCAGTGGCAGAAAGGTGTAACAGCCTACTGATGCTCTGCATCCACCACCGTGAGCCGGGGGCAGAATATAAGGAGGAATCAGATGTCCACCTCAAATTCCTCTTTACTTTCCGACTTCTGAACAGGTTCTATCTACTTGTATTGAATGGACTGTATTACACAGTAGGTCTGCCTTAGCAAAACACCGATTTCGAGTGTTTTATTTTGCTGCGGTGCACATGAGTTGCTACTAAAGGGGCCCACTGAGGCTCTGTTGTCCTAGGGCCTACACAAATCTGAATCCAGCCCTGTGTGCTGTGCACACCAATACTTTTTGTGTATTTGATGTATTTCCTTAGACCATGCTAGGACTAAGGGATTTAAAGGTCCCAAAACACGTCAGTTGCGTCTTTTAAATCTTCTTTGCACCATGTGAAGGAATTTTTTAATATATATGGATTAAAGGCTGATTTTTAAGAAGTCGGGCTGTGGATTCGCACCTCTTTTTTCAATCAATACTTTTTGTGCCTATGACTGTGCAGGGACCAGAAAAGTCACTGCTCTGCCATAGACTGACAATAAGGAACGGGATGTCACTGCTCTGCCATAGACGGACTGTTTTTTATGTTGGTATCCCCCCCTTGGTCTCTGATTATTATTTTAATTATTATTATATTAATTGTTCATGGGTGTCCACAGTGGAGCATAATAGAGTGTCTAGGAATGCGGGGGGCGGGAGGAGGGGTCTTCAGTGTCAAAAGTTTGCTGTGGCCCCGCCATTCCTAGTTACGCCACGTTTATCTTTATTTCTCTTATTTGTTCTCACCTATAACAGTATTACATGATACTGCAGCAATCGGTGACTGAGGGGAATCAGTGACCCTTCTATACATTATATAGTGGTGACTCCTCACCTGGGCGGGTCCCTGTAGGAATGTCCTCCTCACACTCCTCATCACCACTCACATAGGGCTCTTCCTGTATTCTCATAGATATAGCATTCTGTACATACAAATACTGGAAGTCCATGTGTATATAGTCATGTCTATTACCTGCTGATGTGAGGGGCTGCTGGTCCTCCATCATCACCTCCTTGTACAGATCCTTGTGTCCTTCTAAATACTCCCACTCCTCCATGGAGAAATAGACAGCGACATCCTGACACCTTATAGGAACCTGACAACACAATGATACAGTCATCACCCCGACCCCTCCAGTTACTGTATAATGTCCCAGCATTCCCAGCAGTGTCACCTCTCCAGTCAGCAGCTCCAGCATCTTGTAGGTGAGTTCTAGGATCTTCTGTCCATTGATCTCCTCCTGTATCAGGGGATGAGGTGGAGGCTCCAGGATTAGGCTCAGGATTCCTCCATATCCATCATACACAGGAGTCTGACAGCGCCCACTAGAGGTCTTCTTCACTACTGTGTAATCCTGGTTATGGGGAGACACATTAATAAATCTCACTACATACATGTCCAGAGTCCATCACCTCTCCAGTCATATCATCTGTTATTACTACAGATAAGAATGATGTCATGATGACATCATCAGAATCTCTCACCTCTCCAGTAAGCTGGTAGATGATCTCTAGGGTGAGATTTAATAGACTTTCCGCCATCTTGTTCCTGTCTCTTTCCATCCTTGATGGATCAATCAGGAATATTCTCTTATATAGAAGATACTGAGAGGATTCTATATTGTAGGAACCTGAATGGAGAGAAGATGAGACAATGTAATCACTACACGAATCCCATGGAATAAATAGAAGAGTTATTATGAACACCAGGTGGGCTCCATCCTCCTCCTCCTCTAATTCATTTACAGCAGACCAATTCCTGCAGTGAGGTGCAGCGCTGACACTCCCCGACGGCACTCTCACCTCACTGCTGTTTCGTCTTCACGATCCATCCACCTTCCCTAGGTCTCCACGCCAACAACACTGGCAAGCTCCGATAGCATGTTTGCATTGGGACTACTTCTGGCCTGTCTACTCCGATGTACCGTTTCAACACACCACGAACACGTAACGGTGGATAATAATGTCACCAATCTGCCTTACTGCCCACCTTAGAATTACCCGGCGTCCCTTCACATAAACTAGAACTCAGGATTGGCGTCCCTGTTCTACTCATGTGTAATCTGGATGCCCCCGATTGTGTAATGGCGCGAGGCTACGTGTCACTACTAGGAACAAATCTCATTGCAGCCACTACAGGAGCAGCTACAGGTGACAGTGTGTTAACCCCGCGCATCCCAATTATACCAAATCATTTCCCATTACAATTCACACGACTACAATTTCCCCTTAAATTGGCTTTTACAATGACCATTAATAAATCCCAAGGACAAACGCTGAAAGTAGCCGGAATGCATTTACCACACCAGGCTCCTCACATGGACAACTGTATGTGGCTGCTCAAGAGTATCCTGTGCCCAAAACTTACATGTACTGGCGGAAAATAACAAATCCTACAATGTCCTATATCCAAGTATATTCACTTGTAATCCCTCTGTCCCAAAGACACCATGTACAGTTTATACCAACACCGTATATATAGCAGCTGAAATACAAATTACATTCAACACAAAAGTCTCACGTATTCTCAGAATTACAGCAAAAACAAGATAGACAGTTACATTTCATATCCCATCCCTTATACACAGTACGAAAACCTTACCCGCGCCTGTATATACCCACTTGTACAATCACCGCAGACGAAGTCACGGGTAACAGCTAGTATTATATACAGTCCTATGAAAAAGTTTGGGCACCCCTATTAATCTTAATCATTTTTAGTTCTAAATATTTTGGTATTTGCAGCAGCCATTTCAGTTTGCTATATCTAATAACTGATGGACACAGTAATATTTCAGGATTGAAATGAGGTTTATTGTACTAACAGAAAATGTGCAATATGCATTAAACCAAAATTTGACCGGTGCAAAAGTATGGGCACCTCAACAGAAAAGTGACATTAATATTTAGTAGATCCTCCTTTTGCAAAGATAACAGCCTCTAGTCGCTTCCTGTAGCTTTTAATCAGTTCCTGGATCCTGGATAAAGGTATTTTGGACAAACAATTCAAGTTCAGTTAAGTTAGATGGTTGCCGAGCATGGACAGCCCGCTTCCAATCATCCCACAGATGTTCAATGATATTCAGGTCTGGGGACTGGGATGGCCATTCCAGAACATTGTAATTGTTCCTCTGCATGAATGCCTGAGGATTTGGAGCGGTGTTTTGGATCATTGTCTTGCTGAAATATCCATCCCCGGCGTAACTTCAACTTCGTCACTGATTCTTGAACATTATTCTCAAGAATCTGCTGATACTGAGTGGAATCCATGCGACTCTCAACTTTAACAAGATTCCCGATGCCGGCATTGGCCACACAGCCCCAAAGCATGATGGAACCTCCACCAAATTTTACAGTGGGTAGCATGTGTTTTTCTTGGAATGCTGTTTCTTTTTGGACGCCATGCATAACGCCTTTTTTTATAACCAAACAACTCAATTTTTGTTTCCAAAATGAAGCTGACTTGTCCAAATGTGCTTTTTCATACCTCAGGCAACTCTATTTGTGGCGTACGTGCAGAAACGGCTTCTTTCTCATCACTCTCCCTGACAGCTTCTCCTTGTGCAAAGTGCGCTGTATTGTTGACCGATGCACAGTGACACCATCTGCAGCAAGATGATGCTGCAGCTCTTTGGAGGTGGTCGGTGGATTGTCCTTGACTGTTCTCACCATTCTTCTTCTCTGCCTTTCTGATATTTTTCTTGGCCTGCCACTTCTGGGCTTAACAAGAACTGTCCCTGTGCTCTTCCATTTCCTTACTATGTTCCTCACAGTGGAAACTGACAGGTTAAATCTCTGAGACAACGTTTTGTCTCCTTCCCCTGAACAACTATGTTGAACAATCTTTGTTTTCAGATCATTTGAGAGCGGACTGTCCATGTTCGGCGACCATCAAACTTAACTGAACTTGAATTGTTTTGTAGAAAGAAATGGTCCAAAATCCCTTCATCCAGGATCCAGGAACTGATTAAAAGCTACAGGAAGCGACTAGAGGCTGTTATGTTTGCAAAAGGAGGATGTACTAAATATTAATGTCACTTTTCTGTTGAGGTGCCCATATTTTTGCACCGGTCAAATTTTGGTTTAATGCATATTGCGCATTTTCTGTTAGTACAATAAACCTCATTTCAATCCTGAAATATTACTGTGTCCATCAGTTATTAGATATATCAAACTGAAATGGCTGTTGCAAACACCAAAATATTTAGAACTAAAAATGATTAAGATTAATAGGGGTGCCCAAACTTTTTCATAGGACTGTATATTGTGTATAGTATATATAGTGGTGTGTATAGTATACTATATATAGTATTTATACGAAAAAAGAAGAAAAATAAGCATATAGCTTACCACGTTTTGCTGTCGGGCTTCCCTGTAGTCCGCGTGCACGATCTGAGCCTTGGACTTGAAAAGCTCCACAATAGTAGTGTGTAACGAGGAAAGATAGATCGGCTCAACCGGAGATTTCAATAAAATGTAACTTTTAATCCATGATAGTTAAAAAATCCACACACATAGACAAAAACATTAAGTGTAGAGAAAAAGAAAAATACACATGGTGAACTTAAAATGACACAGATGTGTCTTAGTCGTAGCTACCAGTAAACTGACTGTCTGCTCTTTATAAAGCTTGTACTAGGCGTATACCGCCCACTGAACACCTGTAAATGATTACACGACCTCTTAGTTTACCCACCACGGGTTACACAAATAACACATTTAAGTATACCAGAGTGTACACAGGGTAACTTGTGCCTAACACATATAAAGATTTGTCCGATAAATGAATTTGGAAGATCAAACTATACCTTGTAGCGATGGGTTAATCAAGGCGGCATAACGCGTCCTCCGCGATGAGTACAGTCTGTAAAGATGACAGGTCACGTGATAAATGACACGTGATCTAAAGGAACGATCACATGATCATAGGGGCGTGTAGACCGGCTCATCTAATTTTGTCAAATGTATATTTAGAAGAGGTCTCGGACATCGCCTCTAACAGGTATAGAATCACTAAACTGTATTAAATTAGATACTAAAGCACAAAACAGTCATTTATTATACATTGTGTATCGCTTTTTTAGTCACAAATGGAATTACCCATAAGTGAAGATATTAATATTACCCAATAAAAAACAAACTTATTAGGATGAGATATAAGACTGGGTGCAATACACCTATATATAAAATTAAGTCTGCTGACTGGAAAAATGACAGTTCTATCAAAGCAGGAGATTTAACCACTAGCCGAATCACTGAGTGACCGCTTGTATATTAACCCTAGATTGACCATTATACAAAGTAATATACAATTTGCAGGACAAAGGTAAATGTAAAACACGATCTCCGATATTCAATATACATAAATCCTCATGATCTGGACTAATACGATACGAACATAGGAGATACTCGCCTCAAAGACCCAAGGTCCAATGATCACGTTTAGAACCTAAATAGTGTTGTGGTGTGTTGCATATATAAAATGTATAGCCAGAATAGGCTGACAAACGTAAACAACCTACCACTAAAACTACATTTGATATGTATACATAATGTAAATCATGTAATGACCCTAGTAAGAAAAGGGGAGAAACAGCTGATACTTGAGCAAGCCGGCCTCCTACGTGGTAGAATAGGCCGGAATAGATAACCACCTAAGTGTAGAAAAACATAAAGAGGTAAAATTGACAGAAGCCCTTAAATAAAGATGTTTTAATATATTAGTGTCAAGTCAGAGTTCATATTGAGTCCTGTAGGAAATCTACTGCCAAATTTCAGTATCCAAAGCGCTTCCTTTTTATGAAGCAACTTTTTCACATTACCCCCTCTTTTGTTAGGGTAGATCTTTTCCAAACCCCAAAATCTCAAAGTATTTACTTCTCCTCTATGTGTTAAAGCAAAATGTTTTGAGGCGCCAGATATATTGTCTGACACACTCTTGGAACTGTCACGAATGTGTTCCTGAATCCGGGTCTTTAAAAGGCGGGTGGTACTGCCTATATAGTCAAGGTTACATTCTATACAACGAACGCAATATACCACCAGATCTGAATTACAGTCAATAAAGGACCTATGTGTGTGCAGATAGTTATTCGCACAACTACTGATGTTAGTAATATTATAGGTGAATTTGCATGTCTTACATTTGGGTCTCATACATTTGAAAGAGCCCTTCCTGGAATCAGTATGAGTAGAGGTGGGTGAGGTTAGGAAACTAGGTGCCAAATCGTCCCCTAGGGTGTGACCCCTTCTTGCTACAAAACGTAGACCCGCCTGTAATATATTATTTGTAGCATGGTCTAACTCCAGAATTGGTAAATTTCTCTGGATGATGCGTTTAATTTCTGAAAATTCCAGGCTGAATGGAGTAGAAAAAACTAAAGGTAGGTTCCCATTGTTTTCAGCTGTTGTTATATCAGTCGTACTGAGTAATTCATTTCTGTCCCTTCTATCTACTTTGTTTTTAGCTCTTTTGGACATCCACGCAAGGTAACCCCTAGCCTTGAGACGCCTGCTGATGTTTGTATTTTCCTTATTATAATCAGTTTCTCGGCTACAGGCCCTCTTGGCCCTGACTAATTCCCCCACGGGGATGCCCCCGATAGTGCTCCTGGGGTGGCTACTGGAAGCCCTGAGAATCCCATTACCTGAGGTGGGCTTTCTGTATAATGATGTCACCACACAGCCAGATTCCAATGATCCATGTAATGCAAATCCAAGAAATTAATAGTGTTAAATTCATGTTGGAAAGTAAAGCTCAAACCCAATTTGTTAGAATTTAAAAAAGAAATAAACTCTGGTATGGGCGCTACATCTCCGAACCACACGATGAGTATGTCATCGATGTAGCGCCCATACCAGAGAACAGAAGAAAAAAATGGATTGGCAGATGACACCAACACCCTCTCCTCCCAGCGGGACAGGAGAAGGTTAGCCAGAGACGGGGAAAAGGGGGCTCCCATGGGTGCCCCCTTGATCTGTAAATAAAACACATCCATAAAAATGAAATAATTCTGCTCCAACAAAAATCGTGCAACCGTCAAAATAAATTCATTGACCTCTGCTGTGTAGTAACTGTATCTATAAAGGTGGTACCCCAGGGCATCCAAGGCATCCCCGTGGGGAATACTAGGATATAAAGAGCATATGTCACATGACAACCAGGACATATCCTTTATCCAGCAAAAGTTGTTAAATGTGTTTAAAAGGTCCTTGCTGTCCTTAATATAACCAAACGTCCTGGAAACCAGGGGTTGGAGGATATTGTCCAACCATGCCCCCATACACTCTGTTAGAGAATTTCGACCCAATATTATGGGGCGAAGTGTAAGGGGCTTAGTCGCTTTGTGAATTTTTGGTAGTCCATACATAGTAGGGACTGTTGGTGTAGCATTTAACAAAAAGTTACCCTCCGCTTTACTAAATACCCCCAGCGAGACACCTTCATCTATGATGACACTTAGGGCTACAGAAAATTCTTCAGTAGGATTATACACTCACCAGCCACTTTATTAGGTACACCATGCTAGTAACGGGTTGGACCCCCTTTTGCCTTCAGAACTGCCTCAATTCTTCGTGGCATAGATACAACAAGGTGCTGGAAGCATTCCTCAGAGATTTTGGTCCATATTGACATGATGGCATCACACAGTTGCAGTCGCAGATTTGTCGGCTGCACATCCATGATGCGAATCTCCCGTTCCACCACATCCCAAAGATGCTCCTCTATTGGATTGAGATCTGGTGACTGTGGAGGCCATTGGAGTACAGTGAACTCATTGTCATGTTCAAGAAACCAGTCTGAGATGATTCCAGCTTTATGACATGGCATTGCATTATCCTGCTGAAAGTAGCCATCAGATGTTGGGTACATTGTGGTCATAAAGGGATGGACATGGTCAGCAACAATACTCAGGTAGGCTTTGGCGTTGCAACGATGCTCAATTGGTACCAAGGGGCCCAAAGAGTGCCAAGAAAATATTCCCCACACCATGACACCACCACCACCAGCCTGAACCGTTACCGATACAAGGCAGGATGGATCCATGCTTTCATGTTGTTGACGCCAAATTCTGACCCTACCATCCGAATGTCGCAGCAGAAATCGAGACTCATCAGACCAGGCAATGTTTTTCCAATCTTCAATTGTCCAATTTCGATGAGCTTGTGCAAATTGTAGCCTCAGTTTCCTGTTCTTAGCTGAAAGGAGTGGCACCCGGTGTGGTCTTCTGCTGCTGTAGCCCATCTGCCTCAAAGTTGGACGTACTGTGCGGCGTTCAGAGATGCTCTTCTGGCTACCTTGGTTGTAACGGGTGGCTATTTGAGTCACTGTTGCCTTTCTATCAGCTCGAACCAGTCTGGCCATTCTCCTCTGACCTCTGGCATCAACAACGCATTTCCGCCCACAGAACTGCCGCTCACTGGATGTTTTTTCTTTTTCGGACCATTCTCTGTAAACCCTAGAGATGGTTGTGCGTGAAAATCCCAGTAGATCAGCAGTTTCTGAAATACTCAGACCAGCCCTTCTGGCACCAACAACCATGCCACGTTCAAAGGCACTCAAATCACCTTTCTTCCCCATACTGATGCTCGGTTTGAACTGCAGGAGATTGTCTTGACTATGTCTACATGCCTAAATGCACTGAGTTGCCGCCATGTGATTGGCTGATTAGAAATGAAGTGTTAACGAGCAGTTGGACAGGTGTACCTAATAAAGTGGCCGGTGAGTGTAGGTAAGGGGTAGGTAAGTGGATTTGTCTTCCAAATTTTTTTTACAGCTTGCAATGTATTCAGTATGATCCATCACTACGGTTTTACCCCCCTTATCCGCTCTCTTGACAATGAGGTTTTTGTTGTTTTTTAACTCCCTTAGGGCTTTTCTTTCCCTAATGGTCAAATTGGGTTTGTGGAATTTGTAGTTGGTGTCTTTAACTCTTTTTTCCAGTTGGACTAACTCCTCCTCTATTCTTTGCTGAAACTGACTAAAGCATAAAGCCCTAGTCTGTACAGGGTAGTATTCAGGATTATTTTTGTCCACGGGTACAGAATCCATGGTTTTGGTAATATCTGTACCATCGTAGTCAAGATCTATTAAACATTTGACAAAATTAGATGAGCCGGTCTACACGCCCCTATGATCATGTGATTGTTCCTTTAGATCACGTGTCATTTATCATGTGACCTGTCATCTTTACAGACTGTACTCATCGCGGAGGACGCGTTATGCCGCCTCGATTAATCCATCGCTACAAGGTATAGTTTGATCTTCCAAATTCATTTATCGGACACATCTTTATATGTGTTAGGCACAAGTTACCCTGTGTACACTCTGGTATACTTAAATGTGTTATTTGTGTAACCCGTGGTGGGTAAACTAAGAGATCATGTAATCATTTACAGGTGTTCAGTGGGCGGTATACGCCTAGTACAAGCTTTATAAAGAGCAGATAGTCAGTTTACTGGTAGCTACGACTCATCTGTGTCATTTTAAGTTCGCCATGTGTATTTTTCTTTTTCTCCACACTTAATGTTTTTGTCTATGTGTGTGGATTTTTTTAACTATCATGGATTAAAAGTTACATTTTATTGAAATCTCCGGTTGAGCCGATCTATCTTTCCACGTTACACACTATATATAGTATTGTATATAGTATAGTATATATAGTGGTGTGAATAGTATAGTATATATAGTGGTGTGTATAGTATAGTATATATAGTGGTGTGTATAGCAGGTACATCGAGGAATGGAGAAGCACAATAAATAACTCCAAGAAACTCACTGTGTACCAGTCACTGCAAAGGGACTACACCATGGCCACCTACCTGGAGAAAATACGCCACCCCAAACACAGACAGACCCTGAGCCGGTACAGACTGAGCGCCCACAACCTAGAGATGGAGACGGGGCGATACAGGCAGACGTACAAGCCACGGGAGAAGAGACTGTGCCAGCACTGTAACCAGGGGGCCCTAGAAGACGAGGCCCATTTCCTGCTACACTGCACCAAATACTCAGCTGTGAGGGCCGTCTACTACCAAAGACTCTCTGCCCACATCCCAACATCCCAGACGAGAAGAGGAAACTCTACATCCTACTGGGAGAAGAAGAGGCCACTGTGGAGATCGCTGCCCAATACGTGTCCAGCTGTCACCAAATAAGAGGAAGATGAGACTCCACAGACTGTTATACCCCAAATCACCCCCCCCCATACAACGGTCACCATCCAAGAGGAAGATGAGACCCCACGGACTGTTATACCCCAAATCACCCGCCCCACCCCTCATACCCACCACTCTCCCCCCCACACACACTTTACTAGCTTTGGCAATGCCAAATATCTATTCGGACGTGCTAATAAAGCTGGTTTGATTCTTGATTCTAGTATAGTATATATAGTGGTGTATATAGTATAGTATATATTTCTCTCTTATTTGGGCACAGTGGCAGAGTGTGGAGGGTGCAGTAGACTTATGAGTAGGGTTGAGCGATCGGGATCAGAAAAGATCGGATTAAGTATTAAATCAAGTAAATTTCAGGATTGCGATCAGAATTCCGATCCCGATCTTTTTAGGCGGGATCGAGGTCGGAGGTTATTTCCCACAATGCTTTGCTACTGGCCAAAGCTAAGAATGTTAGCTACTAGAGATGAGCGAGTACTATTCGAAACTGCTGTAGATGTAGCAGAGCTGAGTTTACTTACCTGCACAGATCCGCTGCCGCTCCCCATTCTTCTCGGTCCGTGCGCGCCCCTAGCTCCCAGGTTAGTGTTACAGACCTAGGAAGAAGGCGGGGCATGTGGCTTAGGAGAGTGTGGTCAGGTACTGTATCCACCCACACTCTCCTAAGCCAGAACAAGCCCCGCCTACTCACAGCATCAGTAACACTAGCCTGGGAGGCGGGGGCACATACAGTGCTCTGCAGACATGCAAAGTATCAAGAAGAGGAGTGAGAGCAGCATGGAGCGCTGGTAAGTGGACAGTATGGAGGACTTAAGTAGCTGGGGGATTTTTTCATCACTAGACAGCGTGGAGTCTACAAATTAAAGTGTTCAATTTTTGGACTCCATGCTGTGTAGTGAACAGGATCATTTTTAAAATCCGATCGATTATTAAAAAAAATCCAATTGACTTGTATTAGGATCGAAATTGCGATTGGGATCAAATGGAAAATGATTGAAAATTGAATTTTAAAAATTATCTTGAAATCTCAAGATCGGCTCAACCTTATGAGGCCATACAGTGACCCAGTGGTCAGCACACAGTATCACACACCAGAGGATTAGATACGCGCGTCTTTACACAATACCACACAATGTAGGATTAGATACGCACCATTGCACACAATACCACAAAGCGGAGGATTAGATATGCAACTACTGCACATAATACCACAGGGGGAGGGTTAGATACACGCGTCTGCACACAGTACCACATGCCAGAGGATTAGATACACACGTCTGCACACAGTCTCACATGCCGGAGGATTAGATATGTGCGTCTATACATAGTTACTAGAGATGAGCGAACAGTGTTCTATCGAACTCATGTTCGATCGGATATTAGGCTGTTCGGCATGTTCGAATCGAATCGAACACCGCGTGGTAAAGTGCGCCATTACTCGATTCCCCTCCCACCTTCCCTGGCGCCTTTTTTGCTCCAATAACAGCGCAGGGTAGGTGGGACAGGAACTACGACACCGGTGACGTTGAGAAAAGTAGGCAAAACCCATTGGCTGCCGAAAACATGTGACCTCTAATTTAAAAGAACAGCGCCGTCCAGGTTCGCGTCATTCTGAGCTTGCAATTCACCGAGGACGGAGGTTTCCGTCCAGCTAGCTAGGGCTTAGATTCTGGGTAGGCAGGGACAGGCTAGGATAGGAAGGAGAAGACAACCAACAGCTCTTATAAGAGCTAAATTCCAGGGAGAAGCTTGTCAGTGTAACGTGACACTGACGGGCTCAATCGCCGCAACCCAGCTTTCCCAGGATCCTGAATGGAATACACTGACAGTGTATTCCCGTATACCCGATATATACCCCCGATACCCGTTCCAACGGTGTGCCCCCCCACCTTCACCCCAGAAATACACTGCAAGTCCCCTAGCAATAGAATTGGGGCTATATACACCCACTATTTTTGCTACTGCCATATAGTGCCATTGTCTCACTGGGAATTCAAAGAATATATTGGGCTTACATATAACTTCAATTCCAGGGAGAAGCTTGTCAGTGTAACGTGGCACTGACGGGCTCAATCGCCGCAACCCAGCTTTCCCAGGATCCTGAATGGAACACACTGACAGTGTATTCCCGTATACCCCATATATACACCCCAAATCCCCGTTCCAACGGTGTGCCCCCCCACCTTCACCTCAGAAATACCCTGCAAGTCCCCTAGCAATAGAATTGGGGCTATATACACCCACAATTTTTGCTACTGGTATATAGTGCCATTGTCTGACTGGGAATTCAAAGAATATATTGGGGTTACGTGCACCCACAATTTTTGCTACTGGTATATAGTGCCAGTTTCTGACTGGGAATTCAAAGAATATATTGGGGTTACGTGCACCCACAATTTTTGCTACTGGTATATAGTGCCATTGTCTGACTGGGAATTCAAAGAATATATTGGGGTTACGTGCACCCACAATTTTTGCTACTGGTATATAGTGCCATTGTCTGACTGGAAATTCAAAGAATATATTGGGGTTACGTGCACCCACAATTTTTGCTACTGGTATATAGTGCCAGTTTCTGACTGGGAATTCAAAGAATATATTGGGGTTACGTGCACCCACAATTTTTGCTACTGGTATATAGTGCCATTGTCTGACTGGGAATTCAAAGAATATATTGGGGTTACGTGCACCCACAATTTTTGCTACTGGTATATAGTGCCAGTTTCTGAGTGGAAATTCCCCAAATAATTTGGGGATTCATTCACCCTACATCTCAGGCTCTTGCCATATTCACCCAGGTTGTCAGTGCTGCACCAGCTCGTTCCCAGACAGCTCGGCCCGAAAAACACATTACCTATATAGAGGATTTGGACAATGAAGACAACATGTTTTAAATCTAATGTCTGCACCTTCTCCAGAATTAAAATAAAGGCAGCGTTTAACTTTGAAATAGCACTGCACAAAGGAAGATCTTATCAGCTTGTCTCATGACATGCTACTAAAAAGTGTCATTTGTGTATCTTAATGTAAATATAGTTGTATAAGCTTTTTGGGTTTTAGGCACTGCCAAGTTATTTATTACCACCCGCTCCCTTATAATGATGATGACGCCAAAGTCACTGTGGGTGTTCAGAGCTCACAGCTTAGGTTGACATTTGTCTTGCTCTCTGTCGGTACCAGCTGTCTTTTTGGATACCGTAAAGTTATGTTGACTTTATTAACAGCTATAGAAGCTTTAGCCAGGTTGTGACAGTGTGTAACCCTAACAACACTAAGTGGGATACACATTAATAGTCAGTCTATGTACGCTAAACGTATCACTGAAGTAATTTTTTTTCCCTCTCCCCTAATATAAGAAAGGAACAGACATTAGACCTAGACCGGGGTTCGAGGCTTGTAAAAATCCAGTATTATTTGTTCTTCATGATGTGAAATATGTGTTGAAAAGCAACCCAAGATGAAGTCAGCCATGTGTGCCAGTGTGTTACTTGGCATGCCTTTGCTGGCCCCAACTGTAAGGGTCACTCTCCATTTCCTCCATTTTCCACTCCCCTTCACACCATTTGTGGTGAAGCAATGGGATGCACTGAAGTGCACCCTCTAGCCTCGTGTGGGACAGGGACATCAGATGCCACTCCAACCCCCTCGTCTTCCTCCGCCAGCCAATGGTGCGAAGATGAGAGGAGTGTGCTCTGAATGTTTTCTGCCTAGCAGAGGCTAGTTCTCACTTACGAAAATGGCCCCACTTTGACCTGTATATCAGGCACAATGGTGTAGGTTTCAAAGAAACATGGCACCAACAAGTTGGAAAACGTGGGCCATGCGTGGACCGTGTTTGAGTCTGGCAAGCTCCAGATCTGCTACCAGGTTCCAGCCATTATCACAGGCGCAAAAATGCCAGGCCCCAGGTGTAGCAGGGAAAAAAAAATGCCATCTCAGCCAGGATGGCATCCCTGACCTCGGAGGCACTGTGCTGTCTGTCCCCCAAGATGATCAGTTTCAGCACGGCCTGCTGACATCTCCCCACGCCAGTGTTACAGCGTTTGCCGCTAGTAGCTGGGGTGGAGGTTGCAGCATCGTAGGGTTTCAGTCTACTCCTGCCATGAATTTTGGCCTGGGAGAGGAGATAGGCCACCCCAGTTTGCACCCGGGGACCAGACTCCACCACATTCACCCTGCCTGTCATTAAAGATAAGCACTGCAGCATCCCTGACCACAGGCGCTTGTCCATGTGTCGGTGGTCAAGTGGACCTTGCAGCAAAGCGCAGAGCTCTGGGCCCGACTGATGTTATGGGACACATGCAGGCACAAGGCAGGGACAGCACACCAAGAGAAGTAGTAACGGCTAGGCCCAGCATAGGGAGGTGCCCCAGCTGCCATCTGCTGACGGAAGGCCTGGGTATCCAGAAGCATAAACAAACACCAACATCTCCAGGGCCAGCAGTTTATCGATGAGGCTGTTAAAGGCTTGGGCATGGGGGTGGGTTGTGTTGTACTTCTGCCTGCAATGAAAAGCTTGGGAAATGTGGAGTGGCTGGGAAGAGGCGCATGATGGTGCAGGCCAAAAGGGCGCATGAGGGTGAACTCCCCAATGTGTCAGAGATAGGTGTGTAGGTGTCCTTGCATCATATACTTGCACCATACTTGGCTTTGGAAGTTAATTTTGTGCCAAAAAGTGGTTAAGACAGCGATACCTCAGCTACTCCCGTTACACTGTCTATTGACAACTCCAGCCCTGAAATTACCACCTTTGGAAGTGGACCACCACTTCTAAGATCCCAAAGGAAGTAGGCAAGAGATGTGCAGTGCAGAAAAAAAGATGAAAAAATAAGTGTAGGCAGTAGAGCACAGAGGGATCGGAGAGGACAGAGCTGGCGTCGGCCAGGTATTCCCACAACATGCGCCTATACTTGTCCCTCCTGGTGACACTAGGCCCCTGAGTGGCAGTAATTTGTCCAGGGGGGGGGGGCATTAACATGTTCCAGACCTAGGAATAAGTCTTCCAACAGGGTAGAGTTTTGCATGCCTTTGCTTCTACCCACTGTTTTTGCTGCTTAGCTTCCCTCCACATCTACACTGCTTTAGCCCCTAAACATCACCCCAGTTTATGCCTTTGCTTCTACCCTGTTTTTTTGTTGAATTAGCTTCCCTCCACATCTACACTGCTTTAGCCCCTAGACATCACCCCTGTCCATGTGGGGTCGGTGGCCTCGTCATCCACCAACTCCTCTTCCAATTGCGCACTGCCCCCTTACTGCAAACCGCACATGACCACAGCTTGCCCTGATGGCAACTGTGTCTCATGATCCCCACTGAGGTCCAGACAAGTCGGTGGCGGGTCCAAAACCCCAAAATTGGAAGGAAATGGCGGATGCTGCAGTATTTCTAACACCTGTTCCTGGTGCTCGGGCCTGGTCTGTGTTGTACCCTGCACCCTGCTTAACGCAGCTGCCATATCCGGAGTTGTGCTGAGCGCATGCTAATGTTTCGTGTCCAGTGCAATGGATGGGATGGGATTTCACATAAGTCTGCCACCCATGGCCACTCATGGTTGAGCAACTGAGGGAGCTGACTTTGACGAACCCGAGGGTTTTGGAGTTGGAACTACATCAAAGGTCTGTGCTGCTCACACACTCTGCTCAACACATGATATGTTTAGTGCCAGCAGTGTGGAGACGTCGCACAACAGCCGTTGTTCCAGCAGGTACAGGCGTTGTAGGAGTGCATAGAGGCTAGCAGCAGCAACTATAGACTTTAAAAACTATCCGCACAAGCGCCACACTTTCACCAGTAGCTCAGGAACATTGGGGTACCTTTTTAAAAAGATTAGCAGCAATGAGTTAAAAACGTGGCCCAGGCATGGAATATGTTGCAGGCTGCCAAGCTACAGAGCCGATCCCAGGTTACGGCCATTATCACACATGACAACATGCCTGGGCCCAGGTGCAGTGGCAAAAACCACATTGCCGTCTCATCGAGGATGGCATGACTCACTTTGTAGGCAGTGTGCTGTCTGGCCCCCAAGCTGATGAGCATCAGCACGGCCCGCTGATGTCTCCCCACACCAGTGTTGCAGCGTTTCCAGCTCGTAGCTGGGGTCAATCTAACAGCGGAGGAGGAGGAGGGTGGTGTTTCAGCCCTCCTCCCAGGAATGTTTTGTGGGGAGACAAGTCAGGAAAATTCTTGAAACAGGGGAGAGGTTTGCATCTTTGCCCTTGCTGCCTATGGACATCCCTTTGCCTCTAGCCACCATTTTCCCTGCTTAGCTTGCCTCCACATCCACACTGCTTTTGCCCCTACACATTACCCCTATCCATGCCTGTGCCTCTAGCCATAACTCTGCCACCCATGGAAACTCATGGTGCAGAAAGTGAGGGAGCTGACTCTGAGGAACCCTTGGGTTTTGTAGCTGGTACTCCATCAAAGGTCTCTGCTGCTCACACACCCTGCTCAACATACGGTATCTAGGGTTTGAGCGTGTGGTGACCTCGCACAACAGTAGGTGCTTCAGGCAGATGTAGGCCTTGCTGGAGTGTATTGCGGCTAGCTCCAGGTACTGTAGACTTGGGAAAGTGGGTGTCCAAATGCCCCACTTTCACCCTTATCTCTGCTAATTTGGGGTATGTTTTTAAAAATCGTTGCACCACTAGATTGAACACGTGGGCCAGGCATGGAACGTGTTGGAGGCTGGCAAACTCCAGAGCCCTCCAACAAGACAAAAAAGCCTGGCCCCAGGGGCAGCGGGGATAAACAAATTGCCATCTCATCCAGGATGGCATCCCTGACCTCAGAGGCAGTGTGCTGTCCGTCCCCCAAGCTGATGAGCTTCAGCCCAGCCTGCTGACGTCTCCCCACACCAGTGTTGCTGCGTTTCCAGCTCGTAGATGGGGTCAATCTAACAGCGGAGGAGGAGGGTGGTGTTTCAGCCCTCCTCCCAGGAATGTTGTGTGGGGAGACAAGTCAGTCCACCACATTTTGCGACCCGGTCCATGCCTCAAGTACATTCAACCACTGTGCCAAGATTAAAAGTTAGCGTCCCTGTCCACATGCACTTGTCCATTCATAGCTGGTCACGTGGAACTTTTGGGCAAAGCGCTGAACTTAGGGACCGCCTCATGTTTGGGGAAAAGTGCTGGTGTGGACGGCACAGTGAGGTGGCGCAGTAGCCAGCAGGCCCAAAAAGGGCAGAGTGTCCACAAGCCGGGACCCCAACATCTCCTGGGCCAGAATTTTTGAGATGAGGCCGTTGAAGCCTTGGGCATGTGGGTGGGTTGTGCTGTACTTTAGCCTGGAATGAAAGGCCTGGGAGATGGGGAGTCGCATTGCAAAGTGTGTAAACCACACTCAGTTTGTCCTCGACCTATACATTTAGAAATTATCTCCCCCAGCGAGGAACGTGGCCTCGATGGGGGAATTTTTCTAAGGAAGCTAGAAAAGAGGGCATCTTGGGCATTGCTGGCTCAGGTCTAGCTTCTGTCATGCAGCTGTCTTCTGCCTCTGGACATCCCTTTGCCTCTAGCCACCTTTTTCCCTGCTTAGCTTGCCTCCACATCCACACTGCTTTTGCCCCTAGACATCATCCCTATCCATGCCTCTGCCCCTAGCCATAACTCTGCCACCCCTGGAAACTCATGGTGCAGAAACTTTGGGAGCTGACTTTGAGGAACCCTTGGGTTTTGTAGATGGAACTCCATCAAAGGTCTGTGCAGCTCACACACCCTGCTCAAGATATGGTATTGTAGGGTTTCAGCGTGTGTGTGAATGACGGACAACAGCCTGTGTTTGGACAGATGTAGGCCTTGCTAGAGTGTTTTTAGGCTAGCAGCGACTCCTGTGCACTTGCAAAAGTGGGCGCACAAGCGCCGCATTTTCAACAGTAGCTTCGGTACATTTGGGTATGTTTTCAAAAAACTTTGCACCACTAGGTTAGACGTGGGCCAAACATGGAACGTGTTGGAGGCTGGCAAGCTCCAGAGCCGCTACCAGGTTCCAGCCATTATCACAGGCGTAAAAATGCCAGGCCCCAGGTGTAGCAGGGAAAAAAAAATGCCATCTCAGCCAGGATGGCAACCCTGACCTCGGAGGCACTGTGCTGTCTGTCCCCCAAGCTGATGAGCTTCAGCACTGCCTGCTGACGTCTCCCCACACCAGTGTTTTAGCGTTTGCCGCTAGTAGCTGGGGTGGAGGTTGCAGCGTCGTAGGGTTTCAGTCTACTCCTGCCATGAATTTTGGCCTGGCAGAGGAGATAGGGTACCTCAGTTTGCACCCCGGGACCAGACTCCACCACATTCACCCTGCCTGTCCTTAACCCCTTCTCGACATGCGCCGTAATAGTACGGCGCGTGTCGGGTCTGTAACTATGGCGACTGCCCGGGAGCCGGGCGGCCGTCATAGCCACCGGTGTGTCTATTGCTTTAAGCAGTAGACAACCGGCTCTAATGCCTTGTTAAAGGCTCCCAGCCAGTCTGCAAATTCTCTCTTTTGCAGGTTGGTCTATGCAGCCTGCACAAGAGATGATGATTTTTTGCAATGCATTGCAATGCATTAGCATTGTAATGCATTGCATTAGTGATCAGACCCCCTGGGGTTCAACACCCCTAGGGGGTCTAATAAATGCAAAAAAAAAAATAAAAAAAAAAGTAAAAAAAAATATAAAAAAAATATAAAAAGTATTAAAAGTTCAAATCACCCCCCTTTCCCTAGAACAAATATAAAAGTAGTTAAAAACTGTGAAACATATACATGTTAGGTATCCCCGCGTCCGAAATCGCCCGCTCTACAAATCTATAAAAATATTTTTCCTGTTCGGTAAACGCCGTAGCAGGAAAAATAGTCAAAAGTGCCAAACCGCCGTTTTTTCACTGTTTTGATTCTGATAAATATTTGAATAAAAAGTGATCAAAGCAATAACATTTCCCGAAAATGGTAGAACTAAAAAGTACACCCGGCCCCGCAAAAAAAGACGCCCTATGCATCCCCGTACACCTATGTATAAAAAAGTTACGGCCGTCGGAATATGGCGACTTTTAGAAAAAAAAATTTTTAACACCGTTTTGGAATTTTTTTTAGGGGTCAAAATGTAAATAAAACCATATAAATTTGGTATCCCTGGAACCGTACCGAAACACAGAATATAGGGGACATGTCATTATGACTGCACAGTGAACGCCGTAAAACCAAAGCCCATAAGAAAGTCGCAGAAATGCATTTTTTCTTCAAATCCACCCCATTCTGAATTTTTTTCCTGCTTCCCAGTACATTATATAGAATAATTAATGGTAGCATCATCAAGAAAAATTTGTCCCGCAAAAATTAAGACCTCATATGGCTCTGGGAGCGGAGAAATAAAAAAAGTTATGGGGTTTAGAAGGAGGGGAGTCAAAAACGAAAAACGAAAATCAAAAAATGCCATCGGCGGGAAGGGGTTAAAGATAAGCAGCATCCCTGACCACAGGCGTTTGTCCAAGTGTCGGTGGTCAAGTGGACCTTGCAGCAAAGCGCGGAACTAAGGGCCCAACTGATGTTGAGTGACACGTGCTGGTGCAAGGCGGGGACGCCACACCGGGAGAAGTTGTGACGGCTAGGGACGGCATAGTGAGGTGCCACAGTTGCCATCAGGTCCGGGAAGGCGGGAGTTTCAACAAGCCGGAACGCCAACATCTCCTGGGCCAGCAGTTTAGCGATGTTGGCGTTCTAGGCTTGCGTGGGTGGGTGGTTAGCGGTGTATTTCTGCCGGCGCTCCAATGTCTGAGAGATGGTGGGTTGTTGTAAAGAAGCGCCTGATGGTGCCTTTGACGGTGCAGGAGAAGGAGATAAGACAGAAACAGGGGAGGATGAAGGAGAAGTCAACAAAGTGGCGGAGGCAAATGAAGTGATGTCCTGGCTCGTCCTCTGGAGTGCATCGCCAGCACTGTGAGCAGAGGCAGTGGCATGAACGTTGCTGCCTGCCACTGATTCCAGTGCTTGGATTCCAAATGACGGTGCATTGAAGTGGTGGACAGGTTGCTCTTCTCAGGGCGCCTACTCGATTTCGAGAGGCAAATTGTGTAGACGACACTATATCTGTCCTCGGCGCATTCCTTGAAAAAACTCTACACCTTCGAGAAACGTGCCCTCGATGGGGGAGTTTTTCTGGGCTGGGTACAAAAGGGAACATCTTCGGACATTCCGGGTCTGGCCTGGCTTCGGCAAAGCAGCTGACCTCTGCCTCTGGACATGTCTCTGCCTCTAGCTACCCTTTTTGGTGCTGCACCTGCCTCAACATCCACACTACTTTCCCAGCTTGACATCCGCCTTGTCCAGGTGGGGTCGGTGTCCTCGTCGTCCACCACCTCCTCTTCCAACTCCTGTCTCGCCTCCTCCTCCTGCACAATGCGCATGTCAACTGGCTGCCCTGACAGCAACTGCATCTCATTGTCGTCGATGAGGGTGGGTTGCTGGTCATCCGCCACCAAATCGACCGGAGATGGAGGAGACTCTAGTGTTTGAGCATCTGGACACAGATACTCGTCTGTTAGGTCCGTGGAATCGCGAAATGGAGGGGCAGGTTGCGGTACAGTCAAAGGAAGGGAGAACAGCTCTGGGGAGCAGGGACAGTTGGGGTTATTGTTCTGGGAAGATTGGGAATTTTGGGTGGAAGGAGGACAAGACTGTTGGGTAAGAGGAGGTAGAGGCTGACTGGCTGGTGGACATTGTGCTTTAAGCGTTATCCGACAGCCATTGCAAGACCTGTTCCTGGTTCTCGGGCCTACTAAGGCTACTAAGGTTAATGTTGAACTTTTGTGCAAAGTGCAGAACTTAGGGCTCGCCTGATGTTAAGGGACACACGCTGGTACAAGGCTCAACTCACCCTAAGTGCCAAAAACACTGCTGGTGCAAGGCTCTACTCATGCCAAGGGCCTCAATCTCTGCTGGTAGCTCAGCTTAAGGTCCTGTAACTTTGTTTGGAAGGGCTCATGTTAAGGGCTAGAAAAGTGAATTTTGGAAGGTCTTACCACATCACACACACACACACTCAAAATGACAGTTAAGGGTGAGGGCTCCCATTTCCCATTGTCTATTCCATCCGTGGTTGTCATGGGGAACGTGATTTAAAGGGGTGGTTGTTACTGTTTGTTGAGCTTAAATTGGGGTTTGTGTCCATCCATTTTGGGAGTAAAGAAGGTTTCCAGGTATTTTCCCACTTTGATAGAGGTTTTTTGGAATGTGGAAAGTGTGTAGTTGTTAGGCTGTGATGTTGGGGTAATAGAGGGTCTTTGGTGTGTTAGATGCCCCCAGACATGCTTCCCCTGCTGTCCCAGTGTCATTCCAGAGGTGTTGGCATCATTTCCTGGGGTGTCATAGTGGACTTGGTGACCCTCCAAACACGGATTTGGGTTTCCCCCTTAACGAGTATATGTTCCCCATAGACTATAATGGGGTTCGAAACCCGTTCGAACACACGAACAGTGAGCGGCTGTTCGATTCGAATTTCGAACCTCGAACATTTTAGTGTTCGCTCATCTCTAATAGTTACACATGCCGCAGGATTAGATAGGCACGTCTGCGCACAGTTACACATGCCAAAGGATTAGATACACGTTACTTTACACAATACCACATGAAGAGGGTTAGATACATGTGTCTTTACACATTACCACACGCCGGAGGATTAGATACATGTGTCTATACACATGCTGCACGATTAGATATGCACGTCTGTGCACAGTTCCACACACCAGAGGATTAGATACATGGTACTTCACACAATACCACATGGGGAGGGTTAGACACATGCATCTGCACACAGTACCACACGCCAGAGAATTAGATACATGCGTCTGCACACAGTAAACACACGCTGGAGAATTACATACACAAGACAGCACAAAGTATCACATGCCAGAGGTTTAGATATGTGCGACTGCACACAGTACCACACGCTGGAGGATTAAATATGCACATCTGCACATAGTACCACAAGCCAGATGATTAGATACACGCATATGCACACAGTACCAAGCGCCAGAGGATTAGATACACGCGTCTTCACACAATTCCACACGCCGGAGGATTAGATATGCGCTACTGCACACAATACTACACGCCAGAGGATTAGATACCCACCACTGCACACAATACCATACGCCGGAGGATTAGATACACAACTCTGCACAGAGTACCACATATTGAGTTTTACTCCAGGTTTCCATAGCAACCCAGCCATTTTTCTTCACTGCTTTATGTCAGCTTTAAAGGGGCAGGGCGCTGTGGATGACACTGTTACATATAACGGGGTTATTATAAGGTGGAATCATTAGGCGGCGCTATTATTTATAAAGTAACTATTTATAATAGGCCTAGTGTGCGGGGGTCACAAGGTGGACATTATAGTGTGTGGGGGCCACAAGGAGAACATTATAGTGTGTGGGGGCCACAGGGAGGTCATTATAGTGTGTGGGGGTCACAGGGAGGACATTATTATTATTATTATTTATTTATATAGCACCATTAATTCCATGGTGCTCTGTACATTATTATATTAATCCCATGGTGCTTTACATTATTATATTAATTCCATGGTGCTTTACATTTGGGGGTTACATACAATACACAGAATATACAGGTAGATATAATACTAACAATGACCGACTGGCACAGTGGGGTAGAGGGCCCTGCCCGCGAGGGCTTACAATCTATGGGGGAAGGGGGTAGAGACAGATGGAGAGGGGGAGACTGTACAGATGGCGGTGCGGTGATAGTGTTATTGGGGTTTGTAGGCCTTCCTGAATAGGGGAGTCTTCAGGGCCTTCTTGAATCCTGTGATTGTAGGGGTCAGTCTTATGTGTCTTGGTAGGGAGTGCCAGAGTATGGGGGATGCACGAGAGAAAAGTTGGATATTGTTGGGTGAGGAGCGGATGAGAGCAGAGCGGAGTAGGAGGTCATTGGAGGATCTGAGGTTACGTGTGGGCAGGTAGCGGGAGATGAGGTCAGAGATATATGGAGGGGACAGGGTGTGGATGGCTTTGTATGTTAGCGTTAGTAGCTTGAACTCAATTCGCTGGGCTATAGGTAGCCAGTGGAGGGACTGGCAGAGGGGAGCAGCCGATGAGGATGGGGGTGGTGAGGTGGATTAAACGAGCAACGCAGTAGTGTGCGGGGGCCACAAGGAGGACATTATAGTGTGTGGGGGCCATGAGGAGGGAGACTGAGTATATGAGAAGGGCTGAGAGCGAGCACTTACCTCCTCGGGTACAGCAGCCGTCTGCTCACAGACGATTCTATTTCCTAAGGTGTTAAAGGACCTGTGTGAGGTCATGACCATGTGACCAGGCTCTTGTGTGGGTGGAGATAAGGAGATAATGTCTGCGCCTGCGCCAGCACTCAGCGCTCTCTTACACTTTGTTACATGTCTTGGAAGTTGTACTTGTGGTTATCAGTAGAATAACGTCCTAGATACAGAATCTGCACATCTTGCATAACAGGATGTTTCTGGTTTCTTCACCTAGGACAGCGGTCAGATATAGCTTACCTGCACAGAATGGCCGCCTTGTATACAGGGGCGCACCTAAAACTTATATATGCTCATGTATCATACGGTCATGTATCATGTATCACACAACTTACAGTGTTGGCCAAAAGTATTGGCACCCCTGCAATTCTGTCAGATAATACTCATGTTCTTCCAGATAATGATTGCAATCACAAATTCTTTGGTATTATTATCTTCATTTAATTTGTCTTCAATGGAAAACCACAAAAAGAATTGTCAAAAAGCCAAATTGGATATAATTCCACACCAAACATAAAAAAGGGGTGGATAAAAGTATTGGCACTGTTTGAAAAATCATGTGATGCTTTTCTAATTTGTGTAATTAACAGCACCTGTTACTTACCTGAGGCACCTAACAGGTGGTGGCAATAACTAAATCACACTTGCAGCCAGTTGAAATGGATTAAAGTTGACTCCACCTCTGTCCAGTGTCCTTGTGTGACCACATTGACCATGGAGAAAAGAAAGAAGACCAAAGAACTGTCTGAGGACTTGAGAAGCAAAATTGTGAGGAAGCATGAGTAATCTCAAGGCTACAAGACCTGAATGTTCCTGTGTCTATCGTGCGCAGTGTCATCAAGAAGTGTAAAGCCCATGGCACTGTGGCTAACCTTCCTTGATGTGGATGGAAAAGAAAAATTGACAAGAGATTTCAACGCAAGATTGTGCAGATGATGGATAAAGAACCTCGACTAACATCCAAACAAGTCCAAGCTGCCCTGCAGTCTGAGGGTACAACAGTGTCACCCCGTACTATCTGTCAGCGTCTGAATGAGAAGGGACTGTATGGTAGGAGACCCAGGAAGACCCCACTTCTTACCCAGAGACATAAGCCAGGCTGGAGTTTGCCAAAACTTACCTGAGAAAGCCAAAACCGTTCTGGAAGAATGTTCTCTGGTCAGATGAGACAAAAGTAGGAAAAGGCCTCAACATAGAGTTTACAGGAAAAAAAGAGGCCTTCAAAGAGAAGAAGACGCCCCCTACAGTCAGACATGGCGGAGGGGCCCTGATGTTTTGGGGTTGCTTTGCTGCCTCTGGCACTGGACTGCTTGACCGTGTGCATGGCATTATGAAGTCTGAAGACTACCAACACATTTTGCAGCATAATGCCAACACCCTGGAATGCAACTGAGACAGCAGGGGAAGCATGTCTGGGGGCATCTAACATGCCCAAGTCACTGTATTATGTCAGGATCCCTATCAGCTTGCGATATGCACGAGCTGACTTTTTCCCATAGGAATGCATTGACCAGCGTTGATTGGCCAAATGCCATACAGAGTACGGCATTCGGCCAAACAATGCTGGTTCTGCAGGAGGCTAGTCTATGAGGAGGCGGAGTCTAAGATCGGACCAGAATGGAGGCTGCTGTGGACCGCTCTTAGACTCCGCCTCCACCAGCAAAACCAGCGTTGATTGGCTGAATGCTATAGCATTTGGCCAATCAACGCATTCCTATGCCGAGATGTAGCAGTGCTGGCACTGCTACACCGGGGTTGAAGTAGAGCCGAGTGTACGCTGAATCCTGCTGCACACTCAGCTCTGCTGCATCGGACTGCTACATCGGCCAGCACTACTACATCGGGCCATGTGCTCAGCTCGACTACTCCGGAATAGCAAAGCTCAGCGAACGGCCAGCTCTGCTTCATCTCCAGCTCTGCTTCACAGAAACCAAGGTGCAGCTGCAGACAAAACAAACAGGATGGGAAGTGCTGGACAACACAATACGCAACAAGAGAATGAGGAGAGGGACAGGGGAGAGGTGAGGTGGCAGTGAAGTCATGCCAACTAACACTCCGGCACACATGGCTGACTTCATGTTGGGCTGCTTTTCCAGTGACAAACGCATTGTCAAAATCCTGGAGAGCAACCAATACTGGATTTTTGCAATCCTCGACCCCCCGGTATAAAAATAACATCTCGGCTTTCATTCCGGTAGAGGGGAGGGCCAATTGCATTTATGATTGCCACATGCAACTTGTGCAAAATATAATGGAAATGTTTCCATCAACTCTCGTTGGCGACAGAGAGGAGAGTCCCTCCAAGAGGCTAACAACTGCTATCCGGTCCACACCCACCAGGGGCACACTCTCCAAGGTGTGGGACACCTTAATGGCACCCCCTTGCCAAACTACTACCACTGAAGGGCCTAGTGTCACCAGGAGGGACAAGTATAGACGCATGTTGTGGGAATACCTGGCCGACCACAGCCCTGTCCTCTCCGATCCCTCTGCGCCCTACACTTATTGGGTGTCAAAGTTGGACTTGTGGCTGGAGTTTGCGCTTTACGCCTTGGAGGTGCTGTCCTGCCCTGCTGCCAGCGTTCTATCAGAACGGGTCTTCAGCGCAGCCGGTGGCATCATCACAGATAAGCGCAGCCGTCTGTCAGCTGACAGTGCTGACCGGCTGACGCTGATCAAAATGAATTGCCACTGAATTGACCCATTATTTGCATGTCCACCAGTGTCAAGCACCCCAGTATGAAGTTGGATGTGTGTGCTACAGGTCTTCAGTTCCTCCTCCTCCTCCACCATCACAGTTGAAAAACAAAATTTAAAATCACCCCATTAAGGTTCAACTCAAGGGCCTAATATTATGGTCCAACAAGGGTCTATTCATCCATAGAGCATAATATTAGGCTCCTACAATCCTCAATTCATCCCAAGAGCCAAAAACTAAAACACTGTTGTTTAAAGGCTCAACTCACCCCAATGGCCAAAAACTCTGTTGGTTAAAGGCTCAACCCACCCAAAGGGCCTAACATTCTGCTGGTGCAATGCTCATCTCAATTAAAGGTGCAACGTTTAGATGGCTTCTTTCCAAACCAAGGGTGATTCCCTTCGGTAAGATGTGATGGCTGTTTCCAGCCCTGATTATCCTGGTTGATCGTGTTCAGTAATGAGGCAGCTCAGCATGAGGATCTTGTACGTGAGGTTGTCCATGTCCACTATTATGCATGAAGACTCAATCACAGTAAATGTCCTTATTTTTCTCCAATTCAATCCCTGAATGAACTGCTCTGACAGATGGCCTTGGCACTGCTGCAATGGCAATCACTGGGTTTTCCTGTTCTGGTTCCAAAGAATCTTGTGTCTTACTTGAAGAAGAGACAATCTTAGTCTGACTGCTGGTTGCTTGTGCTGCAGCATGTGGAGTTGGGTCTGTCAGCCTTGTGATGAACTCCTCATTCTGGATCCCATTACTTTCAACAGTCTCTAAAGTCTTTTGACACTTTGAATTTTGTTCAGTTCCAAAGGACTCTGTGTTTAGATTTGGCTCAGTCGCAGCTCCAGGACAGGCCTTGGAAGGCAAGGTTTCCTTTAGTGGCTCCATCTCAGAAAGATGATGATGGTGAAGCTTGGTTACATCTGGTGTTGAAAGGGAAAGTGGTTTCTGATCTACAGCTAAAGTACTGGAGGATGTTGTTTGGACAATTAACACCTGATCAGAACCCTGTAGAGGTAATGTAGAGTCCCATATTAGAGGACCATTACCGCTAGTAGTGGTTGCAGCCACTTCTCCACCTTTGCGGCCCTCTAAATAAAAGTTACCCCCAGGACTTGATGCCAAAATGTTATCAATTTCCTAATCAAAATCAAGGTCAATGTCTGGGTCCTCAGTCCAATCCACTGCATCAATCCAACACAATGAGAGTGATGGTTCGGGAACCACCGTTTTAGGGGCAAAGAATTTTAAAGGGGCTAACACTCTGCTGGTGCAAGGCTCAACTCACCCAAAGGGCCTAAAACTCTGCAGGTAGAGGCTGAAGTCACCTGAAGGGCCTCAATCTCTGCTGGGAGCTCAGCTTAAGGGCCTCTAACCTAATTTGGAAGGGCTCATGTGAAGGGCCAGAAAAGTAATTTTTGGAGGTCTTACCACATCACACACATCCACATAAACAATGACAGTTAAGGGTGGGGGCTGTTGGATTTCCCATTGCCTATTCCATGTGTGGTTGTCATTGGCAAGGTGATTTAAAGGGATGCATGCTAATGTTTCTTTAGCTTAAAATTTGTGTTTCTGTCCATACTACCCTGTTTCCCCGAAAGTAAGGCATAGCAGAGGTTTTGTTGAATTGCCTAATATAAGGCACCCCTCGAAAGTAAGACATCCCCCAATAATAATAATCTTTCTGCGCAAAGATTGTATGAAGAAAAACATTGCAGCCGGCTGAACACTGTGCGCGATGTTCTGTGTGCACAGATATGTCGGCTGCTGACACCGCTGCAATACGTTGTATCCACTGTTCCTGCTGCTGTAAGATGAACTGGGAGATGCCCGTTGTGCATACACTAAGCATCATATGCGGCAGGGGGGTCCACTCTCCCAGCTCATCCCACAGCAGCAGGAACAGTGGATATAACGTACAGTATCACTGCCGAGGCAATGTTTTTCTTCATACCGTCTTTGTGCAGCAAGCATATCTCACCGTAGCACAGTGGTGGCAGCAGCACACAAAATAAATCCCCTGAAAATAAGACATAGCATATCTTTAGGACCAAAATTTTATATAAGACACTGTCTTATTTTCGGGGAAACACAATATTGTGGAAGATAGAAGGTTTCCAAGTATTTTTCCACTTTGATAGAGGTTCTATTGAGTTTGGAATGTGTCTAGTTGATAGACTGTGATAGTGGGGTAATTCTGGGACTTGGGCTTGTTAGATGCCCCCAGACATGCTTCCCCTGCTGTCCCAGTTGCATTCTAGAGGTGTTGGCATCATTTGCTGAGGTGTCATAGTGGACTTCGTGACTGTCCCTAGTTGAATTGTGGTGACCCCTGAAACGAAGCATTTTTTCCCCATAGACTATAATGGGATTCGATATTTGGTCGAATAGTCAAATATTGAGGGGCTACTAGAAACGAAGATTGAATATTTCACTACTCACTCATCTCTAATTAATATACAAAGATAAGGATACAAAGATTAAGATACAGAATCATCACCAGTCGCTAACATCATCACCTGCCCAGAGAAGAAAATCAACGGTGAAAGTGATCGGCGAAGGCAGAGAACTCTTGGGAACCAACGCGGCGAGGAGCGGCCTCTACACATGGGTACAGAACTACTGACCTCATCAGCACCCCCTCAACTTCTTATACGCATTATACAAAATGGCTGATACAACCAACTGTGACATAAGCTTGTACTGCACAGGTGCTGTTTGTCTCCCTCATCCTGTACCATGCCAGGAGGACCAGGAGATAAGATCACTGTGCTTCACCAGATTAGTATAATCAAACTTTCTTTATTAAAGTCCAAACAATTACACAACGCGTTTTGGGCTAACACTGCCCTTTCTCAAGTGTAATGAACTCAAAAAGACTTAGGTACCTACTGTATTGTGCTGAGAATAGCCGACACGTACCCCATCTCAAGTGTCTTTTGGAGTTCATTACACTTGAGAAAAGGCAGTGTGAGCCCGAAATGCGTCGTAAATTTGTTTGGACTTCAATAAAGAAAGTTTGAGTATACTACTCAGGTGAAGCTCTGTGATCCTATCTCCTGGTCCTCCTGGCATTTGATTGACACCTTGTGTGGCACGGCTTCTGTGGCTACATCACCTAGGGAGGAACCCCCCTATATAGTGGTTCGCAAGCTATTTGGTGGTTGTGGATCCCACAACCCTGTAAGGTGAGAGGCTTTTTGTCTTCCTTACAAGAAAGTAAATATGAATGCAAAAAATAAGTGCACTAATTGGAAAACTAATAAACCAAAAATGAAATGCACTAAAACTTGACCTTTATTAGTAGTTTGAAAAGCCCAAAAAATAGTGGCACCATTTGACTACCACCAAAAATAGGAGCTATATTAAAAGGTGGAATGGAGTGGTATTATTGTCCTAAATATGTAAGTCTCTCAGGACAAGGCCTTAATATTGGACCTATAAAGTCCACCTGACACAGACTCACTAGTCTTAGGCTGGGTTACTGGTCTAACTGGTTTTTGTTATTTGATTCCATGAATCACCCCCCACCCCCACATACTAGAGGACAGGCATCCATACAATCGGACCGTCAGGCCGAGCTTTCAATCTATTAATGTGCTGACAATTGAGCGTGTGTGGTGTGGAGGGTTTTAAGTAGGAGGTAACTACATTCCCTGCTAGTGTGCATTAGGTCCTAATATTGGCCCAGTCCGATTGTATGCATTACAATACAGTTCTATTTTGTATTGTCCAGTACTGTTATTAACCAAGCGTCTGTTTACCTCGTCAAGTGTTTGATGTTGTAATTGTCTTGTGACCTTTGTGACGCGTAACTAGATGTCAGCTTAGCAAGATGGCGCTTACATCTTGAACTACACCCGAAGTCATGTGCAAAAGCAGGATGAGAGAAAGCGGAACCTCAGACACTTCAGCCAACAGCAAGTCAACACATATATGTCAACTCCTCCATGAGATGCTGATGTTTGTAGTAAATAAAGGGGAAGTTGTGTCCACCCTGACTGAGTGCAGAGTGTCATTTCTTTGAGCGCGCTCCTTGTCCCTGCAGAATTAGAAAACCAGCAACCAACCTGAGATACTATTTAAGTATCAATCTAAAACACTGTTCTCTGTTTTTGTCTCTTATCCTGTACCATGGATGGGCCAGATCCAAAGCCTCAGATAAGGGAGACAAAGCAACCTTAAGAAAACAAAATTAGGCTCCTGGATGAGAAAGATCCCAAACATGTGAACACGGATCTGTGAAATAAACAAAATAACGAAGATATGAAAGGCCGTGCAATTATAATGAATAACAGAGGTTACAACAATGAGAAATTCTGCACAAAATAGAGACTAGAACTCAAAATAGAGACTAGAATATCGTCTTGTATTTGGTCTATTTGGGACTGTAAATCCCGATTATAATCGGATAAATTAAAACAACACATGCCCTTAAATTCTTGGCATCTGTAACTTTAAAGGGGTTGATAGAACCACCAAATGAGTTCCTAGTATATTGTGACATAGCGGTCTGTGTCATACAGAAATGATTACTGTTCATCACTTGTGCTAGATAGATTCACAGATTCTGTTTGGTTTTCCCTTAAGTCAGATTTTCCATGGTTGACATCTCTCTTCTCCTTTGGAGAGTTGGTTAGGTAGTGACAAAGGCCGAAAGGACCAGGACCATACACGCGACGATGCCAGCAGACTACCATGTCCAGATTTCAATCTGGAAAGAAAACAGATATTATTCTCTGAGATAACACCTTCACTTGGGACACGTCCATAACCTTTCGTTCCCCTAATGGTTGTTACCGTAGGATCCTGTCCTTTGACTATTTTCATTTCCAGGGTGGACAAAATTAACAATTGATCTATCCTGTCTCCTGTTGGAATTAACAAATCACCATTGGTTAGTAAAAGTACCTTCACATCACCCTGATCTTCTTGATCTATTACTTCTCCCTTTACTTGAATCTCTCTTAAGGCTCAACATGATCCTGGGGCTACAATGCCAAGAAGCTCAGGGCGTTTGCAGTTCTATAACAGACCAAATTACCTTAACTTTGACTATAACTGCCTGTTTGGGTAGTAGCAGGGCTTCTAATCAGTTCCTGAGACACCCGCCTAGAACTGCCGCAGTCTATGGACTCAGTTGTCAGGGGACGGTGGGTAGCCATATGACTCAGTTCATGGCACCGCCAATATCTAAACCGGTATGGGTCTGCATTTTGAAACCTGTATTTAAAGGTCACAGTCTACCTGTACTCCTCTGAGCTTCCTCACCGCCACAGTAGTTGGTACAGTCTTACCTAGCTTTGAGGTAACAGGTCTGGGAGATGTCTGCAGTTGCTCCTCAGGGGCTCGGTACCATTCCACCAAACACACCTGCTGGTCAGCCGTTGTAGGTCCCACTTGTCCAACGCAGTGCTGAATCTGAGGTGAAACCGAACTGGTGTATTTCTCCAGTACCATTCCACCCTCTGTGCCGTAGTGGCCTCCTATGGCTGAAGCAATTTCCTCACCAAATACACCAGGTCATGCATCTGGAATTGGTAGGGGAGATTCTCAGAGAAAGTCCATTGGTGCACTCTCCCAGCACATAAATGCATGTTCACCCCGAAATGTGCCAAGATCTTACCTCTCAGTTAAGGGTATTCCTTAGCCTCCTTTTCACCCAGGTCAAAGTAAGCCTTCTGAGGTTCGCTGGTGAGGAACGGCTCCACTACATTAGACCTTTGATCCCTTGGCAGTTTCTCTCACTCGGCCACTCACTCAAAAACCCAAAAATATGCCCCCACGTCACCTGTGGATGTCACCTTTTGAACTAAAATCTGCACGGCAGCTCGGGCAGCGGTCTGTACACTCTGAGTCTCTTTTGCACCAGCACACTCTCCTACTGTCCTCTGGTCGACCAGGAATAGCATTAAGAAAAGCTATTCTTCATCTACCTTTAGAAGTCTTCTCCACGCCGGCGTCCCCAATGCTGCTTGAAAAATCTCCAGTGTCACCTCATCTTCTTTTGGAACGCCTCTCTGCCACGTCTTCTTCCGGCACTGGTCTTCAGAATCCTAGGCATGCGCAGTCGACTGCCATGGGGCTTCGGGCAGAGCCAACTGCCATTTTCTTGTGGCCGCCTACACAAGTGGGCTGCGCATGTGAAGTATGCTCGTCTAGCTCTACGGAGTAGTGTGCTCTGTACTCCATAGAACTACATGAGTGTACCGCACATGCACAGTACGCTCGTATACGCGGAAACAAGAAAATGGCAGTTGGCTCTGCCCGAATCCCCATGGCAGTCGACTGCGCATGCCTAGGATTCTGAAGACCAGAGCTGGAAGAAGACGTGGCAGAGAGGCGTTCCAAAAGAAGATGAGGCAGCGCTGGAGATTTTTCAAGCAGCACTGGGGATGCCCTGAATTCTGCAAGAAAAATCATTTGCATACACAGAAAAGTGGCAATATCACCGGAAAGGCAGAGTGAAGAATACTTCTAAAGGTAGAAGAATAGCTTTTCTTAAGGCTACTTGTTAATATTAAAAAAGGCTTCTAATGATAGAATCCCTTTAAATTGGGTTTCTCTGCATCTGAAGCCCCAGATGTGAAGAAGTTAGCTCAGTAGCAGCAATGGTGCGGGCCCAAACAGGCAAGACAGGGACAGAAAATATGCAGCAAACTGGTTTATATAGAAAAAACAGGAAAACAAATAAACCTTAACTTCAGGCACAAAATGAGCAAAATAAAATACAACCTTAACTTCAGGCACAAAATGAGCAAAATAAAATACAACCTTAACTTCAGGCAAAAACAAAATAAATCCCTGCTCGTCTGAGCCACTAGCTAAATAGAACTGATAACCTAACTATATGCGTTATAAAAAACATACATGTCACACACAGACGGCTCCACTACATACACATCACACACAGACGGCTCCACTACATACACATCACACACAGACGGCTCCACTACATACACATCACACACAGACGGCTCCACTACATACACATCACACACAGACGGCTCCACTACATACACATCACACACAGACGGCTCCACTACATACACATCACACACAGCTCTGCAGAGACCGCTAATATCTAGTCATGTGATTCTGTGACTCCTCCCACACAGGTGACATTTTCACAGGTCCTTTAGCTCACTGGGATTTAACATCTTCTGCACAGATGACTGCAGGACCTGATCACATGACTCATTGACTCCTCCCATACCTATGACATCATCACAGGTCCTGTGAGCAGACGGCTGCTGTACCTAAGGAGGTAAATGCTCGCTCTCAGCCCTTCTCATACATTCAGTCTCCCTCCTCGTTGCCCCCACACACTATAATGTCCTCCTTGGGCCCCCCGCACACTATAATGGTCAAGGGGTGTGAATACTTTTACAAGCCCCTGTATCGGTGTTAGATCTCTGGATGGAACATTCTCCGGGACACTCATTCCTCTCATGTCCCTACAGCGGGGCCCATTCTCTACGTCCTCTATACCATCATGTAAGATTCTGCTCATTTCAGTAAGTCACAAACCTACAGATTCCCGTTGGCCACTTTCTCCTCTGCATTAGTCACTTGTTGTTGCACGTTGCGTACTAGGCTGTAATACTTCCTCTTCTGTCAGGGTCAGGGAGGACTGTACAGTTAGTTCCAGTGTGCTGGTAATATCAGGGGCCGAGTGTCTTCACCTCTATGGCCAGTAGATTGTAGTCCAGACAGAAATGTGGGAGATCTATCTGTGACAGTTGTGGCTGTTCCAAGAGATCGATGGACGAACCATCACTTGTTGTGACTGAAGCTGCAGGGAAAGTCAGTGTCATCTGTACAAGTGTCAGCTCCGTATCTTTGGACTCTTCCTCACCTTCTTGAGGGTTTCTTCCACCTCTTTAATCTGGGTCACCTCCTTCCACTTCTCTCACCTATTGGCCCAGAATTCCATGCGGTCAGAGTTATCTACTGGAACATAGGAACCATCTACTGTAGTTCTGTCCGTATGTACTGGTGCAGCCGGGGGGTGTCAGTTGCCTATTGTGGGTCTGGTTGTTGTTGTGAGGTGAAACATTTCTGGTTCCTCATGCTCCAGATACTGTACTGGCTGCTGATGCTGCTGCTCGTCCTCCAGCTACTTGTCGCTGGGGCACTGGCAGAGGAGGCGAAGTATCTCTCAGTATGAACACATCCCAAAATGGCCCTGTCCACCTCAGCTAAAACCTTATGTCATGTCTTTGGCTGCGAGGCTGTCAGGTGATGCGAAAACCCCAGCCCACATCTCAGACACGTGTCTCCTCAGTATTCTCTCTCTGCAGTGCACGTTACAAAGGACATTTTAGTAGTTAAGTATTTGGTATCTGTTTTGTTAAAAAAAAATTAACCATGTTGATAATTAATTTTTACTTCAGCTCATAACTAATTGGTTCGCTCATCTCCACTATGAATCTATTGTCACATCAGCGGCATGTGATTCTCCACAGTTTCCATGTTGGTTATTTCCAATGGCGCCATTTCTCCACTCACAATACACTTTCACCAAAGCAGCGAATGGACAGTTCACAACCTGCGCTGTTGGAGAAATACAGTGTTGGCCAAAAGTATTGGCCCCCCTGCAGTTCAGATAATACTCGTGTTCTTCCAGAAAATGATTGCAAGTACAAACTCTTTGGTAATATCTTCATTTATTTTGCTTGCAATGAAAAAACACAAAAGAGAATGAAAAAAATGTCAAATCACTGATCATTTTACACAAAACTCCAAAAATGGGCCGGACAAAAATATTGGCCCCCTCAGCCTAATACTTGGTAGCACAACCTTCAGACACAATAACTGCGCACAACCGCTAACCAGCAATGAGTTTCTTACAAGGCTCTGCTGGAATTTTAGACCATTCTTTGGCAAACTGCTCCAGGTCCCCCCTGAGATGTGAAGGGGGCCTTCTCCAAACTGCCACCAAGAGATCTCTCCCCCTCCCCCACAGGTGTTCTATGGGATTCAGGGCTGGACTCATTGCTGCCACTTTACAAGTCTCCAGGGCTTTCTCTCACCACCATTTTCTAGTGCTGACCTGAAGTGTGTTTTGGGTCATTGTCCTGCTGGAAGAGCCCTGACCTCTGAGGGAGACCCAGCTTTCTCACACTGGGCCCTACATTATGCTGCACAATGTGTTGGTAGTCTTCAGACTTCATAATGCCATGCACACGGTCAAGCAGTCCAGTGCCAGAGGCAGCAAAGCTACCCCAAAACATCAGGAACCTCCGCCATGTCTGACTGTAGGGGGCGTCTTCTTCTCTTTGAAGGCCTCTTTTTTTTTTCCTGTAAACTCTATGTTGATGCCTTTTCCTACTTTTGTCTCCTCTGACCAGAGAACATTCTTCCAGAACGGTTTTGGTTTTCTCAGGTAAGTTTTGGCAAACTCCAGCCTGGCTTATGTCTCTGGGTAAGAAGTGGGGTCTTCCTGGGTCTCCTACCATACAGTCCCTTCTCATTCAGACACTGACGGATAGTACGGGGTGACACTGTTGTACCCTCGGACTGCAGGGCAGCTTGCACTTGTTTGGATGTTAGTTGAGGTTCTTTATCCGCCACCCGCACAATCTTGTGGTGAAATCTCTCGTCAATTTTTCTTTTCCGTCCACATCTAGGGAGGTTAGCCACAGCTTTACACTTCTTGATGACACTGCGCACGGTAGACACAGGAACATTCAGGTCTTTGGAGATGGACTTGTAGCTTTGAGATTTCTCATGCTTCCTCACAATTTTGCTTCTCAAGTCCTCAGACAGTTCTTTGGTCTTCTTTCTTTTCTCCATGCTCAATGTGGTACACACAAGGACACAGGACAGAGGTTTAGTCAACTTTAATCCATTTCAACTGGCTGCAAGTGTGATTTATTTATTGCCACCACCTGTTAGGTGCCTCAGGTAAGTAACAGGTGCTGTTAATTACACAAATTAGAGAAGCATCACATGATTTTTAAAACAGTGCCAATACTTTTGTCCACCACCTTTTTTATGTTTGCTGTGGAATTATATTCAATTTTGCTTTTTGACAATTCTTTTTGTGGTTTTCCATTGAAGACAAATTAAATGAAGAAAATACCAAAGAGTTTGTGATTGCAATCATTTTCTGAAAGAACACGAGTATTATATGACAGAATTGCAGGGGGGCCAATACTTTTGGCCAACACTGTACTGTCACCCTCGGCCCGACAGCCAATAATCATCCCTTGTGCAACTCTGATAAATTGTCCCCTTTACCTGAGACAATGAGATTCTGTTCAGCCTATCACACACCTTATATACCCACCAAGCCGGCCCACAACAAGTCACTCCCTTCCTGAGCTACACGCTGCCGACGTCAGAAGTAGGAGGTGGTGATAATAATGGGACTCAACTCTTCTATTTATTCCATGGGATTCCGTGTAGTGATTACATTGTCTCATCTTCTCTCCATTCAGGTTCCTACAATATAGAATCCTCTCAGTATCTTCTATATAAGAGAATATTCCTGATTGATCCATCAAGGATGGAAAGAGACAGGAACAAGATGGCGGAAAGTCTATTAAATCTCACCCTAGAGATCATCTACCAGCTTACTGGAGAGGTGAGAGATTCTGATGATGTCATTGATAAGGAAATCAATATGAAATCCATATATGTTAAGGTATATTCATCTGCCCTGTCCCTTTAAGCTAGAAATATAAGTTTCCTTCTTGAAATACTAAAATCTCTAACTTGTTGTTTTCTAAAGGTTTCCATGACCCATGGACCCATTTAGCTGAATCAGAGTAATAAAGTGACTGGAATAAAGTTGATAAGCGGGTGATTAGATATGATTAGGAGTAAATACTGCTGGGCAATGGGAAAAATATAACATTGAATAACCCTTGATATAACACACGGTTGGGTGACTAATATACGCCGGATCAACCATATTCAGTAGGAACAGTAGTCAGAATATTCATTTCCATGATAGGGAAATGAATATACATTTATACATATACTTTATACTTGCTTTCCAATAACTTAAGCTAGGTCAGCTTGACCCATCGTCCATAATAAAGTGGACTATGTGCAGACATATTGCTGCACCCTATAATAAACCAGATCATAATAAAGTCATAAACTTCTATTAATACAGTTCAGATAAAATTACCTGCAGCAAGTCATTGGGACTTTGCCTTGTAACATGATGATTTCAGCTAAATTATTTCATGTGGTGTGATGGGAATTTACCTATTTCCAGAAATTGTCATTGGATATTAAAATTGCTTATTCAGATGTACGCCCACTTCTGTGGGTATAAGAAGAGATGATTTGTTCAATAAACTTTATGCTTTTGCTCAGATTCAACTTGTTTCTGTGTCATTGCATCACTGATGCTCCGGAGTGCGACGTAATTTGGAATCCACCCAATATACCTATTAGTCTGACTTAAGGACTACCTTATCATCATCATGACATCATTCTTATCTATAGTAATAACAGATGATATGACTGGAGAGGTGATGGACTCTGGACATGCATGTAGTGAGATTTATTAATGTGTCTCCCCATAACCAGGATTACACAGTAGTGAAGAAGACCTCTAGTGGGCGCTGTCAGACCCTTGTATTTGATGGATGGAGAGGAACCCTGAGCCCATTCCCGGGGCCTCCACCTCACCCCCTGATACAGGAGGAGATCAATGGACAGAAGATCCTAGAACTCACCCACAAGATGCTGGAGCTGCTGACTGGAGAGGTGACACTGCTGGGAATGCTGGGACATTATACAGTAACTGGAGGGGTCGGGGTGATGACTGTATCATTGTGTTGTCAGGTTCCTATAAGGTGTCAGGATGTCGCTGTCTATTTCTCCATGGAGGAGTGGGAGTATTTAGAAGGACACAAGGACCTGTACAAGGAGGTGATGATGGAGGACCAGCAGCCCCTCACATCAGCAGGTAATAGACATGACTATATACACATGGACTTCCAGTATTTGTATGTACAGAATGAATTCAGTCCCTGTCTGTGTTTCCTACAGGTAGATCCAGTAAGAGGACAACACCGGAGAGATGTCCCAGTCCTCTTCTACCACAGGATGATGATCAGGTAGATGGAGATATTCCCTATGATGTGTAGACGGGCTGTGAAGTCCTTGTGGTCAGTCTTGTTGTATCCAGCAGTATTATATGGTTATATACATGGGCGGTGTCATTGAGCCGCCATCTAATATGTTTATCCAGCTTCTCACAGACCTGCAGCTACTGTCAGGACATCTTTCATCTTCATGCGGATTAATGATCTAGAACATTCTCTGTGACTTCCACATTTGTCCAGTGACTTTTACATTATTTGTTTCCCAGATTTTCCATCAGGATAAAGATGTGAGCGACATTAATGCTATATCTATGAGAATACAGGAAGAGCCCTATGTGAGTGGTGATGAGGAGTGTGAGGAGGACATTCCTACAGGGACCCGCCCAGGTGAGGAGTCACCACTATATAAAGCATAGAAGTGCCACCATCAGAACAGTACTGGTGCTGTCAGAGGCCCAGTCACCACTCTAAGGAAAAAGCCGGTAGCTTTCAAGAAAAATTAATATTATGTGATGTATCTCTATGTAAGTGCCACTTTCCTCTCCTTAGAGCTATGACTGGGTGTGCCCGCTTCTTTCACCCCCTACCAAAACCTCTACAGTGACCTAGACCATTGGTGGCGTCTCCTGCCTTGCTTTATTACTATTCACTATCACTGACCTCCGTCTCAGCACAGTGAATACTAATGAAGTAGGCCGCGCTGCCGTCGTTTGCTGCCTGTGCCACTGACTTCACTTCTTCACACGGTCTGAAGCGTCTCAGGCAGCGGCAGCTCAGTGGGGAATATACTTATAAGGTTATGTTATTCAATAATAGTAACATCAGTTTTCTTCTTGTCAGATGACTGTACCAGCAGCTCAGAGGGACATCTGATATCTACAGATCATAAAGCAGAGGATCATGGTATCACACAAGATCCACATAAGGAACATGTCATTACCCCAGATATACCCTCAGACCTTCAGGAGAAAGATCTTTCTTCTAATTCATCACAGTCTGTTAAGCAAAATAAAAGATGCAGAAGAGGTGTTACATATCAGAGAACTCACACAGGAGAGAAGCCATATTCATGCCCAGAATGTGGAAAATGTTTTACTTGGAAATCAGACCTTGTTAGGCATCAAATAACTCACACAGGGAAGAAACCATATTCATGCCCAGAATGTGGGAATTGCTTTTGCAGCAAATCAAATCTTGTTGAACATCAGAGAATTCACACAGGAAAGAAGCCATATTCATGTCGAGAATGTGGTGCATGTTTTACTCAGAAATCCAGTCTTTCTGCACATCAGAGAATTCACACAGGAGAAAAGCCTTTTGTATGCTCAGAATGTGGGAAATGTTTTACTCAGAAATCAAATTTTGTTGCACATCAAAGAACTCACACAGATGAGAAGCCATATTCATGCCCAGAATGTAAGAAATGTTTTACTCAGAAATCAGTTCTCGTTAAACATCAACGAACTCACACAGGGGAGAAGCCTTATTCATGCCCAGAATGTGGGAAACGTTTTACTTACAAATCAAGTCTCGTTAAACATCAAATGACTCACACAGGAAATAAGCCATATTCATGTCCAGAATGTGGGAAATGTTTTCCTCATAAATCTAGACTCGTTAAACATCAAATATCTCACACAGGAAAGAGGCCATATTCATGCCCAGAATGTTTTAGACGGTTTACTCAGGAATCAAATCTTCTTAAACATCAAAGATCTCACTCAGGGCAGAATGAATTTTCATGCCCAAAATGTGGGAAATGTTTTACTCAGAAATCACATCTTGTTGAACATCAAATAAGTCACACGCTCCAACTGTCGCCCTCCTGAATACCGATTTGAAAATTTTCACGAAACTCCTGGCTATAAATGCCTGACTTCCTCTTCTTGTCCACATGGTCCAGGTGGGTTTTGTTCTCTGTCGTCAGGGAAGCAACATCAGAAGCACAGTGGACCTGATTGGTAACCTCAATCATTACTCTACCCCTACCCTCCTCCTCATTGTAGATGCCGAGAATCCCTTTGCTTGTGCCTTTGATTGTGTCGACTGGTACTTCATATTTGCCACGCTGAAGGCCTTCGCTTTTTTGGGAGCCTTTCTCATGATGATCTGGGCCTTTTACTCTTTCCCGATGGTGGTAGCGAAAAACACCCCCACTTGTCATCCGGTTCCCTCCCCATTCATTATGTGATTCACCAAGGTTGACCACCTTTTTTCCTTTTCTGTATTGAACTGCTGGTGGCCAGGATACAGCACTCTTCTGTTATTAAGGTCTCCCATTTCACAGGCATTGTCCTCCTCACCCTGACCTCCCCTCATACTATCCTGCTGTGAGTCATAGATGATTATAGCTACCTCTCCGGCTATAAGATAAACTCCTCTAAAAATAAGGCGCTGCCTATTAATATTCCCCAGGTTCTCCTAATTGTCCTCCGATGTAACTACCCAATGGCAATTGGCTTCCCTCTGCTATTTGAGAATCCAGATCACTCGCTCCTACAGCTCTCTTTATTGTGCTAACTACCCTAGTGTTTTCCATGAGCTCCGGGCTTTCTTACATAAGTGGAGGCCTTTGCATATTTTCGTACTGGGATGCATTGCAATGGCTAAGATGACGCTCCTCCAGAAGTTGTTTTATTATTTTGCTACCCTGCTGGTAGCTTGTCCCTGCAATGAACTACACGGCTTACAGTGAGCAATTTTCCAATTCATATGGAACGCCACCGCATTCGCAGGTTGGTTATATTGGCTGGAAGGGGGCAAGGAAGTCTGGCTGTCCCTCACATAATTCACTACTAATGGGCAACCCATCTGTGGAATATTCTTTTCCAGGTGATGAAATTGAGAAATTGTGGCATTCTCCTGTGCATCCCAACTCTCTTGTGGTAGGCCTTCCCCCTCGCCCTCTTCCCCCTCTCCTCCTGGGACCCATTTGTTTCATGAAGGCATTGTGGGCTACCTGGGGAGGATGAGGTGTATTATGGCCAGCAAAAGGACTTAATAATATGAACTTCAGCCTCCGAGTGGTTACATTACCAACAGACTGTCCATTTTTTGTTTTTGCCCAATTTGGCTCCCTGAAGGTATGCTGGCTGACATCCTTTGAGAGACTCTGTCGTGCGGGCACCTCCAGGGCTGGCCTTATCTCTAGTATTTATTGCTTCCTCTCATCTTCTGGGGAGCGGAGCCCCGTTTCACATAAATATATGGAGAAGTGGTCTAGGGCATTGAATAGGCAGCTCTCGCCCTCCCAATGGCAAATCATCTGGTCTCGTGCGGCTAAGTCCTCCACCTGTGTTACATTCCGCGAGACCCAATACAAATTATTGATGCACTGGTATCATAACCCTGCCTTACTTCATTCTTTCAACCCAAGTATTTCTCCCCACTGTTGGCGATGTGGGGCGGGGTTGGCACCTGGTATCACATTTTCTCCCTTTCTGGTTGGAGGTTAAGTCCCTTACGGACGCTTTGTTTATTTGTGGGGTTCCACTAGATCCTCTTACTTACCTCCTAAATCTTCCACCTATACATCTTGGCAAACAGTCTTCTAAATTGTTTCTTTATTTATGCACTGCTTATTGCCCTCCGCTGGAAGAAGGTCTCTCCTCCTTCCTGCCTGGACCTCATTGCCTAGGTAAAAGACGTGCGCAGTTTGGAGAATCTGACGGCCTCACTTAACCACACTGTTGAGGCTTTCCAGGCTATATGGTCACCCTGGGACGTGTATTGTACTTTGACCCCCCCCCCCCTTTTTCTTCTTCCCCCCTCTTTCATATTCATGTTTTTGGTTTTTGTGCTCTGTATGCTTTGCTGTTTTGTATATTTCAAAACATTTTTCAATAAAAATTACAGTTTAAAAAAAAAAAAGTTCAGGCCTGAGGAAAGGTGTCCTCGGCCCGAAACATTGCGTATTGATCATGTACTGAAGCTCTATGATTTTGTGAAGTTACAGTGCGGCTTTTTGTCATACATGGAGTCTGATATGTTGTAATAAAATACACAAGATCAAATAAATTATTTGCAGCGCCGTCCATCCTTTTGTTGTTGATTTTCAGTTCTTTTTGAGACCTTTTCCTTGTATGCTAAATATCAGGATCATTTTAAGCTCCAGATGTGGAGGTAACAATTATATTTTAGGAGTTTGTTCTGTTAAGATATAGGAAAGTTTTAATTTTACTTTATTTTGGATTATTTAACATTAGCAGTTAGCCGCGACTTCGTCTGCGGTTTGGCGGTGGCGCCGAGCCGCTTATATTTCTTGTCCCCCTATCTCTGCCCCCAGTATCTTGTCCCCCCCATCTGTGCCTCCAGCTTCATGTCCCCTCCATCTCTGCCCCCAGTCCACTTCATCTGGCCCCAGTTTCTTCCCCCATCTCTGCCCCCAGTCTCATGTCCCCCCATCTCTGCCCCCATTATCTTGTCCCCCCCATCTCTGCCCCCAGTCTCATGTTGCCCCATCTCTGCCCCCATTATCTTGTCCCACCCATCTCTGCCCCCAGTATCTTGTCCCCCCATGTCTGCCCCCATTATCTTGTCCCCCCCATCTCTGCCTCCAGTTTCTGCCCCCCATCTCTGTCCCCAGCTTTATGTCCCCCCCCCCTACATCGGCCCCCTGTGTAGTATGACTCACCTTTGTCTATGTCCTCCGCTGCTGTCTGTGCTGGCTGAGTGCACACACTTCTCGTGCTGCTGCCTGTGGCGTATATGTAGCAGAGCAGGCCCGGCGTCATAGCAACCTGACGCCGGAGCTCGCTGTGCTTCATATAGGACACAGGCAGCAGCAGGCGGAGACCTGTGTGCACTCAGCCAGCACACACAGCAGCGGAGGACAAAGACAAAGGTGAGTCATACTACACAGGGGGCCGATGTAGGGGGGGAACTGAAGCTGGGGAGACCGACCGGGGGACACCCCCTCCCCCCAGGACACCCCCCCGCTGCACTGACCTGTATGTGTTGAGTGGGGTGCAGCAGCCTTCTCCTTAGCCTCCGCAATGTGTGTAGGCAGCCTGGTATAGCTGGCCGCCATGTTGTTCAGTGTGTCCCTGCTGAATCGGCACGCCCACATTCAGCCCCCAAACTATGGTGCCACAGCCCTGGCTTTATAACCTGCCCACAGCCTGCCATGCACCAATAGGAGGAGCGTGGACAGACCAGCGCTGGCAGAATGCCAGCTTCCATAGCCGAGCCCGCAGGGGTCTTTGAAGGGTGACGGTGGCGATTTGGGGTGAGTGACCCACATTTAAAGTAGCCTATTGCACCTTCCTGGGAAATATGAGGGTGTGTGTGAAATCCGTTCAGCCGTTTGGCTGTGATTGAGGAACAAACATCCAAACACACAAACCCACAAACTCACAAACATTCACCTTTATAATATTAATAGGATTTTTCTGTAGGGGCAGATTCAGTGATTGGTGTCACTTTATTGGTAAAAATACGAACTTTTTAATGCTTAAAAAGTTGCAACATCTTAGAATTTCTGCTGTAATAGTAGAAGTTCAGCGGCCCATTCCACTGCATACAGGGGGTTCCTGGGGATGTCATTGGTATGGGAAATCAATTTGGCCCTGAAATACTCTTAAACCCCTTGCCAACATCTGCCATAATAGTACGGAATGAGATTCAGGACCAACGTTACCAGTGTTACTCACCTCTCCTGTGCTCCGGCGTGAACCCATGCAGTCTTTGGCCTCTGTAGTGACGTCACAGACATCATGTGGGTCAGACTGGCATTGAGACACATAATGATGCCTGTGTAAACCACGTCTGTGATGTCATTGAAGAGGAGGACGGCGGAGCCCAGGAGAGTTGAGTGCCACTGGTTTTTATGTTTGTCAACTCCCCTGGGACTCTGATCTACAGTGGCATAACTACCGCCGTAGCAGTAGAGGAAGCTTCCACAGGGCCTGGGACATTAGGGGCCTGGTGACAGCCGCTACCGCTGCTAACATTATATTCAGGGGTCTTTTCGGACCCCCGAGAATAATGATCGGCGGCCCGTGAGAGGTAAGAAACATAAAACCACTGTTACTTACCTCTCCACGATCCGGGCAGGCTTCGGCCTAGTCCCAGGTCATGTGACATCTGATGTCATTGAAGAAGGACTACTTTGGATGCCAGGAAAAAGACCCCAGAGTATAATAATTGTTTATGGGTGTCCACAGTGGGACATAATACTGTGTGCAGTGGCCAATATGGGACATAATACTGTGTGCAGGGACCAATATGGGGTACAATACTGTGTGCAGGGGCCACTATGGGATATAATACTGTGTACAGGGGCCACTGAGGGACATAATACTGTGTACAGGGGCCACTATGGGGTATAATACTGTGTACAAGGGCCACTACATGGCATAATAGAGCGCGCCTCTTCGGTATCGGGGTTGGGGGGGGGATTTCAAAAGTTCGCCACGGGGCCCCGCCATTCCTAGTTATGCCACTGCTGATCTATATAATAATAGTTTGTGGATGATGTCCCCCAAAAACTTTGAGTTCTGCTGAACCGAAAATTTTTTCAATACTTATACGTACACTGTTGGGGCCACAATGGGACATGATACTGTACAGAGGCTGCTATGGAACATTATGCTGTATGTGGAGGGACCAGTATGGGACATTATAGTGTGTGTAAAGAAGGCGGTATGCCATGAGGGGGCCTCCCAAGTAAAATATTTGCTGTTAGGCCCAATCTTTGCTAGTTACACCCCTGGCAATGGCCGTTTTGTGCTAAAAAAAACACTTCTTCTGGCCTCTATCCACATAAACGCCTGAGAAGATTATATGTAAATTAGCTCCAATTCTCCATTTGGGCAGTAACTTATGTTTGTCTATGAGAAAACAAAAGGTTCCCGCCCACATAGAGAATCAGAGCTGGTTTACATATGATCTTCCGGGTGTTCTAGTCATTGAATGAGCGAATAGTATTCGAAACTCTAGTTTCGAATACTTTGCTCCATAGGAATGAATGGAAGCGGCTGAACACCAAGGGGTTAAGTTCCGACCGCGCGCCGGCTGCTTCCATTCATTCCTATGGAGCAAGGTATTCGCTCATCTCTAGTAACAACTTTGAGACGATTTAACTTACGTAAATGATTTTGAGATTGTTTTCTCGTGACACGATGTACTTCATGTTAGTGAGAAATATTGATAAATATTTTTATATTTATTTATTTAAAAAAATAGGAAATTTGGGGGGGAAAAAAATCACAATTTTCTAAATGTGAAATTCGCTGCTTTTCAAGCAGATAGTCATATCACACAAATACATGAATAAATATTATCCACCATATCTCTGATTTATATCGGATCATTTTTTAATCGTCCTTTAATGTATTTTGGACATTATATATCTTACAAGTGTAACAGCGATTTTCCAGATTTATAAGACAATTTCCCAAACTAATTTTTTAGGGACCACTTCACTTCTGAAGAAACCCCCATAAATCACCTCATTTTCAAAACTGCGCTCCTCATATAATTCAAAATAGCATTTTTTTTAACCCTTTAAGCACTTCACAGAAATAAAAACAATATGGAGGTGAAATTTAGACATTTCATATTTTTTTTTCAATAACACATTTATAACACAAAGAGTCAAAGGGCAAAACACATCTTGTAGTACAATTTCTCCCGAGCACAGAAACACCCCAAATGTGCTGTAATCTTAGGTTTGGGCACATGGCAGCGCACAGAAGGAAAGGAGCAACACTGGGGGTATGAAAAACAGATTTGCTGGAATAGTTTTTGGGTTCCATGTCTCATTTGCAGAGCCCCTAAAGTACCAGTACGAAGGAAACCCCTCAAAATTGACCCCATTTTGGAAATTTCACCCCTCACAGAATTTATCAAGACATATGGTGAGCATTTTGACCCAGCAGCCTCTTCACAGATTTTATTAACATTGGGATGTGTAAATTGAAAAAATAATAGAAAGGCACTTTAGTACCAAATTTTTCATTTTCACAAGGGGTTAACCCCCCTCCCCCCCTTCATGGTGGGGCTTGAAATGGAAAGAGCGATATTTGGATTATGGAGGGTAGATTTTGCTGGAATAGTTTTCAGGTACCATGTTGCATTTGCAGAGCCCCTAAAGTACCAGGACAATGGAAACCTTCAAAAGTGACCCCGTTTTGGAAACTACACCCCTCACAGAACATATCAAGGGATATGTTTCACAGATTTTATTAACATTGTGAAACTACTTTTTTTTCCAATAAACCGTCAATTTAGTTCCAAAAAAAATTATTTTTATAAGAGGATAAAGGAGAAAAATCTCCCCAAAGTTTGTTCCACAATTTCTCCTGAACACGGCAATACCTCATTTGTGGTTATAAACTGCTGTATGGAAACATGGTGGGGCTCAGAATGGAAAGAGCGCTATTTGGCCTTTGGAGGGCAGATTTGACTGGATTAGTGTAAGGATTGGAGTCAGGGTCAGGCAGTGCAAAGTGACAGAGCTGGGAAAGCAACACTGTGCAACTAATGACAAAAGGGGTCGTAGGCCCTGCGGCTATAACTATGCTGTAGATCTGAGATGAAACAGACCAATGCACTTCCTAATTGAAGTGCGCCTGCCACGACTCCTACGCTTCTGTCCAGGCGGCTAGGGTCAGGGAAGAGGAGGCCCTGAAAGAGCTAGGGGCTGGAGTAACGCAGGTGACACCTAAGCAGAAAGCACAGTGTAAAAATGCAATGCAAAACCAAAGACAAAATAGCATGGAACAAGGGAGGACAAGTCCCAGCAAAAACACAGAAGAGAAGGCGAGGTCGGACGAGCAAGAGGTCAAGCCAGGAGATATGAATAAAGTACAAAATCAGAAGACAAGGAATAGTCAAAGAGACGACCGAGTCGAGGAGTTGACATGATTATTTAGTGCAAATTCAGCCATGGGCAAATATTCACTCCATTTATCTTGGCAATCAGACACAAACCACCTCAAATACTGTTCCAAAGATTGATTCAATCTCTCTGTTTGACCGTTAATCTCTGGGTGGAAGGCTGAGGAGAAAGAAAGAGAGACTCCCAACCTGTTACAAAAGGCTTTCCAAAACCTGGAGACAAACTGTACGCCCCTGTCCGACACCACATTTGAAGGAATACCATGTAGACGTAAAATGTGACGGATAAACAACCAGGCCAACAATTTAGCTGAAGGCAATTTTTTCAAGGCAATAAAGTGGGACATCTTGGAAAAACGATCTACTACAACCCAAATTACCGATTTCCCTTTAGAGGACCGGAGATTGGTAATAAAATCCATGGAGATGTGTGACCAGGGTCTATTGGGTAGCGGGAGTGGATGTAAAAGACCCACTGGAAGTTGATGGGGCACCTTAGATCTGGCACAGGTCTCGCAAGAATGAACAAAAATTTTTACATCTCGTTGCCAAGATGGCCACCAATACGTACGTGATAACAGATTCCCAGTATCAGCAATGCCTGGATGACCTGCCAGAACAGAGGAGTGGATCTCCTCTAAGAGCTCCAAGCGGAGGTGGCTAGGGACAAACAATTTACCTGGTGGTAGCGCACTAGGGGCAGCATCCTGAGTGTTGAGAATACGGGTTTCAAGATCCGAGGTCAAAACTGCCACTACCACCCCAGGAGCAAGTACATTTTCAGGTTCCCCATCAGAACTACCACTAAGATCAAAACTTCTGGACAAGGCATCTGCCTTAGTATTCTTTGAGCCGGGATGGTAAGTAATTACAAAGTGGAACCTAGTGAAAAATAGAGCCCACCTGGCTTGACGGGGATTTAATCTTTTCGCCTTGTCTAAAGAGGTCAAGCCAGGAGATACGAATAAAGTACAAAATCAGAAGACAAGGAATAGTCAAATACAAGTCGGGTATACAAAAACCAATAAACAGACTGAAAGACACACAGACTGGATATCTGACAGAGCAGGAGACCAGGAAACACTAAGTGAATGGCTGGCAAGGATCCATGCCTGGGTGAGGTTTAAATAGCAGCAGAGAAAACACCTGATGGCTAATGGCATGGAGACTGAGAGCAAGGAAAAGATTTAACCCTTAATCACCTAAGCACAACCAATAGAACTCCTAACACGTCTCCCGGGGAGACGCTGCGCAGCAAGGAGACCGCGGCGACTCCGTATCCTGACAATTAGATGTTGGGTGCCATGTCGCATTAGCAGAGCCCCTAAAGTACCAATACAGTGGAAACCCCTCAAAAGTGACCCCATTTTGAAAACTATAGCTGTAACATCTCTGCCTGTTCGGGCCTCTGCGCCACCCTCTGCTCGCTTGCTGCGGTGCAGGAGGCGTGTGCAGTTTGATAATCTGCTTAAAGTTTTTAGTTGCACTGTGTGAACTCAGCTCTAGTTCTGTGATTGCATTTGCACCACACCCGTCTTCTGCCAATGGTGCCTCTGTCCATTAAGTGTTTGATTTTGTCTTGCCTGTGATTGACAGCTTTCCTTCCTATCAGGTTCAGGGCGGGTTCTTCCTCCTCTATTTAGTCTTGGCTCACAGTCACACTGGTGCCGGTTATTGCCTCTTGCTTGCTGGTATCTCTTGCTGTTTAATTACTTGTATTCTGATCCTTGACCTCTGGCTTCCCTACTGATTATTCTTTTGGACTCTGATTTGGCACTGCATCGCTCTACTGTTACCGAACCCTGGCTAGCTGACCTCCCTTTGTTGTTGTTCGTCTTGTCTGCGTTTTGTGTTTCAAGTATTCAGGGAGGGACTGTCCTCGTGGTTGTCGCCCATTACCTAGGATAGGGTCTGGCAATAGGAAGGGAAAGTGGGGGGGCTACAGCTTAGGGCTCACTGTCCCTTGTGCCCCTTCCTCCAGGGTTCACCAGCAGCTTCTGGGGAATTATCATCTGGCTATTCCCTAACAGAATAACCGGCCCGAAAAAACCTACATCCCTTGCTTCCCTACAGATAAGCATGGATCCTATTCAGTGCCTTGCAGCAAAGTTGGAGGGATTGACAGGCCTGGTAGCTGAGCTAGCAAAACAGGTTCAGACCCTAACTGAGGCTTCTGCATCATCCCCAGCTGTTTCTTCCCTTCCTAGGGTTAAGATGCTACTCCCGGATCGTTTCTCAGGGGACCGTGAAAAATTTGAGACGTTCAGGGAGTCTTGTCGCTTGTATTTTTGGATTAATCCACATGTGACTCAGGCCCAAATGGTGGGAGTGGTTATATCTCTTTTACAGGGGGACCCACAAGCTTTGGCCCTTAAACTCCCTCCTGAGGCTGAGGAGTGGGTTGATGTGGAAAAATTTTTTAAGTCCCTGGGCTCTATTTATGCTGAGCCAGACCACATTGCGCTTGCGGAATCTCAACTCCTCACCATGCGGCAGGGCAAACGCTCTGCAGAGGAGTATTGCTCTGAGTTCCGTAAGTACAGTGTAACGGCAGGTTGGTGTGAGTCAGTGCTAAAAGCTCACTTTAAACAAGGGCTATGTGATCGTGTTAAGGAGCTCTGGGTTGGTCACCCAGATCCCCCGACTCTTGAGAAGGCCATGACTTTGGCCGTAAGATCCGAGAAAATTTAAAAGAGAGAGTAGGACCTGTTGCCTCCAAGTTTTCTGTCTCTTCCTCTCTCTCTCCTGAAAAACTCACCTTTCCTCCCATCACTTCTGGTGAGGAACCCATGCAACTGGGAACTGTGGACGCCAAGACACGACGAGAACATCGTCTCAGGAATAACCTGTGTCTGTACTGTGGTTCCTCTGGTCATGTCATCCGTGACTGCTCTATCAGACCCCTGACACCAGCGAAAAAACTTCAGTGCCTGAGTGGTAATCAGAAGAACCACTCAGGCAACCAGGTATTTGGGGGGAATTACAATAGGATGTTGTTATCTGTGTCTCTGTCCTCTGGGGACAGATCTGTTTCTGGCAAGGCCCTAGTTGACTCTGGGTCTGCAGCAAATTTTATTAAATATTCAGTTGTTGAATCTTTGGGCATTGAGCTTTTGCCACTGGACTCGCCTATGTCTGTTACTGGAGCGGATTCTACTCCACTGGCCAGGGGTAAAGTCAGTTTTAAAACCCCCTTGATCTCTTTGCAAGTGGGCTCTCAACATTCAGAGGTCATAAGCCTTTTTGTTATGGAGAATCTCTCTGCTGATGTTATTTTGGGGTTCCCCTGGCTGAAGCTCCATAACCCTATTTTTGATTGGGGTAAAAAGGAGTTGGTGGAGTGGGGAGATCAGTGCTCATCCCACTGTATTGCTTTACATTCTGTAGATTGTGTCAGTGAGGAGAAGGTCTCAGCTACTAAAAGTTGGGAACGCCCCTCCGGTATTAAAACCTGGTGGTATCAGAAACGCCAGGTGAATAAAAAATGTTTGCCTGGTTCTCAAGCATCTGTGGTTCAAGCAGAACCAAAATACAAGGCAGGGAAAACTCAGAATCCCTCTAGAACTGGTTTGTCTGGTGAGGGTCCGGTGCCCCCTCATAAAAGGGGGGGGACTGTAACATCTCTGCCTGTTCGGGCCTCTGCGCCACCCTCTGCTCGCGTGCTGCGGTGCAGGAGGCGTGTGCAGTTTGATAATCTGCTGAAAGTTTTTACTTGCACTGTGTGAACACGGCTCTAGTTCTGTGATTGCATTTGCACCACACCTGTCTTCTGCCAATGTTGTCTCTGTCCATTAAGTGTATGATTTTGTCTTGCCTGTGATTGACAGCTTTGCTTCCTATCAGGTTCAGGGCGGGTTCTTCCTCCCCTATTTAGTCTTGGCTCACAGTCACACTGGTGCCGGTTATTGCCTCTTGCTTGCTGGTATCTCTTGCTGTTTAATTACTTGTATTCTGATCCTTGACCTCTGGCTTCCCTACTGATTATTCTTTTGGACTCTGATTTGGCACTGCATCGCTCTACTGTTACCGAACCCTGGCTAGCTGACCTCCCTTTGTTGTGGTTTGTCTTGTCTGCGTTTTGTGTTTCACGTATTCAGGGAGGGACTGTCTTTGTGGTTGTCACCCATTACCTAGGATAGGGTCTGGCAATAGGAAGGGAAAGAGGGGGGCTTCAGCTTAGGGCTCACTGTCCCTTGTGCCCCTTCCTCCAGGGTTCACCAGCAGCTTCTGGGGAATTATCATCTGGCTATTCCCTAACTATAGCCCTCACAGAACAAATCAAGGGATATAATGAGCAGTTTGACCCTACAGCTGTTTCACAGATTTTATTAACACTGGGACATTAAAATGAAAATTTTTTTTGTTTTTTTTTTCAATAAACCGTCAATTTAGTCCAAATTTTTTTTTATTTTTACAAGAGGATAAGGGAGAAAAAGCTCCCCAAAGTTTGTTACACAATTTCTCCTGAACGCAGCAATACCCCATATGTGGTCATAATCTGCTGTATGGGAACATGGTGGGACTTGGAATGGAAAGAGGGCAGATTTTGCAGAAATAGTTTTCAGGTGCCACGTCGCATTTGCAGAGCCCTAAAGTATCAATACAATGGAAACCCCTCAAAACTGACCCCATTTAGAAACTACACCCGTCAAGGAATGAATCAAGGGGTATTATCATTTTGAGCCTAAGAGTGTTTAATGTACAATGTAAAAATTAAAATTTTTAAAGAAATATACCATTTTTCTACCCAATATGCTGCACACGGTTTGTGTCATCAGAGACCTGCACTCTTAAAACTATTTGGTGGGCTATTCCGGGTAGATAGAAGTTATATATGTGGGTGTAAACTGCTGTTTGGGCACACAGCAGAGCTCAGAAGGGAAGGAGTTTGGCGCTTTTTAGCTTTTGGTGTACAGATTTAGAGGGGTTTCCTGACGCCATGTTGTTTTTGCAGAGCCCTAGAGAAGCCAGTAAATTGGAATTCCCCAAGAAGTGACCACATTTTGTAGGGGAAATTTTAGATTCTCTACAAATGTCCAATAACCAACAATCTAAATCAGCTGTCCAAAAGCACATACTGCTTCTTCACATCTCTGCCCTGTTGTGTGTCCAAATGGCAGTTTAGGCCCACATGTATGACACTGGTGTACCCAGGATAATGTTCTTACTATCATTTGTGGGTATAAACTGCTGTTTGGGCACAGGAGGGAAGCAGCACTAAATTTAGTTTTTGGAGCACAGTTTGGTTTCTGGACATTATGCCACTTTTGAAGAGCCCCTGAATTGACAGTAAGATAGAACCTGCACACACCTAACCCTACTTTGGACACCACACCCCTCAAGGGATGCATCAAGTGTGGTAGTGAGCATTTTTAAACTTTGAATGTGACATTAATTTCATTTCCAGAAATGAATGCACATCTGACAATAAAAAGAGAAAATTGTAAGTTTTCCAGAGATATGTCATTTCAGTGCCTGATATGTTGTACCCAGCTTATGTCAGCAGAGACACAAAATCCAAAAACTGTTAAGTGGATATCCCAGCCATTTGGAACATTCATCTCTGATACAAGCCGGGTATAACATATTACACACTGAAATGACGTATTCCTGAAAAAATTGTCATTTTCATCTTCCAACATGAGCTGCGTATTCATTTCTGGAAAATTAATTAAAGTAACACTTGGGGGTTAAATATGCTCACTGTACAGCTAAAACCCGCTTCCGATGGTGTCCGAGGCATTCAGTATCAGTAACAAACACTTAAAGGGGCTCCATCAGCAAAATCAGACTGCTAGAGCCCGATATATGTGTGCATAGCCTTTAAAAAGGCTATTCAGGCACCGTAAAAGTTATATTACACTACCCCCCAGTTTTAAAATAATAACCTAAAAAAGAATGTGTTCTACTTACCGAACGTGCACCCTGGGCGGGCATTCAGGGTGTGTCTTCATCTTCATCCCCGTCTCTTCTTCCGCCAATGTCTTCCGGTCCCGTCTTCCTCCAGCGCTCACGAACGGACAGTGAAAGCCTGGGCGCTTGCGCAGTAGCAGATGCCGCGTGCTACTACGCATGCGCCCAGGCCGTTTTTTAACATCAGTGTCCGCGAGCGAGCACTGGAAGAAGAAGGGACTGGAGGACATCGGAGGAAGAAGAGGCGGGGATGAAGATGAAGACAAACCCTGAATGCCCGCCCAGCGTGCACGATCCGTAAGTAGAGCACATTCTTTTTTAGGTTATTATTTTAAAACGGGGGGGGGGGGGGGGTAGTTTAATATAACTTTTACGGTGCCTGAATAGCCTTTTTAAAGGCTATTCACGCAAATATGGGGCTCTATCAGCATGATTTTGCTGATAGAGCCCCTTTAAGGTGCTGCGGCCACTATTGATCACGGTATCTTAAGGGTTAAACAGCGATGATCAGTGCTATCACTGTCCCTACTGTTGCAACAGGAGTCTGGTTCGCAGATACAGCTGGGCTCCCACTGTGATCGTACAAGTTCTGATTCTGAGCCCGCTCAATCACCATCACGTATGTGTATGTGGAGATGTATTAACTATTCACATTCTCACTCATACCTGTACATGAGAAGAAATGAAAGGGTTAAAGTAAAATAAATAAATCTAAAAAACAGTGAATGTAAATTCCTTCTTTATACATAGACGGATCAATGACTTCAGGTTGGCAATCCACTTAAAATCTGCTCCTCCACAGCAGTATGAATTCTCTGATGTCTAACAAGAACTGATTTCTGAGCAAAACATTTCCTACATACTGGGCATGAATATGGCTTCTCTCCAGTGTGAGTTCTTTGATGTTTAACAAGTTCTGTTTTAAAGATAAAACATTTACCACATTCTGGACATGAATACGGCTTCTCTCCTGTGTGAATTATTTGATGCCTAGCAAGGTCTGATTTATAAGTAAAACATTTTCCACATTATAGGCACGACTATGGCTTCTCCCCTGTGTGAATTATTTGATGCTTAACAAGTTCTGTTTTAGAGATAAAACATTTCCCACATTGTGGGCATGAATATGTTTTCTCTCCTGTGTGAATCTTTTGATGTTCAACAAGATGTGATTTCCGAGCAAAACATTTCCCACACTCTGAACATGAATATGGCTTCTCCCCTGTGTGAATTCTTTGATGTCTGACAAGATCTGATTTCTGACTAAAACATTTCCCACATTCTGGGCATGAATATGTCTTCTCCCCAGTGTGAGTTCTTTGATGTTTAACAAGTTCTGTTTTAGAGATAAAACATTTCCCACATTCTGGGCATAAATTTGGCTTCTCTCCTGTGTGAATTCTTTGATGATTAACAAGGTTTGATTTATAGGTAAAATTTTTCTTACATTCTGGACATGAATATGGCTTCTCTCCTGTGTGAATTATTTGATGCCTAACAAGGTCTGATTTATAAGTAAAACATTTCCCACATTGTGGGCATGAAAATGGTTTATCTCCTGTGTGAATCTTTTGATGTTCAACAAGATGTGATTTCCGAGCAAAACATTTCCCACACTCTGAGCATGAATTTCGCTTCTCTCCTGTGTGAATTCTTTGATGATTAACAAGGTTTGATTTATAGGTAAAACTTTTCATACATTCTAGACATGAATATGGCTTCTCCCCTGTGTGAATTCTTTGATGCTCAACAAGGTCTGATTTAAAAGTAAAACATTTTCCACATTCTGGGCATGAATATAGCTTCTCCCCTGTGTGAGTTCTCTGATGTATAACATCCCTTCTGAAGTTTTCATTTTGCTTAACAGGTTGTGATGAATTAGGAGAAAGATCTTTCTCCTGAGGGGATGGGAGTATATCTGGGGTAATGACATGCTCTTCATATGGATCTTGTGTGATAACATGATCCTCTGCTTTATAATCTGTAGATATCAGATGTCCCTCTGAGCTCCTGGTACAGTCATCTGACAAGAAGAAAACTGATGTTACTATTATTGTATAACATAACCTTATAAGTATATTCCCCACTGAGCTGCCGCTGCCTGAGACGCTTCAGACCTTGTGAAGAAGTGATGTCAGTGGCACAGGCAGCAAACGACGGCAGCGCAGCCTACTTCATTAGTATTCACTGTGCTGGGAAGAATATGCAAATCTGACTTCCATGATGTAATTAGGTTGCCAGTGCCTCAAGTATGCACACCTAATCCTCTCACCTCTGCAAGATCAGTCCTCACTGCGCCAAGCTGATGAGATGCAAATACATAGAAACAGCTGTCCTTGGCTGAGAAGATGTATCTGGTATAATCCCAACATCATTGCAAACAAAGGCCTCTGAGAAGGTCGGCATGATGTTAAAGGGAGCGCCATCTACAGGTTTGTTTGACTGAGACCCTGTCTTCTTAATTCATCATGGAAGATAGACTTGAACATTCTCAGTCAGCGCCCTCTATTGGTCTGCATACTTGAGACACTGGCATCCTAATTACATCATGGAAGTCAGATTTGCATATTCTTCCCATGAGACGGAGATCAGTGATAGTGAATAGTAATGAAGCGGGGCAGGAGACGCCAGCACTACTCTGGTCACTGTAGAGGTAAACACAATCCCTGGCTGCTTAAATATGGCCACTTATGTGGAATAATACTGTAAGTTGCCATAAATCTTACTGTATTACACCCCATACACACAATACAATCCAAACCACATCTGCTGGATTTCCCAGCCTAAACTCACCGCGGATTTGCTGTCCCATACAGTATGTAGTAGGGTCTGTGGAGTCACAAGGAAGCAGGGACTCCTAGCGTCTTAGATCACTAAAATACGGGGAGTCCTGGTGTGTGGACAGAGTTCAGGCTGGGAAATGTGACTGATGTACAGACCAGATCTTCTAGTCCGGATTCCATAGTGTGATTGGGGTCTAAGGTGAGGTTTACACAGTGACATTTGGAGAAGCTGCTTCAGGAATTCAGAAGAATGGAGGATTATATAGATAATCTGTTTTCCCTTAGTCCAAACAGCAGCACAACACGTGGGGTATTCCTGTCCCCGTGTGCTGTTAGGACAGGTGAAAATTTTAATTAAACTAACAGATTCCCCTATAAGAGGCCGGAGAAACCTCCCCCCCCCCTACAAGTATTGGACTAAGGGAAAACGGATTATCTACATAATCCTCCATTCCCCCTACGTCCAACAGCAGCACAAGATTGGGGAACTAGCGAGTATAATCCCCTAGGGAGGGACCTCTTGGCATGTAGATGATAAGACCGAATGGCCAAATGCAACTGCCTCTGAACTGCGTCAGTCCAATCTATAATGTCTTGCAAACGTTAAGTGGGAAATCAAGTGGCTACTGAGCAAATTTGGTGAAAGGAGAGAGAACGTCTATCGGAACGTTGATACTGCCCTAGTGGAATGGGCACGTACAAACTCAGGGACTGGTGTTAACCAACAGATTCTACGGTCTCCTGAAAGAAGAAGTTCAGTCCAGATAAATTCGGAGGGCCCTTACCAGGTCTAAAGTATATAACCTCGGGGAAACCCCACACCCCGGTGAGATGAGGGAAGACGTCCTGATTGAGGGACCACTCGCCTGATGTCATGAGGCCTCTGCTCAGCCGATCCGACAGGACATTCAGGCGTCCCTTTATATGAACTGCTGTCAAATGAGATAAGTTCCTTTCTGCCCAGGAGAAGATCTGGTTCGTTACTTGGAGAAGGGAGGGAGATCTGGGTCCCCCACCTGTCCACACACAGGGCAGAAAAAAAAAACACAGGGGGGAGGTCTCTCCAGCCTCTTATAGGGGAATCTGTTAGTTTAATTAAAATTTCCACCTGTCTTAACAGCACACAGGGGCAGGAATAACCCAATCTTGTGCTGCTGTTGGACGTAGGCGGAATAATTTTTCCGCTTTACCAAATCAGCCCCCGAATCTCCATCAGATTCCTTACTGGCCAGGACGGATTTTCCACCTCCCATTTATTTCCATAGAGCTCTGAGGTGGAATCTGCCTGAAGATCGAGCAGGAGGATTATTTTTCCGCTACCTGAAATAATCTGCTATATAATTCTGGTAAATTCTTTCCCTTCACGAGGACTGACATCCGGTGAGGAAGAAATTTGCCTCGTTCACATCGATGTCAAGTCCATATTCCTGCTGTCCGTTCTATTCTATACTACATTTATTACCCCCTATAGCGGTATCACATTTATATTCAGGTATTATTAGTATTTTACCTGAATCGGGGAACAACAAATAGTCTAAACAATGTCTGAATAGAATCAGTGACCCTTCTGTGCTTTATATAGTGGTGACTCCTCACCTGGGCGGGTCCCTGTAGGAATGTCCTCCTCACACTCCTCATCACCACTCACATAGGGCTCTTCCTTTATTATCACACGTATAACATTCATGTCGCTCACATCTTTATCCTGATGGAAAATCTGGGAAACAAATAATGTAAAAGTCACCGGACAAATGGGGAAGTCACAGAGAGTGTTCTAGATCATTAATCTGCATGAAGATGAAAGATGTCCTGACAGTAGCTGCAGGTCTGTGAGAAGCCGGATAAACATATTAGATGGCGGCTCAATGACACCGCCCATGTATATAACCATATAATACTGCTGGATACAACAAGACTGACCACAAGGACTTCACAGCCCGTCTACACATTAGAGTTGAGCAAGTACTCAGAGTTGAATGGAAGCACCTGGTGCTTCCGGTTTGACGGCAGCCGGCCACTTAACCCGTCGCGTGCCGGCTGCGTGCATTGATTTCAATGCGTGCGTGCTGTTCGTATCGGCTGATCCGAACAGTACTCGCTCAACTCTACTACACATCATAGGGAATATCTCCATCTACCTGATCATCATCCTGTGGAAGAAGAGGACTGGGACATCTCTCCGGTGTTGTCCTCTTACTGGATCTACCTGTAGGAAACACAGACAGGGACTGAATTCATTCTGTACATACAAATAATGGAAGTCCATGTGTATATAGTCATGTCTATTACCTGCTGATGTGAGGGGCTGCTGGTCCTCCATCATCACCTCCTTGTACAGATCCTTCTGTCCTTCTAAATACTCCCACTCCTCCATGGAGAAATAGACAGCGACATCCTGACACCTTATAGGAACCTGACAACACAATGATACAGTCATCACCCCGACCCCTCCAGTTACTGTATAATGTCCCAGCACTGTCACCTCTCCAGTCAGCAGCTCCAGCATCTTGTGGGTGAGTTCTAGGATCTTCTGTCCATTGATCTCCTCCTGTATCAGGGGGTGAGGTGGAGGCCCCGGGATTGGGCTTATGGTTCCTCCATATCCATCATACACAGGAGCCTGACAGCGCCCACTAGAGGGCTTCTTCACTACTGTGTAATCCTGGTTATGGGGAGACACATTAATAAATCTCACTACATACATGTCCAGAGTCCATCACCTCTCCAGTCATATCATCTGTTATTACTATAGATAAGAATGATGTCATGATGACATCATCAGAATCTCTCACCTCTCCAGTAAGCTGGTAGATGATCTCTAGGGTGAGATTTAATAGACTTTCCGCCATCTTGTTCCTGTCTCTTTCCATCCTTGATGGATCAATCAGGAATATTCTCTTATATAGAAGATACTGAGAGGATTCTATATTGTAGGAACCTGAATGGAGAGAAGATGAGACAATGTAATCACTACACGGAATCCCATGGAATAAATAGAAGAGTTGAGTCCCATTATTATCACCACCTCCTACTTCTGACGTCGGCAGCGTGTAGCTCAGGAAGGGAGTGACTTGTTGTGGGCCGGCTTGGTGGGTATATAAGGTGTGTGATAGGCTGAACAGAATCTCATTGGGAGTATTTGACCAGCCTCAAGCGTACTGGCTGAGGGGTGTTCAGTGCTGCCCGGGGTGTTGCAACACAAATTGGATCTGGAAGAACCAAAACCTGATGCCGAACAGCCCAGGAGGCTCCAGCAGCTCTAGTAGAATGAGCCGTGCTACCCACTAGGACATTATAGTGTGTGGGGGCCACTGAATGTATGAGAAGGGCTGAGAGCGAGCACTTACCTCCTTGGGTACAGCAGCCGTCTGCTCACAGGACCTGAGATGATGTCACCTGTGTGGGAGGAGTCACAGAATCACATGACCAAATATTAGAGGTCACTGCAGAGCTATCTGTGTGTGACATGTATGAAGCAAAGCTGTGTGTGTGTGACGTGTATGTAGCAGAGCTGTGTGTGTGATGTGTATGTAGCAGTGCTGTGTGTGTGATGTGTATGTAGCAGAGCTGTGTGTGTGATGTGTATGTAGCAGAGCTGTGTGTGTGTGTGTGTATGTAGCAGAGCTGAGTGTGTGATGTGTATGTAGCAGAGCTGTGTGTGTGTGTGTATGTAGCAGAGCTGTGTTTGACGTGTATGTAGCAGAGCTGTGTGTGTGTGACGTGTATGTAGCAGAGCTGTGTGTGTGATGTGTATGTAGCAGAGCTGTGTGTGTGATGTGTATGTAGCAGAGCTGTGTGTGTGATGTGTATGTAGCAGAGCTGTGTGTGTGACGTGTATGTAGCAGAGCTGTGTGTGTGATGTGTATGTATCACAGCTGTGTGTGTGTGATGTAGCAGAGCTGTGTGTGTGACGTGTATGTAGCAGAGCTGTGTGTGTGATGTGTATGTAGCAGAGCTGTGTGTGTGATGTGTATGTAGCAGAGCTGTGTGTGTGATGTGTAGGTAGCAAAGTATACAAATTATTGATGCACTGGTATCATACCCCTGCCTTACTTCATTCTCTCAACCCAAGTATTTCTCCCCACTGTTGGCGTTGTGGGGCGGGGGTTGGCACCTTGTATCACATTTTCTGGGAATGCCCGGGGATTCTCCCTTTCTGGTTGGAGGTTAAGTCCCTTACGGACGCTTTGTTTATTTGTGGGGTTCCGCTAGATCCTCTTACATACCTCCTGAATCTTCCACCTATACATCTTGGCAAACAGTCTTCTAAATTGTTTCGGTACTTATTTGTTATCCTACTACATTCTAGCCTCATCGCGGTACGGAGGCTCTGTGGTGACTATGACGACTGAGGAGGCTCTGTGGTGACTATGACGACTGATTTTCGGTCATTAGAGGTGACCATAGCGACCAATCAGCTTGCTGCTTTCACTTTCCCTCATGAGTATTATCTGTAATCTGGTTGCCTTGGGCAACAGGTGGGAATATGTGTAAGTCTTGCACTGACTCACACGCGTTCACTCCCTGCGGAGGGGGGGGGGGGGTTGGGGTACTTATTCGTGCCCAGAATGGAATGAAATGAAGATATGGGATTTACCTGGTACGGAGGAGGCCGCAGTACAGCTTTTCCAGAGGAAAGGGTCATTGTCGTTAGAGAGGAGATGCGGCAACGGTTATCAAATGAACTTGAGATTTAACACCTCCGGCGCCCGGTGGATTTGCGCGAAGACCAAGTGCCGTACAAGTTACGGGTTGAGGTCGGGTAATTGGTTCGAGGGATCCCGCCTTACTTTCGTCACGATCCTCCGTTTCACTTACTGCTGGTGTAAGGAGCTGACGTCAGTTGCCTGGTGCGAGGAACAACTACTGTTGATTGGAACAACTACGTGAGGCAGGCATGTGCGGTGGAACTAGCGAGCCGTTCCGTAAACCAGGTAGGCGGCGCAAATAAGGTAGTCGAGGTCGACGAGAGCGTCTTCACAAAGAGGAAAAACAACGATGGCAGAGTACTACCTCAGCAATGGGTGTTTGGTGGAATATGCAGGGAGACGAAAGAGTGTTTCCTGGAATTGGTGCCGGACAGAAGTGCCTCTACCCTGACATCAGTCATTAGGAAACACGTGGCCCCGGACTCCATACTACATTCCGACTGCTGGAAGGGATACGACACCGAGGCCCTCCGGCAAGCCGGCTACCGACATACCACTCTCAACCATTTGCGGAATTTCGTCGATCCTGAGACGGGTACGCACACGCAGACCGTCTAAAGGATGTGGTGTTTGGCGAAGTGGAGAAATAAGAGGCACCGGGGCACAGCCAGGCACCACCTACAATCATACCTGGTGGAATTCATGTGGCGACAGGTCCACGCCGGAGAAGACATGCTGAACTGTTTACTGGTGACAATCGCTACGCACTGGCCGCCGCAGCTAACACCCGTCACGCACGGATAACGAATAAACACAACGAAGTATTGGAATGTAGTAGGATAACGAATAAAATGTAGTAGGATAACAAATAAAATGTAGTAGGATAACGAATAAAATGTAGTAGGATAACGAATAAATACCATTGTTTCTTTATTTATGCACTGCAGCTAAGGCGCTTATTGCGTATCTCTCCTCCTTCCTGCCTAGACCTCATTGCCTAGGTAAAAGACGTGCGCAGTTTGGAGAATCTGACGGCCTCACTTAACCACACCATTGAGGCTTTCCAGGCTATATGGTCACCCTGGGACGTGTATTGTACATTGACCCCCCCCCCCCCCCCTTTTTCAGCTTCCCCCCTCTTTCATATTCATGTTTTTGGTTTTTGTGCTCTGTATGCTTTGCTGTTTTGTATATTTCAAAACATTTTTCAATAAAAATTACAGTTTAAAAAAAAATATGAACTTCAGGCCTGAGGAAAGGTGTCCTCGGCCCGAAACATTGCTTATTGATCATGTACTGAAGCTCTATGATTTTGTGAAGTTACAGTGCGGCTTCTTGTCATACATGGAGCCTGATATGTTGTAATAAAATACACAAGATCAAAGAAATCATTTGCAGCGCTGTCCATCCTTTTCCTAAGAACATGACAGATATGAATGACACAACCTGAGACCAACCCTCTGGAAGATCACATGGCAAAGTCATGTGTCCTACTTGCCTGATATGGAAAAGCTTATAAAAGATAAGAAATAAAAAAACACACAAATCACAAAAAACAAGTTAAACAAGGTATCAACAATAACTGGTGCCTGTGGGGCGAGAACAAAAGATGGCAGGTGGGTGGTAGCGATGAACATACGGGAGACACGTAAACCATAGCAGAGTCAAATACTCAATTCAGGAACAAGAACAAAGACAAACAAACAGCATGTCAATACAGAAAAGAAAGAAACAAAATGGGGGGAAATAGAAAATCAAATTACACAGAGGGGAAGACAGTCTGGAATTCAGTAGAATATTAAGAGCCGCGTCTGCTGGTGGGCTCTACAGCGTTGTTTCAATTCTGTGAGCAAATTTTCTATGCTCGGGGCGTTGGGGATTGCCACAATCTAAGGATAACGGTTCTCGCCGCTACTAATAGGAAACCCAGTAGCTTGTGGTTATAAAGGCCCCTTCACACGAGGTAAACGCGCGTGTATTTTGACGTGTATTTTGACGTGTTTTTTTACACGTGTAAAAGAAAATGCCATTGAAGTCAATGGGAGTCGGATTTTTACACGTGTATTTTGCCAAAATACACGCGCGTTTACTCCGTGTGAAGGGGCCCTAATTCTTAAACTTACAGGGGAAGATAGAGAGGAGCAGGGTCATCTTCCAAAACAATGCCAGTGACCATCTGAATAATATGAGAGGCGTCCGACCAAAAGGTGGCTTAGGAGTGTAGATCCCCTCCAGATGTGCACCATTGTGTCCCAGGCGGTGTTACAGCGGAAGGGTAAACCTCATGAAGGACAGAAGGGAACCTGTACCATCGGGAGAGGATCTTATAGTTTGTTTCCTGTGCCTTGCAAGATATAGAGAACTTATGGCACGCCTGGAGAGCCAAAGTTCATGTGTCTGCCAAGAACAAGACCCCAATTCCCTTTCCTACCCGTGAAATCTGGTAGTCGGAATCCTCCATGAGCATGCCATAGCTAATCGAGATAGTATGATTTGGAGCATTAGGTGAAAAGCACAGACGCTCAAAAGGCAGTAATGCCCTGTGAAGATTATGTGACGTCCTAAAAGTAATATAAAAATGGGAAAGCTGGGTATTCTGCAAGTGAGAGGCAATGGAGTCAGGGTCTAGGCCCGTAGCGAGTAACTCACAGTGGGGAAGGAGACCAATATAACCCGATGGAATTTTAGGGTAGGTTGACCCACAGTGGAAATTCCGGGTTGCCCAAGACTAGGGTCATAGGACCATCATTAAGGAGTCAAGAATTCGAGCTGTGACTGCGGCCATGAAGTAACTAGAGCAACCAGGGACCACCAAACTCTCCCCCTTTCCCGTGTGGGCCTAACAATAGTACTTCTCACGATTTGCAGACCGGCCGTATTTGAGCCTTTATCGAGACCAAACCAAAACCCCCGTCCCCTCTACTAAACCCCTTGTGTGTGATCTTCACATAAATACGGACCAAGTTACCTTTGAATGGGTGGGGTCGGCCACAGCTTTATTAAATATATATTATATGACATAAGCAGTAACCCCTGTTCCCCTCCTCCTCAGCGAACGTTGTGGTGTGTGCCCCCCGGTGGGGCACGTCGCTGGTACTCTACATCTCTGAGAAAGAGGGCCAAGGTCCTGCTACTATGCCACCGGATCTCGGTATAAGCCTACAACGAGGTCCGACCCCCCCTAGCAGGAACAGCGCCCTTTCTATGCCACTTTGAATCCCCGAAAGAAAAAAGTCCAACCCAGCTCTGGCCGGGATTCAAAAGGCAGTTCCCCGCCCAGCGCTGCCCTGGATAATCCTGTGGGCGGCCACGCCCCCCTCCCCGGGCCACCAATGAATGGGAAAATGCCCCCTTGAGGGGAAGAGCATAGGTCACACGGCCGCTCAATATCCGGCTGGCTTATACAGCCAGCCGGCTTACAGGAGCTTTGATGTCCAGATAAACCTAGTGAAAATTTTCGGGAATGTGGCTAGGAAATGCTTAGGTAATATTATGGGGACAGATTGAAAGAGGTAGAGAAGGCGGGGGAGTACATTCATCTTCAGTAGGTTGGTGCGACCTAGCCAGGAAAAACCTTTGGTATCCCAGTGAGCAAGATCTGTCTGGAGAGTGCGCAGAATCCGGAGGAAGTTCAGCGAGTACGTACCAGATAAGATAGTAGGAAGCTGCACACCCAGGTCCCAGGTATTTGATCACATTTGAGGACCATGTAAAGGGAAAGGCGGATCGGAGATTACTGAGTACAGACATAGGTAATGAAACCCTGGGGGCGGGGCTTTTGGAAGATTAATTTTATAATTACTACAGGACATCATCTGCACATGCTCAGATTATTAAATGCAGATCATGGACACGGAGACCGTGGATATCTGGGTTATCCCTAATTGTCACAGCATGTAGCATTGGGGATAGGGGACAGCCTTGCCGGGTACTGCTATGAATAGTGAAAGGGGAAGAGAGTATACCATCAACTCAGAGCGAATATGGGTGAGCATTGTGGGGCAATACTTATCTGTATAAGGGTGTCCTCCAGGAACCTCCAGTCAACTCTATCAAAAGTTTTCACCGCATCCAGAGAAAGCAGCATCATAAGAGTCCGAGAACACTGAGTGTGATGGATCGCGGAGAAGGCCATTACTGTATTATCTCGGGCTTCCATATAAGGGACAATTCCCACCTGATCAAGATTTATAGGATCCTCCATGTGTTGACTCAATCGGTTGGCTATCAATTTGGCATAGAGCTTCGCATCAGGTGTTGATTAGGGAAATCGGCCATTAACTAGGGCAGAGCAGGTGATCCTTACCCGCCTTGGGAATAACCGTGATGTGTGGATAGAGGAAGGACGGGGGAGGGGAGGAAGGAGTGGGATGACTTGGAGTTTTCATCGGTTGCCTTTTCGGGTACACAAAAGTGTCTGATGGCCTTTTATTCCCATTTTGTTGTTGATTTTCAGTTCTTTTTGAGATCTTTTCCTTGTATGCTAAATATCAGGATCATTTTAAGCTCCAGATGTGGAGGTAACAATTATATTTTAGGAGTTTGTTCTGTTAAGATATAGGAAAGTTTTTAATTTTACTTTATTTTGGATTATTTAACATTTTTCTGTAGGGGCAGATTCAGTGATTGGTGAGACTTTATTGGTAAAAATACGTACTTTTTATGCTTAAAAAGTTGCAACATCTTAGAATTTCTGCTGTAATAGTAGAAGTTCAGCGGCCCATTCCACTGCATACAGGGGATTCCTGGGGATGTCATTGGTATGGGAAATCAATTTGGCCCTGAAATACTCTTAAACCCCTTGCCAACATCTGCCGTAATAGTACGGAATGAGATTCAGGACCGCCGTAGCAGTAGAGGAAGCTGCCACAGGGCCCGGGACATTAGGGGCCTGGTGACAGCCGCTACCGCTGCTAACATTATATTCGGGGGTCTTTTCGGACCCCCGAGAATAATGATCGGCGGCCCGTGAGAGGTAAGAAACATAAAACCACTGTTACTTACCTCTCCACGATCCGGGCAGGCTTCGGCCTAGTCGTCTGACGTCTCATGACCCCGGCCTGCGTCCCAGGTCATGTGATATCTGATGTCATTGAAGAAGGACTACTTTGGATGCCGGGAAAAAGACCCCAGAGTATAATAATTGTTTATGAGTGTCCACAGTGGGACATAATACTGTGTGCAGTGGCCAATATGGGACATAATACTGTGTGCAGGGGTCACTATGGGGGATAATACTGTGTGCAGGGGCCACTATGGGACATAATACTGTGTGCAGGGGTCACTATGGGGGATAATACTGTGTGCAGGGGCCACTATGGGACATAATACTGTGTGCAGGGGCCACTGAAGGACATAATACTGTGTGCAGGGGCCACTATGGGGTATAATACTGTGTACAGGGGCCACGATGGGATATAATACTGTGTGCAAAGGGCCACTACGTGGCATAATAGAGCGCGCCTCTTCGGTGTCGGGGGGAGGGGGTATTTCAAAAGTTCGCCACGGGGCCCCGCCATTCCTAGTTATGCCACTGCTGATCTATATAATAATAGTTTGTGGATGATGTCTCCCAAAAACTTTGAGTTCTGCTGAACCGAAATTTTTTTCAATACTTATACGAACACTGTTGGGGCCACAATGGGACATGATACTGTACAGAGGCTGCTATGGAACATTATGCTGTATGTGGAGAGACCAGTATGGGACATTATAGTGTGTGTAAAGAAGGCGGTATGCCATGAGGGGGCCTCCCAAGTAAAATATTTGCTGTTAGGCCCAGTCTTTGCTAGTTACACCCCTGGCAATGGCCGTTTTGTGCTAAAAAAAAACACTTCTTCTGGCCTCTATCCACATAAACGCCTGAGAAGATTATATGTAAATTAGCTCCAATTCTCCATTTGGGCAGTAATTTATGTTTGTCTATGAGAAAACAAAAGGTTCCCGCCCACATAGAGAATCAGAGCTGGTTTACACATGATCTTCCGGGTGTTCTAGTCATTGAATGAGCGAATAGTATTCGAAACTCTAGTTGCTCCATAGGAATGAATGGAAGCGGCCGAACACCAAGGGGTTAAGTGCCGACCGCGCGCCGGCCACTTCCATTCATTCCTATGGAGCAAGGTATTCGCTCATCTCTAGTAATAACTTTGAGACGATTTAACTTACATAAATGATTTTGAGATTGTTTTCTCGTGACACGATGTACTTCATGTTAGTGAGAAATATTGATAAATATTTTTATATTTATTTGGAAAAAAAAAAATCACAATTTATAAGAAAATTTCCCAAACTAATATTTAGGGACCACTTCACTTCTGAAGAAACCCCCATAAATCACCTCATTTTCAAAATTGCGCTCCTCATATAATTCAAAGCAGCATTTTGGAAGTTTTTTTTAACCCTTTAAGCACTTCACAGAAATAAAAACAATATGGAGGTGAAATTTAGACATTTCATTTTTTTTTTCAATAACACATTTATTTAGCCCTAAAATTAACACAAACACAAAGTGTCAAAGGGCAAAACGCATCTTGTAGTACAATTTCTCCCGAGCACAGAAACACCCCACATGTGCTGTAATCTTAGGTTTGGGCACATGGCAGCGCACGGAAGGAGCAACTCTGGGGGTATGAAAAACAGATTTGCTGGAATAGTTTTTGGGTTCCATGTCTCATTTGCAGAGCCCATAAAGTACCAGTACAAAGGAAACCCCTCAAAATTGACCCCATTTTGGAAATTTCACCCCTCACAGAATTTATCAAGACATGGTGAGCATTTTGACCCAGCAGCCTTTTCACAGATTTTATTAACATTGGGATGTGTAAATTGAAAAATTAATATAAAGTCACTTTATTAAAAAGCCCCCCCCCCCCGTTTGTTACACAATCTCTCTTGATCACGGCAAAACCCCTTCCCCATATGTCCAACACAGCAGCACAACAGATGGGGTATTCCTGCCCCTGAGTGCAATCAGGACAGATGGAAGTTTTGCTCAATCAAAGAACCTCCCCTATGAGAGGTCACCAGATCTCCCCCCCTCATGTTTTTTTCTGTCCTGTGTGACCGGACAGGTGGTGAGGAGGCCTGTGACCTCCTGTAGGGGTAGGAAGAAGGTGTCTGTTAACCCCTTCTTCTTTCCCTTTCTTTCCTTCTGAGAGAAAGATTTAGGTTTTGTCTTCCCTGCTCTGCAGGGTGTCTGATGGTTCAGCTGTGCACAGCTCATTCACTGCCCAGTAAGATAAGCTGAGTCCTAGCTTTACTCTGTGTTTAGTGCAAACTAAAAGCACTGATACTTTTTGCTAGGGGCACTCTGTTATGTCTTTGCAATGGCCTGTATGTGCCTGGCTGTGTTACAGTCAGGCATGGAATTTGTGTGGGAGCCTTTGCTTCCCTTCATGCTTAGTGCATAGTGTGAGCACTCATTTCTATTACTGTGGCCTGTATGTGCCTGTCGGTGTTACAGTCACAGGCATGGAAATGGTGTGGGAGCTTCCAGCTTTTCCTTCATGCTTAGTGCATAGTCTGAGCACTTATGTCTATTGCTGTGGCCAGTATGTGCCTGTCGGGGTTGCAGTCAGGCATGGAATTTGTGTGTCAGCTTCTGCTCCCTTTATGCTTAGTGCATAGTCTGTGCATGTCTATTGCGATGGCCTGTGCGACTGCTATGGCTTTACCGCACCTATCTGGCCGGGCTTCCCGCTGCCCTAAAGCGCAGCTAATGGGAACTGCAGCCTATGAAATGGCAGTAAGTTTTCCAGCAACTCCCACAGCTCTGGTGAGGTAAGCTAAGGTGCACCAAGACTACTTTTGTGAGTGAACAAGTCCCTTTTACAAAAAAAAAAAAGGGGGAGTTTTTTTCGTGTTGCTGTCTGTAAGGAAACAGACTTTTATGTTACGTGCATCGGGTCTAGAGTTCTATACTGTTTGTACTCTACCCGAAGGCTAGATCTGACTTGTGCCATCTGCCTGTGGGCTGCCTGACTAACGCCTACTGTGTCGGTTTGACTATGTTAGAGTCAAATCCTCCATCTTTGTATTTTGTCAGTCATCTTGTAACCTTTCACACATAAACTGTGTAAGTAAGTCGCAGCTGGCTATTTGTATATCTTATCTTCATGGTATATGGAGGTCACTGAGACTCATTTAGCACCAACATGACATCTTATCTCTGTTTCCATGATATATGCATATAGACATAGTGTAAGCTGTTAGTTCACACATAAGTGTTTTTGAAACTTTCTTTGTTTAAGGACAAAGTACAAAGTCCATTAAGCTGTAATGAGATGCAAAATACATGAGGCCTCAGCCAATAGTCATGTGCCAGGTTTATCTTATAACCAATCATTTTATGCCAACCATGTTAGAATAGTCCAACCTGCTCTTGTCTGTATTGTATTTAAACCACCTTTGTGCACCATTAAATTAGAATCCACCTTGATACACCAAACACCATGTGTCTTCGTGATTCTCCAGGTCAAAGATCGGCTGTAGCCAATCTTGGCCTGTTAATTAATTTTCCTTTACAGACAGCATATCTCTGGGGTATTATGATTCCCCCGACAGAACCTGACGCCCATCGTGGGGCATCGATAATCGTTTAATGTGCAGCCGATAGTGTACTGATCCACTCACCAACCGATTTGGAGACGGGCCCGGAGGACCTCAGATGAATAAAACGGCGCTGTAACGGTAAGTCCTTTTCTTGCCAAATAACTAATCTGAGTCCCTACGTGTCCCGGATCCTGTGTGTCGGTGAGTGAAGATTAGTGCTGCATATGTTATAACAATCGATGCCATATTATATAGTGTGCAAGAACCTGAATAGTATGTTGTCTGTAGTGGGGTGGGAAATGTTATACCTCATTCTTTGTCTACTGTCCATGCTGTCATTTGGTTGCTACATCTGTTATAGAGTGTAAAAAGCGGTGCAGAAGAGAGAGTTATTCTTCATCCTTAATCCCTAGAGTTGCGAGAGTGGCAGTACTGAGTGATTGAAAAGTCCTTGTTTTGGACACTAAGGACTGAGTAGAATCTGAGTAAGTACATGCAATGATTCAGGGGTGTTCGATAGAGGGACACAGACAAAGTGGAGTCTGTGGAAACCAAATGAGGGTTTTGCCCTGAGCACTACGCCAGAACATGCACATTAGAGATTAGTTCAATGAAAACAGAGTGACTGTTTGGGAGGTCCCACTAGGTGAGTCAAAAGTGACCCTCTATTGTCTTAATTGCCCTAGAGGAGTGGGATGCTCACGGCTGAGTGGCCATCAGCTATTATGGGGGAGGGACCCTCTGAGGTAGGGTATACCCCCATATGAAATAATAGGAATGGGAGAGAGAGAAGAAGATGCCGCTCAAGAAAAAAAACAAAAAAAAAAAACAGCAGGAGTTACCAATGGAGAATAGGCAGGACAGATACAGGGATAGAGGGTAACCAGGAAGTGTTTTAATTGTGGAAACCAGGGACACTTGGCTAGAGATTGCTGGTGTCCTAACCGAAGGACAAAGGCTTTGAGTGTAAGGAAATGTATAGTGAGCATCCATTGACAGTCCAGCTAAAGGGTTAATGTGCTTGGCACTTAGCATTGTGTTGTTAGTTTGTTGGTTAGTGGAAAGTGGAAACATGATATGTTTTGTAGTGAGGATACTGCAGGTTAAGTGTAGGTATGTGTATACACATATGTGTGTATATAGGCTTGGGGGTGGACATTAAGTTATTTCTAGAATGTCTATAGTGTCCTTTTATTCAGGAAAGGTTTCCCATTTTGAGAATGCTCCTCTCATGGTAATGTTTTTAAAATTGGATAAATGGCATAAATATGAGATCAACATTATTATGTTTATTTTATAGTAATATGCAAATTGGTAAGAAGATGAAGGCAACTATTTACATGTTTTGGTTTGTTTTCTCCTCAATATTTAGCTGTGCGGGAATTATAACTAACTCTGTGCCTATTTGTAGGAATAAGATTTGGCCGTCCCAAGAGAATAAGTGATATCACGGTACAAAATATATGAAAATTTTTATTTTAGTTCAGACAAGTTCTTTTTGATTTAATTGACATTTGTTTTGTTCTGTCTGGAGCTCCAGAGTGACGTTGCATGTTTGTATGGAAGGTTCAGAGAAGTGAATGGGCCCACATATGTGTGTCAGTTATATGTACATGTTACATGTGTCTGCTATGTGTACATGTTCTGTTTGTTCATGTCTGTATTGTTACATTTTCAGTCTCCACAGCAAGCAGATATTGACTGCTGATAACACAGAGGGTGGTGACAAGTAGATATGAAAGGGAGGCATAAAAGTTCTTTCCATTGTTGAATATATATGTGTGTTCTGGTGTAAATGAGATGTACTTGATATACCATGTACATGTATTATGTACTCAGTGTGTATTGGTGCGTATGTGTATCAAATGTATCACATGGGCTTTACACTTGTAACATAAATATTTGTTATGGGTTTATACTATAAATCCATGAATGTTAACAATCGGGATTTATTGTGTGAAAAAGTTATTCAGATGTTCTTTCTGATATGGGATTAGGCCCCATAGGGGTAGGCAATACATGTGAACTATCTTGCCACAAGGGGCACAGAACGCCCCTAATATGTACACGCAGGTAAAGATAAATTGCAGTTCTACAAAGTTAAAGTGGTGTTTTTGGGTCATTGTTTGCTACAAGGTGTTAGATAGCTGTGTAAGTAGATCAGAAGTCACTCACATATCTGCTCTGTAATTTAAGGCTTCCGCCTTCTCTGCTGATATATGTTGAGTATTTACTTACCTTAATGAATTTTTGGAGTGTTTAGAAGTTTTAGAGAACTGAATTTACTTGGGATTGTATAAATAAGTCTGCTGGGATATGTAGTACTACAGCTATGACAAGTGTGGGGAGAGTCAGCGCAGCTGCTTCCATGATAAGACACGGTTTACAAGGGGTGATAAATCTTGCATTGGAAACAAAGATGACAATGGCTGGATATCTCAGGCTGCAGTGTGTCTTATCTATGTCTTCTAATGTAAGCTTTGCATTCTGTGCTGCACTACAAGTCCCTTCTAACCTGTTAACAATAGTTTCAGGGGAGGAGTAAGGAGAGTCAGATAACTTAAAATTAATTTTACTTTTGCTGATTTGGTTAATAAATGATGAATCTATTGTTAACACTGATGAGAGTTCTTTTATTTTAGATGATTCTCGATTTGGGAATGATGGTGGATTCTGCACCAGATATGTCATGGTCACTGAATGTGAGGTAAAAAAAGGGTAAAACCAAGCACAAGTAGAACCATTATAGAACTGTATGGGTCTCAGCTCATGAAGTTGAACTAGAAGCCATCACTGAGACAGGGTACAATGTCTGAGGGTAGGTGTTTGATATAGTGGGACTATGGTCCAATCTGGAAAGCGAGAGCTTTCTGTAGGGTCAATGTTAAGCTTAAAAGGATTTCCATGCTGTTCAGGTAGTGATAGACCCTGCTGCCCCCACATAGGTGGGTATAGTCAAAAGTCAGGACACACACTAAGGCTGATACGAAGGAAAGTAGAGGTAACTTGTGGGCAGACACTGCCACTAACCCAGTTGCAGAGGCCTAGGGGATATGCCTTACTGATAATTGGTCACTATACTCGACCCAAACCCCCCTTTTAGCTCTCTTTTCAGGTTTTACAACACTGAGGCACCAAAAATGGTCCAGGACTACAGTAAAAGAGGATGTACAAGTCCTGATCTCCGGTGGTAAGAGAATATATTTACTGAGTGCATTGTCCCCACTGATGGCATAAAGCAGTGTTTAGAAGTAGCCATGTGTGACCTGGTGAGCAGAGGATGGGCGGCTGCAGGATTTAACATCACTACAGACACTGCATGGCATGTGTTAAATACAAAGTAGGCCAAAAAGTGAAAAGTTTCTCAGAGCCAGGCCCAGAGCCCTTGTACCCGTTCCAGAGATTGCAGGTTAACTATATGCAGTTACTAAAGGTGAGATGGTATAAGTACGTGCTTGTGTGTATAGTTATCTATCTTCAGAAAAGTCTGAGGCATATCTGGTGAAGAAAGCCATCACAAACGGGGCTGCAGATAGACGGCTACTGAAGAAGTAGTGTGTCACTTGTATTGGTATTTTCTGTAAGGTACCCTCCTGACAGAAGAATTGGCTTTAGCCCATGTCAAACTTTCTTTGGGGGTTGTATTCTTGGCAACTCCTACAGATGTGGTATGGTGTACTGACTGACTATGTGATGTATTGGCAAAAACATTTGACTAATGTATAGTTTTGAGTTTTCTCTCCTTCTCAGATTTTAAGTTAGTGGGCGGGACCTATTCATTTGAACCAAGAGATTGATGGTGATAAAGAGACACGTGAGAAAAACCTTGGAGCCAAGATTTGATGGTCCATTCCAAATGCTGATGATAACCAGTACTTCTGTGAAATTTGAAGGAGAGCCTAATTGTATCCATGCTTCATATTGCAAGAAAGTCTCTACACACAAAGCGATGAAGATTCTCCTGATAATGCTGTTACAGATGGTCCTGACGATAAGCCTGCATAGAACATTTAACAATGAAGTGGGACAATAAGTTTCTTAAACATGATATGATTTTGATCAAAGATCTGAATGTGTCAGATTGTAGGATATGTACTCATAACCCCATATTAGCCTAAGTCATGTCATATATAGCTGTTTCTTTGACGCAACAGGAAATGTTTGAAGTATATAGTTAAGAAGATACCACCTCATATTTTAGGAACAATACATAGTATAAACAAGTAAATATCAGCAAGTTGTAGTAAAAATCTTATCTTCATTTTGTTTGTTTAATACAAAACATATACAAAAGGATGAGCAGACCAAGATATAAAAGGCCAGAACTATGATTGAGATTAGGTTAGAATACAGGAACATATGAGGGGAATCTGGTAAAGTCCGGCAGTAGACATTAGGTCACTGAAGTACCTAAATATGAATTCCTGTATTCAACCATCTCAAAATGGGGGAATGTTAGAGTCAAATCCTCCATCTTTGTATTTTGTCAGTCATCTTGTAACCTTTCACACATAAACTGTGTAAGTAAGTCGCAGCTGGCTATTTGTATATCTTATCTTCATGGTATATGGAGGTCACTGAGACTCATTTAGCACCAACATGACATCTTATCTCTGTTTCCATGATATATGCATATAGACATAGTGTAAGCTGTTAGTTCACACATAAGTGTTTTTGAAACTTTCTTTGTTTAAGGACAAAGTACAAAGTCCATTAAGCTGTAATGAGATGCAAAATACATGAGGCCTCAGCCAATAGTCATGTGCCAGGTTTATCTTATAACCAATCATTTTATGCCAACCATGTTAGAATAGTCCAACCTGCTCTTGTCTGTATTGTATTTAAACCACCTTTGTGCACCATTAAATTAGAATCCACCTTGATACACCAAACACCATGTGTCTTCGTGATTCTCCAGGTCAAAGATCGGCTGTAGCCAATCTTGGCCTGTTAATTAATTTTCCTTTACAGACAGCATATCTCTGGGGTATTATGATTCCCCCGACAACTACAAAATTGATCATTGGGGCCCTCCCCCAAGAGTCGATATGGCCGTCTCTAAATTATCGAGGCGCACGGTAGTGCCATCAGAATATGGCTCAAATCTCCAGGATGCGATATACAGGCGCACAGAGGGTTCCCTGCGCCGAATTTATACTGCGGCATCTGCGCAGGCCTCCTTGGGAGTTCAACAGGAGAAGTCGTTCAGTTCCTGCGAGGTAATATATCTACTCTGCGTAGAGATATCGATGCAGGCGTTCCCTGTGATGATCTTCTGGCGTTCCTATCCTCCACCTCCGTAGAAGTGGATTATTTGGCAGAAGCAGGTTTTTATCAAGTGAAGATTGCGGCGAATGCTATCTCATTAGCCACGGCCGCAAGACGCCCCCTGTGGCTGAAGCCCTGGAGGGCAGATAATACTACCAAATACTACTTATGCGCACTTCCGTTTGAGCCGGGCAGGCTCTTTGGGAAACAGCTGGATACCATTATGGAGGAATAAATTGACGGACCATCCTGGGGCCTGAGAAGGAGAAAACTACCTTCTGACGTCTACTCCCCCCTACCCCCTCCCCTTGTATCCTTCCCTCCTCAAGCTAACATCAGATTTTTTTCCTGGGCAGAGGAAAATCTAAGCCACCTCAGTGCGGTGCACATAAGGGGACATCTGAACGTGCTGGCAGACCAGCTCAGCAGGGGAGAAGCAGTGTCGGGCAAGTGGTCCCTCAACCAGGAGGTCTTTTGTCAGTTGACTCGGATGAGGGGTCTCCCCGAGGTGGATCTGATGGCCACCCAGTACAATGCCAAGGTGGAGAGGGTCTGTTCCCTCTACCAGGAGGACAACCCCTTGGCAGTAATACCCTATCAATACCTTGGAGGTTCAGGCTGTCATACATCTTCCCTCCACTTCCCATGGTTTTGAAGGTATTGGCCAAGATCAGACAAGACCAGGTATGGGTGATTGCCATCATACCGTTCTGGCTGAAAAGGGCATGATTTACCCACCTCATACAGATGAGTCGAGGGAATTACTGGAGGCTTCCACTTCTTCACAACCTGGTAACCCAAAATAAGTGGCTATGCCAGGACCTGAAGAGGTTCTACCTAACAGCCTGGAGGTTGACCGCACCCTATACGGACATGGGGGATTGTCACAGGTCATGCGGACAACACTGGCCTGCTCAAGGGCAGATTCTATGAATAGAAACTACATGAGGATTGGCAGAATTTACCAGCAATGGTGCACGGAGAATCAACGTGCAATACCAGTTATTGAGTCGGTATTGGAGTTTCGGTAAAGCGGGCTGGAGAAAGGCCTCACCCCGGTGACATTAAAAGTGCATGTAGCTGCCCTGTCAGCTGTATTAGGGATAAGATTGTCTCAATATCCATTGGTAAGTCAATCCTTAAGAGGGGCCGGTGGCTCCGACCCACCATCCAAGTCCTAATCCCCCAATGGGATTTAGCTATGGTACTGCAGGGGCTCTATGGGCCCCCCTTTGAACCATTACAAGAGGTAGGACTAAAGTTCCTCTTCTGCAAAGTGGAATTCCTCTCAGCCGTCACATCAGCTAAGCGTACTGGAGAACTGCAGGCTTTAGCAGCCTCTGAGCCGTATTTACTATTCTTTCCAGACAGGGTACAATTAAGATATCTACTGGGATTTATTCCAAAAGTCCCGTCGACCTAGAAAACCTTCTGGTAAGTTTTTTCAGAAAATACAAGGGGTGTAGAGCCTCTAAGGCAACATTGGCGAGATGGATCAAGGAGGCCATCTCGCAAGCATTCAGTACTCAGGGCCTACTTCCGCCTGGGTTTTTAAGGGCACATTCTACTTGTGCAGTTGCCACGACATGTGGGGAGAGATATTCCATCTCCCTGGACTAGATTTGTGCGGCAGCAACCTGGAGTTCTCACTTAACTTTTGTGAGACATGATAGGTTGGACGATTTTAGCGCGGAGGCGGCTGCCTTTGGTCGCTCGGTATTGGCATCAGTTTGTTAGGAAGTCCCACCCTAGGGGGGGTTTCTTGCTACCTCCCCATCTGTTGTGCTGCTGTGTTGGACGTATGGGGAATGGAGGATTATGTAGATAATCTGTTTTCCCATAGTCCAAACAGCAGCACAAACTTCCCTCCCTGTATGTTTGGCTTGTTCATTTTCTGAAGGGTTTCGGAAATCTCTACTTTATAACTAACACGAGGGGGGGGGACTGGTGACCTCTTATAAGGGAGGTTCTTTGATTGAGCAAAAGTTCCATCTGTCCTGATTGCACGCAGGGGCAGGAATATCCCATCTGTTGTGCTGCTGTTTGGACTATGGGAAAACAGATTATCTACATAATCCTCCAATATGCGGTTACAATGTACTCTATGGGTACATGGTGGGGCTTGGAATGGAAAGAGCAATATTTAGATTATGGAGGGCAGATTTTGCTGGAATAGTTTTCAGGTAACATGTTGCATTTGCAGAGCCCCTAAAGTACCAGGACAATGAAAACCTTCAAAAGTGACCCCGTTTTGGAAACTACACCCCTCACAGAACATATCAAGGGATATGTTTCACAGATTTTATTAACATTGAGATGTGAAAATGAGAAATTACTTTTTTTTCCAATAAACCGTCAATTTAGTCCCAAAAAAATTATTTTTATAAGAGGATAAAGGAGAAAAAGCCCCCCAAAGTTTGTTCCACAATTTCTCCTGAACACAGCAATACCTTATTTGTGGTTATAAACTGCTGAATGGGAACATGGTGGGGCTCAGAATGGAAAGAGCGCTATTTGGCCTTTGGAGGGCAGATTTGATTGGATTAGATTTTGGGTGCCATGTCGCATTAGCAGAGCCCCTAAAGTACCAATACAATGGAAACCCCTCAAAAGTGACCCCATTTTGGAAACTATAACCCTCACAGAACAAATCAAGGGATATAATGAGCAGTTTGACCCTACAGCTGTTTCACAGATTTTATTAACACTGGGACATGAAAATGAAAAATTTGGGGGGTTTTTCAATAAACCGTCAATTTAGTCCAAATTTTTTTTTATTTTTACAAGAGGATAAAGGAGAAAAAGCTCCCCAAAGTTTGTTACACAATTTCTCCTGAACGCAGCAAAACCCCATATGTGGTCATAATCTGCTGTATGGGTACATGGTGGGACTTGGAATGGAAAGAGGGCAGATTTTACAGAAATAGTTTTCAGGTGCCACGTCGCATTTGCAGAGCCCTAAAGTATCAACACAATGGAAACCCCTCAAAAGTGACCACATTTAGAAACTACACCCGTCAAGGAATGAATCAAGAGGTATTATCGTTTTGAGCCTAAGGGTGCATTCAGACTACGTAACGCCGGGCGTGTATGAGAGCCGTACACGCCGGCATTACGGCAGACTGCCGAACACTTCCCATTCACTTCAATGGGAGCGCTCGTAAACGCCGCTGTTACGAGCGCTCCCATTGAAGTGAATGGGAAGTGTTCGGCAGTCTGCCGTAATGCCGGCGTGTACGGCTCTCATACACGCCCGGCGTTACGTAGTCTGAATGCACCCTAAGAGTGTTTAATGTACAATGTAAAAATTACAATTTTTAAAGAAATATACCATTTTTCTACCCAATATGCTGCACTCGGTTTGTGTCATCAGAGACCTGCACTCTTAAAACTATTTGGTGGGCTATTCTGGGTAGATAGAAGTTATATATGTGGGTGTAAACTGCTGTTTGGGCACACAGCAGAGCTCAGAAGGGAAGGAGTTCGGCGCTTTTTAGCTATTGGTGTACAGATTTAGAGGGGTTTCCTGACGCCATGTTGTTTTTGCAGAGCCCTACAGAAGCCAGTAAATTGGAATTCCCCAAGAAGTGACCACATTTTGTAGGGGAAATTTTAGATTCTCTACAAATGTGACATGGCGTTCAATAACCAACAATCTAAATTAGCTGTCCAAAAGCACATACTGCTTCTTCACATCTGTGCCCTGTTGTGAGCCCAAATAGCAGTTTAGGCCCACATGTATGACACTGGTGTACCCAGGATAATGTACTTACTATCATTTGTTGTACTATCAACTGCTGTTTGGGCAAAGGAGGGAAGCAGCACTAAATTTAGTTTTTGGAGCACAGTTTGGTTTCTGGACATTATGCCACTTTTGAAGAGCCCCTGAATTGACCGTAAGATAGAACCTGCACACACCTAACCCTACTTTGGACACCACACCCCTCAAGGGATGCATCAAGTGTGGTAGTGAGCATTTTTAAACTTTGAATGTGACATTAATTTCATTTCCAGAAATGAATGCACATCTGACAATAAAAAGAGAAAATTGCAAGTTTTCCAGAGATATGTCATTTCAGTGCCTGATATGTTGTACCCAGCTTATGTCAGCAGAGACACAAAATCCAAAAACTGTTAAGTGGATATCCCGGCCATTTGGAGCATTCATCTCTGATACAAGCCGGGTATAACATATTACACACTGAAATGACGTATTCCTGAAAAAATTGTCATTTTCATCTTCCAACATGAGCTGCGTATTCATTTCTGGAAAATTAATTAAAGTAACACTTGGGGGTTAAATATGCTCACTGTACAGCTAAAACCTGCTTCTGATGGTGTCCGAGGCATCCAGTGTCAGTAACAAACACTTAAAGAGGACCTTTCATCAGATTGGGCACGGGCAGTTTTATATACTGCTGGAAAGCTGACAGTGCGCTGAATTCCCCGATCTGTGCCCGATGTAAAGCGCTATCGGTCCCGGTACCGTAGCGCTTTAGTGTCAGAAGGGCGTTTCTGACAGTTAGCCAGGGACGCCCTTCTGCCCAGCAGCGCCTATCGTGCTGTACAGTGTGAGCGGGGAGGAACTCCCCCCTCCCGCTCCTGATAACATTCGTCTATGGACGAGCTGTGTGAGCAGAGGGAGGGGGCGATCCTCCCCGCTCACACAGTACAGCGTGATAGGCGCTGCTGGGCAGAAGGGCGTCCCTGGCTAAGTGTCAGAAACGCCCTTCTGACACTAAAGCGCTACAGTACCGGGACCGATAGCGCTTTACACCGAGCACAGATCGGGAAAGCCGACATTGCGCTGAATTCAGCGCACTGTCAGCTTTCCAGCAGTATATAGAACTGCCTGTGCCCGATCTGATGAAAGGTCCTCTTTAAGGTGCTGCGGCCACTATTGATCACGGTATCTTAAGGGTTAAACAGAGAGGATCAGTGCTATCACTGTCCCTACTGTTGCAACTGGAGTCTGGTTCGCAGATACAGCTGAGCTCCCACTGTGATCGTACGAGTTCTGATTCTGAGCCCGCTTAATCACCATCACGTATGTGTATGTGGAGATGTGGTAACTATTCACATTCTCACTCATACCTGTACGTGAGAATAAATGAAAGGGTTAAAGTAAAATAAATAAATAAATCTAAAAAAACAGTGAATGTAAATTCCTTCTTATACATATTCCTTCTTTATACGATGACTTCAGGTTGAAAATCCACTTAAAATCTGCTCCTCCACAGCGTGAATTCTCTGATGTCTAACAAGAACTGATTTCTGAGCAAAACATTTCCCACATTCTGGGCATGAATATGTCTTCTCCCCAGTGTGAGTTCTTTGATGTTTAACAAGTTCTGTTTTAGAGATAAAACATTTCCCACATTGTGGGCATGAATTTGGCTTCTCTCGTGTGTGAATCTTTTGATGTTTAACAAGATGTGATTTCCGAGTAAAACATTTCCCACACTCTGAGCATGAATATGGCTTCTCCCCTGTGTGAAATCTTTGATGTTTAACAAGTTCTGTTTTAGAGATAAAACATTTCCCACATTGTGGGCATGAATATGGTTTCTCTCCTGTGTGAATCTTTTGATGCTTAACAAGATGTGATTTCCGAGTAAAATATTTCCCACACTCTGAGCATGAATATGGCTTCTCCCCTGTGTGAATTCTCTGATGTCTGACAAGATCTGATTTCCGAATAAAACATTTCCCACATTCTGGGCATGAATATGTCTTATCCCCAGTGTGAGTTCTTTGATGTTTAACAAGTTCTGTTTTAGAGATAAAACATTTCCCACATTGTGGGCATGAATTTGGCTTCTCTCGTGTGTGAATCTTTTGATGTTTAACAAGATGTGATTTCCGAGTAAAACATTTCCCACACTCTGAGCATGAATATGGCTTCTCCCCTGTGTGAAATCTTTGATGTTTAACAAGTTCTGTTTTAGAGATAAAACATTTCCCACATTGTGGGCATGAATATGGTTTCTCTCCTGTGTGAATCTTTTGATGCTTAACAAGATGTGATTTCCGAGTAAAATATTTCCCACACTCTGAGCATGAATATGGCTTCTCCCCTGTGTGAATTCTCTGATGTCTGACAAGATCTGATTTCCGAATAAAACATTTCCCACATTCTGGGCATGAATATGTCTTCTCCCCAGTGTGAGTTCTTTGATGTTTAACAAGTTCTGTTTTAGAGATAAAACATTTCCCACATTCTGGGCATGAATTTGGCTTCTCTCCTGTGTGAATTCTTTGATGATTAACAAGGTTTGATTTATAGGTAAAACTTTTCTTACATTCTGGGCATGAATATGTCTTCTCCCCAGTGTGAGTTCTTTGATGTTTAACAAGTTCTGTTTTAGAGATAAAACATTTCCCACATTCTGGGCATGAATATGGCTTCTCCCCTGTGTGAATTCTTTGATGCTTAACAAGGTCTGTTTTAGAGATAAAACATTTCCCACATTGTGGGCATGAATATGGCTTCTCCCCTGTGTGAATTCTTTGATGCTTAACAAGGTCTGATTTAAAAGTAAAACATTTTCCACATTGTGGGCATGAATATGGTTTCTCTCCTGTGTGAATCTTTTGATGTTCAACAAGATGTGATTTCCGAGCAAAACATTTCCCACACTCTGAGCATGAATATGGCTTCTCCCCTGTGTGAATTCTCTGATGTCTGACAAGATCTGATTTCCGAATAAAACATTTCCCACATTCTGGGCATGAATTTGGCTTCTCTCCTGTGTGAATTCTTTGATGCTTAAAAAGGTCTGATTTATAAGTAAAACATTTTCCACATTCTGGGCATGAATATAGCTTCTCCCCTGTGTGAGTTCTCTGATGTATAACATCCCTTCTGAAGTTTTCATTTTGCTTAACAGGTTGTGATGAATTAGGAGAAAGATCTTTCTCCTGAGGGATTGGGAATATATCTGGGATAATGACATGCTCTTCATATGGATCTTGTGTGATACCATGATCCTCTGCTTTATAATCTGTAGATATCAGATGTCCCTCTGAGCTCCTGGTACAGTCATCTGACAAGAAGAAAACTGATGTTACTATTATTGAATAACATAACCTTATAAGTATATTCCCCACTGAGCTGCCACTGCCTGAGATGCTTCAGACCTTGTGAAGAAGTGATGTCAGCGGCACAGGCAGCAAACGACGGCAGCGCGGCCTACTTCATTAGTATTCACTGTGCTGAGACGGAGATCGTCACTCCATAAGGAGAGAACCACCATTTAGGTGTGTGGAGTCTTATTAAGCCATGAGCGCTCCACTGTGCAAAGGAACATGGGAAGAATATGCAAATCTGACTTCCATGATGTAATTAGGTTGCCAGTGCCTCAAGTATGCACACCTAAGCCTCTCACCTCTGCAAGATCAGTCCTCACTGCGCCAAGTTGATGAGATGCAAATACATAGAAACAGCTGTCCTTGGCTGAGAAGAAGTATCTGGTATAATCCCAACATCATTGCAAACAAAGGCCTCTGAGAAGGTCGGCATAATGTTAAAGGGAGCACCCTCTATAGGTTTGTTTGAATGAGACCCTGTCTTTCTAATTCATCATGGAAGATAGACTTGCACATTCTAAGTCAACGCCCTGACACACCTATTGGTGTTTCTTACTTGAGACACTGGCATCCTAATTACATCATGGAAGTCAGATTTGCATATTGTTCCTATGAGACGGAGGTCAGTGATAGTGACTAGTAATGAAGCGGGGCAGGAGACACCACTACTACTCTGGTCACTGTAGAGGTGAACACAATCCATGGCTGCTTAAATATGGCCACTTATGTGGAATAATACTGTAGGATGCCATAAATCTTACTGTATTACACCCCATACACACAATAGAACCCAAACCACATCTGCTGGATTTCCCAACCTGAACTCACCGCGGATCTGCTGTCCCATACAGTATGTAGTAGGGTCTGTGGAGTCACAAGGAAGCAGGGACTCCTAGCGTCATAGATCACTAAGATACGGGGAGTCCTGGTGTGTGGACAGAGTTCAGGCTGGGAAATGTGACTGATGTACAGACCAGATTTTCTAGTCCGGATTCCATAGTGTGATTGGGGTCTAAGGTGAGGTTTACACAGTGAGATTTGTAGAACCTGCTTCAGGAATTCAGAAGAATGGAGGATTATATAGATAATCTGTTTTCCCTTAGTCCAAACAGCAGCACAACACGTGGGGTATTCCTGTCCCTGTGTGCTGTTAGGACAGGTGAAAGTTTTAATTAAACTAACAGATTCCCCTATAAGAGGCCGGAGAGACCTCCCCCCTTCCCCCCCGTGTTAGTTATAACGTATAATAACAATATATACAAGTAAACAATAAAGTATAACGGCAAACAAATATATATAATCATACAAAGAATAGATGGGAGGGAGCCTTGTGCTGCTGTTTGGACTAAGGGAAAACAGATTATCTACATAATCCTCCATTCCCCCTACGTCCAACAGCAGCACAAGATTGGGGAACTAGCGAGTATAATCCCCTAGGGAGGGACCTCTTGGCATGTAGATGATAAGACCGAATGGCCAAATGCAACTGCCTCTGAACTGCGTCAGTCCAATCTATAATGTCTTGCAAACGTTAAGTGGGAAATCCAAGTGGCTGCTGAGCAAATTTGGTCAAAGGAGAGAGAACGTCTATCGGAACGTTGATACTGCCCTAGTGGAATGGGCACGTACAAACTCAGGGACTGGTGTTAACCAACAGATTCTACGATCTCCTGAAAGAAGAAGTTCAGTCCAGATAAATTCGGAGGGCCCTTACCAGGTCTAAAGAATATAACCTCTCCTCCTCCTCAGAAGTGGGGGAGGGGGAAAAAAGATGGTACAAATATGACCTGAATAATGTTCTGAAAGGAAGGAAGCTTTGACAAGAACCCCCGAACAAATCTAAGTTGGACTCTATCAGGAAAGAAGGATAGGTATTGCTCTTAGGTGGCCAAGGCCTGGAGCTCACTAATTCTTTTGGCTGAGGTTATAGCCAGCAAGTAGGATACCTTATAGGAAAGGTACTTCAAATCCACTTCCCGTAGAGGTTCAAATGGAGGATCGCATAATCCCTGAAGGACCGAAGTCAAGTCCCATTGTGGAATAGGGGTGTGCGCCTGAGGGCCGAGCATAGAGGCCCCTTTTAGAAACTGCATAACCAGAGGATTCTGTGATAATCGTGTCCCCAGTAGAGTGGAGAGAGCAGAGACATGTATTTTTAAGGCTGCTGTCCAGACGATTCTGTAAAAACTCCAAGACTGACTCTATAGCAGAGATCTTAAACTGCTTGACCACTTTGAAAGATACATCCAATCCTGTGGTAGCTCCAGTTGGTGGACTCCACTCTTGAACAGGCTAGTGTCCTCTGGACAGCCTGGGATAATCCTTTGTTTCCGCATATGGAGTAGTCAACCTCCAGGCAGTGAGGCTGAAATTGTTCAAGTCCTGGCAGAACTGATTGTTTAGTGTTACCAGGTTCTGAATCGGTGGAAGCCTCCAGTATGTCCCTTGACTCATTTAGAATTAGGTAAACCATGCCCTTTTTGGCCAGAACGGCATGATCACAATTGCCGAGGTCTGGTCCTGACTGACTTTTGCCAATACCTTCAGTATCATGAGGATTGGAGGGAAGATGTAGGCCAGTCTGAACCTCCAAGGTATTGACAGGGAATCTACCGCCAAGAAGTTGTCCTCCTGGTAGAGGGAACAAAACCTCTTCAGCTTGGTGTTGTATTCGGTGGCCATCAGATCTACCTCGGGGAAACCCCACATCCCGGTGAGATGAAGGAAGACGTCCTGATTGAGGGACCACTCACCTGATGTCATGAGGCTTCTGCTCAGCCGATCCGACAGAACATTCAGGCGTCCCTTTACATGAACCGCTGTCAAATGTGATAAGTTCCTTTCCGCCCAGGAGAAGATCTGGTTCGTTACTTGGAGAAGGGAGGGAGATCTGGGTCCCCCACCTGTCCACACACAGGACAGAAAAAAAACACAGGGGGGAGGTCTCTCCAGCTTCTTATAAGATAAGATAAGATAATCCTTTAATAGTCCCACATTGGGGAAATTTCAGCGTGTTACAGCAGCATAGTAATACAGATACAGGATAATACAGAGTAATATATTACAGACGCAGACACAGATAAGCTGAGAAGAGAAGATATACTAGGAGTCCATAGCAGCTAAGGAAAAACGGAAGAGAAAGAGGAAGACCTCACGGTCATCATCTTAATCATTAGTTCTCTGTGCGGAGTGATCTTCGTTTGGTCTGATGTAGATTATACAGCCTGGTCGCGGTTGGAAGGAAGGACCTGCGATAGCGCTCCTTCTCACACTTGGGGTGAAGCAGGCGGTCGCTTACAGTGCTGCCAAGTCCCATCAGGGTCCCATACATGGGGTGGGATTTGTTCTCCCGCATGGAGGTCACCACAGACAGTATCCTTCTGTCACCCACCACCTGTACTGGGTCCAAGGGGCTCCCCAGGACAGAGCTGGCCCTCCTGATCAGCCTGTCAAGTCTATTTCTGTCCCTGGTTGATATACTGCTTCCCCAGCAGGCCACACCGAAAAAGATGGCTGAGGCAACCACAGACTTGAAGAAGGCCCTAAGAAGTGTCCTCCGGACTCCAAAGGCCCTCAGCCTCCTGAGCAGGTAGAGTCTGCTGTGGCCCTTTCTGTGCAGCGCCTCCAGGTGATCAGCCCAGTCTAGTTTATTGTTGAGGAGCACGCCCAGGTACTTATAGGTCCTGACTATCTCAATACATGTTCCTTGGATCTCCACCGGGGTCGGAGCACCTCTCCGTTTACTAAAGTCCACCACCATCTCCTTGGTCTTCCCAGCATTAATCCTGAGCTGGTTCTGCTGGCACCATTCAACAAAATCCCGGTTTAAGTCTCTGTATTCCCTATCGTCGCCATCAGTGATAAGGCCGACTACAGCAGAGTCATCGGAGTACTTCTGTAAGTAACAGCTGGATGAGTTGTGCCTGAAGTCAGCAGTGTACAGTGTGAAGAGGAATGGGGCAAGAACTGTACCTTGTGGTGCCCCCGTACTACAGATCACAGTGTCAGACACACAGTCCTGGGCTCTCACATACTGGGGGCGGTTTGTCAGGTAGTCTAGGATCCAGTTGGACAGGTGATGGTCCACACCACCAAGGTTCAGCTTCTCCCTAAGTAGCCCTGGCTGAATGGTGTTGAAAGCACTAGAGAAATCAAAGAACATTATTCTCACAGTGTTCCCGGGTTTCTCCAGGTGAGAGAGAGCTCTATGAAGAAGGTGGATGATAGTGTCATCTACCCCAATGCCCGGCCAATAGGCAAACTGGAGGGGGTCCAGAGCGGAGCTCACTAGGGGGCGTAGGTGTGTCAGGACCAATCTCTCTAGGACCTTCATCACGTGTGATGTCAGTGCTACTGGTCGGTAGTCATTGTAGCCCATCGGGTTGGGTTTCTTTGGGACTGGTACCACGCAAGATGTTTTCCACAGTTGAGGTACTACTCCCAGCTTCAGGCTCATATTGTACATGTGCGTAATAATGCCACCCAGCTGGTCACTGCACATTTTAAGAACTCTTGCGCTTATACCATCAGGTCCCCCCGCTTTGTTTGCTCTAATATTCTTCATTTCCTTACACACCTGAGACTCCTGCAGGATCAGATAGTCAGATTGCAGTTGACCGCAGTTCGGTGGGGGTTGGGTCTTGGTGTGTGAGGAGAGGGGGGTAGGCTGACATGCTGGTGGAGGGAGCATTTGCTTGGAGTCGAATCTATTGAAGAATAGATTAAGCTCGTTAAGCCACTTCCTGTCCCCTACTGTTCGGTGCCCTGTCTTTTCCTTGTGTCCTGAAATTGCCTGAAGGCTGTCCCACACCTCAGAGATTCTACCCTCCCCCATCTGTAGCTCCATCTTCCGCCTGTAGTTGGCTTTTCCTTCTCTGATCAGTTGTCTTAGTTGTTTCTGCACCGCCCCCAGGCCATTTTTGTCCCCAGACCTAAAAATTCTCTTTTTTTCCTTGAGGAGAGTTTTAATCTCAGAGTTGATCCATGGTTTGTTATTGGAGAAACACCTCACCTTTCTAGTTGGTACCGTGCTGTCCACACAGAAATTAATGTAGTCCGTTATGCAATGTGTGAGTCCCTCAATGTCCTCTGGAAATGAGTCTTGAAACACTTCCCATAAAGTTATATCAAAGCAGTCCCTTAGAGACTCGGCGCTTACCTCTGACCAAATCTTCACTGTACGGGTAACTGCCGGTTCTCTGCGCACCAGTGGAGTGTATGTGGGTCGAAGATGTACCAGGTTGTGGTCTGATCTGCCTAGGGGTGGTAGGGCAGATGAGTTATATGCATCCCTCACATTAGCAAAGAGCAAGTCCAGTGTTTTGTTGTCTCTTGTATGGCAGGTTACATACTGTGTGAAGCCTGGTAGAGTGGATGCTGAGACATGGTTGAAGTCTCCAGACACTAGGAGCAGGGCATGGGGGTGAGATGATTGCAGCTCACTCACAACAGCATGGAGGACTTCACAGGCAGCGTCAGCTTTAGCAGAGGGGGGGACATATGCAGCTAGTACGATAACATGTGATAGTTCCCTTGGCAGGTAAAAAGGTCTCATGCTCACGGCTAGCAGTTCAATATCCTTTCCACACAATTGTTTCTTAACTACAATATGTCCTGGATTACACCATCTCTTATTGACAAATATTGCAATCCCTCCGCCTATTCGCTTACCGCTCTCCAGTGTTCTGTCCGCCCGAAGAAGTTTGAAGCCCTCCACGGAGGCAAGTATGTCCGGAGTGATTTCAGTAAGCCAAGTCTCTGTAAACAGCATCATACTGCACTCACGAAACTCCTGTTGATGTCTGGTCAGTGCTGTCAGTTCATCCATCTTATTCACAATTGATCTCACATTCCCCATAATGATGGACGGGATCACGTGCTTTTTGCATTTTTTTCCTTCGCGTCTCAGTATGCCGGCTCGTTTTCCGCGTTTTCTAAGTTTCCTTATTAGTTCGTGGGGGATGGTAAGAGCATGCTTGTCCTTTAGCTTGTCCTGCAGCATGCTTCTAAGGTGTAATAGTGTCTCCTTAGTGTAAACCAGTCTTCCTTGTCTGTGTGGAGGCATGCTTCAGACAAAAAGGCTCAAAAAGGATTTCTTTATAAGAGTTTCTGCATCAAATTCCAGCCCATGGTAAGTTCTTATACTAATACTACTTATAGTAATAGAAAAAAGTGAAGAAAAAAGGACGGGATAGAGAAAGATCAGTTTAGTTTTCAGCAGCTGTAAACACATGCAGCCACACACTAGGCAGGCGCAAGAAAAAAAATCTGTTAGATTAATTAAAATTTCCACCTGTCTTAACAGCACACAGGGGCAGGAATAACCCAATTGTGTGCTGCTGTTGGACGTAGGCGAAATAATTTTTCCACTTTACCAAATCAGCCCCCGAATCTCCATCAGATTCCTTACTGGCCAGGCCGGATTTTCCACCTCCCATTTATTTCCATAGAGCTCTGAGGTGGAATCTGCCTGAAGATCGAGCAGGAGGATTATTTTTCCGCTACCTGAAATAATCTGCTATATAATTCTGGTAAATTCTTTCCCTTCACGAGGACTGACAGCCGGTGAGGAAGAAATTTGCCTCATTCACATCGATGTCCAGTTCATATTCCTGCTGTCCGTTCTATTCTATACTACATTTATTACCCCCTATAGCGGTATCACATTTATATTCAGGTATTATTAGTATTTTACCTGAATCGGGGAACAACAAATAGTCTAAACAATGTCTGAATAGAATCAGTGACCCTTCTGTGCTTTATATAGTGGTGACTCCTCACCTGGGCGGGTCCCTGTAGGAATGTCCTCCTCACACTCCTCATCACCACTCACATAGGGCTCTTCCTTTATTCTCATAGATATAGCATTCATGTCGCTCACATCTTTATCCTGATGGAAAATCTGGGAAACAAATAATGTAAAAGTCACCGGACAAATGGGGAAGTCACAGAGAATGTTCTAGATCATTAATCCGCATGAAGATGAAAGATGTCCTGACAGTAGCTGCAGGTCTGTGAGAAGCCGGATAAACATATTAGATGGCGGCTCAATGACACCGCCCATGTATATAACCATATAATACTGCTGGATACAACAAGACTGACCACAAGGACTTCACAGCCCGTCTACACATCATAGGGAATATCTCCATCTACCTGATCATCATCCTGTGGAAGAAGAGGACTGGGACATCTCTCCGGTGTTGTCCTCTTACTGGATCTACCTGTAGGAAACACAGACAGGGACTGAATTCATTCTGTACATACAAATAATGGAAGTCCATGTGTATATAGTCATGTCTATTACCTGCTGATGTGAGGGGCTGCTGGTCCTCCATCATCACCTCCTTGTACAGATCCTTGTGTCCTTCTAAATACTCCCACTCCTCCATGGAGAAATAGACAGCGACATCCTGACACCTTATAGGAACCTGACAACACAATGATACAGTCATCACCCCGACCCCTCCAGTTACTGTATAATGTCCCAGCATTCCCAGCACTGTCACCTCTCCAGTCAGCAGCTCCAGCATCTTGTTGGTGAGTTCTAGGATCTTCTGTCCATTGATCTCCTCCTGTATCAGGGGATGAGGTGGAGGCTCCAGGATTGGGCTCAGGGTTCCTCCATATCCATCATACACAGGAGCCTGACAGCGCCCACTAGAGGGCTTCTTCACTACTGTGTAATCCTGGTTATGGGGAGACACATTAATAAATCTCACTACATACATGTCCAGAGTCCATCACCTCTCCAGTCATATCATCTGTTATTACTATAGATAAGAATGATGTCATGATGACATCATCAGAATCTCTCACCTCTCCAGTAAGCTGGTAGATGATCTCTAGGGTGAGATTTAATAGACTTTCCGCCATCTTGTTCCTGTCTCTTTCCATCCTTGATGGATCAATCAGGAATATTCTCTTATATAGAAGATACAGAGAGGATTCTATATTGTAGGAACCTGAATGGAGAGAAGATGAGACAATGTAATCACTACACGAATCCCATGGAATAAATAGAAGAGTTGAGTCCCATTATTATCACCACCTCCTACTTCTGATGTCGGCAGCGTGTAGCTCAGGAAGGAAGTGACTTGTTGTGGGCCGGCTTGGTGGGTATATAAGGTGTGTGATAGGCTGAACAGAATCTCATTGGGAGTATTTGACCAGCCTCAAGCGTACTGGCTGAGGGGTGTTCAGTGCTGCCCGGGGTGTTGCAACACAAATTGGATCTGGAAGAACCAAAACCTGATGCCGAACAGCCCAGGAGGCTCCAGCAGCTCTAGTAGAATGAGCCGTGCTACCCACTAGGACATTATAGTGTGTGGGGGTCATTGAATGTATGAGAAGGGCTGAGAGCGAGCACTTACCTCCTTGGGTACAGCAGCCGTCTGCTCACAGGACCTGAGATGATGTCACCTGTGTGGGAGGAGTCAAAGAATCACATGACCAGATATTAGAAGTCACTGCAGAGCCATCCATGTGTGACATATATGTAGCAGAGCTGTGTGTGAAGTGTATGTAGCAGAGCTGTGTGTGCGACGTGTATGTAGCAGAGCTGTGTGTGTGACGTGTATGTAGCAGAGCTGTGTGTGTGTGTGACGTGTATGTAGCAGAGCTGTGTGTGTGACGTGTATGTAGCAGAGCTGTGTGTGTGATGTGTATGTAGCAGAGCTGTGTGTGTGTGATGTGTATGTAGCAGAGCTGTGTGTGTGATGTGTATGTAGCAGAGCTGTGTGTGTGTGACGTGTATGTAGCAGAGCTGTGTGTGTGATGTGTATGTAGCAGAGCTGTGTGTGTGATGTGTATGTATCACAGCTGTGTGTGTGTGATGTAGCAGAGCTGTGTGTGTGATGTGTAAGTAGCAGAGCTGTGTGTGTGATGTGTATGTAGCAGAGCTGTGTGTGTGACGTGTATGTAGCAGAGCTGTGTGTGTGATGTGTATGTAGCACAGCTGTGTGTGTGATGTGTATGTAGCAGAGCTGTGTGTGTGACGTGTATGTAGCAGAGCTGTGTGTGTGATGTGTATGTAGCAGAGCTGTGTGTGTGATGTGTATGTAGCAGAGCTGTGTGTGTGTGACGTGTATGTAGCAGAGCTGTGTGTGTGATGTGTATGTAGCAGAGCTGTGTGTGTGATGTGTATGTAGCACAGCTGTGTGTGTGATGTGTATTTAGCAGAGCTGTGTGTGTGACGTGTATGTAGCAGAGCTGTGTGTGCGATGTATCACAGCTGTGTGTGTGTGATGTAGCAGAGCTGTGTGTGTGATGTGTAAGTAGCAGAGCTGTGTGTGTGACGTGTATGTAGCAGAGCTGTGTGTGTGATGTGTATGTAGCACAGCTGTGTGTGTGATGTGTATTTAGCAGAGCTGTGTGTGTGACGTGTATGTAGCAGAGCTGTGTGTGTGATGTAGCAGAGCTGTGTGTGTGTGATGTGTATGTAGCAGAGCTGTGTGTGACGTGTATGTAGCAGAGCTGTGTGTGTGACGTGTATGTAGCAGAGCTGTGTGTGTGATGTGTATGTAGCACAGCTGTGTGTGATGTGTAGGTAGCAAAGTATACAAATTATTGATGCACTGGTATCATACCCCTGCCTTACTTCATTCTCTCAACCCAAGTATTTCTCCCCACTGTTGGCGTTGTGGGGTGGGGGTTGGCACCTTGTATCACATTTTCTGGGAATGCCCGGGGATTCTCCCTTTCTGGTTGGAGGTTAAGTCCCTTACGGACGCTTTGTTTATTTGTGGGGTTCCGCTAGATCCTCTTACATACCTCCTGAATCTTCCACCTATACATCTTGGCAAACAGTCTTCTAAATTGTTTCGGTACTTATTTGTTATCCTACTACATTCTAGCCTCATCGCGGTACGGAGGCTCTGTGGTGACTATGACGACTGAGGAGGCTCTGTGGTGACTATGACGACTGATTTTCGGTTATTAGAGGTGACCATAGCGACCAATCAGCTTGCTGCTTTCACTTTCCCTCATGAGTATTATCTGTAATCTGGTTGCCTTGGGCAACAGGTGGGAATATGTGTAAGTCTTGCACTGACTCACACGCGTTCACTCCCTGCGGAGGGGGGGGGGGTTGGGGTACTTATTCGTGCCCAGAATGGAATGAAATGAAGATATGGGATTTACCTGGTACGGAGGAGGCCGCCGTACAGCTTTTCCAGAGGAAAGGGTCATTGCCGTTAGAGAGGAGATGCGGCAACGGTTATCAAATGAACTTGAGATTTAACACCTCCGGCGCCCGGTGGATTTGTGCTGAGACCAAGTGCCGTACAAGTTACAGGTTGAGGTCGGGTAATTGGTTCGAGGGATCCCGCCTTACTTTCGTCACGATCCTCCGTTTCATCTACTGCTGGTGTAAGGAGCTGACGTCAGTTGCCTTGTGCGAGGAACAACTACTGTTGATTGGAACAACTACATGAGGCAGGCATGTGCGGTGGAACTAGCGAGCCGTTCCGTAAACCAGGTAGGCGGCGCAAATAAGGTAGTCGAGGTCGACGAGAGCGTCTTCACAAAGAGGAAAAACAACGATGGCAGAGTACTACCTCAGCAATGGGTGTTTGGTGGAATATGCAGGGAGACGAAAGAGTGTTTCCTGGAATTGGTGCCGGACAGAAGTGCCTCTACCCTGACACTGTTTACTGGTGACAATCGCTACGCACTGGCCGCCACAGCTAACACCCATCACGCACGGATAACGAATAAACATAACGAAGTATTGGAATGTAGTAGGATAACGAATAAATACCATTGTTTCTTTGTTTATGCACTGCAGCTAAGGCGCTTATTGCGTATCTCTCCTCCATCCTGCCTAGACCTCATTGCCTAGGTAAAAGACGTGCGCAGTTTGGAGAATCTGACGGCCTCACTTAACCACACCATTGAGGCTTTCCAGGCTATATGGTCACCCTGGGACGTGTATTGTACTTTGACCACCCCCTTTTTCTTCTTCCCCCCTCTTTCATATTCATGGTTTTGGTTTTTGTGCTCTGTATGCTTTGCTGTTTTGTATATTTCAAAACATTTTTCAATAAAAATTACAGTTTAAAAAAGAAAAATGAACTTCAGGTCTGAGGAAAGGTGTCCTCGGCCCGAAACATTGCTTATTGATCATGTACTGAAGCTCTATGATTTTGTGAAGTTACAGTGCGGCTTCTTGTCATACATGGAGTCTGATATCCTACTAATATTATAAGTGTGAAAGTTTGTGTGTTTGGATGTTTGTGAGTTTGGATGTTTGTGAGTTTGGATGTTTGTTCCTCAATCACGCTAAAACGCCTGGACGGATTTGCGTGCAATTTTCCACAAACATAGTTTTCCCTTAGGATTGAGTCACAGGCTACTTTTGGTGCCACTAAACAACATGGCTTCCTTGCAGGAGACTCACAAAAGCAGGACTCCTAGCCCCAGCTATAGACACTGCCTGGCATTTCCTGCCTCAACCTGCCTGCACACTCCTTACTGTCACCTCAGGAGTAGCCCTCACTCTACTCACTCACATTTACATATAGCTTTCCACTATATAACACATCACATTGTCTGTATCACGACATACACAATATAACACATCACATTGTCTGTATCACGACATACACAATACAACACATCACATTGTCTGACACAATACAACACATCACATTGTCTGACACAATACAACACATCACATTGTCTGTATCACGACATACACAATACAACACATCACATTGTCTGACACAATACAACACATCACATTGTCTGACACAATACAACACATCACATTGTCTGTATCACGACATACACAATACAACACATCACATTGCCTGTATCACGACATACACAATACAACACATCCCATTGTCTGTATCACGACATACACAATACAACACATCACATTGTCTGTATCACAACATACACAATACAACACATCACATTGTCTGTAGCACTACATACACAATACAACACATCACATTGTCTGTATCACGACATACACACTACAACACATCACATTGTCTGTATCACGACATACACACTACAACACATCACATTGTCTGTATCACGACATACACAATACAACACATCACATTGTCTGTATCACGACATACACAATACAACACATCACATTGTCTGTATCACGACATACACAATACAACACATCACATTGTCTGTATCACGACATACACAATACAACACATCACATTGTCTGTATCACGACATACACAATACAACACATCACATTGTCTGTATCATGACATACACAATACAACACATCACATTGTCTGTATCAAGACATACACAATACAACACATCACATTGTCTGTATCACTACATACACAATACAACACATCACATTGTCTGTATCACGACATACACAATACACACATCACATTGTCTGTATCACGACATACACAATACACCACATCACATTGTCTGTATCACGACATCCTACTAATATTATAAGTGTGAAAGTTTGTGTGTTTGGATGTTTGTGAGTTTGGATGTTTGTTCCTCAATCACGCTAAAACGCCTGGACGAATTTGCGTGCAATTTTCCACAAACATAGTTTTCCCTTAGGATTGAGTCACAGGCTACTTTTGGTGCCACTAAACAACATGGCTTCCTAGCAGGAGACTCACAAAAGCAGAACTCCTAGCCCCAGCTATAGACTCACACACACTGCCTGGCATTTCCTACCTCAACCTGCCTGCACACTCCTTACTGTCACCTCAGGAGTAGCCCTCACTCTACTCACTCACATTTACATATAGCTTTCCAATAACACATCACATTGTCTGTATCACTACATACACAATACAACACATCACATTGTCTGTATCACTACATACACAATACAACACATCACATTGTATCACTACATACACAATATAACACATCACATCTCATTTGCTAGCCCACCAAACTTTTTAAAGCACTTTTACAGTTTCACACGTCTGTGTCTGCCCAATTCTCAAATCACCGCAGACGAAGTCGCGGGTAAAAGCTAGTGTTGTAATAAAATACACAAGATCAAAGAAATCATTTGCAGTGCCGTCCATCCTTTTCCTAAGAACATGACAGATATGAATGACACAACCTGAGACCAACCGTCTGGAAGATCACATGGTAAAGTCATGTGTCCTACTTGCCTGATATGGAAAAGCTTATAATAGATAAGAAATTAAAAAAAAACACACAAATCACAAAAAACAAGTCAAACAAGGTATCAACAATAACTGGTGCCTGTGGGGGGAGAACAAAAGATGGCAGGTGGGTGGTAGCGATGAACATCCGGGAGACACGGAAACCATAGCAGAGTCAAATACTCAATTCAGGAACAAGAACAAAGACAAACAAACAGCATGTCAATACAGAAAAGAAAGAAACAAAATGGGGGGAAATAGAAAATCAAATTACACAGAGGGGAAGACAGTCTGGAATTCAGCAGAATATTAAGAGCCGCGTCTGCTGGTGGGCTCTACAGCGTTGTTTCAATTCTGTGAGCAAATTTTCCATGCTCGGGGCGTTGGGGATTGCCACAATCTAGGGATAACGGTTCTCGCCGCTACTAATAGGAAACCCAGTAGCTTGTGGTTATAAAGGCCCCTTCACACGAGGTAAACGCGCGTGTATTTTGACGTGTATTTTGACGTGTTTTTTTACACGTGTAAAAGAAAATGCCATTGAAGTCAATGGGAGTCGGATTTTTACACGTGTATTTTGCCAAAATACACGCGCGTTTACTCCGTGTGAAGGGGCCCTAATTCTTAAACTTACAGGGGAAGATAGAGAGGAGCAGGGTCATCTTCCAAAACAATGCCAGTGACCATCTGAATAATATGAGAGGCCAAAAGGTGGCTTAGGAGTGTAGATCCCCTCCAGATGTGCACCATTGTGTCCCAGGCGGTGTTACAGCGGAAGGGTAAACCTCATGAAGGACAGAAGGGAACCTGTACCATCGGGAGAGGATCTTATAGTTTGTTTCCTGTGCCTTGCAAGATATAGAGAACTTATGGCACGCCTGGAGAGCCAAAGTTCATGTGTCTGCCAAGAACAAGACCCCAATTCCCTTTCCTACCCGTGAAATCTTGTAGTCGGAAAAAAAGTAATATAAAAATGGGAAAGCTGGGTATTCTGCAAGTGAGAGGCAATGGAGTCAGGGTCTAGGCTCGTAGCGAGTAACTCACAGTGGGGAAAGAGACCAATATAACCCGATGGAATCTTAGGGTAGGTTGACCCACAGTGTGAGAGAGGAAAGAGGAGTGAAATGCAGCAGGAAAGTCCGGGTTGCCCAAGACTAGGGTCATAGGACCATCATTAAGGAGTCAAGAATTGGAGCTGTGACTGCGGCCATGAAGTAACTAGAGCAACCAGGGACCACCAAACTCTCCCCCTTTCCCGTGTGGGCCTAACAATAGTACTTCTCACGATTTGCAGGAGCTTTGATGTCCAGATAAACCTAGTGAAAATGTTCAGGAATGTGGCTAGGAAATGCTTAGGTAATATTATGGGGACAGATTGAAAGAGGTAGAGAAGGCGGGGGAGTACATTCATCTTCAGTAGGTTGGTGCGACCTAGCCAGGAAAAACCTTTGGTATCCCAGTGAGCAAGATCTGTCTGGAGAGTGCGCAGAATCCGGAGGAAGTTCAGCGAGTACGTACCAGATAAGATAGTAGGAAGCTGCACACCCAGGTCCCAGGTATTTGATCACATTTGAGGACCATGTAAAGGGAAAGGCGGATCGGAGATTACTGAGTACAGACATAGGTAATGAAACCCTGGGGGCGGGGCTTTTGGAAGATTAATTTTATAATTACTACAGGACATCATCTGCACATGCTCAGATTATTAAATGCAGATCATGGACACGGAGACCGTGGATATCTGGGTTATCCCTAATTGTCACAGCATGTAGCATTGGGGATAGGGGACAGCCTTGCCGGGTACTGCTATGAATAGTGAAAGGGGAAGAGAGTATACCATCAACTCAGAGCGAATATGGGTGAGCATTGTGGGGCAATACTTATCTGTATAAGGGTGTCCTCCAGGAACCTCCAGTCAACTCTATCAAAAGTTTTCACCGCATCCAGAGAAAGCAGCATCATAAGAGTCCGAGAACACTGAGTGTGATGGATCGCGGAGAAGGCCATTACTGTATTATCTCGGGCTTCCATATAAGGGACAATTCCCACCTGATCAAGATTTATAGGATCCTCCATGTGTTGACTCAATCGGTTGGCTATCAATTTGGCATAGAGCTTCGCATCAGGTGTTGATTAGGGAAATCGGCCATTAACTAGGGCAGAGCAGGTGATCCTTACCCGCCTTGGGGAATAACTGTGATGTGTGGATAGAGGAAGGACGGGGGAGGGGAGGAAGGAGTCGGATGACTTGGAGTCTTCATCGGTTGCCTTTTCGGGTACACAAAAGTGTCTGATGGCCTTTTATTCCCATTTTGTTGTTGATTTTCAGTTCTTTTTGAGACCTTTTCCTTGTATGCTAAATATCAGGATCATTTTAAGCTCCAGATGTGGAGGTAACAATTATATTTTAGGAGTTTGTTCTGTTAAGATATAGTAAAGTTTTTAATTTTACTTTATTTGGGATTATTTAACATTTTTCTGTAGGGGCAGATTCAGTGATTGGTGAGACTTTATTGGTAAAAATACGTACTTTTTTATGCTTAAAAAGTTGCAACATCTTAGAATTTCTGCTGTAATAGTAGAAGTTCAGCGGCCCATTCCACTGCATACAGGGGATTCCTGGGGATGTCATTGGTATGGGAAATCAATTTGGCCCTGAAATACTCTTAAACCCCTTGCCAACATCTGCCGTAATAGTACGGAATGAGATTCAGGACCAACGTTACCAGTGTTACTCACCTCTCCTGTGCTCCGGCGTGAACCCATGCAGTCTTTGGCCTCTGTAGTGACGTCACAGACATCATGTGGGTCAGACTGGCATTGAGACACATAAAGATGCCTGTGTAAACCACGTCTGTGATGTCATTGAAGAGGAGGACAGCGGAGCTCAGGAGAGTTCAGTGCCACTGGTTTTTATGTTTGTCAACTCCTCTGGGACTCTGATCTACAGTGGCGTAAAAACCGCCGTAGCAGTAGAGGAAGCTGCCACAGGGCCCGGGACATTAGGGGCCTGGTGACAGCCGCTACTATCATTATATTCAGGAGTCTTTTCAGACCCCCGAGAATAATGATCGGCGGCCCGTGAGAGGTAAGAAACATAAAACCACTGTTACTTACCTCTCCACGATCCGGGCAGGCTTCGGCCTAGTCGTCTGACATCTCATGACCCCGGCCTGCGTCCCAGGTCATGTGACATCTGATGTCATTGAAGAAGGACTACTTTGGATGCCGGGAAAAAGACCCCAGGGTAAAATTGTTTATGAGTGTCCACAGTGGGACATAATACTGTGTGCAGTGGCCAATATGGGACATAATACTGTGTGCAGGAGCCACTGAGGGACATAATACTGTGTGCAGGGGCCACTATGGGGTATAATACTGTGTTGCAGGGGCCACTGAGGGACATAATACTGTGTACAGGGGCCACTATGGGGTATAATACTGTGTGCAGGGGCCACTGAGGGACATAATACTGTGTACAGGGGCCACTATGGGGTATAATACTGTGTGCAAAGGGCCACTACGTGGCATAATAGAGCGCGCCTCTTCGGCGTTGGGGAGGGGAGTATTTCAAAAGTTCGCCACGGGGCCCCGCCATTCCTAGTTATGCCACTGCTGATCTATATAATAATAGTTTGTGGGTGATGTCCCCCAAAAACTTTGAGTTCTGCTGAACCGAAATTTTTTTTAATACTTATACGAACACTGTTGGGGCCACAATGGGACATGATACTGTACAGAGGCTGCTATGGAACATTATGCTGTATGTGGAGGGACCAGTATGGGACATTATAGTGTGTGTAAAGAAGGCGGTATGCCATGTGGGGGCCTCCCAAGTAAAATATTTGCTGTTAGGCCCAGTCTTTGCTAGTTACACCCCTGGCAATGGCCGTTTTGTGCTAAAAAAAACACTTCTTCTGGCCTCTATCCACATAAACGCCTGAGAAGATTATATTTAAATTAGCTCCAATTCTCCATTTGGGCAGTAACTTATGTTTGTCTATGAGAAAACAAAAGGTTCCCGCCCACATAGAGAATCAGAGCTGTTTTACATATGATCTTCCGGGTGTTCTAGTCATTGAATGAGCGAATAGTATTCGAAACTCTAGTTTCGAATACCTTGCTCCATAGGAATGAATGGAAGCGGCTGAACACCAAGGGGTTAAGTTCCGACCGCGCGCCGGCTGCTTCCATTCATTCCTATGGAGCAAGGTATTCGCTCATCTCTAGTAATAACTTTGAGACGATTTAACTTACATAAATGATTTTGAGATTGTTTTCTCGTGACACGATGTACTTCATGTTAGTGAGAAATATTGATAAATATTTTTATATTTATTTATTTAAAAAAAATAGGAAATTTTGGGGGGGAAAAAAATCACAATTTTCAAAATGTGAAATTCGCTGCTTTTCAAGCAAGTAGTCATATCACACAAATACATGAATAAATATTATCCACCATATCTCTGATTTATATCGGATCATTTTTTAATCGTCCTTTAATGTATTTTGGACATTATATATCTTACAAGTGTAACAGCGATTTTCCAGATTTATAAGAAAATTTCCCAAACTAATTTTTTAGGGACCACTTCACTTCTGAAGAAACCCCCATAAATCACCTCATTTTCAAAACTGCGCTCCTCATATAATTCAAAATAGCATTTTTTTTTAACCCTTTAAGCATTTCACAGTAATAAAAACAATATAGAGGTGAAATTTAGACATTTCATTTTTTTTTTTTTTTTCAATAACACATTTATAACACAAAGAGTCAAAGGGCAAACCACATCTTGTAGTACAATTTCTCCCGAGCACAGAAACACCCCAAATGTGCTGTAATCTTAGGTTTGGGCACATGGCAGCGCACAGAAGGAAAGGAGCAACACTGGGGGTATGAAAAACAGATTTGCTGGAATAGTTTTTGGGTTCCATGTCTCATTTGCAGAGCCCCTAAAGTACCAGTACGAAGGAAACCCCTCAAAATTGACCCCATTTTGGAAATTTCACCCCTCACAGAATTTATCAAGACATATGGTGAGCATTTTGACCCAGCAGCCTCTTCACAGATTTTATTAACATTGGGATGTGTATATTGAAAAATTAATAGAAAGGCACTTTAGTACCAAATTTTTCATTTTCACAAGGGGTTAACCCCCCCCCCCCCCCTTCATGGTGGGGCTTGAAATGGAAAGAGCGATATTTGGATTATGGAGGGCAAATTTTGCTGGAATAGTTTTCAGGTACCATGTTGCATTTGCAGAGCCCCTAAAGTACCAGGACAATGGAAACCTTCAAAAGTGACCCCGTTTTGGAAACTACACCCCTCACAGAACATATCAAGGGATATGTTTCACAGATTTTATTAACATTGTGAAACTACTTTTTTTTCCAATAAACCGTCAATTTAGTCCAAAAAAATTTATTTTTATAAGAGGATAAAGGAGAAAATTCTCCCCAAAGTTTGTTCCACAATTTCTCCTGAACACGGCAATACCTCATTTGTGGTTATAAACTGCTGTATGGGAACATGGTGGGGCTCAGAATGGAAAGAGCGCTATTTGGCCTTTGGAGGGCAGATTTGACTGGATTAGTGTAAGGATTGGAGTCAGGGTCAGGCAGTGCAAAGTGACACAGCTGGGAAAGCAACACTGTGCAACTAATGACAAAAGGGGTCGTAGGCCCTGCAGCTATAACTATGCTGTAGATCTGAGATTAAACAGACCAATGCACTTCCTAATTGAAGTGCACCTGCCACGACTCCTACGCTACTGTCCAGGCGGCTAGGGTCAGGGAAGAGGAGGCCCTGAAAGAGCTAGGGGCTGGAGTAACGAGGGTGACCCCTAAGCAGAAAGCACAGTGTAAAAATGCAATGCAAAACCAAAGACAAAATAGCATGGAACAAGGGAGGACAAGTCCCAGCAAAAACACAGAAGAGAAGGCGAGGTCGGACGAGCAAGAGGTCAAGCCAGGAGATACGAATAAAGTACAAAATCAGAAGACAAGGAATAGTCAAAGAGACGACCGAGTCGAGGAGTTGACATGATTATTTAGTGCAAATTCAGCCATGGGCAAATATTCACTCCATTTATCTTGGCAATCAGACACAAACCACCTCAAATACTGTTCCAAAGATTGATTCAATCTCTCTGTTTGACCGTTAGTCTCTGGGTGGAAGGCTGAGGAGAAAGAAAGAGAGACTCCCAACCTGTTACAAAAGGCTTTCCAAAACCTGGAGACAAACTGTACGCCCCTGTCCGACACCACATTTGAAGGAATACCATGCAGACGTAAAATGTGACGGATAAACAACCAGGCCAACAATTTAGCTGAAGGCAATTTTTTCAAGGCAATAAAGTGGGACATCTTGGAAAAACGATCTACTACAACCCAAATTACGGATTTCCCTTTAGAGGACGGGAGATCGGTAATAAAATCCATGGAGATGTGTGACCAGGGTCTATTGGGTAGCGGGAGTGGATGTAAAAGACCCGCTGGAAGTTGATGGGGCACCTTAGATCTGGCACAGGTCTCGCAAGAATGAACAAAATTTTTTACATCTCGTTGCCAAGATGGCCACCAATACGTACGTGATAATAGATTCCCAGTATCAGCAATGCCTGGATGACCTGCCAGAACAGAGGAGTGGATCTCCTCTAAGAGCTCCAAGCGGAGGTGGCTAGGAACAAACAATTTACCTGGTGGTAGCGCACTAGGGGCAGCATCCTGAGTGTTGAGAATACGGGTTTCAAGATCCGAGGTCAAAACTGCCACTACCACCCCAGGAGCAAGTATATTTTCAGGTTCCCCATCAGAACTACCACTAAGACCAAAACTTCTGGACAAGGCATCTGCCTTAGTATTCTTTGAGCCGGGATGGTAAGTAATTACAAAGTGGAACCTAGTGAAAAATAGAGCCCACCTGGCTTGACGGGGATTTAATCTTTTTGCCTTGTCTAAAGAGGTCAAGCCAGGAGATACGAATAAAGTACAAAATCAGAAGACAAGGAATAGTCAAATACAAGTCGGGTATACAAAAACCAATAAACAGACTGAAAGACACACAGACTGGATATCTGACAGAGCAGGAGACCAGGAAACACTAAGTGAATGGCTGGCAAGGATCCATGCCTGGGTGGGGTTTAAATAGCAGCAGAGAAAACACCTGATGGCTAATGGCATGGAGACTGAGAGCAAGGAAAAGATTTAACCCTTAATCACCTAAGCACAACCAATAGAACTCCTAACACGTCTCCCGGGGGGGGGCGCCGCGCAGCAAGGAGACCGCGGCGACTCCGTATCCTGACAATTAGATGTTGGGTGCCATGTCGCATTAGCAGAGCCCCTAAAGTACCAATACAGTGGAAACCCCTCAACAGTGACCCCATTTTGAAAACTATAGCTGTAACATCTCTGCCTGTTCGGGCCTCTGCGCCACCCTCTGCTCGCGTGCTGCAGTTTGATAATCTGCTTAAAGTTTTTAGTTGCACTGTGTGAACTCAGCTCTAGTTCTGTGATTGCATTTGCACCACACCCGTCTTCTGCCAATGGTGCCTCTGTCCATTAAGTGTTTGATTTTGTCTTGCCTGTGATTGACAGCTTTCCTTCCTATCAGGTTCAGGGCGGGTTCTTCCTCCCCTATTTAGTCTTGGCTCACAGTCACACTGGTGTCAGTTATTGCCTCTTGCATGCTGGTATCTCTTGCTGTTTAATTACTTGTATTCTGATCCTTGACCTCTGGCTTCCCTACTGATTATTCTTTTGGACTCTGATTTGGCACTGCATCGCTCTACTGTTACCGAACCCTGGCTAGCTGACCTCCCTTTGTTGTTGTTCGTCTTGTCTGCGTTTTGTGTTTCAAGTATTCAGGGAGGGACTGTCTTCGTGGTTGTCACCCATTACCTAGGATAGGGTCTGGCAATAGGAAGGGAAAGAGGGGGGGCTACAGCTTAGGGCTCACTGTCCCTTGTGCCCCTTCCTCCAGGGTTCACCAGCAGCTTCTGGGGAATTATCATCTGGCTATTCCCTAACTATAGCCCTCACAGAACAAATCAAGGGATATAATGAGCAGTTTGACCCTACAGCTGTTTCACAAATTTTATTAACACTGGGACATTAAAATGAAAAATTTGTTGTTGTTTTTTTTCAATAAACCGTCAATTTAGTCCAAATTTTTTTTTATTTTTACAAGAGGATAAGGGAGAAAAAGCTCCCCAAAGTTTGTTACACAATTTCTCCTGAACGCAGCAATACCCCATATGTGGTCATAATCTGCTGTATGGGAACATGGTGGGACTTGGAATGGAAAGAGGGCAGATTTTGCAGAAATAGTTTTCAGGTGCCACGTCGCATTTGCAGAGCCCTAAAGTATCAATACAATGGAAACCCCTCAAAACTGACCCCATTTAGAAACTACACCCGTCAAGGAATGAATCAAGGGGTATTATCATTTTGAGCCTAAGAGTGTTTAATGTACAATGTAAAAATTAAAATTTTTAAAGAAATATACCATTTTTCTACCCAATATGCTGCACACGGTTTGTGTCATCAGAGACCTGCACTCTTAAAACTATTTGGTGGGCTATTCCGGGTAGATAGAAGTTATATATGTGGGTGTAAACTGCTGTTTGGGCACACAGCAGAGCTCAGAAGGGAAGGAGTTTGGCGCTTTTTAGCTTTTGGTGTACAGATTTAGAGGGGTTTCCTGACGCCATGTTGTTTTTGCAGAGCCCTAGAGAAGCCAGTAAATTGGAATTCCCCAAGAAGTGACCACATTTTGTAGGGGAAATTTTAGATTCTCTACAAATGTCCAATAACCAACAATCTAAATCAGCTGTCCAAAAGCACATACTGCTTCTTCACATCTCTGCCCTGTTGTGTGTCCAAATGGCAGTTTAGGCCCACATGTATGACACTGGTGTACCCAGGATAATGTTCTTACTATCATTTGTGGGTATAAACTGCTGTTTGGGCACAGGAGGGAAGCAGCACTAAATTTAGTTTTTGGAGCACAGTTTGGTTTCTGGACATTATGCCACTTTTGAAGAGCCCCTGAATTGACAGTAAGATAGAACCTGCACACACCTAACCCTACTTTGGACACCACACCCCTCAAGGGATGCATCAAGTGTGGTAGTGAGCATTTTTAAACTTTGAATGTGACATTAATTTCATTTCCAGAAATGAATGCACATCTGACAATAAAAAGAGAAAATTGTAAGTTTTCCAGAGATATGTCATTTCAGTGCCTGATATGTTGTACCCAGCTTATGTCAGCAGAGACACAAAATCCAAAAACTGTTAAGTGGATATCCCAGCCATTTGGAACATTCATCTCTGATACAAGCCGGGTATAACATATTACACACTGAAATGACGTATTCCTGAAAAAATTGTCATTTTCATCTTCCAACATGAGCTGCGTATTCATTTCTGGAAAATTAATTAAAGTAACACTTGGGGGTTAAATATGCTCACTGTACAGCTAAAACCCGCTTCCGATGGTGTCCGAGGCATTCAGTATCAGTAACAAACACTTAAAGGGGCTCCATCAGCAAAATCAGACTGCTAGAGCCCGATATATGCGTGCATAGCCTTAAAAAAGGCTATTCAGGCACCGTAAAAGTTATATTACACTACCCCCCAGTTTTAAAATAATAACCTAAAAAAGAATGTGTTCTACTTACCGAACGTGCACCCTGGGCGGGCATTCAGGGTGTGTCTTCATCTTCATCCCCGTCTCTTCTTCCGCCAATGTCTTCCGGTCCCGTCTTCCTCCAGCGCTCACGAACGGACAGTGAAAGCCTGGGCGCTTGCGCAGTAGCAGATGCCGCGTGCTACTACGCATGCGCCCAGGCCGTTTTTTAACATCAGTGTCCGCGAGCGAGCACTGGAAGAAGAAGGGACTGGAGGACATCGGAGGAAGAAGAGGCGGGGATGAAGATGAAGACAAACCCTGAATGCCCGCCCAGCGTGCACGATCCGTAAGTAGAGCACATTCTTTTTTAGGTTATTATTTTAAAACGGGGGGGGGGGGGGGGTAGTTTAATATAACTTTTACGGTGCCTGAATAGCCTTTTTAAAGGCTATTCACGCAAATATGGGGCTCTATCAGCATGATTTTGCTGATAGAGCCCCTTTAAGGTGCTGCGGCCACTATTGATCACGGTATCTTAAGGGTTAAACAGCGATGATCAGTGCTATCACTGTCCCTACTGTTGCAACAGGAGTCTGGTTCGCAGATACAGCTGGGCTCCCACTGTGATCGTACAAGTTCTGATTCTGAGCCCGCTCAATCACCATCACGTATGTGTATGTGGAGATGTATTAACTATTCACATTCTCACTCATACCTGTACATGAGAAGAAATGAAAGGGTTAAAGTAAAATAAATAAATCTAAAAAACAGTGAATGTAAATTCCTTCTTTATACATAGACGGATCAATGACTTCAGGTTGGCAATCCACTTAAAATCTGCTCCTCCACAGCAGTATGAATTCTCTGATGTCTAACAAGAACTGATTTCTGAGCAAAACATTTCCTACATACTGGGCATGAATATGGCTTCTCTCCAGTGTGAGTTCTTTGATGTTTAACAAGTTCTGTTTTAAAGATAAAACATTTACCACATTCTGGACATGAATACGGCTTCTCTCCTGTGTGAATTATTTGATGCCTAGCAAGGTCTGATTTATAAGTAAAACATTTTCCACATTATAGGCACGACTATGGCTTCTCCCCTGTGTGAATTATTTGATGCTTAACAAGTTCTGTTTTAGAGATAAAACATTTCCCACATTGTGGGCATGAATATGTTTTCTCTCCTGTGTGAATCTTTTGATGTTCAACAAGATGTGATTTCCGAGCAAAACATTTCCCACACTCTGAACATGAATATGGCTTCTCCCCTGTGTGAATTCTTTGATGTCTGACAAGATCTGATTTCTGACTAAAACATTTCCCACATTCTGGGCATGAATATGTCTTCTCCCCAGTGTGAGTTCTTTGATGTTTAACAAGTTCTGTTTTAGAGATAAAACATTTCCCACATTCTGGGCATAAATTTGGCTTCTCTCCTGTGTGAATTCTTTGATGATTAACAAGGTTTGATTTATAGGTAAAATTTTTCTTACATTCTGGACATGAATATGGCTTCTCTCCTGTGTGAATTATTTGATGCCTAACAAGGTCTGATTTATAAGTAAAACATTTCCCACATTGTGGGCATGAAAATGGTTTATCTCCTGTGTGAATCTTTTGATGTTCAACAAGATGTGATTTCCGAGCAAAACATTTCCCACACTCTGAGCATGAATTTCGCTTCTCTCCTGTGTGAATTCTTTGATGATTAACAAGGTTTGATTTATAGGTAAAACTTTTCATACATTCTAGACATGAATATGGCTTCTCCCCTGTGTGAATTCTTTGATGCTCAACAAGGTCTGATTTAAAAGTAAAACATTTTCCACATTCTGGGCATGAATATGGCTTCTCCCCTGTGTGAGTTCTCTGATGTATAACATCCCTTCTGAAGTTTTCATTTTGCTTAACAGGTTGTGATGAATTAGGAGAAAGATCTTTCTCCTGAGGGGATGGGAGTATATCTGGGGTAATGACATGCTCTTCATATGGATCTTGTGTGATACCATGATCCTCTGCTTTATAATCTGTAGATATCAGATGTCCCTCTGAGCTCCTGGTACAGTCATCTGACAAGAAGAAAACTGATGTTACTATTATTGTATAACATAACCTTATAAGTATATTCCCCACTGAGCTGCCGCTGCCTGAGACGCTTCAGACCTTGTGAAGAAGTGATGTCAGTGGCACAGGCAGCAAACGACGGCAGCGCAGCCTACTTCATTAGTATTCACTGTGCTGGGAAGAATATGCAAATCTGACTTCCATGATGTAATTAGGTTGCCAGTGCCTCAAGTATGCACACCTAATCCTCTCACCTCTGCAAGATCAGTCCTCACTGCGCCAAGCTGATGAGATGCAAATACATAGAAACAGCTGTCCTTGGCTGAGAAGATGTATCTGGTATAATCCCAACATCATTGCAAACAAAGGCCTCTGAGAAGGTCGGCATGATGTTAAAGGTAGCGCCCTCTACAGGTTTGTTTGACTGAGACCCTGTCTTCTTAATTCATCATGGAAGATAGACTTGAACATTCTCAGTCAGCGCCCTCTATTGGTCTGCATACTTGAGACACTGGCATCCTAATTACATCATGGAAGTCAGATTTGCATATTCTTCCCATGAGACGGAGATCAGTGATAGTGAATAGTAATGAAGCGGGGCAGGAGACGCCAGCACTACTCTGGTCACTGTAGAGGTGAACACAATCCCTGGCTGCTTAAATATGGCCACTTATGTGGAATAATACTGTAAGTTGCCATAAATCTTACTGTATTACACCCCATACACACAATACAATCCAAACCACATCTGCTGGATTTCCCAGCCTAAACTCACCGCGGATTTGCTGTCCCATACAGTATGTAGTAGGGTCTGTGGAGTCACAAGGAAGCAGGGACTCCTAGCGTCTTAGATCACTAAAATACGGGGAGTCCTGGTGTGTGGACAGAGTTCAGGCTGGGAAATGTGACTGATGTACAGACCAGATCTTCTAGTCCGGATTCCATAGTGTGATTGGGGTCTAAGGTGAGGTTTACACAGTGACATTTGGAGAAGCTGCTTCAGGAATTCAGAAGAATGGAGGATTATATAGATAATCTGTTTTCCCTTAGTCCAAACAGCAGCACAACACGTGGGGTATTCCTGTCCCCGTGTGCTGTTAGGACAGGTGAAAATTTTAATTAAACTAACAGATTCCCCTATAAGAGGCCGGAGAAACCTCCCCCCCCCCCCCCCCGTGTCAGTTATAACGTATAATAACAATATATACAAGTATTGGACTAAGGGAAAACGGATTATCTACATAATCCTCCATTCCCCCTACGTCCAACAGCAGCACAAGATTGGGGAACTAGCGAGTATAATCCCCTAGGGAGGGACCTCTTGGCATGTAGATGATAAGACCGAATGGCCAAATGCAACTGCCTCTGAACTGCGTCAGTCCAATCTATAATGTCTTGCAAACGTTAAGTGGGAAATCAAGTGGCTACTGAGCAAATTTGGTGAAAGGAGAGAGAACGTCTATCGGAACGTTGATACTGCCCTAGTGGAATGGGCACGTACAAACTCAGGGACTGGTGTTAACCAACAGATTCTACGGTCTCCTGAAAGAAGAAGTTCAGTCCAGATAAATTCGGAGGGCCCTTACCAGGTCTAAAGTATATAACCTCGGGGAAACCCCACACCCCGGTGAGATGAGGGAAGACGTCCTGATTGAGGGACCACTCGCCTGATGTCATGAGGCCTCTGCTCAGCCGATCCGACAGGACATTCAGGCGTCCCTTTATATGAACTGCTGTCAAATGAGATAAGTTCCTTTCTGCCCAGGAGAAGATCTGGTTCGTTACTTGGAGAAGGGAGGGAGATCTGGGTCCCCCACCTGTCCACACACAGGGCAGAAAAAAAAAACACAGGGGGGAGGTCTCTCCAGCCTCTTATAGGGGAATCTGTTAGTTTAATTAAAATTTCCACCTGTCTTAACAGCACACAGGGGCAGGAATAACCCAATCTTGTGCTGCTGTTGGACGTAGGCGGAATAATTTTTCCGCTTTACCAAATCAGCCCCCGAATCTCCATCAGATTCCTTACTGGCCAGGCCGGATTTTCCACCTCCCATTTATTTCCATAGAGCTCTGAGGTGGAATCTGCCTGAAGATCGAGCAGGAGGATTATTTTTCTGCTACCTGAAATAATCTGCTATATAATTCTGGTAAATTCTTTCCCTTCACGAGGACTGACAGCCGGTGAGGAAGAAATTTGCCTCGTTCACATCGATGTCAAGTCCATATTCCTGCTGTCCGTTCTATTCTATACTACATTTATTACCCCCTATAGCGGTATCACATTTATATTCAGGTATTATTAGTATTTTACCTGAATCGGGGAACAACAAATAGTCTAAACAATGTCTGAATAGAATCAGTGACCCTTCTGTGCTTTATATAGTGGTGACTCCTCACCTGGGCGGGTCCCTGTAGGAATGTCCTCCTCACACTCCTCATCACCACTCACATAGGGCTCTTCCTTTATTATCACACGTATAACATTCATGTCGCTCACATCTTTATCCTGATGGAAAATCTGGGAAACAAATAATGTAAAAGTCACCGGACAAATGGGGAAGTCACAGAGAATGTTCTAGATCATTAATCCGCATGAAGATGAAAGATGTCCTGACAGTAGCTGCAGGTCTGTGAGAAGCCGGAGAAACATATTAGATGGCGGCTCAATGACACCGCCCATGTATATAACCATATAATACTGCTGGATACAACAAGACTGACCACAAGGACTTCACAGCCCGTCTACACATTAGAGTTGAGCAAGTACTCAGAGTTGAATGGAAGCACCTGGTGCTTCCGGTTTGACGGCAGCCGGCCACTTAACCCGTCGCGTGCCGGCTGCGTGCATTGATTTCAATGCGTGCGTGCTGTTCGTATCGGCTGATCCGAACAGTACTCGCTCAACTCTACTACACATCATAGGGAATATCTCCATCTACCTGATCATCATCCTGTGGTAGAAGAGGACTGGGACATCTCTCCGGTGTTGTCCTCTTACTGGATCTACCTGTAGGAAACACAGACAGGGACTGAATTCATTCTGTACATACAAATAATGGAAGTCCATGTGTATATAGTCATGTCTATTACCTGCTGATGTGAGGGGCTGCTGGTCCTCCATCATCACCTCCTTGTACAGATCCTTGTGTCCTTCTAAATACTCCCACTCCTCCATGGAGAAATAGACAGCGACATCCTGACACCTTATAGGAACCTGACAACACAATGATACAGTCATCACCCCGACCCCTCCAGTTACTGTATAATGTCCCAGCATTCCCAGCACTGTCACCTCTCCAGTCAGCAGCTCCAGCATCTTGTGGGTGAGTTCTAGGATCTTCTGTCCATTGATCTCCTCCTGTATCAGGGGGTGAGGTGGAGGCCCCGGGATTGGGCTCAGGGTTCCTCCATATCCATCATACACAGGAGTCTGACAGCGCCCACTAGAGGGCTTCTTCACTACTGTGTAATCCTGGTTATGGGGAGACACATTAATAAATCTCACTACATACATGTCCAGAGTCCATCACCTCTCCAGTCATATCATCTGTTATTACTATAGATAAGAATGATGTCATGATGACATCATCAGAATCTCTCACCTCTCCAGTAAGCTGGTAGATGATCTCTAGGGTGAGATTTAATAGACTTTCCGCCATCTTGTTCCTGTCTCTTTCCATCCTTGATGGATCAATCAGGAATATTCTCTTATATAGAAGATACTGAGAGGATTCTATATTGTAGGAACCTGAATGGAGAGAAGATGAGACAATGTAATCACTACACGGAATCCCATGGAATAAATAGAAGAGTTGAGTCCCATTATTATCACCACCTCCTACTTCTGACGTCGGCAGCGTGTAGCTCAGGAAGGGAGTGACTTGTTGTGGGCCGGCTTGGTGGGTATATAAGGTGTGTGATAGGCTGAACAGAATCTCATTGGGAGTATTTGACCCGTACTGGCTGAGGGGTGTTCAGTGCTCCCCGGGGTGTTGCAACACAAATTGGATGTGGAAGAACCAAAACCTGATGCGGAACAGCCCAGGAGGCTCCAGCAGCTCTAGTAGAATGAGCCGTGCTACCCACTAGGACATTATAGTGTGTGGGGGCCACTGAATGTATGAGAAGGGCTGAGAGCGAGCACTTACCTCCTTGGGTACAGCAGCCGTCTGCTCACAGGACCTGAGATGATGTCACCTGTGTGGGAGGAGTCACAGAATCACATGACCAGATATTAGAAGTCACTGCAGAGCTATCTGTGTGTGACATGTATGAAGCAAAGCTGTGTGTGTGTGACGTGTATGTAGCAGAGCTGTGTGTGTGATGTGTATGTAACAGAGCTGAGTGTGTGACGTGTATGTAGCAGAGCTGTGTGTGTGTGATGTGTATGTAGCAGAGCTGTGTTTGACGTGTATGTAGCAGAGCTGTGTGTGTGTGTGTGTATGTAACAGAGCTGAGTGTGTGACGTGTATGTAGCAGAGCTGTGTGTGTGTATGTAGCAGAGCTGAGTGTGTGACGTGTATGTAGCAGAGCTGTGTGTGTGATGTGTATGTAGCAGAGCTGTGTGTGTATGTAGCAGAGCTGAGTGTGTGACGTGTATGTAACAGAGCTGTGTGTGTGATGTGTATGTAGCAGAGCTGTGTGTGTGTGTATGTAGCAGAGCTGAGTGTGTGATGTGTATGTAGCAGAGCTGTGTGTGTGTGTATGTAGCAGAGCTGTGTTTGACGTGTATGTAGCAGAGCTGTGTGTGTGTGACGTGTATGTAGCAGAGCTGAGTGTGTGATGTGTATGTAGCAGAGCTGTGTGTGTGATGTGTATGTATCACAGCTGTGTGTGTGTGATGTAGCAGAGCTGTGTGTGTGACGTGTATGTAGCAGAGCTGTGTGTGTGACGTGTATGTAGCAGAGCTGTGTGTGTGACGTGTATGTAGCAGAGCTGTGTGTGTGATGTGTATGTAGCAGAGCTGTGTGTGTGATGTAGCAGAGCTGTGTGTGTGATGTGTATGTAGCAGAGCTGTGTGTGTGATGTGTATGTAGCAGAGCTGTGTGTGTGATGTAGCAGAGCTGTGTGTGTGATGTGTATGTAGCAGAGCTGTGTGTGTGATGTGTATGTAGCAGAGCTGTGTGTGATGTGTAGGTAGCAAAGTATACAAATTATTGATGCACTGGTATCATACCCCTGCCTTACTTCATTCTCTCAACCCAAGTATTTCTCCCCACTGTTGGCGTTGTGGGGTGGGGGTTGGCACCTTGTATCACATTTTCTGGGAATGCCCGGGGATTCTCCCTTTCTGGTTGGAGGTTAAGTCCCTTACGGACGCTTTGTTTATTTGTGGGGTTCCGCTAGATCCTCTTACATACCTCCTGAATCTTCCACCTATACATCTTGGCAAACAGTCTTCTAAATTGTTTCGGTACTTATTTGTTATCCTACTACATTCTAGCCTCATCGCGGTACGGAGGCTCTGTGGTGACTATGACGACTGAGGAGGCTCTGTGGTGACTATGACGACTGATTTTCGGTCATTAGAGGTGACCATAGGGACCAATCAGCTTGCTGCTTTCACTTTCCCTCATGAGTATTATCTGTAATCTGGTTGCCTTGGGCAACAGGTGGGAATATGTGTAAGTCTTGCACTGACTCACACGCGTTCACTCCCTGCGGAGGGGGGGGGGGGTTGTACTTATTCGTGCCCAGAATGGAATGAAATGAAGATATGGGATTTACCTGGTACGGAGGAGGCCGCCGTACAGCTTTTCCAGAGGAAAGGGTCATTGCCGTTAGAGAGGAGATGCGGCAACGGTTATCAAATGAACTTGAGATTTAACACCTCCGGCGCCCGGTGGATTTGTGCGAAGACCAAGTGCCGTACAAGTTACGGGTTGAGGTCGGGTAATTGGTTCGAGGGATCCCGCCTTACTTTCGTCACGATCCTCCGTTTCACTTACTGCTGGTGTAAGGATCTGACGTCAGTTGCCTTGTGCGAGGAACAACTACTGTTGATTGGAACAACTACGTGAGGCAGGCATGTGCGGTGGAACTAGCGAGCCGTTCCGTAAACCAGGTAGGCGGCGCAAATAAGGTAGTCGAGGTCGACGAGAGCGTCTTCACAAAGAGGAAAAACAACGATGGCAGAGCACTACCTCAGCAATGGGTGTTTGGTGGAATATGCAGGGAGACGAAAGAGTGTTTCCTGGAATTGGTGCCGGACAGAAGTGCCTCTACCCTGACATCAGTCATTAGGAAACACGTGGCCCCGGACTCCATACTACATTCCGACTGCTGGAAGGGATACGACACCGAGGCCCTCCGGCAAGCTGGCTACCGACATACCACTCTCAACCATTTGCGGGATTTCGTCGATCCTGAGACGGGTACGCACACGCAGACCGTCTAAAGGATGTGATGTTTGGCGAAGTGGAGAAATAAGAGGCACCGGGGCACAGCCAGGCACCACCTACAATCATACCTGGTGGAATTCATGTGGCGACAGGTCCACGCCGGAGAAGACATGCTGAACTGTTTACTGGTGACAATCGCTACGCACTGGCCGCCGCAGCTAACACCCGTCACGCACGGATAACGAATAAACACAACGAAGTATTGGAATGTAGTAGGATAACAAATAAAATGTAGTAGGATAACGAATAAAATGTAGTAGGATAACGAATAAATACCATTGTTTCTTTATTTATGCACTGCAGCTAAGGCGCTTATTGCGTATCTCTCCTCCTTCCTGCCTGGACCTCATTGCCTAGGTAAAAGACGTGCGCAGTTTGGAGAATCTGACGGCCTCACTTAACCACACCATTGAGGCTTTCCAGGCTATATGGTCACCCTGGGACGTGTATTGTACTTTGACCCTCCCCCCCCCTTTTTCTTCTTCCCCCCTCTTTCATATTCATGTTTTTGGTTTTTGTGCTCTGTATGCTTTGCTGTTTTGTATATTTCAAAACATTTTTCAATAAAAATTACAGTTTAAAAAAAAATATGAACTTCAGGCCTGAGGAAAGGTGTCCTCGGCCCGAAACATTGCTTATTGATCATGTACTGAAGCTCTATGATTTTGTGAAGTTACAGTGCGGCTTCTTGTCATACATGGAGCCTGATATGTTGTAATAAAATACACAAGATCAAAGAAATCATTTGCAGCGCTGTCCATCCTTTTCCTAAGAACATGACAGATATGAATGACACAACCTGAGACCAACCCTCTGGAAGATCACATGGTAAAGTCATGTGTCCTACTTGCCTGATATGGAAAAGCTTATAAAAGATAAGAAATAAAAAAACACACAAATCACAAAAAACAAGTCAAACAAGGTATCAACAATAACTGGTGCCTGTGGGGGGAGAACAAAAGATGGCAGGTGGGTGGTAGCGATGAACATACGGGAGACACGTAAACCATAGCAGAGTCAAATACTCAATTCAGGAACAAGAACAAAGACAAACAAACAGCATGTCAATACAGAAAAGAAAGAAACAAAATGGGGGGAAATAGAAAATCAAATTACACAGAGGGGAAGACAGTCTGGAATTCAGTAGAATATTAAGAGCCGCGTCTGCTGGTGGGCTCTACAGCGTTGTTTCAATTCTGTGAGCAAATTTTCTATGCTCGGGGCGTTGGGGATTGCCACAATCTAAGGATAACGGTTCTCGCCGCTACTAATAGGAAACCCAGTAGCTTGTGGTTATAATTGTTAAACTTACAGGGGAAGATAGAGAGGAGCAGGGTCATCTTCCAAAGCCATGCCAGTGACCATCTGAATAATATGAGAGGCCAAAAGGTGGCTTAGGAGTGTAGATCCCCTCCAGATGTGCACCATTGTGTCCCAGGCGGTGTTACAGCGGAAGGGTAAACCTCATGAAGGACAGAAGGGAACCTGTACCATCGGGAGAGAATCTTATAGTTTGTTTCCTGTGCCTTGCAAGATATAGAGAACTTATGGCACGCCTGGAGAGCCAAAGTTCATGTGTCTGCCAAGAACAAGACCCCAATTCCCTTTCCTACCCGTGAAATCTGGTAGTCGGAATCCTCCATGAGCATGCCATAGCTAATCGAGATAGTATGATTTGGAGCACTAGGTGAAAAGCACAGACGCTCAAAAGGCAGTAATGCCCTGTGAAGATTATGTGACGTCCTAAAAGTAATATAAAAATGGGAAAGCTGGGTATTCTGCAAGTGAGAGGCAATGGAGTCAGGGTCTAGGCCCGTAGCGAGTAACTCACAGTGGGGAAGGAGACCAATATAACCCGATGGAATCTTAGGGTAGGTTGACCCACAGTGGAAATTCCGGGTTGCCCAAGACTAGGGTCATAGGACCATCATTAAGGAGTCAAGAATTCGAGCTGTGACTGCAGCCATGAAGTAACTAGAGCAACCAGGGACCACCAAACTCTCCCCCTTTCCCGTGTGGGCCTAACAATAGTACTTCTCACGATTTGCAGGAGCTTTGATGTCCAGATAAACCTAGTGAAAATTTTCGGGAATGTGGCTAGGAAATGCTTAGGTAATATTATGGGGACAGATTGAAAGAGGTAGAGAAGGCGGGGGAGTACATTCATCTTCAGTAGGTTGGTGCGACCTAGCCAGGAAAAACGTTTGGTATCCCAGTGAGCAAGATGTGTCTGGAGAGTGCGCGGAATCGGGAGGAAGTTCAGTGAGTACGTACCAGATAAGATAGTAGGAAGCTGCACACCCAGGGCCCAGGTATTTGATCACATTTGAGGACCATGGAAAGGGAAAGGCGGATCGGAGATTACTGAGTACAGACATAGGTAATGAAACCCTGGGGGCGGGGCTTTTGGAAGATTAATTTTATAATTATTATCTTGTTACAGATATTGTTTGTCATGTACGTGTCCTTTGGAATTCTTCAATCAAGATTTTTATCTTTTATCTTTTTTCATTTTATTTTATTCATTTTATCTATTCACTGTAATATACTATCACTATTTGTGTATTTATTATAAAAAATTCTTTGACATGGGGTAATACAATATATATATATATTTAAATATAGTGCTATAATATTCAATACTACTGGGTAATTTTGGTATCACATTCAGTAAGGGTTCAGATATATGTCACTTTTATTGTCCAGTACATAACTTCTATCATATAATTATTAGCACTTTATACAGCGTTTTTTGTTCGTTGGCGCTGTGATGAATTTATATTCTTATTTTTATAAATGTACTTACAACACAATTTCCACTTGTCACATGATCCAATTTTCAGTTTGTAAAGTCATATATGGTATTTTGATTGAATATTTCCATTATTCTGATTATGATATAGGTTATCATCCTCTTAGCCCATAGTCTTTGGAGTCCTCTGGATCAGTCCATAAGAATTGCATAACACACTGCAGCGGGTGAGTGCGCATGCCTGGTGGGCGCTTGCACAGACACATGCCGGAGCCGTAACATCGCGAGATTACGGTCACGTGATCGCGATACCTCGGCTTCCCGATCATGTGTTCTGTCCATGCGCCACCATGCGCATGCGCCGCTCTTCACCCGCGGCGTACACTCGCAATGACGTGAGTTTATCAATAACAGCTGGGACTGTTCCCATTGGACCCCAATGTTATATGCCGGCATATAAATAGGGAACATGTATGTCTCCTCCTCCTCCTCCTGACGAAGGCTCTCTGCGCCAAAACGCGCGTCGGGGTTTGGGTGGTGGGTGCCCGTCCCTGGTGATCTGCCTACAATTTTCCCCATGGGTGAGTGTTTATACTAGTCTGTTTTGTACTTACAACATGTCCACTTCCTAATATATGTTGGCTACTGTACCTTTGAGGGCAATGTGTGTACATAGGAAGTAAGATATATTTCAATAGGACCTGTAGACTTTGATATTATAACATCTATTGCTCTTTTCAAGGGGTGAACATAAACATTAGGATTCATATTTAGGTCCTATATGGTTGTATTTGATGGTAACACTCACCTATGTGAGTTTTAATACATGATATGAGTGTATATTTTGTACTTCTGATGTTTTGTGAGGAAAATTAGCAGTATCTACAGGTACTGCTATTGGCTGTGGCATCCCACTACACCCATTTTTGTATGTGTACATTTGTTTCCTTTACATTGTCCTATCTTGTGTATGTGGTAAATTATTATAATAAAGATTTTTGAGATTTTTATTAGCATTTTGTACATTTAATGTCATACTTACCTCTTTTTTGTGGTTGCTGTTCGTAATTTTATAATTACTACAGGACATCATCTGCACATGCTCAGATTATTAAATGCAGATCATGGACACGGAGACCGTGGATATCTGGGTTATCCCTAATTGTCACAGCATGTAGCATTGGGGATAGGGGACAGCCTTGCCGGGTACTGCTATGAATAGTGAAAGGGGAAGAGAGTATACCATCAACTCAGAGCGAATATGGGTGAGCATTGTGGGGCAATACTTATCTGTATAAGGGTGTCCTCCAGGAACCTCCAGTCAACTCTATCAAAAGTTTTCACCGCGTCCAGAGAAAGCAGCATCATAAGAGTCCGAGAACACTGAGTGTGATGGATCGCGGAGAAGGCCATTACTGTATTATCTCGGGCTTCCATATAAGGGACAATTCCCACCTGATCAAGATTTATAGGATCCTTCATGTGTTGACTCAATCAGTTGAGTATCAATTTGGCATAGAGCTTCGCATCAGGTGTTGATTAGGGAAATCGGCCATTAACTAGGACAGAGCAGGTGATCCTTACCCGCCTTGGGGAATAACTGTGATGTGTGGATAGCGGAAGGACGGGGGAGGGGAGGAAGGAGTCGGATGACTTGGAGTTTTCATCGGTTGCCTTTTCGGGTACACAAAAGTGTCTTATTCCCATTTTGTTGTTGATTTTCAGTTCTTTTTGAGACCTTTTCCTTGTATGCTAAATATCAGGATCATTTTAAGCTCCAGATGTAGAGGTAACAATTATATTTTAGGAGTTTGTTCTGTTAAGATATAGGAAAGTTTTTAGTTTTACTTTACGTTGCAACATCTTAGAATTTCTGCTGTAATAGTAGAAGTTCAGCGGCCCATTCCACTGCATACAGGGGGTTCCTGGGGATGTCATTGGTATGGGAAATCAATTTGGCCCTGAAATACTCTTAAACCCCTTGCCAACATCTGCCATAATAGTACGGAATGAGATTCAGGACCAACGTTACCAGTGTTACTCACCTCTCCTGTGCTCCGGCGTGAACCCATGCAGTCTTTGGCCTCTGTAGTGACATCACAGACATCATGTGGGTCAGACTGGCATTGAGACACATAATGATGCCTGTGTAAACCACGTCTGTAATGTCATTGAAGAGGAGGACGGCGGAGCCCAGGAGAGTTGAGTGCCACTGGTTTTTATGTTTGTCAACTCCCCTGGGACTCTGATCTACAGTGGCGTAACTACCGCCGTAGCAGTAGAGGCAGCTGCCACAGGGCCCGGGACATTAGGGGCCTGGTGACAGCCGCTACCGCTGCTAACATTATATTCAGGGGTCTTTTCGGACCCCCGAGAATAATGATCGGCGGCCCGTGAGAAGTAAGAAACATAAAACCACTGTTACTTACCTCTCCACGATCCGGGCAGGCTTCGGCCTAGTCGTCTGACGTCTCATGACCCCTGGCCTGCGTCCCAGGTCATGTGACATCTGATGTCATTGAAGAAGGACTACTTTGGAAAAAGACCCCAGAGTGTAATAATCATTTATGGGTGTCCACAGTGGGACTTAATACTGTGTACAGGGGCCAATATGGGGTACAATACTGTGTGCAGGGGCCACTGAGGGACATAATACTGTGTGCAGGGGCCACTAAGGGGTATAATACTGTGTACAGGGGCCACTATGGGGTATAATACTGTGTGCAGGGGCCACTATGTGGCATAATAGAGCGCGCCTCTTCGGTGTCGGGGTTGGGGGGGGTATTTCAAAAGTTCACCACGGGGCCCCGCCATTCCTAGTTATGCCACTGCTGATCTATATAATAATAGTTTGTGGATGATGTCCCCCAAAAACTTTGAGTTCTGCTGAACCGAAATTTTTTTCAATACTTATACGAACACTGTTGGGGCCACAATGGGACATGATACTGTACAGAGGCTGCTATGGAACATTATGCTGTATGTGGAGGGACCAGTATGGGACTTTATAGTGTGTGTAAAGAAGGCGGTATGCCATGAGGGGGCCTCCCAAGTAAAATATTTGCTGTTAGGCCCAGTCTTTGCTAGTTACACCCCTGGCAATGGCCGTTTTGTGCTAAAAAAAACCCCCACTTCTTCTGGCCTCTATCCACATAAACGCCTGAGAAGATTATATGTAAATTAGCTCCAATTCTCCATTTGGGCAGTAACTTATGTTTGTCTATGAGAAAACAAAAAGGTTCCCGCCCACATAGAGAATCAGAGCTGGTTTACATATGATCTTCCGGGTGTTCTAGTCATTGAATGAGCGAATAGTATTCGAAACTCTAGTTGCTCCATAGGAATGAATGGAAGCGGCCGAACACCAAGGGGTTAAGTGCCGACCGCGCGCCGGCCGCTTCCATTCATTCCTATGGAGCAAGGTATTCGCTCATCTCTAGTAATAACTTTGAGACGATTTAATTTACATAAATGATTTTGAGATTGTTTTCTTGTGACACCATGTACTTCATGTTAGTGATAAATATTTTTATATTTATTTATTAAAAAAATAGGAATTTTGGAATAAAAATATCACAATTTTCAAAATGTGAAATTCACTGCTTTTCAAGCAGATAGTCATATCACACAAATACATGAATAAATATTATCCACCATATCTCTGATTTATATCGGATCATTTTTTTAAATTGTCCTTTAATGTATTTTGGACATTATATATCTTACAAGTGTAACAGCGGTTTTCCAGATTTATAAGAAAATTTCCCAAACTAATTTTTTAGGGACCACTTCAATTCTGAAGAAACCCCCATAAATCACCTCATTTTCAAAACTGCGCTCCTCATATAATTCAAAACAGCATTTTTTTTTAACCCTTTAAGCACTTCACAGAAATAAAAACAATATGGAGGTAAAATTTAGACATTTCATTTTTTTTTTCAATAGCACATTTATTTAGCCCTAAAATTAACACAAACACAAAGTGTCAAACGGCAAAACACATCTTGTAGTACATTTTCTCCTGAGCACAAAAACACCCCACATGTTCTGTAATCTTAGGTTTGGGCACATGGCAGCACACGGAAGGAAAGGAGCAACTCTGGGGGTATGAAAAACAGATTTGCTGGAATAGTTTTTGGGTTCCATGTCTCATTTGCAGAGCCCATAAAGTACCAGTACAAAGGAAACCCCTCAAAAGTGACCCCATTTTGGAAATTACACCCCTCACAGAATTTATCAAGAAGTATGGTGAGCATTTTGACCCAGCAGCCTTTTCACAGATTTTATTAACATTGGGATGTGTAAATTGAAAAATTAATAGAATGTCACTTTTTTACCAAATTTTTCATTTTCACAGGGGGGTTAAAAAAGCCCCCCCCCCCCCCAGTTTGTTACACAATCTCTCTTGATCACGGCAAAACCCCATATGCGGTTACAGTGTACTCTATGGGTACATGGTGGGGCTTGGAATGGAAAGAGCGATATTTAGATTATGGAGGGCAGATTTTGCTGGAATAGTTTTCAGGTACCATGTTGCATTTGCAGAGCCCCTAAAGTACCAGGACAATGGAAACCTTCAAAAGTGACCCCGTTTTGGAAACTACACCCCTCACAGAACATATCAAGGGATATGTTTCACAGATTTTATTAACATTGAGATGTGAAAATGAGAAATTACTTTGTTTCCAATAAACCGTCAATTTAGTCCCAAAAAAATTATTTTTATAAGAGGATAAAGGAGAAAAAGCCCCCCAAAGTTTGTTCCACAATTTCTCCTGAACATGGCAATACCTCATTTGTGGTTATAAACTGCTGTATGGGAACATGGTGGGGCTCAGAATGGAAAGAGCGCTATTTGGCCTTTGGAGGGCAGATTTGACTGGATTAGATTTTGGGTGCCATGTCGCATTAGCAGAGCCTCTAAAGTACCAATACAATGGAAACCCCTCAAAAGTGACCCCATTTTGGAAACTATAACCCTCACAGAACAAATCAAGGGATATAATGAGCAATTTGACCCTACAGTGTTTCACAGATTTTATTAACACTGGGACATGAAAATGAAAAATTTGTTTTTTTTTTCAATAAACCATCAATTTAGTCCAAATTTTTTTTTATTTTTACAAGAGGATAAAGGAGAAAAAACTCCCCAAAGTTTGTTACACAATTTCTCCTGAACGCAGCAATACCCCATATGTGGTCATAATCTGCTGTATGGGAACATGGTGGGACTTGGAATGGAAACAGGGCAGATTTTACAGAAATAGTTTTCAGGTGCCACGTCGCATTTGCAGAGCCCTAAAGTATCAACACAATGGAAACCCCTCAAAAGTGACCCCATTTAGAAACTACACCCGTCAAGGAATGAATCAAGAGGTATTATCATTTTGAGCCTAAGAGTGTTTAATGTACAATGTAAAAATTAAAATTTTTAAATATACCATTTTTCTACCCAATATGCTGCACTCGGTTTGTGTCATCAGAGACCTGCACTCTTAAAACTATTTGGTGGGCTATTCCGGGTACATAGAAGTTATATATGTGGGTGTAAACTGCTGTTTGGGCACACAGCAGAGCTCAGAAGGGAAGGAGTTCGGCGCTTTTTAGCTTTTGGTGTACAGATTTAGAGGGGTTTCCTGACGCCATGTTGTTTTTGCAGAGCCCTAGAGATGCCAGTAAATTGGAATTCCCCAAGAAGTGACCACATTTTGTAGGGGAAATTTTAGATTCTCTACAAATGTCCAATAACCAACAATCTAAATCAGCTGTCCAAAAGCACATACTGCTTCTTCACATCTGTGCCCTGTTGTGAGCCCAAATAGCAGTTTAGGCCCACATGTATGACACTGGTGTACCCAGGATAATGGAAGATTATGTAGATAATCTGTTTTCCCATAGTCCAAACAGCAGCACAACGTATGGGGTATTCCTGCCTCTGTGAGCAATTTAGGACAGGTGGAATTTTTAATTACATCAGCCTTCCCCCTATAAGAAGGACAAAGGACCTCCCCCCATTGTGTCAATCCCAAAGTATCTCCGAAGGACCTTCCAAAGAGAAAAACAAAAGGGAGGGAGCCTTGTGCTGCTGTTTGGACTATGGGAAAACAGATTATCTACATAAATCTTCCATTCCCCTGCGCCAAACAGCAGCACAACGTATGGGGAGGTAGCAAGTAAACCCCCCCCTAGGGAGGGACCTCCTGGCATACTGATGATAATACAAAGCGTCCGAAAGCTACAGTCTCCGTGGAGCGCCAATCTAGTTTGTAATGTCTGATAAATGTTAAATGTGAGCTCTCGGTCACGGCTGAACATATTTGGTCCAGACCGAACACCTTTCTGCACAAGTAGCAGCGACCGCCCAGTGGAGTGGGCGCAAACAAATTCCAGAGGGGATAACCCCTGCGTATGAAAGGTATGGTAGATGGCCTCCTTAATCCACCTTGATATGGAGGCTTTAGATGCTTTTTCTCCCTTATACCTACCAGAAAAATTTATAAATAAATTCTCCGCTTTCCTCTAGGGTCTGGTTCGTTCTAGGTAGACCCTTAGGCATCTGACCAGATCCAATATGTTCCACCTTTCCTCCTCCTAGGAGGAAAGGGAGGGAAAAAAGGTAGGCAAGGAGATCACATGACTAATATTACGGTCCGACGGGACCTCAGGAACAAAGCCAGGAAGATATCTCAATTGTACTCTATCAGAGAAAAATTGCAAGTAAGGCCCTGAGGCTGCCAAGGCCTGCAGTTCTCCAGTCCTCTTTGCTGAGGTCACTGCTAATAGAAAGGCCACTTTATAACATACAAACCTTAGGTCCACCTCCTCCAGAGGTTTGAATGGGGCTACACACAGCCCCTGAAGTACCGTAGCCAAGTCCCATTGCGGAACTGGGGCTTGGATGGAAGGCCGAAGCCTCACGGTCCCCTTCAAGAATTGGCCAATCAGCAGATTCTGAGACAATCTGATCCCTAATACGGCAGAGAGAGCAGCCACGTGTACCTTTAGTGTAGAAGGAGTTAGGCCCCTCTCCAGGCCACTCTGTAGGAATTCCAGAACCGAATCCGAAGATGTACTCATCCGGTGGTTCACCAAGCACCATTGGCGATAGATTCTACCAATCCTTAGGTAGCTCCTGTTCGTGGACTTTGCTCTTGAACAGGCCAGTGTTGACAGAACGGCCTAGGATAATCCTCCATGTCCGTATAGGGTGCGTTCAACCTCCAGGCTGTCAGGTTGAACCTCTCCAGGTCCTGGCAGAGCCGGTTGCCTTGGGATACCAGGTTGTGGAGAATCAGAAGCCTCCAGTAGTTCCCTCGACTCATCTGCATGAGGTGGGTAAACCATGCCCTCTTTGGCCAGAACGGTATGATGGCAATCACCGATACCTGATCCTGTCTGATCTTCGCCAATACCTTCACTACCATAGGAACCGGAGGGAAGATGTACGCCAGCCTGAACCTCCAAGGTATTGAGAGGGCATCTACTGCCAAGGGATTGTCTTCCCGATAGAGGGAGCAAAAGTTCTCCACCTTGGCATTGTACTGGGTGGCCATCAGATCCACCTCGGGGAGACCCCATATCCTTGTCAAACGCAGGAAGACATCCCGGTTAGGGACCATTCGCCAGAAACTTTGAAGCCTCTGCTGAGCTGGTCTGCCAGTATGTTCAAGTGTCCCTTTATGTGCACCGCTTTGAGGTGGCTTAAATTCACTTCTGCCCGTGTGAAGATCCGATCCGTCAGCCTGCGAAGAGGAGGCGACCTCGTACCTACCTGTTTGTTTATATGAAGGACCACGATAGTGTTGTCCGTCCTGATCTCCACTGCCTTGCCGCGCAGGAGATGGGAGAAGTGCAGCAGGGCCCGGTGAATTGCGCACAGCTCGCGCCAATTGGATGACTGGGAACTTTCCTGATGATTCCATGTCCCTCGTGCCAGGGTCTCCCCCAGATGCACCCTCCGTCCGTGGAGGGAAGCATCCGTGGTCAACAGGGTCCAGTCAGGCCGGACCGTGGACCTCCCGTCCTTTGGTTGGTACCACCAGTGCAGTGATTGACGGGTACTGATGGACAACTGGATAGGCTTCATCAGCCCTAAGGGGCTGCGGCTCCATACCTTGAGGATCTCACTCTGTAGTGGTCGCATATGCCGTAGTGCCCATGGAACTGCATCCGCAGCGACTGACATCCTACCTAGGACCTTCATTGTGGTTCTCACCTGAACCTCCCGCGTAACCGCCAGATGTTGTACCACCCGACAAATCTTCTCCTTCCGATTGTGAGGAAGAGATCTCTCCATCCTCTGAGAGTCCACAATGAATCCTAAGAACTGGATTCTGGTGGTGGGGATGACCACTGACTTTGCCAATTGATAAGCCAGCCTAACTCTTCTAGGAAGGTGATGGTGGTCCTTAGGTGGGCCGCGAGAACCTCTGTTGAGTGGGCCTTTAACAGCCAATCATCTAGGTACGGTACGATGAATATACCTTGGAGCCAAAGAGCTGCAACGACCGGGGCCCACGACCTTTGTAAGGTGTGGGGGGCCGAGGATATTCCGAACGGAAGAGCTGTGAACTGCAGATGACACAGAGTACCGCTCAGCACAATCCCGATCCTCAAGAACCTTCTGTGTGGCGGAAAAATCGGGACGTGTAGATATGCGTCCCTTAAATCTAGGGTGACAAACCTGTCTCCTCAGTGCAGAAAAGGTATCACCGACCTGATAGTCTCCATCCGGAAACGGGTCTTGAGGACATGGTGGTTGAGAGATCTTAAATCGGCCATTTATAAAAGCACGGGAGAAACCACAGCGTAAACGCATTGCGTTTTTTTCCTGCAGTGCTCATCCACAGCACTTTCTGCTTCCACCATACCCATATGGAAAATGCTTTCCGTCAGTGTTTCATAGGTATATGTCACAACCTGAAGACTTGTGTGTCTTTCTGGTGGTCTGGGGTCTTCTGGTGGTTTCCTTGTCATTGGGCCATCTGTTTGGGCCCATTCTCCAGTCTCCCAATGCTATGGATACTAGAAACACTGGAGAGTATACACCGGTTGATTGCTCTGCCCGAGGCACCGGTTCTAGAGCGCCTTTGTCCAGGAGCTCCTGAACGGCGTTCTATAGAAGAACCTGCTTGAGATCAAATAAGACGCGGGTTTTCACAAACTTGTCGGGTGGGTGAAGTGAACTTCATTTTGTAGCTCAGCTACACAAGCTGGAGGACCCCTGGGTCCTGAATGTGACGGCTCCATGCTGCTGCGAATTGGGAGAGGCGACCTCCCAAAAGGCGGTTGGACACGGGGGAGGGGAGAGCGGTCGTCTGAAGGTCATTTTCTACCTCTCGGGTGCGTCAATTCGCCCCTCTGCCTTGACCTCCAAGGCGCCTCTAAAAAGAGCCTCTGGACCCACATGATCTGGAAAATCTTCTCCCTCTATGAAAGACCACCCCTCCCCCTAGAGCTCTGGGGAAGACTCTTCCCCTTGCTAACTGCTTCATGATGGTATCCAGCTCCTTTCAGCACTGCAAGGCTACAGTGCCAACCACTGAGCCACCGTGTTGCCCCCTTTAATGGGAGGAACTCCAAGCAATCACTAGGAGAACACACAAGCTCTTTGCAGATGTTGCTCCTGGCAGGCTTCGGACCCAGGATTCTCAAAGAGCCTGCTCGGTTCAAACGGAAGTGCGCAAAAGTTGAATTTAGACATATTATCTGCCCACCAGGGCTTTAGCCACAGCGGGTGTCTTGCAGCCGTAGATAATGCCATAGCCTTTGCTGCACAATTCCTCATTGCCCCTATGGGAATCTCCTGTAGATACGCTCTCTACTGGAGAGGGCTGTATCTGGTCCGCAGGGTCCAGACTATCTGGACCATGGACACCCAGCCCTCGAGATGAAGCCCCTCCAGGCCCCGAGGGCTGTGATTCCAGGCCTCAGACTTACCTTCTGTAGGTCGCATGTGCTCTATGGCTCAAGGGACTGCAACTTTCTTTTTTTTTTTTTTTTTTTTTTCATATCACAAATGAAAAAGTGCAACTGGGATTGAACCCAGGATACTGTGGATTCAGGCATACAAGTCTGTAACCCTACAGACTGAGCCACTAGGGCTTCTCTTTCTAAGCAAGACCTCTATGAAACTGGGAGAGGGAATTACCCGAAATCTGTATGCACTCCTTTACTCAGGAGATGACAACATACATGGAGGGCTCCTAGCTGGAGGACCCCATACTGACAGCAGTGCAGATCTACAGAAAAAAGCCTTAGAGCAGCCCCCATCATGTGGGCAATAGCAAATATGCACCTAAGTAATGATAGTACATAGGTATATGCACCATTAGGGCCGAGCGAGCACCGCCCGGACCAGCCAACCCGAACAGCACGCACGCACCGAAACCAATGCACGCAGCCGGCACGCGGGGGGCTAAGCGGCCGGCCGTCGTCAAACCGGAAGCACAGGGTGCCCCCATTCATCTCAATGCGCGCGCGCCGCCCGGACCGGCCGATCCGGACAGCACCCGCCCACCTCCATGCACCATACTTTTAAGAATTAAATGGTACATTGAAAAACCGCAAGACATAACAATATTGGTTGGATCTTACCATAATGGCGGTGAATCGACTTCAATGTTGTGAAGTTGACAGAGTGTCCATAGCAATAGAAATTAGTGCTTTTAGTCTCTGCAGTGAAATACAGAGGGAAAGCTGAAAGAGGACACGGCTTACCTTACTGCAGGGCAATAAATGAACTGCAGCTGAAAAAGTCAGTAACCTGCACAAGACAGGTAAGACACAAGACTGCAGTATAAACATAGATCTTTCTCTTAGAAAGAAAGGGAAAGAGAAAAAAGGATCTAAGACACCTTCTTCTAAACCATAGAGGAGGCACAGCCTCCTCCACCTGTCCTGTCCCACAGGACAGAAAAAAACACAATGGGGGGAGGTCCTTTGTCCTTCTTATAGGGGGAAGGCTGATGTAATTAAAAATTCCACCTGTCCTAAATTGCTCACAGGGGCAGGAATACCCCATACGTTGTGCTGCTGTTTGGCGCAGGGGAATGTACTTACTATCATTTGTGGGTATAAACTGCTGTTTGGGCACAGGAGGGAAGCAGCACTAAATTTGGTTTTTGGAGCACAGTTTGGTTTCTGGACATTATGCCACTTTTGAAGAGCCCCTGAATTGACCGTAAGATAGAACCTGCACACACCTAACCCTACTTTGGACACCACACCCCTCAAGGGATGCATCAAGTGTGGTAATGAGCATTTTTAAACTTTGAGTGTTACATTAATTTCATTTCCAGAAATGAATGCACATCTGAAAATAAAAAGAGAAAATTGCAAGTTTTCCAGAGATATGTCATTTCAGTGCCTGATATGTTGTACCCAGTTTATGTCAGCAGAGACACAAAATCCAAAAACTGTTAAGTGAATATCCCAGCCATTTGGAACATTCATCTCTGATACAAGCCGGGTATAACATATTACACACTGAAATGACGTATTCCTGAAAAAATTGTCATTTTCATCTTCCAACATGAGCTGCGTATTCATTTCTGGAAAATTAATTAAAGTAACACTTGGGGGTTAAATATGCTCACTGTACAGCTAAAACCCGCTTCCGATGGTGCCCGAGGCATCCAGTGTCAGTAACAAACAATTAAGGTGCTGCGGCCACTATTGATCACGGTATCTTAAGGGTTAAACAGCGAGGATCAGTGCTATCACTGTCCCTACTGTTGCAACTGGAGTCTGGTTCGCAGATACAGCTGGGCTCCCACTGTGATCGTACGAATTCTGATTCTGAGCCCGCTCAATCACCAACACGTATGTGTAGATGTATTAACTATTCACATTCTCACTCATACCTGTATGTGAGAAGAAATGAAGGGGTTAACCCCTTCCCGCCGATGGCATTTTTTGATTTTCGTTTTTGACTCCTCTCCTTCTAAACCCCATAACTTTTTATTTCTCCGCTCCCAGAGCCATATGAGGTCTTAATTTTTGCGGGACAAATTTTTCTTCATGATGCCGCCATTAATTATTCTATATAATGTACTGGGAAGCAGGAAAAAAATTCTGAATGGGGTGGATTTGAAGAAAAAATGCATTTCTGTGACTTTCTTACGGGCTTTGGTTTTACGGCGTTCACTGTGCAGCCAAAATGACATGTCCCCTGTATTCTGTGTTTCGGTACGGTTCTAGGGATACCAAATTTATATGGTTTTATTTACATTTTGACCCCTTAAAAAAAATCCAAAACTGTGTTAAAAAATTTTTTTTCTAAAAGTCGCCATATTCCGACAGCCGTAACTTTTTTATACGTAAGTGTACGGGGATGCATAGGGTGTCTTTTTTTGCGGGGCCGGGTGTACTTTTTAGTTCTACCATTTTCGGGAAATGTTATTGCTTTGATCACTTTTTATTCAAATTTTTATCAGAATCAAAACAGTGAAAAAACGGTGGTTTGGCACTTTTGACTATTTTTCCAGCTACGGCGTTTACCGAACAGGAAAAATATTTTTATACATTTGTAGAGCGGGCGATTTCGGACGCGGGGATACCTAACATGTATATGTTTCACAGTTTTTAACTACTTTTATATGTGTTCTAGGGAAAGGGGGGTGATTTGAACTTTTAATACTTTTTATATTTTTTTAACTTTTTTTAAAATTTTTTTTTGCATTTATTAGACCCCCTAGGGGTGTTGAACCCCAGGGGGTTTGATCACTAATGTAATGCATTACAATGCTAATGCATTGCAATGCATTGCAAAAAATCATCCTCTCTTTTGCAGGCTGCATAGACCAGCCTGCAAAAGAGACAATTTGCAGACAAGCCTGGGAGCCTTGTACAGGCTCCCGGCTGTCATGGCAACATGACGTTGGCCCTGGAGCATGCTCCAGGAGCCGGCGATCCCGGGCAAAATGGCGGCACCCATGCGCCGCCGGGAAAATGGCGCCTCCGGCGCCTTTGACCGCGGCGCCGGAGGGGTTAATGCCTCCGATCGGTCCGGTGACCGATCGGAGGCATGAGAGCCGGTTGTCTGCTGCTTAAAGCAGTAGACACCCAGCGGCTATGGCGGCTGCCCGGCTCCCGGGCAATTGCCATAGTTACAGACCCGACATGCGCCGTACTATTACGGCGCATGTCGGGAAGGGGTTAAAGTAAAATAAATAAGTAAATCTAAAAAACAGTCAATGTAAATTTCTTCTTTATACATAGACGGATCAATAACTTCAGGTTGAAAATACACTTAAAATCTGCTCCTCCACAGCGTGAATTCTCTGATGTCTAACAAGAACTGATTTCTGAGCAAAACATTTCCTACATACTGGGCATGAATATGGCTTCTCCCCCGTGTGAGTTCTTTGATGTTTAACAAGTTCTGTTTTAGAGATAAAACATTTCCCACATTCTGGGCATGAATGTGGCTTCTCTCCTGTGTGAATCTTTTGATGTTTAACAAGGTGTGATTTCTGAGCAAAACATTTCCTACATACTGGGCATGAATATGGCTTTTCTCCTGTGTGAATTCTCTGATGTCTGACAAGATCTGATTTCTGAATAAAACATTTCCCACATTCTGGGCATGAATATGGCTTCTCCCCAGTGTGAGTTCTTTGATGCTTAACAAGTTCTGTTTTAGAGATAAAACATTTCCCACATTCTGGGCATGAATTTGGCTTCTCTCCTTTGTGAATCTTTTGATGTTTAACAAGATGTGATTTCCGAGAAAAACATTTCCCACACTCTGAGCATGAATATGGCTTCTCCCCTGTGTGAATTCTTTGATGTTTAACAAGGTCTGATTTAAAAGTAAAACATTTTCCACATTGTAGGCACGAATATGGCTTATCCCCAGTGTGAGTTCTTTGATGCTTAACAAGTTCTTTTTTAGAGATAAAACATTTCCCACATTGTGGGCATGAATATGGTTTCTCTCCTGTGTGAATCCTTTGATGTTCAACAAGATGTGATTTCCGAGCAAAACATTTCCCACACTCTGAGCATGAATTTGGCTTCTCTCCTGTGTGAATTCTTTGATGATTAACAAGGTTTGATTTATAGGTAAAACTTTTCTTACATTCTGGACATGAATATGGCTTCTCCCCTGTGTGAATTCTTTGATGCTTAACAAGGTCTGATTTAAAAGTAAAACATTTTCCACATTCTGGGCATGAATATGGCTTCTCCCCTGTGTGAATTCTTTGATGCTTAGTAAGTTCTGTTTTAGAGATAAAACATTTCCCACATTGTCGGCACAAATATGGTTTCTCCCCTGTGTGAATTCTTTGATGCTTAACAAGTTCTGTTTTAGAGATAAAACATTTCCCACATTGTGGGCATGAATATGGTTTCTCTCCTGTGTGAATCCTTTGATGTTCAACAAGATGTGATTTCCGAGCAAAACATTTCCCACACTCTGAGCATGAATTTGGCTTCTCTCCTGTGTGAATTCTTTGATGATTAACAAGGTTTGATTTACAGGTAAAACTTTTCTTACATTCTGGACATGAATATGGCTTCTCTCCTGTGTGAATTCTTTGATGCTTAACAAGGTCTGATTTAAAAGTAAAACATTTTCCACATTCTGGGCATGAATATGGCTTCTCCCCTGTGTGAATTCTTTGATGCCTAACAAGGTCTGATTTAAAAGTAAAACATTTTCCACATTCGGGGCATGAATATAGCTTCTCCCCTGTGTGATTTCTCTGATGTATAACATCCCTTGTGAAGTTTTCATTTTGCTTAACAGGTTGTGATGAATTACGAGAAAGATCTTTCTCCTGAGGGGCTGAGGATACATTTGGGGTAATGACATGCTCTTCATATGGATCTTGTGTGATACCATGATCCTCTGCTTTATAATCTGTAGATATCAGATGTCCCTCTGAGCTCCTGGTACAGTCATCTGAGAAGAAGAAAACTGATGTTACTATTATTGAATAACATAACCTTATAAGTATATTCCCCACTGAGCTGCCGCTGCCTGAGACGCTTCAGACCGTGTGAAGAAGTGAAGTCAGTGGCACAGGCAGCAAACGACGGCAGCGCAGCCTACTTCATTAGTATTCACTGTGCTGAGACGGAGATCGTCACTCCATAAGGAGAGAACCACCATTTAGGTGTGTGGAGTCTTATTAAGCCATGAGCGCTCCACTGTGCAAAGAAACATGGGAAGAATATGCAAATCTGACTTCCATGATGTAATTAGGATGCCAGTGCCTCAAGTATGCACACCTAAGCCTCTCACCTCTGCCAGATCAGTCCTCACTGCGCCAAGCTGATGAGATGCAAATACATAGAAACAGCTGTCCTTGGCTGAGAAGATGTATCTGGTATAATCCCAACATCATTGAAAACAAAGGCCTCTGAGAAGGTCGGCATGATGTTAACCCCTTAGCGACCCTTGATGTAACTGTATGCATGGGTCGCATGGGCATGTATGGAGCGAGCTCACACGCTGAGCTCGCTCCATACACGGCAGATGCCGGCTGTATAATACAGCCAGGACCTGCCACTAACAGCAGCGGTCGGTGCCCGAGCCGATCGCTGCTGTTAACCCTTTACACACTGCGCTCAAACGTGACCGCAGTGTGTAAACGGCACCGGCGGCACGGGCGCCGCCATGTTTTGCCGATCGCCGCCCTCCTGAACGTCACATGAGGGCGGTGATCGGTTGCTATGACAGCCGGAAGCCTATTGAAGGCTTCCAGGCTTGTCTCTGCATTACTTCTATTAGACGATGCCAGAGGCCGCCTCTAATAGAAGTGCTGGGATTTTGCTATTCACTGCAATACTGTAGTATTGTATGAGCGATCAGACCCCCTAGGTTTCAAGGTACCTAAGGGGTCTGATCATAAATGTAACAGAAGAAAAAAAAAAGTTTTTAAAAGTATTGAAAAAAATAAAAAAAATATAAAAGTTCAAATCACCCCCCTTTCCCTAGATTAGCTATAAAAGTAATTAAAGAACATTAAACATAAACATATTAGGTATCCCCGCGCTCCAAAATGCCCGAACTATTAGAATATTAAAACATTTATCCCATACTGCGAACAACGTAGCGGCAAAAAAAATAAAAATAGCCAAATAGCATTTTTTTCAACACTTTGCCTCCTATAAAAAATTGAATAAAAATTGATCAAACCATCAGATCTTTCCCCAAATGGTATCAATAGAAACGTCATCTTGTCCCGCATAAAAAGACACCGCACCCAGATCCATACATGGAAATATGAAAAAGTTACAGGTGTTAGAACATGATGACACAAATTTTTTTTTCTATTTTGCAAAGTTTATAATTTTTTTAAAAGTATCAAAACATTTCAAATACTATATAAATTTGGTATCACCGCGTTCGTACTGACATGTAGAACACAGGTAAGGTGTCATTTGTACCAAACAGTGAACGCTGTAAAAATTAAACCCATAAGAAAATGGCGCAAATGCATTTTTTCTCCAATTGCACCTCATTCTGAATTTTTTTCCAGCTTCCCAGTACATTGCACAGCATATTGAATGGTGCCATTACAAAGTACAATTTGTCCCGCAAACAATAAGCCATCACGTGACTCTGTAAACTGAAAAATGAAAAAGTTATGGCTCTTGAAATGTGAGGAGGGAAAAACGAAAATGCGAAACCAAAAAAATGGTCTGGTCCTTAAGGGGTTAAAGGTAGCGCCCTCTATAGGTTTGTTTGACTGAGACTCTGTCTTCCTAATTACATCATGGAAGATAGACTTGCACATTCTCAGTCAGCGCCCTCTATTGGTGTACATACTTGAGACACTGGCATCCTAATTACATCATGGAAGTCAGATTTGCATATTGTTCCCATGAGACGGAGGTCATTGATAGTGACTAGTAATGAAGCGGGACAGGAGACGCCACCACTGCTCTAGGTCACTGTAGAGGTGAACACAATCCATGGCTGCTTAAATATGGCCACTTATGTGGAATAATACTGTAGGATGCCATAAATCTTACTGTATTACACCCCATACACACAATACAATCCAAACCACATCTGCTGGATTTCCCAGCCTGAACTCACCACGGATCTGCTGTCCCATACAGTATGTAGTAGGGTCTGTGGAGTCACAAGGAAGCAGGGACTCCTAGCGTCATAGATCACTAAGATACGGGGAGTCCTGGTGTGTGGGCAGAGTTCAGGCTGGGAAATGTGACTGATGTACAGACCAGATCTTCTAGTCCGGATTCCATAGTGTGATTGGGGCCTAAGGTGAGGTTTACACAGTGACATTTGTAGAAGCTGCTTCAGGAATTCAGAAGAATGGAGGATTATATAGATAGGGAAATCAATACGTTCATATATATTCCCTATATGTGTATACATTCTTTCAATAACTTAAGCTGGTAACATGCATCTCCAGGTCAGCTTGACCCATATTCCGTATTAATCAGAATATTTGCAGACATAATGCCGCACCCCATAATAAACAGAGTAATAAAGTGGCTGGAATAAAGTGATAAGATGGTTATTAAAATAGTTTAAGATGAGACTAATGGAAAAAACCATGTCAGAATAGACTTTGTTATGCCACGCGGTAAAGTGACTAAAACATACACTACGTAATGTGCACTGAGTTAACATCATCAGATGTCAGAACAGTTAGAATATTCATAATTAGAGGTGGGATATTCTTGTAATACTCATGTATAGAAATTGCTGAATCCTAACGGGTAATGATTACTCAATGACACACCCATATACGCCTACCGAGTTAATGATTACTCAATGACACACCCTGTATGTACGCCCACTTCTTTGGGTATAAGAAGAGATGATTTGTTCAATAAACTTTATGCTTTAGCTCAGATTCAACTTGTTTCTGTGTCATTGCATCACTGACGCTCCGGAGTGTGACGTAATTTGGAATCCATCCAATATACCTATTGGTTTGACTTGAGGACCACCCTGACAGTAAAGATAATCTGTTTTCCCTTAGTCCAAACAGCAGCACAACACGTGGGGTATTCCTGTCCCCGTGTACTGTTAGGACAGGTGAAAATTTTAATTAAACTAACAGATTCCCCTATAAGAGGCCGGAGAGACCTAGCGCCCCCCCCCCCCCCCCCCGTGTTAGTTATAACGTATAATTACAATATATACAAGTAAACAATAAAGTATAATGGCAAAAAAAAAATATAATCATACAAAGAATAGATGGGAGGGAGCCTTGTGCTGCTGTTTGGACTAAGGGAAAACAGATTATCTACATCAGAGGTTCTCAAACTTATTTTGTCTACCGCCCACTTCGAGAATTAATTATTTTCTAGCGCCCCCCCCCCCCCAAATTTTTTTAGTGGCTAAATTCACTTGTTTTTGTAATATCGTCGAATGACATGACTGGCTGTGACATGATGGCGCGTGCGCTTTTATATGAGGCAGCGGGTGGGCTTTCGAGAATGGACTAGAAACTTCTCGCTTCGCATTGGAGCTTACCGCCATCTATGGTACAGTTTGACAACTTTTGGACAGGAAATAGTTACTGTCTAGTCCCCTAGATAGCGTTACACGAGGAAACGCGCGTTAAGCGTAACGGAGCGGTAAAGTTTGTGTTAAAAGCAAAAAAACAAATTTAAAGGGGTAGCCTCATGAAGCTTGATCTGCCTTCTAAGCTGCCTAAAAATCTTCTTTCTTCCTGTTTTCTCGCGTCAATTAGCCCTGCCCCCAAATTAGCGTGTAGCTCCGCCCACCACATAGCGTGATCCTATGGGATGACTGAAGGGCCTGTGATGTCATCAAAAGCTCCTGTAGACTTGGCTTTACCTTGTACGGAGTTTCCTAAAGGACCTGGCTCCTCTGCCCACTAGCAGCCTGCTCTATATAATAAAGCTTTATCCTAGTGAACAGAGAGACCAGGTCCTTTAGCCCAGTAGGATTTAGACTGCTTTATATAAGAAAGCAGCACTTATTCCACCACCCCCCCCTCTATCTCACAGCAGGGAGCTAGGTGATGTGTATGTGTGGTGCAGACACAGGCTGGCTCCGTACACTCAGCCCCCCCCTCTCTCCCCCCACACAGCAGGGAGCTACGTCATGTGGCTCCCTCAGCAATGAGCAGGGGGCCAGGTGCTAGTGTCCATAATGAAGTGAATAAAGTAAGATAGTGGACAAACAAAGCAGTTTTGCTGAAGCAATGTATTTAGGAAAAGTCTTACATCCACATTAACAAGCAGTATAGATAGGATCCTTGTTATGATACCACCCCTTTAAATTAGCCATCGCCCCCCTAAACCGCTTCAACGCCCCCCAATCTTCTCTGTGCCCTTTACTGCCCCCCTATAGGCCTCCAGCGCCCACAAGGGGGCGTTATCGCCCACTTTGAGAAAGACTGATCTACATAATCCTCCATTCCCCCTACGTCCAACAGCAGCACAAGATTGGGGAACTAGCAAGTATAATCCCCTAGGGAGGGACCTCTTGGCATGTAGATGATAAGACCGAATGGCCAAATACAACTGCCTCTGAACTGCGTCAGTCCAATCTATAATGTCTTGCAAACGTTAAGTGGGAAATCCAAGTGGCTGCTGAGCAAATTTGGTCAAAGGAGAGAGAACGTCTATCGGAACGTTGATACTGCCCTAGTGGAATGGGCACGTACAAACTCAGGGACTGGTGTTAACCAACAGATTCTACGATCTCCTGAAAGAAGAAGTTCAGTCCAGATAAATTCGGAGGGCCCTTACCAGGTCTAAAGAATATAACCTCGGGGAAACCCCACACGCCGGTGAGATGAGGGAAGACGTCCTGATTGAGGGACCACTCGCCTGATGTCATGAGGCCTCTGCTCAGCCGATCCGACAGGACATTTAGGCGTCCCTTTATATGAACCGCTGTCAAATGAGATAAGTTCCTTTCTGCCCAGGAGAAGATCTGGTTCGTTACTTGGAGAAGGGAGGGAGATCTGGGTCCCCCACCTGTCCACACACAGGGCAGAAAAAAAAACACAGGGGGGAGGTCTCTCCAGCCTCTTATAGGGGAATCTGTTAGTTTAATTAAAATTTCCACCTGTCTTAACAGCACACAGGGGCAGGAATAACCCAATCTTGTGCTGCTGTTGGACGTAGGCGGAATAATTTTTCCGCTTTACCAAATCAGCCCCCGAATCTCCATCAGATTCCTTACTGGCCAGGCCGGATTTTCCACCTCCCATTTATTTCCATAGAGCTCTGAGGTGGAATCTGCCTGAAGATCGAGCAGGAGGATTATTTTTCCGCTACCTGAAATAATCTGCTATATAATTCTGGTAAATTCTTTCCCTTCACGAGGACTGACAGCCGGTGAGGAAGAAATTTGCCTCGTTCACATCGATGTCAAGTCCATATTCCTGCTGTCCGTTCTATTCTATACTACATTTATTACCCCCTATAGCGGTATCACATTTATATTCAGGTATTATTAGTATTTTACCTGAATCGGGGAACAACAAATAGTCTAAACAATGTCTGAATAGAATCAGTGACCCTTCTGTGCTTTATATAGTGGTGACTCCTCACCTGGGCGGGTCCCTGTAGGAATGTCCTCCTCACACTCCTCATCACCACTCACATAGGGCTCTTCCTTTATTCTCATAGATATAGCATTCATGTCACTCACATCTTTATCCTGATGGAAAATCTGGGAAACAAATAATGTAAAAGTCACCGGACAAATGGGGAAGTCACAGAGAATGTTCTAGATCATTAATCCGCATGAAGATGAAAGATGTCCTGACAGTAGCTGCAGGTCTGTGAGAAGCCGGATAAACATATTAGATGGCGGCTCAATGACACCGCCCATGTATATAACCATATAATACTGCTGGATACAACAAGACTGACCACAAGGACTTCACAGCCCGTCTACACATCATAGGGAATATCTCCATCTACCTGATCATCATCCTGTGGAAGAAGAGGACTGGGACATCTCTCCGGTGTTGTCCTCTTACTGGATCTACCTGTAGGAAACACAGACAGGGACTGAATTCATTCTGTACATACAAATAATGGAAGTCCATGTGTATATAGTCATGTCTATTACCTGCTGATGTGAGGGGCTGCTGGTGCTCCATCATCACCTCCTTGTACAGATCCTTGTGTCCTTCTAAATACTCCCACTCCTCCATGGAGAAATAGACAGCGACATCCTGACACCTTATAGGAACCTGACAACACAATGATACAGTCATCACCCCGACCCCTCCAGTTACTGTATAATGTCCCAGCATTCCCAGCACTGTCACCTCTCCAGTCAGCAGCTCCAGCATCTTGTTGGTGAGTTCTAGGATCTTCTGTCCATTGATCTCCTCCTGTATCAGGGGGTGAGGTGGAGGCCCCGGGAATGGGCTCAGGGTTCCTCTCCATCCATCAAATACAAGGGTCTGACAGCGCCCACTAGAGGGCTTCTTCACTACTGTGTAATCCTGGTTATGGGGAGACACATTAATAAATCTCACTACATACATGTCCAGAGTCCATCACCTCTCCAGTCATATCATCTGTTATTACTATAGATAAGAATGATGTCATGATGACATCATCAGAATCTCTCACCTCTCCAGTAAGCTGGTAGATGATCTCTAGGGTGAGATTTAATAGACTTTCCGCCATCTTGTTCCTGTCTCTTTCCATCCTTGATGGATCAATCAGGAATATTCTCTTATATAGAAGATACTGAGAGGATTCTATATTGTAGGAACCTGAATGGAGAGAAGATGAGACAATGTAATCACTACACGGAATCCCATGGAATAAACAGAAGAATTGAGTCCCATTATTATCACCACCTCCTACTTCTGACGTCGGCAGCGTGTAGCTCAGGAAGGGAGTGACTTGTTGTGGGCCGGCTTGGTGGGTATATAAGGTGTGTGATAGGCTGAACAGAATCTCATTGGGAGTATTTGACCAGCCTCAAGCGTACTGGCTGAGGGGTGTTCGGTGCTGCCCGGGGTGTTGCAACACAAATTAGATCTAGAAGAACCAAAACCTGATGCCGAACAGCCCAGGAGGCTCCAGCAGCTCTAGTAGAATGAGCCGTGCTACCCACTAGGACATTATAGTGTGTGGGGGCCACTGAATGTATGAGAAGGGCTGAGAGCGAGCACTTACCTCCTTGGGTACAGCAGCCGTCTGCTCACAGGACCTGAGATGATGTCACCTGTGTGGGAGGAGTCACAGAATCACATGACCAAATATTAGAGGTCACTGCAGAGCTATCTGTGTGTGACATGTATGAAGCAAAGCTGTGTGTGTGTGACGTGTATGTAGCAGAGCTTTGTGTGTGATGTGTATGTAGCAGAGCTGTGTGTGTGTGATGTGTATGTAGCAGAGCTGTGTGTGTGATGTGTATGTAGCAGAGCTGTGTGTGTGATGTGTATGTAGCAGAGCTGTGTGTGTGATGTGTATGTAGCAGAGCTGTGTGTGTGTGATGTGTATGTAGCAGAGCTGTGTGTGTGTGACGTGTATGTAGCAGAGCTGTGTGTGTGACGTGTATGTAGCAGAGCTGTGTGTGTGTGACGTGTATGTAGCAGAGCTGTGTTTGACGTGTATGTAGCAGAGCTGTGTGTGTGATGTGTATGTAGCAGAGCTGTGTGTGTGTGATGTGTATGTATCACAGCTGTGTGTGTGTGTATGTAGCAGAGCTGTGTTTGACGTGTATGTAGCAGAGCTGTGTGTGTGTGATGTGTATGTAGCAGAGCTGTGTGTGTGATGTGTATGTAGCAGAGCTGTGTGTGTGTGATGTGTATGTAGCAGAGCTGTGTGTGTGACGTGTATGTAGCACAGCTGTGTGTGTGTGTGTGATGTAGCAGAGCTGTGTGTGTGATGTGTATGTAGCACAGCTGTGTGTGTGTGATGTAGCAGAGCTGTGTGTGTGTGATGTGTATGTAGCAGAGCTGTGTGTGTGATGTAGCAGAGCTGTGTGTGTGATGTGTATGTAGCAGAGCTGTGTGTGTGTGACGTGTATGTAGCAGAGCTGTGTGTGTGACGTGTATGTAGCAGAGCTGTGTGTGTGATGTAGCAGAGCTGTGTGTGTGACGTGTATGTAGCAGAGCTGTGTGTGTGATGTGTATGTAGCAGAGCTGTGTGTGATGTGTATGTAGCAAAGTATACAAATTATTGATGCACTGGTATCATACCCCTGCCTTACTTCATTCTCTCAACCCAAGTATTTCTCCCCACTGTTGGCGTTGTGGGGTGGGGGTTGGCACCTTGTATCACATTTTCTGGGAATGCCCGGGGATTCTCCCTTTCTGGTTGGAGGTTAAGTCCCTTACGGACGCTTTGTTTATTTGTGGGGTTCCGCTAGATCCTCTTACATACCTCCTGAATCTTCCACCTATACATCTTGGCAAACAGTCTTCTAAATTGTTTCGGTACTTATTTGTTATCCTACTACATTCTAGCCTCATCGCGGTACGGAGGCTCTGTGGTGACTATGACGACTGAGGAGGCTCTGTGGTGACTATGACGACTGATTTTCGGTCATTAGAGGTGACCATAGCGACCAATCAGCTTGCTGCTTTCACTTTCCCTCATGAGTATTATCTGTAATCTGGTTGCCTTGGGCAACAGGTGGGAATATGTGTAAGTCTTGCACTGACTCACACGCGTTCACTCCCTGCGGAGGGGGGGGGGGGGGGGTTGTACTTATTCGTGCCCAGAATGGAATGAAATGAAGATATGGGATTTACCTGGTACGGAGGAGGCCGCCGTACAGCTTTTCCAGAGGAAAGGGTCATTGCCGTTAGAGAGGAGATGCGGCAACGGTTATCAAATGAACTTGAGATTTAACACCTCCGGCGCCCGGTGGATTTGCGCGAAGACCAAGTGCCGTACAAGTTACGGGTTGAGGTCGGGTAATTGGTTCGAGGGATCCCGCCTTACTTTCGTCACGATCCTCCGTTTCATCTACTGCTGGTGTAAGGAGCTGACGTCAGTTGCCTGGTGCGAGGAACAACTACTGTTGATTGGAACAACTACGTGAGGCAGGCATGTGCGGTGGAACTAGCGAGCCGTTCTGTAAACCAGGTAGGCGGCGCAAATAAGGTAGTCGAGGTCGACGAGAGCGTCTTCACAAAGAGGAAAAACAACGATGGCAGAGTACTACCTCAGCAATGGGTGTTTGGTGGAATATGCAGGGAGACGAAAGAGTGTTTCCTGGAATTGGTGCCGGACAGAAGTGCCTCTACCCTGACACTGTTTACTGGTGACAATCGCTACGCACTGGCCGCCACAGCTAACACCTATCACGCACGGATAACGAATAAACATAACGAAGTATTGGAATGTAGTAGGATAACGAATAAATACCATTGTTTCTTTGTTTATGCACTGCAGCTAAGGCGCTTATTGCGTATCTCTCCTCCATCCTGCCTAGACCTCATTGCCTAGGTAAAAGACGTGCGCAGTTTGGAGAATCTGACGGCCTCACTTAACCACACCATTGAGGCTTTCCAGGCTATATGGTCACCCTGGGACGTGTATTGTACTTTGACCACCCCCTTTTTCTTCTTCCCCCCTCTTTCATATTCATGGTTTTGGTTTTTGTGCTCTGTATGCTTTGCTGTTTTGTATATTTCAAAACATTTTTCAATAAAAATTACAGTTTAAAAAAAAAAAATGAACTTCAGGTCTGAGGAAAGGTGTCCTCAGCCCGAAACATTGCTTATTGATCATGTACTGAAGCTCTATGATTTTGTGAAGTTACAGTGCGGCTTCTTGTCATACATGGAGTCTGATATCCTACTAATATTATAAGTGTGAAAGTTTGTGTGTTTGGATGTTTGTGAGTTTGGATGTTTGTGAGTTTGGATGTTTGTTCCTCAATCACGCTAAAACGCCTGGACGGATTTGCGTGCAATTTTCCACAAACATAGTTTTCCCTTAGGATTGAGTCACAGGCTACTTTTGGTGCCACTAAACAACATGGCTTCCTTGCAGGAGACTCACAAAAGCAGGACTCCTAGCCCCAGCTATAGACACTGCCTGGCATTTCCTGCCTCAACCTGCCTGCACACTCCTTACTGTCACCTCAGGAGTAGCCCTCACTCTACTCACTCACATTTACATATAGCTTTCCACTATATAACACATCACATTGTCTGTATCACGACATACACAATATAACACATCACATTGTCTGTATCACGACATACACAATACAACACATCACATTGTCTGACACAATACAACACATCACATTGTCTGACACAATACAACACATCACATTGTCTGTATCACGACATACACAATACAACACATCACATTGTCTGACACAATACAACACATCACATTGTCTGTATCACGACATACACAATACAACACATCACATTGCCTGTATCACGACATACACAATACAACACATCACATTGTCTGTATCACGACATACACAATACAACACATCACATTGTCTGTATCACGACATACACAATACAACACATCACATTGTCTGTATCACAACATACACAATACAACACATCACATTGTCTGTAGCACTACATACACAATACAACACATCACATTGTCTGTATCACGACATACACACTACAACACATCACATTGTCTGTATCACGACATACACACTACAACACATCACATTGTCTGTATCACGACATACACAATACAACACATCACATTGTCTGTATCACGACATACACAATACAACACATCACATTGTCTGTATCACGACATACACAATACAACACATCACATTGTCTGTATCACGACATACACAATACAACACATCACATTGTCTGTATCACGACATACACAATACAACACATCACATTGTCTGTATCACTACATACACAATACAACACATCACATTGTCTGTATCACGACATACACAATACACACATCACATTGTCTGTATCACGACATACACAATACACCACATCACATTGTCTGTATCACGACATCCTACTAATATTATAAGTGTGAAAGTTTGTGTGTTTGGATGTTTGTGAGTTTGGATGTTTGTTCCTCAATCACGCTAAAACGCCTGGACGAATTTGCGTGCAATTTTCCACAAACATAGTTTTCCCTTAGGATTGAGTCACAGGCTACTTTTGGTGCCACTAAACAACATGGCTTCCTAGCAGGAGACTCACAAAAGCAGGACTCCTAGCCCCAGCTATAGACTCACACACACTGCCTGGCATTTCCTACCTCAACCTGCCTGCACACTCCTTACTGTCACCTCAGGAGTAGCCCTCACTCTACTCACTCACATTTACATATAGCTTTCCAATAACACATCACATTGTCTGTATCACTACATACACAATACAACACATCACATTGTCTGTATCACTACATACACAATACAACACATCACATTGTATCACTACATACACAATATAACACATCACATCTCATTTGCTAGCCCACCAAACTTTTTAAAGCACTTTTACAGTTTCACACGTCTGTGTCTGCCCAATTCTCAAATCACCGCAGACGAAGTCGCGGGTAAAAGCTAGTGTTGTAATAAAATACACAAGATCAAAGAAATCATTTGCAGTGCCGTCCATCCTTTTCCTAAGAACATGACAGATATGAATGACACAACCTGAGACCAACCGTCTGGAAGATCACATGGTAAAGTCATGTGTCCTACTTGCCTGATATGGAAAAGCTTATAAAAGATAAGAAATTTAAAAAAAACACACAAATCACAAAAAACAAGTCAAACAAGGTATCAACAATAACTGGTGCCTGTGGGGGGAGAACAAAAGATGGCAGGTGGGTGGTAGCGATGAACATCCGGGAGACACGGAAACCATAGCAGAGTCAAATACTCAATTCAGGAACAAGAACAAAGACAAACAAACAGCATGTCAATACAGAAAAGAAAGAAACAAAATGGGGGGAAATAGAAAATCAAATTACACAGAGGGGAAGACAGTCTGGAATTCAGCAGAATATTAAGAGCCGCGTCTGCTGGTGGGCTCTACAGCGTTGTTTCAATTCTGTGAGCAAATTTTCCATGCTCGGGGCGTTGTGGATTGCCACAATCTAAGGATAACGGTTCTCGCCGCTACTAATAGGAAACCCAGTAGCTTGTGGTTATAAGGGCCCCTTCACACGAGGTAAACGCGCGTGTATTTTGACGTGTATTTTGACGTGTTTTTTTACACGTGTAAAAGAAAATGCCATTGAAGTCAATGGGAGTCGGATTTTTACACGTGTATTTTGCCAAAATACACGCGCGTTTACTCCGTGTGAAGGGGCCCTAATTCTTAAACTTACAGGGGAAGATAGAGAGGAGCAGGGTCATCTTCCAAAACAATGCCAGTGACCATCTGAATAATATGAGAGGCGTCCGACCAAAAGGTGGCTTAGGAGTGTAGATCCCCTCCAGATGTGCACCATTGTGTCCCAGGCGGTGTTACAGCGGAAGGGTAAACCTCATGAAGGACAGAAGGGAACCTGTACCATCGGGAGAGGATCTTATAGTTTGTTTCCTGTGCCTTGCAAGATATAGAGAACTTATGGCACGCCTGGAGAGCCAAAGTTCATGTGTCTGCCAAGAACAAGACCCCAATTCCCTTTCCTACCCGTGAAATCTTGTAGTCGGAAAAAAAGTAATATAAAAATGGGAAAGCTGGGTATTCTGCAAGTGAGAGGCAATGGAGTCAGGGTCTAGGCTCGTAGCGAGTAACTCACAGTGGGGAAAGAGACCAATATAACCCGATGGAATCTTAGGGTAGGTTGACCCACAGTGTGAGAGAGGAAAGAGGAGTGAAATGCAGCAGGAAAGTCCGGGTTGCCCAAGACTAGGGTCATAGGACCATCATTAAGGAGTCAAGAATTGGAGCTGTGACTGCGGCCATGAAGTAACTAGAGCAACCAGGGACCACCAAACTCTCCCCCTTTCCCGTGTGGGCCTAACAATAGTACTTCTCACGATTTGCAGGAGCTTTGATGTCCAGATAAACCTAGTGAAAATGTTCAGGAATGTGGCTAGGAAATGCTTAGGTAATATTATGGGGACAGATTGAAAGAGGTAGAGAAGGCGGGGGAGTACATTCATCTTCAGTAGGTTGGTGCGACCTAGCCAGGAAAAACCTTTGGTATCCCAGTGAGCAAGATCCGTCTGGAGAGTGCGCAGAATCCGGAGGAAGTTCAGTGAGTACGTACCAGATAAGATAGTAGGAAGCTGCACACCCAGGGCCCAGGTATTTGATCACATTTGAGGACCATGTAAAGGGAAAGGCGGATCGGAGATTACTGAGTACAGACATAGGTAATGAAACCCTGGGGGCGGGGCTTTTGGAAGATTAATTTTATAATTACTACAGGACATCATATGCACATGCTCAGATTATTAAATGCAGATCATGGACACGGAGACCGTGGATATCTGGGTTATCCCTAATTGTCACAGCATGTAGCATTGGGGATAGGGGACAGCCTTGCCGGGTACTGCTATGAATAGTGAAAGGGGAAGAGAGTGTACCATCAACTCAGAGCGAGTATGGGTGAGCATTGTGGGGCAATACTTATCTGTATAAGGGTGTCCTCCAGGAACCTCCAGTCAACTCTATCAAAAGTTTTCACCGCATCCAGAGAAAGCAGCATCATAAGAGTCCGAGAACACTGAGTGTGATGGATCGCGGAGAAGGCCATTACTGTATTATCTCGGGCTTCCATATAAGGGACAATTCCCACCTGATCAAGATTTATAGGATCCTCCATGTGTTGACTCAATCGGTTGGCTATCAATTTGGCATAGAGCTTCGCATCAGGTGTTGATTAGGGAAATTGGCCATTAACTAGGGCAGAGCAGGTGATCCTTACCCGCCTTGGGGAATAACTGTGATGTGTGGATAGCGGAAGGACGGGGGAGGGGAGGAAGGAGTGGGATGACTTGGAGTTTTCATCGGTTGCCTTTTCGGGTACACAAAAGTGTCTGATGGCCTTTTATTCCCATTTTGTTGTTGATTTTCAGTTCTTTTTGAGACCTTTTCCTTGTATGCTAAATATCAGGATCATTTTAAGCTCCAGATGTGGAGGTAACAATTATATTTTAGGAGTTTGTTCTGTTAAGATATAGGAAAGTTTTTAGTTTTACTTTACGTTGCAACATCTTAGAATTTCTGCTGTAATAGTAGAAGTTCAGCGGCCCATTCCACTGCATACAGGGGATTCCTGGGGATGTCATTGGTATGGGAAATCAATTTGGCCCTGAAATACTCTTAAACCCCTTGCCAACATCTGCCGTAATAGTACGGAATGAGATTCAGGACCAACGTTACCAGTGTTACTCACCTCTCCTGTGCTCCGGCGTGAACCCATGCAGTCTTTGGCCTCTGTAGTGACGTCACAGACATCATGTGGGTCAGACTGGCATTGAGACACATAAAGATGCCTGTGTAAACCACGTCTGTGATGTCATTGAAGAGGAGGACGGCGGAGCCCAGGAGAGTTCAGTGCCACTGGTTTTTATGTTTGTCAACTCCTCTGGGACTCTGATCTACAGTGGCGTAAAAACCGCCGTAGCAGTAGAGGAAGCTGCCACAGGGCCCGGGACATTAGGGGCCTGGTGACAGCCGCTACTATCATTATATTCAGGAGTCTTTTCAGACCCCTGAGAATAATGATCGGCGGCCCGTGAGAGGTAAGAAACATAAAACCACTGTTACTTACCTCTCCACGATCCGGGCAGGCTTCGGCCTAGTCGTCTGACGTCTCATGACCCCGGCCTGCGTCCCAGGTCATGTGACATCTGATGTCATTGAAGAAGGACTACTTTGGATGCCGGGAAAAAGACCCCAGGGTAAAATTGTTTATGAGTGTCCACAGTGGGACATAATACTGTGTGCAGTGGCCAATATGGGACATAATACTGTGTGCAGGAGCCACTGAGGGACATAATACTGTGTGCAGGGGCCACTATGGGGTATAATACTGTGTTGCAGGGGCCACTGAGGGACATAATACTGTGTACAGGGGCCACTATGGGGTACAATACTGTGTGCAGGGGCCACTGAGGGACATAATACTGTGTACAGGGGCCACTATGGGGTATAATACTGTGTGCAAAGGGCCACTACGTGGCATAATAGATCGCGCCTCTTCGGGGTTGGGGAGGGGAGTATTTCAAAAGTTCGCCACGGGGCCCCGCCATTCCTAGTTATGCCACTGCTGATCTATATAATAATAGTTTGTGGGTGATGTCCCCCAAAAACTTTGAGTTCTGCTGAACCGAAAATTTTTTTAATACTTATACGAACACTGTTGGGGCCACAATGGGACATGATACTGTACAGAGGCTGCTATGGAACATTATGCTGTATGTGGAGGGACCAGTATGGGACATTATAGTGTGTGTAAAGAAGGCGGTATGCCATGAGGGGGCCTCCCAAGTAAAATATTTGCTGTTAGGCCCAGTCTTTGCTAGTTACACCCCTGGCAATGGCCGTTTTGTGCTAAAAAAAACACTTCTTCTGGCCTCTATCCACATAAACGCCTGAGAAGATTATATGTAAATTAGCTCCAATTCTCCATTTGGGCAGTAACTTATGTTTGTCTATGAGAAAACAAAAGGTTCCCGCCCACATAGAGAATCAGAGCTGTTTTACATATGATCTTCCGGGTGTTCTAGTCATTGAATGAGCGAATAGTATTCGAAACTCTAGTTTCGAATACCTTGCTCCATAGGAATGAATGGAAGCGGCTGAACACCAAGGGGTTAAGTTCCGACCGCGCGCCGGCTGCTTCCATTCATTCCTATGGAGCAAGGTATTCGCTCATCTCTAGTAATAACTTTGAGACGATTTAACTTACATAAATGATTTTGAGATTGTTTTCTCGTGACACGATGTACTTCATGTTAGTGAGAAATATTGATAAATATTTTTATATTTATTTATTTATTTAAAAAAAATAGGAAATTTTGGAGGGGAAAAAAAATCACAATTTTCAAAATGTGAAATTCGCTGCTTTTCAAGCAGGTAGTCATATCACACAAATACATGAATAAATATTATCCACCATATCTCTGATTTATATCGGATCATTTTTTAATCGTCCTTTAATGTATTTTGGACATTATATATCTTACAAGTGTAACAGCGATTTTCCAGATTTATAAGACAATTTCCCAAACTAATTTTTTAGGGACCACTTCACTTCTGAAGAAACCCCCATAAATCACCTCATTTTCAAAACTGCGCTCCTCATATAATTCAAAATAGCATTTTTTTTAACCCTTTAAGCACTTCACAGAAATAAAAACAATATGGAGGTGAAATTTAGACATTTCATATTTTTTTTTCAATAACACATTTATAACACAAAGAGTCAAAGGGCAAAACACATCTTGTAGTACAATTTCTCCCGAGCACAGAAACACCCCAAATGTGCTGTAATCTTAGGTTTGGGCACATGGCAGCGCACAGAAGGAAAGGAGCAACACTGGGGGTATGAAAAACAGATTTGCTGGAATAGTTTTTGGGTTCCATGTCTCATTTGCAGAGCCCCTAAAGTACCAGTACGAAGGAAACCCCTCAAAATTGACCCCATTTTGGAAATTTCACCCCTCACAGAATTTATCAAGACATATGGTGAGCATTTTGACCCAGCAGCCTCTTCACAGATTTTATTAACATTGGGATGTGTATATTGAAAAATTAATAGAAAGGCACTTTAGTACCAAATTTTTCATTTTCACAAGGGGTTAACCCCCCCCCCCTTCATGGTGGGGCTTGAAATGGAAAGAGCGATATTTGGATTATGGAGGGCAGATTTTGCTGGAATAGTTTTCAGGTACCATGTTGCATTTGCAGAGCCCCTAAAGTACCAGGACAATGGAAACCTTCAAAAGTGACCCCGTTTTGGAAACTACACCCCCCACAGAACATATCAAGGGATATGTTTCACAGATTTTATTAACATTGTGAAACTACTTTTTTTCCAATAAACCGTCAATTTAGTCCAAAAAAAATTATTTTTATAAGAGGATAAAGGAGAAAATTCTCTCCAAAGTTTGTTCCACAATTTCTCCTGAACACGGCAATACCTCATTTGTGGTTATAAACTGCTGTATGGGAACATGGGGGGGCTCAGAATAGAAAGAGCGCTATTTGGCCTTTGGAGGGCAGATTTGACTGGATTAGTGTAAGGATTGGAGTCAGGGTCAGGCAGTGCAAAGTGACAGAGCTGGGAAAGCAACACTGTGCAACTAATGACAAAAGGGGTCGTAGGCCCTGCAGCTATAACTATGCTGTAGATCTGAGATTAAACAGACCAATGCACTTCCTAATTGAAGTGCACCTGCCACGACTCCTACGCTACTGTCCAGGCGGCTAGAGTCAGGGAAGAGGAGGCCCTGAAAGAGCTAGGGGCTGGAGTAACGAGGGTGACCCCTAAGCAGAAAGCACAGTGTAAAAATGCAATGCAAAACCAAAGACAAAATAGCATGGAACAAGGGAGGACAAGTCCCAGCAAAAACACAGAAGAGAAGGCGAGGTCGGACGAGCAAGAGGTCAAGCCAGGAGATACGAATAAAGTACAAAATCAGAAGACAAGGAATAGTCAAAGAGACGACCGAGTCGAGGAGTTGACATGATTATTTAGTGCAAATTCAGCCATGGGCAAATATTCACTCCATTTATCTTGGCAATCAGACACAAAACACCTCAAGTACTGTTCCAAAGATTGATTCAATCTCTCTGTTTGACCGTTAGTCTCTGGGTGGAAGGCTGAGGAGAAAGAAAGAGAGACTCCCAACCTGTTACAAAAGGCTTTCCAAAACCTGGAGACAAACTGTACGCCCCTGTCCGACACCACATTTGAAGGAATACCATGCAGACGTAAAATGTGATGGATAAACAACCAGGCCAACAATTTAGCTGAAGGCAATTTTTTCAAGGCAATAAAGTGGGACATCTTGGAAAAACGATCTACTACAACCCAAATTACCGATTTCCCTTTAGAGGACGGGAGATCGGTAATAAAATCCATGGAGATGTGTGACCAGGGTCTATTGGGTAGCGGGAGTGGATGTAAAAGACCCGCTGGAAGTTGAAGGGGCACCTTAGATCTGGCACAGGTCTCGCAAGAATGAACAAAATTTTTTACATCTCGTTGCCAAGATGGCCACCAATACGTACGTGATAATAGATTCCCAGTATCAGCAATGCCTGGATGACCTGCCAGAACAGAGGAGTGGATCTCCTCTAAGAGCTCCAAGCGGAGGTGGCTAGGAACAAACAATTTACCTGGTGGTAGCGCACTAGGGGCAGCATCCTGAGTGTTGAGAATACGGGTTTCAAGATCCGAGGTCAAAACTGCCACTACCACCCCAGGAGCAAGTATATTTTCAGGTTCCCCATCAGAACTACCACTAAGACCAAAACTTCTGGACAAGGCATCCGCCTTAGTATTCTTTGAGCCGGGATGGTAAGTAATTACAAAGTGGAACCTAGCGAAAAATAGAGCCCACCTGGCTTGACGGGGATTTAATCTTTTTGCCTTGTCTAAAGAGGTCAAGCCAGGAGATACGAATAAAGTACAAAATCAGAAGACAAGGAATAGTCAAATACAAGTCGGGTATACAAAAACCAATAAACAGACTGAAAGACACACAGACTGGATATCTGACAGAGCAGGAGACCAGGAAACACTAAGTGAATGGCTGGCAAGGATCCATGCCTGGGTGAGGTTTAAATAGCAGCAGAGAAAACACCTGATGGCTAATGGCATGGAGACTGAGAGCAAGGAAAAGATTTAACCCTTAATCACCTAAGCACAACCAATAGAACTCCTAACACGTCTCCCGGGGGGGGGGGGGCGCCGCGCAGCAAGGAGACCGCGGCGACTCCGTATCCTGACAATTAGATGTTGGGTGCCATGTCGCATTAGCAGAGCCCCTAAAGTACCAATACAGTGGAAACCCCTCAACAGTGACCCCATTTTGAAAACTATAGCTGTAACATCTCTGCCTGTTCGGGCCTCTGCGCCACCCTCTGCTCGCGTGCTGCAGTTTGATAATCTGCTTAAAGTTTTTAGTTGCACTGTGTGAACTCAGCTCTAGTTCTGTGATTGCATTTGCACCACACCCGTCTTCTGCCAATGGTGCCTCTGTCCATTAAGTGTTTGATTTTGTCTTGCCTGTGATTGACAGCTTTCCTTCCTATCAGGTTCAGGGCGGGTTCTTCCTCCCCTATTTAGTCTTGGCTCACAGTCACACTGGTGCCGGTTATTGCCTCTTGCTTGCTGGTATCTCTTGCTGTTTAATTACTTGTATTCTGATCCTTGACCTCTGGCTTCCCTACTGATTATTCTTTTGGACTCTGATTTGGCACTGCATCGCTCTACTGTTACCGAACCCTGGCTAGCTGACCTCCCTTTGTTGTTGTTCGTCTTGTCTGCGTTTTGTGTTTCAAGTATTCAGGGAGGGACTGTCTTCGTGGTTGTCGCCTATTACCTAGGATAGGGTCTGGCAATAGGAAGGGAAAGTGGGGGGGCTACAGCTTAGGGCTCACTGTCCCTTGTGCCCCTTCCTCCAGGGTTCACCAGCAGCTTCTGGGGAATTATCATCTGGCTATTCCCTAACAGAATAACCGGCCCGAAAAAACCTACATCCCTTGTTTCCCTACACATATGCATGGATCCTATTCAGTGCCTTGCAGCAAAGTTGGAGGGATTGACAGGCCTGGTAGCTGAGCTAGCAAAACAGATTCAGACCCTAACTGAGGCTGCTGCACCATCCCCAGCTGTTTCTTCCCTTCCTAGGGTTAAGATGCTACTCCCGGATCGTTTCTCAGGGGACCGTGAAAAATTTGAGACGTTCAGAGAGTCTTGTCGCTTGTATTTTTGGATTAATCCACATGTGACTCAGGCCCAAATGGTGGGAGTGGTTATATCTCTTTTACAGGGGGACCCACAAGCTTTGGCCCTTAAACTCCTTCCTGAGGCTGAGGAGTGGGTTGATGTGGAAAAAATTTTTAAGTCCCTGGTCTCTATTTATGCTGAGCCAGACCACATTGCGCTTGCGGAATCTCAACTCCTCACCATGCGGCAGGGAAAACGCTCTGCAGAGGAGTATTGCTCTGAGTTCCGTAAGTACAGTGTAACCACAGGTTGGTGTGAGTCAGCGCTAAAAGCTCACTTTAAACAAGGGCTATGTGATCGTGTTAAGGAGCTCTGGGTTGGTCACCCAGATCCCCCGACTCTTGAGAAGGCCATGACTTTGGCGGTCCGTATTGACCGTAAGATCTGAGAAAATTTAAAAGAGAGAGTAGGGCCTGTTGCCTCCAAGTTTTCTGTCTCTTCCTCTCTCTCTCCTGAAAAACTCACCTTTCCTCCCATCACTTCTGGTGAGGAACCCATGCAACTGGGAGCTGTGGACGCCAAGACACGACGAGAACATTGTCTCAGGAATAACCTGTGCCTGTACTGTGGTTCCTCTGGTCATGTCATCCGAGACTGCTCTATCAGACCCCTGACACCAGCGAAAAAACTTCAGTGCCTGAGTGGTAATCAGAAGAACCACTCAGGCAACCAGGTATTTGGGGGGAATTACAATAGGATGTTGTTATCTGTGTCTCTGTCCTCTGGGGACAGATGTTTCTGGCAAGGCCCTAGTTGACTCTGGGTCTGCAGCTAACTTTATTAAATATTCAGTTGTTGCATCTTTGGGCATTGAGCTTTTGCCACTTGACACACCTATGTCTGTTACTGGAGCGGATTCTACTCCACTGGCCAGGGGTAAAGTCAGTTTTAAAACCCCCTTGATCTCTTTGCAAGTGGGTTCTACACATTCAGAGGTCATAAGCCTTTTTGTTATGGAGAATCTCTCTGCTGATGTTATTTTGGGGTTCCCCTGGCTGAAGCTCCATAACCCTATTTTTGATTGGGGTAAAAAGGAGTTGGTGGAGTGGGGAGATCAGTGCTCATCCCACTGTATTGCTTTACATTCTGTAGATTGTGTCAGTGAGGAGAAGGTCTCAGCTACTAAAAGTTGGGAACGCCCCTCCGGTATTAAAACCTGGTGGTATCAGAAACGCCAGGTGAATAAAAAATGTTTGCCTGGTTCTCAAGCATCTGTGGTTCAAGCAGAACCAAAATACAAGGCAGGGAAAACTCAGAATCCCTCTAGAACTGGTTTGTCTGGTGAGGGTCCGGTGCCCCCTCATAAAAGGGGGGGGACTGTAACATCTCTGCCTGTTCGGGCCTCTGCGCCACCCTCTGCTCGCGTGCTGCGGTGCAGGAGGCGTGTGCATTTTGATAATCTGCTGAAAGTTTTTACTTGCACTGTGTGAACACGGCTCTAGTTCTGTGATTGCATTTGCACCACACCTGTCTTCTGCCAATGTTGCCTCTGTCCATTAAGTGTATGATTTTGTCTTGCCTGTGATTGACAGCTTTGCTTCCTATCAGGTTCAGGGCGGGTTCTTCCTCCCCTATTTAGTCTTGGCTCACAGTCACACTGGTGCCGGTTATTGCCTCTTGCTTGCTGGTATCTCTTGCTGTTTAATTACTTGTATTCTGATCCTTGACCTCTGGCTTCCCTACTGATTATTCTTTTGGACTCTGATTTGGCACTGCATCACTCTACTGTTACCGAACCCTGGCTAGCTGACCTCCCTTTGTTGTGGTTCGTCTTGTCTGCGTTTTGTGTTTCACGTATTCAGGGAGGGACTGTCTTTGTGGTTGTCACCCATTACCTAGGATAGGGTCTGGCAATAGGAAGGGAAAGAGGGGGGCTTCAGCTTAGGGCTCACTGTCCCTTGTGCCCCTTCCTCCAGGGTTCACCAGCAGCTTCTGGGGAATTATCATCTTGCTATTCCCTAACTATAGCCCTCACAGAACAAATCAAGGGATATAATGAGCAGTTTGACCCTACAGCTGTTTCACAGATTTTATTAACACTGGGACATTAAAATGAAAAATTTGTTGTTTGTTTTTTTTCAATAAACCGTCAATTTAGTCCAAATTTTTTTTTATTTTTACAAGAGGATAAGGGAGAAAAAGCTCCCCAAAGTTTGTTACACAATTTCTCCTGAACGCAGCAATACCCCATATGTGGTCATAATCTGCTGTATGGGAACATGGTGGGACTTGGAATGGAAAGAGGGCAGATTTTGCAGAAATAGTTTTCAGGTGCCACGTCGCATTTGCAGAGCCCTAAAGTATCAATACAATGGAAACCCCTCAAAAGTGACCCCATTTAGAAACTACACCCGTCAAGGAATGAATCAAGGGGTATTATCATTTTGAGCCTAAGAGTGTTTAATGTACAATGTAAAAATTAAAATTTTTAAAGAAATATACAATTTTTCTACCCAATATGCTGCACTCGGTTTGTGTCATCAGAGACCTGCACTCTTAAAACTATTTGGTGGGCTATTCCGGGTAGATAGAAGTTATATATGTGGGTGTAAACTGCTGTTTGGGCACACAGCAGAGCTCAGAAGGGAAGGAGTTTGGCGCTTTTTAGCTTTTGGTGTACAGATTTAGAGGGGTTTCCTGACGCCATGTTGTTTTTGCAGAGCCCTAGAGAAGCCAGTAAATTGGAATTCCCCAAGAAGTGACCACATTTTGTAGGGGAAATTTTAGATTCTCTACAAATGTCCAATAACCAACAATCTAAATCAGCTGTCCAAAAGCACATACTGCTTCTTCACATCTCTGCCCTGTTGTGTGTCCAAATGGCAGTTTAGGCCCACATGTATGACACTGGTGTACCCAGGATAATGTTCTTACTATCATTTGTGGGTATAAACTGATGTTTGGGCACAGGAGGGAAGCAGCACTAAATTTAGTTTTTGGAGCACAGTTTGGTTTCTGGACATTATGCCACTTTTGAAGAGCCCCTGAATTGACAGTAAGATAGAACCTGCACACACCTAACCCTACTTTGGACACCACACCCCTCAAGGGATGCATCAAGTGTGGTAGTGAGCATTTTTAAACTTTGAATGTGACATTAATTTCATTTCCAGAAATGAATGCACATCTGACAATAAAAAGAGAAAATTGTAAGTTTTCCAGAGATATGTCATTTCAGTGCCTGATATGTTGTACCCAGCTTATGTCAGCAGAGACACAAAATCCAAAAACTGTTAAGTGAATATCCCAGCCATTTGGAACATTCATCTCTGATACAAGCCGGGTATAACATATTACACACTGAAATGACGTATTCCTGAAAAAATTGTCATTTTCATCTTCCAACATGAGCTGCGTATTCATTTCTGGAAAATTAATTAAAGTAACACTTGGGGGTTAAATATGCTCACTGTACAGCTAAAACCCGCTTCCGATGGTGTCCGAGGCATTCAGTATCAGTAACAAACACTTAAAGGGGCTCCATCAGCAAAATCAGGCTGCTAGAGCCCGATATATGCGTGCATAGCCTTAAAAAAGGCTATTCAGGCACCGTAAAAGTTATATTACACTACCCCCCAGTTTTAAAATAATAACCTAAAAAAGAATGTGTTCTACTTACCGAACGTGCACCCTGGGCGGGCATTCAGGGTGTGTCTTCATCTTCATCCCCATCTCTTCTTCCGCCAATGTCTTCCGGTCCCGTCTTCCTCCAGCGCTCACGAACGGACAGTGAAAGCCTGGGCGCTTGCGCAGTAGCCGTAGTAGATGCCGCGTGCTACTGCGCATGCGCCCAGGCCGTTTTTTAACATCAGTGTCCGCGAGCGAGCACTGGAAGAAGAAGGGACTGGAGGACATCGGAGGAAGAAGAGGCGGGGATGAAGATGAAGACAAACCCTGAATGCCCGCCCAGCGTGCACGATCCGTAAGTAGAGCACATTCTTTTTTAGGTTATTATTTTAAAACGGGGGGGGGGGGGGTAGTTTAATATAACTTTTACGGTGCCTGAATAGCCTTTTTAAAGGCTATTCACGCAAATATGGGGCTCTATCAGCATGATTTTGCTGATAGAGCCCCTTTAAGGTGCTGCGGCCACTATTGATCACGGTATCTTAAGGGTTAAACAGCGATGATCAGTGCTATCACTGTCCCTACTGTTGCAACAGGAGTCTGGTTCGCAGATACAGCTGGGCTCCCACTGTGATCGTACGAGTTCTGATTCTGAGCCCGCTCAATCACCATCACGTATGTGTATGTGGAGATGTATTAACTATTCACATTCTCACTCATACCTGTACATGAGAAGAAATGAAAGGGTTAAAGTAAAATAAATAAATCTAAAAAACAGTGAATGTAAATTCCTTCTTTATACATAGACGGATCAATGACTTCAGGTTGACAATCCACTTAAAATCTGCTCCTCCACAGCAGTATGAATTCTCTGATGTCTAACAAGAACTGATTTCTGAGCAAAACATTTCCTACATACTGGGCATGAATATGGCTTCTCTCCTGTGTGAGTTCTTTGATGTTTAACAGGTTCTGTTTTAAAGATAAAACATTTCCCACATTCTGGACATGAATATGGCTTCTCTCCTGTGTGAATTATTTGATGCCTAGCAAGGTCTGATTTATAAGTAAAACATTTTACCACATTGTAGGCACGACTATGGCTTCTCCCCTGTGTGAATTATTTGATGCTTAACAAGTTCTGTTTTAGAGATAAAACATTTCCCACATTGTGGGCATGAATATGTTTTCTCTCCTGTGTGAATCTTTTGATGTTCAACAAGATGTGATTTCCGAGCAAAACATTTCCCACACTCTGAGCATGAATATGGCTTCTCCCCTGTGTGAATTCTTTGATGTCTGACAAGATCTGATTTCTGAATAAAACTTTTCCCACATTCTGGACATGAATATGTCTTCTCCCCAGTGTGAGTTCTTTGATGTTTAACAAGTTCTGTTTTAGAGATAAAACATTTCCCACATTCTGGGCATAAATTTGGCTTCTCTCCTGTGTGAATTCTTTGATGATTAACAAGGTTTGATTTATAGGTAAAACTTTTCTTACATTCTGGACATGAATATGGCTTCTCTCCTGTGTGAATTATTTGATGCCTAACAAGGTCTGATTTATAAGTAAAACATTTCCCACATTGTGGGCATGAATATGGTTTCTCTCCTGTGTGAATCTTTTGATGTTCAACAAGATGTGATTTCCGAGCAAAACATTTCCCACACTCTGAGCATGAATTTCGCTTCTCTCCTGTGTGAATTCTTTGATGATTAACAAGGTTTGATTTATAGGTAAAACTTTTCTTACATTCTGGACATGAATATGGCTTCTCCCCTGTGTGAATTATTTGATGCTCAACAAGGTCTGATTTAAAAGTAAAACATTTTCCACATTCTGGGCATGAATATAGCTTCTCCCCTGTGTGAGTTCTCTGATGTATAACATCCCTTCTGAAGTTTTCATTTTGCTTAACAGGTTGTGATGAATTAGGAGAAAGATCTTTCTCCTGAGGGGATGGGAGTATATCTGGGGTAAAGACATGCTCTTCATATGGATCTTGTGTGATAACATGATCCTCTGCTTTATAATCTGTAGATATCAGATGTCCCTCTGAGCTCCTGGTACAGTCATCTGACAAGAAGAAAACTGATGTTACTATTATTGTATAACATAACCTTATAAGTATATTCCCCACTGAGCTGCCGCTGCCTGAGATGCTTCAGACCTTGTGAAGAAGTGATGTCAGTGGCACAGGCAGCAAACGACGGCAGCGCGGCCTACTTCATTAGTATTCACTGTGCTGGGAAGAATATGCAAATCTGACTTCCATGATGTAATTAGGATGCCAGTGCCTCAAGTATGCACACCTAATCCTCTCACCTCTGCAAGATCAGTCCTCACTGCGCCAAGCTGATGAGATGCAAATACATAGAAACAGCTGTCCTTGGCTGAGAAGATGTATCTGGTATAATCCCAACATCATTGCAAACAAAGGCCTCTGAGAAGGTCGGCATGATGTTAAAGGGAGCGCCCTCTACAGGTTTGTTTGACTGAGACCCTGTCTTCTTAATTCATCATGGAAGATAGACTTGCACATTCTCAGTCAGCGCCCTCTATTGGTCTGCCTACTTGAGACACTGGCATCCTAATTACATCATGGAAGTCAGATTTGCATATTCTTCCCATGAGACGGAGGTCAGTGATAGTGAATAGTAATGAAGCGGGGCAGGAGACGCCAGCACTACTCTGGTCACTGTAGAGGTGAACACAATCCCTGGCTGCTTAAATATGGCCACTTATGTGGAATAATACTGTAAGTTGCCATAAATCTTACTGTATTACACCCCATACACACAATACAATCCAAACCACATCTGCTGGATTTCCCAGCCTGAACTCACCGCGGATCTGCTGTCCCATACAGTATGTAGTAGGGTCTGTGGAGTCACAAGGAAGCAGGGACTCCTAGCGTCTTAGATCACTAAGATACGGGGAGTCCTGGTGTGTGGACAGAGTTCGGGCTGGGAAATGTGACTGATGTACAGACCAGATCTTCTAGTCCGGATTCCATAGTGTGATTGGGGTCTAAGGTGAGGTTTACACAGTGACATTTGGAGAAGCTGCTTCAGGAATTCAGAAGAATGGAGGATTATATAGATAATCTGTTTTCCCTTAGTCCAAACAGCAGCACAACACGTGGGGTATTCCTGTCCCCGTGTGCTGTTAGGACAGGTGAAAATTTTAATTAAACTAACAGATTCCCCTATAAGAGGCCGGAGAAACCTCCCCCCCCCCCCTCCCCGTGTTAGTTATAACGTATAATAACAATATATACAAGTATTGGACTAAGGGAAAACGGATTATCTACATAATCCTCCATTCCCCCTACGTCCAACAGCAGCACAAGATTGGGGAACTAGCGAGTATAATCCCCTAGGGAGGGACCTCTTGGCATGTAGATGATAAGACCGAATGGCCAAATGCAACTGCCTCTGAACTGCGTCAGTCCAATCTATAATGTCTTGCAAACGTTAAGTGGGAAATCAAGTGGCTGCTGAGCAAATTTGGTGAAAGGAGAGAGAACGTCTATCGGAACGTTGATACTGCCCTAGTGGAATGGGCACTAACAAACTCAGGGACTGGTGTTAACCAACAGATTCTACGGTCTCCTGAAAGAAGAAGTTCAGTCCAGATAAATTCGGAGGGCCCTTACCAGGTCTAAAGAATATAACCTCGGGGAAACCCCACACCCCGGTGAGATGAGGGAAGACGTCCTGATTGAGGGACCACTCGCCTGATGTCATGAGGCCTCTGCTCAGCCGATCCGACAGGACATTCAGGCGTCCCTTTATATGAACTGCTGTCAAATGAGATAAGTTCCTTTCTGCCCAGGAGAAGATCTGGTTCGTTACTTGGAGAAGGGAGGGAGATCTGGGTCCCCCACCTGTCCACACACAGGGCAGAAAAAAAAAACACAGGGGGGAGGTCTCTCCAGCCTCTTATAGGGGAATCTGTTAGTTTAATTAAAATTTCCACCTGTCTTAACAGCACACAGGGGCAGGAATAACCCAATCTTGTGCTGCTGTTGGACGTAGGCGGAATAATTTTTCTGCTTTACCAAATCAGCCCCCGAATCTCCATCAGATTCCTTACTGGCCAGGCCGGATTTTCCACCTCCCATTTATTTCCATAGAGCTCTGAGGTGGAATCTGCCTGAAGATTGAGCAGGAGGATTATTTTTCCGCTACCTGAAATAATCTGCTATATAATTCTGGTAAATTCTTTCCCTTCACGAGGACTGACAGCCGGTGAGGAAGAAATTTGCCTCGTTCACATCGATGTCAAGTCCATATTCCTGCTGTCCGTTCTATTCTATACTACATTTATTACCCCCTATAGCGGTATCACATTTATATTCAGGTATTATTAGTATTTTACCTGAATCGGGGAACAACAAATAGTCTAAACAATGTCTGAATAGAATCAGTGACCCTTCTGTGCTTTATATAGTGGTGACTCCTCACCTGGGTGGGTCCCTGTAGGAATGTCCTCCTCACACTCCTCATCACCACTCACATAGGGCTCTTCCTTTATTATCACACGTATAACATTAATGTCGCTCACATCTTTATCCTGATGGAAAATCTGGGAAACAAATAATGTAAAAGTCACCGGACAAATGGGGAAGTCACAGAGAATGTTCTAGATCATTAATCCGCATGAAGATGAAAGATGTCCTGACAGTAGCTGCAGGTCTGTGAGAAGCCGGATAAACATATTAGATGGCGGCTCAATGACACCGCCCATGTATATAACCATATAATACTGCTGGATACAACAAGACTAACCACAAGGACTTCACAGCCCGTCTACACATCATAGGGAATATCTCCATCTACCTGATCATCATCCTGTGGAAGAAGAGGACTGGGACATCTCTCCGGTGTTGTCCTCTTACTGGATCTACCTGTAGGAAACACAGACAGGGACTGAATTCATTCTGTACATACAAATAATGGAAGTCCATGTATATATAGTCATGTCTATTACCTGCTGATGTGAGGGGCTGCTGGTCCTCCATCTTCACCTCCTTGTACAGATCCTTGTGTCCTTCTAAATACTCCCACTCCTCCATGGAGAAATAGACAGCGACATCCTGACACCTTATAGGAACCTGACAACACAATGATACAGTCATCACCCCGACCCCTCCAGTTACTGTATAATGTCCCAGCATTCCCAGCAGTGTCACCTCTCCAGTCAGCAGCTCCAGCATCTTGTGGGTGAGTTCTAGGATCTTCTGTGCATTGATCTCCTCCTGTATCAGGGGGTGAGGTGGAGGCCCTGGGAATGGGCTCAGGGTTCCTCCATATCCTTCATACACAGGAGCCTGACAGCACCCACTAGAGGTCTTCTTCACTACTGTGTAATCCTGGTTATGGGGAGACACATTAATAAATCTCACTACATACATGTCCAGAGTCCATCACCTCTCCAGTCATATCATCTGTTATTACTAGAGATAAGAATGATGTCATGATGACATCATCAGAATCTCTCACCTCTCCAGTAAGCTGGTAGATGATCTCTAGGGTGAGATTTAATAGACTTTCCGCCATCTTGTTCCTGTCTCTTTCCATCCTTGATGAATCAATCAGGAATATTCTCTTCTATAGAAGATACTGAAAGAATTCTATATTGTAGGAACCTGAATGGAGAGAAGATGAGACAATGTAATCACTACACGGAATCCCATGGAATAAATAGAAGAGTTGAGTCCCATTATTATCACCACCTCCTACTTCTGACGTCGGCAGCGTGTAGCTCAGGAAGGGAGTGACTTGTTGTGGGCCGGCTTGGTGGGTATATAAGGTGTGTGATAGGCTGAACAGAATCTCATTGGGAGTATTTGACCAGCCTCAAGCGTACTGGCTGAGGGGTGTTCAGTGCTCCCCGGGGTGTTGCAACACAAATTGGATGTGGAAGAACCAAAACCTGATGCGGAACAGCCCAGGAGGCTCCAGCAGCTCTAGTAGAATGAGCCGTGCTACCCACTAGGACATTATAGTGTGTGGGGGCCACTGAATGTATGAGAAGGGCTGAGAGCGAGCACTTACCTCCTTGGGTACAGCAGCCGTCTGCTCACAGGACCTGAGATGATGTCACCTGTGTGGGAGGAGTCACAGAATCACATGACCAGATATTAGAAGTCACTGCAGAGCTATCTGTGTGTGACATGTATGAAGCAAAGCTGTGTGTGTGTGACGTGTATGTAGCAGAGCTGTGTGTGTGATGTGTATGTAACAGAGCTGAGTGTGTGACGTGTATGTAGCAGAGCTGTGTGTGTGTGATGTGTATGTAGCAGAGCTGTGTTTGACGTGTATGTAGCAGAGCTGTGTGTGTGTGTGTGTATGTAACAGAGCTGAGTGTGTGACGTGTATGTAGCAGAGCTGTGTGTGTGTATGTAGCAGAGCTGAGTGTGTGACGTGTATGTAGCAGAGCTGTGTGTGTGATGTGTATGTAGCAGAGCTGTGTGTGTATGTAGCAGAGCTGAGTGTGTGACGTGTATGTAGCAGAGCTGTGTGTGTGATGTGTATGTAGCAGAGCTGTGTGTGTGTGTATGTAGCAGAGCTGAGTGTGTGATGTGTATGTAGCAGAGCTGTGTGTGTGTGTATGTAGCAGAGCTGTGTTTGACGTGTATGTAGCAGAGCTGTGTGTGTGTGACGTGTATGTAGCAGAGCTGAGTGTGTGATGTGTATGTAGCAGAGCTGTGTGTGTGATGTGTATGTATCACAGCTGTGTGTGTGTGATGTAGCAGAGCTGTGTGTGTGACGTGTATGTAGCAGAGCTGTGTGTGTGACGTGTATGTAGCAGAGCTGTGTGTGTGACGTGTATGTAGCAGAGCTGTGTGTGTGATGTGTATGTAGCAGAGCTGTGTGTGTGATGTAGCAGAGCTGTGTGTGTGATGTGTATGTAGCAGAGCTGTGTGTGTGATGTGTATGTAGCACAGCTGTGTGTGATGTGTAGGTAGCAAAGTATACAAATTATTGATGCACTGGTATCATACCCCTGCCTTACTTCATTCTCTCAACCCAAGTATTTCTCCCCACTGTTGGCGTTGTGGGGTGGGGGTTGGCACCTTGTATCACATTTTCTGGGAATGCCCGGGGATTCTCCCTTTCTGGTTGGAGGTTAAGTCCCTTACGGACGCTTTGTTTATTTGTGGGGTTCCGCTAGATCCTCTTACATACCTCCTGAATCTTCCACCTATACATCTTGGCAAACAGTCTTCTAAATTGTTTCGGTACTTATTTGTTATCCTACTACATTCTAGCCTCATCGCGGTACGGAGGCTCTGTGGTGACTATGACGACTGAGGAGGCTCTGTGGTGACTATGACGACTGATTTTCGGTCATTAGAGGTGACCATAGCGACCAATCAGCTTGCTGCTTTCACTTTCCCTCATGAGTATTATCTGTAATCTGGTTGCCTTGGGCAACAGGTGGGAATATGTGTAAGTCTTGCACTGACTCACACGCGTTCACTCCCTGCGGAGGGGGGGGGGTTGTACTTATTCGTGCCCAGAATGGAATGAAATGAAGATATGGGATTTACCTGGTACGGAGGAGGCCGCAGTACAGCTTTTCCAGAGGAAAGGGTCATTGTCGTTAGAGAGGAGATGCGGCAACGGTTATCAAATGAACTTGAGATTTAACACCTCCGGCGCCCGGTGGATTTGCGCGAAGACCAAGTGCCGTACAAGTTACGGGTTGAGGTCGGGTAATTGGTTCGAGGGATCCCGCCTTACTTTCGTCACGATCCTCCGTTTCACTTACTGCTGGTGTAAGGATCTGACGTCAGTTGCCTTGTGCGAGGAACAACTACTGTTGATTGGAACAACTACGTGAGGCAGGCATGTGCGGTGGAACTAGCGAGCCGTTCCGTAAACCAGGTAGGCGGCGCAAATAAGGTAGTCGAGGTCGACGAGAGCGTCTTCACAAAGAGGAAAAACAACGTTGGCAGAGTACTACCTCAGCAATGGGTGTTTGGTGGAATATGCAGGGAGACGAAAGAGTGTTTCCTGGAATTGGTGCCGGACAGAAGTGCCTCTACCCTGACATCAGTCATTAGGAAACACGTGGCCCCGGACTCCATACTACATTCCGACTGCTGGAAGGGATACGACACCGAGGCCCTCCGGCAAGCCGGCTACCGACATACCACTCTCAACCATTTGCGGAATTTCGTCGATCCTGAGACGGGTACGCACACGCAGACCGTCTAAAGGATGTGGTGTTTGGCGAAGTGGAGAAATAAGAGGCACCGGGGCACAGCCAGGCACCACCTACAATCATACCTGGTGGAATTCATGTGGCGACAGGTCCACGCCGGAGAAGACATGCTGAACTGTTTACTGGTGACAATCGCTACGCACTGGCCGCCACAGCTAACACCCGTCACGCACGGATAACGAATAAACACAACGAAGTATTGGAATGTAGTAGGATAACAAATAAAATGTAGTAGGATAACGAATAAATACCATTGTTTCTTTGTTTATGCACTGCAGCTAAGGCGCTTATTGCGCATCTCTCCTCCTTCCTGCCTGGACCTCATTGCCTAGGTAAAAGACGTGCGCAGTTTGGAGAATCTGACGGCCTCACTTAACCACACCATTGAGGCTTTCCAGGCTATATGGTCACCCTGGGACGTGTATTGTACTTTGACCCCCCCCCCCCCCTTTTCAGCTTCCCCCCTCTTTCATATTCATGTTTTTGGTTTTTGTGCTCTGTATGCTTTGCTGTTTTGTATATTTCAAAACATTTTTCAATAAAAATTACAGTTTAAAAAAAAATATGAACTTCAGGCCTGAGGAAAGGTGTCCTCGGCCCGAAACATTGCTTATTGATCATGTACTGAAGCTCTATGATTTTGTGAAGTTACAGTGCGGCTTCTTGTCATACATGGAGTCTGATATGTTGTAATAAAATACACAAGCTCAAAGAAATCATTTGCAGCGCTGTCCATCCTTTTCCTAAGAACATGACAGATATGAATGACACAACCTGAAACCAACCCTCTGGAAGATCACATGGTAAAGTCATGTGTCCTACTTGCCTGATATGGAAAAGCTTATAAAAGATAAGAAATAAAAAAACACACAAATCACAAAAAACAAGTCAAACAAGGTATCAACAATAACTGGTGCCTGTGGGGGGAGAACAAAAGATGGCAGGTGGGTGGTAGCGATGAACATACGGGAGACACGTAAACCATAGCAGAGTCAAATACTCAATTCAGGAACAAGAACAAAGACAAACAAACAGCATGTCAATACAGAAAAGAAAGAAACAAAATGGGGGGAAATAGAAAATCAAATTACACAGAGGGGAAGACAGTCTGGAATTCAGTAGAATATTAAGAGCCGCGTCTGCTGGTGGGCTCTACAGCGTTGTTTCAATTCTGTGAGCAAATTTTCTATGCTCGGGGCGTTGGGGATTGCCACAATCTAAGGATAACGGTTCTCGCCGCTACTAATAGGAAACCCAGTAGCTTGTGGTTATAATTGTTAAACTTACAGGGGAAGATAGAGAGGAGCAGGGTCATCTTCCAAAGCAATGCCAGTGACCATCTGAATAATATGAGAGGCCAAAAGGTGGCTTAGGAGTGTAGATCCCCTCCAGATGTGCACCATTGTGTCCCAGGCGGTGTTACAGCGGAAGGGTAAACCTCATGAAGGACAGAAGGGAACCTGTACCATCGGGAGAGGATCTTATAGTTTGTTTCCTGTGCCTTGCAAGATATAGAGAACTTATGGCACGCCTGGAGAGCCAAAGTTCATGTGTCTGCCAAGAACAAGACCCCAATTCCCTTTCCTACCCGTGAAATCTGGTAGTCGGAATCCTCCATGAGCATGCCATAGCTAATCGAGATAGTATGATTTGGAGCATTAGGTGAAAAGCACAGACGCTCAAAAGGCAGTAATGCCCTGTGAAGATTATGTGACGTCCTAAAAGTAATATAAAAATGGGAAAGCTGGGTATTCTGCAAGTGAGAGGCAATGGAGTCAGGGTCTAGGCCCGTAGCGAGTAACTCACAGTGGGGAAGGAGACCAATATAACCCGATGGAATCTTAGGGTAGGTTGACCCACAGTGGAAATTCCGGGTTGCCCAAGACTAGGGTCATAGGACCATCATTACGGAGTCAAGAATTCGAGCTGTGACTGCGGCCATGAAGTAACTAGAGCAACCAGGGACCACCAAACTCTCCCCCTTTCCCGTGTGGGCCTAACAATAGTACTTCTCACGATTTGCAGACCGGCCGTATTTGAGCCTTTATCGAGACCAAACCAAAACCCCCGTCCCCTCTACTAAACCCCTTGTGTGTGATCTTCACATAAATACGGACCAAGTTACCTTTGAATGGGTGGGGTCGGCCACAGCTTTATTAAATATATATTATCTGACATAAGCAGTAACCCCTGTTCCCCTCCTCCTCATCGAACGTTGTGGTGTGTGCCCCCCGGTGGGGCACGTCGCTGGTACTCTACATCTCTGAGAAAGAGGGCCAAGGTCCTGCTACTATGCCACCGGATCTCGGTATAAGCCTACAACGAGGTCCGACCCCCCCTAGCAGGAACAGCGCCCTTTCTATGCCACCTTGAATCCCCGAAAGAAAAAAGTCCAACCCAGCTCTGGCCGGGATTCAAAAGGAAGTTCCCCGCCCAGCGCTGCCCTGGATAATCCTGTGGGCGGCCACGCCCCCCTCCCCGGGCCACCAATGAATGGGAAAATCCCCCCTTGAGGGGAAGGGCATAGGTCACACAGCCGCTCAATATCCGGCTGGCTTATACAACCAGCCGGCTTACAGGAGCTTTGATGTCCAGATAAACCTAGTGAAAATTTTCGGGAATGTGGCTAGGAAATGCTTAGGTAATATTATGGGGACAGATTGAAAGAGGTAGAGAAGGCGGGGGAGTACATTCATCTTCAGTAGGTTGGTGCGACCTAGCCAGGAAAAACCTTTGGTATCCCAGTGAGCAAGATCTGTCTGGAGAGTGCGCAGAATCGGGAGGAAGTTCAGCGAGTACGTACCAGATAAGATAGTAGGAAGCTGCACACCCAGGTCCCAGGGATTTGATCACATTTGAGGACCATGTAAAGGGAAAGGCGGATCGGAGATTACTGAGTACAGACATAGGTAATGAAACCCTGGGGGCGGGGCTTTTGGAAGATTAATTTTATAATTACTACAGGACATCATCTGCACATGCTCAGATTATTAAATGCAGATCATGGACACGGAGACCGTGGATATCTGGGTTATCCCTAATTGTCACAGCATGTAGCATTGGGGATAGGGGACAGCCTTGCCGGGTACTGCTATGAATAGTGAAAGGGGAAGAGAGTATACCATCAACTCAGAGCGAATATGGGTGAGCATTGTGGGGCAATACTTATCTGTATAAGGGTGTCCTCCAGGAACCTCCAGTCAACTCTATCAAAAGTTTTCACCGCATCCAGAGAAAGCAGCATCATAGGAGTCCGAGAACACTGAGTGTGATGGATCGCGGAGAAGGCCATTACTGTATTATCTCGGGCTTCCATATAAGGGACAAATCCCACCTGATCAAGATTTATAGGATCCTCCATGTGTTGACTCAATCGGTTGGCTATCAATTTGGCATAGAGCTTCGCATCAGGTGTTGATTAGGGAAATCGGCCATTAACTAGGGCAGAGCAGGTGATCCTTACCCGCCTTGGGAATAACCGTGATGTGTGGATAGAGGAAGGACGGGGGAGGGGAGGAAGGAGTGGGATGACTTGGAGTTTTCATCGGTTGCCTTTTCGGGTACACAAAAGTGTCTGATGGCCTTTTATTCCCATTTTGTTGTTGATTTTCAGTTCTTTTTGAGACCTTTTCCTTGTATGCTAAATATCAGGATCATTTTAAGCTCCAGATGTGGAGGTAACAATTATATTTTAGGAGTTTGTTCTGTTAAGATATAGGAAAGTTTTTAATTTTACTTTATTTTGGATTATTTAACATTTTTCTGTAGGGGCAGATTCAGTGATTGGTGAGACTTTATTGGTAAAAATACGTACTTTTTATGCTTAAAAAGTTGCAACATCTTAGAATTTCTGCTGTAATAGTAGAAGTTCAGCGGCCCATTCCACTGCATACAGGGGGTTCCTGGGGATGTCATTGGTATGGGAAATCAATTTGGCCCTGAAATACTCTTAAACCCCTTGCCAACATCTGCTGTTATAGTACGGAATGAGATTCAGAACCGCCGTAGCAGTAGAGGAAGCTGCCACAGGGCCCGGGACATTAGGGGCCTGGTGACAGCCGCTACCGCTGCTAACATTATATTCGGGGGTCTTTTCGGACCCCCGAGAATAATGATCGGCGGCCCGTGAGAGGTAAGAAACATAAAACCACTGTTACTTACCTCTCCACGATCCGGGCAGGCTTCGGCCTAGTCGTCTGACGTCTCATGACCCCGGCCTGCGTCCCAGGTCATGTGATATCTGATGTCATTGAAGAAGGACTACTTTGGATGCCGGGAAAAAGACCCCAGAGTATAATAATTGTTTATGAGTGTCCACAGTGGGACATAATACTGTGTGCAGTGGCCAATATGGGACATAATACTGTGTGCAGGGGCCACTATGGGGGATAATACTGTGTGCAGGGGTCTCTATGGGGGATAATACTGTGTGCAGGGGCCACTATGGGACATAATACTGTGTGCAGGGGCCACTGAAGGACATAATACTGTGTGCAGGGGCCACTATGGGGTATAATACTGTGTACAGGGGCCACGATGGGATATAATACTGTGTGCAAAGGGCCACTACGTGGCATAATAGAGCGCGCCTCTTCGGTGTCGGGGGGAGGGGGTATTTCAAAAGTTCGCCACGGGGCCCCGCCATTCCTAGTTATGCCACTGCTGATCTATATAATAATAGTTTGTGGATGATGTCTCCCAAAAACTTTGAGTTCTGCTGAACCGAAATTTTTTTCAATACTTATACGAACACTGTTGGGGCCACAATGGGACATGATACTGTACAGAGGCTGCTATGGAACATTATGCTGTATGTGGAGAGACCAGTATGGGACATTATAGTGTGTGTAAAGAAGGCGGTATGCCATGTGGGGGCCTCCCAAGTAAAATATTTGCTGTTAGGCCCAGTCTTTGCTAGTTACACCCCTGGCAATGGCCGTTTTGTGCTAAAAAAAAACACTTCTTCTGGCCTCTATCCACATAAACGCCTGAGAAGATTATATGTAAATTAGCTCCAATTCTCCATTTGGGCAGTAATTTATGTTTTTCTATGAGAAAACAAAAGGTTCCCGCCCACATAGAGAATCAGAGCTGGTTTACATATGATCTTCCGGGTGTTCTAGTCATTGAATGAGCGAATAGTATTCGAAACTCTAGTTGCTCCATAGGAATGAATGGAAGCGGCCGAACACCAAGGGGTTAAGTGCCGACCGCACGCCGGCCACTTCCATTCATTCCTATGGAGCAAGGTATTCGCTCATCTCTAGTAATAACTTTGAGACGATTTAACTTACATAAATGATTTTGAGATTGTTTTCTCGTGACACGATGTACTTCATGTTAGTGAGAAATATTGATAAATATTTTTATATTTATTTGGAAAAAAAAAAATCACAATTTATAAGAAAATTTCCCAAACTAATATTTAGGGACCACTTCACTTCTGAAGAAACCCCCATAAATCACCTCATTTTCAAAATTGCGCTCCTCATATAATTCAAAGCAGCATTTTGGAAGTTTTTTTTTAACCCTTTAAGCACTTCACAGAAATAAAAACAATATGGAGGTGAAATTTAGACATTTCATTTTTTTTTTCAATAACACATTTATTTAGCCCTAAAATTAACACAAACACAAAGTGTCAAAGGGCAAAACGCATCTTGTAGTACAATTTCTCCCGAGCACAGAAACACCCCACATGTGCTGTAATCTTAGGTTTGGGCACATGGCAGCGCACGGAAGGAGCAACTCTGGGGGTATGAAAAACAGATTTGCTGGAATAGTTTTTGGGTTCCATGTCTCATTTGCAGAGCCCATAAAGTACCAGTACAAAGGAAACCCCTCAAAATTGACCCCATTTTGGAAATTTCACCCCTCACAGAATTTATCAAGACATGGTGAGCATTTTGACCCAGCAGCCTTTTCACAGATTTTATTAACATTGGGATGTGTAAATTGAAAAATTAATATAAAGTCACTTTATTAAAAAGCCCCCCCCCCCCGTTTGTTACACAATCTCTCTTGATCACGGCAAAACCCCTTCCCCATATGTCCAACACAGCAGCACAACAGATGGGGTATTCCTGCCCCTGAGTGCAATCAGGACAGATGGAAGTTTTGCTCAATCAAAGAACCTCCCCTATGAGAGGTCACCAGACCTCCCCCCCTCATGTTTTTTTCTGTCCTGTGTGACCGGACAGGTGGTGAGGAGGCCTGTGACCTCCTGTAGGGGTAGGAAGAAGGTGTCTGTTAACCCCTTCTTCTTTCCCTTTCTTTCCTTCTGAGAGAAAGATTTAGGTTTTGTCTTCCCTGCTCTGCAGGGTGTCTGATGGTTCAGCTGTGCACAGCTCATTCACTGCCCAGTAACGTAAGCTGAGTCCTAGCTTTACTCTGTGTTTAGTGCAAACTAAAAGCACTGATACTTTTTGCTAGGGGCACTCTGTTATGTCTTTGCAATGGCCTGTATGTGCCTGGCTGTGTTACAGTCAGGCATGGAATTTGTGTGGGAGCCTTTGCTTCCCTTCATGCTTAGTGCATAGTGTGAGCACTCATTTCTATTACTGTGGCCTGTATGTGCCTGTCGGTGTTACAGTCACAGGCATGGAAATGGTGTGGGAGCTTCCAGCTTTTCCTTCATGCTTAGTGCATAGTCTGAGCACTTATGTCTATTGCTGTGGCCAGTATGTGCCTGTCGGGGTTGCAGTCAGGCATGGAATTTGTGTGTCAGCTTCTGCTCCCTTTATGCTTAGTGCATAGTCTGTGCATGTCTATTGCGATGGCCTGTGCGACTGCTATGGCTTTACCGCACCTATCTGGCCGGGCTTCCCGCTGCCCTAAAGCGCAGCTAATGGGAACTGCAGCCTATGAAATGGCAGTAAGTTTTCCAGCAACTCCCACAGCTCTGGTGAGGTAAGCTGAAGGTGCACCAAGACTACTTTTGTGAGTGAACAAGTCCCTTTTACAAAAAAAAAAAAGGGGGAGTTTTTTTCGTGTTGCTGTCTGTAAGGAAACAGACTTACGTGCATCGGGTCTAGAGTTCTATACTGTTTGTACTCTACCCAAAGGCTAGATCTGACTTGTGCCATCTGCCTGTGGGCTGCCTGACTAACGCCTACTGTGTCGGTTTGACTATGTTAGAGTCAAATCCTCCATCTTTGTATTTTGTCAGTCATCTTGTAACCTTTCAACTGTGTAAGTAAGTCGCAGCTGGCTATTTGTATATCTTATCTTCATGGTATATGGAGGTCACTGAGACTCATTTAGCACCAACATGACATCTTATCTCTGTTTCCATGATATATGCATATAGACATAGTGTAAGCTGTTAGTTCACACATAAGTGTTTTTGAAACTTTCTTTGTTTAAGGACAAAGTACAAAGTCCATTAAGCTGTAATGAGATGCAAAATACATGAGGCCTCAGCCAATAGTCATGTGCCAGGTTTATCTTATAACCAATCATTTTATGCCAACCATGTTAGAATAGTCCAACCTGCTCTTGTCTGTATTGTATTTAAACCACCTTTGTGCACCATTAAATTAGAATCCACCTTGATACACCAAACACCATGTGTCTTCGTGATTCTCCAGGTCAAAGATCGGCTGTAGCCAATCTTGGCCTGTTAATTAATTTTCCTTTACAGACAGCATATCTCTGGGGTATTATGATTCCCCCGACAGAACCTGACGCCCATCGTGGGGCATCGATAATCGTTTAATGTGCAGCCGATAGTGTACTGATCCACTCACCAACCGATTTGGAGACGGGCCCGGAGGACCTCAGATGAATAAAACGGCGCTGTAACGGTAAGTCCTTTTCTTGCCAAATAACTAATCTGAGTCCCTACGTGTCCCGGATCCTGTGTGTCGGTGAGTGAAGATTAGTGCTGCATATGTTATAACAATCGATGCCATATTATATAGTGTGCAAGAACCTGAATAGTATGTTGTCTGTAGTGGGGTGGGAAATGTTATACCTCATTCTTTGTCTACTGTCCATGCTGTCATTTGGTTGCTACATCTGTTATAGAGTGTAAAAAGCGGTGCAGAAGAGAGAGTTATTCTTCATCCTTAATCCCTAGAGTTGCGAGAGTGGCAGTACTGAGTGATTGAAAAGTCCTTGTTTTGGACACTAAGGACTGAGTAGAATCTGAGTAAGTACATGCAATGATTCAGGGGTGTTCGATAGAGGGACACAGACAAAGTGGAGTCTGTGGAAACCAAATGAGGGTTTTGCCCTGAGCACTACGCCAGAACATGCACATTAGAGATTAGTTCAATGAAAACAGAGTGACTGTTTGGGAGGTCCCACTAGGTGAGTCAAAAGTGACCCTCTATTGTCTTAATTGCCCTAGAGGAGTGGGATGCTCACGGCTGAGTGGCCATCAGCTATTATGGGGGAGGGACCCTCTGAGGTAGGGTATACCCCCATATGAACTAATAGGAATGGGAGAGAGAGAAGAAGATGCCGCTCAAGAAAAAAAAAAAAAAAAAAAAAAAAAAAAGAGCAGGAGTTACCAATGGAGAATAGGCAGGACAGATACAGGGATAGAGGGTAACCAGGAAGTGTTTTAATTGTGGAAACCAGGGACACTTGGCTAGAGATTGCTGGTGTCCTAAGCGAAGGACAAAGGCTTTGAGTGTAAGGAAATGTATAGTGAGCATCCATTGACAGTCCAGCTAAAGGGTTAATGTGCTTGGCACTTAGCATTGTGTTGTTAGTTTGTTGGTTAGTGGAAAGTGGAAACATGATATGTTTTGTAGTGAGGATACTGCAGGTTAAGTGTAGGTATGTGTATACACATATGTGTGTATATAGGCTTGGGGGTGGACATTAAGTTATTTCTAGAATGTCTATAGTGTCCTTTTATTCAGGAAAGGTTTCCCATTTTGAGAATGCTCCTCTCATGGTAATGTTTTTAAAATTGGATAAATGGCATAAATATGAGATCAACATTATTATGTTTATTTTATAGTAATATGCAAATTGGTAAGAAGATGAAGGCAACTATTTACATGTTTTGGTTTGTTTTCTCCTCAATATTTAGCTGTGCGGGAATTATAACTAACTCTGTGCCTATTTGTAGGAATAAGATTTGGCCGTCCCAAGAGAATAAGTGATATCACGGTACAAAATATATGAAAATTTTTATTTTAGTTCAGACAAGTTCTTTTTGATTTAATTGACATTTGTTTTGTTCTGTCTGGAGCTCCAGAGTGACGTTGCATGTTTGTATGGAAGGTTCAGAGAAGTGAATGGGCCCACATATGTGTGTCAGTTATATGTACATGTTACATGTGTCTGCTATGTGTACATGTTCTGTTTGTCCATGTCTGTATTGTTACATTTTCAGTCTCCACAGCAAGCAGATATTGACTGCTGATAACACAGAGGGTGGTGACAAGTAGATATGAAAGGGAGGCATAAAAGTTCTTTCCATTGTTGAATACATATATGTGTGTTCTGGTGTAAATGAGATGTACTTGATATACCATGTACATGTATTATGTACTCAGTGTGTATTGGTGCGTATGTGTATCAAATGTATCACATGGGCTTTACACTTGTAACATAAATATTTGTTATGGGTTTATACTATAAATCCATGAATGTTAACAATCGGGATTTATTGTGTGAAAAAGTTATTCAGATGTTCTTTCTGATATGGGATTAGGCCCCATAGGGGTAGGCAATACATGTGAACTATCTTACCACAAAGGGCACAGAACACCCCTAATATGTACACGCAGGTAAAGATAAATTGCAGTTCTACAAAGTTAAAGTGGTGTTTCTGGGTCATTGTTTGCTACAAGGTGTTAGATAGCTGTGTAAGTAGATCAGAAGTCACTCACATATCTGCTCTGTAATTTAAGGCTTCCGCCTTCTCTGCTGATATATGTTGAGTATTTACTTACCTTAATGAATTTCTGGAGTGTTTAGAAGTTTTAGAGAACTGAATTTACTTGGGATTGTATAAATAAGTCTGCTGGGATATGTAGTACTACAGCTATGACAAGTGTGGGGAGAGTCAGCGCAGCTGCTTCCATGATAAGACACGGTTTACAAGGGGTGATAAATCTTGCATTGGAAACAAAGATGACAATGGCTGGATATCTCAGGCTGCAGTGTGTCTTATCTATGTCTTCTAATGTAAGCTTTGCATTCTGTGCTGCACTACAAGTCCCTTCTAACCTGTTAACAATAGTTTCAGGGGAGGAGTAAGGAGAGTCAGATAACTTAAAATTAATTTTACTTTTGCTGATTTGGTTAATAAATGATGAATCTATTGTTAACACTGATGAGAGTTCTTTTATTTTAGATGATTCTCGATTTGGGAATGATGGTGGATTCTGCACCAGATATGTCATGGTCACTGAATGTGAGGTAAACCAAGGGTAAAACCAAGCACAAGTAGAACCATTATAGAACTGTATGGGTCTCAGCTCATGAAGTTGAACTAGAAGCCATCACTGAGACAGGGTACAATGTCTGAGGGTAGGTGTTTGATATAGTGGGACTATGGTCCAATCTGGAAAGCGAGAGCTTTCTGTAGGGTCAATGTTAAGCTTAAAAGGATTTCCATGCTGTTCAGGTAGTGATAGACCCTGCTGCCCCCACATAGGTGGGTATAGTCAAAAGTCAGGACACACACTAAGGCTGATACGAAGGAAAGTAGAGGTAACTTGTGGGCAGACACTGCCACTAACCCAGTTGCAGAGGCCTAGGGGATATGCCTTACTGATAATTGGTCACTATACTCGACCCAAACCCCCCTTTTAGCTCTCTTTTCAGATTTTACAACACTGAGGCACCAAAAATGGTCCAGGACTACAGTAAAAGAGGATGTACAAGTCCTGATCTCCGGTGGTAAGAGAATATATTTACTGAGTGCATTGTCCCCACTGATGGCATAAAGCAGTGTTTAGAAGTAGCCATGTGTGACCTGGTGAGCAGAGGATGGGCGGCTGCAGGATTTAACATCACTACAGACACTGCATGGCATGTGTTAAATGCAAAGTAGGCCAAAAAGTGAAAAGTTTCTCAGAGCCAGGCCCAGAGCCCTTGTACCTGTTCCAGAGATTGCAGGTTAACTATATGCAGTTACTAAAGGTGAGATGGTATAAGTACGTGCTTGTGTGTATAGTTATCTATCTTCAGAAAAGTCTGAGGCATATCTGGTGAAGAAAGCCATCACAAACGGGGCTGCAGATAGACGGCTACTGAAGAAGTAGTGTGTCACTTGTATTGGTATTTTCTGTAAGGTACCCTCCTGACAGAAGAATTGGCTTTAGCCCATGTCAAACTTTCTTTGGGGGTTGTATTCTTGGCAACTCCTACAGATGTGGTATGGTGTACTGACTGACTATGTGATGTATTGGCAAAAACATTTGACTAATGTATAGTTTTGAGTTTTCTCTCCTTCTCAGATTTTAAGTTAGTGGGCGGGACCTATTCATTTGAACCAAGAGATTGATGGTGATAAAGAGACACGTGAGAAAAACCTTGGAGCCAAGATTTGATGGTCCATTCCAAATGCTGATGATAACCAGTACTTCTGTGAAATTTGAAGGAGAGCCTAATTGTATCCATGCTTCATATTGCAAGAAAGTCTCTACACACAAAGCGATGAAGATTCTCCTGATAATGCTGTTACAGATGGTCCTGACGATAAGCCTGCATAGAACATTTAACAATGAAGTGGGACAATAAGTTTCTTAAACATGATATGATTTTGATCAAAGATCTGAATGTGTCAGATTGTAGGATATGTACTCATAACCCCATATTAGCCTAAGTCATGTCATATATAGCTGTTTCTTTGACGCAACAGGAAATGTTTGAAGTATATAGTTAAGAAGATACCACCTCATATTTTAGGAACAATACATAGTATAAACAAGTAAATATCAGCAAGTTGTAGTAAAAATCTTATCTTCATTTTGTTTGTTTAATACAAAACATATACAAAAGGATGAGCAGACCAAGATATAAAAGGCCAGAACTATGATTGAGATTAGGTTAGAATACAGGAACATATGAGGGGAATCTGGTAAAGTCCGGCAGTAGACATTAGGTCACTGAAGTACCTAAATATGAATTCCTGTATTCAACCATCTCAAAATGGGGGAATGTTAGAGTCAAATCCTCCATCTTTGTATTTTGTCAGTCATCTTGTAACCTTTCACACATAAACTGTGTAAGTAAGTCGCAGCTGGCTATTTGTATATCTTATCTTCATGGTATATGGAGGTCACTGAGACTCATTTAGCACCAACATGACATCTTATCTCTGTTTCCATGATATATGCATATAGACATAGTGTAAGCTGTTAGTTCACACATAAGTGTTTTTGAAACTTTCTTTGTTTAAGGACAAAGTACAAAGTCCATTAAGCTGTAATGAGATGCAAAATACATGAGGCCTCAGCCAATAGTCATGTGCCAGGTTTATCTTATAACCAATCATTTTATGCCAACCATGTTAGAATAGTCCAACCTGCTCTTGTCTGTATTGTATTTAAACCACCTTTGTGCACCATTAAATTAGAATCCACCTTGATACACCAAACACCATGTGTCTTCGTGATTCTCCAGGTCAAAGATCGGCTGTAGCCAATCTTGGCCTGTTAATTAATTTTCCTTTACAGACAGCATATCTCTGGGGTATTATGATTCCCCCGACAACTACAAAATTGATCATTGGGGCCCTCCCCCAAGAGTCGATATGGCCGTCTCTAAATTATCGAGGCGCACGGTAGTGCCATCAGAATATGGCTCAAATCTCCAGGATGCGATATACAGGCGCACAGAGGGTTCCCTGCGCCGAATTTATACTGCGGCATCTGCGCAGGCCTCCTTGGGAGTTCAACAGGAGAAGTCGTTCAGTTCCTGCGAGGTAATATATCTACTCTGCGTAGAGATATCGATGCAGGCGTTCCCTGTGATGATCTTCTGGCGTTCCTATCCTCCACCTCCGTAGAAGTGGATTATTTGGCAGAAGCAGGTTTTTATCAAGTGAAGATTGCGGCGAATGCTATCTCATTAGCCACGGCCGCAAGACGCCCCCTGTGGCTGAAGCCCTGGAGGGCAGATAATACTACCAAATACTACTTATGCGCACTTCCGTTTGAGCCGGGCAGGCTCTTTGGGAAACAGCTGGATACCATTATGGAGGAATAAATTGACGGACCATCCTGGGGCCTGAGAAGGAGAAAACTACCTTCTGACGTCTACTCCCCCCTACCCCCTCCCCTTGTATCCTTCCCTCCTCAAGCTAACATCAGATTTTTTTCCTGGGCAGAGGAAAATCTAAGCCACCTCAGTGCGGTGCACATAAGGGGACATCTGAACGTGCTGGCAGACCAGCTCAGCAGGGGAGAAGCAGTGTCGGGCAAGTGGTCCCTCAACCAGGAGGTCTTTTGTCAGTTGACTCGGATGAGGGGTCTCCCCGAGGTGGATCTGATGGCCACCCAGTACAATGCCAAGGTGGAGAGGGTCTGTTCCCTCTACCAGGAGGACAACCCCTTGGCAGTATTACCCTATCAATACCTTGGAGGTTCAGGCTGTCATACATCTTCCCTCCACTTCCCATGGTTTTGAAGGTATTGGCCAAGATCAGACAAGACCAGGTATGGGTGATTGCCATCATACCGTTCTGGCTGAAAAGGGCATGATTTACCCACCTCATACAGATGAGTCGAGGGAATTACTGGAGGCTTCCAATTCTTCACAACCTGGTAACCCAAAATAAGTGGCTATGCCAGGACCTGAAGAGGTTCTACCTAACAGCCTGGAGGTTGACCGCACCCTATACGGACATGGGGGATTGTCACAGGTCATGCGGACAACACTGGCCTGCTCAAGGGCAGATTCTATGAATAGAAACTACATGAGGATTGGCAGAATTTACCAGCAATGGTGCACGGAGAATCAACGTGCAATACCAGTTATTGAGTCGGTATTGGAGTTTCGGTAAAGCGGGCTGGAGAAAGGCCTCACCCCGGTGACATTAAAAGTGCATGTAGCTGCCCTGTCAGCTGTATTAGGGATAAGATTGTCTCAATATCCATTGGTAAGTCAATCCTTAAGAGGGGCCGGTGGCTCCGACCCACCATCCAAGTCCTAATCCCCCAATGGGATTTAGCTATGGTACTGCAGGGGCTCTATGGGCCCCCCTTTGAACCATTACAAGAGGTAGGACTAAAGTTCCTCTTCTGCAAAGTGGAATTCCTCTCAGCCGTCACATCAGCTAAGCGTACTGGAGAACTGCAGGCTTTAGCAGCCTCTGAGCCGTATTTACTATTCTTTCCAGACAGGGTACAATTAAGATATCTACTGGGATTTATTCCAAAAGTCCCGTCGACCTAGAAAACCTTCTGGTAAGTTTTTTCAGAAAATACAAGGGGTGTAGAGCCTCTAAGGCAACATTGGCGAGATGGATCAAGGAGGCCATCTCGCAAGCATTCAGTACTCAGGGCCTACTTCCGCCTGGGTTTTTAAGGGCACATTCTACTTGTGCAGTTGCCACGACATGTGGGGAGAGATATTCCATCTCCCTGGACTAGATTTGTGCGGCAGCAACCTGGAGTTCTCACTTAACTTTTGTGAGACATGATAGGTTGGACGATTTTAGCGCGGAGGCGGCTGCCTTTGGTCGCTCGGTATTGGCATCAGTTTGTTAGGAAGTCCCACCCTAGGGGGGGTTTCGTGCTACCTCCCCATCTGTTGTGCTGCTGTGTTGGACGTATGGGGAATGGAGGATTATGTAGATAATCTGTTTTCCCATAGTCCAAACAGCAGCACAAACCTCCCTCCCTGTATGTTTGGCTTGTTCATTTTCTGAAGGGTTTCGGAAATCTCTACTTTATAACTAACACGAGGTGGGGGGGACTGGTGACCTCTTATAAGGGAGGTTCTTTGATTGAGCAAAAGTTCCATCTGTCCTGATTGCACGCAGGGGCAGGAATATCCCATCTGTTGTGCTGCTGTTTGGACTATGGGAAAACAGATTATCTACATAATCCTCCAATATGCGGTTACAATGTACTCTATGGGTACATGGTGGGGCTTGGAATGGAAAGAGCAATATTTAGATTATGGAGGGCAGATTTTGCTGGAATAGTTTTCAGGTAACATGTTGCATTTGCAGAGCCCCTAAAGTACCAGGACAATGAAAACCTTCAAAAGTGACCCCGTTTTGGAAACTACACCCCTCACAGAACATATCAAGGGATATGTTTCACAGATTTTATTAACATTGAGATGTGAAAATGAGAAATTACTTTTTTTTCCAATAAACCGTCAATTTAGTCCCAAAAAAATTATTTTTATAAGAGGATAAAGGAGAAAAAGCCCCCCAAAGATTGTTCCACAATTTCTCCTGAACACAGCAATACCTTATTTGTGGTTATAAACTGCTGAATGGGAACATGGTGGGGCTCAGAATGGAAAGAGCGCTATTTGGCCTTTGGAGGGCAGATTTGATTGGATTAGATTTTGGGTGCCATGTCGCATTAGCAGAGCCCCTAAAGTACCAATACAATGGAAACCCCTCAAAAGTGACCCCATTTTGGAAACTATAACCCTCACAGAACAAATCAAGGGATATAATGAGCAGTTTGACAGTGTTTCACAGATTTTATTAACACTGGGACATGAAAATGAAAAATTTGGGGGTTTTTTCAATAAACCGTCAATTTAGTCCAAATTTTTTTTTTATTTTTACAAGAGGATAAAGGAGAAAAAGCTCCCCAAAGTTTGTTACACAATTTCTCCTGAACGCAGCAATACCCCATATGTGGTCATAATCTGCTGTATGGGTACATGGTGGGACTTGGAATGGAAAGAGGGCAGATTTTACAGAAATAGTTTTCAGGTGCCACGTCGCATTTGCAGAGCCCTAAAGTATCAACACAATGGAAACCCCTCAAAAGTGACCACATTTAGAAACTACACCCGTCAAGGAATGAATCAAGAGGTATTATCGTTTTGAGCCTAAGAGTGTTTAATGTACAATGTAAAAATTAAAATTTTTAAAGAAATATACCATTTTTCTACCCAATATGCTGCACTCGGTTTGTGTCATCAGAGACCTGCACTCTTAAAACTATTTGGTGGGCTATTCCGGGTACATAGAAGTTATATATGTGGGTGTAAACTGCTGTTTGGGCACACAGCAGAGCTCAGAAGGGAAGGAGTTCGGCGCTTTTTAGCTATAGGTGTACAGATTTAGAGGGGTTTCCTGACGCCATGTTGTTTTTGCAGAGCCCTAGAGATGCCAGTAAATTGGAATTCCCCAAGAAGTGACCACATTTTGTAGGGGAAATTTTAGATTCTCTACAAATGTGACATGGCGTTCAATAACCAACAATCTAAATTAGCTGTCCAAAAGCACATACTGCTTCTTCACATCTGTGCCCTGTTGTGAGCCCAAATAGCAGTTTAGGCCCACATGTATGACACTGGTGTACCCAGGATAATGTACTTACTATCATTTGTGGGTATAAACTGCTGTTTGGGCAAAGGAGGGAAGCAGCACTAAATTTAGTTTTTGGAGCACAGTTTGGTTTCTGGACATTATGCCACTTTTGAAGAGCCCCTGAATTGACCGTAAGATAGAACCTGCACACACCTAACCCTACTTTGGACACCACACCCCTCAAGGGATGCATCAAGTGTGGTAGTGAGCATTTTTAAACTTTGAATGTGACATTAATTTCATTTCCCGAAATGAATGCACATCTGACAATAAAAAGAGAAAATTGCAAGTTTTCCAGAGATATGTCATTTCAGTGCCTGATATGTTGTACCCAGCTTATGTCAGCAGAGACACAAAATCCAAAAACTGTTAAGTGGATATCCCGGCCATTTGGAGCATTCATCTCTGATACAAGCCGGGTATAACATATTACACACTGAAATGACGTATTCCTGAAAAAATTGTCATTTTCATCTTCCAACATGAGCTGCGTATTAATTTCTGGAAAATTAATTAAAGTAACACTTGGGGGTTAAATATGCTCACTGTACAGCTAAAACCTGCTTCCGATGGTGTCCGAGGCATCCAGTGTCAGTAACAAACACTTAAAGAGGACCTTTCATCAGATTGGGCACGGGCAGTTTTATATACTGCTGGAAAGCTGACAGTGCGCTGAATTCCCCGATCTGTGCCCGGTGTAAAGCGCTATCGGTCCCGGTACCGTAGCGCTTTAGTGTCAGAAGGGCGTTTCTGACAGTTAGCCAGGGACGCCCTTCTGCCCAGCAGCGCCTATCGTGCTGTACAGTGTGAGCGGGGAGGAACTCCCCCCTCCCGCTCCTGATAACATTCGTCTATGGACAAGCTGTGTGAGCAGAGGGAGGGGGCGATCCTCCCCGCTCACACAGTACAGCGTGATAGGCGCTGCTGGGCAGAAGGGCGTCCCTGGCTAAGTGTCAGAAACGCCCTTCTGACACTAAAGTGCTACAGTACCGGGACCGATAGCGCTTTACACCGAGCACAGATCGGGAAAGCCGACATTGCGCTGAATTCAGCGCACTGTCAGCTTTCCAGCAGTATATAGAACTGCCTGTGCCCGATCTGATGAAAGGTCCTCTTTAAGGTGCTGCGGCCACTATTGATCACGGTATCTTAAGGGTTAAACAGAGAGGATCAGTGCTATCACTGTCCCTACTGTTGCAACTGGAGTCTTGTTCGCAGATACAGCTGAGCTCCCACTGTGATCGTACGAGTTCTGATTCTGAGCCCGCTTAATCACCATCACGTATGTGTATGTGGAGATGTGGTAACTATTCACATTCTCACTCATACCTGTACGTGAGAATAAATGAAAGGGTTAAAGTAAAATAAATAAATCTAAAAAAACAGTGAATGTAAATTCCTTCTTATACATATTCCTTCTTTATACGATGACTTCAGGTTGAAAATCCACTTAAAATCTGCTCCTCCACAGCGTGAATTCTCTGATGTCTAACAAGAACTGATTTCTGAGCAAAACATTTCCCACATTCTGAGCATGAATATGTCTTCTCCCCAGTGTGAGTTCTTTGATGTTTAACAAGTTCTGTTTTAGAGATAAAACATTTCCCACATTGTGGGCATGAATTTGGCTTCTCTCGTGTGTGAATCTTTTGATGTTTAACAAGATTTGATTTCCGTGTAAAATATTTCCCACACTCTGAGCATGAATATGGCTTCTCCCCTGTGTGAATTCTCTGATGTCTGACAAGATCTGATTTCCGAATAAAACATTTCCCACATTCTGGGCATGAATATGTCTTCTCCCCAGTGTGAGTTCTTTGATGTTTAACAAGTTCTGTTTTAGAGATAAAACATTTCCCACATTCTGGGCATGAATTTGGCTTCTCTCCTGTGTGAATTCTTTGATGATTAACAAGGTTTGATTTATAGGTAAAACTTTTCTTACATTCTGGGCATGAATATGTCTTCTCCCCAGTGTGAGTTCTTTGATGTTTAACAAGTTCTGTTTTAGAGATAAAACATTTCCCACATTCTGGGCATGAATATGGCTTCTCCCCTGTGTGAATTCTTTGATGCTTAACAAGGTCTGATTTAAAAGTAAAACATTTTCCACATTGTAGGCACGAATATGGCTTCTCCCCTGTGTGAATTCTTTGATGCTTAACAAGTTCTGTTTTAGAGATAAAACATTTCCCACATTGTGGGCATGAAAATGGTTTCTCTCCTGTGTGAATCTTTTGATGTTCAACAAGATGTGATTTCCGAGCAAAACATTTCCCACACTCTGAGCATGAATATGGCTTCTCCCCTGTGTGAATTCTCTGATGTCTGACAAGATCTGATTTCCGAATAAAACATTTCCCACATTCTGGGCATGAATTTGGCTTCTCTCCTGTGTGAATTCTTTGATGCTTAACAAGGTCTGATTTAAAAGTAAAACATTTTCCACATTCTGGGCATGAATATGGCTTCTCCCCTGTGTGAATTATTTGATGCTTAGTAAGTTCTGTTTTAAAGATAAAACTTTTCCCACATTGTGGACATGAATATGGCTTCTCCCCTGTGTGAATTATTTGATGCTTAAAAAGGTCTGATTTATAAGTAAAACATTTTCCACATTCTGGGCATGAATATAGCTTCTCCCCTGTGTGAGTTCGCTGATGTATAACATCCCTTCTGAAGTTTTCATTTTGCTTAACAGGTTGTGATGAATTAGGAGAAAGATCTTTCTCCTGAGGGATTGGGAATATATCTGGGATAATGACATGCTCTTCATATGGATCTTGTGTGATACCATGATCCTCTGCTTTATAATCTGTAGATATCAGATGTCCCTCTGAGCTCCTGGTACAGTCATCTGACAAGAAGAAAACTGATGTTACTATTATTGAATAACATAACCTTATAAGTATATTCCCCACTGAGCTGCCACTGCCTGAGATGCTTCAGACCTTGTGAAGAAGTGATGTCAGCGGCACAGGCAGCAAACGACGGCAGCGCGGCCTACTTCATTAGTATTCACTGTGCTGAGACGGAGATCGTCACTCCATAAGGAGAGAACCACCATTTAGGTGTGTGGAGTCTTATTAAGCCATGAGCGCTCCACTGTGCAAAGGAACATGGGAAGAATATGCAAATCTGACTTCCATGATGTAATTAGGTTGCCAGTGCCTCAAGTATGCACACCTAAGCCTCTCACCTCTGCAAGATCAGTCCTCACTGCGCCAAGTTGATGAGATGCAAATACATAGAAACAGCTGTCCTTGGCTGAGAAGATGTATCTGGTATAATCCCAACATCATTGCAAACAAAGGCCTCTGAGAAGGTCGGCATAATGTTAAAGGGAGCGCCCTCTATAGGTTTGTTTGAATGAGACCCTGTCTTTCTAATTCATCATGGAAGATAGACTTGCACATTCTCAGTCAACGCCCTGACACACCTATTGGTGTTTCTTACTTGAGACACTGGCATCCTAATTACATCATGGAAGTCAGATTTGCATATTGTTCCTATGAGACGGAGGTCAGTGATAGTGACTAGTAATGAAGCGGGGCAGGAGACGCCACCACTACTCTAGGTCACTGTAGAGGTGAACACAATCCATGGCTGCTTAAATATGGCCACTTATGTGGAATAATACTGTAGGATGCCATAAATCTTACTGTATTACACCCCATACACACAATAGAATCCAAACCACATCTGCTGGATTTCCCAACCTGAACTCACCGCGGATCTGCTGTCCCATACAGTATGTAGTAGGGTCTGTGGAGTCACAAGGAAGCAGGGACTCCTAGCGTCATAGATCACTAAGATACGGGGAGTCCTGGTGTGTGGACAGAGTTCAGGCTGGGAAATGTGACTGATGTACAGACCAGATTTTCTAGTCCAGATTCCATAGTGTGATTGGGGTCTAAGGTGAGCTTTACACAGTGACATTTGTAGAACCTGCTTCAGGAATTCAGAAGAATGGAGGATTATATAGATAATCTGTTTTCCCTTAGTCCAAACAGCAGCACAACACGTGGGGTATTCCTGTCCCTGTGTGCTGTTAGGACAGGTGAACGTTTTAATTAAACTAACAGATTCCCCTATAAGAGGCCGGAGAGACCTCCCCCCTTCCCCCCCGTGTTAGTTATAACGTATAATAACAATATATACAAGTAAACAATAAAGTATAACGGCAAACAAATATATATAATCATACAAAGAATAGATGGGAGGGAGCCTTGTGCTGCTGTTTGGACTAAGGGAAAACAGATTATCTACATAATCCTCCATTCCCCCTACGTCCAACAGCAGCACAAGATTGGGGAACTAGCGAGTATAATCCCCTAGGGAGGGACCTCTTGGCATGTAGATGATAAGACCGAATGGCCAAATGCAACTGCCTCTGAACTGCGTCAGTCCAATCTATAATGTCTTGCAAACGTTAAGTGGGAAATCCAAGTGGCTGCTGAGCAAATTTGGTCAAAGGAGAGAGAACGTCTATCGGAACGTTGATACTGCCCTAGTGGAATGGGCACGTACAAACTCAGGGACTGGTGTTAACCAACAGATTCTACGATCTCCTGAAAGAAGAAGTTCAGTCCAGATAAATTCGGAGGGCCCTTACCAGGTCTAAAGAATATAACCTCTCCTCCTCCTCAGAAGTGGGGGAGGGGGAAAAAAGATGGTACAAATATGACCTGAATAATGTTCTGAAAGGAAGGAACCTTTGACAAGAACCCACGAACAAATCTAAGTTGGACTCTATCAGGAAAGAAGGATAGGTATTGCTCTTAGGTGGCCAAGGCCTGGAGCTCACTAATTCTTTTGGCTGAGGTTATAGCCAGCAAGTAGGATACCTTATAGGAAAGGTACTTCAAATCCACTTCCCGTAGAGGTTCAAATGGAGGATCGCATAATCCCTGAAGGACCGAAGTCAAGTCCCATTGTGGAATAGGGGTGTGCGCCTGAGGGCCGAGCATAGAGGCCCCTTTTAGAAACTGCATAACCAGAGGATTCTGTGATAATCGTGTCCCCAGTAGAGTGGAGAGAGCAGAGACATGTATTTTTAAGGCTGCTGTCCAGACGATTCTGTAAAAACTCCAAGACTGACTCTATAGCAGAGATCTTAAACTGCTTGACCACTTTGAAAGATACATCCAATCCTGTGGTAGCTCCAGTTGGTGGACTCCACTCTTGAACAGGCTAGTGTCCTCTGGACAGCCTGGGATAATCCTTTGTTTCCGCATATGGAGTAGTCAACCTCCAGGCAGTGAGGCTGAAATTGTTCAAGTCCTGGCAGAACTGATTGTTTAGTGTTACCAGGTTCTGAATCGGTGGAAGCCTCCAGTATGTCCCTTGACTCATTTAGAATGAGGTAAACCATGCCCTTTTTGGCCAGAACGGCATGATCACAATTGCCGAGGTCTGGTCCTGACTGACTTTTGCCAATACCTTCAGTATCATGAGGATTGGAGGGAAGATGTAGGCCAGTCTGAACCTCCAAGGTATTGACAGGGAATCTACCGCCAAGAAGTTGTCCTCCTGGTAGAGGGAACAAAACCTCTTCAGCTTGGTGTTGTATTCGGTGGCCATCAGATCTACCTCGGGGAAACCCCACATCCCGGTGAGATGAAGGAAGACGTCCTGATTGAGGGACCACTCACCTGATGTCATGAGGCTTCTGCTCAGCCGATCCGACAGAACATTCAGGCGTCCCTTTACATGAACTGCTGTCAAATGAGATAAGTTCCTTTCCGCCCAGGAGAAGATCTGGTTCGTTACTTGGAGAAGGGAGGGAGATCTGGGTCCCCCACTTGTCCACACACAGGACAGAAAAAAAACACAGGGGGGAGGTCTCTCCAGCTTCTTATAAGATAAGATAAGATAATCCTTTAATAGTCCCACATTGGGGAAATTTCAGCGTGTTACAGCAGCATAGTAATACAGATACAGGATAATACAGAGTAATATATTACAGACGCAGACACAGATAAGCTGAGAAGAGAAGATATACTAGGAGTCCATAGCAGCTAAGGAAAAACGGAAGAGAAAGAGGAAGACCTCACAGTCATCATCTTAATCATTAGTTCTCTGTGCGGAGTGATCTTCGTTTGGTCTGATGTACATTATACAGCCTGGTCGCGGTTGGAAGGAAGGACCTGCGATAGCGCTCCTTCTCACACTTGGGGTGAAGCAGGCGGTCGCTTACAGTGCTGCCAAGTCCCATCAGGGTCCCATACATGGGGTGGGATTTGTTCTCCCGCATGGAGGTCACCACAGACAGTATCCTTCTGTCACCCACCACCTGTACTGGGTCCAAGAGGCTCCCCAGGACAGAGCTGGCCCTCCTGATCAGCCTGTCAAGTCTATTTCTGTCCCTGGTTGATATACTGCTTCCCCAGCAGGCCACACCGAAAAAGATGGCTGAGGCAACCACAGACTTGAAGAAGGCCCTAAGAAGTGTCCTCCGGACTCCGAAGGCCCTCAGCCTCCTGAGCAGGTAGAGTCTGCTGTGGCCCTTTCTGTGCAGCGCCTCCAGGTGATCAGCCCAGTCTAGTTTATTGTTGAGGAGCACGCCCAGGTACTTATAGGTCCTGACTATCTCAATACATGTTCCTTGGATCTCCACCGGGGTCGGAGCACCTCTCCGTTTACTAAAGTCCACCACCATCTCCTTGGTCTTCCCAGCATTAATCCTGAGCTGGTTCTGCTGGCACCATTCAACAAAATCCCGGTTTAAGTCTCTGTATTCCCTATCGTCGCCATCAGTGATAAGGCCGACTATAGCAGAGTCATCGGAGTACTTCTGTAAGTAACAGCTGGATGAGTTGTGCCTGAAGTCAGCAGTGTACAGTGTGAAGAGGAATGGGGCAAGAACTGTACCTTGTGGTGCCCCCGTACTACAGATCACAGTGTCAGACACACAGTCCTGGGCTCTCACATACTGAGGGCGGTTTGTCAGGTAGTCTAGGATCCAGTTGGACAGGTGATTGTCCACACCACCAAGGTTCAGCTTCTCCCTCAGTAGCCCTGGCTGAATGGTGTTGAAAGCACTAGAGAAATCAAAGAACATTATTCTCACAGTGTTCCCGGGTTTCTCCAGGTGAGAGAGAGCTCTATGAAGAAGGTGGATGATGGCATCATCTATCCCAATGCCTGGCCGGTAGGCAAACTGGAGGGGGTCCAGAGCGGAGCTCACTAGGGGGCGTAGGTGTGTCAGGACCAATCTCTCTAGGACCTTCATCATGTGTGATGTCAGTGCTACTGGTCGGTAGTCATTGTAGCCCATCGGGTTGGGTTTCTTTGGGACTGGTACCACGCAAGATGTTTTCCACAGTTGAGGTACTACTCCCAGCTTCAAGCTCATATTGTACATGTGCGTAATAATGCCACCCAGCTGGTCACTGCACATTTTAAGAACTCTTGCGCTTATACCATCAGGTCCCCCCGCTTTGTTTGCTCTAATATTCTTCATTTCCTTACACACCTGAGACTCCTGCAGGATCAGATAGTCAGATTGCAGTTGACCGCAGTTCGGTGGGGGTTGGGTCTTGGTGTGTGAGGAGAGGGGGGTAGGCTGACATGCTGGTGGAGGGAGCATTTGCTTGGAGTCGAATCTATTGAAGAATAGATTAAGCTCGTTAAGCCACTTCCTGTCCCCTACTGTTCGGTGCCCTGTCTTTTCCTTGTGTCCTGAAATTGCCTTAAGGCTGTCCCACACCTCAGAGATTCTACCCTCCCCCATCTGTAGCTCCATCTTCCGCCTGTTAATCTCAGAGTTGATCCATGGTTTGTTATTGGAGAAACACCTCACCTTTCTAGTTGGTACCGTGCTGTCCACACAGAAATTAATGTAGTCCGTTATGCAATGTGTGAGTCCCTCAATGTCCTCTGGAAATGAGTCTTGAAACACTTCCCATAAAGTTATATCAAAGCAGTCCCTTAGAGACTCGGCGCTTACCTCTGACCAAATCTTCACTGTACGGGTAACTGCCGGTTCTCTGCGCACCAGTGGAGTGTATGTGGGTCGAAGATGTACCAGGTTGTGGTCTGATCTGCCTAGGGGTGGTAGGGCAGATGAGTTATATGCATCCCTCACATTAGCAAAGAGCAAGTCCAGTGTTTTGTTGTCTCTTGTATGGCAGGTTACATACTGTGTGAAGCCTGGTAGAGTGGATGCTGAGACATGGTTGAAGTCTCCAGACACTAGGAGCAGGGCATGGGGGTGAGATGATTGCAGATCGCTCACAACCGCATGGAGGACCTCACAGGCAGCGTCAGCTTTAGCAGAGGGGGGGACATATGCAGCTAGTACGATAACATGTGATAGTTCCCTTGGCAGGTAAAAAGGTCTCATGCTCACGGCTAGCAGTTCAATATCCTTTCCACACAATTGTTTCTTAACTACAATATGTCCTGGATTACACCATCTCTTATTGACAAATATTGCAATCCCTCCGCCTATTCGCTTACCGCTCTCCAGTGTTCTGTCCGCCCGAAGAAGTTTGAAGCCCTCCACGGAGGCAAGTATGTCCGGAGTGATTTCAGTAAGCCAAGTCTCTGTAAACAGCATCATACTGCACTCACGAAACTCCTGTTGATGTCTGGTCAGTGCTGTCAGTTCATCCATCTTATTCACAATTGATCTCACATTCCCCATAATGATGGACGGGATCACGTGCTTTTTGCATTTTTTTCCTTCGCGTCTCAGTATGCCGGCTCGTTTTCCGCGTTTTCTAAGTTTCCTTATTAGTTCGTGGGGGATGGTAAGAGCATGCTTGTCCTTTAGCTTGTCCTGCAGCATGCTTCTAAGGTGTAATAGTGTCTCCTTAGTGTAAACCAGTCTTCCTTGTCTGTGTGGAGGCATGCTTCAGACAAAAAGGCTCAAAAAGGATTTCTTTATAAGAGTTTCTGCATCAAATTCCAGCCCATGGTAAGTTCTTATACTAATACTACTTATAGTAATAGAAAAAAAGTGAAGAAAAAAGGACGGGATAGAGAAAGATCAGTTTAGTTTTCAGCAGCTGTAAACACATGCAGCCACACACTAGGCAGGCGCAAGAAAAAAAATCTGTTAGATTAATTAAAATTTCCACCTGTCTTAACAGCACACAGGGGCAGGAATAACCCAATTGTGTGCTGCTGTTGGACGTAGGCGAAATAATTTTTCCACTTTACCAAATCAGCCCCCGAATCTCCATCAGATTCCTTACTGGCCAGGCCGGATTTTCCACCTCCCATTTATTTCCATAGAGCTCTGAGGTGGAATCTGCCTGAAGATCGAGCAGGAGGATTATTTTTCCGCTACCTGAAATAATCTGCTATATAATTCTGGTAAACTCTTTCCCTTCACGAGGACTGACAGCCGGTGAGGAAGAAATTTGCCTCATTCACATTGATGTCCAGTCCATATTCCTGCTGTCCGTTCTATTCTATACTACATATATTACCCCCTATAGCGGTATCACATTTATATTCAGGTATTATTAGTATTTTACCTGAATCGGGGAACAACAAATAGTCTAAACAATGTCTGAATAGAATCAGTGACCCTTCTGTGCTTTATATAGTGGTGACTCCTCACCTGGGCGGGTCCCTGTAGGAATGTCCTCCTCACACTCCTCATCACCACTCACATAGGGCTCTTCCTGTATTCTCATAGATATAGCATTCATGTCGCTCACATCTTTATCCTGATGGAAAATCTGGGAAACAAATAATGTAAAAGTCACCGGACAAATGGGGAAGTCACAGAGAATGTTCTAGATCATTAATCCGCATGAAGATGAAAGATGTCCTGACAGTAGCTGCAGGTCTGTGAGAAGCCGGATAAACATATTAGATGGCGGCTCAATGACACCGCCCATGTATATAACCATATAATACTGCTGGATACAACAAGACTGACCACAAGGACTTCACAGCCCGTCTACACATCATAGGGAATATCTCCATCTACCTGATCATCATCCTGTGGAAGAAGAGGACTGGGACATCTCTCCGGTGTTGTCCTCTTACTGGATCTACCTGTAGGAAACACAGACAGGGACTGAATTCATTCTGTACATACAAATAATGGAAGTCCATGTGTATATAGTCATGTCTATTACCTGCTGATGTGAGGGGCTGCTGGTCCTCCATCATCACCTCCTTGTACAGATCCTTGTGTCCTTCTAAATACTCCCACTCCTCCATGGAGAAATAGACAGCGACATCCTGACACCTTATAGGAACCTGACAACACAATGATACAGTCATCACCCCGACCCCTCCAGTTACTGTATAATGTCCCAGCATTCCCAGCAGTGTCACCTCTCCAGTCAGCAGCTCCAGCATCTTGTTGGTGAGTTCTAGGATCTTCTGTCCATTGATCTCCTCCTGTATCAGGGGGTGAGGTGGAGGCCCCGGGAATGGGCTCAGGGTTCCTCTCCATCCATCAAATACAAGGGTCTGACAGCGCCCACTAGAGGGCTTCTTCACTACTGTGTAATCCTGGTTATGGGGAGACACATTAATAAATCTCACTACATACATGTCCAGAGTCCATCACCTCTCCAGTCATATCATCTGTTATTACTATAGATAAGAATGATGTCATGATGACATCATCAGAATCTCTCACCTCTCCAGTAAGCTGGTAGATGATCTCTAGGGTGAGATTTAATAGACTTTCCGCCATCTTGTTCCTGTCTCTTTCCATCCTTGATGGATCAATCAGGAATATTCTCTTATATAGAAGATACAGAGAGGATTCTATATTGTAGGAACCTGAATGGAGAGAAGATGAGACAATGTAATCCCTACACGGAATCCCATGGAATAAATAGAAGAGTTGAGTCCCATTATTATCACCACCTCCTACTTCTGACGTCGGCAGCGTGTAGCTCAGGAAGGGAGTGACTTGTTGTGGGCCGGCTTGGTGGGTATATAAGGTGTGTGATAGGCTGAACAGAATCTCATTGGGAGTATTTGACCAGCCTCAAGCGTACTGGCTGAGGGGTGTTCAGTGCTGCCCGGGGTGTTGCAACACAAATTGGATGTGGAAGAACCAAAACCTGATGCCGAACAGCCCAGGAGGCTCCAGCAGCTCTAGTAGAATGAGCCGTGCTACCCACTAGGACATTATAGTGTGTGGGGGTCACTGAATGTATGAGAAGGGCTGAGAGCGAGCACTTACCTCCTTGGGTACAGCAGCCTTCTGCTCACAGGACCTGAGATGATGTCACCTGTGTGGGAGGAGTCACAGAATCACATGACCAGATATTAGAGGTCACTGCAGAGCTGTGTGTGTGACGTGTATGTAGCAGAGCTGTGTGTGTGATGTGTATGTAGCAGAGCTGTGTGTGTGTGATGTGTATGTAGCAGAGCTGTGTGTGTGATGTGTATGTAGCAGAGCTGTGTGTGTGACGTGTATGTAGCAGAGCTGTGTGTGTGATGTGTATGTAGCAGAGCTGTGTGTGTGATGTGTATGTAGCAGAGCTGTGTGTGTGTGATGTGTATGTAGCAGAGCTGTGTGTGTGATGTGTATGTAGCAGAGCTGTGTGTGTGACGTGTATGTAGCAGAGCTGTGTGTGTGATGTGTATGTAGCAGAGCTGTGTGTGTGATGTGTATGTAGCAGAGCTGTGTGTGTGTGATGTGTATGTAGCAGAGCTGTGTGTGTGTGATGTGTATGTAGCAGAGCTGTGTGTGTGATGTGTATGTAGCAGAGCTGTGTGTGTGTGATGTGTATGTAGCAGAGCTGTGTGTGTGTGATGTGTATGTAGCAGAGCTGTGTGTGTGATGTGTATGTAGCAGAGCTGTGTGTGACGTGTATGTAGCAGAGCTGTGTGTGATGTGTATGTAGCAGAGCTGTGTGTGTGATGTGTATGTAGCAAAGTATACAAATTATTGATGCACTGGTATCATACCCCTGCCTTACTTCATTCTCTCAACCCAAGTATTTCTCCCCACTGTTGGCGTTGTGGGGTGGGGGTTGGCACCTTGTATCACATTTTCTGGGAATGCCCGGGGATTCTCCCTTTCTGGTTGGAGGTTAAGTCCCTTACGGACGCTTTGTTTATTTGTGGGGTTCCGCTAGATCCTCTTACATACCTCCTGAATCTTCCACCTATACATCTTGGCAAACAGTCTTCTAAATTGTTTCGGTACTTATTTGTTATCCTACTACATTCTAGCCTCATCGCGGTACGGAGGCTCTGTGGTGACTATGACGACTGAGGAGGCTCTGTGGTGACTATGACGACTGATTTTGGGTTATTAGAGGTGACCATAGCGACCAATCAGCTTGCTGCTTTCACTTTCCCTCATGAGTATTATCTGTAATCTGGTTGCCTTGGGCAACAGGTGGGAATATGTGTAAGTCTTGCACTGACTCACACGCGTTCACTCCCTGCGGAGGGGGGGGGGGGTTGTACTTATTCGTGCCCAGAATGGAATGAAATGAAGATATGGGATTTACCTGGTACGGAGGAGGCCGCCGTACAGCTTTTCCAGAGGAAAGGGTCATTGCCGTTAGAGAGGAGATGCGGCAACAGTCATCAAATGAACTTGAGATTTAACACCTCCGGCGCCCGGTGGATTTGTGCTGAGACCAAGTGCCGTACAAGTTACGGGTTGAGGTTGGGTAATTGGTTCGAGGGATCCCGCCTTACTTTCGTCACGATCCTCCGTTTCATCTACTGCTGGTGTAAGGAGCTGACGTCAGTTGCCTGGTGCGAGGAACAACTACTGTTGATTGGAACAACTACATGAGGCAGGCATGTGCGGTGGAACTAGCGAGCCGTTCTGTAAACCAGGTAGGCGGCGCAAATAAGGTAGTCGAGGTCGACGAGAGCGTCTTCACAAAGAGGAAAAACAACGATGGCAGAGCACTACCTCAGCAATGGGTGTTTGGTGGAATATGCAGGGAGACGAAAGAGTGTTTCCTGGAATTGGTGCCGGACAGAAGTGCCTCTACCCTGACACTGTTTACTGGTGACAATCGCTACGCACTGGCCGCCACAGCTAACACCCGTCACGCACGGATAACGAATAAACATAACGAAGTATTGGAATGTAGTAGGATAACGAATAAATACCATTGTTTCTTTGTTTATGCACTGCAGCTAAGGCGCTTATTGCGTATCTCTCCTCCTTCCTGCCTGGACCTCATTGCCTAGGTAAAAGACGTGCGCAGTTTGGAGAATCTGACGGCCTCACTTAACCACACCATTGAGGCTTTCCAGGCTATATGGTCACCCTGGGATGTGTATTGTACTTTGACCACCCCCTTTTTCTTCTTCCCCCCTCTTTCATATTCATGGTTTTGGTTTTTGTGCTCTGTATGCTTTGCTGTTTTGTATATTTCAAAACATTTTTCAATAAAAATTACAGTTTAAAAAAAAAATATGAACTTCAGGTCTGAGGAAAGGTGTCCTCGGCCCGAAACATTGCTTATTGATCATGTACTGAAGCTCTATGATTTTGTGAAGTTACAGTGCGGCTTCTTGTCATACATGGAGTCTGATATCCTACTAATATTATAAGTGTGAAAGTTTGTGTGTTTGGATGTTTGTGAGTTTGGATGTTTGTGAGTTCGGATGTTTGTTCCTCAATCACGCTAAAACGCCTGGACGGATTTGCGTGCAATTTTCCACAAACATAGTTTTCCCTTAGGATTGAGTCACAGGCTACTTTTGGTGCCACTAAACAACATGGCTTCCTTGCAGGAGACTCACAAAAGCAGGACTCCTAGCCCCAGCTATAGACACTGCCTGGCATTTCCTGCCTCAACCTGCCTGCACACTCCTTACTGTCACCTCAGGAGTAGCCCTCACTCTACTCACTCACATTTACATATAGCTTTCCACTATATAACACATCACATTGTCTGTATCACGACATACACAATACAACACATCACATTGTCTGACACAATACAACACATCACATTGTCTGACACAATACAACACATCACATTGTCTGTATCACGACATACACAATACAACACATCACATTGTCTGACACAATACAACACATCACATTGTCTGACACAATACAACACATCACATTGTCTGTATCACGACATACACAATACAACACATCACATTGCCTGTATCACGACATACACAATACAACACATCACATTGTCTGTATCACGACATACACAATACAACACATCACATTGTCTGTATCACGACATACACAATACAACACATCACATTGTCTGTATCACAACATACACAATACAACACATCACATTGTCTGTAGCACTACATACACAATACAACACATCACATTGTCTGTATCACGACATACACACTACAACACATCACATTGTCTGTATCACGACATACACACTACAACACATCACATTGTCTGTATCACGACATACACAATACAACACATCACATTGTCTGTATCACGACATACACAATACAACACATCACATTGTCTGTATCACGACATACACAATATAACACATCACATTGTCTGTATCACGACATACACAATACAACACATCACATTGTCTGTATCACGACATACACAATACAACACATCACATTGTCTGTATCACGACATACACAATACAACACATCACATTGTCTGTATCACGACATACACAATACAACACATCACATTGTCTGTATCACGACATACACAATACAACACATCACATTGTCTGTATCACGACATACACAATACAACACATCACATTGTCTGTAGCACTACATACACAATACAACACATCACATTGTCTGTATCACGACATACACACTACAACACATCACATTGTCTGTATCACGACATACACACTACAACACATCACATTGTCTGTATCACGACATACACAATACAACACATCACATTGTCTGTATCACGACATACACAATACAACACATCACATTGTCTGTATCACGACATACACAATACAACACATCACATTGTCTGTATCACGACATACACAATACAACACATCACATTGTCTGTATCACTACATACACAATACAACACATCACATTGTCTGTATCACGACATACACAATACAACACATCACATTGTCTGTATCACGACATACACAATACAACACATCACATTGTCTGTATCACGACATACACAATACAACACATCACATTGTCTGTATCACGACATACACAATACAACACATCACATTGTCTGTATCACTACATACACAATACAACACATCACATTGTCTGTATCACGACATACACAATACACACATCACATTGTCTGTATCACGACATACACAATACACCACATCACATTGTCTGTATCACGACATCCTACTAATATTATAAGTGTGAAAGTTTGTGTGTTTGGATGTTTGTGAGTTTGGATGTTTGTTCCTCAATCACGCTAAAACGCCTGGACGAATTTGCGTGCAATTTTCCACAAACATAGTTTTCCCTTAGGATTGAGTCACAGGCTACTTTTGGTGCCACTAAACAACATGGCTTCCTAGCAGGAGACTCACAAAAGCAGGACTCCTAGCCCCAGCTATAGACTCACACACACTGCCTGGCATTTCCTACCTCAACCTGCATGCACACTCCTTACTGTCACCTCAGGAGTAGCCCTCACTCTACTCACTCACATTTACATATAGCTTTCCAATAACACATCACATTGTCTGTATCATTACATACACAATACAACACATCACATTGTCTGTATCACTACATACACAATACAACACATCACATTGTATCACTACATACACAATATAACACATCACATCTCATTTGCTAGCCCACCAAACTTTTTAAAGCACTTTTACAGTTTCACACGTCTGTGTCTGCCCAATTCTCAAATCACCGCAGACGAAGTCGCGGGTAAAAGCTAGTGTTGTAATAAAATACACAAGATCAAAGAAATCATTTGCAGTGCCGTCCATCCTTTTCCTAAGAACATGACAGATATAAATGATAGAGATGAGCGAACAGTGTTCTATCGAACACATGTTCGATCGGATATCAGGGTGTTCGCCATGTTCGAATCGAATCGAACACCACGTGGTAAAGTGCGCCAAAATTCGATTCCCCTCCCACCTTCCCTGGCGCCTTTTTTGCACCAATAACAGCGCAGGGGAGGTGGGACAGGAACTACGACACCGGGGGCATTGAAAAAAATTGGAAAAAGTCATTGGCTGCCGAAAACAGGTGACCTCCATTTTAGACGAATAGTGGATTTCAAATCCGGGTCATATGAGAATGTGAACTTTGTGACTATGAGACAGGGATAGCTGTACAGGCAGGGATAGCTAGGGATAACCTTTATTTAGGGGGGGAATGTTATTAAAAATAACTTTTTGGGGCTCTATCGGGTGTGTAATTGTGATTTTTGTGAGATAAACTTTTTCCCATAGGGATGCATTGGCCAGCGCTGATTGGCCGAATTCCGTACTCTGGCCAATCAGTGCTGGCCAATGCATTCTATTAGCTTGATGAAGCAGAGTGTGCACAAGGGTTCAAGCGCACCCTCGGCTCTGATGTAGCAGAGCCGAGGCTGCACAAGGGTTCAAGCGCACCCTCGGCTCTGATGTAGGAGAGCCGAGGGTGCACTTGAACCCTTGTGCACCCTCAGCTCTGCTACATCAGAGCCGAGGGTGCGCTTGAACCCTTGTGCACACTCTGCTTCATCAAGCTAATAGAATGCATTGGCCAGCGCTGATTGGCCAATGTATTCTATTAGCCTGATGAAGTAGAGCTGAATGTGTGTGCTAAGCACACACATTCAGCTCTACTTCATCGGGCTAATAGAATGCATTGGCCAGCGCTGATTGGCCAGAGTACGGAACTCGACCAATCAGCGTTGGCTCTGCTGGAGGAGGCGGAGTCTAAGATCGCTCCACACCAGTCTCCATTCAGGTCCGACCTTAGACTCCGCCTCCTCCGGCAGAGCCAGCGCTGATTGGCCGAAGGCTGGCCAATGCATTCCTATGCGAATGCAGAGACTTAGCAGTGCTGAGTCAGTTTTGCTCAACTACACATCTGATGCACACTCGGCACTGCTACATCAGATGTAGCAATCTGATGTAGCAGAGCCGAGGGTGCACTAGAACCCCTGTGCAAACTCAGTTCACGCTAATAGAATGCATTGGCCAGCGCTGATTGGCCAATGCATTCTTTTAGCCCGATGAAGTAGAGCTGAATGTGTGTGCTAAGCACACACATTCAGCACTGCTTCATCACGCCAATACAATGCATTAGCCAGTGCTGATTGGCCAGAGTACGGAATTCGGCCAATCAGCGCTGGCTCTGCTGGAGGAGGCGGAGTCTAAGGTCGGACCTGAATGGAGACTGGTGTGGAGCGATCTTAGACTCCGCCTCCTCCAGCAGAGCCAGCGCTGATTGGTCGAGTTCCGTACTCTGGCCAATCAGCGCTGGCCAATGCATTCTATTAGCCCGATGAAGTAGAGCTGAATGTGTGTGCTTAGCACACACATTCAGCTCTACTTCATCAGGCTAATAGAATACATTGGCCAATCAGCGCTGGCCAATGCATTCTATTAGCTTGATGAAGCAGAGTGTGCACAAGGGTTCAAGCGCACCCTCGGCTCTGATGTAGCAGAGCTGAGGGTGCACAAGGGTTTAAGTGCACCCTCGGCTCTCCTACATCAGAGCCGAGGGTGCGCTTGAACCCTTGTGCAGCCTCGGCTCTGCTACATCAGAGCCGAGGGTGCGCTTGAACCCTTGTGCACACTCTGCTTCATCAAGCTAATAGAATGCATTGGCCAGCACTGATTGGCCAGAGTACGGAATTCGGCCAATCAGCGCTGGCCAATGCATTCTATTAGCCCGATGAAGTAGAGCTGAATGTGTGTGCTAAGCACACACATTCAGCACTGCTTCATCACGCCAATACAATGCATTAGCCAGTGCTGATTGGCCAGAGTACGGAATTCGGCCAATCAGCGCTGGCTCTGCTGGAGGAGGCGGAGTCTAAGATCGCTCCACACCAGTCTCCATTCAGGTCCGACCTTAGACTCCGCCTCCTCCAGCAGAGCCAGCGCTGATTGGCCGAATTCCGTACTCTGGCCAATCAGCACTGGCTAATGCATTGTATTGGCGTGATGAAGCAGTGCTGAATGTGTGTGCTTAGCACACACATTCAGCTCTACTTCATCGGGCTAATAGAATGCATTGGCCAATCAGCGCTGGCCAATGCATTCTATTAGCGTGAACTGAGTTTGCACAGGGGTTCTAGTGCACCCTCGGCTCTGCTACATCAGATTGCTACATCTGATGTAGCAGTGCCGAGTGTGCATCAGATGTGTAGTTGAGCAAAACTGACTCAGCACTGCTAAGTCTGCATTCGCATAGGAATGCATTGGCCAGCCTTCGGCCAATCAGCGCTGGCTCTGCCGGAGGAGGCGGAGTCTAAGGTCGGACCTGAATGGAGACTGGTGTGGAGCGATCTTAGACTCCGCCTCCTCCAGCAGAGCCAGCGCTGATTGGTCGAGTTCCGTACTCTGGCCAATCAGCACTGGCCAATGCATTTCTATGGGGAAAAGTTAGCTTGCGAAAATCGCAAACTGACAGGGATTTCCATGAAATAAAGTGACTTTTATGCCCCCAGACATGCTTCCCCTGCTGTCCCAGTGTCATTCCAGGGTGTTGGTATCATTTCCTGGGGTGTCATAGTGGACTTGGTGACCCTCCAGACACGAATTTGGGTTTCCCCCTTAACGAGTTTATGTTCCCCATAGACTATAATGGGGTTCGAAACCCATTCGAACACTCGAACAGTGAGCGGCTGTTCGAATCGAATTTCGAACCTCGAACATTTTAGTGTTCGCTCATCTCTAATAAATGACACAACCTGAGACCAACCGTCTGGAAGATCACATGGTAAAGTCATGTGTCCTACTTGCCTGATATGGAAAAGCTTATAATAGATAAGAAATTTAAAAAAAACACACAAATCACAAAAAACAAGTCAAACAAGGTATCAACAATAACTGGTGCCTGTGGGGGGAGAACAAAAGATGGCAGGTGGGTGGTAGCGATGAACATCCGGGAGACACGGAAACCATAGCAGAGTCAAATACTCAATTCAGGAACAAGAACAAAGACAAACAAACAGCATGTCAATACAGAAAAGAAAGAAACAAAATGGGGGGAAATAGAAAATCAAATTACACAGAGGGGAAGACAGTCTGGAATTCAGCAGAATATTAAGAGCCGCGTCTGCTGGTGGGCTCTACAGCGTTGTTTCAATTCTGTGAGCAAATTTTCCATGCTCGGGGCGTTGTGGATTGCCACAATCTAGGGATAACGGTTCTCGCCGCTACTAATAGGAAACCCAGTAGCTTGTGGTTATAAGGGCCCCTTCACACGAGGTAAACGCGCGTGTATTTTGACGTGTATTTTGACGTGTTTTTTTACACGTGTAAAAGAAAATGCCATTGAAGTCAATGGGAGTCGGATTTTTACACGTGTATTTTGCCAAAATACACGCGCGTTTACTCCGTGTGAAGGGGCTCTAATTCTTAAACTTACAGGGGAAGATAGAGAGGAGCAGGGTCATCTTCCAAAACAATGCCAGTGACCATCTGAATAATATGAGAGGCGTCCGACCAAAAGGTGGCTTAGGAGTGTAGATCCCCTCCAGATGTGCACCATTGTGTCCCAGGCGGTGTTACAGCGGAAGGGTAAACCTCATGAAGGACAGAAGGGAACCTGTACCATCGGGAGAGGATCTTATAGTTTGTTTCCTGTGCCTTGCAAGATATAGAGAACTTATGGCACGCCTGGAGAGCCAAAGTTCATGTGTCTGCCAAGAACAAGAACCCAATTCCCTTTCCTACCCGTGAAATCTTGTAGTTGGAAAAAAAGTAATATAAAAATGGGAAAGCTGGGTATTCTGCAAGTGAGAGGCAATGGAGTCAGGGTCTAGGCTCGTAGCGAGTAACTCACAGTGGGGAAAGAGACCAATATAACCCGATGGAATCTTAGGGTAGGTTGACCCACAGTGTGAGAGAGGAAAGAGGAGTGAAATGCAGCAGGAAAGTCCGGGTTGCCCAAGACTAGGGTCATAGGACCATCATTAAGGAGTCAAGAATTGGAGCTGTGACTGCGGCCATGAAGTAACTAGAGCAACCAGGGACCACCAAACTCTCCCCCTTTCCCGTGTGGGCCTAACAATAGTACTTCTCACGATTTGCAGGAGCTTTGATGTCCAGATAAACCTAGTGAAAATGTTCAGGAATGTGGCTAGGAAATGCTTAGGTAATATTATGGGGACAGATTGAAAGAGGTAGAGAAGGCGGGGGAGTACATTCATCTTCAGTAGGTTGGTGCGACCTAGCCAGGAAAAACCTTTGGTATCCCAGTGAGCAAGATCCGTCTGGAGAGTGCGCAGAATCGGGAGGAAGTTCAGCGAGTACGTACCAGATAAGATAGTAGGAAGCTGCACACCCAGGGCCCAGGTATTTGATCACATTTGAGGACCATGTAAAGGGAAAGGCGGATCGGAGATTACTGAGTACAGACATAGGTAATGAAACCCTGGGGGCGGGGCTTTTGGAAGATTAATTTTATAATTACTACAGGACATCATCTGCACATGCTCAGATTATTAAATGCAGATCATGGACACGGAGACCGTGGATATCTGGGTTATCCCTAATTGTCACAGCATGTAGCATTGGGGATAGGGGACAGCCTTGCCGGGTACTGCTATGAATAGTGAAAGGGGAAGAGAGTATACCATCAACTCAGAGCGAGTATGGGTGAGCATTGTGGGGCAATACTTATCTGTATAAGGGTGTCCTCCAGGAACCTCCAGTCAACTCTATCAAAAGTTTTCACCGCATCCAGAGAAAGCAGCATCATAAGAGTCCGAGAACACTGAGTGTGATGGATCGCGGAGAAGGCCATTACTGTATTATCTCGGGCTTCCATATAAGGGACAATTCCCACCTGATCAAGATTTATAGGATCCTCCATGTGTTGACTCAATCGGTTGGCTATCAATTTGGCATAGAGCTTCGCATCAGGTGTTGATTAGGGAAATCGGCCATTAACTAGGGCAGAGCAGGTGATCCTTACCCGCCTTGGGAATAACTGTGATGTGTGGATAGAGGAAGGACGGGGGAGGGGAGGAAGGAGTGGGATGACTTGGAGTTTTCATCGGTTGCCTTTTCGGGTACACAAAAGTGTCTGATGGCCTTTTATTCCCATTTTGTTGTTGATTTTCAGTTCTTTTTGAGACCTTTTCCTTGTATGCTAAATATCAGGATCATTTTAAGCTCCAGATGTGGAGGTAACAATTATATTTTAGGAGTTTGTTCTGTTAAGATATAGGAAAGTTTTTAGTTTTACTTTACGTTGCAACATCTTAGAATTTCTGCTGTAATAGTAGAAGTTCAGCGGCCCATTCCACTGCATACAGGGGGTTCCTGGGGATGTCATTGGTATGGGAAATCAATTTGGCCCTGAAATACTCTTAAACCCCTTGCCAACATCTGCCGTAATAGTACGGAATGAGATTCAGGACCAACGTTACCAGTGTTACTTACCTCTCCTGTGCTCCGGCGTGAACCCATGCAGTCTTTGGCCTCTGTAGTGACATCACAGACATCATGTGGGTCAGACTGGCATTGAGACACATAATGATGCCTGTGTAAACCACGTCTGTGATGTCATTGAAGAGGAGGACAGCGGAGCTCAGGAGAGTTGAGTGCCACTGGTTTTTATGTTTGTCAACTCCCCTGGGACTCTGATCTACAGTGGCGTAACTACCGCCGTAGCAGTAGAGGCAGCTGCCACAGGGCCCGGGACATTAGGGGCCTGGTGACAGCCGCTACCGCTGCTAACATTATATTCGGGGGTCTTTTCGGACCCCCGAGAATAATGATCGGCGGCCCGTGAGAGGTAAGAAACATAAAACCACTGTTACTTACCTCTCCACGATCCGGGCAGGCTTCGGCCTAGTCGTCTGACGTCTCATGACCCCTGGCCTGCGTCCCAGGTCATGTGACATCTGATGTCATTGAAGAAGGACTACTTCAATGCCGGGAAAAAGACCCCAGAGTATAATAATTGTTTATGAGTGTCCACAGTGGGACATAATACTGTGTGCAGGGACCAATATGGGACATAATACTGTGTGCAGGGACCAATATGGGACATAATACTGTGTGCAGGGGCCACTGAGGGACATAATACTGTGTGCAGGGGCCACTATGGGGTATAATACTGTGTGCAGGGGCCACTGAGGGACATAATACTGTGTACAGGGGCCACTATGGGGTACAATACTGTGTGCAGGGGCCACTGAGGGACATAATACTGTGTGCAGGAGCCACTATGGGGTATAATACTGTGTGCAGGGGCCACTATGGGGTATAATACTGTGTGCAGGGGCCACTGAGGGACATAATACTGTGTACAGGGGCCACTACGGGGTATAATACTGTGTGCAAAGGGCCACTACGTGGCATAATAGAGCGCACCTCTTCGGTGTCGGGGTTGGGGGGGGGTATTTCAAAAGTTCGCCACGGGGCCCCGCCATTCCTAGTTATGCCACTGCTGATCTATATAATAATAGTTTGTGGATGATGTCTCCCAAAAACTTTGAGTTCTGCTGAACCGAAATTTTTTTCAATACTTATACGAACACTGTTGGGGCCACAATGGGACATGATACTGTACAGAGGCTGCTATGGAACATTATGCTGTATGTGGAGGGACCAGTATGGGACATTATAGTGTGTGTAAAGAAGGCGGTATGCCATGTGGGGGCCTCCCAAGTAAAATATTTGCTGTTAGGCCCAGTCTTTGCTAGTTACACCCCTGGCAATGGCCGTTTTGTGCTAAAAAAAACCCCCACTTCTTCTGGCCTCTATCCACATAAACGCCTGAGAAGATTATATGTAAATTAGCTTCAATTCTCCATTTGGGCAGTAACTTATGTTTGTCTATTAGAAAACAAAAGGTTCCCGCCCACATAGAGAATCAGAGCTGGTTTACATTTGATCTTCCGGGTGTTCTAGTCATTGAATGAGCGAATAGTATTCGAAACTCTAGTTGCTCCATAGGAATGAATGGAAGCGGCCGAACACCAAGGGGTTAAGTGCCGACCGCGCGCCGGCCGCTTCCATTCATTCCTATGGAGCAAGGTATTCGCTCATCTCTAGTAATAACTTTGAGACGATTTAATTTACATAAATGATTTTGAGATTGTTTTCTTGTGACACGATGTACTTCATGTTAGTGAGAAATATTGATAAATATTTTTATATTTATTTATAAAAAAAAATAGGAATTTTGGAATAAAAAAATCACAATTTTCAAAATGTGAAATTCACTGCTTTTCAAGCAGATAGTCATATCACACAAATACATGAATAAATATTATCCACCATATCTCTGATTTATAGCGGATCATTTTTTTAATTGTCCTTTAATGTATTTTGGACATTATATATCTTACAAGTGTAACAGCGGTTTTCCAGATTTATAAGAAAATTTCCCAAACTAATTTTTTAGGGACCACTTCAATTCTGAAGAAACCCCCATAAATCACCTCATTTTCAAAACTGCGCTCCTCATATAATTCAAAACAGCATTTTTTTTAACCCTTTAAGCACTTCACAGAAATAAAAACAATATGGAGGTGAAATTTAGACATTTCATTTTTTTTTTCAATAACACATTTATTTAGCCCTAAAATTAACACAAACACGAAGTGTCAAAGGGCAAAACACATCTTGTAGTACATTTTCTCCTGAGCACAAAAACACCCCACATGTTCTGTAATCTTAGGTTTGGGCACATGGCAGCACACGGAAGGAAAGGAGCAACTCTGGGGGTATGAAAAACAGATTTGCTGGAATAGTTTTTGGGTTCCATGTCTCATTTGCAGAGCCCATAAAGTACCAGTACAAAGGAAAGCCCTCAAAAGTGACCCCATTTTGGAAATTTCACCCCTCACAGAATTTATCAAGAAGTATGGTGAGCATTTTGACCCAGCAGCCTTTTCACAGATTTTATTAACATTGGGATGTGTAAATTGAAAAATTAATAGAATGTCACTTTTTTACCAAATTTTTCATTTTCACAGGGGGGTTAAAAAAGCCCCCCCCTCCCAGTTTGTTACACAATCTCTCTTGATCACGGCAAAACCCCATATACGGTTACAGTGTACTCTATGGGTACATGGTGGGGCTTGGAATGGAAAGAGCGATATTTAGATTATGGAGGGCAGATTTTGCTGGAATAGTTTTCAGGTAACATGTTGCATTTACAGAGCCCCTAAAGTACCAGGACAATGGAAACCTTCAAAAGTGACCCCGTTTTGGAAACTACACCCCTCACAGAACATATCAAGGGATATGTTTCACAGATTTTATTAACATTGAGATGTGAAAATGAGAAATTACTTTGTTTCCAATAAACCGTAAATTTAGTCCCAAAAAAATTATTTTTATAAGAGGATAAAGGAGAAAAAGCCCCCCAAAGTTTGTTCCACAATTTCTCCTGAACATGGCAATACCTCATTTGTGGTTATAAACTGCTGTATGGGAACATGGTGGGGCTCAGAATGGAAAGAGCGCTATTTGGCCTTTGGAGGGCAGATTTGACTGGATTAGATTTTGGGTGCCATGTCGCATTAGCAGAGCCTCTAAAGTACCAATACAATGGAAACCCCTCAAAAGTGACCCCATTTTGGAAACTATAACCCTCACAGAACAAATCAAGGGATATAATGAGCAGTTTGACCCTAAAGCTTTTCCACAGATTTTATTAACACTGGGACATTAAAATGAAAAAAATTTTTTTTTTTTTTTTTTCAATAAACCGTCAATTTAGTCCAAGGATAAGGATTTAGTCCAAGGATAAGGGAGAAGGATAAGGATAGAGGATAAGGGAGAAAAAGCTCCCCAAAGTTTGTTACACAATTTCTCCTGAACGCAGCAAAACCCCATATATGGTCATAATCTGCTGTATGGGTACATGGTGGGACTTGGAATGGAAAGAGGGCAGATTTTACAGAAATAGTTTTCAGGTGCCACGTCGCATTTGCAGAGCCCTAAAGTATCAATACAATGGAAACCCCTCAAAAGTGACCCCATTTTAGAAACTACACCCGTCAAGGAATGAATCAAGGGGTATTATCATTTTGAGCCTAAGAGTGTTTAATGTACAATGTAAAAATTACAATTTTTAAAGAAATATACCATTTTTCTACCCAATATGCTGCACTCGGTTTGTGTCATCAGAGACCTGCACTCTTAAAACTATTTGGTGGGCTATTCCAGGTAGATAGAAGTTATATATGTGGGTGTAAACTGCTGTTTGGGCACACAGCAGAGCTCAGAAGGGAAGGAGTTCGGCGCTGTTTAGCTTTTGGTGTACAGATTTGGAAGGGTTTCCTGACACCATGTTGTTTTTGCAGAGCCCTAGAGATGCCAGTAAATTGAAATTCCCCAAGAAGTGACCACATTTTGTAGGGGAAATTTTAGATTCTCTACAAATGTGACATGGCGTCCAATAACCAACAATCTAAATCAGCTGTCCAAAAGCACATACTGCTTCTTCACATCTGTGCCCTGTTGTGTGCCCAAATGGCAGTTTAGGCCCACATGTATGACACTGGTGTACCCAGGATAATGTACTTACTATCATTTGTGGGTATCAACTGCTGTTTGGGCACAGGAGGGAAGCAGCACTAAATTTAGTTTTTGGAGCACAGTTTGGTTTCTGGACATTATGCCACTTTTGAAGAGCCCCTGAATTGACAGTAAGATAGAACCTGCACACACCTAACCCTACTTTGGACACCACACCCCTCAAAGGATGCATCAAGTGTGGTAGTGAGCATTTTTAAACTTTGAATGTGACATTAATTTCATTTGCAGAAATGAATGCACATCTGACAATAAAAAGAGAAAATTGCAAGTTTTCCAGAGATATGTCATTTCAGTGCCTGATATGTTGTACCCAGCTTATGTCAGCAGAGACACAAAATCCAAAAACTGTTAAGTGGATATCCCAGCCATTTGGAACATTCATCTCTGATACAAGCCGGGTATAACATATTACACACTGAAATGACGTATTCCTGAAAAAATTGTAATTTTCATCTTCCACCATGAGCTGCGTATTCATTTCTGGAAAATTAATTAAAGTAACACTTGGGGGTTAAATATGCTCACTGTACAGCTAAAACCTGCTTCCGATGGTGTCCGAGGCATCCAGTGTCAGTAACAAACACTTAAAGAGGACCTTTCATCAGATTGGGCACGGGCAGTTTTATATACTGCTGGAAAGCTGACAGTGCGCTGAATTCCCCGATCTGTGCCCGGTGTAAAGCGCTATCGGTCCCGGTACCGTAGCGCTTTAGTGTCAGAAGGGCGTTTCTGACAGTTAGCCAGGGACGCCCTTCTGCCCAGCAGCGCCTATCGTGCTGTACAGTGTGAGCGGGGAGGAACTCCCCCCTCCCGCTCCTGATAACATTCGTCTATGGACAAGCTGTGTGAGCAGAGGGAGGGGGCGATCCTCCCCGCTCACACAGTACAGCGTGATAGGCGCTGCTGGGCAGAAGGGCGTCCCTGGCTAAGTGTCAGAAACGCCCTTCTGACACTAAAGTGCTACAGTACCGGGACCGATAGCGCTTTACACCGAGCACAGATCGGGAAAGCCGACATTGCGCTGAATTCAGCGCACTGTCAGCTTTCCAGCAGTATATAGAACTGCCTGTGCCCGATCTGATGAAAGGTCCTCTTTAAGGTGCTGCGGCCACTATTGATCACGGTATCTTAAGGGTTAAACAGAGAGGATCAGTGCTATCACTGTCCCTACTGTTGCAACTGGAGTCTGGTTCGCAGATACAGCTCGGCTCCCACTGTGATCGTACGAGATCTGATTCTGAGCCCGCTCGATCACCATCACGTATGTGTATTTGGAGATGTGGTAACTATTCACATTCTCACTCATACCTGTACGTGAGAATAAATGAAGGGGTTAAAGTAAAATAAATTAATTAATCTAAAAAACAGTGAATGTAAATTCCTTCTTTATACATAGACGGATCAATGACTTCAGGTTGACAATCCACTTAAAATCTGCTCCTCCACAGTGTGAATTCTCTGATGTCTAACAAGAACTGATTTCTGAGCAAAACATTTCCTACATACTGGGCATGAATATGGCTTCTCTCCTGTGTGAATTCTCTGATGTCTGACAAGATCTGATTTCTGAATAAAACATTTCCCACATTCTGGGCATGAATATGTCTTCTCCCCAGTGTGAGTTCTTTGATGTTTAACAAGTTCTGTTTTAGAGATAAAACATTTCCCACATTCTGGGCATGAATTTGGCTTCTCTCCTGTGTGAATTCTTTGATGATTAACAAGGTTTGATTTATAGGTAAAACTTTTCTCACATTCTGGACATGAATATGGCTTCTCTCCTGTGTGAATTATTTGATGCCTAACAAGGTCTGACTTATAAGTAAAACATTTTCCACATTGTAGGCACGAATATGGCTTCTCCCCTGTGTGAATTCTTTGATGCTTAACAAGTTCTGTTTTAGAAATAAAGCATTTCCCACATTGTGGGCATGAATATGGTTTCTCTCCTGTGTGAATCTTTTGGTGTTCAACAAGATGTGATTTCCGAGCAAAACATTTCCCACACTCTGAGCATGAATATGGCTTCTCCCCTGTGTGAATTCGTTGATGCTTAACAAGGTCTGATTTATAAGTAAAACATTTCTCACATTCTGGACATGAATATGGCTTCTCACCTGTGTGAATTTTTTGATGCTTAGTAAGTTCTGTTTTAAAGATACAACTTTTCCCACATTGTGGGCATGAATATGGCTTCTCCCCTGTGTGAATTCTTTGATGCTTAACAAGGTCTGATTTAAAAGTAAAACATTTTCCACATTCTGGGCATGAATATGGCTTCTCCCCTGTGTGAATTCTTTGATGCTTAGTAAGTTCTGTTTTAAAGATAAAACTTTTCCCACATTGTGGACATGAATATGGCTTCTCCCCTGTGTGAATTCTTTGATGCTTAACAAGGTCTGATTTAAAAGTAAAACATTTTCCACATTCTGGGCATGGATATGGCTTCTCCCCTGTGTGAATTCTTTGATGCTTAGTAAGTTCTGTTTTAAAGATAAAACTTTTCCCACATTGTGGACATGAATATGGCTTTTCCCCTGTGTGAATTCTTTGATGCCTAACAAGGTCTGATTTATAAGCAAAACATTTCCCACATTCTGAGCATGAATATGGCTTCTCTCCTGTGTGAGTTCTCTGATGTTCAACACCCCTTCTGAAATTTTCATTTTGCTTAACAGGTTGTGATGAATTAGGAGAAAGATCTTTCTCTTGAGGGGCTGGGAGTATATTTGGGGTAATGACATGCTCTTCATATGGATCTTGTGTGATACCATGATCCTCTGCTTTATAATCTGTAGATATCAGATGTCCCTCTGAGCTCCTGGTACAGTCATCTGAGAAGAAGAAAACTGATGTTACTATTATTGTATAACATAACCTTATAAGTATATTCCCCACTGAGCTGCCGCTGCCTGAGACGCTTCAGACCGTGTGAAGAAGTGAAGTCAGTGGCACAGCCAGCAAACGACGGCAGTGCGGCCTACTTCATTAGTATTCACTGTGTTGAGACGGAGATCGTCACTCCATAAGGAGAGAACCACCATTTAGGTGTGTGGAGTCTTATTAAGCCATGAGCGCTCCACTGTGCAAAGGAACATGGGAAGAATATGCAAATCTGACTTCCATGATGTAATTAGGATGCCAATGCCTCAAGTATGCACACCTAAGCCACTCACCTCTGTCAGATCAGTCCTCACTGCACCAAGCTGATGAGATGCAAATACATAGAAACAGCTGTCCTTGGCTGAGAAGATGTATCTGGTATAATCCCAACATCATTGCAAACAAAGGCCTCTGAGAAGGTCGGCATGATGTTAAAGGGAGCGCCCTCTATAGGTTTGTTTGACTGAGACTCTGTCTTCCTAATTACATCATGGAAGTCAGATTTGCATATTCTTCCCAGGAGACGGAGGTCAGTGATAGTGACTAGTAATGAAGCGGGGCAGGAGACGCCACCACTGCTCTAGGTCACTGTAGAGGTGAACACAATCCCTGGCTGCTTAAATATGGCCACTTATGTGGAATAATACTGTAGGATGCCATAAATCTTACTGTATTACACCCCATACACACAATAGAATCCAAACCACATCTGCAGGATTTCCCAGCCTGAACTGACCGCGGATCTGCTGTCCCATACAGTATGTAGTAGGGTCTGTGGAGTCACAAGGAAGCAGGGACTCCTAGCGTCATAGATCACTAAGATACAGGGAGTCCTGGTGTGTGGACAGAGTTCAGGCTGGGAAATGTGACTGATGTACAGACCAGATTTTCTAGTCCGGATTCCATAGTGTGATTGGGGTCTAAGGTGAGGTTTACACAGTGACATTTGTAAAAGCTGCTTCAGGAATTCAGAAGAATGGAGGATTATATAGATAATCTGTTTTCCCTTAGTCCAAACAGCAGCACAACACAAAAAATAATAATCATACAAAGAATAAATGGGAGGGAGCCTTGTGCTGCTGTTTGGACTAAGGGAAAACAGATTATCTACATAATCCTCCATTCCCCCTACGTCCAACAGCAGCACAAGATTGGGGAACTAGCGAGTATAATCCCCTAGGGAGGGACCTCTTGGCATGTAGATGATAAGACCGAATGGCCAAATGCAACTGCCTCTGAACTGCGTCAGTCCAATCTATAATGTCTTGCAAACGTTAAGTGGGAAATCCAAGTGGCTGCTGAGCAAATTTGGTCAAAGGAGAGAGAACGTCTATCGGAACGTTGATACTGCCCTAGTGGAATGGGCACGTACAAACTCAGGGACTGGTGTTAACCAACAGATTCTACGATCTCCTGAAAGAAGAAGTTCAGTCCAGATAAATTCGGAGAGCCCTTACCAGGTCTAAAGAATATAACCTCTCCTCCTCCTCAGAAGTGGGGGAGGGGGAAAAAAGATGGTACAAATATGACCTGAATAATGTTCTGAAAGGAAGGAACCTTTGACAAAAACCCCCGAACAAATCTAAGTTGGACTCTATCAAGAAAGAAGGATAGGTATGGCTTTTAGGCGGCCAAGGCCTGGAGCTCACTAATTCTTTTAGCTGAGGTTATAGCCAGCAAGTAGGATACCTTATAGGAAATGTACTTTAAATCCACTTCCCGTAGAGGTTCAAATGGAGGATCGCATAACCCCTGAAGGACTGAAGTCAAGTCCCATTGTGGGATAGGGGTGTGCACCTGAGAGCCGAGCATAGAGGCCCCTTTTAGAAACTGCATAACCAGAGGATTCTGTGATAATCGTGTCCCTAGTAGAGTGGAGAGAGCAGAGACATGTATTTTTAAGGCTGCTGTCCAGACGATTCTGTAAAAACTCCAAGACTGACTCCATAGCAGAGATCTTCAACTGCTTGTCAGAACACCAACTTTGAAAGATACGTCCAATCCTGTGGTAGCTCCGGTTGGTGGACTCCGCTAGTGTCCTCTGGACAGCCTGGGATAATCCTTTGTTTCCGCATATGGAGTGATCAACCTCCAGGCAGTGAGGCTGAATTTGTTCAAGTCCTGGCAGAACTAATTGCTTAGTGTTACCAGGTTCTGAATCGGTGGAAGCCTCCAGTATGTCCCTTGACTCATTTAGAATGAGGTGGGTAAACCATGCCCTTTTTGGCCAGAACGGCATGATCACAATTGCCGAGGTCTGGTCCTGACTAACTTTTGCCAATACCTTCAGTATCATGGGGATTGGAGGGAAGATGTAGGCCAGTCTGAACCTCCAAGGTATTGACAGGGAATCTACCGCCAAGAAGTTGTTCTCCTGGTAGAGGGAACAAAACCTCCTCAGCTTGGTGTTGTATTCGGTGGCCATCAGATCCACCTCGGGGAAACCCCACATCCCGGTGAGATGAAGGAAGACGTCCTGATTAAGGGACCACTCGCCTGATGTCATGAGGCCTCTGCTCAGCCGATCCAACAGGACATTCAGGCGTCCCTTTATATGAACCGCTGTCAAATGAGATAAGTTCATCAGATTCCTTACTGGCCAGGCTGGATTTTCCACCTCCCATTTATTTCCATAGAGCTCTGAGGTGGAATCTGCCTGAAGATCGAGCTGGAGGATTATTTTTCCGCTACCTGAAATAATCTGCTATATAATTCTGGTAAATTCTTTCCCTTCACGAGGACTGACAGCCGGTGAGGAAGAAATTTGCCTCGTTCACATCGATGTCAAGTCCATATTCCTGCTGTCCGTTCTATTCTATACTACATTTATTACCCCCTATAGCGGTATCACATTTATATTCAGGTATTATTAGTATTTTACCTGAATCGGGGAACAACAAATAGTCTAAACAATGTCTGAATAGAATCAGTGACCCTTCTGTGCTTTATATAGTGGTGACTCCTCACCTGGGCGGGTCCCTGTAGGAATGTCCTCCTCACACTCCTCATCACCACTCACATAGGGCTCTTCCTTTATTCTCATAGATATAGCATTCATGTCGCTCACATCTTTATCCTGATGGAAAATCTGGGAAACAAATAATGTAAAAGTCACCGGACAAATGGGGAAGTCACAGAGAATGTTCTAGATCATTAATCCGCATGAAGATGAAAGATGTCCTGACAGTAGCTGCAGGTCTGTGAGAAACCGGATAAACATATTAGATGGCGGCTCAATGACACCGCCCATGTATATAACCATATAATACTGCTGGATACAACAAGACTGACCACAAGGACTTCACAGCCCGTCTACACATCATAGGGAATATCTCCATCTACCTGATCATCATCCTGTGGAAGAAGAGGACTGGGACATCTCTCCGGTGTTGTCCTCTTACTGGATCTACCTGTAGGAAACACAGACAGGGACTGAATTCATTCTGTACATACAAATAATGGAAGTCCATGTGTATATAG